>NW_028253316.1:0-1465014 GCF_964263255.1 Lissotriton vulgaris
ACAAATGTGAACTGACAATCAATAATAAAACATTTGAAAATGGACCATTTTCCACATTTCTGATGCATTACGTAATGGGGGGTGTTATCTCTTTTGTCGAAAATCAGCCGTTTTTGCTCGAACATTAAATGCCTCCATATGGTATTTATTTCACTTCCCGAGCCCCTGGAAGCATGAAAATCACTTTAAACATGCTAATTTTAGCTCTAACACTGATGATCCACCTACAAATGTGAACTGACGTTCAAAAATAAAACATTTGAAAACGGACCATTTTCCACATTTCTGAAGCATGACGTAATGGGGGGGTGTTATCTCTTTTGTAGAAAATCAGCCGTTTTTGCTCGAACATTAAATGCCTTCAAATGGTATTTAATTAACTTCCCGAGCCCCTGGAAGCATGAAAATCACTTTAAACATGCTAATTTTAGCTCTAACACTGATGATCCACCTACAAATGTGAACTGACGTTCAAAAATAAAACATTTGAAAACAGACCATTTTCCACATTTCTGAAGCATGACGTAATGGGGGGGTGTTATCTCTTTTGTCGAAAATCAGCCGTTTTTGCTCGAACATTAAATGCCTCCAAATGGTATTTAATTAACTTCCCGGGGTGAAGAAACCCTTTTTGAGAACTCAGAGAGAGTAAATTGGCCATTTTCATGCACTTTTAACCATTCCATAAATCTTGTGTTTTGGGCCCCTGGAAGCATGAAAATCACTTTAAACATGCTAATTTTAGCTCTAACACTGATGATCCACCTACAAATGTGAACTGACGTTCAAAAATAAAACATTTGAAAACGGACCATTTTCCACATTTCTGAAGCATGACGTAATGGGGGGGTGTTATCTCTTTTGTCGAAAATCAGCCGTTTTTGCTCGAACATTAAATGCCTCCAAATGGTATTTATTTCACTTCCCGAGCCCCTGGAAGCATGAAAATCACTTTAAACATGCTAATTTTAGCTCTAACACTGATGATCCACCTACAAATGTGAACTGACGTTCAAAAATAAAACATTTGAAAACGGACCATTTTCCACATTTCTGAAGCATGACATAAGGGGGGGGGTGTTATCTCTTTTGTCGAAAATCAGCCGTTTTTGCTCGAACATTAAATGCCTCCAAATGGTATTTAATTAACTTCCCGAGCCCCTGGAAGCATGAAAATCACTTTAAACATGCTAATTTTAGCTCTAACACTGATGATCCACCTACAAATGTGAACTGACGTTCAAAAATAAAACATTTGAAAACGGACCATTTTCCACATTTCTGAAGCATGACGTAATGGGGGGGGGGTGTTATCTCTTTTGTCGAAAATCAGCCGTTTTTGCTCGAACATTAAATGCCTCCAAATGGTATTTAATTAACTTCCCGAGCCCCTGGAAGCATGAAAATCATTTTAAACATGCTAATTTTAGCTCTAACACTGATGATCCACTTACAAATGTGAACTGACGTTCAAAAATAAAACATTTGAAAACGGACCATTTTCCACATTTCTGAAGCATGACGTAATGGGGGGGTGTTATCTCGTTTGTCGAAAATCAGCCGTTTTTGCTCGAACATTAAATGCCTCCAAATGGTATTTAATTAACTTCCCGAGCCCCTGGAAGCATGAAAATCACTTTAAACATGCTAATTTTAGCTCTAACACTGATGATCCACCTACAAATGTGAACTGACGTTCAAAAATAAAACATTTGAAAACGGACCATTTTCCACATTTCTGAAGCATGACGTAATGGGGGGGTGTTATCTCTTTTGTCGAAAATCAGCCGTTTTTGCTCGAACATTAAATGCCTCCAAATGGTATTTATTTCACTTCCCGAGCCCCTGGAAGCATGAAAATCACTTTAAACATGCTAATTTTAGCTCTAACACTGATGATCCACCTACAAATGTGAACTGACGTTCAAAAATAAAACATTTGAAAACGGACCATTTTCCACATTTCTGAAGCATGACGTAATGGGGGGGGTGTTATCTCTTTTGTCGAAAATCAGCCGTTTTTGCTCGAACATTAAATGCCTCCAAATGGTATTTAATTAACTTCCCGAGCCCCTGGAAGCATGAAAATCACTTTAAACATGCTAATTTTAGCTCTAACACTGATGATCCACCTACAAATGTGAACTGACGTTCAAAAATAAAACATTTGAAAACGGACCATTTTCCACATTTCTGAATCATGACGTAATGGGGGGGTGTTATCTCTTTTGTCGAAAATCAGCCGTTTTTGCTCGAACATTAAATGCCTCCAAATGGTATTTAATTAACTTCCCGAGCCCCTGGAAGCATGAAAATCACTTTAAACATGCTAATTTTAGCTCTAACACTGATGATCCACCTACAAATGTGAACTGACAATCAATAATAAAACATTTGAAAATGGACCATTTTCCACATTTCTGAAGCATGACGTAATGGGGGGTGTTATCTCTTTTGTCGAAAATCAGCCGTTTTTGCTCGAACATTAAATGCCTCCATATGGTATTTATTTCACTTCCCGAGCCCCTGGAAGCATGAAAATCACTTTAAACATGCTAATTTTAGCTCTAACACTGATGATCCACCTACAAATGTGAACTGACGTTCAAAAATAAAACATTTGAAAACGGACCATTTTCCACATTTCTGAAGCATGACGTAATGGGGGGGTGTTATCTCTTTTGTAGAAAATCAGCCGTTTTTGCTCGAACATTAAATGCCTTCAAATGGTATTTAATTAACTTCCCGAGCCCCTGGAAGCATGAAAATCACTTTAAACATGCTAATTTTAGCTCTAACACTGATGATCCACCTACAAATGTGAACTGACGTTCAAAAATAAAACATTTGAAAACAGACCATTTTCCACATTTCTGAAGCATGACGTAATGGGGGGGTGTTATCTCTTTTGTCGAAAATCAGCCGTTTTTGCTCGAACATTAAATGCCTCCAAATGGTATTTAATTAACTTCCCGGGGTGAAGAAACCCTTTTTGAGAACTCAGAGAGAGTAAATTGGCCATTTTCATGCACTTTTAACCATTCCATAAATCTTGTGTTTTGGGCCCCTGGAAGCATGAAAATCACTTTAAACATGCTAATTTTAGCTCTAACACTGATGATCCACCTACAAATGTGAACTGACGTTCAAAAATAAAACATTTGAAAACGGACCATTTTCCACATTTCTGAAGCATGACGTAATGGGGGGGTGTTATCTCTTTTGTCGAAAATCAGCCGTTTTTGCTCGAACATTAAATGCCTCCAAATGGTATTTATTTCACTTCCCGAGCCCCTGGAAGCATGAAAATCACTTTAAACATGCTAATTTTAGCTCTAACACTGATGATCCACCTACAAATGTGAACTGACGTTCAAAAATAAAACATTTGAAAACGGACCATTTTCCACATTTCTGAAGCATGACATAAGGGGGGGGGTGTTATCTCTTTTGTCGAAAATCAGCCGTTTTTGCTCGAACATTAAATGCCTCCAAATGGTATTTAATTAACTTCCCGAGCCCCTGGAAGCATGAAAATCACTTTAAACATGCTAATTTTAGCTCTAACACTGATGATCCACCTACAAATGTGAACTGACGTTCAAAAATAAAACATTTGAAAACGGACCATTTTCCACATTTCTGAAGCATGACGTAATGGGGGGGGGGTGTTATCTCTTTTGTCGAAAATCAGCCGTTTTTGCTCGAACATTAAATGCCTCCAAATGGTATTTAATTAACTTCCCGAGCCCCTGGAAGCATGAAAATCATTTTAAACATGCTAATTTTAGCTCTAACACTGATGATCCACTTACAAATGTGAACTGACGTTCAAAAATAAAACATTTGAAAACGGACCATTTTCCACATTTCTGAAGCATGACGTAATGGGGGGGTGTTATCTCGTTTGTCGAAAATCAGCCGTTTTTGCTCGAACATTAAATGCCTCCAAATGGTATTTAATTAACTTCCCGAGCCCCTGGAAGCATGAAAATCACTTTAAACATGCTAATTTTAGCTCTAACACTGATGATCCACCTACAAATGTGAACTGACGTTCAAAAATAAAACATTTGAAAACGGACCATTTTCCACATTTCTGAAGCATGACGTAATGGGGGGGTGTTATCTCTTTTGTCGAAAATCAGCCGTTTTTGCTCGAACATTAAATGCCTCCAAATGGTATTTATTTCACTTCCCGAGCCCCTGGAAGCATGAAAATCACTTTAAACATGCTAATTTTAGCTCTAACACTGATGATCCACCTACAAATGTGAACTGACGTTCAAAAATAAAACATTTGAAAACGGACCATTTTCCACATTTCTGAAGCATGACGTAATGGGGGGGGTGTTATCTCTTTTGTCGAAAATCAGCCGTTTTTGCTCGAACATTAAATGCCTCCAAATGGTATTTAATTAACTTCCCGAGCCCCTGGAAGCATGAAAATCACTTTAAACATGCTAATTTTAGCTCTAACACTGATGATCCACCTACAAATGTGAACTGACGTTCAAAAATAAAACATTTGAAAACGGACCATTTTCCACATTTCTGAAGCATGACGTAATGGGGGGGGTGTTATCTCTTTTGTCGAAAATCAGCCGGTTTTTGCTCGAACATTAAATGCCTCCAAATGGTATTTATTTCACTTCCCGAGCCCCTGGAAGCATGAAAATCACTTTAAACATGCTAATTTTAGCTCTAACACTGATGGTCCACCTACAAATGTGAACTGACGTTCAAAAATAAAACATTTGAAAACGGACCATTTTCCACATTTCTGAAGCATGACGTAATGGGGGGGTGTTATCTCTTTTGTCGAAAATCAGCCGTTTTTGCTCGAACATTAAATGCCTCCAAATGGTATTTAATTAACTTCCCGGGGTGAAGAAACCCTTTTTGAGAACTCAGAGTGAGTAAATTGGCCATTTTCATGCACTTTTAACCATTCCATAAATCTTGTGTTTTGGGCCCCTGGAAGCATGAAAATCACTTTAAACATGCTAATTTTAGCTCTAACACTGATGATCCACCTACAAATGTGAACTGACGTTCAAAAATAAAACATTTGAAAACGGACCATTTTCCACATTTCTGAAGCATGACGTAATGGGGGGGTGTTATCTCTTTTGTCGAAAATCAGCCGTTTTTGCTCGAACATTAAATGCCTCCAAATGGTATTTATTTCACTTCCCGAGCCCCTGGAAGCATGAAAATCACTTTAAACATGCTAATTTTAGCTCTAACACTGATGATCCACCTACAAATGTGAACTGACGTTCAAAAATAAAACATTTGAAAACGGACCATTTTCCACATTTCTGAAGCATGACGTAATGGGGGGGTGTTATCTCTTTTGTCGAAAATCAGCCGTTTTTGCTCGAACATTAAATGCCTCCAAATGGTATTTATTTCACTTCCCGAGCCCCTGGAAGCATGAAAATCACTTTAAACATGCTAATTTTAGCTCTAACACTGATGATCCACCTACAAATGTGAACTGACGTTCAAAAATAAAACATTTGAAAACGGACCATTTTCCACATTTCTGAAGCATGACGTAATGGGGGGGTGTTATCTCTTTTGTCGAAAATCAGCCGTTTTTGCTCGAACATTAAATGCCTCCAAATGGTATTTAATTAACTTCCCGAGCCCCTGGAAGCATGAAAATCACTTTAAACATGCTAATTTTAGCTCTAACACTGATGATCCACCTACAAATGTGAACTGACGTTCAAAAATAAAACATTTGAAAACGGACCATTTTCCACATTTCTGAAGCATGACGTAATGGGGGGGTGTTATCTCTCTTGTCGAAAATCAGCCGTTTTGCTCGAACATTAAATGCCTCCAAATGGTATTTAATTAACTTCCCGGGGTGAAGAAACCCTTTTTGAGAACTCAGAGTGAGTAAATTGGCCATTTTCATGCACTTTTAACCATTCCATAAATCTTGTGTTTTGGGCCCCTGGAAGCATGAAAATCACTTTAAACATGCTAATTTTAGCTCTAACACTGATGATCCACCTACAAATGTGAACTGACGTTCAAAAATAAAACATTTGAAAACGGACCATTTTCCACATTTCTGAAGCATGACGTAATGGGGGGGTGTTATCTCTTTTGTCGAAAATCAGCCGTTTTTGCTCAAACATTAAATGCCTCCAAATGGTATTTAATTAACTTCCCGAGCCCCTGGAAGCATGAAAATCACTTTAAACATGCTAATTTTAGCTCTAACACTGATGATCCACCTACAAATGTGAACTGACGTTCAAAAATAAAACATTTGAAAACTGACCATTTTCCACATTTCTGAAGCATGACGTAATGGGGGGGTGTTATCTCTTTTGTCGAAAATCAGCCGTTTTTGCTCGAACATTAAATGCCTCCAAATGGTATTTAATTAACTTCCCGAGCCCCTGGAAGCATGAAAATCACTTTAAACATGCTAATTTTAGCTCTAACACTGATGATCCACCTACAAATGTGAACTGACGTTCAAAAATAAAACATTTGAAAACGGACCATTTTCCACATTTCTGAAGCATGACGTAATGGGGGGGTGTTATCTCTTTTGTCGAAAATCAGCCATTTTTGCTCGAACATTAAATGCCTCCAAATGGTATTTAATTAACTTCCCGAGCCCCTGGAAGCATGAAAATCACTTTAAACATGCTAATTTTAGCTCTAACACTGATGATCCACTTACAAATGTGAACTGACGTTCAAAAATAAAACATTTGAAAACGGACCATTTTCCACATTTCTGAAGCATGACGTAATGGGGGGGTGTTATCTCTTTTGTCGAAAATCAGCCGTTTTTGCTCGAACATTAAATGCCTCCAAATGGTATTTTATTAACTTCCCGGGGTGAAGAAACCCTTTTTGAGAACTCAGAGTGAGTAAATTGGCCATTTTCATGCACTTTTAACCATTCCATAAATCTTGTGTTTTGGGCCCCTGGAAGCATGAAAATCACTTTAAACATGCTAATTTTAGCTCTAACACTGATGATCCACCTACAAATGTGAACTGACGTTCAAAAATAAAACATTTGAAAACGGACCATTTTCCACATTTCTGAAGCATGACGTAATGGGGGGGTGTTATCTCTTTTGTCGAAAATCAGCCGTTTTTGCTCGAACATTAAATGCCTCCAAATGGTATTTAATTAACTTCCCGAGCCCCTGGAAGCATGAAAATCACTTTAAACATGCTAATTTTAGCTCTAACACTGATGATCCAACTACAAATGTGAACTGACGTTCAAAAATAAAACATTTGAAAACGGACCATTTTCCACATTTCTGAAACATGACGTAATGGGGGGGTGTTATCTCTTTTGTCGAAAATCAGCCGTTTTTGCTCGAACATTAAATGCCTCCAAATGGTATTTATTTCACTTCCCGAGCCCCTGGAAGCATGAAAATCACTTTAAACATGCTAATTTTAGCTCTAACACTGATGATCCACCTACAAATGTGAACTGACGTTCAAAAATAAAACATTTGAAAACGGACCATTTTCTACATTTCTGAAGCATGACGTAATGGGGGGGTGTTATCTCTTTTGTCGAAAATCAGCCGTTTTTGCTCGAACATTAAATGCCTCCAAATGGTATTTATTTCACTTCCCGAGCCCCTGGAAGCATGAAAATCACTTTAAACATGCTAATTTTAGCTCTAACACTGATGATCCACCTACAAATGTGAACTGACGTTCAAAAATAAAACATTTGAAAACGGACCATTTTCCACATTTCTGAAGCATGATGTTATGGGGGGGTGTTATCTCTTTTGTCGAAAATCAGCTGTTTTTGCTCGAACATTAAATGCCTCCAAATGGTATTTATTTCACTTCCCGAGCCCCTGGAAGCATGAAAATCACTTTAAACATGCTAATTTTAGCTCTAACACTGATGATCCACCTACAAATGTGAACTGATGTTCAAAAATAAAACATTTGAAAACGGACCATTTTCCACATTTCTGAAGCATGACGTAATGGGGGGGTGTTATCTCTTTTGTCGAAAATCAGCCGTTTTTGCTCGAACATTAAATGCCTCCAAATGGTATTTAATTAACTTCCCGGGGTGAAGAAACCCTTTTTGAGAACTCAGAGTGAGTAAATTGGCCATTTTCATGCACTTTTAACCATTCCATAAATCTTGTGTTTTGGGCCCCTGGAAGCATGAAAATCACTTTAAACATGCTAATTTTAGCTCTAACACTGATGATCCACCTACAAATGTGAACTGACGTTCAAAAATAAAACACTTGAAAACGGACCATTTTCCACATTTCTGAAGCATGACGTAATGGGGGGGTGTTATCTCTTTTGTCGAAAATCAGCCGTTTTTGCTCGAACATTAAATGCCTCCAAATGGTATTTAATTAACTTCCCGGGGTGAAGAAACCCTTTTTGAGAACTCAGAGTGAGTAAATTGGCCATTTTCATGCACTTTTAACCATTCCATAAATCTTGTGTTTTGGGCCCCTGGAAGCATGAAAATCACTTTAAACATGCTAATTTTAGCTCTAACACTGATGATCCACCTACAAATGTGAACTGACGTTCAAAAATAAAACATTTGAAAACGGACCATTTTCCACATTTCTGAAGCATGACGTAATGGGGGGTGTTATCTCTTTTGTCGTAAATCAGCCGTTTTTGCTCGAACATTAAATGCCTCCAAATGGTATTTATTTCACTTCCCGAGCCCCTGGAAGCATGAAAATTACTTTAAACATGCTAATTTTAGCTCTAACACTGATGATCCACCTACAAATGTGAACTGACGTTCAAAAATAAAACATTTGAAAACGGACCATTTTCCACATTTCTGAAGCATGACGTAATGGGGGGGTGTTATCTCTTTTGTCGAAAATCAGCCGTTTTTGCTCGAACATTAAATGCCTCCAAATGGTATTTAATTAACTTCCCGAGCCCCTGGAAGCATGAAAATCACTTTAAACATGCTAATTTTAGCTCTAACACTGATGATCCACCTACAAATGTGAACTGACGTTCAAAAATAAAACATTTGAAAACGGACCATTTTCCACATTTCTGAATCATGACGTAATGGGGGGGTGTTATCTCTTTTGTCGAAAATCAGCAGTTTTTGCTCGAACATTAAATGCCTCCAAATGGTATTTAATTAACTTCCCGAGCCCCTGGAAGCATGAAAATCACTTTAAACATGCTAATTTTAGCTCTAACACTGATGATCCACCTACAAATGTGAACTGACAATCAAAAATAAAACATTTGAAAACGGACCATTTTCCACATTTCTGAAGCATGACATAATGGGGGGTGTTATCTCTTTTGTCGAAAATCAGCCGTTTTTGCTCGAACATTAAATGCCTCCAAATGGTATTTAATTAACTTCCCGAGCCCCTGGAAGCATGAAAATCACTTTAAAGATGCTAATTTTAGCTCTAACACTGATGATCCACCTACAAATGTGAACTGACGTTCAAAAATAAAACATTTGAAAACGGACCATTTTCCACATTTCTGAAGCATGACGTAATGGGGGGGTGTTATCTCTTTTGTCGAAAATCAGCCGTTTTTGCTCGAACATTAAATGCCTCCAAATGGTATTTAATTAACTTCCCGAGCCCCTGGAAGCATGAAAATCACTTTAAACATGCTAATTTTAGCTCTAACACTGATGATCCACCTACAAATGTGAACTGACGTTCAAAAATAAAACATTTGAAAACGGACCATTTTCCACATTTCTGAAGCATGACGTAATGGGGGGGTGTTATCTCTTTTGTCGAAAATCAGCCGTTTTTGCTCGAACATTAAATGCCTCCAAATGGTATTTAATTAACTTCCTGAGCCCCTGGAAGCATGAAAATCACTTTAAACATGCTAATTTTAGCTCTAAAACTGATGATCCACCTACAAATGTGAACTGACGTTCAAAAATAAAACATTTGAAAACGGACCATTTTCCACATTTCTGAAGCATGACGTAATGGGGGGTGTTATCTCTTTTGTCGAAAATCAGCCGTTTTTGCTCGAACATTAAATGCCTCCAAATGGTATTTAATTAACTTCCCGGGGTGAAGAAACCCTTTTTGAGAACTCAGAGTGAGTAAATTGGCCATTTTCATGCACTTTTAACCATTCCATAAATCTTGTGTTTTGGGCCCCTGGAAGCATGAAAATCACTTTAAACATGCTAATTTTAGCTCTAACACTGATGATCCACCTACAAATGTGAACTGATGTTCAAAAATAAAACATTTGAAAACGGACCATTTTCCACATTTCTGAAGCATGACGTAATGGGGGGGTGTTATCTCTTTTGTCGAAAATCAGCCGTTTTTGCTCGAACATTAAATGCCTCCAAATGGTATTTAATTAACTTCCCGAGCCCCTGGAAGCATGAAAATCACTTTAAACATGCTAATTTTAGCTCTAACACTGATGATCCAACTACAAATGTGAACTGACGTTCAAAAATAAAACATTTGAAAACGGACCATTTTCCACATTTCTGAAACATGACGTAATGGGGGGGTGTTATCTCTTTTGTCGAAAATCAGCCGTTTTTGCTCGAACATTAAATGCCTCCAAATGGTATTTATTTCACTTCCCGAGCCCCTGGAAGCATGAAAATCACTTTAAACATGCTAATTTTAGCTCTAACACTGATGATCCACCTACAAATGTGAACTGACGTTCAAAAATAAAACATTTGAAAACGGACCATTTTCTACATTTCTGAAGCATGACGTAATGGGGGGGTGTTATCTCTTTTGTCGAAAATCAGCCGTTTTTGCTCGAACATTAAATGCCTCCAAATGGTATTTATTTCACTTCCCGAGCCCCTGGAAGCATGAAAATCACTTTAAACATGCTAATTTTAGCTCTAACACTGATGATCCACCTACAAATGTGAACTGACGTTCAAAAATAAAACATTTGAAAACGGACCATTTTCCACATTTCTGAAGCATGATGTTATGGGGGGGTGTTATCTCTTTTGTCGAAAATCAGCTGTTTTTGCTCGAACATTAAATGCCTCCAAATGGTATTTATTTCACTTCCCGAGCCCCTGGAAGCATGAAAATCACTTTAAACATGCTAATTTTAGCTCTAACACTGATGATCCACCTACAAATGTGAACTGATGTTCAAAAATAAAACATTTGAAAACGGACCATTTTCCACATTTCTGAAGCATGACGTAATGGGGGGGTGTTATCTCTTTTGTCGAAAATCAGCCGTTTTTGCTCGAACATTAAATGCCTCCAAATGGTATTTAATTAACTTCCCGGGGTGAAGAAACCCTTTTTGAGAACTCAGAGTGAGTAAATTGGCCATTTTCATGCACTTTTAACCATTCCATAAATCTTGTGTTTTGGGCCCCTGGAAGCATGAAAATCACTTTAAACATGCTAATTTTAGCTCTAACACTGATGATCCACCTACAAATGTGAACTGACGTTCAAAAATAAAACACTTGAA
Source organism: Lissotriton vulgaris (assembly GCF_964263255.1). NCBI lineage: Eukaryota > Metazoa > Chordata > Amphibia > Caudata > Salamandridae > Lissotriton > Lissotriton vulgaris. Next base: position 11,497 of record NW_028253316.1, read on the forward strand.
AACGGACCATTTTCCACATTTCTGAAGCATGACGTAATGGGGGGGTGTTATCTCTTTTGTCGAAAATCAGCCGTTTTTGCTCGAACATTAAATGCCTCCAAATGGTATTTAATTAACTTCCCGGGGTGAAGAAACCCTTTTTGAGAACTCAGAGTGAGTAAATTGGCCATTTTCATGCACTTTTAACCATTCCATAAATCTTGTGTTTTGGGCCCCTGGAAGCATGAAAATCACTTTAAACATGCTAATTTTAGCTCTAACACTGATGATCCACCTACAAATGTGAACTGACGTTCAAAAATAAAACATTTGAAAACGGACCATTTTCCACATTTCTGAAGCATGACGTAATGGGGGGTGTTATCTCTTTTGTCGTAAATCAGCCGTTTTTGCTCGAACATTAAATGCCTCCAAATGGTATTTATTTCACTTCCCGAGCCCCTGGAAGCATGAAAATTACTTTAAACATGCTAATTTTAGCTCTAACACTGATGATCCACCTACAAATGTGAACTGACGTTCAAAAATAAAACATTTGAAAACGGACCATTTTCCACATTTCTGAAGCATGACGTAATGGGGGGGTGTTATCTCTTTTGTCGAAAATCAGCCGTTTTTGCTCGAACATTAAATGCCTCCAAATGGTATTTAATTAATTTCCCGGGGTGAAGAAACCCTTTTTGAGTACTCAGAGTGAGTAAATTGGCCATTTTCATGCACTTTTAACCATTCCATAAATCTTGTGTTTTGGGCCCCTGGAAGCATGAAAATCACTTTAAACATGCTAATTTTAGCTCTAACACTGATGATCCACCTACAAATGTGAACTGACGTTCAAAAATAAAACATTTGAAAACGGACCATTTTCCACATTTCTGAAGCATGACGTAATGGGGGGGTGTTATCTCTTTTGTCGAAAATCAGCCGTTTTTGCTCGAACATTAAATGCCTCCAAATGGTATTTAATTAACTTCCCGGGGTGAAGAAACCCTTTTTAAGAACTCAGAGGGAGTAAATTGGCCATTTTCATGCACTTTTAACCATTCCATAAATCTTGTGTTTTGGGCCCCTGGAAGCATGAAAATCACTTTAAACATGCTAATTTTAGCTCTAACACTGATGATCCACCTACAAATGTGAACTGACGTTCAAAAATAAAACATTTGAAAACGGACCATTTTCCACATTTCTGAAGCATGACGTAATGGGGGGTGTTATCTCTTTTGTCGAAAATCAGCCGTTTTTGCTCGAACATTAAATGCCTCCAAATGGTATTTAATTAACTTCCCGAGCCCCTGGAAGCATGAAAATCACTTTAAACATGCTAATTTTAGTTCTAACACTGATGATCCACCTACAAATGTGAACTGACGTTCAAAAATAAAACATTTGAAAACGGACCATTTTCCACATTTCTGAATCATGACGTAATGGGGGGGTGTTATCTCTTTTGTCGAAAATCAGCAGTTTTTGCTCGAACATTAAATGCCTCCAAATGGTATTTAATTAACTTCCCGAGCCCCTGGAAGCATGAAAATCACTTTAAACATGCTAATTTTAGCTCTAACACTGATGATCCACCTACAAATGTGAACTGACAATCAAAAATAAAACATTTGAAAACGGACCATTTTCCACATTTCTGAAGCATGACGTAATGGGGGGTGTTATCTCTTTTGTCGAAAATCAGCCGTTTTTGCTCGAACATTAAATGCCTCCATATGGTATTTATTTCACTTCCCGAGCCCCTGGAAGCATGAAAATCACTTTAAACATGCTAATTTTAGCTCTAACACTGATGATCCACCTACAAATGTGAACTGACGTTCAAAAATAAAACATTTGAAAACGGACCATTTTCCACATTTCTGAAGCATGACGTAATGGGGGGGTGTTATCTCTTTTGTCTAAAATCAGCCGTTATTGCTGGAACATTAAATGCCTCCAAATGGTATTCAATTAACTTCCCGGGGTGAAGAAACCCTTTTTGAGAACTCAGAGTGAGTAAATTGGCCATTTTCATGCACTTTTAACCATTCCATAAATCTTGTGTTTTGGGCCCCTGGAAGCATGAAAATCACTTTAAACATGCTAATTTTAGCTCTAACACTGATGATCCACCTACAAATGTGAACTGACGTTCAAAAATAAAACATTTGAAAACGGACCATTTTCCACATTTCTGAAGCATGACGTAATGGGGGGGTGTTATCTCTTTTGTGGAAAATCTGCCGTTTTTGCTCGAACATTAAATGCCTCCAAATGGTATTTATTTCACTTCCCGAGCCCCTGGAAGCATGAAAATCACTTTAAACATGCTAATTTTAGCTCTAACACTGATGATCCACCTACAAATGTGAACTGACGTTCAAAAATAAAACATTTGAAAACGGACCATTTTCCACATTTCTGAAGCATGACGTAATGGGGGGGTGTTATCTCTTTTGTCGAATATCAGCCGTTTTTGCTCGAACATTAAATGCCTTCAAATGGTATTTAATTAACTTCCCGAGCCCCTGGAAGCATGAAAATCACTTTAAACATGCTAATTTTAGCTCTAACACTGATGATCCACCTACAAATGTGAACTGACGTTCAAAAATAAAACATTTGAAAACGGACCATTTTCCACATTTCTGAAGCATGACGTAATGGGGGGGTGTTATCTCTTTTGTCGAAAATCAGCCGTTTTTGCTCGAACATTAAATGCCTCCAAATGGTATTTATTTCACTTCCCGAGCCCCTGGAAGCATGAAAATCACTTTAAACATGCTAATTTTAGCTCCAACACTGATGATCCACCTACAAATGTGAACTGACGTTCAAAAATAAAACATTTGAAAATGGACCATTTTCCACATTTCTGAAGCATGACGTAATGAAGGGTGTTATCTCTTTTGTCGAAAATCAGCCGTTTTTGCTCGAACATTAAATGCCTCCAAATGGTATTTAATTAATTTCCCGGGGTGAAGAAACCCTTTTTGAGTACTCAGAGTGAGTAAATTGGCCATTTTCATGCACTTTTAACCATTCCATAAATCTTGTGTTTTGGGCCCCTGGAAGCATGAAAATCACTTTAAACATGCTAATTTTAGCTCTAACACTGATGATCCACCTACAAATGTGAACTGACGTTCAAAAATAAAACATTTGAAAACGGACCATTTTCCACATTTCTGAAGCATGACGTAATGGGGGGGTGTTATCTCTTTTGTCGAAAATCAGCCGTTTTTGCTCGAACATTAAATGCCTCCAAATGGTATTTAATTAACTTCCCGGGGTGAAGAAACCCTTTTTAAGAACTCAGAGGGAGTAAATTGGCCATTTTCATGCACTTTTAACCATTCCATAAATCTTGTGTTTTGGGCCCCTGGAAGCATGAAAATCACTTTAAACATGCTAATTTTAGCTCTAACACTGATGATCCACCTACAAATGTGAACTGACGTTCAAAAATAAAACATTTGAAAACGGACCATTTTCCACATTTCTGAAGCATGACGTAATGGGGGGGGTGTTATCTCTTTTGTCGAAAATCAGCCGTTTTTGCTCGAACATTAAATGCCTCCAAATGGTATTTAATTAACTTCCCGAGCCCCTGGAAGCATGAAAATCACTTTAAACATGCTAATTTTAGCTCTAACACTGATGATCCACCTACAAATGTGAACTGACGTTCAAAAATAAAACATTTGAAAACGGACCATTTTCCACATTTCTGAATCATGACGTAATGGGGGGGTGTTATCTCTTTTGTCGAAAATCAGCCGTTTTTGCTCGAACATTAAATGCCTCCAAATGGTATTTAATTAACTTCCCGAGCCCCTGGAAGCATGAAAATCACTTTAAACATGCTAATTTTAGCTCTAACACTGATGATCCACCTACAAATGTGAACTGACAATCAATAATAAAACATTTGAAAACGGACCATTTTCCACATTTCTGAAGCATGACGTAATGGGGGGTGTTATCTCTTTTGTCGAAAATCAGCCGTTTTTGCTCGAACATTAAATGCCTCCATATGGTATTTATTTCACTTCCCGAGCCCCTGGAAGCATGAAAATCACTTTAAACATGCTAATTTTAGCTCTAACACTGATGATCCACCTACAAATGTGAACTGACGTTCAAAAATAAAACATTTGAAAACGGACCATTTTCCACATTTCTGAAGCATGACGTAATGGGGGGGTGTTATCTCTTTTGTAGAAAATCAGCCGTTTTTGCTCGAACATTAAATGCCTTCAAATGGTATTTAATTAACTTCCCGAGCCCCTGGAAGCATGAAAATCACTTTAAACATGCTAATTTTAGCTCTAACACTGATGATCCACCTACAAATGTGAACTGACGTTCAAAAATAAAACATTTGAAAACAGACCATTTTCCACATTTCTGAAGCATGAAGTAATGGGGGGGTGTTATCTCTTTTGTCGAAAATCAGCCGTTTTTGCTCGAACATTAAATGCCTCCAAATGGTATTTAATTAACTTCCCGGGGTGAAGAAACCCTTTTTGAGAACTCAGAGAGAGTAAATTGGCCATTTTCATGCACTTTTAACCATTCCATAAATCTTGTGTTTTGGGCCCCTGGAAGCATGAAAATCACTTTAAACATGCTAATTTTAGCTCTAACACTGATGATCCACCTACAAATGTGAACTGACGTTCAAAAATAAAACATTTGAAAACGGACCATTTTCCACATTTCTGAAGCATGACGTAATGGGGGGGTGTTATCTCTTTTGTCGAAAATCAGCCGTTTTTGCTCGAACATTAAATGCCTCCAAATGGTATTTAATTAACTTCCCAAGCCCCTGGAAGCATGAAAATCACTTTAAACATGCTAATTTTAGCTCTAACACTGATGATCCACCTACAAATGTGAACTGACGTTCAAAAATAAAACATTTGAAAACGGACCATTTTCCACATTTCTGAAGCATGACATAAGGGGGGGGGTGTTATCTCTTTTGTCGAAAATCAGCCGTTTTTGCTCGAACATTAAATGCCTCCAAATGGTATTTAATTAACTTCCCGAGCCCCTGGAAGCATGAAAATCACTTTAAACATGCTAATTTTAGCTCTAACACTGATGATCCACCTACAAATGTGAACTGACGTTCAAAAATAAAACATTTGAAAACGGACCATTTTCCACATTTCTGAAGCATGACGTAATGGGGGGGGGGTGTTATCTCTTTTGTCGAAAATCAGCCGTTTTTGCTCGAACATTAAATGCCTCCAAATGGTATTTAATTAACTTCCCGAGCCCCTGGAAGCATGAAAATCATTTTAAACATGCTAATTTTAGCTCTAACACTGATGATCCACTTACAAATGTGAACTGACGTTCAAAAATAAAACATTTGAAAACGGACCATTTTCCACATTTCTGAAGCATGACGTAATGGGGGGGTGTTATCTCGTTTGTCGAAAATCAGCCGTTTTTGCTCGAACATTAAATGCCTCCAAATGGTATTTAATTAACTTCCCGAGCCCCTGGAAGCATGAAAATCACTTTAAACATGCTAATTTTAGCTCTAACACTGATGATCCACCTACAAATGTGAACTGACGTTCAAAAATAAAACATTTGAAAACGGACCATTTTCCACATTTCTGAAGCATGACGTAATGGGGGGGTGTTATCTCTTTTGTCGAAAATCAGCCGTTTTTGCTCGAACATTAAATGCCTCCAAATGGTATTTATTTCACTTCCCGAGCCCCTGGAAGCATGAAAATCACTTTAAACATGCTAATTTTAGCTCTAACACTGATGATCCACCTACAAATGTGAACTGACGTTCAAAAATAAAACATTTGAAAACGGACCATTTTCCACATTTCTGAAGCATGACGTAATGGGGGGGGTGTTATCTCTTTTGTCGAAAATCAGCCGTTTTTGCTCGAACATTAAATGCCTCCAAATGGTATTTAATTAACTTCCCGAGCCCCTGGAAGCATGAAAATCACTTTAAACATGCTAATTTTAGCTCTAACACTGATGATCCACCTACAAATGTGAACTGACGTTCAAAAATAAAACATTTGAAAACGGACCATTTTCCACATTTCTGAAGCATGACGTAATGGGGGGGGTGTTATCTCTTTTGTCGAAAATCAGCCGGTTTTTGCTCGAACATTAAATGCCTCCAAATGGTATTTATTTCACTTCCCGAGCCCCTGGAAGCATGAAAATCACTTTAAACATGCTAATTTTAGCTCTAACACTGATGGTCCACCTACAAATGTGAACTGACGTTCAAAAATAAAACATTTGAAAACGGACCATTTTCCACATTTCTGAAGCATGACGTAATGGGGGGGTGTTATCTCTTTTGTCGAAAATCAGCCGTTTTTGCTCGAACATTAAATGCCTCTAAATGGTATTTAAGTAACTTCCCGGGGTGAAGAAACCCTTTTTGAGAACTCAGAGTGAGTAAATTGGCCATTTTCATGCACTTTTAACCATTCCATAAATCTTGTGTTTTGGGCCCCTGGAAGCATGAAAATCACTTTAAACATGCTAATTTTAGCTCTAACACTGATGATCCACCTACAAATGTGAACTGACGTTAAAAAATAAAACATTTGAAAACGGACCATTTTCCACATTTCTGAAGCATGACGTAATGGGGGGGTGTTATCTCTTTTGTCGAAAATCAGCCGTTTTTGCTCGAACATTAAATGCCTCCAAATGGTATTTATTTCACTTCCCGAGCCCCTGGAAGCATGAAAATCACTTTAAACATGCTAATTTTAGCTCTAACACTGATGATCCACCTACAAATGTGAACTGACGTTCAAAAATAAAACATTTGAAAACGGACCATTTTCCACATTTCTGAAGCATGACGTAATGGGGGGGTGTTATCTCTTTTGTCGAAAATCAGCCGTTTTTGCTCGAACATTAAATGCCTCCAAATGGTATTTAATTAACTTCCCGAGCCCCTGGAAGCATGAAAATCACTTTAAACATGCTAATTTTAGCTCTAACACTGATGATCCACCTACAAATGTGAACTGACGTTCAAAAATAAAACATTTGAAAACGGACAATTTTCCACATTTCTGAAGCATGACGTAATGGGGGGGTGTTATCTCTTTTGTCGAAAATCAGCCGTTTTTGCTCGAACATTAAATGCCTCCAAATGGTATTTAATTAACTTCCCGGGGTGAAGAAACCCTTTTTGAGAACACAGAGTGAGTAAATTGGCCATTTTCATGCACTTTTAACCATTCCATAAATCTTGTGTTTTGGGCCCCTGGAAGCATGAAAATCACTTTAAACATGCAAATTTTAGCTCTAACACTGATGATCCACCTACAAATGTGAACTGACGTTCAAAAATAAAACATTTGAAAACGGACCATTTTCCACATTTCTGAAGCATGACGTAATGGGGGGGTGTTATCTCTTTTGTCGAAAATCAGCCGTTTTTGCTCGAACATTAAATGCCTCCAAATGGTATTTAATTAACTTCCCGAGCCCCTGGAAGCATGAAAATCACTTTAAACATGCTAATTTTAGCTCTAACACTGATGATCCACCTACAAATGTGAACTGACGTTCAAAAATAAAACATTTGAAAACGGACCATTTTCCACATTTCTGAAGCATGACGTAATGGGGGGGTGTTATCTCTTTTGTCGAAAATCAGCCGTTTTTGCTCGAACATTAAATGCCTCCAAATGGTATTTAATTAACTTCCCGAGCCCCTGGAAGCATGAAAATCACTTTAAACATGCTAATTTTAGCTCTAACACTGATGATCCACCTACAAATGTGAACTGACGTTCAAAAATAAAACATTTGAAAATGGACCATTTTCCACATTTCTGAAGCATGACGTAATGGGGGGGTGTTATCTCTTTTGTCGAAAATCAGCCGTTTTTGCTCGAACATTAAATGCCTCCAAATGGTATTTAATTAACTTCCCGAGCCCCTGGAAGCATGAAAATCACTTTAAACATGCTAATTTTAGCTCTAACACTGATGATCCACCTACAAATGTGAACTGACGTTCAAAAATAAAACATTTGAAAACGGACCATTTTCCACATTTCTGAAGCATGACGTAATGGGGGGGTGTTATCTCTTTTGTCGAAAATCAGCCGTTTTTGCTCGAACATTAAATGCCTCCAAATGGTATTTAATTAACTTCCCGAGCCCCTGGAAGCATGAAAATCACTTTAAACATGCTAATTTTAGCTCTAACACTGATGATCCACCTACAAATGTGAACTGACGTTCAAAAATAAAACATTTGAAAACGGACCATTTTCCACATTTCTGAAGCATGACATAAGGGGGGGGGTGTTATCTCTTTTGTCGAAAATCAGCCGTTTTTGCTCGAACATTAAATGCCTCCAAATGGTATTTAATTAACTTCCCGAGCCCCTGGAAGCATGAAAATCACTTTAAACATGCTAATTTTAGCTCTAACACTGATGATCCACCTACAAATGTGAACTGACGTTCAAAAATAAAACATTTGAAAACGGACCATTTTCCACATTTCTGAAGCATGACGTAATGGGGGGGGGGGTGTTATCTCTTTTGTCGAAAATCAGCCGTTTTTGCTCGAACATTAAATGCCTCCAAATGGTATTTAATTAACTTCCCGAGCCCCTGGAAGCATGAAAATCATTTTAAACATGCTAATTTTAGCTCTAACACTGATGATCCACTTACAAATGTGAACTGACGTTCAAAAATAAAACATTTGAAAACGGACCATTTTCCACATTTCTGAAGCATGACGTAATGGGGGGGTGTTATCTCGTTTGTCGAAAATCAGCCGTTTTTGCTCGAACATTAAATGCCTCCAAATGGTATTTAATTAACTTCCCGAGCCCCTGGAAGCATGAAAATCACTTTAAACATGCTAATTTTAGCTCTAACACTGATGATCCACCTACAAATGTGAACTGACGTTCAAAAATAAAACATTTGAAAACGGACCATTTTCCACATTTCTGAAGCATGACGTAATGGGGGGGTGTTATCTCTTTTGTCGAAAATCAGCCGTTTTTGCTCGAACATTAAATGCCTCCAAATGGTATTTATTTCACTTCCCGAGCCCCTGGAAGCATGAAAATCACTTTAAACATGCTAATTTTAGCTCTAACACTGATGATCCACCTACAAATGTGAACTGACGTTCAAAAATAAAACATTTGAAAACGGACCATTTTCCACATTTCTGAAGCATGACGTAATGGGGGGGGGTGTTATCTCTTTTGTCGAAAATCAGCCGTTTTTGCTCGAACATTAAATGCCTCCAAATGGTATTTAATTAACTTCCCGCGCCCCTGGAAGCATGAAAATCACTTTAAACATGCTAATTTTAGCTCTAACACTGATGATCCACCTACAAATGTGAACTGACGTTCAAAAATAAAACATTTGAAAACGGACCATTTTCCACATTTCTGAAGCATGACGTAATGGGGGGGGTGTTATCTCTTTTGTCGAAAATCAGCCGGTTTTTGCTCGAACATTAAATGCCTCCAAATGGTATTTATTTCACTTCCCGAGCCCCTGGAAGCATGAAAATCACTTTAAACATGCTAATTTTAGCTCTAACACTGATGGTCCACCTACAAATGTGAACTGACGTTCAAAAATAAAACATTTGAAAACGGACCATTTTCCACATTTCTGAAGCATGACGTAATGGGGGGGTGTTATCTCTTTTGTCGAAAATCAGCCGTTTTTGCTCGAACATTAAATGCCTCCAAATGGTATTTAATTAACTTCCCGGGGTGAAGAAACCCTTTTTGAGAACTCAGAGTGAGTAAATTGGCCATTTTCATGCACTTTTAACCATTCCATAAATCTTGTGTTTTGGGCCCCTGGAAGCATGAAAATCACTTTAAACATGCTAATTTTAGCTCTAACACTGATGATCCACCTACAAATGTGAACTGACGTTCAAAAATAAAACATTTGAAAACGGACCATTTTCCACATTTCTGAAGCATGACGTAATGGGGGGGTGTTATCTCTTTTGTCGAAAATCAGCCGTTTTTGCTCGAACATTAAATGCCTCCAAATGGTATTTATTTCACTTCCCGAGCCCCTGGAAGCATGAAAATCACTTTAAACATGCTAATTTTAGCTCTAACACTGATGATCCACCTACAAATGTGAACTGACGTTCAAAAATAAAACATTTGAAAACGGACCATTTTCCACATTTCTGAAGCATGACGTAATGGGGGGGTGTTATCTCTTTTGTCGAAAATCAGCCGTTTTTGCTCGAACATTAAATGCCTCCAAATGGTATTTAATTAACTTCCCGAGCCCCTGGAAGCATGAAAATCACTTTAAACATGCTAATTTTAGCTCTAACACTGATGATCCACCTACAAATGTGAACTGACGTTCAAAAATAAAACATTTGAAAACTGACAATTTTCCACATTTCTGAAGCATGACGTAATGGGGGGGTGTTATCTCTTTTGTCGAAAATCAGCCGTTTTTGCTCGAACATTAAATGCCTCCAAATGGTATTTAATTAACTTCCCGGGGTGAAGAAACCCTTTTTGAGAACACAGAGTGAGTAAATTGGCCATTTTCATGCACTTTTAACCATTCCATAAATCTTGTGTTTTGGGCCCCTGGAAGCATGAAAATCACTTTAAACATGCAAATTTTAGCTCTAACACTGATGATCCACCTACAAATGTGAACTGACGTTCAAAAATAAAACATTTGAAAACGGACCATTTTCCACATTTCTGAAGCATGACGTAATGGGGGGGTGTTATCTCTTTTGTCGAAAATCAGCCGTTTTTGCTCGAACATTAAATGCCTCCAAATGGTATTTAATTAACTTCCCGAGCCCCTGGAAGCATGAAAATCACTTTAAACATGCTAATTTTAGCTCTAACACTGATGATCCACCTACAAATGTGAACTGACGTTCAAAAATAAAACATTTGAAAACGGACCATTTTCCACATTTCTGAAGCATGACGTAATGGGGGGGTGTTATCTCTTTTGTCGAAAATCAGCCGTTTTTGCTCGAACATTAAATGCCTCCAAATGGTATTTAATTAACTTCCCGAGCCCCTGGAAGCATGAAAATCACTTTAAACATGCTAATTTTAGCTTTAACACTGATGATCCACCTACAAATGTGAACTGACGTTCAAAAATAAAACATTTGAAAATGGACCATTTTCCACATTTCTGAAGCATGACGTAATGGGGGGGTGTTATCTCTTTTGTCGAAAATCAGCCGTTTTTGCTCGAACATTAAATGCCTCCAAATGGTATTTAATTAACTTCCCGAGCCCCTGGAAGCATGAAAATCACTTTAAACATGCTAATTTTAGCTCTAACACTGATGATCCACCTACAAATGTGAACTGACGTTCAAAAATAAAACATTTGAAAACGGACCATTTTCCACATTTCTGAAGCATGACGTAATGGGGGGGTGTTATCTCTTTTGTCGAAAATCAGCCGTTTTTGCTCGAACATTAAATGCCTCCAAATGGTATTTAATTAACTTCCCGAGCCCCTGGAAGCATGAAAATCACTTTAAACATGCTAATTTTAGCTCTAACACTGATGATCCACCTACAAATGTGAACTGACGTTCAAAAATAAAACATTTGAAAACAGACCATTTTCCACATTTCTGAAGCATGACGTAATGGGGGGGTGTTATCTCTTTTGTCGAAAATCAGCCATTTTTGCTCGAACATTAAATGCCTCCAAATGGTATTTAATTAACTTCCCGAGCCCCTGGAAGCATGAAAATCACTTCAAACATGCTAATTTTAGCTCTAACACTGATGATCCACCTACAAATGTGAACTGACGTTCAAAAATAAAACATTTGAAAACGGACCATTTTCCACATTTCTGAAGCATGGCGTAATGGGGGGGTGTTATCTCTTTTGTCGAAAATCAGCCGTTTTTGCTCGAACATTAAATGCCTCCAAATGGTATTTAATTAACTTCCCGGGGTGAAGAAACCCTTTTTAAGAACTCAGAGGGAGTAAATTGGCCATTTTCATGCACTTTTAACCATTCCATAAATCTTGTGTTTTGGGCCCCTGGAAGCATGAAAATCACTTTAAACATGCTAATTTTAGCTCTAACACTGATGATCCACCTACAAATGTGAACTGACGTTCAAAAATAAAACATTTGAAAACGGACCATTTTCCACATTTCTGAAGCATGACGTAATGGGGGGGGTGTTATCTCTTTTGTCGAAAATCAGCCGTTTTTGCTCGAACATTAAATGCCTCCAAATGGTATTTAATTAACTTCCCGAGCCCCTGGAAGCATGAAAATCACTTTAAACATGCTAATTTTAGCTCTAACACTGATGATCCACCTACAAATGTGAACTGACGTTCAAAAATAAAACATTTGAAAACGGACCATTTTCCACATTTCTGAATCATGACGTAATGGGGGGGTGTTATCTCTTTTGTCGAAAATCAGCCGTTTTTGCTCGAACATTAAATGCCTCCAAATGGTATTTAATTAACTTCCCGAGCCCCTGGAAGCATGAAAATCACTTTAAACATGCTAATTTTAGCTCTAACACTGATGATCCACCTACAAATGTGAACTGACAATCAATAATAAAACATTTGAAAACGGACCATTTTCCACATTTCTGAAGCATGACGTAATGGGGGGTGTTATCTCTTTTGTCGAAAATCAGCCGTTTTTGCTCGAACATTAAATGCCTCCATATGGTATTTATTTCACTTCCCGAGCCCCTGGAAGCATGAAAATCACTTTAAACATGCTAATTTTAGCTCTAACACTGATGATCCACCTACAAATGTGAACTGACGTTCAAAAATAAAACATTTGAAAACGGACCATTTTCCACATTTCTGAAGCATGACGTAATGGGGGGGTGTTATCTCTTTTGTCGAAAATCAGCCGTTTTTGCTCGAACATTAAATGCCTCCAAATGGTATTTAATTAACTTCCCAAGCCCCTGGAAGCATGAAAATCTCTTTAAACATGCTAATTTTAGCTCTAACACTGATGATCCACCTACAAATGTGAACTGACGTTCAAAAATAAAACATTTGAAAACGGACCATTTTCCACATTTCTGAAGCATGACATAAGGGGGGGGGTGTTATCTCTTTTGTCGAAAATCAGCCGTTTTTGCTCGAACATTAAATGCCTCCAAATGGTATTTAATTAACTTCCCGAGCCCCTGGAAGCATGAAAATCACTTTAAACATGCTAATTTTAGCTCTAACACTGATGATCCACCTACAAATGTGAACTGACGTTCAAAAATAAAACATTTGAAAACGGACCATTTTCCACATTTCTGAAGCATGACGTAATGGGGGGGGGTGTTATCTCTTTTGTCGAAAATCAGCCGTTTTTGCTCGAACATTAAATGCCTCCAAATGGTATTTAATTAACTTCCCGAGCCCCTGGAAGCATGAAAATCATTTTAAACATGCTAATTTTAGCTCTAACACTGATGATCCACTTACAAATGTGAACTGACGTTCAAAAATAAAACATTTGAAAACGGACCATTTTCCACATTTCTGAAGCATGACGTAATGGGGGGGTGTTATCTCGTTTGTCGAAAATCAGCCGTTTTTGCTCGAACATTAAATGCCTCCAAATGGTATTTAATTAACTTCCCGAGCCCCTGGAAGCATGAAAATCACTTTAAACATGCTAATTTTAGCTCTAACACTGATGATCCACCTACAAATGTGAACTGACGTTCAAAAATAAAACATTTGAAAACGGACCATTTTCCACATTTCTGAAGCATGACGTAATGGGGGGGTGTTATCTCTTTTGTCGAAAATCAGCCGTTTTTGCTCGAACATTAAATGCCTCCAAATGGTATTTATTTCACTTCCCGAGCCCCTGGAAGCATGAAAATCACTTTAAACATGCTAATTTTAGCTCTAACACTGATGATCCACCTACAAATGTGAACTGACGTTCAAAAATAAAACATTTGAAAACAGACCATTTTCCACATTTCTGAAGCATGACGTAATGGGGGGGGTGTTATCTCTTTTGTCGAAAATCAGCCGTTTTTGCTCGAACATTAAATGCCTCCAAATGGTATTTAATTAACTTCCCGAGCCCCTGGAAGCATGAAAATCACTTTAAACATGCTAATTTTAGCTCTAACACTGATGATCCACCTACAAATGTGAACTGACGTTCAAAAATAAAACATTTGAAAACGGACCATTTTCCACATTTCTGAAGCATGACGTAATGGGGGGGGTGTTATCTCTTTTGTCGAAAATCAGCCGGTTTTTGCTCGAACATTAAATGCCTCCAAATGGTATTTATTTCACTTCCCGAGCCCCTGGAAGCATGAAAATCACTTTAAACATGCTAATTTTAGCTCTAACACTGATGGTCCACCTACAAATGTGAACTGACGTTCAAAAATAAAACATTTGAAAACGGACCATTTTCCACATTTCTGAAGCATGACGTAATGGGGGGGTGTTATCTCTTTTGTCGAAAATCAGCCGTTTTTGCTCGAACATTAAATGCCTCTAAATGGTATTTAAGTAACTTCCCGGGGTGAAGAAACCCTTTTTGAGAACTCAGAGTGAGTAAATTGGCCATTTTCATGCACTTTTAACCATTCCATAAATCTTGTGTTTTGGGCCCCTGGAAGCATGAAAATCACTTTAAACATGCTAATTTTAGCTCTAACACTGATGATCCACCTACAAATGTGAACTGACGTTAAAAAATAAAACATTTGAAAACGGACCATTTTCCACATTTCTGAAGCATGACGTAATGGGGGGGTGTTATCTCTTTTGTCGAAAATCAGCCGTTTTTGCTCGAACATTAAATGCCTCCAAATGGTATTTATTTCACTTCCCGAGCCCCTGGAAGCATGAAAATCACTTTAAACATGCTAATTTTAGCTCTAACACTGATGATCCACCTACAAATGTGAACTGACGTTCAAAAATAAAACATTTGAAAACGGACCATTTTCCACATTTCTGAAGCATGACGTAATGGGGGGGTGTTATCTCTTTTGTCGAAAATCAGCCGTTTTTGCTCGAACATTAAATGCCTCCAAATGGTATTTAATTAACTTCCCGAGCCCCTGGAAGCATGAAAATCACTTTAAACATGCTAATTTTAGCTCTAACACTGATGATCCACCTACAAATGTGAACTGACGTTCAAAAATAAAACATTTGAAAACGGACAATTTTCCACATTTCTGAAGCATGACGTAATGGGGGGGTGTTATCTCTTTTGTCGAAAATCAGCCGTTTTTGCTCGAACATTAAATGCCTCCAAATGGTATTTAATTAACTTCCCGGGGTGAAGAAACCCTTTTTGAGAACACAGAGTGAGTAAATTGGCCATTTTCATGCACTTTTAACCATTCCATAAATCTTGTGTTTTGGGCCCCTGGAAGCATGAAAATCACTTTAAACATGCAAATTTTAGCTCTAACACTGATGATCCACCTACAAATGTGAACTGACGTTCAAAAATAAAACATTTGAAAACGGACCATTTTCCACATTTCTGAAGCATGACGTAATGGGGGGGTGTTATCTCTTTTGTCGAAAATCAGCCGTTTTTGCTCGAACATTAAATGCCTCCAAATGGTATTTAATTAACTTCCCGAGCCCCTGGAAGCATGAAAATCACTTTAAACATGCTAATTTTAGCTCTAACACTGATGATCCACCTACAAATGTGAACTGACGTTCAAAAATAAAACATTTGAAAACGGACCATTTTCCACATTTCTGAAGCATGACGTAATGGGGGGGTGTTATCTCTTTTGTCGAAAATCAGCCGTTTTTGCTCGAACATTAAATGCCTCCAAATGGTATTTAATTAACTTCCCGAGCCCCTGGAAGCATGAAAATCACTTTAAACATGCTAATTTTAGCTCTAACACTGATGATCCACCTACAAATGTGAACTGACGTTCAAAAATAAAACATTTGAAAATGGACCATTTTCCACATTTCTGAAGCATGACGTAATGGGGGGGTGTTATCTCTTTTGTCGAAAATCAGCCGTTTTTGCTCGAACATTAAATGCCTCCAAATGGTATTTAATTAACTTCCCGAGCCCCTGGAAGCATGAAAATCACTTTAAACATGCTAATTTTAGCTCTAACACTGATGATCCACCTACAAATGTGAACTGACGTTCAAAAATAAAACATTTGAAAACGGACCATTTTCCACATTTCTGAAGCATGACGTAATGGGGGGGTGTTATCTCTTTTGTCGAAAATCAGCCGTTTTTGCTCGAACATTAAATGCCTCCAAATGGTATTTAATTAACTTCCCGAGCCCCTGGAAGCATGAAAATCACTTTAAACATGCTAATTTTAGCTCTAACACTGATGATCCACCTACAAATGTGAACTGACGTTCAAAAATAAAACATTTGAAAACGGACCATTTTCCACATTTCTGAAGCATGACATAAGGGGGGGGGGGTGTTATCTCTTTTGTCGAAAATCAGCCGTTTTTGCTCGAACATTAAATGCCTCCAAATGGTATTTAATTAACTTCCCGAGCCCCTGGAAGCATGAAAATCACTTTAAACATGCTAATTTTAGCTCTAACACTGATGATCCACCTACAAATGTGAACTGACGTTCAAAAATAAAACATTTGAAAACGGACCATTTTCCACATTTCTGAAGCATGACGTAATGGGGGGGGGGTGTTATCTCTTTTGTCGAAAATCAGCCGTTTTTGCTCGAACATTAAATGCCTCCAAATGGTATTTAATTAACTTCCCGAGCCCCTGGAAGCATGAAAATCATTTTAAACATGCTAATTTTAGCTCTAACACTGATGATCCACTTACAAATGTGAACTGACGTTCAAAAATAAAACATTTGAAAACGGACCATTTTCCACATTTCTGAAGCATGACGTAATGGGGGGGTGTTATCTCGTTTGTCGAAAATCAGCCGTTTTTGCTCGAACATTAAATGCCTCCAAATGGTATTTAATTAACTTCCCGAGCCCCTGGAAGCATGAAAATCACTTTAAACATGCTAATTTTAGCTCTAACACTGATGATCCACCTACAAATGTGAACTGACGTTCAAAAATAAAACATTTGAAAACGGACCATTTTCCACATTTCTGAAGCATGACGTAATGGGGGGGTGTTATCTCTTTTGTCGAAAATCAGCCGTTTTTGCTCGAACATTAAATGCCTCCAAATGGTATTTATTTCACTTCCCGAGCCCCTGGAAGCATGAAAATCACTTTAAACATGCTAATTTTAGCTCTAACACTGATGATCCACCTACAAATGTGAACTGACGTTCAAAAATAAAACATTTGAAAACGGACCATTTTCCACATTTCTGAAGCATGACGTAATGGGGGGGGTGTTATCTCTTTTGTCGAAAATCAGCCGTTTTTGCTCGAACATTAAATGCCTCCAAATGGTATTTAATTAACTTCCCGCGCCCCTGGAAGCATGAAAATCACTTTAAACATGCTAATTTTAGCTCTAACACTGATGATCCACCTACAAATGTGAACTGACGTTCAAAAATAAAACATTTGAAAACGGACCATTTTCCACATTTCTGAAGCATGACGTAATGGGGGGGGTGTTATCTCTTTTGTCGAAAATCAGCCGGTTTTTGCTCGAACATTAAATGCCTCCAAATGGTATTTATTTCACTTCCCGAGCCCCTGGAAGCATGAAAATCACTTTAAACATGCTAATTTTAGCTCTAACACTGATGGTCCACCTACAAATGTGAACTGACGTTCAAAAATAAAACATTTGAAAACGGACCATTTTCCACATTTCTGAAGCATGACGTAATGGGGGGGTGTTATCTCTTTTGTCGAAAATCAGCCGTTTTTGCTCGAACATTAAATGCCTCCAAATGGTATTTAATTAACTTCCCGGGGTGAAGAAACCCTTTTTGAGAACTCAGAGTGAGTAAATTGGCCATTTTCATGCACTTTTAACCATTCCATAAATCTTGTGTTTTGGGCCCCTGGAAGCATGAAAATCACTTTAAACATGCTAATTTTAGCTCTAACACTGATGATCCACCTACAAATGTGAACTGACGTTCAAAAATAAAACATTTGAAAACGGACCATTTTCCACATTTCTGAAGCATGACGTAATGGGGGGGTGTTATCTCTTTTGTCGAAAATCAGCCGTTTTTGCTCGAACATTAAATGCCTCCAAATGGTATTTATTTCACTTCCCGAGCCCCTGGAAGCATGAAAATCACTTTAAACATGCTAATTTTAGCTCTAACACTGATGATCCACCTACAAATGTGAACTGACGTTCAAAAATAAAACATTTGAAAACGGACCATTTTCCACATTTCTGAAGCATGACGTAATGGGGGGGTGTTATCTCTTTTGTCGAAAATCAGCCGTTTTTGCTCGAACATTAAATGCCTCCAAATGGTATTTAATTAACTTCCCGAGCCCCTGGAAGCATGAAAATCACTTTAAACATGCTAATTTTAGCTCTAACACTGATGATCCACCTACAAATGTGAACTGACGTTCAAAAATAAAACATTTGAAAACTGACAATTTTCCACATTTCTGAAGCATGACGTAATGGGGGGGTGTTATCTCTTTTGTCGAAAATCAGCCGTTTTTGCTCGAACATTAAATGCCTCCAAATGGTATTTAATTAACTTCCCGGGGTGAAGAAACCCTTTTTGAGAACACAGAGTGAGTAAATTGGCCATTTTCATGCACTTTTAACCATTCCATAAATCTTGTGTTTTGGGCCCCTGGAAGCATGAAAATCACTTTAAACATGCAAATTTTAGCTCTAACACTGATGATCCACCTACAAATGTGAACTGACGTTCAAAAATAAAACATTTGAAAACGGACCATTTTCCACATTTCTGAAGCATGACGTAATGGGGGGGTGTTATCTCTTTTGTCGAAAATCAGCCGTTTTTGCTCGAACATTAAATGCCTCCAAATGGTATTTAATTAACTTCCCGAGCCCCTGGAAGCATGAAAATCACTTTAAACATGCTAATTTTAGCTCTAACACTGATGATCCACCTACAAATGTGAACTGACGTTCAAAAATAAAACATTTGAAAACGGACCATTTTCCACATTTCTGAAGCATGACGTAATGGGGGGGTGTTATCTCTTTTGTCGAAAATCAGCCGTTTTTGCTCGAACATTAAATGCCTCCAAATGGTATTTAATTAACTTCCCGAGCCCCTGGAAGCATGAAAATCACTTTAAACATGCTAATTTTAGCTTTAACACTGATGATCCACCTACAAATGTGAACTGACGTTCAAAAATAAAACATTTGAAAATGGACCATTTTCCACATTTCTGAAGCATGACGTAATGGGGGGGTGTTATCTCTTTTGTCGAAAATCAGCCGTTTTTGCTCGAACATTAAATGCCTCCAAATGGTATTTAATTAACTTCCCGAGCCCCTGGAAGCATGAAAATCACTTTAAACATGCTAATTTTAGCTCTAACACTGATGATCCACCTACAAATGTGAACTGACGTTCAAAAATAAAACATTTGAAAACGGACCATTTTCCACATTTCTGAAGCATGACGTAATGGGGGGGTGTTATCTCTTTTGTCGAAAATCAGCCGTTTTTGCTCGAACATTAAATGCCTCCAAATGGTATTTAATTAACTTCCCGAGCCCCTGGAAGCATGAAAATCACTTTAAACATGCTAATTTTAGCTCTAACACTGATGATCCACCTACAAATGTGAACTGACGTTCAAAAATAAAACATTTGAAAACAGACCATTTTCCACATTTCTGAAGCATGACGTAATGGGGGGGTGTTATCTCTTTTGTCGAAAATCAGCCATTTTTGCTCGAACATTAAATGCCTCCAAATGGTATTTAATTAACTTCCCGAGCCCCTGGAAGCATGAAAATCACTTCAAACATGCTAATTTTAGCTCTAACACTGATGATCCACCTACAAATGTGAACTGACGTTCAAAAATAAAACATTTGAAAACGGACCATTTTCCACATTTCTGAAGCATGACGTAATGGGGGGGTGTTATCTCTTTTGTCGAAAATCAGCCGTTTTTGCTCGAACATTAAATGCCTCCAAATGGTATTTAATTAACTTCCCGGGGTGAAGAAACCCTTTTTAAGAACTCAGAGGGAGTAAATTGGCCATTTTCATGCACTTTTAACCATTCCATAAATCTTGTGTTTTGGGCCCCTGGAAGCATGAAAATCACTTTAAACATGCTAATTTTAGCTCTAACACTGATGATCCACCTACAAATGTGAACTGACGTTCAAAAATAAAACATTTGAAAACGGACCATTTTCCACATTTCTGAAGCATGACGTAATGGGGGGGGTGTTATCTCTTTTGTCGAAAATCAGCCGTTTTTGCTCGAACATTAAATGCCTCCAAATGGTATTTAATTAACTTCCCGAGCCCCTGGAAGCATGAAAATCACTTTAAACATGCTAATTTTAGCTCTAACACTGATGATCCACCTACAAATGTGAACTGACGTTCAAAAATAAAACATTTGAAAACGGACCATTTTCCACATTTCTGAATCATGACGTAATGGGGGGGTGTTATCTCTTTTGTCGAAAATCAGCCGTTTTTGCTCGAACATTAAATGCCTCCAAATGGTATTTAATTAACTTCCCGAGCCCCTGGAAGCATGAAAATCACTTTAAACATGCTAATTTTAGCTCTAACACTGATGATCCACCTACAAATGTGAACTGACAATCAATAATAAAACATTTGAAAACGGACCATTTTCCACATTTCTGAAGCATGACGTAATGGGGGGTGTTATCTCTTTTGTCGAAAATCAGCCGTTTTTGCTCGAACATTAAATGCCTCCATATGGTATTTATTTCACTTCCCGAGCCCCTGGAAGCATGAAAATCACTTTAAACATGCTAATTTTAGCTCTAACACTGATGATCCACCTACAAATGTGAACTGACGTTCAAAAATAAAACATTTGAAAACGGACCATTTTCCACATTTCTGAAGCATGACGTAATGGGGGGGTGTTATCTCTTTTGTCGAAAATCAGCCGTTTTTGCTCGAACATTAAATGCCTCCAAATGGTATTTAATTAACTTCCCAAGCCCCTGGAAGCATGAAAATCACTTTAAACATGCTAATTTTAGCTCTAACACTGATGATCCACCTACAAATGTGAACTGACGTTCAAAAATAAAACATTTGAAAACGGACCATTTTCCACATTTCTGAAGCATGACATAAGGGGGGGGGTGTTATCTCTTTTGTCGAAAATCAGCCGTTTTTGCTCGAACATTAAATGCCTCCAAATGGTATTTAATTAACTTCCCGAGCCCCTGGAAGCATGAAAATCACTTTAAACATGCTAATTTTAGCTCTAACACTGATGATCCACCTACAAATGTGAACTGACGTTCAAAAATAAAACATTTGAAAACGGACCATTTTCCACATTTCTGAAGCATGACGTAATGGGGGGGGGGTGTTATCTCTTTTGTCGAAAATCAGCCGTTTTTGCTCGAACATTAAATGCCTCCAAATGGTATTTAATTAACTTCCCGAGCCCCTGGAAGCATGAAAATCATTTTAAACATGCTAATTTTAGCTCTAACACTGATGATCCACTTACAAATGTGAACTGACGTTCAAAAATAAAACATTTGAAAACGGACCATTTTCCACATTTCTGAAGCATGACGTAATGGGGGGGTGTTATCTCGTTTGTCGAAAATCAGCCGTTTTTGCTCGAACATTAAATGCCTCCAAATGGTATTTAATTAACTTCCCGAGCCCCTGGAAGCATGAAAATCACTTTAAACATGCTAATTTTAGCTCTAACACTGATGATCCACCTACAAATGTGAACTGACGTTCAAAAATAAAACATTTGAAAACGGACCATTTTCCACATTTCTGAAGCATGACGTAATGGGGGGGTGTTATCTCTTTTGTCGAAAATCAGCCGTTTTTGCTCGAACATTAAATGCCTCCAAATGGTATTTATTTCACTTCCCGAGCCCCTGGAAGCATGAAAATCACTTTAAACATGCTAATTTTAGCTCTAACACTGATGATCCACCTACAAATGTGAACTGACGTTCAAAAATAAAACATTTGAAAACGGACCATTTTCCACATTTCTGAAGCATGACGTAATGGGGGGGGTGTTATCTCTTTTGTCGAAAATCAGCCGTTTTTGCTCGAACATTAAATGCCTCCAAATGGTATTTAATTAACTTCCCGAGCCCCTGGAAGCATGAAAATCACTTTAAACATGCTAATTTTAGCTCTAACACTGATGATCCACCTACAAATGTGAACTGACGTTCAAAAATAAAACATTTGAAAACGGACCATTTTCCACATTTCTGAAGCATGACGTAATGGGGGGGGTGTTATCTCTTTTGTCGAAAATCAGCCGGTTTTTGCTCGAACATTAAATGCCTCCAAATGGTATTTATTTCACTTCCCGAGCCCCTGGAAGCATGAAAATCACTTTAAACATGCTAATTTTAGCTCTAACACTGATGGTCCACCTACAAATGTGAACTGACGTTCAAAAATAAAACATTTGAAAACGGACCATTTTCCACATTTCTGAAGCATGACGTAATGGGGGGGTGTTATCTCTTTTGTCGAAAATCAGCCGTTTTTGCTCGAACATTAAATGCCTCTAAATGGTATTTAAGTAACTTCCCGGGGTGAAGAAACCCTTTTTGAGAACTCAGAGTGAGTAAATTGGCCATTTTCATGCACTTTTAACCATTCCATAAATCTTGTGTTTTGGGCCCCTGGAAGCATGAAAATCACTTTAAACATGCTAATTTTAGCTCTAACACTGATGATCCACCTACAAATGTGAACTGACGTTAAAAAATAAAACATTTGAAAACGGACCATTTTCCACATTTCTGAAGCATGACGTAATGGGGGGGTGTTATCTCTTTTGTCGAAAATCAGCCGTTTTTGCTCGAACATTAAATGCCTCCAAATGGTATTTATTTCACTTCCCGAGCCCCTGGAAGCATGAAAATCACTTTAAACATGCTAATTTTAGCTCTAACACTGATGATCCACCTACAAATGTGAACTGACGTTCAAAAATAAAACATTTGAAAACGGACCATTTTCCACATTTCTGAAGCATGACGTAATGGGGGGGTGTTATCTCTTTTGTCGAAAATCAGCCGTTTTTGCTCGAACATTAAATGCCTCCAAATGGTATTTAATTAACTTCCCGAGCCCCTGGAAGCATGAAAATCACTTTAAACATGCTAATTTTAGCTCTAACACTGATGATCCACCTACAAATGTGAACTGACGTTCAAAAATAAAACATTTGAAAACGGACAATTTTCCACATTTCTGAAGCATGACGTAATGGGGGGGTGTTATCTCTTTTGTCGAAAATCAGCCGTTTTTGCTCGAACATTAAATGCCTCCAAATGGTATTTAATTAACTTCCCGGGGTGAAGAAACCCTTTTTGAGAACACAGAGTGAGTAAATTGGCCATTTTCATGCACTTTTAACCATTCCATAAATCTTGTGTTTTGGGCCCCTGGAAGCATGAAAATCACTTTAAACATGCAAATTTTAGCTCTAACACTGATGATCCACCTACAAATGTGAACTGACGTTCAAAAATAAAACATTTGAAAACGGACCATTTTCCACATTTCTGAAGCATGACGTAATGGGGGGGTGTTATCTCTTTTGTCGAAAATCAGCCGTTTTTGCTCGAACATTAAATGCCTCCAAATGGTATTTAATTAACTTCCCGAGCCCCTGGAAGCATGAAAATCACTTTAAACATGCTAATTTTAGCTCTAACACTGATGATCCACCTACAAATGTGAACTGACGTTCAAAAATAAAACATTTGAAAACGGACCATTTTCCACATTTCTGAAGCATGACGTAATGGGGGGGTGTTATCTCTTTTGTCGAAAATCAGCCGTTTTTGCTCGAACATTAAATGCCTCCAAATGGTATTTAATTAACTTCCCGAGCCCCTGGAAGCATGAAAATCACTTTAAACATGCTAATTTTAGCTCTAACACTGATGATCCACCTACAAATGTGAACTGACGTTCAAAAATAAAACATTTGAAAATGGACCATTTTCCACATTTCTGAAGCATGACGTAATGGGGGGGTGTTATCTCTTTTGTCGAAAATCAGCCGTTTTTGCTCGAACATTAAATGCCTCCAAATGGTATTTAATTAACTTCCCGAGCCCCTGGAAGCATGAAAATCACTTTAAACATGCTAATTTTAGCTCTAACACTGATGATCCACCTACAAATGTGAACTGACGTTCAAAAATAAAACATTTGAAAACGGACCATTTTCCACATTTCTGAAGCATGACGTAATGGGGGGGTGTTATCTCTTTTGTCGAAAATCAGCCGTTTTTGCTCGAACATTAAATGCCTCCAAATGGTATTTAATTAACTTCCCAAGCCCCTGGAAGCATGAAAATCACTTTAAACATGCTAATTTTAGCTCTAACACTGATGATCCACCTACAAATGTGAACTGACGTTCAAAAATAAAACATTTGAAAACGGACCATTTTCCACATTTCTGAAGCATGACATAAGGGGGGGGGTGTTATCTCTTTTGTCGAAAATCAGCCGTTTTTGCTCGAACATTAAATGCCTCCAAATGGTATTTAATTAACTTCCCGAGCCCCTGGAAGCATGAAAATCACTTTAAACATGCTAATTTTAGCTCTAACACTGATGATCCACCTACAAATGTGAACTGACGTTCAAAAATAAAACATTTGAAAACGGACCATTTTCCACATTTCTGAAGCATGACGTAATGGGGGGGGGGGTGTTATCTCTTTTGTCGAAAATCAGCCGTTTTTGCTCGAACATTAAATGCCTCCAAATGGTATTTAATTAACTTCCCGAGCCCCTGGAAGCATGAAAATCATTTTAAACATGCTAATTTTAGCTCTAACACTGATGATCCACTTACAAATGTGAACTGACGTTCAAAAATAAAACATTTGAAAACGGACCATTTTCCACATTTCTGAAGCATGACGTAATGGGGGGGTGTTATCTCGTTTGTCGAAAATCAGCCGTTTTTGCTCGAACATTAAATGCCTCCAAATGGTATTTAATTAACTTCCCGAGCCCCTGGAAGCATGAAAATCACTTTAAACATGCTAATTTTAGCTCTAACACTGATGATCCACCTACAAATGTGAACTGACGTTCAAAAATAAAACATTTGAAAACGGACCATTTTCCACATTTCTGAAGCATGACGTAATGGGGGGGGTGTTATCTCTTTTGTCGAAAATCAGCCGTTTTTGCTCGAACATTAAATGCCTCCAAATGGTATTTAATTAACTTCCCGAGCCCCTGGAAGCATGAAAATCACTTTAAACATGCTAATTTTAGCTCTAACACTGATGATCCACCTACAAAGGTGAACTGACGTTCAAAAATAAAACATTTGAAAACGGACCATTTTCCACATTTCTGAAGCATGACGTAATGGGGGGGGTGTTATCTCTTTTGTCGAAAATCAGCCGGTTTTTGCTCGAACATTAAATGCCTCCAAATGGTATTTATTTCACTTCCCGAGCCCCTGGAAGCATGAAAATCACTTTAAACATGCTAATTTTAGCTCTAACACTGATGGTCCACCTACAAATGTGAACTGACGTTCAAAAATAAAACATTTGAAAACGGACCATTTTCCACATTTCTGAAGCATGACGTAATGGGGGGGTGTTATCTCTTTTGTCGAAAATCAGCCGTTTTTGCTCGAACATTAAATGCCTCTAAATGGTATTTAAGTAACTTCCCGGGGTGAAGAAACCCTTTTTGAGAACTCAGAGTGAGTAAATTGGCCATTTTCATGCACTTTTAACCATTCCATAAATCTTGTGTTTTGGGCCCCTGGAAGCATGAAAATCACTTTAAACATGCTAATTTTAGCTCTAACACTGATGATCCACCTACAAATGTGAACTGACGTTTAAAAATAAAACATTTGAAAACGGACCATTTTCCACATTTCTGAAGCATGACGTAATGGGGGGGTGTTATCTCTTTTGTCGAAAATCAGCCGTTTTTGCTCGAACATTAAATGCCTCCAAATGGTATTTATTTCACTTCCCGAGCCCCTGGAAGCATGAAAATCACTGTAAACATGCTAATTTTAGCTCTAACACTGATGATCCACCTACAAATGTGAACTGACGTTCAAAAATAAAACATTTGAAAACGGACCATTTTCCACATTTCTGAAGCATGACGTAATGGGGGGGTGTTATCTCTTTTGTCGAAAATCAGCCGTTTTTGCTCGAACATTAAATGCCTCCAAATGGTATTTAATTAACTTCCCGAGCCCCTGGAAGCATGAAAATCACTTTAAACATGCTAATTTTAGCTCTAACACTGATGATCCACCTACAAATGTGAACTGACGTTCAAAAATAAAACATTTGAAAACGGACAATTTTCCACATTTCTGAAGCATGACGTAATGGGGGGGTGTTATCTCTTTTGTCGAAAATCAGCCGTTTTTGCTCGAACATTAAATGCCTCCAAATGGTATTTAATTAACTTCCCGGGGTGAAGAAACCCTTTTTGAGAACACAGAGTGAGTAAATTGGCCATTTTCATGCACTTTTAACCATTCCATAAATCTTGTGTTTTGGGCCCCTGGAAGCATGAAAATCACTTTAAACATGCAAATTTTAGCTCTAACACTGATGATCCACCTACAAATGTGAACTGACGTTCAAAAATAAAACATTTGAAAACGGACCATTTTCCACATTTCTGAAGCATGACGTAATGGGGGGGTGTTATCTCTTTTGTCGAAAATCAGCCGTTTTTGCTCGAACATTAAATGCCTCCAAATGGTATTTAATTAACTTCCCGAGCCCCTGGAAGCATGAAAATCACTTTAAACATGCTAATTTTAGCTCTAACACTGATGATCCACCTACAAATGTGAACTGACGTTCAAAAATAAAACATTTGAAAACGGACCATTTTCCACATTTCTGAAGCATGACGTAATGGGGGGGTGTTATCTCTTTTGTCGAAAATCAGCCGTTTTTGCTCGAACATTAAATGCCTCCAAATGGTATTTAATTAACTTCCCGAGCCCCTGGAAGCATGAAAATCACTTTAAACATGCTAATTTTAGCTCTAACACTGATGATCCACCTACAAATGTGAACTGACGTTCAAAAATAAAACATTTGAAAATGGACCATTTTCCACATTTCTGAAGCATGACGTAATGGGGGGGTGTTATCTCTTTTGTCGAAAATCAGCCGTTTTTGCTCGAACATTAAATGCCTCCAAATGGTATTTAATTAACTTCCCGAGCCCCTGGAAGCATGAAAATCACTTTAAACATGCTAATTTTAGCTCTAACACTGATGATCCACCTACAAATGTGAACTGACGTTCAAAAATAAAACATTTGAAAACGGACCATTTTCCACATTTCTGAAGCATGACGTAATGGGGGGGTGTTATCTCTTTTGTCGAAAATCAGCCGTTTTTGCTCGAACATTAAATGCCTCCAAATGGTATTTAATTAACTTCCCGAGCCCCTGGAAGCATGAAAATCACTTTAAACATGCTAATTTTAGCTCTAACACTGATGATCCACCTACAAATGTGAACTGACGTTCAAAAATAAAACATTTGAAAACGGACCATTTTCCACATTTCTGAAGCATGACATAAGGGGGGGGGTGTTATCTCTTTTGTCGAAAATCAGCCGTTTTTGCTCGAACATTAAATGCCTCCAAATGGTATTTAATTAACTTCCCGAGCCCCTGGAAGCATGAAAATCACTTTAAACATGCTAATTTTAGCTCTAACACTGATGATCCACCTACAAATGTGAACTGACGTTCAAAAATAAAACATTTGAAAACGGACCATTTTCCACATTTCTGAAGCATGACGTAATGGGGGGGGGGTGTTATCTCTTTTGTCGAAAATCAGCCGTTTTTGCTCGAACATTAAATGCCTCCAAATGGTATTTAATTAACTTCCCGAGCCCCTGGAAGCATGAAAATCATTTTAAACATGCTAATTTTAGCTCTAACACTGATGATCCACTTACAAATGTGAACTGACGTTCAAAAATAAAACATTTGAAAACGGACCATTTTCCACATTTCTGAAGCATGACGTAATGGGGGGGTGTTATCTCGTTTGTCGAAAATCAGCCGTTTTTGCTCGAACATTAAATGCCTCCAAATGGTATTTAATTAACTTCCCGAGCCCCTGGAAGCATGAAAATCACTTTAAACATGCTAATTTTAGCTCTAACACTGATGATCCACCTACAAATGTGAACTGACGTTCAAAAATAAAACATTTGAAAACGGACCATTTTCCACATTTCTGAAGCATGACGTAATGGGGGGGTGTTATCTCTTTTGTCGAAAATCAGTCGTTTTTGCTCGAACATTAAATGCCTCCAAATGGTATTTATTTCACTTCCCGAGCCCCTGGAAGCATGAAAATCACTTTAAACATGCTAATTTTAGCTCTAACACTGATGATCCACCTACAAATGTGAACTGACGTTCAAAAATAAAACATTTGAAAACGGACCATTTTCCACATTTCTGAAGCATGACGTAATGGGGGGGGTGTTATCTCTTTTGTCGAAAATCAGCCGTTTTTGCTCGAACATTAAATGCCTCCAAATGGTATTTAATTAACTTCCCGAGCCCCTGGAAGCATGAAAATCACTTTAAACATGCTAATTTTAGCTCTAACACTGATGATCCACCTACAAATGTGAACTGACGTTCAAAAATAAAACATTTGAAAACGGACCATTTTCCACATTTCTGAAGCATGACGTAATGGGGGGGGTGTTATCTCTTTTGTCGAAAATCAGCCGGTTTTTGCTCGAACATTAAATGCCTCCAAATGGTATTTATTTCACTTCCCGAGCCCCTGGAAGCATGAAAATCACTTTAAACATGCTAATTTTAGCTCTAACACTGATGGTCCACCTACAAATGTGAACTGACGTTCAAAAATAAAACATTTGAAAACGGACCATTTTCCACATTTCTGAAGCATGACGTAATGGGGGGGTGTTATCTCTTTTGTCGAAAATCAGCCGTTTTTGCTCGAACATTAAATGCCTCCAAATGGTATTTAATTAACTTCCCGGGGTGAAGAAACCCTTTTTGAGAACTCAGAGTGAGTAAATTGGCCATTTTCATGCACTTTTAACCATTCCATAAATCTTGTGTTTTGGGCCCCTGGAAGCATGAAAATCACTTTAAACATGCTAATTTTAGCTCTAACACTGATGATCCACCTACAAATGTGAACTGACGTTCAAAAATAAAACATTTGAAAACGGACCATTTTCCACATTTCTGAAGCATGACGTAATGGGGGGGTGTTATCTCTTTTGTCGAAAATCAGCCGTTTTTGCTCGAACATTAAATGCCTCCAAATGGTATTTATTTCACTTCCCGAGCCCCTGGAAGCATGAAAATCACTTTAAACATGCTAATTTTAGCTCTAACACTGATGATCCACCTACAAATGTGAACTGACGTTCAAAAATAAAACATTTGAAAACGGACCATTTTCCACATTTCTGAAGCATGACGTAATGGGGGGGTGTTATCTCTTTTGTCGAAAATCAGCCGTTTTTGCTCGAACATTAAATGCCTCCAAATGGTATTTAATTAACTTCCCGAGCCCCTGGAAGCATGAAAATCACTTTAAACATGCTAATTTTAGCTCTAACACTGATGATCCACCTACAAATGTGAACTGACGTTCAAAAATAAAACATTTGAAAACGGACAATTTTCCACATTTCTGAAGCATGACGTAATGGGGGGGTGTTATCTCTTTTGTCGAAAATCAGCCGTTTTTGCTCGAACATTAAATGCCTCCAAATGGTATTTAATTAACTTCCCGGGGTGAAGAAACCCTTTTTGAGAACACAGAGTGAGTAAATTGGCCATTTTCATGCACTTTTAACCATTCCATAAATCTTGTGTTTTGGGCCCCTGGAAGCATGAAAATCACTTTAAACATGCAAATTTTAGCTCTAACACTGATGATCCACCTACAAATGTGAACTGACGTTCAAAAATAAAACATTTGAAAACGGACCATTTTCCACATTTCTGAAGCATGACGTAATGGGGGGGTGTTATCTCTTTTGTCGAAAATCAGCCGTTTTTGCTCGAACATTAAATGCCTCCAAATGGTATTTAATTAACTTCCCGAGCCCCTGGAAGCATGAAAATCACTTTAAACATGCTAATTTTAGCTCTAACACTGATGATCCACCTACAAATGTGAACTGACGTTCAAAAATAAAACATTTGAAAACGGACCATTTTCCACATTTCTGAAGCATGACGTAATGGGGGGGTGTTATCTCTTTTGTCGAAAATCAGCCGTTTTTGCTCGAACATTAAATGCCTCCAAATGGTATTTAATTAACTTCCCGAGCCCCTGGAAGCATGAAAATCACTTTAAACATGCTAATTTTAGCTTTAACACTGATGATCCACCTACAAATGTGAACTGACGTTCAAAAATAAAACATTTGAAAATGGACCATTTTCCACATTTCTGAAGCATGACGTAATGGGGGGGTGTTATCTCTTTTGTCGAAAATCAGCCGTTTTTGCTCGAACATTAAATGCCTCCAAATGGTATTTAATTAACTTCCCGAGCCCCTGGAAGCATGAAAATCACTTTAAACATGCTAATTTTAGCTCTAACACTGATGATCCACCTACAAATGTGAACTGACGTTCAAAAATAAAACATTTGAAAACGGACCATTTTCCACATTTCTGAAGCATGACGTAATGGGGGGGTGTTATCTCTTTTGTCGAAAATCAGCCGTTTTTGCTCGAACATTAAATGCCTCCAAATGGTATTTAATTAACTTCCCGAGCCCCTGGAAGCATGAAAATCACTTTAAACATGCTAATTTTAGCTCTAACACTGATGATCCACCTACAAATGTGAACTGACGTTCAAAAATAAAACATTTGAAAACGGACCATTTTCCACATTTCTGAAGCATGACGTAATGGGGGGGTGTTATCTCTTTTGTCGAAAATCAGCCATTTTTGCTCGAACATTAAATGCCTCCAAATGGTATTTAATTAACTTCCCGAGCCCCTGGAAGCATGAAAATCACTTCAAACATGCTAATTTTAGCTCTAACACTGATGATCCACCTACAAATGTGAACTGACGTTCAAAAATAAAACATTTGAAAACGGACCATTTTCCACATTTCTGAAGCATGACGTAATGGGGGGGTGTTATCTCTTTTGTCGAAAATCAGCCGTTTTTGCTCGAACA
Source organism: Lissotriton vulgaris (assembly GCF_964263255.1). Classification (NCBI taxonomy): domain Eukaryota; kingdom Metazoa; phylum Chordata; class Amphibia; order Caudata; family Salamandridae; genus Lissotriton; species Lissotriton vulgaris. Next base: position 42,917 of record NW_028253316.1, read on the forward strand.
TTAAATGCCTCCAAATGGTATTTAATTAACTTCCCGAGCCCCTGGAAGCATGAAAATCACTTTAAACATGCTAATTTTAGCTCTAACACTGATGATCCACCTACAAATGTGAACTGACGTTCAAAAATAAAACATTTGAAAACGGACCATTTTCCACATTTCTGAAGCATGACGTAATGGGGGGTGTTATCTCTTTTGTCGAAAATCAGCCGTTTTTGCTCGAACATTAAATGCCTCCAAATGGTATTTAATTAACTTCCTGGGGTGAAGAAACCCTTTTTGAGAACTCAGAGTGAGTAAATTGGCCATTTTCATGCACTTTTAACCATTCCATAAATCTTGTGTTTTGGGCCCCTGGAAGCATGAAAATCACTTTAAACATGCTAATTTTAGCTCTAACACTGATGATCCACCTACAAATGTGAACTGACGTTCAAAAATAAAACATTTGAAAACGGACCATTTTCCACATTTCTGAAGCATGACGTAATGGGGGGGTGTTATCTCTTATGTCGAAAATCAGCCGTTTTTGCTCGAACATTAAATACCTCCAAATGGTATTTAATTAACTTCCCGAGCCCCTGGAAGCATGAAAATCACTTTAAACATGCTAATTTTAGCTCTAACACTGATGATCCACCTACAAATGTGAACTGACGTTCAAAAATAAAACATTTGAAAACGGACCATTTTCCACATTTCTGAAACATGACGTAATGGGGGGGTGTTATCTCTTTTGTCGAAAATCAGCCGTTTTTGCTCGAACATTAAATGCCTCCAAATAGTATTTATTTCACTTCCCAAGCCCCTGGAAGCTTGAAAATCACTTTAAACATGCTAATTTTAGCTCTAACACTGATGATCCACCTACAAATGTGAACTGACGTTCAAAAATAAAACATTTGAAAACGGACCATTTTCTACATTTCTGAAGCATGACGTAATGGGGGGGTGTTATCTCTTTTGTCGAAAATCAGCCGTTTTTGCTCGAACTTTAAATGCCTCCAAATGGTATTTATTTCACTTCCCGAGCCCCTGGAAGCATGAAAATCACTTTAAACATGCTAATTTTAGCTCTAACACTGATGATCCACCTACAAATGTGAACTGACGTTCAAAAATAAAACATTTGAAAACGGACCATTTTCCACATTTCTGAAGCATGACGTAATGGGGGGGTGTTATCTCTTTTGTCGAAAATCAGCCGTTTTTGCTCGAACATTAAATGCCTCCAAATGGTATTTATTTCACTTCCCGAGCCCCTGGAAGCATGAAAATCACTTTAAACATGCTAATTTTAGCTCTAACACTGATGATCCACCTACAAATGTGAACTGACGTTCAAAAATAAAACATTTGAAAACTGACCATTTTCCACATTTCTGAAGCATGACGTAATGGGGGGGTGTTATCTCTTTTGTCGAAAATCAGCAGTTTTTGCTCGAACATTAAATGCCTCCAAATTGTATTTAATTAACTTCCCGGGGTGAAGAAACCCTTTTTGAGAACTCAGAGTGAGTAAATTGGCCATTTTCATGCACTTTTACCATTCCATAAATCTTGTGTTTTGGGCCCCTGGAAGCATGAAAATCACTTTAAACATGCTAATTTTAGCTCTAACACTGATGATCCACCTACAAATGTGAACTGACGTTCAAAAATAAAACACTTGAAAACGGACCATTTTCCACATTTCTGAAGCATGACGTAATGGGGGGGTGTTATCTCTTTTGTCGAAAATCAGCCGTTTTTGCTCGAACATTAAATGCCTCCAAATGGTATTTATTTCACTTCCCGAGCCCCTGGAAGCATTAAAATCACTTTAAACATGCTAATTTTAGCTCTAACACTGATGATCCACCTACAAATGTGAACTGACGTTCAAAAATAAAACATTTGAAAACGGACCATTTTCCACATTTCTGAAGCATGACGTAATGGGGGGGTGTTATCTCTTTTGTCGAATATCAGCCGTTTTTGCTCGAACATTAAATGCCTTCAAATGGTATTTAATTAACTTCCCGAGCCCCTGGAAGCATGAAAATCACTTTAAACATGCTAATTTTAGCTCTAACACTGATGATCCACCTACAAATGTGAACTGACGTTCAAAAATAAAACATTTGAAAACGGACCATTTTCCACATTTCTGAAGCATGACGTAATGGGGGGGTGTTATCTCTTTTGTCGAAAATCAGCCGTTTTTGCTCGAACATTAAATGCCTCCAAATGGTATTTAATTAACTTCCCGGGGTGAAGAAACCCTTTTTGAGTACTCAGAGTGAGTAAATTGGCCATTTTCATGCACTTTTAACCATTCCATAAATCTTGTGTTTTGGGCCCCTGGAAGCATGAAAATCACTTTAAACATGCTAATTTTAGCTCTAACACTGATGATCCACCTACAAATGTGAACTGACGTTCAAAAATAAAACATTTGAAAACGGACCATTTTCCACATTTCTGAAGCATGACGTAATGGGGGGGTGTTATCTCTTTTGTCGAAAATCAGCCGTTTTTGCTCGAACATTAAATGCCTCCAAATGGTATTTAATTAACTTCCCGAGCCCCTGGAAGCATGAAAATCACTTTAAACATGCTAATTTTAGCTCTAACACTGATGATCCACCTACAAATGTGAACTGACGTTCAAAAATAAAACATTTGAAAACGGACCATTTTCCACATTTCTGAAGCATGACGTAATGGGGGGGTGTTATCTCTTTTGTCGAAAATCAGCCGTTTTTGCTCGAACATTAAATGCCTCCAAATGGTATTTATTTCACTTCCCGAGCCCCTGGAAGCATGAAAATCACTTTAAACATGCTAATTTTAGCTCAAACACTGATGATCCACCTACAAATGTGAACTGACGTTCAAAAATAAAACATTTGAAAACGGACCATTTTCCACATTTCTGAAGCATGACGTAATGGGGGGGTGTTATCTCTTTTGTCGAAAATCAGCCGTTTTTGCTCGAACATTAAATGCCTCCAAATGGTATTTAATTAACTTCCCGGGGTGAAGAAACCCTTTTTAAGAACTCAGAGTGAGTAAATTGGCCATTTTCATGCACTTTTAACCATTCCATAAATCTTGTGTTTTGGGCCCCTGTGTTGGACCCGGGCCTTTATGGCTGGTTCACCCCTGAACTTTTTGCTTTTGATGGCGACCTGGTGTTCATGATTTCTGGCTTGGCGCACTTTTTCCCTGGATCCCAGAGTGAAAGTGCGTGCGTGTAGTATGGCTGGCCTGCCCTCCCATAGGAATGCATGGGGAATGTGTGTGTCCCTGGTAGTTCCTGATGCGTGGGGAGTGCAGGCTCGAGTTTGGTATGTGTAAACTCGTGAGAGTGAATGCTGCAAGATGGTGTCTGCGGCATGTGTGTGTCTAGTTGGGAAGTGCTACTTCTGGACATTGAGATATGTGTGCAGTGAGGGTACTGGAGCGTGATTGGCTGGAGCTGGCTGGCATTCCAGGCTCCAGGAAGTCTGGATGGGTCTGCCCGGTGGTGAGTGGGAGATTAGCATGAGTGATGTGTGGGAGGAGTGTACCTGTGTCCTGGATGGGCTGGGTTTTCCCCACACAATGCTGGCTCCGCCCCCCTGTGGTGTGTCTAACGACCCTAGCCTCCCCAGTGAATGAAATGGGTGGCTGGGCCATCAAAGTGCTCCAGAACCAGTTGCAACTGGTTTCTCCCCCACCCTGCACCTACAGACAAAGGATTTCAGTGTATAAAAATGGGGCTGTGTCCCCACTGAATTTGTTCTCTTCTAGGATCTTGAGGGGGCTGCTGCTGCTGCTGCTGGGGCCAGGAGGAACCGCCACTTGGACTGCCCCCCTGCCTGGAGGGCCAGTGAGCTGGCCCCTGGCCCAGCCTTGCCCCCTGCCTACCTAAGGACTTTGCTGGGACTCTGCCCTGCTGAGGGCAGCGGGGAGCGCTGTGCTTGTGTTCCCAGCGCCTGGGAGCGCTTTGGACTTTCCCTAGTGCCTGGGAGCGCCTCGCTCTGCCTTTGGCGCTTGAGAGCGCTTTATTGTTGGTCCTAGCGCCTGGGAGCGCTTTTGTGCACAGCCGGTGCCCACCCGGCATTTGGCCGCCTGGTCTGCCGATTCGCGGCGCATAGCGAGTGCCACCTCGCTTTATTTTTAATTCGAAGGCCGGCGCCACCCGGCATTGCCCCGTGGAGATTTTATTGATTGAAGCCGGTGCCCACCCGGCATTGCCCGTGATCACCGCCGCAGCCGAGGAGGAGTGAAAACTGTTGCCGGGCCGCTGCCTAGAGCGACCCGGAAGTCCCGCCTCCTGACCCCCAGGGCCGCGCTGCCATTGGCGGCCCCAGGGGAAGTCAAGCGGAGGGGAGAGCGAGACAAGGCCAGGCGGGAGGCGAGAGGAGCTGCCGGCTCCGTCCTCGAGGCTCCCGAGTGGAGGGGAGCCCGCCCGCGGTCCCAGCGAGCCGCTGAGGAGCCGTCCTGCCGCCCAAAGACCCGGTGAGTGCCTGCAAGGGGAGAGGGGCGTCGGGACACATTGCCGGTGTCCGCCCCTCCCCCGTAGCGCGATCTTGCGCGCGCTGTGGTGTGAAGCCCGAGGGCTTCAGGGGGCATTATCTATCTTCGAGTCCCCCGTGGGGGACTCCAACGTGGCCACAGTGGAGAGAGTGGAGCCCCGAGGCTCCTGGGGGCCATTTGTTCAGCGAGCCCAGCAAGGCTCATTGCCAGTATTATCCTGAGAGCCCTGAGAGGGTTCTGGGGGCATTTCCGTTTTCGAGTCTCCCGAGGAGAGACTCCAACGAACGCCCGCAGTGGGTAGTTTAGAGCCAGAGAGGTTCTTGAGGGCCCAGTCAGTTGTCCTGAGCCCACGAGGCTCCAACGTTGGCATCCTTGGTATTTACAACTGTCCAGCACTTAGTGGACAGTTGCTACGTTTAGGCTGGGTGTACTTTTTGGCTTATTACAGCCTGCCCTGACTTTGGGACACAGGGACTGCCACAGGTTGTGGCTCATGGGAAGGTTTGCGCAATTGCTTGTGCTCGCACCGCTGAATGTGTTCTGAAGCATCATGTGTCTTTCCTTGCATACACCGCTGAATGTAGGTTCTGCATCATGTGTTTTCTTGTGCTCGCGCCTCTGAATGTGTTTGGATACATCATGTGTTCTCTTTCCCTACACCGCTGAATGTTAATGCATCATGTGTAATGTTCCTATGCTTATACCCCTAGATGTTGGTGACTCTTAGGTGGTTGCTTTTCTCCTAGTACAGGTGTTGCTAGTTGAGGTCTTTTGTTCCCTGCGCAATAGTTTCCTAAGGTGGTTAGGGTTGCGTAGGAGGTTCTTATGCTTTACCAGTAATTACTGGTTGTGTGCTAATTTGTGATCCATGTTCTATTTGGTTCTAAAAGTATTCTATGTGCTAATTACTATTCCTAAAAAGTGATGATTCCTGACAGTGGTCCAGGTGGCCCTGTCTTGTAAATATCCCCCTTGTAAATTCTGCCCGTGCCTGTCGGCACAGTGTAACAATATGTGTGTTTTATCTAATGTGTTTTTGATATAATACAAAGGCTATTTTTATATAACCTTGTGTGGAGTTTCCTTTGTGGTGGGCCTTGGGTGTGTTGCTGGGTGCGCGCGCAAACACTTAACCTACATAGCCTCCAAGTTTAGCCTTGCTGCTCGCGCCACGTTACCTAGAGAACTGACGTTCAAAAATAAAACATTTGAAAACGGACCATTTTCCACATTTCTGAAGCATGACGTAATGGGGGGGTGCTATCTCTTTTGTCGAAAATCAGCCGTTTTTGCTCGAACATTAAATGCCTCCAAATGGTATTTAATTAACTTCCCGAGCCCCAGGAAGCATGAAAATCAGTTTAAACATGCTAATTTTAGCTCTAACACTGATGATCCACCTACAAATGTGAACTGACGTTCAAAAATAAAACATTTGAAAACGGACCATTTTCCACATTTCTGAAGCATGACGTAATGGGGGGGTGTTATCTCTTTTGTCGAAAATCAGCCGTTTTTGCTCGAACATTAAATGCCTCCAAATGGTATTTAATTAACTTCCCGAGCCCCAGGAAGCATGAAAATCAGTTTAAACATGCTAATTTTAGCTCTAACACTGATGATCCACCTACAAATGTGAACTGACGTTCAAAAATAAAACATTTGAAAACGGACCATTTTCCACATTTCTGAAGCATGACGTAATGGGGGGTGTTATCTCTTTTGTCGAAAATCAGCCGTTTTTGCTCGAACATTAAATGCCTCCAAATGGTATTTATTTCACTTCCCGAGCCCCTGGAAGCATGAAAATCACTTTAAACATGCTAATTTTAGCTCTAACACTGATGATCCACCTACAAATGTGAACTGACGTTCAAAAATAAAACATTTGAAAACGGACCATTTTCCACATTTCTGAAGCATGACGTAATGGGGGGGTCTTATCTCTTTTGTCGAAAATCAGCCGTTTTTGCTCGAACATTAAATGCCTCCAAATGGTATTTATTTCACTTCCCGAGCCCCTGGAAGCATGAAAATCACTTTAAACATGCTAATTTTAGCTCTAACACTGATGATCCACCTACAAATGTGAACTGACGTTCAAAAATAAAACATTTGAAAACTGGCCATTTTCCACATTTCTGAAGCATGACGTAATGGGGGGGTGTTATCTCTTTTGTCGAAAATCTGCCGTTTTTGCTCGAACATTAAATGCCTCCAAATGGTATTTAATTAACTTCCCGAGCCCCTGGAAGCATGAAAATCACTTTAAACATGCTAATTTTAGCTCTAACACTGATGATCCACCTACAAATGTGAACTGACGTTCAAAAATAAAACATTTGAAAACGGACCATTTTCCACATTTCTGAAGCATGACGTAATGGGGGGGGTGTTATCTCTTTTGTCGAAAATCAGCCGTTTTTGCTCGAACATTAAATGCCTCCAAATGGTATTTAATTAACTTCCCGGGGTGAAGAAACCCTTTTTGAGAACTCAGAGTGAGTAAATTGACCATTTTCATGCACTTTTAACCATTCCATAAATCTTGTGTTTTGGGCCCCTGGAAGCATGAAAATCACTTTAAACATGCTAATTTTAGCTCTAACACTGATGATCCACCTACAAATGTGAACTGACGTTCAAAAATAAAACATTTGAAAACGGACCATTTTCCACATTTCTGAAGCATGACGTAATGGGGGGGTGTTATCTCTTTTGTCGAAAATCAGCCGTTTTTGCTCGAACATTAAATGCCTCCAAATGGTATTTAATTAACTTCCCGAGCCCCTGGAAGCATGAAAATCACTTTAAACATGCTAATTTTAGCTCTAACACTGATGATCCACCTACAAATGTGAACTGACGTTCAAAAATAAAACATTTGAAAACGGACCATTTTCCACATTTCTGAAGCATGACATAATGGGGGGGTGTTATCTCTTTTGTCGAAAATCAGCCGTTTTTGCTCGAACATTAAATGCCTCCAAATGGTATTTATTTCACTTCCCGAGCCCCTGGAAGCATGAAAATCACTTTAAACATGCTAATTTTAGCTCTAACACTGATGATCCACCTACAAATGTGAACTGACGTTCAAAAATAAAACATTTGAAAACGGACCATTTTCCACATTTCTGAAGCATGACGTAATGGGGGGGTGTTATCTCTTTTGTCGAAAATCAGCCGTTTTTGCTCGAACATTAAATGCCTCCAAATGGTATTTAATTAACTTCCAGGGGTGAAGAAACCCTTTTTAAGAACTCAGAGTGAGTAAATTGGCCATTTTCATGCACTTTTAACCATTCCATAAATCTTGTGTTTTGGGCCCCTGGAAGCATGAAAAACACTTTAAACATGCTAATTTTAGCTCTAACACTGATGATCCACCTACAAATGTGAACTGACGTTCAAAAATAAAACATTTGAAAACGGACCATTTTCCACATTTCTGAAGCATGACGTAATGGGGGGGTGTTATCTCTTTTGTCGAAAATCAGCCGTTTTTGCTCGATTATTAAATGCCTCCAAATGGTATTTAATTAACTTCCCGAGCCCCTGGAAGCATGAAAATCACTTTAAACATGTTAATTTTAGCTCTAACACTGATGATCCACCTACAAATGTGAACTGACGTTCAAAAATAAAACATTTGAAAACGGACCATTTTCCACATTTCTGAAGCATGACGTAATGGGGGGGGTGTTATCTCTTTTGTCGAAAATCAGCCGTTTTTGCTCGAACATTAAATGCCTCCAAATGGTATTTAATTAACTTCCCGAGCCCCTGGAAGCATGAAAATCACTTTAAACATGCTAATTTTAGCTCTAACACTGATGATCCACCTACAAATGTGAACTGACGTTCAAAAATAAAACATTTGAAAACGGACCATTTTCCACATTTCTGAAGCATGACGTAATGGGGGGTGTTATCTCTTTTGTCGAAAATCAGCCGTTTTTGCTCGAACATTAAATGCCTCCAAATGGTATTTATTTCACTTCCCGAGCCCCTGGAAGCATGAAAATCACTTTAAACATGCTAATTTTAGCTCTAACACTGATGATCCACCTACAAATGTGAACTGACGTTCAAAAATAAAACATTTGAAAACGGACCATTTTCCACATTCCTGAAGCATGACGTAATGGGGGGGTGTTATCTCTTTTGTCGAAAATCTGCCGTTTTTGCTCGAACATTAAATGCCTCCAAATGGTATTTATTTAACTTCCCGAGCCCCTGGAAGCATGAAAATCACTTTAAACATGCTAATTTTAGCTCTAACACTGATGATCCACCTACAAATGTGAACTGACGTTCAAAAATAAAACATTTGAAAACGGACCATTTTCCACATTTCTGAAGCATGACGTAATGGGGGGGTGTTATCTCTTTTGTCGAAAATCAGCCGTTTTTGCTCGAACATTAAATGCCTCCAAATGGTATTTAATTAACTTCCCGGGGTGAAGAAACCCTTTTTGAGAACTCAGAGTGAGTAAATTGGCCATTTTCATGCACTTTTAACCATTCCATAAATCTTGTGTTTTGGGCCCCTGGAAGCATGAAAATCACTTTAAACATGCTAATTTTAGCTCTAACACTGATGATCCACCTACAAATGTGAACTGACGTTCAAAAATAAAACATTTGAAAACGGACCATTTTCCACATTTCTGAAGCATGACGTAATGGGGGGGTGTTATCTCTTTTGTCGAAAATCAGCCGTTTTTGCTCGAACATTAAATGCCTCCAAATGGTATTTAATTAACTTCCCGAGCCCCTGGAAGCATGAAAATCACTTTAAACATGCTAATTTTAGCTCTAACACTGATGATCCACCTACAAATGTGAACTGACGTTCAAAAATAAAACATTTGAAAACGGACCATTTTCCACATTTCTGAAGCATGACGTAATGGGGGGGTGTTATCTGTTTTGTCGAAAATCAGCCGTTTTTGCTCGAACATTAAATGCCTCCAAATGGTATTTAATTAACTTCCCGAGCCCCTGGAAGCATGAAAATCACTTTAAACATGCTAATTTTAGCTCTAACACTGATGATCCACCTACAAATGTGAACTGACGTTCAAAAATAAAACATTTGAAAACGGACCATTTTCCACATTTCTGAAGCATGACATAATGGGGGCGTGTTATCTCTTTTGTCGAAAATCAGCCGTTTTTGCTCGAACATTAAATGCCTCCAAATGGTATTTAATTAACTTCCCGAGCCCCTGGAAGCATGAAAATCACTTTAAACATGCTAATTTTAGCTCTAACACTGATGATCCACCTACAAATGTGAACTGACGTTCAAAAATAAAACATTTGAAAACGGACCATTTTCCACATTTCTGAAGCATGACGTAATGGGGGGTTGTTATCTCTTTTGTCGAAAATCAGCTGTTTTTGCTCGAACATTAAATGCCTCCAAATGGTATTTAATTAACTTCCCGAGCCCCTGGAAGCATGAAAATCACTTTAAACATGCTAATTTTAGCTCTAACACTGATGATCCACCTACAAATGTGAACTGACGTTCAAAAATAAAACATTTGAAAACGGACCATTTTCCACATTTCTGAAGCATGACGTAATGGGGGGGTGTTATCTCTTTTGTCGAAAATCAGCCGTTTTTGCTCGAACATTAAATGCCTCCAAATGGTATTTAATTAACTTCCCGAGCCCCTGGAAGCATGAAAATCACTTTAAACATGCTAATTTTAGCTCTAACACTGATGATCCACCTACAAATGTGAACTGACGTTCAAAAATAAAACATTTGAAAACGGACCATTTTCCACATTTCTGAAGCATGACGTAATGGGGGGTGTTATCTCTTTTGTCGAAAATCAGCCGTTTTTGCTCGAACATTAAATGCCTCCAAATGGTATTTATTTCACTTCCCGAGCCCCTGGAAGCATGAAAATCACTTTAAACATGCTAATTTTAGCTCTAACACTGATGATCCACCTACAAATGTGAACTGACGTTCAAAAATAAAACATTTGAAAACGGACCATTTTCCACATTTCTGAAGCATGACGTAATGGGGGGGTCTTATCTCTTTTGTCGAAAATCAGCCGTTTTTGCTCGAACATTAAATGCCTCCAAATGGTATTTATTTCACTTCCCGAGCCCCTGGAAGCATGAAAATCACTTTAAACATGCTAATTTTAGCTCTAACACTGATGATCCACCTACAAATGTGAACTGACGTTCAAAAATAAAACATTTGAAAACGGACCATTTTCCACATTTCTGAAGCATGACGTAATGGGGGGGTGTTATCTCTTTTGTCGAAAATCTGCCGTTTTTGCTCGAACATTAAATGCCTCCAAATGGTATTTAATTAACTTCCCGAGCCCCTGGAAGCATGAAAATCACTTTAAACATGCTAATTTTAGCTCTAACACTGATGATCCACCTACAAATGTGAACTGACGTTCAAAAATAAAACATTTGAAAACGGACCATTTTCCACATTTCTGAAGCATGACGTAATGGGAGGGTGTTATCTCTTTTGTCGAAAATCAGCCGTTTTTGCTCGAACATTAAATGCCTCCAAATGGTATTTAATTAACTTCCCGGGGTGAAGAAACCCTTTTTGAGAACTCAGAGTGAGTAAATTGGCCATTTTCATGCACTTTTAACCATTCCATAAATCTTGTGTTTTGGGCCCCTGGAAGCATGAAAATCACTTTAAACATGCTAATTTTAGCTCTAACACTGATGATCCACCTACAAATGTGAACTGACGTTCAAAAATAAAACATTTGAAAACGGACCATTTTCCACATTTCTGAAGCATGACGTAATGGGGGGGTGTTATCTCTTTTGTCGAAAATCAGCCGTTTTTGCTCGAACATTAAATGCCTCCAAATGGTATTTAATTAACTTCCCGAGCCCCTGGAAGCATGAAAATCACTTTAAACATGCTAATTTTAGCTCTAACACTGATGATCCACCTACAAATGTGAACTGACGTTCAAAAATAAAACATTTGAAAACGGACCATTTTCCACATTTCTGAAGCATGACGTAATGGGGGGGTGTTATCTGTTTTGTCGAAAATCAGCCGTTTTTGCTCGAACATTAAATGCCTCCAAATGGTATTTAATTAACTTCCCGAGCCCCTGGAAGCATGAAAATCACTTTAAACATGCTAATTTTAGCTCTAACACTGATGATCCACCTACAAATGTGAACTGACGTTCAAAAATAAAACATTTGAAAACGGACCATTTTCCACATTTCTGAAGCATGACATAATGGGGGCGTGTTATCTCTTTTGTCGAAAATCAGCCGTTTTTGCTCGAACATTAAATGCCTCCAAATGGTATTTAATTAACTTCCCGAGCCCCTGGAAGCATGAAAATCACTTTAAACATGCTAATTTTAGCTCTAACACTGATGATCCACCTACAAATGTGAACTGACGTTCAAAAATAAAACATTTGAAAACGGACCATTTTCCACATTTCTGAAGCATGACGTAATGGGGGGGTGTTATCTCTTTTGTCGAAAATCAGCTGTTTTTGCTCGAACATTAAATGCCTCCAAATGGTATTTAATTAACTTCCCGAGCCCCTGGAAGCATGAAAATCACTTTAAACATGCTAATTTTAGCTCTAACACTGATGATCCACCTACAAATGTGAACTGACGTTCAAAAATAAAACATTTGAAAACGGACCATTTTCCACATTTCTGAAGCATGACGTAATTGGGGGGTGTTATCTCTTTTGTCGAAAATCAGCCGTTTTTGCTCGAACATTAAATGCCTCCAAATGGTATTTAATTAACTTCCCGAGCCCCTGGAAGCATGAAAATCACTTTAAACATGCTAATTTTAGCTCTAACACTGATGATCCACCTACAAATGTGAACTGACGTTCAAAAATAAAACATTTGAAAACGGACCATGTTCCACATTTCTGAAGCATGACGTAATGGGGGGTGTTATCTCTTTTGTCGAAAATCAGCCGTTTTTGCTCGAACATTAAATGCCTCCAAATGGTATTTAATTAACTTCCCGGGGTGAAGAAACCCTTTTTGAGAACTCAGAGTGAGTAAATTGGCCATTTTCATGCACTTTTAACCATTCCATAAATCTTGTGTTTTGGGCCCCTGGAAGCATGAAAATCACTTTAAACATGCTAATTTTAGCTCTAACACTGATGATCCACCTACAAATGTGAACTGACGTTCAAAAATAAAACATTTGAAAACGGACCATTTTCCACATTTCTGAAGCATGACGTAATGGGGGGGTGTTATCTCTTTTGTCGAAAATCAGCCGTTTTTGCTCGAACATTAAATGCCTCCAAATGGTATTTAATTAACTTCCCGAGCCCCTGGAAGCATGAAAATCACTTTAAACATGCTAATTTTAGCTCTAACACTGATGATCCACCTACAAATGTGAACTGACGTTCAAAAATAAAACATTTGAAAACGGACCATTTTCCACATTTCTGAAACATGACGTAATGGGGGGGGTGTTATCTCTTTTGTCGATAATCAGCCGTTTTTGCTCGAACATTAAATGCCTCCAAATGGTATTTATTTCACTTCCCGAGCCCCTGGAAGCATGAAAATCACTTTAAACATGCTAATTTTAGCTCTAACACTGATGATCCACCTACAAATGTGAACTGACGTTCAAAAATAAAACATTTGAAAACGGACCATTTTCTACATTTCTGAAGCATGACGTAATGGGGGGGTGTTATCTCTTTTGTCGAAAATCAGCCGTTTTTGCTCGAACATTAAATGCCTCCAAATGGTATTTATTTCACTTCCTGAGCCCCTGGAAGCATGAAAATCACTTTAAACATGCTAATTTTAGCTCTAACACTGATGATCCACCTACAAATGTGAACTGACGTTCAAAAATAAAACATTTGAAAACGGACCATTTTCCACATTTCTGAAGCATGACGTAATGGGGGGGGTGTTATCTCTTTTGTCGAAAATCAGCCATTTTTGCTCGAACATTAAATGCCTCCAAATGGTATTTATTTCACTTCCCGAGCCCCTGGAAGCATGAAAATCACTTTAAACATGCTAATTTTAGCTCTAACACTGATGATCCACCTACAAATGTGAACTGACGTTCAAAAATAAAACATTTGAAAACGGACCATTTTCCACATTTCTGAAGCATGACGTAATGGGGGGGTGTTATCTCTTTTGTCGAAAATCAGCCGTTTTTGCCCGAACATTAAATGCCTCCAAATGGTATTTAATTAACTTCCCGGGGTGAAGAAACCCTTTTTGAGAACTCAGAGTGAGTAAATTGGCCATTTTCATGCACTTTTAACCATTCCATAAATCTTGTGTTTTGGGCCCCTGGAAGCATGAAAATCACTTTAAACATGCTAATTTTAGCTCTAACACTGATGATCCACCTACAAATGTGAACTGACGTTCAAAAATAAAACATTTGAAAACGGACCATTTTCCACATTTCTGAAGCATAACGTAATGGGGGGGTGTTATCTCTTTTGTCGAAAATCAGCCGTTTTTGCTCGAACATTAAATGCCTCCAAATGGTATTTATTTCACTTCCCGAGCCCCTGGAAGCATGAAAATCACTTTAAACATGCTAATTTTAGCTCTAACACTGATGATCCACCTACAAATGTGAACTGACGTTCAAAAATAAAACATTTGAAAACGGACCATTTTCCACATTTCTGAAGCATGACGTAATGGGGGGGTGTTATCTCTTTTGTCGAAAATCAGCCGTTTTTGCTGGAACATTAAATGCCTCCAAATGGTATTTATTTCACTTCCCGAGCCCCTGGAAGCATGAAAATCACTTTAAACATGCTAATTTTAGCTCTAACACTGATGATCCACCTACAAATGTGAACTGACGTTCAAAAATAAAACATTTGAAAACGGACCATTTTCTACATTTCTGAAGCATGACGTAATGGGGGGGTGTTATCTCTTTTGTCGAAAATCAGCCGTTTTTGCTCGAACATTAAATGCCTCCAAATGGTATTTATTTCACTTCCCGAGCCCCTGGAAGCATGAAAATCACTTTAAACATGCTAATTTTAGCTCTAACACTGATGATCCACCTACAAATGCGAACTGACGTTCAAAAATAAAACATTTGAAAACGGACCATTTTACACATTTCTGAAGCATGACGTAATGGGGGGGTGTTATCTCTTTTGTCGAATATCAGCCGTTTTTGCTCGACCATTAAATGCCTTCAAATGGTATTTAATTAACTTCCCAAGCCCCTGGAAGCATGACATTCACTTTAAACATGCTAATTTTAGCTCTAACACTGATGATCCACCTACAAATGTGAACTGACGTTCAAAAATAAAACATTTGAAAACGGACCATTTTCCACATTTCTGAAGCATGACGTAATGAAGGGTGTTATCTCTTTTGTCGAAAATCAGCCGTTTTTGCTCGAACATTAAATGCCTCCAAATGGTATTTAATTAACTTCCCGGGGTGAAGAAACCCTTTTTGAGTACTCAGAGTGAGTAAATTGGCCATTTTCATGCACTTTTAACCATTCCATAAATCTTGTGTTTTGGGCCCCTGGAAGCATGAAAATCACTTTAAACATGCTAATTTTAGCTCTAACACTGATGATCCACCTACAAATGTGAACTGACGTTCAAAAATAAAACATTTGAAAACGGACCATTTTCCACATTTCTGAAGCATGACGTAATGGGGGGGGTGTTATCTCTTTTGTCGAAAATCAGCCGTTTTTGCTCGAACATTAAATGCCTCCAAATGGTATTTAATTAACTTCCCGGGGTGAAGAAACCCTTTTTGAGTACTCAGAGTGAGTAAATTGGCCATTTTCATGCACTTTTAACCATTCCATAAATCTTGTGTTTTGGGCCCCTGGAAGCATGAAAATCACTTTAAACATGCTAATTTTAGCTCTAACACTGATGATCCACCTACAAATGTGAACTGACGTTCAAAAATAAAACATTTGAAAACGGACCATTTTCCACATTTCTGAAGCATGACGTAATGGGGGGGTGTTATCTCTTTTGTCGAAAATCAGCCGTTTTTGCTCGAACATTAAATGCCTCCAAATGGTATTTATTTCACTTCCCGAGCCCCTGGAAGCATGAAAATCACTTTAAACATGCTAATTTTAGCTCTAACACTGATGATCCACCTACAAATGTGAACTGACGTTCAAAAATAAAACATTTGAAAACGGACCATTTTCCACATTTCTGAAGCATGACGTAATGGGGGGGTGTTATCTCTTTTGTCGAAAATCAGCCGTTTTTGCTCGAACATTAAATGCCTCCAAATGGTATTTAATTAACTTCCCGAGCCCCTGGAAGCATGAAAATCACTTTAAACATGCTAATTTTAGCTCTAACACTGATGATCCACCTACAAATGTGAACTGACGTTCAAAAATAAAACATTTGAAAACTGACCATTTTCCACATTTCTGAAGCATGACGTAATGGGGGGGTGTTATCTCTTTTGTCGAAAATCAGCCGTTTTTGCTCGAACATTAAATGCCTCCAAATGGTATTTAATTAACTTCCCGAGCCCCTGGAAGCATGAAAATCACTTTAAACATGCTAATTTTAGCTCTAACACAGATGATCCACCTACAAATGTGAACTGACGTTCAAAAATAAAACATTTGAAAACGGACCATTTTCCACATTTCTGAAGCATGACGTAATGGGGGGGTGTTATCTCTTTTGTCGAAAATCAGCCGTTTTTGCTGGAACATTAAATGCCTCCAAATGGTATTTATTTCACTTCCCGAGCCCCTGGAAGCATGAAAATCACTTTAAACATGCTAATTTTAGCTCTAACACTGATGATCCACCTACAAATGTGAACTGACGTTCAAAAATAAAACATTTGAAAACGGACCATTTTCTACATTTCTGAAGCATGACGTAATGGGGGGGTGTTATCTCTTTTGTCGAAAATCAGCCGTTTTTGCTCGAACATTAAATGCCTCCAAATGGTATTTATTTCACTTCCCGAGCCCCTGGAAGCATGAAAATCACTTTAAACATGCTAATTTTAGCTCTAACACTGATGATCCACCTACAAATGCGAACTGACGTTCAAAAATAAAACATTTGAAAACGGACCATTTTACACATTTCTGAAGCATGACGTAATGGGGGGGTGTTATCTCTTTTGTCGAATATCAGCCGTTTTTGCTCGACCATTAAATGCCTTCAAATGGTATTTAATTAACTTCCCAAGCCCCTGGAAGCATGACATTCACTTTAAACATGCTAATTTTAGCTCTAACACTGATGATCCACCTACAAATGTGAACTGACGTTTAAAAATAAAACATTTGAAAACGGACCATTTTCCACATTTCTGAAGCATGACGTAATGAAGGGTGTTATCTCTTTTGTCGAAAATCAGCCGTTTTTGCTCGAACATTAAATGCCTCCAAATGGTATTTAATTAACTTCCCGGGGTGAAGAAACCCTTTTTGAGTACTCAGAGTGAGTAAATTGGCCATTTTCATGCACTTTTAACCATTCCATAAATCTTGTGTTTTGGGCCCCTGGAAGCATGAAAATCACTTTAAACATGCTAATTTTAGCTCTAACACTGATGATCCACCTACAAATGTGAACTGACGTTCAAAAATAAAACATTTGAAAACGGACCATTTTCCACATTTCTGAAGCATGACGTAATGGGGGGGGTGTTATCTCTTTTGTCGAAAATCAGCCGTTTTTGCTCGAACATTAAATGCCTCCAAATGGTATTTAATTAACTTCCCGGGGTGAAGAAACCCTTTTTGAGTACTCAGAGTGAGTAAATTGGCCATTTTCATGCACTTTTAACCATTCCATAAATCTTGTGTTTTGGGCCCCTGGAAGCATGAAAATCACTTTAAACATGCTAATTTTAGCTCTAACACTGATGATCCACCTACAAATGTGAACTGACGTTCAAAAATAAAACATTTGAAAACGGACCATTTTCCACATTTCTGAAGCATGACGTAATGGGGGGGTGTTATCTCTTTTGTCGAAAATCAGCCGTTTTTGCTCGAACATTAAATGCCTCCAAATGGTATTTATTTCACTTCCCGAGCCCCTGGAAGCATGAAAATCACTTTAAACATGCTAATTTTAGCTCTAACACTGATGATCCACCTACAAATGTGAACTGACGTTCAAAAATAAAACATTTGAAAACGGACCATTTTCCACATTTCTGAAGCATGACGTAATGGGGGGGTGTTATCTCTTTTGTCGAAAATCAGCCGTTTTTGCTCGAACATTAAATGCCTCCAAATGGTATTTAATTAACTTCCCGAGCCCCTGGAAGCATGAAAATCACTTTAAACATGCTAATTTTAGCTCTAACACTGATGATCCACCTACAAATGTGAACTGACGTTCAAAAATAAAACATTTGAAAACTGACCATTTTCCACATTTCTGAAGCATGACGTAATGGGGGGGTGTTATCTCTTTTGTCGAAAATCAGCCGTTTTTGCTCGAACATTAAATGCCTCCAAATGGTATTTAATTAACTTCCCGAGCCCCTGGAAGCATGAAAATCACTTTAAACATGCTAATTTTAGCTCTAACACAGATGATCCACCTACAAATGTGAACTGACGTTCAAAAATAAAACATTTGAAAACGGACCATTTTCCACATTTCTGAAGCATGACGTAATGGGGGGGTGTTATCTCTTTTGTCGAAAATCAGCCGTTTTTGCTCGAACATTAAATGCCTCCAAATGGTATTTAATTAACTTCCCGAGCCCCTGGAAGCATGAAAATCACTTTAAACATGCTAATTTTAGCTCTAACACTGATGATCCACCTACAAATGTGAACTGACGCTCAAAAATAAAACATTTGAAAACGGACCATTTTCCACATTTCTGAAGCATGACGTAATGGGGGGGTGTTATCTCTTTTGTCGAAAATCAGCCGTTTTTGCTCAAAAATTAAATGCCTCCAAATGGTATTTATTTCACTTCCCGAGCCCCTGGAAGCATGAAAATCACTTTAAACATGCTAATTTTAGCTCTAACACTGATGATCCACCTACAAATGTGAACTGACGTTCAAAAATAAAACATTTGAAAACGGACCATTTTCCACATTTCTGAAGCATGACGTAATGGGGGGGTGTTATCTCTTTTGTCGAAAATCAGCCGTTTTTGCTCGAACATTAAATGCCTCCAAATGGTATTTAATTAACTTCCCGAGCCCCTGGAAGCATGAAAATCACTTTAAACATGCTAATTTTAGCTCTAACACTGATGATCCACCTACAAATGTGAACTGACGTTCAAAAATAAAACATTTGAAAACGGACCATTTTCCACATTTCTGAAGCATGACGTAATGGGGGGGTGTTATCTCTTTTGTCGAAAATCAGCCGTTTTTGCTCGAACATTAAATGCCTCCAAATGGTATTTAATTAACTTCCCGAGCCCCTGGAAGCATGAAAATCACTTTAAACATGCTAATTTTAGCTCTAACACTGATGATCCACCTACAAATGTGAACTGACGTTCAAAAATAAAACATTTGAAAACGGACCATTTTCCACATTTCTGAAGCATGACGTAATGGGGGGGTGTTATATCTTTTGTCGAAAATCAGCCGTTTTTGCTCGAACATTAAATGCCTCCAAATGGTATTTATTTCACTTCCCGAGCCCCTGGAAGCATGAAAATCACTTTAAACATGCTAATTTTAGCTCTAACACTGATGATCCACCTACAAATGTGAACTAACGTTCAAAAATAAAACATTTGAAAACGGACCATTTTCCACATTTCTGAAGCATGACGTAATGGGGGGGTGTTATCTCTTTTGTCGAAAATCAGCCGTTTTTGCTCGAACATTAAATGCCTCCAAATGGTATTTAATTAACTTCCCGGGGTGAAGAAACCCTTTTTGAGAACTCAGAGTGAGTAAATTGGCCATTTTCATGCACTTTTAACCATTCCATAAATCTTGTGTTTTGGGCCCCCGGAAGCATGAAAATCACTTTAAACATGCTAATTTTAGCTCTAACACTGATGATCCACCTACAAATGTGAACTGACGTTCAAAAATAAAACATTTGAAAACGGACCATTTTCCACATTTCTGAAGCATGACTTAATGGGGGGGTGTTATCTCTTTTGTCGAAAATCAGCCGTTTTTGCTCGAACATTAAATGCCTCCAAATGGTATTTATTTCACTTCCCGAGCCCCTGGAAGCATGAAAATCACTTTAAACATGCTAATTTTAGCTCTAACACTGATGATCCACCTACAAATGTGAACTGACGTTCAAAAATAAAACATTTGAAAACGGACCATTTTCCACATTTCTGAAGCATGACGTAATGGGGGGGTGTTATCTCTTTTGTCGAAAATCAGCCGTTTTTGCTCGAACATTAAATGCCTCCAAATGGTATTTAATTAACTTCCCGAGCCCCTGGAAGCATGAAAATCACTTTAAACATGCTAATTTCAGCTCTAACACTGATGATCCACCTACAAATGTGAACTGACGTTCAAAAATAAAACATTTGAAAACGGACCATTTTCCACATTTCTGAACCATGACGTAATGGGGGGGTGTTATCTCTTTTGTCGAAAATCAGCCGTTTTTGCTCGAACATTAAATGCCTCCAAATGGTATTTTATTAACTTCCCGAGCCCCTGGAAGCATGAAAATCACTTTAAACATGCTAATTTTAGCTCTAACACTGATGATCCACCTACAAATGTGAACTGACGTTCAAAAATAAAACATTTGAAAACGGACCATTTTCCACATTTCTGAAGCATGACGTAATGGGGGGTGTTATCTCTTTTGTCGAAAATCAGCCGTTTTTGCTCGAACATTAAATGCCTCCAAATGGTATTTATTTCACTTCCCGAGCCCCTGGAAGCATGAAAATCACTTTAAACATGCTAATTTTAGCTCTAACACTGATGATCCACCTACAAATGTGAACTGACGTTCAAAAATAAAACATTTGAAAACGGACCATTTTCCACATTTCTGAAGCATGACGTAATGGGGGGGTGTTATCTCTTTTGTCGAAAATCAGCCGTTTTTGCTCGAACATTAAATGCCTCCAAATGGTATTTAATTAACTTCCCGGGGTGAAGAAACCCTTTTTGAGAACTCAGAGTGAGTAAATTGGCCATTTTCATGCACTTTTAACCATTCCATAAATCTTGTGTTTTGGGCCCCCGGAAGCATGAAAATCACTTTAAACATGCTAATTTTAGCTCTAACACTGATGATCCACCTACAAATGTGAACTGACGTTCAAAAATAAAACATTTGAAAACGGACCATTTTCCACATTTCTGAAGCATGACGTAATGGGGGGGTGTTATCTCTTTTGTCGAAAATCAGCCGTTTTTGCTCGAACATTAAATGCCTCCAAATGGTATTTATTTCACTTCCCGAGCCCCTGGAAGCATGAAAATCACTTTAAACATGCTAATTTTAGCTCTAACACTGATGATCCACCTACAAATGTGAACTGACGTTCAAAAATAAAACATTTGAAAACAGACCATTTTCCACATTTCTGAAGCATGACGTAATGGGGGGGTGTTATCTCTTTTGTCGAAAATCAGCCGTTTTTGCTCGAACATTAAATGCCTCCAAATGGTATTTAATTAACTTCCCGAGCCCCTGGAAGCATGAAAATCACTTTAAACATGCTAATTTCAGCTCTAACACTGATGATCCACCTACAAATGTGAACTGACGTTCAAAAATAAAACATTTGAAAACGGACCATTTTCCACATTTCTGAACCATGACGTAATGGGGGGGTGTTATCTCTTTTGTCGAAAATCAGCCGTTTTTGCTCGAACATTAAATGCCTCCAAATGGTATTTAATTAACTTCCCGAGCCCCTGGAAGCATGAAAATCACTTTAAACATGCTAATTTTAGCTCTAACACTGATGATCCACCTACAAATGTGAACTGACGTTCAAAAATAAAACATTTGAAAACGGACCATTTTCCACATTTCTGAAGCATGACCTAATGGGGGGTGTTATCTCTTTTGTCGAAAATCAGCCGTTTTTGCTCGAACATTAAATGCCTCCAAATGGTATTTATTTCACTTCCCGAGCCCCTGGAAGCATGAAAATCACTTTAAACATGCTAATTTTAGCTCTAACACTGATGATCCACCTACAAATGTGAACTGACGTTCAAAAATAAAACATTTGAAAACGGACCATTTTCCACATTTCTGAAGCATGACGTAATGGGGGGGTGTTATCTCTTTTGTCGAAAATCAGCCGTTTTTGCTCGAACATTAAATTCCTCCAAATGGTATTTATTTCACTTCCCGAGCCCCTAGAAGCATGAAAATCACTTTAAACATGCTAATTTTAGCTCTAACACTGATGATCCACCTACAAATGTGAACTGACGTTCAAAAATAAAACATTTGAAAACGGACCATTTTCCACATTTCTGAAGCATGACGTAATGGGGGGGTGTTATCTCCTTTGTCGAAAATCAGCCGTTTTTGCTCCAACATTAAATGCCTCCAAATGGTATTTAATTAACTTCCCGAGCCCCTGGAAGCATGAAAATCACTTTAAACATGCTAATTTTAGCTCTAACACTGATGATCCACCTACAAATGTGAACTGACGTTCAAAAATAAAACATTTAAAAACGGACCATTTTCCACATTTCTGAAGCATGACGTAATGGGGGGGTGTTATCTCTTTTGTCGAAAATCAGCCGTTTTTGCTCGAACATTAAATGCCTCCAAATGGTATTTAATTAACTTCCCGGGGTGAAGAAACCCTTTTTGAGAACTCAGAGTGAGTAAATTGGCCATTTTCATGCACTTTTAACCATTCCATAAATCTTGTGTTTTGGGCCCCTGGAAGCATGAAAATCACTTTAAACATGCTAATTTTAGCTCTAACACTGATGATCCACCTACAAATGTGAACTGACGTTCAAAAATAAAACATTTGAAAACGGACCATTTTCCACATTTCTGAAGCATGACGTAATGGGGGGGTGTTATCTCTTTTGTCGAAAATCAGCTGTTTTTGCTCGAACATTAAATGCCTCCAAATGATATTTAATTAACTTCCCGAGCCCCTGGAAGCATGAAAATCACTTTAAACATGCTAATTTTAGCTCTAACACTGATGATCCACCTACAAATGTGAACTGACGTTCAAAAATAAAACATTTGAAAACGGACCATTTTCCACATTTCTGAAGCATGACGTAATTGGGGGGTGTTATCTCTTTTGTCGAAAATCAGCCGTTTTTGCTCGAACATTAAATGCCTCCAAATGGTATTTAATTAACTTCCCGAGCCCCTGGAAGCATGAAAATCACTTTAAACATGCTAATTTTAGCTCTAACACTGATGATCCACCTACAAATGTGAACTGACGTTCAAAAATAAAACATTTGAAAACGGACCATTTTCCACATTTCTGAAGCATGACGTAATGGGGGGTGTTATCTCTTTTGTCGAAAATCAGCCGTTTTTGCTCGAACATTAAATGCCTCCAAATGGTATTTAATTAACTTCCCGGGGTGAAGAAACCCTTTTTGAGAACTCAGAGTGAGTAAATTGGCCATTTTCATGCACTTTTAACCATTCCATAAATCTTGTGTTTTGGGCCCCTGGAAGCATGAAAATCACTTTAAACATGCTAATTTTAGCTCTAACACTGATGATCCACCTACAAATGTGAACTGACGTTCAAAAATAAAACATTTGAAAACGGACCATTTTCCACATTTCTGAAGCATGACGTAATGGGGGGGTGTTATCTCTTTTGTCGAAAATCAGCCGTTTTTGCTCGAACATTAAATGCCTCCAAATGGTATTTAATTAACTTCCCGAGCCCCTGGAAGCATGAAAATCACTTTAAACATGCTAATTTTAGCTCTAACACTGATGATCCACCTACAAATGTGAACTGACGTTCAAAAATAAAACATTTGAAAACGGACCATTTTCCACATTTCTGAAACATGACGTAATGGGGGGGTGTTATCTCTTTTGTCGATAATCAGCCGTTTTTGCTCGAACATTAAATGCCTCCAAATGGTATTTATTTCACTTCCCGAGCCCCTGGAAGCATGAAAATCACTTTAAACATGCTAATTTTAGCTCTAACACTGATGATCCACCTACAAATGTGAACTGACGTTCAAAAATAAAACATTTGAAAACGGACCATTTTCTACATTTCTGAAGCATGACGTAATGGGGGGGTGTTATCTCTTTTGTCGAAAATCAGCCGTTTTTGCTCGAACATTAAATGCCTCCAAATGGTATTTATTTCACTTCCCGAGCCCCTGGAAGCATGAAAATCACTTTAAACATGCTAATTTTAGCTCTAACACTGATGATCCACCTACAAATGTGAACTGACGTTCAAAAATAAAACATTTGAAAACGGACCATTTTCCACATTTCTGAAGCATGACGTAATGGGGGGGGTGTTATCTCTTTTGTCGAAAATCAGCCATTTTTGCTCGAACATTAAATGCCTCCAAATGGTATTTATTTCACTTCCCGAGCCCCTGGAAGCATGAAAATCACTTTAAACATGCTAATTTTAGCTCTAACACTGATGATCCACCTACAAATGTGAACTGACGTTCAAAAATAAAACATTTGAAAACGGACCATTTTCCACATTTCTGAAGCATGACGTAATGGGGGGGTGTTATCTCTTTTGTCGAAAATCAGCCGTTTTTGCCCGAACATTAAATGCCTCCAAATGGTATTTAATTAACTTCCCGGGGTGAAGAAACCCTTTTTGAGAACTCAGAGTGAGTAAATTGGCCATTTTCATGCACTTTTAACCATTCCATAAATCTTGTGTTTTGGGCCCCTGGAAGCATGAAAATCACTTTAAACATGCTAATTTTAGCTCTAACACTGATGATCCACCTACAAATGTGAACTGACGTTCAAAAATAAAACATTTGAAAACGGACCATTTTCCACATTTTTGAAGCATAACGTAATGGGGGGGTGTTATCTCTTTTGTCGAAAATCAGCCGTTTTTGCTCGAACATTAAATGCCTCCAAATGGTATTTATTTCACTTCCCGAGCCCCTGGAAGCATGAAAATCACTTTAAACATGCTAATTTTAGCTCTAACACTGATGATCCACCTACAAATGTGAACTGACGTTCAAAAATAAAACATTTGAAAACGGACCATTTTCCACATTTCTGAAGCATGACGTAATGGGGGGGTGTTATCTCTTTTGTCGAAAATCAGCCGTTTTTGCTGGAACATTAAATGCCTCCAAATGGTATTTATTTCACTTCCCGAGCCCCTGGAAGCATGAAAATCACTTTAAACATGCTAATTTTAGCTCTAACACTGATGATCCACCTACAAATGTGAACTGACGTTCAAAAATAAAACATTTGAAAACGGACCATTTTCTACATTTCTGAAGCATGACGTAATGGGGGGGTGTTATCTCTTTTGTCGAAAATCAGCCGTTTTTGCTCGAACATTAAATGCCTCCAAATGGTATTTATTTCACTTCCCGAGCCCCTGGAAGCATGAAAATCACTTTAAACATGCTAATTTTAGCTCTAACACTGATGATCCACCTACAAATGCGAACTGACGTTCAAAAATAAAACATTTGAAAACGGACCATTTTCCACATTTCTGAAGCATGACGTAATGGGGGGGTGTTATCTCTTTTGTCGAATATCAGCCGTTTTTGCTCGACCATTAAATGCCTTCAAATGGTATTTAATTAACTTCCCAAGCCCCTGGAAGCATGACATTCACTTTAAACATGCTAATTTTAGCTCTAACACTGATGATCCACCTACAAATGTGAACTGACGTTCAAAAATAAAACATTTGAAAACGGACCATTTTCCACATTTCTGAAGCATGACGTAATGGGGGGGTGTTATCTCCTTTGTCGAAAATCAGCCGTTTTTGCTCCAACATTAAATGCCTCCAAATGGTATTTAATTAACTTCCCGAGCCCCTGGAAGCATGAAAATCACTTTAAACATGCTAATTTTAGCTCTAACACTGATGATCCACCTACAAATGTGAACTGACGTTCAAAAATAAAACATTTAAAAACGGACCATTTTCCACATTTCTGAAGCATGACGTAATGGGGGGGTGTTATCTCTTTTGTCGAAAATCAGCCGTTTTTGCTCGAACATTAAATGCCTCCAAATGGTATTTAATTAACTTCCCGGGGTGAAGAAACCCTTTTTGAGAACTCAGAGTGAGTAAATTGGCCATTTTCATGCACTTTTAACCATTCCATAAATCTTGTGTTTTGGGCCCCTGGAAGCATGAAAATCACTTTAAACATGCTAATTTTAGCTCTAACACTGATGATCCACCTACAAATGTGAACTGACGTTCAAAAATAAAACATTTGAAAACGGACCATTTTCCACATTTCTGAAGCATGACGTAATGGGGGGGTGTTATCTCTTTTGTCGAAAATCAGCTGTTTTTGCTCGAACATTAAATGCCTCCAAATGGTATTTAATTAACTTCCCGAGCCCCTGGAAGCATGAAAATCACTTTAAACATGCTAATTTTAGCTCTAACACTGATGATCCACCTACAAATGTGAACTGACGTTCAAAAATAAAACATTTGAAAACGGACCATTTTCCACATTTCTGAAGCATGACGTAATTGGGGGGTGTTATCTCTTTTGTCGAAAATCAGCCGTTTTTGCTCGAACATTAAATGCCTCCAAATGGTATTTAATTAACTTCCCGAGCCCCTGGAAGCATGAAAATCACTTTAAACATGCTAATTTTAGCTCTAACACTGATGATCCACCTACAAATGTGAACTGACGTTCAAAAATAAAACATTTGAAAACGGACCATTTTCCACATTTCTGAAGCATGACGTAATGGGGGGTGTTATCTCTTTTGTCGAAAATCAGCCGTTTTTGCTCGAACATTAAATGCCTCCAAATGGTATTTAATTAACTTCCCGGGGTGAAGAAACCCTTTTTGAGAACTCAGAGTGAGTAAATTGGCCATTTTCATGCACTTTTAACCATTCCATAAATCTTGTGTTTTGGGCCCCTGGAAGCATGAAAATCACTTTAAACATGCTAATTTTAGCTCTAACACTGATGATCCACCTACAAATGTGAACTGACGTTCAAAAATAAAACATTTGAAAACGGACCATTTTCCACATTTCTGAAGCATGACGTAATGGGGGGGTGTTATCTCTTTTGTCGAAAATCAGCCGTTTTTGCTCGAACATTAAATGCCTCCAAATGGTATTTAATTAACTTCCCGAGCCCCTGGAAGCATGAAAATCACTTTAAACATGCTAATTTTAGCTCTAACACTGATGATCCACCTACAAATGTGAACTGACGTTCAAAAATAAAACATTTGAAAACGGACCATTTTCCACATTTCTGAAACATGACGTAATGGGGGGGTGTTATCTCTTTTGTCGATAATCAGCCGTTTTTGCTCGAACATTAAATGCCTCCAAATGGTATTTATTTAACTTCCCGAGCCCCTGGAAGCATGAAAATCACTTTAAACATGCTAATTTTAGCTCTAACACTGATGATCCACCTACAAATGTGAACTGACGTTCAAAAATAAAACATTTGAAAACGGACCATTTTCTACATTTCTGAAGCATGACGTAATGGGGGGGTGTTATCTCTTTTGTCGAAAATCAGCCGTTTTTGCTCGAACATTAAATGCCTCCAAATGGTATTTATTTCACTTCCCGAGCCCCTGGAAGCATGAAAATCACTTTAAACATGCTAATTTTAGCTCTAACACTGATGATCCACCTACAAATGTGAACTGACGTTCAAAAATAAAACATTTGAAAACGGACCATTTTCCACATTTCTGAAGCATGACGTAATGGGGGGGGTGTTATCTCTTTTGTCGAAAATCAGCCATTTTTGCTCGAACATTAAATGCCTCCAAATGGTATTTATTTCACTTCCCGAGCCCCTGGAAGCATGAAAATCACTTTAAACATGCTAATTTTAGCTCTAACACTGATGATCCACCTACAAATGTGAACTGACGTTCAAAAATAAAACATTTGAAAACGGACCATTTTCCACATTTCTGAAGCATGACGTAATGGGGGGGTGTTATCTCTTTTGTCGAAAATCAGCCGTTTTTGCCCGAACATTAAATGCCTCCAAATGGTATTTAATTAACTTCCCGGGGTGAAGAAACCCTTTTTGAGAACTCAGAGTGAGTAAATTGGCCATTTTCATGCACTTTTAACCATTCCATAAATCTTGTGTTTTGGGCCCCTGGAAGCATGAAAATCACTTTAAACATGCTAATTTTAGCTCTAACACTGATGATCCACCTACAAATGTGAACTGACGTTCAAAAATAAAACATTTGAAAACGGACCATTTTCCACATTTTTGAAGCATAACGTAATGGGGGGGTGTTATCTCTTTTGTCGAAAATCAGCCGTTTTTGCTCGAACATTAAATGCCTCCAAATGGTATTTATTTCACTTCCCGAGCCCCTGGAAGCATGAAAATCACTTTAAACATGCTAATTTTAGCTCTAACACTGATGATCCACCTACAAATGTGAACTGACGTTCAAAAATAAAACATTTGAAAACGGACCATTTTCCACATTTCTGAAGCATGACGTAATGGGGGGGTGTTATCTCTTTTGTCGAAAATCAGCCGTTTTTGCTGGAACATTAAATGCCTCCAAATGGTATTTATTTCACTTCCCGAGCCCCTGGAAGCATGAAAATCACTTTAAACATGCTAATTTTAGCTCTAACACTGATGATCCACCTACAAATGTGAACTGACGTTCAAAAATAAAACATTTGAAAACGGACCATTTTCTACATTTCTGAAGCATGACGTAATGGGGGGGTGTTATCTCTTTTGTCGAAAAATCAGCCGTTTTTGCTCGAACATTAAATGCCTCCAAATGGTATTTATTTCACTTCCCGAGCCCCTGGAAGCATGAAAATCACTTTAAACATGCTAATTTTAGCTCTAACACTGATGATCCACCTACAAATGCGAACTGACGTTCAAAAATAAAACATTTGAAAACGGACCATTTTCCACATTTCTGAAGCATGACGTAATGGGGGGGTGTTATCTCTTTTGTCGAATATCAGCCGTTTTTGCTCGACCATTAAATGCCTTCAAATGGTATTTAATTAACTTCCCAAGCCCCTGGAAGCATGACATTCACTTTAAACATGCTAATTTTAGCTCTAACACTGATGATCCACCTACAAATGTGAACTGACGTTCAAAAATAAAACATTTGAAAACGGACCATTTTCCACATTTCTGAAGCATGACGTAATGAAGGGTGTTATCTCTTTTGTCGAAAATCAGCCGTTTTTGCTCGAACATTAAATGCCTCCAAATGGTATTTAATTAACTTCCCGGGGTGAAGAAACCCTTTTTGAGTACTCAGAGTGAGTAAATTGGCCATTTTCATGCACTTTTAACCATTCCATAAATCATGTGTTTTGGGCCCCTGGAAGCATGAAAATCACTTTAAACATGCTAATTTTAGCTCTAACACTGATGATCCACCTACAAATGTGAACTGACGTTCAAAAATAAAACATTTGAAAACGGACCATTTTCCACATTTCTGAAGCATGACGTAATGGGGGGGTGTTATCTCTTTTGTCGAAAATCAGCTGTTTTTGCTCGAACATTAAATGCCTCCAAATGGTATTTAATTAACTTCCCGAGCCCCTGGAAGCATGAAAATCACTTTAAACATGCTAATTTTAGCTCTAACACTGATGATCCACCTACAAATGTGAACTGACGTTCAAAAATAAAACATTTAAAAACGGACCATTTTCCACATTTCTGAAGCATGACGTAATGGGGGGGTGTTATCTCTTTTGTCGAAAATCAGCCGTTTTTGCTCGAACATTAAATGCCTCCAAATGGTATTTAATTAACTTCCCGGGGTGAAGAAACCCTTTTTGAGAACTCAGAGTGAGTAAATTGGCCATTTTCATGCACTTTTAACCATTCCATAAATCTTGTGTTTTGGGCCCCTGGAAGCATGAAAATCACTTTAAACATGCTAATTTTAGCTCTAACACTGATGATCCACCTACAAATGTGAACTGACGTTCAAAAATAAAACATTTGAAAACGGACCATTTTCCACATTTCTGAAGCATGACGTAATGGGGGGGTGTTATCTCTTTTGTCGAAAATCAGCTGTTTTTGCTCGAACATTAAATGCCTCCAAATGGTATTTAATTAACTTCCCGAGCCCCTGGAAGCATGAAAATCACTTTAAACATGCTAATTTTAGCTCTAACACTGATGATCCACCTACAAATGTGAACTGACGTTCAAAAATAAAACATTTGAAAACGGACCATTTTCCACATTTCTGAAGCATGACGTAATTGGGGGGTGTTATCTCTTTTGTCGAAAATCAGCCGTTTTTGCTCGAACATTAAATGCCTCCAAATGGTATTTAATTAACTTCCCGAGCCCCTGGAAGCATGAAAATCACTTTAAACATGCTAATTTTAGCTCTAACACTGATGATCCACCTACAAATGTGAACTGACGTTCAAAAATAAAACATTTGAAAACGGACCATTTTCCACATTTCTGAAGCATGACGTAATGGGGGGTGTTATCTCTTTTGTCGAAAATCAGCCGTTTTTGCTCGAACATTAAATGCCTCCAAATGGTATTTAATTAACTTCCCGGGGTGAAGAAACCCTTTTTGAGAACTCAGAGTGAGTAAATTGGCCATTTTCATGCACTTTTAACCATTCCATAAATCTTGTGTTTTGGGCCCCTGGAAGCATGAAAATCACTTTAAACATGCTAATTTTAGCTCTAACACTGATGATCCACCTACAAATGTGAACTGACGTTCAAAAATAAAACATTTGAAAACGGACCATTTTCCACATTTCTGAAGCATGACGTAATGGGGGGGTGTTATCTCTTTTGTCGAAAATCAGCCGTTTTTGCTCGAACATTAAATGCCTCCAAATGGTATTTAATTAACTTCCCGAGCCCCTGGAAGCATGAAAATCACTTTAAACATGCTAATTTTAGCTCTAACACTGATGATCCACCTACAAATGTGAACTGACGTTCAAAAATAAAACATTTGAAAACGGACCATTTTCCACATTTCTGAAACATGACGTAATGGGGGGGTGTTATCTCTTTTGTCGATAATCAGCCGTTTTTGCTCGAACATTAAATGCCTCCAAATGGTATTTATTTCACTTCCCGAGCCCCTGGAAGCATGAAAATCACTTTAAACATGCTAATTTTAGCTCTAACACTGATGATCCACCTACAAATGTGAACTGACGTTCAAAAATAAAACATTTGAAAACGGACCATTTTCTACATTTCTGAAGCATGACGTAATGGGGGGGTGTTATCTCTTTTGTCGAAAATCAGCCGTTTTTGCTCGAACATTAAATGCCTCCAAATGGTATTTATTTCACTTCCCGAGCCCCTGGAAGCATGAAAATCACTTTAAACATGCTAATTTTAGCTCTAACACTGATGATCCACCTACAAATGTGAACTGACGTTCA
Source organism: Lissotriton vulgaris (assembly GCF_964263255.1). Lineage (NCBI taxonomy): Eukaryota > Metazoa > Chordata > Amphibia > Caudata > Salamandridae > Lissotriton > Lissotriton vulgaris. The sequence goes on from NW_028253316.1 coordinate 74,051, forward strand.
AAAATAAAACATTTGAAAACGGACCATTTTCCACATTTCTGAAGCATGACGTAATGGGGGGGGTGTTATCTCTTTTGTCGAAAATCAGCCATTTTTGCTCGAACATTAAATGCCTCCAAATGGTATTTATTTCACTTCCCGAGCCCCTGGAAGCATGAAAATCACTTTAAACATGCTAATTTTAGCTCTAACACTGATGATCCACCTACAAATGTGAACTGACGTTCAAAAATAAAACATTTGAAAACGGACCATTTTCCACATTTCTGAAGCATGACGTAATGGGGGGGTGTTATCTCTTTTGTCGAAAATCAGCCGTTTTTGCCCGAACATTAAATGCCTCCAAATGGTATTTAATTAACTTCCCGGGGTGAAGAAACCCTTTTTGAGAACTCAGAGTGAGTAAATTGGCCATTTTCATGCACTTTTAACCATTCCATAAATCTTGTGTTTTGGGCCCCTGGAAGCATGAAAATCACTTTAAACATGCTAATTTTAGCTCTAACACTGATGATCCACCTACAAATGTGAACTGACGTTCAAAAATAAAACATTTGAAAACGGACCATTTTCCACATTTTTGAAGCATAACGTAATGGGGGGGTGTTATCTCTTTTGTCGAAAATCAGCCGTTTTTGCTCGAACATTAAATGCCTCCAAATGGTATTTATTTCACTTCCCGAGCCCCTGGAAGCATGAAAATCACTTTAAACATGCTAATTTTAGCTCTAACACTGATGATCCACCTACAAATGTGAACTGACGTTCAAAAATAAAACATTTGAAAACGGACCATTTTCCACATTTCTGAAGCATGACGTAATGGGGGGGTGTTATCTCTTTTGTCGAAAATCAGCCGTTTTTGCTGGAACATTAAATGCCTCCAAATGGTATTTATTTCACTTCCCGAGCCCCTGGAAGCATGAAAATCACTTTAAACATGCTAATTTTAGCTCTAGCACTGATGATCCACCTACAAATGTGAACTGACGTTCAAAAATAAAACATTTGAAAACGGACCATTTTCTACATTTCTGAAGCATGACGTAATGGGGGGGTGTTATCTCTTTTGTCGAAAATCAGCCGTTTTTGCTCGAACATTAAATGCCTCCAAATGGTATTTATTTCACTTCCCGAGCCCCTGGAAGCATGAAAATCACTTTAAACATGCTAATTTTAGCTCTAACACTGATGATCCACCTACAAATGCGAACTGACGTTCAAAAATAAAACATTTGAAAACGGACCATTTTCCACATTTCTGAAGCATGACGTAATGGGGGGGTGTTATCTCTTTTGTCGAATATCAGCCGTTTTTGCTCGACCATTAAATGCCTTCAAATGGTATTTAATTAACTTCCCAAGCCCCTGGAAGCATGACATTCACTTTAAACATGCTAATTTTAGCTCTAACACTGATGATCCACCTACAAATGTGAACTGACGTTCAAAAATAAAACATTTGAAAACGGACCATTTTCCACATTTCTGAAGCATGACGTAATGAAGGGTGTTATCTCTTTTGTCGAAAATCAGCCGTTTTTGCTCGAACATTAAATGCCTCCAAATGGTATTTAATTAACTTCCCGGGGTGAAGAAACCCTTTTTGAGTACTCAGAGTGAGTAAATTGGCCATTTTCATGCACTTTTAACCATTCCATAAATCTTGTGTTTTGGGCCCCTGGAAGCATGAAAATCACTTTAAACATGCTAATTTTAGCTCTAACACTGATGATCCACCTACAAATGTGAACTGACGTTCAAAAATAAAACATTTGAAAACGGACCATTTTCCACATTTCTGAAGCATGACGTAATGGGGGGGGTGTTATCTCTTTTGTCGAAAATCAGCCGTTTTTGCTCGAACATTAAATGCCTCCAAATGGTATTTAATTAACTTCCCGGGGTGAAGAAACCCTTTTTGAGTACTCAGAGTGAGTAAATTGGCCATTTTCATGCACTTTTAACCATTCCATAAATCTTGTGTTTTGGGCCCCTGGAAGCATGAAAATCACTTTAAACATGCTAATTTTAGCTCTAACACTGATGATCCACCTACAAATGTGAACTGACGTTCAAAAATAAAACATTTGAAAACGGACCATTTTCCACATTTCTGAAGCATGACGTAATGGGGGGGTGTTATCTCTTTTGTCGAAAATCAGCCGTTTTTGCTCGAACATTAAATGCCTCCAAATGGTATTTATTTCACTTCCCGAGCCCCTGGAAGCATGAAAATCACTTTAAACATGCTAATTTTAGCTCTAACACTGATGATCCACCTACAAATGTGAACTGACGTTCAAAAATAAAACATTTGAAAACGGACCATTTTCCACATTTCTGAAGCATGACGTAATGGGGGGGTGTTATCTCTTTTGTCGAAAATCAGCCGTTTTTGCTCGAACATTAAATGCCTCCAAATGGTATTTAATTAACTTCTCGAGCCCCTGGAAGCATGAAAATCACTTTAAACATGCTAATTTTAGCTCTAACACTGATGATCCACCTACAAATGTGAACTGACGTTCAAAAATAAAACATTTGAAAACTGACCATTTTCCACATTTCTGAAGCATGACGTAATGGGGGGGTGTTATCTCTTTTGTCGAAAATCAGCCGTTTTTGCTCGAACATTAAATGCCTCCAAATGGTATTTAATTAACTTCCCGAGCCCCTGGAAGCATGAAAATCACTTTAAACATGCTAATTTTAGCTCTAACACAGATGATCCACCTACAAATGTGAACTGACGTTCAAAAATAAAACATTTGAAAACGGACCATTTTCCACATTTCTGAAGCATGACGTAATGGGGGGGTGTTATCTCTTTTGTCGAAAATCAGCCGTTTTTGCTCGAACATTAAATGCCTCCAAATGGTATTTAATTAACTTCCCGAGCCCCTGGAAGCATGAAAATCACTTTAAACATGCTAATTTTAGCTCTAACACTGATGATCCACCTACAAATGTGAACTGACGCTCAAAAATAAAACATTTGAAAACGGACCATTTTCCACATTTCTGAAGCATGACGTAATGGGGGGGTGTTATCTCTTTTGTCGAAAATCAGCCGTTTTTGCTCAAAAATTAAATGCCTCCAAATGGTATTTATTTCACTTCCCGAGCCCCTGGAAGCATGAAAATCACTTTAAACATGCTAATTTTAGCTCTAACACTGATGATCCACCTACAAATGTGAACTGACGTTCAAAAATAAAACATTTGAAAACGGACCATTTTCCACATTTCTGAAGCATGACGTAATGGGGGGGTGTTATCTCTTTTGTCGAAAATCAGCCGTTTTTGCTCGAACATTAAATGCCTCCAAATGGTATTTAATTAACTTCCCGAGCCCCTGGAAGCATGAAAATCACTTTAAACATGCTAATTTTAGCTCTAACACTGATGATCCACCTACAAATGTGAACTGACGTTCAAAAATAAAACATTTGAAAACGGACCATTTTCCACATTTCTGAAGCATGACGTAATGGGGGGGTGTTATCTCTTTTGTCGAAAATCAGCCGTTTTTGCTCGAACATTAAATGCCTCCAAATGGTATTTATTTCACTTCCCGAGCCCCTGGAAGCATGAAAATCACTTTAAACATGCTAATTTTAGCTCTAACACTGATGATCCACCTACAAATGTGAACTGACGTTCAAAAATAAAACATTTGAAAACGGACCATTTTCCACATTTCTGAAGCATGACGTAATGGGGGGGTGTTATCTCTTTTGTCGAAAATCAGCCGTTTTTGCTCGAACATTAAATGCCTCCAAATGGTATTTAATTAACTTCCCGGGGTGAAGAAACCCTTTTTGAGAACTCAGAGTGAGTAAATTGGCCATTTTCATGCACTTTTAACCATTCCATAAATCTTGTGTTTTGGGCCCCCGGAAGCATGAAAATCACTTTAAACATGCTAATTTTAGCTCTAACACTGATGATCCACCTACAAATGTGAACTGACGTTCAAAAATAAAACATTTGAAAACGGACCATTTTCCACATTTCTGAAGCATGACGTAATGGGGGGGTGTTATCTCTTTTGTCGAAAATCAGCCGTTTTTGCTCGAACATTAAATGCCTCCAAATGGTATTTAATTAACTTCCCGAGCCCCTGGAAGCATGAAAATCACTTTAAACATGCTAATTTTAGCTCTAACACTGATGATCCACCTACAAATGTGAACTGACGTTCAAAAATAAAACATTTGAAAACGGACCATTTTCCACATTTCTGAAGCATGACGTAATGGGGGGTGTTATCTCTTTTGTCGAAAATCAGCCGTTTTTGCTCGAACATTAAATGCCTCCAAATGGTATTTATTTCACTTCCCGAGCCCCTGGAAGCATGAAAATCACTTTAAACATGCTAATTTTAGCTCTAACACTGATGATCCACCTACAAATGTGAACTGACGTTCAAAAATAAAACATTTGAAAACGGACCATTTTCCACATTTCTGAAGCATGACGTAATGGGGGGGTGTTATCTCTTTTGTCGAAAATCAGCCGTTTTTGCTCGAACATTAAATGCCTCCAAATGGTATTTAATTAACTTCCCGGGGTGAAGAAACCCTTTTTGAGAACTCAGAGTGAGTAAATTGGCCATTTTCATGCACTTTTAACCATTCCATAAATCTTGTGTTTTGGGCCCCCGGAAGCATGAAAATCACTTTAAACATGCTAATTTTAGCTCTAACACTGATGATCCACCTACAAATGTGAACTGACGTTCAAAAATAAAACATTTGAAAACGGACCATTTTCCACATTTCTGAAGCATGACGTAATGGGGGGGTGTTATCTCTTTTGTCGAAAATCAGCCGTTTTTGCTCGAACATTAAATGCCTCCAAATGGTATTTATTTCACTTCCCGAGCCCCTGGAAGCATGAAAATCACTTTAAACATGCTAATTTTAGCTCTAACACTGATGATCCACCTACAAATGTGAACTGACGTTCAAAAATAAAACATTTGAAAACAGACCATTTTCCACATTTCTGAAGCATGACGTAATGGGGGGGTGTTATCTCTTTTGTCGAAAATCAGCCGTTTTTGCTCGAACATTAAATGCCTCCAAATGGTATTTAATTAACTTCCCGAGCCCCTGGAAGCATGAAAATCACTTTAAACATGCTAATTTCAGCTCTAACACTGATGATCCACCTACAAATGTGAACTGACGTTCAAAAATAAAACATTTGAAAACGGACCATTTTCCACATTTCTGAACCATGACGTAATGGGGGGGTGTTATCTCTTTTGTCGAAAATCAGCCGTTTTTGCTCGAACATTAAATGCCTCCAAATGGTATTTAATTAACTTCCCGAGCCCCTGGAAGCATGAAAATCACTTTAAACATGCTAATTTTAGCTCTAACACTGATGATCCACCTACAAATGTGAACTGACGTTCAAAAATAAAACATTTGAAAACGGACCATTTTCCACATTTCTGAAGCATGACGTAATGGGGGGTGTTATCTCTTTTGTCGAAAATCAGCCGTTTTTGCTCGAACATTAAATGCCTCCAAATGGTATTTATTTCACTTCCCGAGCCCCTGGAAGCATGAAAATCACTTTAAACATGCTAATTTTAGCTCTAACACTGATGATCCACCTACAAATGTGAACTGACGTTCAAAAATAAAACATTTGAAAACGGACCATTTTCCACATTTCTGAAGCATGACGTAATGGGGGGGTGTTATCTCTTTTGTCGAAAATCAGCCGTTTTTGCTCGAACATTAAATTCCTCCAAATGGTATTTATTTCACTTCCCGAGCCCCTGGAAGCATGAAAATCACTTTAAACATGCTAATTTTAGCTCTAACACTGATGATCCACCTACAAATGTGAACTGACGTTCAAAAATAAAACATTTGAAAACGGACCATTTTCCACATTTCTGAAGCATGACGTAATGGGGGGGTGTTATCTCCTTTGTCGAAAATCAGCCGTTTTTGCTCCAACATTAAATGCCTCCAAATGGTATTTAATTAACTTCCCGAGCCCCTGGAAGCATGAAAATCACTTTAAACATGCTAATTTTAGCTCTAACACTGATGATCCACCTACAAATGTGAACTGACGTTCAAAAATAAAACATTTAAAAACGGACCATTTTCCACATTTCTGAAGCATGACGTAATGGGGGGGTGTTATCTCTTTTGTCGAAAATCAGCCGTTTTTGCTCGAACATTAAATGCCTCCAAATGGTATTTAATTAACTTCCCGGGGTGAAGAAACCCTTTTTGAGAACTCAGAGTGAGTAAATTGGCCATTTTCATGCACTTTTAACCATTCCATAAATCTTGTGTTTTGGGCCCCTGGAAGCATGAAAATCACTTTAAACATGCTAATTTTAGCTCTAACACTGATGATCCACCTACAAATGTGAATTGACGTTCAAAAATAAAACATTTGAAAACGGACCATTTTCCACATTTCTGAAGCATGACGTAATGGGGGGGTGTTATCTCTTTTGTCGAAAATCAGCCGTTTTTGCTCGAACATTAAATGCCTCCAAATGGTATTTATTTCACTTCCCGAGCCCCTGGAAGCATGAAAATCACTTTAAACATGCTAATTTTAGCTCTAACACTGATGATCCACCTACAAATGTGAACTGACGTTCAAAAATAAAACATTTGAAAACGGACCATTTTCCACATTTCTGAAGCATGACGTAATGGGGGGGTGTTATCTCTTTTGTCGAATATCAGCCGTTTTTGCTCGACCATTAAATGCCTTCAAATGGTATTTAATTAACTTCCCAAGCCCCTGGAAGCATGACATTCACTTTAAACATGCTAATTTTAGCTCTAACACTGATGATCCACCTACAAATGTGAACTGACGTTCAAAAATAAAACATTTGAAAACGGACCATTTTCCACATTTCTGAAGCATGACGTAATGAAGGGTGTTATCTCTTTTGTCGAAAATCAGCCGTTTTTGCTCGAACATTAAATGCCTCCAAATGGTATTTAATTAACTTCCCGGGGTGAAGAAACCCTTTTTGAGTACTCAGAGTGAGTAAATTGGCCATTTTCATGCACTTTTAACCATTCCATAAATCTTGTGTTTTGGGCCCCTGGAAGCATGAAAATCACTTTAAACATGCTAATTTTAGCTCTAACACTGATGATCCACCTACAAATGTGAACTGACGTTCAAAAATAAAACATTTGAAAACGGACCATTTTCCACATTTCTGAAGCATGACGTAATGGGGGGGTGTTATCTCTTTTGTCGAAAATCAGCCGTTTTTGCTCGAACATTAAATGCCTCCAAATGGTATTTAATTAACTTCCCGGGGTGAAGAAACCCTTTTTGAGTACTCAGAGTGAGTAAATTGGCCATTTTCATGCACTTTTAACCATTCCATAAATCTTGTGCTTTGGGCCCCTGGAAGCATGAAAATCACTTTAAACATGCTAATTTTAGCTCTAACACTGATGATCCACCTACAAATGTGAACTGACGTTCAAAAATAAAACATTTGAAAACGGACCATTTTCCACATTTCTGAAGCATGACGTAATGGGGGGGTGTTATCTCTTTTGTCGAAAATCAGCCGTTTTTGCTCGAACATTAAATGCCTCCAAATGGTATTTATTTCACTTCCCGAGCCCCTGGAAGCATGAAAATCACTTTAAACATGCTAATTTTAGCTCTAACACTGATGATCCACCTACAAATGTGAACTGACGTTCAAAAATAAAACATTTGAAAACGGACCATTTTCCACATTTCTGAAGCATGACGTAATGGGGGGGTGTTATCTCTTTTGTCAAAAATCAGCCGTTTTTGCTCGAACATTAAATGCCTCCAAATGGTATTTATTTCACTTCCCGAGCCCCTGGAAGCATGAAAATCACTTTAAACATGCTAATTTTAGCTCTAACACTGATGATCCACCTACAAATGTGAACTGACGTTCAAAAATAAAACATTTGAAAACGGACCATTTTCCACATTTCTGAAGCATGACGTAATGGGGGGGTGTTATCTCTTTTGTCGAAAATCAGCCGTTTTTGCTCGAACATTAAATGCCTCCAAATGGTATTTAATTAACTTCCCGAGCCCCTGGAAGCATGAAAATCACTTTAAACATGCTAATTTTAGCTCTAACACTGATGATCCACCTACAAATGTGAACTGACGTTCAAAAATAAAACATTTGAAAACGGACCATTTTCCACATTTCTGAAGCATGACGTAATGGGGGGGTGTTATCTCTTTTGTCGAAAATCAGCCGTTTTTGCTCGAACATTAAATGCCTCCAAATGGTATTTAATTAACTTCCCGAGCCCCTGGAAGCATGAAAATCACTTTAAACATGCTAATTTTAGCTCTAACACAGATGATCCACCTACAAATGTGAACTGACGTTCAAAAATAAAACATTTGAAAACGGACCATTTTCCACATTTCTGAAGCATGACGTAATGGGGGGGTGTTATCTCTTTTGTCGAAAATCAGCCGTTTTTGCTCGAACATTAAATGCCTCCAAATGGTATTTAATTAACTTCCCGAGCCCCTGGAAGCATGAAAATCACTTTAAACATGCTAATTTTAGCTCTAACACTGATGATCCACCTACAAATGTGAACTGACGCTCAAAAATAAAACATTTGAAAACGGACCATTTTCCACATTTCTGAAGCATGACGTAATGGGGGGGTGTTATCTCTTTTGTCGAAAATCAGCCGTTTTTGCTCAAAAATTAAATGCCTCCAAATGGTATTTATTTCACTTCCCGAGCCCCTGGAAGCATGAAAATCACTTTAAACATGCTAATTTTAGCTCTAACACTGATGATCCACCTACAAATGTGAACTGACGTTCAAAAATAAAACATTTGAAAACGGACCATTTTCCACATTTCTGAAGCATGACGTAATGGGGGGGTGTTATCTCTTTTGTCGAAAATCAGCCGTTTTTGCTCGAACATTAAATGCCTCCAAATGGTATTTAATTAACTTCCCGAGCCCCTGGAAGCATGAAAATCACTTTAAACATGCTAATTTTAGCTCTAACACTGATGATCCACCTACAAATGTGAACTGACGTTCAAAAAAAAAACATTTGAAAACGGACCATTTTCCACATTTCTGAAGCATGACGTAATGGGGGGGTGTTATCTCTTTTGTCGAAAATCAGCCGTTTTTGCTCGAACATTAAATGCCTCCAAATGGTATTTAATTAACTTCCCGAGCCCCTGGAAGCATGAAAATCACTTTAAACATGCTAATTTTAGCTCTAACACTGATGATCCACCTACAAATGTGAACTGACGTTCAAAAATAAAACATTTGAAAACGGACCATTTTCCACATTTCTGAAGCATGACGTAATGGGGGGGTGTTATCTCTTTTGTCGAAAATCAGCCGTTTTTGCTCGAACATTAAATGCCTCCAAATGGTATTTAATTAACTTCCCGAGCCCCTGGAAGCATGAAAATCACTTTAAACATGCTAATTTTAGCTCTAACACTGATGATCCACCTACAAATGTGAACTGACGTTCAAAAATAAAACATTTGAAAACGGACCATTTTCCACATTTCTGAAGCATGACGTAAGGGGGGGGTGTTATCTCTTTTGTCGAAAATCAGCCGTTTTTGCTCGAACATTAAATGCCTCCAAATGGTATTTATTTCACTTCCCGAGCCCCTGGAAGCATGAAAATCACTTTAAACATGCTAATTTTAGCTCTAACACTGATGATCCACCTACAAATGTGAACTGACGTTCAAAAATAAAACATTTGAAAACGGACCATTTTCCACATTTCTGAAGCATGACGTAATGGGGGGGTGTTATCTCTTTTGTCGAAAATCAGCCGTTTTTGCTCGAACATTAAATGCCTCCAAATGGTATTTAATTAACTTCCCGGGGTGAAGAAACCCTTTTTGAGAACTCAGAGTGAGTAAATTGGCCATTTTCATGCACTTTTAACCATTCCATAAATCTTGTGTTTTGGGCCCCCGGAAGCATGAAAATCACTTTAAACATGCTAATTTTAGCTCTAACACTGATGATCCACCTACAAATGTGAACTGACGTTCAAAAATAAAACATTTGAAAACGGACCATTTTCCACATTTCTGAAGCATGACGTAATGGGGGGGTGTTATCTCTTTTGTCGAAAATCAGCCGTTTTTGCTCAAACATTAAATGCCTCCAAATGGTATTTATTTCACTTCCCGAGCCCCTGGAAGCATGAAAATCACTTTAAACATGCTAATTTTAGCTCTAACACTGATGATCCACCTACAAATGTGAACTGACGTTCAAAAATAAAACATTTGAAAACGGACCATTTTCCACATTTCTGAAGCATGACGTAATGGGGGGGTGTTATCTCTTTTGTCGAAAATCAGCCGTTTTTGCTCGAACATTAAATGCCTCCAAATGGTATTTAATTAACTTCCCGAGCCCCTGGAAGCATGAAAATCACTTTAAACATGCTAATTTCAGCTCTAATACTGATGATCCACCTACAAATGTGAACTGACGTTCAAAAATAAAACATTTGAAAACGGACCATTTTCCACATTTCTGAAGCATGACGTAATGGGGGGGTGTTATCTCTTTTGTCGAAAATCAGCCGTTTTTGCTCGAACATTAAATGCCTCCAAATGGTATTTAATTAACTTCCCGAGCCCCTGGAAGCATGAAAATCACTTTAAACATGCTAATTTTAGCTCTAACACAGATGATCCACCTACAAATGTGAACTGACGTTCAAAAATAAAACATTTGAAAACGGACCATTTTCCACATTTCTGAAGCATGACGTAATGGGGGGGTGTTATCTCTTTTGTCGAAAATCAGCCGTTTTTGCTCGAACATTAAATGCCTCCAAATGGTATTTATTTCACTTCCCGAGCCCCTGGAAGCATGAAAATCACTTTAAACATGCTAATTTTAGCTCTAACACTGATGATCCACCTACAAATGTGAACTGACGTTCAAAAATAAAACATTTGAAAACGGACCATTTTCCACATTTCTGAAGCATGACGTAATGGGGGGTGTTATCTCCTTTGTCGAAAATCAGCCGTTTTTGCTCGAACATTAAATGCCTCCAAATGGTATTTAATTAACTTCCCGAGCCCCTGGAAGCATGAAAATCACTTTAAACATGCTAATTTTAGCTCTAACACTGATGATCCACCTACAAATGTGAACTGACGGTCAAAAATAAAACATTTGAAAACGGACCATTTTCCACATTTCTGAAGCATGACGTAATGGGGGGGTGTTATCTCTTTTGTCGAAAATCAGCCGTTTTTGCTCAAAAATTAAATGCCTCCAAATGGTATCAATTTCACTTCCCAAGCCCCTGGAAGCATGAAAATCACTTTAAACATGCTAATTTTAGCTCTAACACTGATGATCCACCTACAAATGTGAACTGACGTTCAAAAATAAAACATTTGAAAACGGACCATTTTCCACATTTCTGAAGCATGACGTAATGGGGGGGTGTTATCTCTTTTGTCGAAAATCAGCCGTTTTTGCTCGAACATTAAATGCCTCCAAATGGTATTTAATTAACTTCCCGAGCCCCTGGAAGCATGAAAATCACTTTAAACATGCTAATTTTAGCTCTAACACTGATGATCCACCTACAAATGTGAACTGACGTTCAAAAATAAAACATTTGAAAACGGACCATTTTCCACATTTCTGAAGCATGACGTAATGGGGGGGTGTTATCTCTTTTGTCGAAAATCAGCCGTTTTTGCTCGAACATTAAATGCCTCCAAATGGTATTTAATTAACTTCCCGAGCCCCTGGAAGCATGAAAATCACTTTAAACATGCTAATTTTAGCTCTAACACTGATGATCCACCTACAAATGTGAACTGACGTTCAAAAATAAAACATTTGAAAACGGACCATTTTCCACATTTCTGAAGCATGACGTAATGGGGGGGTGTTATCTCTTTTGTCGAAAATCAGCCGTTTTTGCTCGAACATTAAATGCCTCCAAATGGTATTTAATTAACTTCCCGAGCCCCTGGAAGCATGAAAATCACTTTAAACATGCTAATTTTAGCTCTAACACTGATGATCCACCTACAAATGTGAACTGACGTTCAAAAATAAAACATTTGAAAACGGACCATTTTCCACATTTCTGAAGCATGACGTAATGGGGGGGTGTTATCTCTTTTGTCGAAAATCAGCCGTTTTTGCTCGAACATTAAATGCCTCCAAATGGTATTTATTTCACTTCCCGAGCCCCTGGAAGCATGAAAATCACTTTAAACATGCTAATTTTAGCTCTAACACTGATGATCCACCTACAAATGTGAACTGACGTTCAAAAATAAAACATTTGAAAACGGACCATTTTCCACATTTCTGAAGCATGACGTAATGGGGGGGTGTTATCTCTTTTGTCGAAAATCAGCCGTTTTTGCTCGAACATTAAATGCCTCCAAATGGTATTTAATTAACTTCCCGGGGTGAAGAAACCCTTTTTGAGAACTCAGAGTGAGTAAATTGGCCATTTTCATGCACTTTTAACCATTCCATAAATCTTGTGTTTTGGGCCCCCGGAAGCATGAAAATCACTTTAAACATGCTAATTTTAGTTCTAACACTGATGATCCACCTACAAATGTGAACTGACGTTCAAAAATGAAACATTGGAAAACGGACCATTTTTCACATTTCTGAAGCATGACGTAATGGGGGGGTGTTATCTCTTTTGTCGAAAATCAGCCGTTTTTGCTCGAACATTAAATGCCTCCAAATGGTATTTATTTCACTTCCCGAGCCCCTGGAAGCATGAAAATCACTTTAAACATGCTAATTTTAGCTCTAACACTGATGATCCACCTACAAATGTGAACTGACGTTCAAAAATAAAACATTTGAAAACGGACCATTTTCCACATTTCTGAAGCATGACGTAATGGGGGGGTGTTATCTCTTTTGTCGAAAATCAGCCGTTTTTGCTCGAACATTAAATGCCTCCAAATGGTATTTATTTCACTTCCCGAGCCCCTGGAAGCATGACAATCACTTTAAACATGCTAATTTTAGCTCTAACACTGATGATCCACCTACAAATGTGAACTGACGTTCAAAAATAAAACATTTGAAAACGGACCATTTTCCACATTTCTGAAGCATGATGTAATGGGGGGGTGTTATCTCCTTTGTCGAAAAGCAGCCGTTTTTGCTCGAACATTAAATGCCTCCAAATGGTATTTAATTAACTTCCCGAGCCCCTGGAAGCATGAAAATCACTTTAAACATGCTAATTTTAGCTCTAACACTGATGATCCACCTACAAATGTGAACTGACGTTCAAAAATAAAACATTTAAAAACGGACCATTTTCCACATTTCTGAAGCATGACGTAATGGGGGGGTGTTATCTCTTTTGTCGAAAATCAGCCGTTTTTGCTCGAACATTAAATGCCTCCAAATGGTATTTAATTAACTTCCCGGGGTGAAGAAACCCTTTTTGAGAACTCAGAGTGAGTAAATTGGCCATTTTCATGCACTTTTAACCATTCCATAAATCTTGTGTTTTGGGCCCCTGGAAGCATGAACATCACTTTAAACATGCTAATTTTAGCTCTAACACTGATGATCCACCTACAAATGTGAACTGACGTTCAAAAATAAAACATTTGAAAACGGACCATTTTCCACATTTCTGAAGCATGACGTAATGGGGGGGTGTTATCTCTTTTGTCGAAAATCAGCCGTTTTTGCTCGAACATTAAATGCCTCCAAATGGTATTTAATTAACTTCCCGAGCCCCTGGAAGCATGAAAATCACTTTAAACATGCTAATTTTAGCTCTAACACTGATGATCCACCTACAAATGTGAACTGACGTTCAGAAATAAAACATTTGAAAACGGACCATTTTCCACATTTCTGAAACATGACGTAATGGGGGGGTGTTATCTCTTTTGTCGATAATCAGCCGTTTTTGCTCGAACATTAAATGCCTCCAAATGGTATTTATTTCACTTCCCGAGCCCCTGGAAGCATGAAAATCACTTTAAACATGCTAATTTTAGCTCTAACACTGATGATCCACCTACAAATGTGAACTGACGTTCAAAAATAAAACATTTGAAAACGGACCATTTTCTACATTTCTGAAGCATGACGTAATGGGGGGGTGTTATCTCTTTTGTCGAAAATCAGCCGTTTTTGCTCGAACATTAAATGCCTCCAAATGGTATTTATTTCACTTCCCGAGCCCCTGGAAGCATGAAAATCACTTTAAACATGCTAATTTTAGCTCTAACACTGATGATCCACCTACAAATGTGAACTGACGTTCAAAAATAAAACATTTGAAAACGGACCATTTTCCACATTTCTGAAGCATGACGTAATGGGGGGGTGTTATCTCTTTTGTCGAAAATCAGCCATTTTTGCTCGAACATTAAATGCCTCCAAATGGTATTTATTTCACTTCCCGAGCCCCTGGAAGCATGAAAATCACTTTAAACATGCTAATTTTAGCTCTAACACTGATGATCCACCTACAAATGTGAACTGACGTTCAAAAATAAAACATTTGAAAACGGACCATTTTCCACATTTCTGAAGCATGACGTAATGGGGGGGTGTTATCTCTTTTGTCGAAAATCAGCCGTTTTTGCCCGAACATTAAATGCCTCCAAATGGTATTTAATTAACTTCCCGGGGTGAAGAAACCCTTTTTGAGAACTCAGAGTGAGTAAATTGGCCATTTTCATGCACTTTTAACCATTCCATAAATCTTGTGTTTTGGGCCCCTGGAAGCATGAAAATCACTTTAAACATGCTAATTTTAGCTCTAACACTGATGATCCACCTACAAATTTGAACTGACGTTCAAAAATAAAACATTTGAAAACGGACCATTTTCCACATTTCTGAAGCATAACGTAATGGGGGGGTGTTATCTCTTTTGTCGAAAATCAGCCGTTTTTGCTCGAACATTAAATGCCTCCAAATGGTATTTATTTCACTTCCCGAGCCCCTGGAAGCATGAAAATCACTTTAAACATGCTAATTTTAGCTCTAACACTGATGATCCACCTACAAATGTGAACTGACGTTCAAAAATAAAACATTTGAAAACGGACCATTTTCCACATTTCTGAAGCATGACGTAATGGGGGGGTGTTATCTCTTTTGTCGAAAATCAGCCGTTTTTGCTGGAACATTAAATGCCTCCAAATGGTATTTAATTAACTTCCCGGGGTGAAGAAACCCTTTTTGAGAACTCAGAGTGAGTAAATTGGCCATTTTCATGCACTTTTAACCATTCCATAAATCTTGTGTTTTGGGCCCCTGGAAGCATGAAAATCACTTTAAACATGCTAATTTTAGCTCTAACACTGATGATCCACCTACAAATGTGAACTGACGTTCAAAAATAAAACATTTGAAAACGGACCATTTTCCACATTTCTGAAGCATGACGTAATGGGGGGGTGTTATCTCTTTTGTCGAAAATCAGCCGTTTTTGCTCGAACATTAAATGCCTCCAAATGGTATTTATTTCACTTCCCGAGCCCCTGGAAGCATGAAAATCACTTTAAACATGCTAATTTTAGCTCTAACACTGATGATCCACCTACAAATGTGAACTGACGTTCAAAAATAAAACATTTGAAAATGGACCATTTTCCACATTTCTGAAGCATGACGTAATGGGGGGGTGTTATCTCTTTTGTCGAATATCAGCCGTTTTTGCTCGACCATTAAATGCCTTCAAATGGTATTTAATTAACTTCCCAAGCCCCTGGAAGCATGACATTCACTTTAAACATGCTAATTTTAGCTCTAACACTGATGATCCACCTACAAATGTGAACTGACGTTCAAAAATAAAACATTTGAAAACGGACCATTTTCCACATTTCTGAAGCATGACGCAATGAAGGGTGTTATCTCTTTTGTCGAAAATCAGCCGTTTTTGCTCGAACATTAAATGCCTCCAAATGGTATTTAATTAACTTCCCGGGGTGAAGAAACCCTTTTTGAGTACTCAGAGTGAGTAAATTGGCCATTTTCATGCACTTTTAACCATTCCATAAATCTTGTGTTTTGGGCCCCTGGAAGCATGAAAATCACTTTAAACATGCTAATTTTAGCTCTAAGACTGATGATCCACCTACAAATGTGAACTGACGTTCAAAAATAAAACATTTGAAAACGGACCATTTTCCACATTTCTGAAGCATGACGTAATGGGGGGGTGTTATCTCTTTTGTCGAAAATCAGCCGTTTTTGCTCGAACATTAAATGCCTCCAAATGGTATTTAATTAACTTCCCGGGGTGAAGAAACCCTTTTTGAGTACTCAGAGTGAGTAAATTGGCCATTTTCATGCACTTTTAACCATTCCATAAATCTTGTGTTTTGGGCCCCTGGAAGCATGAAAATCACTTTAAACATGCTAATTTTAGCTCTAACACTGATGATCCACCTACAAATGTGAACTGACGTTCAAAAATAAAACATTTGAAAACGGACCATTTTCCACATTTCTGAAGCATGACGTAATGGGGGGGTGTTATCTCTTTTGTCGAAAATCAGCCGTTTTTGCTCGAACATTAAATGCCTCCAAATGGTATTTATTTCACTTCCCGAGCCCCTGGAAGCATGAAAATCACTTTAAACATGCTAATTTTAGCTCTAACACTGATGATCCACCTACAAATGTGAACTGACGTTCAAAAATAAAACATTTGAAAACGGACCATTTTCCACATTTCTGAAGCATGACGTAATGGGGGGGTGTTATCTCTTTTGTCGAAAATCATCCGTTTTTGCTCGAACATTAAATGCCTCCAAATGGTATTTAATTAACTTCCCGAGCCCCTGGAAGCATGAAAATCACTTTAAACATGCTAATTTTAGCTCTAACACTGATGATCCACCTACAAATGTGAACTGACGTTCAAAAATAAAACATTTGAAAACGGACCATTTTCCACATTTCTGAAGCATGACGTAATGGGGGGGTGTTATCTCTTTTGTCGAAAATCAGCCGTTTTTGCTCGAACATTAAATGCCTCCAAATGGTATTTAATTAAATTCCCGAGCCCCTGGAAGCATGAAAATCACTTTAAACATGCTAATTTTAGCTCTAACACAGATGATCCACCTACAAATGTGAACTGACGTTCAAAAATAAAACATTTGAAAACGGACCATTTTCCACATTTCTGAAGCATGACGTAATGGGGGGGTGTTATCTCTTTTGTCGAAAATCAGCCGTTTTTGCTCAAAAATTAAATGCCTCCAAATGGTATTTATTTCACTTCCCGAGCCCCTGGAAGCATGAAAATCACTTTAAACATGCTAATTTTAGCTCTAACACTGATGATCCACCTACAAATGTGAACTGACGCTCAAAAATAAAACATTTGAAAACGGACCATTTTCCACATTTCTGAAGCATGACGTAATGGGGGGGTGTTATCTCTTTTGTCGAAAATCAGCCGTTTTTGCTCAAAAATTAAATGCCTCCAAATGGTATTTATTTCACTTCCCGAGCCCCTGGAAGCATGAAAATCACTTTAAACATGCTAATTTTAGCTCTAACACTGATGATCCACCTACAAATGTGAACTGACGTTCAAAAATAAAACATTTGAAAACGGACCATTTTCCACATTTCTGAAGCATGACGTAATGGGGGGGTGGTATCTCTTTTGTCGAAAATCAGCCGTTTTTGCTCGAACATTAAATGCCTCCAAATGGTATATAATTAACTTCCCGAGCCCCTGGAAGCATGAAAATCACTTTAAACATGCTAATTTTAGCTCTAACACTGATGATCCACCTACAAATGTGAACTGACGTTCAAAAATAAAACATTTGAAAACGGACCATTTTCCACATTTCTGAAGCATGACGTAATGGGGGGGTGTTATCTCTTTTGTCGAAAATCAGCCGTTTTTGCTCGAACATTAAATGCCTCCAAATGGTATTTAATTAACTTCCCGAGCCCCTGGAAGCATGAAAATCACTTTAAACATGCTAATTTTAGCTCTAACACTGATGATCCACCTACAAATGTGAACTGACGTTCAAAAATAAAACATTTGAAAACGGACCATTTTCCACATTTCTGAAGCATGACGTAATGGGGGGGTGTTATCTCTTTTGTCGAAAATCAGCCGTTTTTGCTCGAACATTAAATGCCTCCAAATGGTATTTAATTAACTTCCCGAGCCCCTGGAAGCATGAAAATCACTTTAAACATGCTAATTTTAGCTCTAACACTGATGATCCACCTACAAATGTGAACTGACGTTCAAAAATAAAACATTTGAAAACGGACCATTTTCCACATTTCTGAAGCATGACGTAATGGGGGGGTGTTATCTCTTTTGTCAAAAATCAGCCGTTTTTGCTCGAACATTAAATGCCTCCAAATGGTATTTATTTCACTTCCCGAGCCCCTGGAAGCATGAAAATCACTTTAAACATGCTAATTTTAGCTCTAACACTGATGATCCACCTACAAATGTGAACTGACGTTCAAAAATAAAACATTTGAAAACGGACCCTTTTCCACATTTCTGAAGCATGACGTAATGGGGGGGTGTTATCTCTTTTGTCGAAAATCAGCCGTTTTTGCTCGAACATTAAATGCCTCCAAATGGTATTTAATTAACTTCCCGGGGTGAAGAAACCCTTTTTGAGAACTCAGAGTGAGTAAATTGGCCATTTTCATGCACTTTTAACCATTCCATAAATCTTGTGTTTTGGGCCCCCGGAAGCATGAAAATCACTTTAAACATGCTAATTTTAGCTCTAACACTGATGATCCACCTACAAATGTGAACTGACGTTCAAAAATAAAACATTTGAAAACGGACCATTTTCCACATTTCTGAAGCATGACGTAATGGGGGGGTGTTATCTCTTTTGTCGAAAATCAGCCGTTTTTGCTCGAACATTAAATGCCTCCAAATGGTATTTATTTCACTTCCCGAGCCCCTGGAAGCATGAAAATCACTTTAAACATGCTAATTTTAGCTCTAACACTGATGATCCACCTACAAATGTGAACTGACGTTCAAAAATAAAACATTTGAAAACGGACCATTTTCCACATTTCTGAAGCATGACGTAATGGGGGGGTGTTATCTCTTTTGTCGAAAATCAGCCGTTTTTGCTCGAACATTAAATGCCTCCAAATGGTATTTAATTAACTTCCCGAGCCCCTGGAAGCATGAAAATCACTTTAAACATGCTAATTTCAGCTCTAACACTGATGATCCACCTACAAATGTGAACTGACGTTCAAAAATAAAACATTTGAAAACGGACCATTTTCCACATTTCTGAAGCATGACGTAATG
The DNA here is from genome assembly GCF_964263255.1 of Lissotriton vulgaris. Taxonomy (NCBI): domain Eukaryota; kingdom Metazoa; phylum Chordata; class Amphibia; order Caudata; family Salamandridae; genus Lissotriton; species Lissotriton vulgaris. Next base: position 93,428 of record NW_028253316.1, read on the forward strand.
GGGGGGTGTTATCTCTTTTGTCGAAAATCAGCCGTTTTTGCTCGAACATTAAATGCCTCCAAATGGTATTTAATTAACTTCCCGAGCCCCTGGAAGCATGAAAATCACTTTAAACATGCTAATTTTAGCTCTAACACTGATGATCCACCTACAAATGTGAACTGACGTTCAAAAATAAAACATTTGAAAACGGACCATTTTCCACATTTCTGAAGCATGACGTAATGGGGGGTGTTATCTCTTTGGTCGAAAATCAGCCGTTTTTGCTCGAACATTAAATGCCTCCAAATGGTATTTATTTCACTTCCCGAGCCCCTGGAAGCATGAAAATCACTTTAAACATGCTAATTTTAGCTCTAACACTGATGATCCACCTACAAATGTGAACTGACGTTCAAAAATAAAACATTTGAAAACGGACCATTTTCCACATTTCTGAAGCATGACGTAATGGGGGGGTGTTATCTCTTTTGTCGAAAATCAGCCGTTTTTGCTCGAACATTAAAAGCCTCCAAATGGTATTTATTTCACTTCCCGAGCCCCTGGAAGCATGAAAATCACTTTAAACATGCTAATTTTAGCTCTAACACTGATGATCCACCTACAAATGTGAACTGACGTTCAAAAATAAAACATTTGAAAACGGACCATTTTCCACATTTCTGAAGCATGACGTAATGGGGGGGGTGTTATCTCCTTTGTCGAAAATCAGCCGTTTTTGCTCGAACATTAAATGCCTCCAAATGGTATTTAATTAACTTCCCGAGCCCCTGGAAGCATGAAAATCACTTTAAACATGCTAATTTTAGCTCTAACACTGATGATCCACCTACAAATGTGAACTGACGTTCAAAAATAAAACATTTGAAAACGGACCATTTTCCACATTTCTGAAGCATGACGTAATGGGGGGGTGTTATCTCTTTTGTCGAAAATCAGCCGTTTTTGCTCGAACATTAAATGCCTCCAAATGGTATTTAATTAACTTCCCGGGGTGAAGAAACCCTTTTTGAGAACTCAGAGTGAGTAAATTGGCCATTTTCATGCACTTTTAACCATTCCATAAATCTTGTGTTTTGGGCCCCTGGAAGCATGAAAATCACTTTAAACATGCTAATTTTAGCTCTAACACTGATGATCCACCTACAAATGTGAACTGACGTTCAAAAATAAAACATATGAAAACGGACCATTTTCCACAATTCTGAAGCATGACGTAATGGGGGGGTGTTATCTCTTTTGTCGAAAATCAGCCGTTTTTGCTCGAACATTAAATGCCTCCAAATGGTATTTAATTAACTTCCCGAGCCCCTGGAAGCATGAAAATCACTTTAAACATGCTAATTTTAGCTCTAACACTGATGATCCACCTACAAATGTGAACTGACGTTCAAAAATAAAACATTTGAAAACGGACCATTTTCCACATTTCTGAAGCATGACGTAATGGGGGGGTGTTATCTCTTTTGTCGAAAATCAGCCGTTTTTGCTCGAACATTAAATGCCTCCAAATGGTATTTATTTCACTTCCCGAGCCCCTGGAAGCATGAAAATCACTTTAAACATGCTAATTTTAGCTCTAACACTGATGATCCACCTACAAATGTGAACTGACGTTCAAAAATAAAACATTTGAAAACGGACCATTTTCCACATTTCTGAAGCATGACGTAATGGGGGGGTGTTATCTCTTTTGTCGAAAATCAGCCGTTTTTGCTCGAACATTAAATGCCTCCAAATGGTATTTAATTAACTTCCCGGGGTGAAGAAACCCTTTTTGAGAACTCAGAGTGAGTAAATTGGCCATTTTCATGCACTTTTAACCATTCCATAAATCTTGTGTTTTGGGCCCCCGGAAGCATGAAAATCACTTTAAACATGCTAATTTTAGCTCTAACACTGATGATCCACCTACAAATGTGAACTGACGTTCAAAAATAAAACATTTGAAAACGGACCATTTTCCACATTTCTGAAGCATGACGTAATGGGGGGGTGTTATCTCTTTTGTCGAAAATCAGCCGTTTTTGCTCGAACATTAAATGCCTCCAAATGGTATTTATTTCACTTCCCGAGCCCCTGGAAGCATGAAAATCACTTTAAACATGCTAATTTTAGCTCTAACACTGATGATCCACCTACAAATGTGAACTGACGTTCAAAAATAAAACATTTGAAAACGGACCATTTTCCACATTTCTGAAGCATGACGTAATGGGGGGGTGTTATCTCTTTTGTCGAAAATCAGCCGTTTTTGCTCGAACATTAAATGCCTCCAAATGGTATTTAATTAACTTCCCGAGCCCCTGGAAGCATGAAAATCACTTTAAACATGCTAATTGTAGCTCTAACACTGATGATCCACCTACAAATGTGAACTGACGTTCAAAAATAAAACATTTGAAAACGGACCATTTTCCACATTTCTGAAGCATGACGTAATGGGGGGTGTTATCTCTTTTGTCGAAAATCAGCCGTTTTTGCTCGAACATTAAATGCCTCCAAATGGTATTTAATTAACTTCCCGAGCCCCTGGAAGCATGAAAATCACTTTAAACATGCTAATTTTAGCTCTAACACTGATGATCCACCTACAAATGTGAACTGACGTTCAAAAATAAAACATTTAAAAACGGACCATTTTCCACATTTCTGAAGCATGACGTAATGGGGGGGTGTTATCTCTTTTGTCGAAAATCAGCCGTTTTTGCTCGAACATTAAATGCCTCCAAATGGTATTTAATTAACTTCCCGGGGTGAAGAAACCCTTTTTGAGAACTCAGAGTGAGTAAATTGGCCATTTTCATGCACTTTTAACCATTCCATAAATCTTGTGTTTTGGGCCCCTGGAAGCATGAAAATCACTTTAAACATGCTAATTTTAGCTCTAACACTGATGATCCACCTACAAATGTGAACTGACGTTCAAAAATAAAACATTTGAAAACGGACCATTTTCCACATTTCTGAAGCATGACGTAATGGGGGGGTGTTATCTCTTTTGTCGAAAATCAGCCGTTTTTGCTCGAACATTAAATGCCTCCAAATGGTATTTAATTAACTTCCCGAGCCCCTGGAAGCATGAAAATCACTTTAAACATGCTAATTTTAGCTCTAACACTGATGATCCACCTAAAAATGTGAACTGACGTTCAAAAATAAAACATTTGAAAACGGACCATTTTCCACATTTCTGAAGCATGACGTAATGGGGGGGTGTTATCTCTTTTGTCGAAAATCAGCCGTTTTTGCTCGAACATTAAATGCCTCCAAATGGTATTTATTTCACTTCCCGAGCCCCTGGAAGCATGAAAATCACTTTAAACATGCTAATTTTAGCTCTAACACTGATGATCCACCTACAAATGTGAACTGACGTTCAAAAATAAAACATTTGAAAACGGACCATTTTCCACATTTCTGAAGCATGACGTAATGGGGGGGTGTTATCTCTTTTGTCGAAAATCAGCCGTTTTTGCTCGAACATTAAATGCCTCCAAATGGTATTTAATTAACTTCCCGGGGTGAAGAAACCCTTTTTGAGAACTCAGAGTGAGTAAATTGGCCATTTTCATGCACTTTTAACCATTCCATAAATCTTGTGTTTTGGGCCCCCGGAAGCATGAAAATCACTTTAAACATGCTAATTTTCGCTCTAACACTGATGATCCACCTACAAATGTGAACTGACGTTCAAAAATAAAACATTTGAAAACGGACCATTTTCCACATTTCTGAAGCATGACGTAATGGGGGGTGTTATCTCTTTTGTCGAAAATCAGCCGTTTTTGCTCGAACATTAAATGCCTCCAAATGGTATTTATTTCACTTCCCGAGCCCCTGGAAGCATGAAAATCACTTTAAACATGCTAATTTTAGCTCTAACACTGATGATCCACCTACAAATGTGAACTGACGTTCAAAAATAAAACATTTGAAAACGGACCATTTTCCACATTTCTGAAGCATGACGTAATGGGGGGGTGTTATCTCTTTTGTCGAAAATCAGCCGTTTTTGCTCGAACATTAAATGCCTCCAAATGGTATTTAATTAACTTCCCGAGCCCCTGGAAGCATGAAAATCACTTTAAACATGCTAATTTCAGCTCTAACACTGATGATCCACCTACAAATGTGAACTGACGTTCAAAAATAAAACATTTGAAAACGGACCATTTTCCACATTTCTGAAGCATGACGTAATGGGGGGGTGTTATCTCTTTTGTCGAAAATCAGCCGTTTTTGCTCGAACATTAAATGCCTCCAAATGGTATTTAATTAACTTCCCGAGCCCCTGGAAGCATGAAAATCACTTTAAACATGCTAATTTTAGCTCTAACACTGATGATCCACCTACAAATGTGAACTGACGTTCAAAAATAAAACATTTGAAAACGGACCATTTTCCACATTTCTGAAGCATGACGTAATGGGGGGTGTTATCTCTTTTGTCGAAAATCAGCCGTTTTTGCTCGAACATTAAATGCCTCCAAATGGTATTTATTTCACTTCCCGAGCCCCTGGAAGCATGAAAATCACTTTAAACATGCTAATTTTAGCTCTAACACTGATGATCCACCTACAAATGTGAACTGACGTTCAAAAATAAAACATTTGAAAACGGACCATTTTCCACATTTCTGAAGCATGACGTAATGGGGGGGTGTTATCTCTTTTGTCGAAAATCAGCCGTTTTTGCTCGAACATTAAATGCCTCCAAATGGTATTTATTTCACTTCCCGAGCCCCTGGAAGCATGAAAATCACTTTAAACATGCTAATTTTAGCTCTAACACTGATGATCCACCTACAAATGTGAACTGACGTTCAAAAATAAAACATTTGAAAACGGACCATTTTCCACATTTCTGAAGCATGACGTAATGGGGGGGTGTTATCTCTTTTGTCGAAAATCAGCCGTTTTTGCTCGAACATTAAATGCCTCCAAATGGTATTTAATTAACTTCCCGAGCCCCTGGAAGCATGAAAATCACTTTAAACATGCTAATTTTAGCTCTAACACTGATGATCCACCTACAAATGTGAACTGACGTTCAAAAATAAAACATTTGAAAACGGACCATTTTCCACATTTCTGAAGCATGACGTAATGGGGGGGTGTTATCTCTTTTGTCGAAAATCAGCCGTTTTTGCTCGAACATTAAATGCCTCCAAATGGTATTTAATTAACTTCCCGAGCCCCTGGAAGCATGAAAATCACTTTAAACATGCTAATTTTAGCTCTAACACTGATGATCCACCTACAAATGTGAACTGACGTTCAAAAATAAAACATTTGAAAACGGACCATTTTCCACATTTCTGAAGCATGACATAATGGGGAGGTGTTATCTCTTTTGTCGAAAATCAGCCGTTTTTGCTCGAACATTAAATGCCTCTAAATGGTATTTAATTAACTTCCCGAGCCCCTGGAAGCATGAAAATCACTTTAAACATGCTAATTTTAGCTCTAACACTGATGATCCACCTACAAATGTGAACTGACGTTCAAAAATAAAACATTTGAAAACGGACCATTTTCCACATTTCTGAAGCATGACGTAATGGGGGGGTGTTATCTCTTTTGTCGAAAATCAGCCGTTTTTGCTCGAACATTAAATGCCTCCAAATGGTATTTAATTAACTTCCCGAGCCCCTGGAAGCATGAAAATCACTTTAAACATGCTAATTTTAGCTCTAACACTGATGATCCACCTACAAATGTGAACTGACGTTCAAAAATAAAACATTTGAAAACGGACCATTTTCCACATTTCTGAAGCATGACGTAATGGGGGGGGTGTTATCTTTTTGTCGAAAATCAGCCGTTTTTGCTCGAACATTAAATGCCTCGAAATGGTATTTAATTAACTTCCTGAGCCCCTGGAAGCATGAAAATCACTTTAAACATGCTGATTTTAGCTCTAACACTGATGATCCACCTACAAATGTGAACTGACGTTCAAAAATAAAACATTTGAAAACGGACCATTTTCCACATTTCTGAAGCATGACGTAATGGGGGGTGTTATCTCTTTTGTCGAAAATCAGCCGTTTTTGCTCGAACATTAAATGCTTACAAATGGTATTTAATTAACTTCCCGGGGTGAAGAAACCCTTTTTGAGAACTCAGAGTGAGTAAATTGGCCATTTTCATGCACTTTTAACCATTCCATAAATCTTGTGTTTTGGGCCCCTGGAAGCATGAAAATCACTTTAAACATGCTCATTTTAGCTCTAACACTGATGATCCACCTACAAATGTGAACTGACGTTCAAAAATAAAACATTTGAAAACGGACCATTTTCCACATTTCTGAAGCATGACGTAATGGGGGGGTGTTATCTCTTTTGTCGAAAATCAGCCGTTTTTGCTCGAACATTAAATGCCTCCAAATGGTATTTAATTAACTTCCCGAGCCCCTGGAAGCATGAAAATCACTTTAAACATGCTAATTTTAGCTCTAACACTGATGATCCACCTACAAATGTGAACTGACGTTCAAAAATAAAACATTTGAAAACGGACCATTTTCTACATTTCTGAAGCATGACGTAATGGGGGGGTGTTATCTCTTTTGTCGAAAATCAGCCGTTTTTGCTCGAACATTAAATGCCTCCAAATGGTATTTATTTCACTTCCCGAGCCCCTGGAAGCATGAAAATCACTTTAAACATGCTAATTTTAGCTCTAACACTGATGATCCACCTACAAATGTGAACTGACGTTCAAAAATAAAACATTAGAAAACGGACCATTTTCCACATTTCTGAAGCATGACGTAATGGGGGGGTGTTATCTCTTTTGTCGAAAATCAGCCGTTTTTGCTCGAACATTAAATGCCTCCAAATGGTATTTATTTCACTTCCCGAGCACTGGAAGCATGAAAATCACTTTAAACATGCTAATTTTAGCTCTAACACTGATGATCCACCTACAAATGCGAACTGACGTTCAAAAATAAAACATTTGAAAACGGACCATTTTCCACATTTCTGAAGCATGACGTAATGGGGGGGTGTTATCTCTTTTGTCGAAAATCAGCCGTTTTTGCTCGAACATTAAATGCCTCCAAATGGTATTTAATTAACTTCCCGGGGTGAAGAAACCCTTTTTGAGAACTCAGAGTGAGTAAATTGGCCATTTTCATGCACTTTTAACCATTCCATAAATCTTGTGTTTTGGGCCCCTGGAAGCATGAAAATCACTTTAAACATGCTAATTTTAGCTCTAACACTGATGATCCACCTACAAATGTGAACTGACGTTCAAAAATAAAACATTTGAAAACGGACCATTTTCCTCATTTCTGAAGCATGACGTAATGGGGGGGTGTTATCTCTTTTGTCGAAAATCAGCCGTTTTTGCTCGAACATTAAATGCCTCCAAATGGTATTTAATTAACTTCCCGAGCCCCTGGAAGCATGAAAATCACTTTAAACATGCTAATTTTAGCTCTAACACTGATGATCCACCTACAAATGTGAACTGACGTTCAAAAATAAAACATTTGAAAACGGACCATTTTCCACATTTCTGAAGCATGACGTAATGGGGGGGTGTTATCTCTTTTGTCGAAAATCAGCCGTTTTTGCTCGAACAATAAATGCCTCCAAATGGTATTTAATTAACTTCCCGAGCCCCTGGAAGCATGAAAATCACTTTAAACATGCTAATTTTAGCTCTAACACAGATGATCCACCTACAAATGTGAACTGACGTTCAAAAATAAAACATTTGAAAACGGACCATTTTCCACATTTCTGAAGCATGACGTAATGGGGGGGTGTTATCTCTTTTGTCGAAAATCAGCCGTTTTTGCTCGAACATTAAATGCCTCCAAATGGTATTTAATTAACTTCCCGAGCCCCTGGAAGCATGAAAATCACTTTAAATATGCTAATTTTAGCTCTAACACTGATGATCCACCGACAAATGTGAACTGACGCTCAAAAATAAAACATTTGAAAACGGACCATTTTCCACATTTCTGAAGCATGACGTAATGGGGGGGTGTTATCTCTTTTGTCGAAAATCAGCCGTTTTTGCTCAAAAATTAAATGCCTCCAAATGGTATTTATTTCACTTCCCGAGCCCCTGGAAGCATGAAAATCACTTTAAACATGCTAATTTTAGCTCTAACACTGATGATCCACCTACAAATGTGAACTGACGTTCAAAAATAAAACATTTGAAAACGGACCATTTTCCACATTTCTGAAGCATGACGTAATGGGGGGGTGTTATCTCTTTTGTCGAAAATCAGCCGTTTTTGCTCGAACATTAAATGCCTCCAAATGGTATTTAATTAACTTCGCGAGCCCCTGGAAGCATGAAAATCACTTTAAACATGCTAATTTTAGCTCTAACACTGATGATCCACCTACAAATGTGAACTGACGTTCAAAAATAAAACATTTGAAAACGGACCATTTTCCACATTTCTGAAGCATGACGTAATGGGGGGGTGTTATCTCTTTTGTCGAAAATCAGCCGTTTTTGCTCGAACATTAAATGCCTCCAAATGGTATTTAATTAACTTCCCGAGCCCCTGGAAGCATGAAAATCACTTTAAACATGCTAATTTTAGCTCTAACACTGATGATCCACCTACAAATGTGAACTGACGTTCAAAAATAAAACATTTAAAAACGGACCATTTTCCACATTTCTGAAGCATGACGTAATGGGGGGGTGTTATCTCTTTTGTCGAAAATCAGCCGTTTTTGCTCGAACATTAAATGCCTCCAAATGGTATTTAATTAACTTCCCGGGGTGAAGAAACCCTTTTTGAGAACTCAGAGTGAGTAAATTGGCCATTTTCATGCACTTTTAACCATTCCATAAATCTTGTGTTTTGGGCCCCTGGAAGCATGAAAATCACTTTAAACATGCTAATTTTAGCTCTAACACTGATGATCCACCTACAAATGTGAACTGACGTTCAAAAATAAAACATTTGAAAACGGACCATTTTCCACATTTCTGAAGCATGACGTAATGGGGGGGTGTTATCTCTTTTGTCGAAAATCAGCCGTTTTTGCTCGAACATTAAATGCCTCCAAATGGTATTTAATTAACTTCCCGAGCCCCTGGAAGCATGAAAATCACTTTAAACATGCTAATTTTAGCTCTAACACTGATGATCCACCTACAAATGTGAACTGACGTTCAAAAATAAAACATTTGAAAACGGACCATTTTCCACATTTCTGAAGCATGACGTAATGGGGGGGTGTTATCTCTTTTGTCGAAAATCAGCCGTTTTTGCTCGAACATTAAATGCCTCCAAATGGTATTTAATTAACTTCCCGAGCCCCTGGAAGCATGAAAATCACTTTAAACATGCTAATTTCAGCTCTAACACTGATGATCCACCTACAAATGTGAACTGACGTTCAAAAATAAAACATTTGAAAACGGACCATTTTCCACATTTCTGAAGCATGACGTAATGGGGGGGTGTTATCTCTTTTGTCGAAAATCAGCCGTTTTTGCTCGAACATTAAATGCCTCCAAATGGTATTTAATTAACTTCCCGAGCCCCTGGAAGCATGAAAATCACTTTAAACATGCTAATTTTAGCTCTAACACTGATGATCCACCTACAAATGTGAACTGACGTTCAAAAATAAAACATTTGAAAACGGACCATTTTCCACATTTCTGAAGCATGACGTAATGGGGGGTGTTATCTCTTTTGTCGAAAATCAGCCGTTTTTGCTCGAACATTAAATGCCTCCAAATGGTATTTATTTCACTTCCCGAGCCCCTGGAAGCATGAAAATCACTTTAAACATGCTAATTTTAGCTCTAACACTGATGATCCACCTACAAATGTGAACTGACGTTCAAAAATAAAACATTTGAAAACGGACCATTTTCCACATTTCTGAAGCATGACGTAATGGGGGGGTGTTATCTCTTTTGTCGAAAATCAGCCGTTTTTGCTCGAACATTAAATGCCTCCAAATGGTATTTATTTCACTTCCCGAGCCCCTGGAAGCATGAAAATCACTTTAAACATGCTAATTTTAGCTCTAACACTGATGATCCACCTACAAATGTGAACTGACGTTCAAAAATAAAACATTTGAAAACGGACCATTTTCCACATTTCTGAAGCATGACGTAATGGGGGGTGTTATCTCCTTTGTCGAAAATCAGCCGTTTTTGCTCGAACATTAAATGCCTCCAAATGGTATTTAATTAACTTCCCGAGCCCCTGGAAGCATGAAAATCACTTTAAACATGCTAATTTTAGCTCTAACACTGATGATCCACCTACAAATGTGAACTGACGTTCAAAAATAAAACATTTAAAAACGGACCATTTTCCACATTTCTGAAGCATGACGTAATGGGGGGGTGTTATCTCTTTTGTCAAAAATCAGCCGTTTTTGCTCGAACATTAAATGCCTCCAAATGGTATTTAATTAACTTCCCGAGCCCCTGGAAGCATGAAAATCACTTTAAACATGCTAATTTTAGCTCTAACACTGATGATCCACCTACAAATGTGAACTGACGTTCAAAAATAAAACATTTGAAAACGGACCATTTTCCACATTTCTGAAGCATGACGTAATGGGGGGGTGTTATCTCTTTTGTCGAAAATCAGCCGTTTTTGCTCGAACAATAAATGCCTCCAAATGGTATTTAATTAACTTCCCGAGCCCCTGGAAGCATGAAAATCACTTTAAACATGCTAATTTTAGCTCTAACACAGATGATCCACCTACAAATGTGAACTGACGTTCAAAAATAAAACATTTGAAAACGGACCATTTTCCACATTTCTGAAGCATGACGTAATGGGGGGGTGTTATCTCTTTTGTCGAAAATCAGCCGTTTTTGCTCGAACATTAAATGCCTCCAAATGGTATTTAATTAACTTCCCGAGCCCCTGTAAGCATGAAAATCACTTTAAATATGCTAATTTTAGCTCTAACACTGATGATCCACCGACAAATGTGAACTGACGCTCAAAAATAAAACATTTGAAAACGGACCATTTTCCACATTTCTGAAGCATGACGTAATGGGGGGGTGTTATCTCTTTTGTCGAAAATCAGCCGTTTTTGCTCAAAAATTAAATGCCTCCAAATGGTATTTATTTCACTTCCCGAGCCCCTGGAAGCATGAAAATCACTTTAAACATGCTAATTTTAGCTCTAACACTGATGATCCACCTACAAATGTGAACTGACGTTCAAAAATAAAACATTTGAAAACGGACCATTTTCCACATTTCTGAAGCATGACGTAATGGGGGGGTGTTATCTCTTTTGTCGAAAATCAGCCGTTTTTGCTCGAACATTAAATGCCTCCAAATGGTATTTAATTAACTTCGCGAGCCCCTGGAAGCATGAAAATCACTTTAAACATGCTAATTTTAGCTCTAACACTGATGATCCACCTACAAATGTGAACTGACGTTCAAAAATAAAACATTTGAAAACGGACCATTTTCCACATTTCTGAAGCATGACGTAATGGGGGGGTGTTATCTCTTTTGTCGAAAATCAGCCGTTTTTGCTCGAACATTAAATGCCTCCAAATGGTATTTAATTAACTTCCCGAGCCCCTGGAAGCATGAAAATCACTTTAAACATGCTAATTTTAGCTCTAACACTGATGATCCACCTACAAATGTGAACTGACGTTCAAAAATAAAACATTTAAAAACGGACCATTTTCCACATTTCTGAAGCATGACGTAATGGGGGGGTGTTATCTCTTTTGTCGAAAATCAGCCGTTTTTGCTCGAACATTAAATGCCTCCAAATGGTATTTAATTAACTTCCCGGGGTGAAGAAACCCTTTTTGAGAACTCAGAGTGAGTAAATTGGCCATTTTCATGCACTTTTAACCATTCCATAAATCTTGTGTTTTGGGCCCCTGGAAGCATGAAAATCACTTTAAACATGCTAATTTTAGCTCTAACACTGATGATCCACCTACAAATGTGAACTGACGTTCAAAAATAAAACATTTGAAAACGGACCATTTTCCACATTTCTGAAGCATGACGTAATGGGGGGGTGTTATCTCTTTTGTCGAAAATCAGCCGTTTTTGCTCGAACATTAAATGCCTCCAAATGGTATTTAATTAACTTCCCGAGCCCCTGGAAGCATGAAAATCACTTTAAACATGCTAATTTTAGCTCTAACACTGATGATCCACCTACAAATGTGAACTGACGTTCAAAAATAAAACATTTGAAAACGGACCATTTTCCACATTTCTGAAGCATGACGTAATGGGGGGGTGTTATCTCTTTTGTCGAAAATCAGCCGTTTTTGCTCGAACATTAAATGCCTCCAAATGGTATTTAATTAACTTCCCGAGCCCCTGGAAGCATGAAAATCACTTTAAACATGCTAATTTTAGCTCTAACACTGATGATCCACCTACAAATGTGAACTGACGTTCAAAAATAAAACATTTGAAAACGGACCATTTTCCACATTTCTGAAGCATGACATAATGGGGAGGTGTTATCTCTTTTGTCGAAAATCTGCCGTTTTTGCTCGAACATTAAATGCCTCTAAATGGTATTTAATTAACTTCCCGAGCCCCTGGAAGCATGAAAATCACTTTAAACATGCTAATTTTAGCTCTAACACTGATGATCCACCTACAAATGTGAACTGACGTTCAAAAATAAAACATTTGAAAACGGACCATTTTCCACATTTCTGAAGCATGACGTAATGGGGGGGTGTTATCTCTTTTGTCGAAAATCAGCCATTTTTGCTCGAACATTAAATGCCTCCAAATGGTATTTAATTAACTTCCCGAGCCCCTGGAAGCATGAAAATCACTTTAAACATGCTAATTTTAGCTCTAACACTGATGATCCACCTACAAATGTGAACTGACGTTCAAAAATAAAACATTTGAAAACGGACCATTTTCCACATTTCTGAAGCATGACGTAATGGGGGGGGTGTTATCTTTTTGTCGAAAATCAGCCGTTTTTGCTCGAACATTAAATGCCTCGAAATGGTATTTAATTAACTTCCTGAGCCCCTGGAAGCATGAAAATCACTTTAAACATGCTGATTTTAGCTCTAACACTGATGATCCACCTACAAATGTGAACTGACGTTCAAAAATAAAACATTTGAAAACGGACCATTTTCCACATTTCTGAAGCATGACTTAATGGGGGGTGTTATCTCTTTTGTCGAAAATCAGCCGTTTTTGCTCGAACATTAAATGCTTACAAATGGTATTTAATTAACTTCCCGAGCCCCTGGAAGCATGAAAATCACTTTAAACATGCTAATTTTAGCTCTAACACTGATGATCCACCTACAAATGTGAACTGACGTTCAAAAATAAAACATTTGAAAACGGACCATTTTCTACATTTCTGAAGCATGACGTAATGGGGGGGTGTTATCTCTTTTGTCGAAAATCAGCCGTTTTTGCTCGAACATTAAATGCCTCCAAATGGTATTTATTTCACTTCCCGAGCCCCTGGAAGCATGAAAATCACTTTAAACATGCTAATTTTAGCTCTAACACTGATGATCCACCTACAAATGTGAACTGACGTTCAAAAATAAAACATTTGAAAACGGACCATTTTCCACATTTCTGAAGCATGACGTAATGGGGGGGTGTTATCTCTTTTGTCGAAAATCAGCCGTTTTTGCTCGAACATTAAATGCCTCCAAATGGTATTTATTTCACTTCCCGAGCCCCTGGAAGCATGAAAATCACTTTAAACATGCTAATTTTAGCTCTAACACTGATGATCCACCTACAAATGTGAACTGACGTTCAAAAATAAAACATTTGAAAACGGACCATTTTCCACATTTCTGAAGCATGACGTAATGGGGGGGTGTTATCTCTTTTGTCGAAAATCAGCCGTTTTTGCTCGAACATTAAATGCCTCCAAATGGTATTTAATTAACTTCCCGGGGTGAAGAAACCCTTTTTGAGAACTCAGAGTGAGTAAATTGGCCATTTTCATGCACTTTTAACCATTCCATAAATCTTGTGTTTTGGGCCCCTGGAAGCATGAAAATCACTTTAAACATGCTAATTTTAGCTCTAACACTGATGATCCACCTACAAATGTGAACTGACGTTCAAAAATAAAACATTTGAAAACGGACCATTTTCCACATTTCTGAAGCATGACGTAATGGGGGGGTGTTATCTCTTTTGTCGAAAATCAGCCGTTTTTGCTCGAACATTAAATGCCTCCAAATGGTATTTAATTAACTTCCCGAGCCCCTGGAAGCATGAAAATCACTTTAAACATGCTAATTTTAGCTCTAACACTGATGATCCACCTACAAATGTGAACTGACGTTCAAAAATAAAACATTTGAAAACGGACCATTTTCCACATTTCTGAAGCATGACGTAATGGGGGGGTGTTATCTCTTTTGTCGAAAATCAGCCGTTTTTGCTCGAACATTAAATGCCTCCAAATGGTATTTAATTAACTTCCCGAGCCCCTGGAAGCATGAAAATCACTTTAAACATGCTAATTTTAGCTCTAACACAGATGATCCACCTACAAATGTGAACTGACGTTCAAAAATAAAACATTTGAAAACGGACCATTTTCCACATTTCTGAAGCATGACGTAATGGGGGGGTGTTATCTCTTTTGTCGAAAATCAGCCGTTTTTGCTCGAACATTAAATGCCTCCAAATGGTATTTAATTAACTTCCCGAGCCCCTGGAAGCATGAAAATCACTTTAAACATGCTAATTTTAGCTCTAACACTGATGATCCACCTACAAATGTGAACTGACGCTCAAAAATAAAACATTTGAAAACGGACCATTTTCCACATTTCTGAAGCATGACGTAATGGGGGGGTGTTATCTCTTTTGTCGAAAATCAGCCGTTTTTGCTCAAAAATTAAATGCCTCCAAATGGTATTTATTTCACTTCCCGAGCCCCTGGAAGCATGAAAATCACTTTAAACATGCTAATTTTAGCTCTAACACTGATGATCCACCTACAAATGTGAACTGACGTTCAAAAATAAAACATTTGAAAACGGACCATTTTCCACATTTCTGAAGCATGACGTAATGGGGGGGTTTTATCTCTTTTGTCGAAAATCAGCCGTTTTTGCTCGAACATTAAATGCCTCCAAATGGTATTTAATTAACTTCCCGAGCCCCTGGAAGCATGAAAATCACTTTAAACATGCTAATTTTAGCTCTAACACTGATGATCCACCTACAAATGTGAACTGACGTTCAAAAATAAAACATTTGAAAACGGACCATTTTCCACATTTCTGAAGCATGACGTAATGGGGGGTGTTATCTCTTTTGTCGAAAATCAGCCGTTTTTGCTCGAACATTAAATGCCTCCAAATGGTATTTAATTAACTTCCCGAGCCCCTGGAAGCATGAAAATCACTTTAAACATGCTAATTTTAGCTCTAACACTGATGATCCACCTACAAATGTGAACTGACGTTCAAAAATAAAACATTTGAAAACGGACCATTTTCCACATTTCTGAAGCATGACGTAATGGGGGGGTGTTATCTCTTTTGTCGAAAATCAGCCGTTTTTGCTCGAACATTAAATGCCTCCAAATGGTATTTAATTAACTTCCCGAGACCCTGGAAGCATGAAAATCACTTTAAACATGCTAATTTTAGCTCTAACACTGATGATCCACCTACAAATGTGAACTGACGTTCAAAAATAAAACATTTGAAAACGGACCATTTTCCACATTTCTGAAGCATGACGTAATGGGGGGGGTGTTATCTCTTTTGTCGAAAATCAGCCGTTTTTGCTCGAACATTAAATGCCTCCAAATGGTATTTATTTCACTTCCCGAGCCCCTGGAAGCATGAAAATCACTTTAAACATGCTAATTTTAGCTCTAACACTGATGATCCACCTACAAATGTGAACTGACGTTCAAAAATAAAACATTTGAAAACGGACCATTTTCCACATTTCTGAAGCATGACGTAATGGGGGGGTGTTATCTCTTTTGTCGAAAATCAGCCGTTTTTGCTCGAACATTAAATGCCTCCAAATGGTATTTAATTAACTTCCCGAGCCCCTGGAAGCATGAAAATCACTTTAAACATGCTAATTTCAGCTCTAACACTGATGATCCACCTACAAATGTGAACTGACGTTCAAAAATAAAACATTTGAAAACGGACCATTTTCCACATTTCTGAAGCATGACGTAATGGGGGGGTGTTATCTCTTTTGTCGAAAATCAGCCGTTTTTGCTCGAACATTAAATGCCTCCAAATGGTATTTAATTAACTTCCCGAGCCCCTGGAAGCATGAAAATCACTTTAAACATGCTAATTTTAGCTCTAACACTGATGATCCACCTACAAATGTGAACTGACGTTCAAAAATAAAACATTTGAAAACGGACCATTTTCCACATTTCTGAAGCATGACGTAATGGGGGGTGTTATCTCTTTTGTCGAAAATCAGCCGTTTTTGCTCGAACATTAAATGCCTCCAAATGGTATTTATTTCACTTCCCGAGCCCCTGGAAGCATGAAAATCACTTTAAACATGCTAATTTTAGCTCTAACACTGATGATCCACCTACAAATGTGAACTGACGTTCAAAAATAAAACATTTGAAAACGGACCATTTTCCACATTTCTGAAGCATGACGTAATGGGGGGGTGTTATCTCTTTTGTCGAAAATCAGCCGTTTTTGCTCGAACATTAAATGCCTCCAAATGGTATTTATTTCACTTCCCGAGCCCCTGGAAGCATGAAAATCACTTTAAACATGCTAATTTTAGCTCTAACACTGATGATCCACCTACAAATGTGAACTGACGTTCAAAAATAAAACATTTGAAAACGGACCATTTTCCACATTTCTGAAGCATGACGTAATGGGGGGTGTTATCTCCTTTGTCGAAAATCAGCCGTTTTTGCTCGAACATTAAATGCCTCCAAATGGTATTTAATTAACTTCCCGAGCCCCTGGAAGCATGAAAATCACTTTAAACATGCTAATTTTAGCTCTAACACTGATGATCCACCTACAAATGTGAACTGACGTTCAAAAATAAAACATTTAAAAACGGACCATTTTCCACATTTCTGAAGCATGACGTAATGGGGGGGTGTTATCTCTTTTGTCAAAAATCAGCCGTTTTTGCTCGAACATTAAATGCCTCCAAATGGTATTTAATTAACTTCCCGGGGTGAAGAAACCCTTTTTGAGAACTCAGAGTGAGTAAATTGGCCATTTTCATGCACTTTTAACCATTCCATAAATCTTGTGTTTTGGGCCCCTGGAAGCATGAAAATCACTTTAAACATGCTAATTTTAGCTCTAACACTGATGATCCACCTACAAATGTGAACTGACGTTCAAAAATAAAACATTTGAAAACGGACCATTTTCCACATTTCTGAAGCATGACGTAATGGGGGGGTGTTATCTCTTTTGTCGAAAATCAGCCGTTTTTGCTCGAACATTAAATGCCTCCAAATGGTATTTAATTAACTTCCCGAGCCCCTGGAAGCATGAAAATCACTTTAAACATGCTAATTTTAGCTCTAACACTGATGATCCACCTACAAATGTGAACTGACGTTCAAAAATAAAACATTTGAAAACGGACCATTTTCCACATTTCTGAAGCATGACGTAATGGGGGGGTGTTATCTCTTTTGTCGAAAATCAGCCGTTTTTGCTCGAACATTAAATGCCTCCAAATGGTATTTATTTCACTTCCCGAGCCCCTGGAAGCATGAAAATCACTTTAAACATGCTAATTTTAGCTCTAACACTGATGATCCACCTACAAATGTGAACTGACGTTCAAAAATAAAACATTTGAAAACGGACCATTTTCCACATTTCTGAAGCATGACGTAATGGGGGGGTGTTATCTCTTTTGTCGAAAATCAGCCGTTTTTGCTCGAACATTAAATGCCTCCAAATGGTATTTAATTAACTTCCCGGGGTGAAGAAACCCTTTTTGAGAACTCAGAGTGAGTAAATTGGCCATTTTCATGCACTTTTAACCATTCCATAAATCTTGTGTTTTGGGCCCCCGGAAGCATGAAAATCACTTTAAACATGCTAATTTTAGCTCTAACACTGATGATCCACCTACAAATGTGAACTGACGTTCAAAAATAAAACATTTGAAAACGGACCATTTTCCACATTTCTGAAGCATGACGTAATGGGGGGGTGTTATCTCTTTTGTCGAAAATCAGCCGTTTTTGCTCGAACATTAAATGCCTCCAAATGGTATTTATTTCACTTCCCGAGCCCCTGGAAGCATGAAAATCACTTTAAACATGCTAATTTTAGCTCTAACACTGATGATCCACCTACAAATGTGAACTGACGTTCAAAAATAAAACATTTGAAAACGGACCATTTTCCACATTTCTGAAGCATGACGTAATGGGGGGGTGTTATCTCTTTTGTCGAAAATCAGCCGTTTTTGCTCGAACATTAAATGCCTCCAAATGGTATTTAATTAACTTCCCGGGGTGAAGAAACCCTTTTTGAGAACTCAGAGTGAGTAAATTGGCCATTTTCATGCACTTTTAACCATTCCATAAATCTTGTGTTTTGGGCCCCCGGAAGCATGAAAATCACTTTAAACATGCTAATTTTAGCTCTAACACTGATGATCCACCTACAAATGTGAACTGACGTTCAAAAATAAAACATTTGAAAACGGACCATTTTCCACATTTCTGAAGCATGACGTAATGGGGGGGTGTTATCTCTTTTGTCGAAAATCAGCCGTTTTTGCTCGAACATTAAATGCCTCCAAATGGTATTTAATTAACTTCCCGGGGTGAAGAAACCCTTTTTGAGAACTCAGAGTGAGTAAATTGGCCATTTTCATGCACTTTTAACCATTCCATAAATCTTGTGTTTTGGGCCCCCGGAAGCATGAAAATCACTTTAAACATGCTAATTTTAGCTCTAACACTGATGATCCACCTACAAATGTGAACTGACGTTCAAAAATAAAACATTTGAAAACGGACCATTTTCCACATTTCTGAAGCATGACGTAATGGGGGGGTGTTATCTCTTTTGTCGAAAATCAGCCGTTTTTGCTCGAACATTAAATGCCTCCAAATGGTATTTATTTCACTTCCCGAGCCCCTGGAAGCATGAAAATCACTTTAAACATGCTAATTTTAGCTCTAACACTGATGATCCACCTACAAATGTGAACTGACGTTCAAAAATAAAACATTTGAAAACGGACCATTTTCCACATTTCTGAAGCATGACGTAATGGGGGGGTGTTATCTCTTTTGTCGAAAATCAGCCGTTTTTGCTCGAACATTAAATGCCTCCAAATGGTATTTAATTAACTTCCCGAGCCCCTGGAAGCATGAAAATCACTTTAAACATGCTAATTTTAGCTCTAACACTGATGATCCACCTACAAATGTGAACTGACGTTCAAAAATAAAACATTTGAAAACGGACCATTTTCCACATTTCTGAAGCATGACGTAATGGGGGGTGTTATCTCTTTTGTCGAAAATCAGCCGTTTTTGCTCGAACATTAAATGCCTCCAAATGGTATTTAATTAACTTCCCGGGGTGAAGAAACCCTTTTTGAGAACTCAGAGTGAGTAAATTGGCCATTTTCATGCACTTTTAACCATTCCATAAATCTTGTGTTTTGGACCCCCGGAAGCATGAAAATCACTTTAAACATGCTAATTTTAGCTCTAACACTGATGATCCACCTACAAATGTGAACTGACGTTCAAAAATAAAACATTTGAAAACGGACCATTTTCCACATTTCTGAAGCATGACGTAATGGGGGGGTGTTATCTCTTTTGTCGAAAATCAGCCGTTTTTGCTCGAACATTAAATGCCTCCAAATGGTATTTATTTCACTTCCCGAGCCCCTGGAAGCATGAAAATCACTTTAAACATGCTAATTTTAGCTCTAACACTGATGATCCACCTACAAATGTGAACTGACGTTCAAAAATAAAACATTTGAAAACGGACCATTTTCCACATTTCTGAAGCATGACGTAATGGGGGGGTGTTATCTCTTTTGTCGAAAATCAGCCGTTTTTGCTCGAACATTAAATGCCTCCAAATGGTATTTAATTAACTTCCCGAGCCCCTGGAAGCATGAAAATCACTTTAAACATGCTAATTTTAGCTCTAACACTGATGATCCACCTACAAATGTGAACTGACGTTCAAAAATAAAACATTTGAAAACGGACCATTTTCCACATTTCTGAAGCATGACGTAATGGGGGGTGTTATCTCTTTTGTCGAAAATCAGCCGTTTTTGCTCGAACATTAAATGCCTCCAAATGGTATTTAATTAACTTCCCGAGCCCCTGGAAGCATGAAAATCACTTTAAACATGCTAATTTTAGCTCTAACACTGATGATCCACCTACAAATGTGAACTGACGTTCAAAAATAAAACATTTAAAAACGGACCATTTTCCACATTTCTGAAGCATGACGTAATGGGGGGGTGTTATCTCTTTTGTCGAAAATCAGCCGTTTTTGCTCGAACATTAAATGCCTCCAAATGGTATTTAATTAACTTCCCGGGGTGAAGAAACCCTTTTTGAGAACTCAGAGTGAGTAAATTGGCCATTTTCATGCACTTTTAACCATTCCATAAATCTTGTGTTTTGGGCCCCTGGAAGCATGAAAATCACTTTAAACATGCTAATTTTAGCTCTAACACTGATGATCCACCTACAAATGTGAACTGACGTTCAAAAATAAAACATTTGAAAACGGACCATTTTCCACATTTCTGAAGCATGACGTAATGGGGGGGTGTTATCTCTTTTGTCGAAAATCAGCCGTTTTTGCTCGAACATTAAATGCCTCCAAATGGTATTTAATTAACTTCCCGAGCCCCTGGAAGCATGAAAATCACTTTAAACATGCTAATTTTAGCTCTAACACTGATGATCCACCTACAAATGTGAACTGACGTTCAAAAATAAAACATTTGAAAACGGACCATTTTCCACATTTCTGAAGCATGACGTAATGGGGGGGTGTTATCTCTTTTGTCGAAAACCAGCCGTTTTTGCTCGAACATTAAATGCCTCCGAATGGTATTTATTTCACTTCCTGAGCCCCTGGAAGCATGAAAATCACTTTAAACATGCTAATTTTAGCTCTAACACTGATGATCCACCTACAAATGTGAACTGACGTTCAAAAATAAAACATTTGAAAACGGACCATTTTCCACATTTCTGAAGCATGACGTATTGGGGGGGTGTTATCTCTTTTGTCGAAAATCAGCCGTTTTTGCTCGAACATTAAATGCCTCCAAATGGTATTTAATTAACTTCCCGGGGTGAAGAAACCCTTTTTGAGAACTCAGAGTGAGTAAATTGGCCATTTTCATGCACTTTTAACCATTCCATAAATCTTGTGTTTTGGGCCCCCGGAAGCATGAAAATCACTTTAAACATGCTCATTTTAGCTCTAACACTGATGATCCACCTACAAATGTGAACTGACGTTCAAAAATAAAACATTTGAAAACGGACCATTTTCCACATTTCTGAAGCATGACGTAATGGGGGGGTGTTATCTCTTTTGTCGAAAATCAGCCGTTTTTGCTCGAACATTAAATGCCTCCAAATGGTATTTAATTAACTTCCCGAGCCCCTGGAAGCATGAAAATCACTTTAAACATGCTAATTTCAGCTCTAACACTGATGATCCACCTACAAATGTGAACTGACGTTCAAAAATAAAACATTTGAAAACGAACCATTTTCCACATTTCTGAAGCATGACGTAATGGGGGGGTGTTATCTCTTTTGTCGAAAATCAGCCGTTTTTGCTCGAACATTAAATGCCTCCAAATGGTATTTAATTAACTTCCCGAGCCCCTGGAAGCATGAAAATCACTTTAAACATGCTAATTTTAGCTCTAACACTGATGATCCACCTACAAATGTGAACTGACGTTCAAAAATAAAACATTTGAAAACGGACCATTTTCCACATTTCTGAAGCATGACGTAATGGGGGGTGTTATCTCTTTTGTCGAAAATCAGCCGTTTTTGCTCGAACATTAAATGCCTCCAAATGGTATTTATTTCACTTCCCGAGCCCCTGGAAGCATGAAAATCACTTTAAACATGCTAATTTTAGCTCTAACACTGATGATCCACCTACAAATGTGAACTGACGTTCAAAAATAAAACATTTGAAAACGGACCATTTTCCACATTTCTGAAGCATGACGTAATGGGGGGGTGTTATCTCTTTTGTCGAAAATCAGCCGTTTTTGCTCGAACATTAAATGCCTCCAAATGGTATTTATTTCACTTCCCGAGCCCCTGGAAGCATGAAAATCACTTTAAACATGCTAATTTTAGCTCTAACACTGATGATCCACCTACAAATGTGAACTGACGTTCAAAAATAAAACATTTGAAAACGGACCATTTTCCACATTTCTGAAGCATGACGTAATGGGGGGGTGTTATCTCCTTTGTCGAAAATCAGCCGTTTTTGCTCGAACATTAAATGCCTCCAAATGGTATTTAATTAACTTCCCGAGCCCCTGGAAGCATGAAAATCACTTTAAACATGCTAATTTTAGCTCTAACACTGATGATCCACCTACAAATGTGAACTGACGTTCAAAAATAAAACATTTAAAAACGGACCATTTTCCACATTTCTGAAGCATGACGTAATGGGGGGGTGTTATCTCTTTTGTCGAAAATCAGCCGTTTTTGCTCGAACATTAAATGCCTCCAAATGGTATTTAATTAACTTCCCGGGGTGATTAAACCCTTTTTGAGAACTCAGAGTGAGTAAATTGGCCATTTTCATGCACTTTTAACCATTCCATAAATCTTGTGTTTTGGGCCCCTGGAAGCATGAAAATCACTTTAAACATGCTAATTTTAGCTCTAACACTGATGATCCACCTACAAATGTGAACTGACGTTCAAAAATAAAACATTTGAAAACGGACCATTTTCCACATTTCTGAAGCATGACGTAATGGGGGGGTGTTATCTCTTTTGTCGAAAATCAGCCGTTTTTGCTCGAACATTAAATGCCTCCAAATGGTATTTAATTAACTTCCCGAGCCCCTGGAAGCATGAAAATCACTTTAAACATGCTAATTTTAGCTCTAACACTGATGATCCACCTACAAATGTGAACTGACGTTCAAAAATAAAACATTTGAAAACGGACCATTTTCCACATTTCTGAAGCATGACGTAATGGGGGGGTGTTATCTCTTTTGTCGAAAATCAGCCGTTTTTGCTCGAACATTAAATGCCTCCAAATGGTATTTAATTAACTTCCGGAGCCCCTGGAAGCATGAAAATCACTTTAAACATGCTAATTTTAGCTCTAACACTGATGATCCACCTACAAATGTGAACTGACGTTCAAAAATAAAACATTTGAAAACGGACCATTTTCCACATTTCTGAAGCATGACATAATGGGGAGGTGTTATCTCTTTTGTCGAAAATCAGCCGTTTTTGCTCGAACATTAAATGCCTCTAAATGGTATTTAATTAACTTCCCGAGCCCCTGGAAGCATGAAAATCACTTTAAACATGCTAATTTTAGCTCTAACACTGATGATCCACCTACAAATGTGAACTGACGTTCAAAAATAAAACATTTGAAAACGGACCATTTTCCACATTTCTGAAGCATGACGTAATGGGGGGGTGTTATCTCTTTTGTCGAAAATCAGCCGTTTTTGCTCGAACATTAAATGCCTCCAAATGGTATTTAATTAACTTCCCGAGCCCCTGGAAGCATGAAAATCACTTTAAACATGCTAATTTTAGCTCTAACACTGATGATCCACCTACAAATGTGAACTGACGTTCAAAAATAAAACATTTGAAAACGGACCATTTTCCACATTTCTGAAGCATGACGTAATGGGGGGGGTGTTATCTCTTTTGTCGAAAATCAGCCGTTTTTGCTCGAACATTAAATGCCTCGAAATGGTATTTAATTAACTTCCTGAGCCCCTGGAAGCATGAAAATCACTTTAAACATGCTGATTTTAGCTCTAACACTGATGATCCACCTACAAATGTGAACTGACGTTCAAAAATAAAACATTTGAAAACGGACCATTTTCCACATTTCTGAAGCATGACGTAATGGGAGGTGTTATCTCTTTTGTCGAAAATCAGCCGTTTTTGCTCGAACATTAAATGCTTACAAATGGTATTTAATTAACTTCCCGGGGTGAAGAAACCCTTTTTGAGAACTCAGAGTGAGTAAATTGGCCATTTTCATGCACTTTTAACCATTCCATAAATCTTGTGTTTTGGGCCCCTGGAAGCATGAAAATCACTTTAAACATGCTCATTTTAGCTCTAACACTGATGATCCACCTACAAATGTGAACTGACGTTCAAAAATAAAACATTTGAAAACGGACCATTTTCCACATTTCTGAAGCATGACGTAATGGGGGGGTGTTATCTCTTTTGTCGAAAATCAGCCGTTTTTGCTCGAACATTAAATGCCTCCAAATGGTATTTAATTAACTTCCCGAGCCCCTGGAAGCATGAAAATCACTTTAAACATGCTAATTTTAGCTCTAACACTGATGATCCACCTACAAATGTGAACTGACGTTCAAAAATAAAACATTTGAAAACGGACCATTTTCTACATTTCTGAAGCATGACGTAATGGGGGGGTGTTATCTCTTTTGTCGAAAATCAGCCGTTTTTGCTCGAACATTAAATGCCTCCAAATGGTATTTATTTCACTTCCCGAGCCCCTGGAAGCATGAAAATCACTTTAAACATGCTAATTTTAGCTCTAACACTGATGATCCACCTACAAATGTGAACTGACGTTCAAAAATAAAACATTTGAAAACGGACCATTTTCCACATTTCTGAAGCATGACGTAATGGGGGGGTGTTATCTCTTTTGTCGAAAATCAGCCGTTTTTGCTCGAACATTAAATGCCTCCAAATGGTATTTATTTCACTTCCCGAGCCCCTGGAAGCATGAAAATCACTTTAAACATGCTCATTTTAGCTCTAACACTGATGATCCACCTACAAATGTGAACTGACGTTCAAAAATAAAACATTTGAAAACGGACCATTTTCCACATTTCTGAAGCATGACGTAATGGGGGGGTGTTATCTCTTTTGTCGAAAATCAGCCGTTTTTGCTCGAACATTAAATGCCTCCAAATGGTATTTAATTAACTTCCCGGGGTGAAGAAACCCTTTTTGAGAACTCAGAGTGAGTAAATTGGCCATTTTCATGCACTTTTAACCATTCCATAAATCTTGTGTTTTGGGCCCCTGGAAGCATGAAAATCACTTTAAACATGCTAATTTTAGCTCTAACACTGATGATCCACCTACAAATGTGAACTGACGTTCAAAAATAAAACATTTGAAAACGGACCATTTTCCACATTTCTGAAGCATGACGTAATGGGGGGGTGTTATCTCTTTTGTCGAAAATCAGCCGTTTTTGCTCGAACATTAAATGCCTCCAAATGGTATTTAATTAACTTCCCGAGCCCCTGGAAGCATGAAAATCACTTTAAACATGCTAATTTTAGCTCTAACACTGATGATCCACCTACAAATGTGAACTGACGTTCAAAAATAAAACATTTGAAAACGGACCATTTTCCACATTTCTGAAGCATGACGTAATGGGGGGGTGTTATCTCTTTTGACGAACATCAGCCGTTTTTGCTCGAACATTAAATGCCTCCAAATGGTATTTAATTAACTTCCCGAGCCCCTGGAAGCATGAAAATCACTTTAAACATGCTAATTTTAGCTCTAACACTGATGATCCACCTACAAATGTGAACTGACGTTCAAAAATAAAACATTTGAAAACGGACCATTTTCCACATTTCTGAAGCATGACGTAATGGGGGGTGTTATCTCTTTTGTCGAAAATCAGCCGTTTTTGCTCGAACATTAAATGCCTCCAAATGGTATTTAATTAACTTCCCGAGCCCCTGGAAGCATGAAAATCACTTTAAACATGCTAATTTTAGCTCTAACACTGATGATCCACCTACAAATGTGAACTGACGTTCAAAAATAAAACATTTGAAAACGGACCATTTTCCACATTAATGAAGCATGACGTAATGGGGGGGGTGTTATCTCTTTTGTCGAAAATCAGCCGTTTTTGCTCGAACATTAAATGCCTCGAAATGGTATTTAATTAACTTCCCGAGCCCCTGGAAGCATGAAAATCACTTTAAACATGCTAATTTTAGCTCTAACACTGATGATCCACCTACAAATGTGAACTGACGTTCAAAAATAAAACATTTGAAAACGGACCATTTTCCACATTTCTGAAGCATGACGTAATGCGGGGTGTTATCTCTTTTGTCGAAAATCAGCCGTTTTTGCTCGAACATTAAATGCTTACAAATGGTATTTAATTAACTTCCCGGGGTGAAGAAACCCTTTTTGAGAACTCAGAGTGAGTAAATTGGCCATTTTCATGCACTTTTAACCATTCCATAAATCTTGTGTTTTGGGTCCCTGGAAGCATGAAAATCACTTTAAACATGCTAATTTTAGCTCTAACACTGATGATCCACCTACAAATGTGAACTGACGTTCAAAAATAAAACATTTGAAAACGGACCATTTTCCACATTTCTGAAGCATGACGTAATGGGGGGGTGTTATCTCTTTTGTCGAAAATCAGCCGTTTTTGCTCGAACATTAAATGCCTCCAAATGGTATTTAATTAACTTCCCAAGCCCCTGGAAGCATGAAAATCACTTTAAACATGCTAATTTTAGCTCTAACACTGATGATCCACCTACAAATGTGAACTGACGTTCAAAAATAAAACATTTGAAAACGGACCATTTTCTACATTTCTGAAGCATGACGTAATGGGTGGGTGTTATCTCTTTTGTCGAAAATCAGCCGTTTTTGCTCGAACATTAAATGCCTCCAAATGGTATTTATTTCACTTCCCGAGCCCCTGGAAGCATGACAATCACTTTAAACATGCTAATTTTAGCTCTAACACTGATGATCCACCTACAAATGTGAACTGACGTTCAAAAATAAAACATTTGAAAACGGACCATTTTCCACATTTCTGAAGCATGACGTAATGGGGGGGTGTTATCTCTTTTGTCGAAAATCAGCCGTTTTTGCTCGAACATTAAATGCCTCCAAATGGTATTTAATTAACTTCCCGGGGTGAAGAAACCCTTTTTGAGAACTCAGAGTGAGTAAATTGGCCATTTTCATGCACTTTTAACCATTCCATAAATCTTGTGTTTTGGGCCCCTGGAAGCATGAAAATCACTTTAAACATGCTAATTTTAGCTCTAACACTGATGATCCACCTACAAATGTGAACTGACGTTCAAAAATAAAACACTTGAAAACGGACCATTTTCCACATTTCTGAAGCATGACGTAATGGGGGGGTGTTATCTCTTTTGTCGAAAATCAGCCGTTTTTGCTCGAACATTAAATGCCTCCAAATGGTATTTAATTAACTTCCCGGGGTGAAGAAACCCTTTTTGAGAACTCAGAGTGAGTAAATTGGCCATTTTCATGCACTTTTAACCATTCCATAAATCTTGTGTTTTGGGCCCCTGGAAGCATGAAAATCACTTTAAACATGCTAATTTTAGCTCTAACACTGATGATCCACCTACAAATGTGAACTGACGTTCAAAAATAAAACATTTGAAAACGGACCATTTTCCACATTTCTGAAGCATGACGTAATGGGGGGTGTTATCTCTTTTGTCGAAAATCAGCCGTTTTTGCTCGAACATTAAATGCCTCCAAATGGTATTTATTTCACTTCCCGAGCCCCTGGAAGCATGAAAATCACTTTAAACATGCTAATTTTAGCTCTAACACTGATGATCCACCTACAAATGTGAACTGACGTTCAAAAATAAAACATTTGAAAACGGACCATTTTCCACATTTCTGAAGCATGACGTAATGGGGGGGTGTTATCTCTTTTGTCGAAAATCAGCCGTTTTTGCTCGAACATTAAATGCCTCCAAATGGTATTTAATTAACTTCCCGAGCCCCTGGAAGCATGAAAATCACTTTAAACATGCTAATTTTAGCTCTAACACTGATGATCCACCTACAAATGTGAACTGACGTTCAAAAATAAAACATTTGAAAACGGACCATTTTCCACATTTCTGAAGCATGACGTAATGGGGGGTGTTATCTCTTTTGTCGAAAATCAGCCGTTTTTGCTCGAACATTAAATGCCTCCAAATGGTATTTAATTAACTTCCCGAGCCCCTGGAAGCATGAAAATCACTTTAAACATGCTAATTTTAGCTCTAACACTGATGATCCACCTACAAATGTGAACTGACGTTCAAAAATAAAACATTTGAAAACGGACCATTTTCCACATTTCTGAAGCATGACGTAATGGGGGGGGTGTTATCTCTTTTGTCGAAAATCAGCCGTTTTTGCTCGAACATTAAATGCCTCGAAATGGTATTTAATTAACTTCCCGAGCCCCTGGAAGCATGAAAATCACTTTAAACATGCTAATTTTAGCTCTAACACTGATGATCCACCTACAAATGTGAACTGACGTTCAAAAATAAAACATTTGAAAACGGACCATTTTCCACATTTCTGAAGCATGACGTAATGGGGGGTGTTATCTCTTTTGTCGAAAATCAGCCGTTTTTGCTCGAACATTAAATGCCTCCAAATGGTATTTATTTCACTTCCCGAGCCCCTGGAAGCATGAAAATCACTTTAAACATGCTAATTTTAGCTCTAACACTGATGATCCACCTACAAATGTGAACTGACGTTCAAAAATAAAACATTTGAAAACGGACCATTTTCCACATTTCTGAAGCATGACGTAATGGGGGGGTGTTATCTCTTTTGTCGAAAATCAGCCGTTTTTGCTGGAACATTAAATGCCTCCAAATGGTATTTAATTAACTTCCCGGGGTGAAGAAACCCTTTTCGAGAACTCAGAGTGAGTAAATTGGCCATTTTCATGCACTTTTAACCATTCCATAAATCTTGTGTTTTGGGCCCCTGGAAGCATGAAAATCACTTTAAACATGCTAATTTTAGCTCTAACACTGATGATCCACCTACAAATGTGAACTGACGTTCAAAAATAAAACATTTGAAAACGGACCATTTTCCACATTTCTGAAGCATGACGTAATGGGGGGGGTGTTATCTCTTTTGTCGAAAATCAGCCGTTTTTGCTCGAACATTAAATGCCTCCAAATGGTATTTAATTAACTTCCCTGGGTGAAGAAACCCTTTTTGAGTACTCAGAGTGAGTAAATTGGCCATTTTCATGCACTTTTAACCATTCCATAAATCTTGTGTTTTGGGCCCCTGGAAGCATGAAAATCACTTTAAACATGCTAATTTTAGCTCTAACACTGATGATCCACCTACAAATGTGAACTGACGTTCAAAAATAAAACATTTGAAAACGGATCATTTTCCACATTTCTGAAGCATGACGTAATGGGGGGGTGTTATCTCTTTTGTCGAAAATCAGCAGTTTTTGCTCGAACATTAAATGCCTCCAAATGGTATTTATTTCACTTCCCGAGCCCCTGGAAGCATGAAAATCACTTTAAACATGCTAATTTTAGCTCTAACACTGATGATCCACCTACAAATGTGAACTGACGTTCAAAAATAAAACATTTGAAAACGGACCATTTTCCACATTTCTGAAGCATGACGTTATGGGGGGGGTGTTATCTCTTTTGTCGAAAATCAGCCGTTTTTGCTCGAACATTAAATGCCTCCAAATGGTATTTAATTAACTTCCCGGGGTGAAGAAACCCTTTTTAAGAACTCAGAGTGAGTAAATTGGCCATTTTCATGCACTTTTAACCATTCCATAAATCTTGTGTTTTGGGCCCCTGGAAGCATGAAAATCACTTTAAACATGCTAATTTTAGCTCTAACACTGATGATCCACCTACAAATGTGAACTGACGTTCAAAAATAAAACATTTGAAAACGGACCATTTTCCACATTTCTGAAGCATGACGTAATGGGGGGGTGTTATCTCTTTTGTCGAAAATCAGCCGTTTTTGCTCAAACATTAAATGCCTCCAAATGGTATTTAATTAACTTCCCGAGCCCCTGGAAACATGAAAATCACTTTAAACATGCTAATTTTAGATCTAACACTGATGATCCACCTACAAATGTGAACTGACGTTCAAAAATAAAACATTTGAAAACGGACCATTTTCCACATTTCTGAAGCATGACGTAATGGGGGGGTGTTATCTCTTTTGTCGAAAATCAGCTGTTTTTGCTCGAACATTAAATGCCTCCAAATGGTATTTAATTAACTTCCCGAGCCCCTGGAAGAATGAAAATCACTTTAAACATGCTAATTTTAGCTCTAACACTGATGATCCACCTACAAATGTGAACTGACGTTCAAAAATAAAACATTTGAAAACGGACCATTTTCCACATTTCTGAAGCATGACGTAATGGGGGGTGTTATCTCTTTTGTCGAAAATCAGCCGTTTTTGCTCGAACATTAAATGCCTCCAAATGGTATTTATTTCACTTCCCGAGCCCCTGGAAGCATGAAAATCACTTTAAACATGCTAATTTTCGCTCTAACACTGATGATCCACCTACAAATGTGAACTGACGTTCAAAAATAAAACATTTGAAAACGGACCATTTTCCACATTTCTGAAGCATGACGTAATGGGGGGGTGTTATCTCTTTTGTCGAAAATCAGCCGTTTTTGCTCGAACATTAAATGCCTCCAAATGGTATTTAATTAACTTCCCGGGGTGAAGAAACCCTTTTTGAGAACTCAGAGTGAGTAAATTGGCCATTTTCATGCACTTTTAACCATTCCATAAATCTTGTGTTTTGGGCCCCTGGAAGCATGAAAATCACTTTAAACATGCTAATTTTAGCTCTAACACTGATGATCCACCTACAAATGTGAACTGACGTTCAAAAATAAAACATTTGAAAACGGACCATTTTCCACATTTCTGAAGCATGACGTAATGGGGGGGTGTTATCTCTTTTGTCGAAAATCAGCCGTTTTTGCTCGAACATTAAATGCCTCCAAATGGTATTTAATTAACTTCCCGAGCCCCTGGAAGCATGAAAATCACTTTAAACATGCTAATCTTAGCTCTAACACTGATAATCCACCTACAAATGTGAACTGACGTTCAAAAATAAAACATTTGAAAACGGACCATTTTCCACATTTCTGAAGCATGACGTAATGGGGGGGTGTTATCTCTTTTGTCGAAAATCAGCCGTTTTTGCTCGAACATTAAATGCCTCCAAATGGTATTTAATTAACTTCCCGAGCCCCTGGAAGCATGAAAATCACTTTAAACATGCTAATTTTAGCTCTAACACTGATGATCCACCTACAAATGTGAACTGACGCTCAAAAATAAAACATTTGAAAACGGACCATTTTCCACATTTCTGAAGCATGACGTAATGGGGGGGTGTTATCTCTTTTGTCGAAAATCAGCCGTTTTTGCTCGAACATTAAATGCCTCCAAATGGTACTTAATTAACTTCCCGGGGTGAAGAAACCCTTTTTGAGAACTCAGAGTGAGTAAATTGGCCATTTTCATGCACTTTTAACCATTCCATAAATCTTGTGTTTTGGGCCCCTGGAAGCATGAAAATCACTTTAAACATGCTAATTTTAGCTCTAACACTGATGATCCACCTACAAATGTGAACTGACGTTCAAAAATAAAACATTTGAAAACGGACCATTTTCCACATTTCTGAAGCATGACGTAATGGGGGGTGTTATCTCTTTTGTCGAAAATCAGCCGTTTTTGCTCGAACATTAAATGCCTCCAAATGGTATTTATTTCACTTCCCGAGCCCCTGGAAGCATGAAAATCACTTTAAACATGCTAATTTTCGCTCTAACACTGATGATCCACCTACAAATGTGAACTGACGTTCAAAAATAAAACATTTGAAAACGGACCATTTTCCACATTTCTGAAGCATGACGTAATGGGGGGGTGTTATCTCTTTTGTCGAAAATCAGCCGTTTTTGCTCGAACATTAAATGCCTCCAAATGGTATTTAATTAACTTCCCGGGGTGAAGAAACCCTTTTTGAGAACTCAGAGTGAGTAAATTGGCCATTTTCATGCACTTTTAACCATTCCATAAATCTTGTGTTTTGGGCCCCTGGAAGCATGAAAATCACTTTAACCATGCTAATTTTAGCTCTAACACTGATGATCCACCTACAAATGTGAACTGACGTTCAAAAATAAAACATTTGAAAACGGACCATTTTCCACATTTCTGAAGCATGACGTAATGGGGGGTGTTATCTCTTTTGTCGAAAATCAGCCGTTTGTGCTCGAACATTAAATGCCTCCAAATGGTATTTATTTCACTTCCCGAGCCCCTGGAAGCATGAAAATCACTTTAAACATGCTAATTTTCGCTCTAACACTGATGATCCACCTACAAATGTGAACTGACGTTCAAAAATAAAACATTTGAAAACGGACCATTTTCCACATTTCTGAAGCATGACGTAATGGGGGGGTGTTATCTCTTTTGTCGAAAATCAGCCGTTTTTGCTTGAACATTAAATGCCTCCAAATGGTATTTAATTAACTTCCCGGGGTGAAGAAACCCTTTTTGAGAACTCAGAGTGAGTAAATTGGCCATTTTCATGCACTTTTAACCATTCCATAAATCTTGTGTTTTGGGCCCCTGGAAGCATGAAAATCACTTTAAACATGCTAATTTTAGCTCTAACACTGATGATCCACCTACAAATGTGAACTGACGTTCAAAAATAAAACATTTGAAAACGGACCATTTTCCACATTTCTGAAGCATGACGTAATGGGGGGGTGTTATCTCTTTTGTCGAAAATCAGCCGTTTTTGCTCGAACATTAAATGCCTCCAAATGGTATTTATTTCACTTCCCGAGCCCCTGGAAGCATGAAAATCACTTTAAACATGCTAATTTTAGCTCTAACACTGATGATCGACCTACAAATGTGAACTGACGTTCAAAAATAAAACATTTGAAAACGGACCACTTTCCACATTTCTGAAGCATGACGTAATAGGGGGGTGTTATCTCTTTTGTCGAAAATCAGCCGTTTTTGCTCAAACATTAAATGCCTCCAAATGGTATTTAATTAACTTCCCAAGCCCCTGGAAGCATGAAAATCACTTTAAACATGCTAATTTTAGCTCTAACACTGATGATCCACCTACAATTGTGAACTGACGCTCAAAAATAAAACATTTGAAAACGGACCATTTTCCACATTTCTGAAGCATGACGTAATGGGGGGTGTTATCTCTTTTGTCGAAAATCAGCCGTTTTTGCTCGAACATTAAATGCCTCCAAATGGTATTTATTTCACTTCCCGAGCCCCTGGAAGCATGAAAATCACTTTAAACATGCTAATTTTCGCTCTAACACTGATGATCCACCTACATATGTGAACTGACGTTCAAAAATAAAACATTTGAAAACGGACCATTTTCCACATTTCTGAAGCATGACGTAATGGGGGGGTGTTATCTCTTTTGTCGAAAATCAGCCGTTTTTGCTCGAACATTAAATGCCTCCAAATGGTATTTAATTAACTTCCCGGGGTGAAGAAACCCTTTTTGAGAACTCAGAGTGAGTAAATTGGCCATTTTCATGCACTTTTAACCATTCCATAAATCTTGTGTTTTGGGCCCCTGGAAGCATGAAAATCACTTTAAACATGCTAATTTTAGCTCTAACACTGATGATCCACCTACAAATGTGAACTGACGTTCAAAAATAAAACATTTGAAAACGGACCATTTTCCACATTTCTGAAGCATGACGTAATGGGGGGGTGTTATCTCTTTTGTCGAAAATCAGCCGTTTTTGCTCGAACATTAAATGCCTCCAAAAGGTATTTATTTCACTTCCCGAGCCCCTGGAAGCATGAAAATCACTTTAAACATGCTAATTTTAGCTCTAACACTGATGATCCACCTACAAATGTGAACTGACGTTCAAAAATAAAACATTTGAAAACGGACCACTTTCCACATTTCTGAAGCATGACGTATTAGGGGGGTGTTATCTCTTTTGTCGAAAATCAGCCGTTTTTGCTCGAACATTAAATGCCTCCAAATGGTATTTAATTAACTTCCCGAGCCCCTGGAAGCATGAAAATCACTTTAAACATGCTAATTTTAGCTCTAACACTGATGATCCACCTACAAATGTGAACTGACGTTCAAAAATAAAACATTTGAAAACGGACCATTTTCCACATTTCTGAAGCATGACGTAATGGGGGGGTGTTATCTCTTTTGTCGAAAATCAGCCGTTTTTGCTCGAACATTAAATGCCTCCAAATGGTATTTAATTCACTTCCCGAGCCCCTGGAAGCATGAAAATCACTTTAAACATGCTAATTTTAGCTCTAACACTGATGATCCACCTACAAATGTGAACTGACGTTCAAAAATAAAACATTTGAAAACGGACCATTTTCCACATTTCTGAAGCATGACGTAATGGGGGGGTGTTATCTCTTTTGTCGAAAATCAGCCGTTTTTGCTCGAACATTAAATGCTTCCAAATGGTATTTAATTAACTTCCCGGGGTGAAGAAACCCTTTTTGAGAACTCAGAGTGAGTAAATTGGCCATTTTCATGCACTTTTAACCATTCCATAAATCTTGTGTTTTGGGCCCCTGGAAGCATGAAAATCACTTTAAACATGCTAATTTTAGCTCTAACACTGATGATCCACCTACAAATGTGAACTGACATTCAAAAATAAAACATTTGAAAACGGACCATTTTCCACATTTCTGAAGCATGACGTAATGGGGGGTGTTATCTCTTTTGTCGAAAATCAGCCGTTTTTGCTCGAACATTAAATGCCTCCAAATGGTATTTATTTCACTTCCCGAGCCCCTGGAAGCATGAAAATCACTTTAAACATGCTAATTTTCGCTCTAACACTGATGATCCACCTACAAATGTGAACTGACGTTCAAAAATAAAACATTTGAAAACGGACCATTTTCCACATTTCTGAAGCATGACGTAATGGGGGGGTGTTATCTCTTTTGTCGAAAATCAGCCGTTTTTGCTCGAACATTAAATGCCTCCAAATGGTATTTATTTCACTTCCCGAGCCCCTGGAAGCATGAAAATCACTTTAAACATGCTAATTTTAGCTCTAACACTGATGATCGACCTACAAATGTGAACTGACGTTCAAAAATAAAACATTTGAAAACGGACCACTTTCCACATTTCTGAAGCATGACGTAATAGGGGGGTGTTATCTCTTTTGTCGAAAATCAGCCGTTTTTGCTCAAACATTAAATGCCTCCAAATGGTATTTAATTAACTTCCCAAGCCCCTGGAAGCATGAAAATCACTTTAAACATGCTAATTTTAGCTCTAACACTGATGATCCACCTACAATTGTGAACTGACGCTCAAAAATAAAACATTTGAAAACGGACCATTTTCCACATTTCTGAAGCATGACGTAATGGGGGGTGTTATCTCTTTTGTCGAAAATCAGCCGTTTTTGCTCGAACATTAAATGCCTCCAAATGGTATTTATTTCACTTCCCGAGCCCCTGGAAGCATGAAAATCACTTTAAACATGCTAATTTTCGCTCTAACACTGATGATCCACCTACATATGTGAACTGACGTTCAAAAATAAAACATTTGAAAACGGACCATTTTCCACATTTCTGAAGCATGACGTAATGGGGGGGTGTTATCTCTTTTGTCGAAAATCAGCCGTTTTTGCTCGAACATTAAATGCCTCCAAATGGTATTTAATTAACTTCCCGGGGTGAAGAAACCCTTTTTGAGAACTCAGAGTGAGTAAATTGGCCATTTTCATGCACTTTTAACCATTCCATAAATCTTGTGTTTTGGGCCCCTGGAAGCATGAAAATCACTTTAAACATGCTAATTTTAGCTCTAACACTGATGATCCACCTACAAATGTGAACTGACGTTCAAAAATAAAACATTTGAAAACGGACCATTTTCCACATTTCTGAAGCATGACGTAATGGGGGGGTGTTATCTCTTTTGTCGAAAATCAGCCGTTTTTGCTCGAACATTAAATGCCTCCAAAAGGTATTTATTTCACTTCCCGAGCCCCTGGAAGCATGAAAATCACTTTAAACATGCTAATTTTAGCTCTAACACTGATGATCCACCTACAAATGTGAACTGACGTTCAAAAATAAAACATTTGAAAACGGACCACTTTCCACATTTCTGAAGCATGACGTATTAGGGGGGTGTTATCTCTTTTGTCGAAAATCAGCCGTTTTTGCTCGAACATTAAATGCCTCCAAATGGTATTTAATTAACTTCCCGAGCCCCTGGAAGCATGAAAATCACTTTAAACATGCTAATTTTAGCTCTAACACTGATGATCCACCTACAAATGTGAACTGACGTTCAAAAATAAAACATTTGAAAACGGACCATTTTCCACATTTCTGAAGCATGACGTAATGGGGGGGTGTTATCTCTTTTGTCGAAAATCAGCCGTTTTTGCTCGAACATTAAATGCCTCCAAATGGTATTTAATTCACTTCCCGAGCCCCTGGAAGCATGAAAATCACTTTAAACATGCTAATTTTAGCTCTAACACTGATGATCCACCTACAAATGTGAACTGACGTTCAAAAATAAAACATTTGAAAACGGACCATTTTCCACATTTCTGAAGCATGACGTAATGGGGGGGTGTTATCTCTTTTGTCGAAAATCAGCCGTTTTTGCTCGAACATTAAATGCTTCCAAATGGTATTTAATTAACTTCCCGGGGTGAAGAAACCCTTTTTGAGAACTCAGAGTGAGTAAATTGGCCATTTTCATGCACTTTTAACCATTCCATAAATCTTGTGTTTTGGGCCCCTGGAAGCATGAAAATCACTTTAAACATGCTAATTTTAGCTCTAACACTGATGATCCACCTACAAATGTGAACTGACATTCAAAAATAAAACATTTGAAAACGGACCATTTTCCACATTTCTGAAGCATGACGTAATGGGGGGTGTTATCTCTTTTGTCGAAAATCAGCCGTTTTTGCTCGAACATTAAATGCCTCCAAATGGTATTTATTTCACTTCCCGAGCCCCTGGAAGCATGAAAATCACTTTAAACATGCTAATTTTCGCTCTAACACTGATGATCCACCTACAAATGTGAACTGACGTTCAAAAATAAAACATTTGAAAACGGACCATTTTCCACATTTCTGAAGCATGACGTAATGGGGGGGTGTTATCTCTTTTGTCGAAAATCAGCCGTTTTTGCTCGAACATTAAATGCCTCCAAATGGTATTTAATTAACTTCCCGAGCCCCTGGAAGCATGAAAATCACTTTAAACATGCTAATTTTAGCTCTAACACTGATGATCCACCTACAAATGTGAACTGACGTTCAAAAATAAAACATTTGAAAACGGACCATTTTCCACATTTCTTAAGCATGACGTAATGGGGGGGTGTTATCTCTTTTGTCGAAAATCAGCCGTTTTTGCTCGAACATTAAATGCCTCCAAATGGTATTTATTTCACTTCCCGAGCCCCTGGAAGCATGAAAATCACTTTAAACATGCTAATTTTAGCTCTAACACTGATGATCCACCTACAAATGTGAACTGACGTTCAAAAATAAAACATTTGAAAACGGACCATTTTCCACATTTCTGAAGCATGACGTAATGGGGGGGTGTTATCTCTTTTGTCGAAAATCAGCCGTTTTTGCTCGAACATTAAATGCCTCCAAATGGTATTTAATTAACTTCCCGGGGTGAAGAAACCCTTTTTGAGAACTCAGAGTGAGTAAATTGGCCATTTTCATGCACTTTTAACCATTCCATAAATCTTGTGTTTTGGGCCCCCGGAAGCATGAAAATCACTTTAAACATGCTAATTTTAGCTCTAACACTGATGATCCACCTACAAATGTGAACTGACGTTCAAAAATAAAACATTTGAAAACGGACCATTTTCCACATTTCTGAAGCATGACGTAATGGGGGGGTGTTATCTCTTTTGTCGAAAATCAGCCGTTTTTGCTCGAACATTAAATGCCTCCAAATGGTATTTATTTCACTTCCCGAGCCCCTGGAAGCATGAAAATCACTTTAAACATGCTAATTTTAGCTCTAACACTGATGATCCACCTACAAATGTGAACTGACGTTCAAAAATAAAACATTTGAAAACGGACCATTTTCCACATTTCTGAAGCATGACGTAATGGGGGGGTGTTATCTCTTTTGTCGAAAATCAGCCGTTTTTGCTCGAACATTAAATGCCTCCAAATGGTATTTAATTAACTTCCCGAGCCCCTGGAAGCATGAAAATCACTTTAAACATGCTAATTTCAGCTCTAACACTGATGATCCACCTACAAATGTGAACTGACGTTCAAAAATAAAACATTTGAAAACGGACCATTTTCCACATTTCTGAAGCATGACGTAATGGGGGGGTGTTATCTCTTTTGTCGAAAATCAGCCGTTTTTGCTCGAACATTAAATGCCTCCAAATGGTATTTAATTAACTTCCCGAGCCCCTGGAAGCATGAAAATCACTTTAAACATGCTAATTTTAGCTCTAACACTGATGATCCACCTACAAATGTGAACTGACGTTCAAAAATAAAACATTTGAAAACGGACCATTTTCCACATTTCTGAAGCATGACGTAATGGGGGTGTTATCTCTTTTGTCGAAAATCAGCCGTTTTTGCTCGAACATTAAATGCCTCCAAATGGTATTTATTTCACTTCCCGAGCCCCTGGAAGCATGAAAATCACTTTAAACATGCAAATTTTAGCTCTAACACTGATGATCCACCTACAAATGTGAACTGACGTTCAAAAATAAAACATTTGAAAACGGACCATTTTTCACATTTCTGAAGCATGACGTAATGGGGGGGTGTTATCTCTTTTGTCGAAAATCAGCCGTTTTTGCTCGAACATTAAATGCCTCCAAATGGTATTTAATTAACTTCCCGGGGTGAAGAAACCCTTTTTGAGAACTCAGAGTGAGTAAATTGGCCATTTTCATGCACTTTTAACCATTCCATAAATCTTGTGTTTTGGGCCCCTGGAAGCATGAAAATCACTTTAAACATGCTAATTTTAGCTCTAACACTGATGATCCACCTACAAATGTGAACTGACGTTCAAAAATAAAACATTTGAAAACGGACCATTTTCCACATTTCTGAAGCATGACGTAATGGGGGGGGTGTTATCTCTTTTGTCGAAAATCAGCCGTTTTTGCTCGAACATTAAATGCCTCCAAATGGTATTTAATTAACTTCCCGAGCCCCTGGAAGCATGAAAATCACTTTAAACATGCTAATTTTAGCTCTAACACTGATGATCCACCTACAAATGTGAACTGACGTTCAAAAATAAAACATTTGAAAACGGACCATTTTCCACATTTCTGAAGCATGACGTAATGGGGGGGTGTTATCTCTTTTGTCGAAAATCAGCC
Organism: Lissotriton vulgaris; assembly: GCF_964263255.1. NCBI lineage: Eukaryota > Metazoa > Chordata > Amphibia > Caudata > Salamandridae > Lissotriton > Lissotriton vulgaris. The sequence goes on from NW_028253316.1 coordinate 133,031, forward strand.
GTTTTTGCTCGAACATTAAATGCCTCCAAATGGTATTTATTTCACTTCCCGAGCCCCTGGAAGCATGAAAATCACTTTAAACATGCTAATTTTAGCTCTAACACTGATGATCCCCCTACAAATGTGAACTGACGTTCAAAAATAAAACATTTGAAAACGGACCATTTTCCACATTTCTGAAGCATGACGTAATGGGGGGGTGTTATCTCTTTTGTCGAAAATCAGCCGTTTTTGCTGGAACATTAAATGCCTCCAAATGGTATTTAATTAACTTCCCGGGGTGAAGAAACCCTTTTTGAGAACTCAGAGTGAGTAAATTGGCCATTTTCATGCACTTTTAACCATTCCATAAATCTTGTGTTTTGGGCCCCCGGAAGCATGAAAATCACTTTAAACATGCTAATTTTAGCTCTAACACTGATGATCCACCTACAAATGTGAACTGACGTTCAAAAATAAAACATTTGAAAACGGACCATTTTCCACATTTCTGAAGCATGACGTAATGGGGGGGTGTTATCTCTTTTGTCGAAAATCAGCCGTTTTTGCTCGAACATTAAATGCCTCCAAATGGTATTTATTCCACTTCCCGAGCCCCTGGAAGCATGAAAATCACTTTAAACATGCTAATTTTAGCTCTAACACTGATGATCCACCTACAAATGTGAACTGACGTTCAAAAATAAAACATTTGAAAACGGACCATTTTCTACATTTCTGAAGCATGACGTAATGGGGGGGTGTTATCTCTTTTGTCGAAAATCAGCCGTTTTTGCTCGAACATTAAATGCCTCCAAATGGTATTTATTTCACTTCCCGAGCCCCTGGAAGCATGAAAATCACTTTAAACATGCTAATTTTAGCTCTAACACTGATGATCCACCTACAAATGTGAACTGACGTTCAAAAATAAAACATTTGAAAACGGACCATTTTCCACATTTCTGAAGCATGACGTAATGGGGGGGTGTTATCTCTTTTGTCGAAAATCAGCCGTTTTTGCTCGAACATTAAATGCCTCCAAATGGTATTTATTTCACTTCCCGAGCCCCTGGAAGCATGAAAATCACTTTAAACATGCTAATTTTAGCTCTAACACTGATGATCCACCTACAAATGTGAACTGACGTTCAAAAATAAAACATTTGAAAACGGACCATTTTCCACATTTCTGAAGCATGACGTAATGGGGGGGTGTTATCTCTTTTGTCGAAAATCAGCCGTTTTTGCTCGAACATTAAATGCCTCCAAATGGTATTTAATTAACTTCCTGGGGTGAAGAAACCCTTTTTGAGAACTCAGAGTGAGTAAATTGGCCATTTTCATGCACTTTTAACCATTCCATAAATCTTGTGTTTTGGGCCCCTGGAAGCATGAAAATCACTTTAAACATGCTAATTTTAGCTCTAACACTGATGATCCACCTACAAATGTGAACTGACGTTCAAAAATAAAACATTTGAAAACGGACCATTTTCCACATTTCTGAAGCATGACGTAATGGGGGGGTGTTAACTCTTTTGTCGAAAATCAGCCGTTTTTGCTCGAACATTAAATGCCTCCAAATGGTATTTAATTAACTTCCCGAGCCCCTGGAAGCATGAAAATCACTTTAAACATGCTAATTTTAGCTCTAACACTGATGATCCACCTACAAATGTGAACTGACGTTCAAAAATAAAACATTTGAAAACGGACCATTTTCCACATTTCTGAAGCATGACGTAATGCGGGGTGTTATCTCTTTTGTCGAAAATCAGCCGTTTTTGCTCGAACATTAAATGCTTACAAATGGTATTTAATTAACTTCCCGGGGTGAAGAAACCCTTTTTGAGAACTCAGAGTGAGTAAATTGGCCATTTTCATGCACTTTTAACCATTCCATAAATCTTGTGTTTTGGGTCCCTGGAAGCATGAAAATCACTTTAAACATGCTAATTTTAGCTCTAACACTGATGATCCACCTACAAATGTGAACTGACGTTCAAAAATAAAACATTTGAAAACGGACCATTTTCCACATTTCTGAAGCATGACGTAATGAGGGGGTTTTATCTCTTTTGTCGAAAATCAGCCGTTTTTGCTCGAACATTAAATGCCTCCAAATGGTATTTAATTAACTTCCCGAGCCCCTGGAAGCATGAAAATCACTTTAAACATGCTAATTTTAGCTCTAACACTATTGATCCACCTACAAATGTGAACTGACGTTCAAAAATAAAACATTTGAAAACGGACCATTTTCTACATTTCTGAAGCATGACGTAATGGGGGGGTGTTATCTCTTTTGTCGAAAATCAGCCGTTTTGGCTCGAACATTAAATGCCTCCAAATGGTATTTAATTAACTTCCCGGGGTGAAGAAACCCTTTTTTGAGAACTCAGAGTGAGTAAATTGGCCATTTTCATGCACTTTTAACCATTCCATAAATCTTGTGTTTTGGGCCCCTGGAAGCATGAAAATCACTTTAAACATGCTAATTTTAGCTCTAACACTGATGATCCACCTACAAATGTGAACTGACGTTCAAAAATAAAACATTTGAAAACGGACCATTTTTCACATTTCTGAAGCATGACGTAATGGGGGGTGTTATCTCTTTTGTCGAAAATCAGCCGTTTTTGCTCGAACATTAAATGCCTCCAAATGGTATTTATTTCACTTCCCGAGCCCCTGGAAGCATGAAAATCACTTTAAACATGCTAATTTTAGCTCTAACACTGATGATCCACCTACAAATGTGAACTGACGTTCAAAAATAAAACATTTGAAAACGGACCATTTTCCACATTTCTGAAGCATGACGTAATGGGGGGGTGTTATCTCTTTTGTCGAAAATCAGCCGTTTTTGCTGGAACATTAAATGCCTCCAAATGGTATTTAATTAACTTCCCGGGGTGAAGAAACCCTTTTTGAGAACTCAGAGTGAGTAAATTGGCCATTTTCATGCACTTTTAACCATTCCATAAATCTTGTGTTTTGGGCCCCTGGAAGCATGAAAATCACTTTAAACATGCTAATTTTAGCTCTAACACTGATGATCCACCTACAAATGTGAACTGATGTTCAAAAATAAAACATTTGAAAACGGACCATTTTCCACATTTCTGAAGCATGACGTAATGGGGGGGGTGTTATCTCTTTTGTCGAAAATCAGCCGTTTTTGCTCGAACATTAAATGCCTCCAAATGGTATTTAATTAACTTCCCGGGGTGAAGAAACCCTTTTTGAGTACTCAGAGTGAGTAAATTGGCCATTTTCATGCACTTTTAACCATTCCATAAATCTTGTGTTTTGGGCCCCTGGAAGCATGAAAATCACTTTAAACATGCTAATTTTAGCTCTAACACTGATGATCCACCTACAAATGTGAACTGACGTTCAAAAATAAAACATTTGAAAACGGATCATTTTCCACATTTCTGAAGCATGACGTAATGGGGGGGTGTTATCTCTTTTGTCGAAAATCAGCAGTTTTTGCTCGAACATTAAATGCCTCCAAATGGTATTTATTTCACTTCCCGAGCCCCTGGAAGCATGAAAATCACTTTAAACATGCTAATTTTAGCTCTAACACTGATGATCCACCTACAAATGTGAACTGACGTTCAAAAATAAAACATTTGAAAACGGACCATTTTCCACATTTCTGAAGCATGACGTAATGGGGGGGTGTTATCTCTTTTGTCGAAAATCAGCCGTTTTTGCTCGAACATTAAATGCCTCCAAATGGTATTTAATTAACTTCCCGGGGTGAAGAAACCCTTTTTAAGAACTCAGAGTGAGTAAATTGGCCATTTTCATGCACTTTTAACCATTCCATAAATCTTGTGTTTTGGGCCCCTGGAAGCATGAAAATCACTTTAAACATGCTAATTTTAGCTCTAACACTGATGATCCACCTACAAATGTGAACTGACGTTCAAAAATAAAACATTTGAAAACGGACCATTTTCCACATTTCTGAAGCATGACGTAATGGGGGGGTGTTATCTCTTTTGTCGAAAATCAGCCGTTTTTGCTCAAACATTAAATGCCTCCAAATGGTATTTAATTAACTTCCCGAGCCCCTGGAAACATGAAAATCACTTTAAACATGCTAATTTTAGCTCTAACACTGATGATCCACCTACAAATGTGAACTGACGTTCAAAAATAAAACATTTGAAAACGGACCATTTTCCACATTTCTGAAGCATGACGTAATGGGGGGGTGTTATCTCTTTTGTCGAAAATCAGCTGTTTTTGCTCGAACATTAAATGCCTCCAAATGGTATTTAATTAACTTCCCGAGCCCCTGGAAGAATGAAAATCACTTTAAACATGCTAATTTTAGCTCTAACACTGATGATCCACCTACAAATGTGAACTGACGTTCAAAAATAAAACATTTGAAAACGGACCATTTTCCACATTTCTAAAGCATGACGTAATGGGGGGTGTTATCTCTTTTGTCGAAAATCAGCCGTTTTTGCTCGAACATTAAATGCCTCCAAATGGTATTTATTTCACTTCCCGAGCCCCTGGAAGCATGAAAATCACTTTAAACATGCTAATTTTCGCTCTAACACTGATGATCCACCTACAAATGTGAACTGACGTTCAAAAATAAAACATTTGAAAACGGACCATTTTCCACATTTCTGAAGCATGACGTAATGGGGGGGTGTTATCTCTTTTGTCGAAAATCAGCCGTTTTTGCTCGAACATTAAATGCCTCCAAATGGTATTCAATTAACTTCCCGGGGTGAAGAAACCCTTTTTGAGAACTCAGAGTGAGTAAATTGGCCATTTTCATGCACTTTTAACCATTCCATAAATCTTGTGTTTTGGGCCCCTGGAAGCATGAAAATCACTTTAAACATGCTAATTTTAGCTCTAACACTGATGATCCACCTACAAATGTGAACTGACGTTCAAAAATAAAACATTTGAAAACGGACCATTTTCCACATTTCTGAAGCATGACGTAATGGGGGGGTGTTATCTCTTTTGTCGAAAATCAGCCGTTTTTGCTCGAACATTAAATGCCTCCAAATGGTATTTATTTCACTTCCCAAGCCCCTGGAAGCATGAAAATCACTTTAAACATGCTAATTTTAGCTCTAACACTGATGATCCACCTACAAATGTGAACTGACGTTCAAAAATAAAACATTTGAAAACGGACCACTTTCCACATTTCTGAAGCATGACGTAATAGGGGGGTGTTATCTCTTTTGTCGAAAATCAGCCGTTTTTGCTCGAACATTAAATGCCTCCAAATGGTATTTAATTAACTTCCCGAGCCCCTGGAAGCATGAAAATCACTTTAAACATGCTAATTTTAGCTCTAACACTGATAATCCACCTACAAATGTGAACTGACGTTCAAAAATAAAACATTTGAAAACGGACCATTTTCCACATTTCTGAAGCATGACGTAATGGGGGGGTGTTATCTCTTTTGTCGAAAATCAGCCGTTTTTGCTCGAACATTAAATGCCTCCAAATGGTATTTAATTAACTTCCCGAGCCCCTGGAAGCATGAAAATCACTTTAAACATGCTAATTTTAGCTCTAACACTGATGATCCACCTACAAATGTGAACTGACGTTCAAAAATAAAACATTTGAAAACGGACCATTTTCCACATTTCTGAAGCATGACGTAATGGGGGGGTGTTATTTCTTTTGTCGAAAATCAGCCGTTTTTGCTCGAACATTAAATGCCTCCAAATGGTACTTAATTAACTTCCCGGGGTGAAGAAACCCTTTTTGAGAACTCAGAGTGAGTAAATTGGCCATTTTCATGCACTTTTAACCATTCCATAAATCTTGTGTTTTGGGCCCCTGGAAGCATGAAAATCACTTTAAACATGCTAATTTTAGCTCTAACACTGATGATCCACCTACAAATGTGAACTGACGTTCAAAAATAAAACATTTGAAAACGGACCATTTTCCACATTTCTGAAGCATGACGTAATGGGGGGTGTTATCTCTTTTGTCGAAAATCAGCCGTTTTTGCTCGAACATTAAATGCCTCCAAATGGTATTTATTTCACTTCCCGAGCCCCTGGAAGCATGAAAATCACTTTAAACATGCTAATTTTCGCTCTAACACTGATGATCCACCTACAAATGTGAACTGACGTTCAAAAATAAAACATTTGAAAACGGACCATTTTCCACATTTCTGAAGCATGACGTAATGGGGGGGTGTTATCTCTTTTGTCGAAAATCAGCCGTTTTTGCTCGAACATTAAATGCCTCCAAATGGTATTTAATTAACTTCCCGGGGTGAAGAAACCCTTTTTGAGAACTCAGAGTGAGTAAATTGGCCATTTTCATGCACTTTTAACCATTCCATAAATCTTGTGTTTTGGGCCCCTGGAAGCATGAAAATCACTTTAAACATGCTAATTTTAGCTCTAACACTGATGATCCACCTACAAATGTGAACTGACGTTCAAAAATAAAACATTTGAAAACGGACCATTTTCCACATTTCTGAAGCATGACGTAATGGGGGGGTGTTATCTCTTTTGTCGAAAATCAGCCGTTTTTGCTCGAACATTAAATGCCTCCAAATGGTATTTATTTCACTTCCCGAGCCCCTGGAAGCATGAAAATCACTTTAAACATGCTAATTTTAGCTCTAACACTGATGATCCACCTACAAATGTGAACTGACGTTCAAAAATAAAACATTGGAAAACGGACCATTTTCTACATTTCTGAAGCATGACGTAATGGGGGGGTGTTATCTCTTTTGTCGAAAATCAGCCGTTTTTGCTCGAACATTAAATGCCTCCAAATGGTATTTATTTCACTTCCCGAGCCCCTGGAAGCATGAAAATCACTTTGAACATGCTAATTTTAGCTCTAACACTGATGATCCACCTACAAATGTGAACTGACGTTCAAAAATAAAACATTTGAAAACGGACCATTTTCCACATTTCTGAAGCATGACGTAATGGGGGGGTGTTATCTCTTTTGTCGAAAATCAGCCGTTTTTGCTCGAACATTAAATGCCTCCAAATGGTATTTAATTAACTTCCCGGGGTGAAGAAACCCTTTTTGAGAACTCAGAGTGAGTAAATTGGCCATTTTCATGCACTTTTAACCATTCCATAAATCTTGTGTTTTGGGCCCCTGGAAGCATGAAAATCACTTTAAACATGCTAATTTTAGCTCTAACACTGATGATCCACCTACAAATGTGAACTGACGTTCAAAAATAAAACACTTGAAAACGGACCATTTTCCACATTTCTGAAGCATGACGTAATGGGGGGGTGTTATCTCTTTTGTCGAAAATCAGCCGTTTTTGCTCGAACATTAAATGCCTCCAAATGGTATTTAATTAACTTCCCGGGGTGAAGAAACCCTTTTTGAGAACTCAGAGTGAGTAAATTGGCCATTTTCATGCACTTTTAACCATTCCATAAATCTTGTGTTTTGGGCCCCTGGAAGCATGAAAATCACTTTAAACATGCTAATTTTAGCTCTAACACTGATGATCCACCTACAAATGTGAACTGACGTTCAAAAATAAAACATTTGAAAACGGACCATTTTCCACATTTCTGAAGCATGACGTAATGGGGGGTGTTATCTCTTTTGTCGAAAATCAGCCGTTTTTGCTCGAGCATTAAATGCCTCCAAATGGTATTTATTTCACTTCCCGAGCCCCTGGAAGCATGAAAATCACTTTAAACATGCTAATTTTAGCTCTAACACTGATGATCCACCTACAAATGTGAACTGACGTTCAAAAATAAAACATTTGAAAACGGACCATTTTCCACATTTCTGAAGCATGACGTAATGGGGGGGTGTTATCTCTTTTGTCGAAAATCAGCCGTTTTTGCTGGAACATTAAATGCCTCCAAATGGTATTTAATTAACTTCCCGGGGTGAAGAAACCCTTTTTGAGAACTCAGAGTGAGTAAATTGGCCATTTTCATGCACTTTTAACCATTCCATAAATCTTGTGTTTTGGGCCCCTGGAAGCATGAAAATCACTTTAAACATGCTAATTTTAGCTCTAACACTGATGATCCACCTACAAATGTGAACTGACGTTCAAAAATAAAACATTTGAAAACGGACCATTTTCCACATTTCTGAAGCATGACGTAATGGGGGGGGTGTTATCTCTTTTGTCGAAAATCAGCCGTTTTTGCTCGAACATTAAATGCCTCCAAATGGTATTTAATTAACTTCCCGGGGTGAAGAAACCCTTTTTGAGTACTCAGAGTGAGTAAATTGGCCATTTTCATGCACTTTTAACCATTCCATAAATCTTGTGTTTTGGGCCCCTGGAAGCATGAAAATCACTTTAAACATGCTAATTTTAGCTCTAACACTGATGATCCACCTACAAATGTGAACTGACGTTCAAAAATAAAACATTTGAAAACGGACCATTTTCCACATTTCTGAAGCATGACGTAATGGGGGGGTGTTATCTCTTTTGTCGAAAATCAGCCGTTTTTGCTCGAACATTAAATGCCTCCAAATGGTATTTAATTAACTTCCCAAGCCCCTGGAAGCATGAAAATCACTTTAAACATGCTAATTTTAGCTCTAACACTGATGATCCACCTACAAATGTGAACTGACGTTCAAAAATAAAACATTTGAAAACGGACCATTTTCTACATTTCTGAAGCATGACGTAATGGGGGGGTGTTATCTCTTTTGTCGAAAATCAGCCGTTTTTGCTCGAACATTAAATGCCTCCAAATGGTATTTATTTCACTTCCCGAGCCCCTGGAAGCATGAAAATCACTTTAAACATGCTAATTTTAGCTCTAACACTGATGATCCACCTACAAATGTGAACTGACGTTCAAAAATAAAACATTTGAAAACGGACCATTTTCCACATTTCTGAAGCATGACGTAATGGGGGGGTGTTATCTCTTTTGTCGAAAATCAGCCGTTTTTGCTCGAACATAAAATGCCTCCAAATGGTATTTAATTAACTTCCCGGGGTGAAGAAACCCTTTTTGAGAACTCAGAGTGAGTAAATTGGCCATTTTCATGCACTTTTAACCATTCCATAAATCTTGTGTTTTGGGCCCCTGGAAGCATGAAAATCACTTTAAACATGCTAATTTTAGCTCTAACACTGATGATCCACCTACAAATGTGAACTGACGTTCAAAAATAAAACACTTGAAAACGGACCATTTTCCACATTTCTGAAGCATGACGTAATGGGGGGGTGTTATCTCTTTTGTCGAAAATCAGCCGTTTTTGCTCGAACATTAAGCGCCTCCAAATGGTATTTAATTAACTTCCCGGGGTGAAGAAACCCTTTTTGAGAACTCAGAGTGAGTAAATTGGCCATTTTCATGCACTTTTAACCATTCCATAAATCTTGTGTTTTGGGCCCCTGGAAGCATGAAAATCACTTTAAACATGCTAATTTTAGCTCTAACACTGATGATCCACCTACAAATGTGAACTGACGTTCAAAAATAAAACATTTGAAAACGGACCATTTTCCACATTTCTGAAGCATGACATAATGGGGGGTGTTATCTCTTTTGTCGAAAATCAGCCGTTTTTGCTCGAGCATTAAATGCCTCCAAATGGTATTTATTTCACTTCCCGAGCCCCTGGAAGCATGAAAATCACTTTAAACATGCTAATTTTAGCTCTAACACTGATGATCCACCTACAAATGTGAACTGACGTTCAAAAATAAAACATTTGAAAACGGACCATTTTCCACATTTCTGAAGCATGACGTAATGGGGGGGTGTTATCTCTTTTGTCGAAAATCAGCCGTTTTTGCTGGAACATTAAATGCCTCCAAATGGTATTTAATTAACTTCCCGGGGTGAAGAAACCCTTTTTGAGAACTCAGAGTGAGTAAATTGGCCATTTTCATGCACTTTTAACCATTCCATAAATCTTGTGTTTTGGGCCCCTGGAAGCATGAAAATCACTTTAAACATGCTAATTTTAGCTCTAACACTGATGATCCACCTACAAATGTGAACTGACGTTCAAAAATAAAACATTTGAAAACGGACCATTTTCCACATTTCTGAAGCATGACGTAATGGGGGGGGTGTTATCTCTTTTGTCGAAAATCAGCCGTTTTTGCTCGAACATTAAATGCCTCCAAATGGTATTTAATTAACTTCCCGGGGTGAAGAAACCCTTTTTGAGTACTCAGAGTGAGTAAATTGGCCATTTTCATGCACTTTTAACCATTCCATAAATCTTGTGTTTTGGGCCCCTGGAAGCATGAAAATCACTTTAAACATGCTAATTTTAGCTCTAACACTGATGATCCACCTACAAATGTGAACTGACGTTCAAAAATAAAACATTTGAAAACGGATCATTTTCCACATTTCTGAAGCATGACGTAATGGGGGGGTGTTATCTCTTTTGTCGAAAATCAGCAGTTTTTGCTCGAACATTAAATGCCTCCAAATGGTATTTATTTCACTTCCCGAGCCCCTGGAAGCATGAAAATCACTTTAAACATGCTAATTTTAGCTCTAACACTGATGATCCACCTACAAATGTGAACTGACGTTCAAAAATAAAACATTTGAAAACGGACCATTTTCCACATTTCTGAAGCATGACGTAATGGGGGGGTGTTATCTCTTTTGTCGAAAATCAGCCGTTTTTGCTCGAACATTAAATGCCTCCAAATGGTATTTAATTAACTTCCCGGGGTGAAGAAACCCTTTTTAAGAACTCAGAGTGAGTAAATTGGCCATTTTCATGCACTTTTAACCATTCCATAAATCTTGTGTTTTGGGCCCCTGGAAGCATGAAAATCACTTTAAACATGCTAATTTTAGCTCTAACACTGATGATCCACCTACAAATGTGAACTGACGTTCAAAAATAAAACATTTGAAAACGGACCATTTTCCACATTTCTGAAGCATGACGTAATGGGGGGGTGTTATCTCTTTTGTCGAAAATCAGCCGTTTTTGCTCAAACATTAAATGCCTCCAAATGGTATTTAATTAACTTCCCGAGCCCCTGGAAACATGAAAATCACTTTAAACATGCTAATTTTAGATCTAACACTGATGATCCACCTACAAATGTGAACTGACGTTCAAAAATAAAACATTTGAAAACGGACCATTTTCCACATTTCTGAAGCATGACGTAATGGGGGGGTGTTATCTCTTTTGTCGAAAATCAGCTGTTTTTGCTCGAACATTAAATGCCTCCAAATGGTATTTAATTAACTTCCCGAGCCCCTGGAAGAATGAAAATCACTTTAAACATGCTAATTTTAGCTCTAACACTGATGATCCACCTACAAATGTGAACTGACGTTCAAAAATAAAACATTTGAAAACGGACCATTTTCCACATTTCTGAAGCATGACGTAATGGGGGGTGTTATCTCTTTTGTCGAAAATCAGCCGTTTTTGCTCGAACATTAAATGCCTCCAAATGGTATTTATTTCACTTCCCGAGCCCCTGGAAGCATGAAAATCACTTTAAACATGCTAATTTTCGCTCTAACACTGATGATCCACCTACAAATGTGAACTGACGTTCAAAAATAAAACATTTGAAAACGGACCATTTTCCACATTTCTGAAGCATGACGTAATGGGGGGGTGTTATCTCTTTTGTCGAAAATCAGCCGTTTTTGCTCGAACATTAAATGCCTCCAAATGGTATTTAATTAACTTCCCGGGGTGAAGAAACCCTTTTTGAGAACTCAGAGTGAGTAAATTGGCCATTTTCATGCACTTTTAACCATTCCATAAATCTTGTGTTTTGGGCCCCTGGAAGCATGAAAATCACTTTAAACATGCTAATTTTAGCTCTAACACTGATGATCCACCTACAAATGTGAACTGACGTTCAAAAATAAAACATTTGAAAACGGACCATTTTCCATATTTCTGAAGCATGACGTAATGGGGGGGTGTTATCTCTTTTGTCGAAAATCAGCCGTTTTTGCTCGAACATTAAATGCCTCCAAATGGTATTTATTTCACTTCCCGAGCCCCTGGAAGCATGAAAATCACTTTAAACATGCTAATTTTAGCTCTAACACTGATGATCCACCTACAAATGTGAACTGACGTTCAAAAATAAAACATTTGAAAACGGACCACTTTCCACATTTCTGAAGCATGACGTAATAGGGGGGTGTTATCTCTTCTGTCGAAAATCAGCCGTTTTTGCTCGAACATTAAATGCCTCCAAATGGTATTTAATTAACTTCCCGAGCCCCTGGAAGCATGAAAATCACTTTAAACATGCTAATTTTAGCTCTAACACTGATAATCCACCTACAAATGTGAACTGACGTTCAAAAATAAAACATTTGAAAACGGACCATTTTCCACATTTCTGAAGCATGACGTAATGGGGGGGTGTTATCTCTTTTGTCGAAAATCAGCCGTTTTTGCTCGAACATTAAATGCCTCCAAATGGTATTTAATTAACTTCCCGAGCCCCTGGAAGCATGAAAATCACTTTAAACATGCTAATTTTAGCTCTAACACTGATGATCCACCTACAAATGTGAACTGACGTTCAAAAATAAAACATTTGAAAACGGACCATTTTCCACATTTCTGAAGCATGACGTAATGGGGGGGTGTTATCTCTTTTGTCGAAAATCAGCCGTTTTTGCTCGAACATTAAATGCCTCCAAATGGTACTTAATTAACTTCCCGGGGTGAAGAAACCCTTTTTGAGAACTCAGAGTGAGTAAATTGGCCATTTTCATGCACTTTTAACCATTCCATAAATCTTGTGTTTTGGGCCCCTGGAAGCATGAAAATCACTTTAAACATGCTAATTTTAGCTCTAACACTGATGATCCACCTACAAATGTGAACTGACGTTCAAAAATAAAACATTTGAAAACGGACCATTTTCCACATTTCTGAAGCATGACGTAATGGGGGGTGTTATCTCTTTTGTCGAAAATCAGCCGTTTTTGCTCGAACATTAAATGCCTCCAAATGGTATTTATTTCACTTCCCGAGCCCCTGGAAGCATGAAAATCACTTTAAACATGCTAATTTTCGCTCTAACACTGATGATCCACCTACAAATGTGAACTGATGTTCAAAAAAAAAACATTTGAAAACGGACCATTTTCCACATTTCTGAAGCATGACGTAATGGGGGGGTGTTATCTCTTTTGTCGAAAATCAGCCGTTTTTGCTCGAACATTAAATGCCTCCAAATGGTATTTAATTAACTTCCCGGGGTGAAGAAACCCTTTTTGAGAACTCAGAGTGAGTAAATTGGCCATTTTCATGCACTTTTAACCATTCCATAAATCTTGTGTTTTGGGCCCCTGGAAGCATGAAAATCACTTTAAACATGCTAATTTTAGCTCTAACACTGATGATCCACCTACAAATGTGAACTGACGTTCAAAAATAAAACATTTGAAAACGGACCATTTTCCACATTTCTGAAGCATGACGTAATGGGGGGGTGTTATCTCTTTTGTCGAAAATCAGCCGTTTTTGCTCGAACATTAAATGCCTCCAAATGGTATTTATTTCACTTCCCGAGCCCCTGGAAGCATGAAAATCACTTTAAACATGCTAATTTTAGCTCTAACACTGATGATCGACCTACAAATGTGAACTGACGTTCAAAAATAAAACATTTGAAAACGGACCACTTTCCACATTTCTGAAGCATGACGTAATAGGGGGGTGTTATCTCTTTTGTCGAAAATCAGCCGTTTTTGCTCGAACATTAAATGCCTCCAAATGGTATTTAATTAACTTCCCAAGCCCCTGGAAGCATGAAAATCACTTTAAACATGCTAATTTTAGCTCTAACACTGATGATCCACCTACAAATGTGAACTGACGCTCAAAAATAAAACATTTGAAAACGGACCATTTTCCACATTTCTGAAGCATGACGTAATGGGGGGTGTTATCTCTTTTGTCGAAAATCAGCCGTTTTTGCTCGAACATTAAATGCCTCCAAATGGTATTTATTTCACTTCCCGAGCCCCTGGAAGCATGAAAATCACTTTAAACATGCTAATTTTCGCTCTAACACTGATGATCCACCTACAAATGTGAACTGACGTTCAAAAATAAAACATTTGAAAACGGACCATTTTCCACATTTCTGAAGCATGACGTAATGGGGGGTGTTATCTCTTTTGTCGAAAATCAGCCGTTTTTGCTCGAACATTAAATGCCTCCAAATGGTATTTAATTAACTTCCCGGGGTGAAGAAACCCTTTTTGAGAACTCAGAGTGAGTAAATTGGCCATTTTCATGCACTTTTAACCATTCCATAAATCTTGTGTTTTGGGCCCCTGGAAGCATGAAAATCACTTTAAACATGCTAATTTTAGCTCTAACACTGATGATCCACCTACAAATGTGAACTGACGTTCAAAAATAAAACATTTGAAAACGGACCATTTTCCACATTTCTGAAGCATGACGTAATGGGGGGGTGTTATCTCTTTTGTCGAAAATCAGCCGTTTTTGCTCGAACATTAAATGCCTCCAAATGGTATTTAATTAACTTCCCGAGCCCCTGGAAGCATGAAAATCACTTTAAACATGCTAATTTTAGCTCTAACACTGATGATCCACCTACAAATGTGAACTGACGTTCAAAAATAAAACATTTGAAAACGGACCACTTTCCACATTTCTGAAGCATGACGTAATAGGGGGGTGTTATCTCTTTTGTCGAAAATCAGCCGTTTTTGCTCGAACATTAAATGCCTCCAAATGGTATTTAATTAACTTCCCGAGCCCCTGGAAGCATGAAAATCACTTTAAACATGCTAATTTTAGCTCTAACACTGATAATCCACCTACAAATGTGAACTGACGTTCAAAAATAAAACATTTGAAAACGGACCATTTTCCACATTTCTGAAGCATGACGTAATGGGGGGGTGTTATCTCTTTTGTCGAAAATCAGCCGTTTTTGCTCGAACATTAAATGCCTCCAAATGGTATTTAATTAACTTCCCGAGCCCCTGGAAGCATGAAAATCACTTTAAACATGCTAATTTTAGCTCTAACACTGATGATCCACCTACAAATGTGAACTGACGTTCAAAAATAAAACATTTGAAAACGGACCATTTTCCACATTTCTGAAGCATGACGTAATGGGGGGGTGTTATTTCTTTTGTCGAAAATCAGCCGTTTTTGCTCGAACATTAAATGCCTCCAAATGGTACTTAATTAACTTCCCGGGGTGAAGAAACCCTTTTTGAGAACTCAGAGTGAGTAAATTGGCCATTTTCATGCACTTTTAACCATTCCATAAATCTTGTGTTTTGGGCCCCTGGAAGCATGAAAATCACTTTAAACATGCTAATTTTAGCTCTAACACTGATGATCCACCTACAAATGTGAACTGACGTTCAAAAATAAAACATTTGAAAACGGACCATTTTCCACATTTCTGAAGCATGACGTAATGGGGGGTGTTATCTCTTTTGTCGAAAATCAGCCGTTTTTGCTCGAACATTAAATGCCTCCAAATGGTATTTATTTCACTTCCCGAGCCCCTGGAAGCATGAAAATCACTTTAAACATGCTAATTTTCGCTCTAACACTGATGATCCACCTACAAATGTGAACTGACGTTCAAAAATAAAACATTTGAAAACGGACCATTTTCCACATTTCTGAAGCATGACGTAATGGGGGGGTGTTATCTCTTTTGTCGAAAATCAGCCGTTTTTGCTCGAACATTAAATGCCTCCAAATGGTATTTAATTAACTTCCCGGGGTGAAGAAACCCTTTTTGAGAACTCAGAGTGAGTAAATTGGCCATTTTCATGCACTTTTAACCATTCCATAAATCTTGTGTTTTGGGCCCCTGGAAGCATGAAAATCACTTTAAACATGCTAATTTTAGCTCTAACACTGATGATCCACCTACAAATGTGAACTGACGTTCAAAAATAAAACATTTGAAAACGGACCATTTTCCACATTTCTGAAGCATGACGTAATGGGGGGGTGTTATCTCTTTTGTCGAAAATCAGCCGTTTTTGCTCGAACATTAAATGCCTCCAAATGGTATTTATTTCACTTCCCGAGCCCCTGGAAGCATGAAAATCACTTTAAACATGCTAATTTTAGCTCTAACACTGATGATCCACCTACAAATGTGAACTGACGTTCAAAAATAAAACATTGGAAAACGGACCATTTTCTACATTTCTGAAGCATGACGTAATGGGGGGGTGTTATCTCTTTTGTCGAAAATCAGCCGTTTTTGCTCGAACATTAAATGCCTCCAAATGGTATTTATTTCACTTCCCGAGCCCCTGGAAGCATGAAAATCACTTTGAACATGCTAATTTTAGCTCTAACACTGATGATCCACCTACAAATGTGAACTGACGTTCAAAAATAAAACATTTGAAAACGGACCATTTTCCACATTTCTGAAGCATGACGTAATGGGGGGGTGTTATCTCTTTTGTCGAAAATCAGCCGTTTTTGCTCGAACATTAAATGCCTCCAAATGGTATTTAATTAACTTCCCGGGGTGAAGAAACCCTTTTTGAGAACTCAGAGTGAGTAAATTGGCCATTTTCATGCACTTTTAACCATTCCATAAATCTTGTGTTTTGGGCCCCTGGAAGCATGAAAATCACTTTAAACATGCTAATTTTAGCTCTAACACTGATGATCCACCTACAAATGTGAACTGACGTTCAAAAATAAAACACTTGAAAACGGACCATTTTCCACATTTCTGAAGCATGACGTAATGGGGGGGTGTTATCTCTTTTGTCGAAAATCAGCCGTTTTTGCTCGAACATTAAATGCCTCCAAATGGTATTTAATTAACTTCCCGGGGTGAAGAAACCCTTTTTGAGAACTCAGAGTGAGTAAATTGGCCATTTTCATGCACTTTTAACCATTCCATAAATCTTGTGTTTTGGGCCCCTGGAAGCATGAAAATCACTTTAAACATGCTAATTTTAGCTCTAACACTGATGATCCACCTACAAATGTGAACTGACGTTCAAAAATAAAACATTTGAAAACGGACCATTTTCCACATTTCTGAAGCATGACGTAATGGGGGGTGTTATCTCTTTTGTCGAAAATCAGCCGTTTTTGCTCGAGCATTAAATGCCTCCAAATGGTATTTATTTCACTTCCCGAGCCCCTGGAAGCATGAAAATCACTTTAAACATGCTAATTTTAGCTCTAACACTGATGATCCACCTACAAATGTGAACTGACGTTCAAAAATAAAACATTTGAAAACGGACCATTTTCCACATTTCTGAAGCATGACGTAATGGGGGGGTGTTATCTCTTTTGTCGAAAATCAGCCGTTTTTGCTGGAACATTAAATGCCTCCAAATGGTATTTAATTAACTTCCCGGGGTGAAGAAACCCTTTTTGAGAACTCAGAGTGAGTAAATTGGCCATTTTCATGCACTTTTAACCATTCCATAAATCTTGTGTTTTGGGCCCCTGGAAGCATGAAAATCACTTTAAACATGCTAATTTTAGCTCTAACACTGATGATCCACCTACAAATGTGAACTGACGTTCAAAAATAAAACATTTGAAAACGGACCATTTTCCACATTTCTGAAGCATGACGTAATGGGGGGGGTGTTATCTCTTTTGTCGAAAATCAGCCGTTTTTGCTCGAACATTAAATGCCTCCAAATGGTATTTAATTAACTTCCCGGGGTGAAGAAACCCTTTTTGAGTACTCAGAGTGAGTAAATTGGCCATTTTCATGCACTTTTAACCATTCCATAAATCTTGTGTTTTGGGCCCCTGGAAGCATGAAAATCACTTTAAACATGCTAATTTTAGCTCTAACACTGATGATCCACCTACAAATGTGAACTGACGTTCAAAAATAAAACATTTGAAAACGGACCATTTTCCACATTTCTGAAGCATGACGTAATGGGGGGGTGTTATCTCTTTTGTCGAAAATCAGCCGTTTTTGCTCGAACATTAAATGCCTCCAAATGGTATTTAATTAACTTCCCAAGCCCCTGGAAGCATGAAAATCACTTTAAACATGCTAATTTTAGCTCTAACACTGATGATCCACCTACAAATGTGAACTGACGTTCAAAAATAAAACATTTGAAAACGGACCATTTTCTACATTTCTGAAGCATGACGTAATGGGGGGGTGTTATCTCTTTTGTCGAAAATCAGCCGTTTTTGCTCGAACATTAAATGCCTCCAAATGGTATTTATTTCACTTCCCGAGCCCCTGGAAGCATGAAAATCACTTTAAACATGCTAATTTTAGCTCTAACACTGATGATCCACCTACAAATGTGAACTGACGTTCAAAAATAAAACATTTGAAAACGGACCATTTTCCACATTTCTGAAGCATGACGTAATGGGGGGGTGTTATCTCTTTTGTCGAAAATCAGCCGTTTTTGCTCGAACATAAAATGCCTCCAAATGGTATTTAATTAACTTCCCGGGGTGAAGAAACCCTTTTTGAGAACTCAGAGTGAGTAAATTGGCCATTTTCATGCACTTTTAACCATTCCATAAATCTTGTGTTTTGGGCCCCTGGAAGCATGAAAATCACTTTAAACATGCTAATTTTAGCTCTAACACTGATGATCCACCTACAAATGTGAACTGACGTTCAAAAATAAAACACTTGAAAACGGACCATTTTCCACATTTCTGAAGCATGACGTAATGGGGGGGTGTTATCTCTTTTGTCGAAAATCAGCCGTTTTTGCTCGAACATTAAGCGCCTCCAAATGGTATTTAATTAACTTCCCGGGGTGAAGAAACCCTTTTTGAGAACTCAGAGTGAGTAAATTGGCCATTTTCATGCACTTTTAACCATTCCATAAATCTTGTGTTTTGGGCCCCTGGAAGCATGAAAATCACTTTAAACATGCTAATTTTAGCTCTAACACTGATGATCCACCTACAAATGTGAACTGACGTTCAAAAATAAAACATTTGAAAACGGACCATTTTCCACATTTCTGAAGCATGACATAATGGGGGGTGTTATCTCTTTTGTCGAAAATCAGCCGTTTTTGCTCGAGCATTAAATGCCTCCAAATGGTATTTATTTCACTTCCCGAGCCCCTGGAAGCATGAAAATCACTTTAAACATGCTAATTTTAGCTCTAACACTGATGATCCACCTACAAATGTGAACTGACGTTCAAAAATAAAACATTTGAAAACGGACCATTTTCCACATTTCTGAAGCATGACGTAATGGGGGGGTGTTATCTCTTTTGTCGAAAATCAGCCGTTTTTGCTGGAACATTAAATGCCTCCAAATGGTATTTAATTAACTTCCCGGGGTGAAGAAACCCTTTTTGAGAACTCAGAGTGAGTAAATTGGCCATTTTCATGCACTTTTAACCATTCCATAAATCTTGTGTTTTGGGCCCCTGGAAGCATGAAAATCACTTTAAACATGCTAATTTTAGCTCTAACACTGATGATCCACCTACAAATGTGAACTGACGTTCAAAAATAAAACATTTGAAAACGGACCATTTTCCACATTTCTGAAGCATGACGTAATGGGGGGGGTGTTATCTCTTTTGTCGAAAATCAGCCGTTTTTGCTCGAACATTAAATGCCTCCAAATGGTATTTAATTAACGTCCCGGGGTGAAGAAACCCTTTTTGAGTACTCAGAGTGAGTAAATTGGCCATTTTCATGCACTTTTAACCATTCCATAAATCTTGTGTTTTGGGCCCCTGGAAGCATGAAAATCACTTTAAACATGCTAATTTTAGCTCTAACACTGATGATCCACCTACAAATGTGAACTGACGTTCAAAAATAAAACATTTGAAAACGGATCATTTTCCACATTTCTGAAGCATGACGTAATGGGGGGGTGTTATCTCTTTTGTCGAAAATCAGCAGTTTTTGCTCGAACATTAAATGCCTCCAAATGGTATTTATTTCACTTCCCGAGCCCCTGGAAGCATGAAAATCACTTTAAACATGCTAATTTTAGCTCTAACACTGATGATCCACCTACAAATGTGAACTGACGTTCAAAAATAAAACATTTGAAAACGGACCATTTTCCACATTTCTGAAGCATGACGTAATGGGGGGGTGTTATCTCTTTTGTCGAAAATCAGCCGTTTTTGCTCGAACATTAAATGCCTCCAAATGGTATTTAATTAACTTCCCGGGGTGAAGAAACCCTTTTTAAGAACTCAGAGTGAGTAAATTGGCCATTTTCATGCACTTTTAACCATTCCATAAATCTTGTGTTTTGGGCCCCTGGAAGCATGAAAATCACTTTAAACATGCTAATTTTAGCTCTAACACTGATGATCCACCTACAAATGTGAACTGACGTTCAAAAATAAAACATTTGAAAACGGACCATTTTCCACATTTCTGAAGCATGACGTAATGGGGGGGTGTTATCTCTTTTGTCGAAAATCAGCCGTTTTTGCTCAAACATTAAATGCCTCCAAATGGTATTTAATTAACTTCCCGAGCCCCTGGAAACATGAAAATCACTTTAAACATGCTAATTTTAGATCTAACACTGATGATCCACCTACAAATGTGAACTGACGTTCAAAAATAAAACATTTGAAAACGGACCATTTTCCACATTTCTGAAGCATGACGTAATGGGGGGGTGTTATCTCTTTTGTCGAAAATCAGCTGTTTTTGCTCGAACATTAAATGCCTCCAAATGGTATTTAATTAACTTCCCGAGCCCCTGGAAGAATGAAAATCACTTTAAACATGCTAATTTTAGCTCTAACACTGATGATCCACCTACAAATGTGAACTGACGTTCAAAAATAAAACATTTGAAAACGGACCATTTTCCACATTTCTGAAGCATGACGTAATGGGGGGTGTTATCTCTTTTGTCGAAAATCAGCCGTTTTTGCTCGAACATTAAATGCCTCCAAATGGTATTTATTTCACTTCCCGAGCCCCTGGAAGCATGAAAATCACTTTAAACATGCTAATTTTCGCTCTAACACTGATGATCCACCTACAAATGTGAACTGACGTTCAAAAATAAAACATTTGAAAACGGACCATTTTCCACATTTCTGAAGCATGACGTAATGGGGGGGTGTTATCTCTTTTGTCGAAAATCAGCCGTTTTTGCTCGAACATTAAATGCCTCCAAATGGTATTTAATTAACTTCCCGGGGTGAAGAAACCCTTTTTGAGAACTCAGAGTGAGTAAATTGGCCATTTTCATGCACTTTTAACCATTCCATAAATCTTGTGTTTTGGGCCCCTGGAAGCATGAAAATCACTTTAAACATGCTAATTTTAGCTCTAACACTGATGATCCACCTACAAATGTGAACTGACGTTCAAAAATAAAACATTTGAAAACGGACCATTTTCCATATTTCTGAAGCATGACGTAATGGGGGGGTGTTATCTCTTTTGTCGAAAATCAGCCGTTTTTGCTCGAACATTAAATGCCTCCAAATGGTATTTATTTCACTTCCCGAGCCCCTGGAAGCATGAAAATCACTTTAAACATGCTAATTTTAGCTCTAACACTGATGATCCACCTACAAATGTGAACTGACGTTCAAAAATAAAACATTTGAAAACGGACCACTTTCCACATTTCTGAAGCATGACGTAATAGGGGGGTGTTATCTCTTCTGTCGAAAATCAGCCGTTTTTGCTCGAACATTAAATGCCTCCAAATGGTATTTAATTAACTTCCCGAGCCCCTGGAAGCATGAAAATCACTTTAAACATGCTAATTTTAGCTCTAACACTGATAATCCACCTACAAATGTGAACTGACGTTCAAAAATAAAACATTTGAAAACGGACCATTTTCCACATTTCTGAAGCATGACGTAATGGGGGGGTGTTATCTCTTTTGTCGAAAATCAGCCGTTTTTGCTCGAACATTAAATGCCTCCAAATGGTATTTAATTAACTTCCCGAGCCCCTGGAAGCATGAAAATCACTTTAAACATGCTAATTTTAGCTCTAACACTGATGATCCACCTACAAATGTGAACTGACGTTCAAAAATAAAACATTTGAAAACGGACCATTTTCCACATTTCTGAAGCATGACGTAATGGGGGGGTGTTATCTCTTTTGTCGAAAATCAGCCGTTTTTGCTCGAACATTAAATGCCTCCAAATGGTACTTAATTAACTTCCCGGGGTGAAGAAACCCTTTTTGAGAACTCAGAGTGAGTAAATTGGCCATTTTCATGCACTTTTAACCATTCCATAAATCTTGTGTTTTGGGCCCCTGGAAGCATGAAAATCACTTTAAACATGCTAATTTTAGCTCTAACACTGATGATCCACCTACAAATGTGAACTGACGTTCAAAAATAAAACATTTGAAAACGGACCATTTTCCACATTTCTGAAGCATGACGTAATGGGGGGTGTTATCTCTTTTGTCGAAAATCAGCCGTTTTTGCTCGAACATTAAATGCCTCCAAATGGTATTTATTTCACTTCCCGAGCCCCTGGAAGCATGAAAATCACTTTAAACATGCTAATTTTCGCTCTAACACTGATGATCCACCTACAAATGTGAACTGATGTTCAAAAAAAAAACATTTGAAAACGGACCATTTTCCACATTTCTGAAGCATGACGTAATGGGGGGGTGTTATCTCTTTTGTCGAAAATCAGCCGTTTTTGCTCGAACATTAAATGCCTCCAAATGGTATTTAATTAACTTCCCGGGGTGAAGAAACCCTTTTTGAGAACTCAGAGTGAGTAAATTGGCCATTTTCATGCACTTTTAACCATTCCATAAATCTTGTGTTTTGGGCCCCTGGAAGCATGAAAATCACTTTAAACATGCTAATTTTAGCTCTAACACTGATGATCCACCTACAAATGTGAACTGACGTTCAAAAATAAAACATTTGAAAACGGACCATTTTCCACATTTCTGAAGCATGACGTAATGGGGGGGTGTTATCTCTTTTGTCGAAAATCAGCCGTTTTTGCTCGAACATTAAATGCCTCCAAATGGTATTTATTTCACTTCCCGAGCCCCTGGAAGCATGAAAATCACTTTAAACATGCTAATTTTAGCTCTAACACTGATGATCGACCTACAAATGTGAACTGACGTTCAAAAATAAAACATTTGAAAACGGACCACTTTCCACATTTCTGAAGCATGACGTAATAGGGGGGTGTTATCTCTTTTGTCGAAAATCAGCCGTTTTTGCTCGAACATTAAATGCCTCCAAATGGTATTTAATTAACTTCCCAAGCCCCTGGAAGCATGAAAATCACTTTAAACATGCTAATTTTAGCTCTAACACTGATGATCCACCTACAAATGTGAACTGACGCTCAAAAATAAAACATTTGAAAACGGACCATTTTCCACATTTCTGAAGCATGACGTAATGGGGGGTGTTATCTCTTTTGTCGAAAATCAGCCGTTTTTGCTCGAACATTAAATGCCTCCAAATGGTATTTATTTCACTTCCCGAGCCCCTGGAAGCATGAAAATCACTTTAAACATGCTAATTTTCGCTCTAACACTGATGATCCACCTACAAATGTGAACTGACGTTCAAAAATAAAACATTTGAAAACGGACCATTTTCCACATTTCTGAAGCATGACGTAATGGGGGGTGTTATCTCTTTTGTCGAAAATCAGCCGTTTTTGCTCGAACATTAAATGCCTCCAAATGGTATTTAATTAACTTCCCGGGGTGAAGAAACCCTTTTTGAGAACTCAGAGTGAGTAAATTGGCCATTTTCATGCACTTTTAACCATTCCATAAATCTTGTGTTTTGGGCCCCTGGAAGCATGAAAATCACTTTAAACATGCTAATTTTAGCTCTAACACTGATGATCCACCTACAAATGTGAACTGACGTTCAAAAATAAAACATTTGAAAACGGACCATTTTCCACATTTCTGAAGCATGACGTAATGGGGGGGTGTTATCTCTTTTGTCGAAAATCAGCCGTTTTTGCTCGAACATTAAATGCCTCCAAATGGTATTTATTTCACTTCCCGAGCCCCTGGAAGCATGAAAATCACTTTAAACATGCTAATTTTAGCTCTAACACTGATGATCCACCTACAAATGTGAACTGACGTTCAAAAATAAAACATTTGAAAACGGACAACTTTCCACATTTCTGAAGCATGACGTAATAGGGGGGTGTTATCTCTTTTGTCGAAAATCAGCCGTTTTTGCTCGAACATTTAATGCCTCCAAATGGTATTTAATTAACTTCCCGAGCCCCTGGAAGCATGAAAATCACTTTAAACATGCTAATTTTAGCTCTAACACTGATGATCCACCTACAAATGTGAACTGACGTTCAAAAATAAAACATTTGAAAACGGACCATTTTCCACATTTCTGAAGCATGACGTAATGGGGGGGTGTTATCTCTTTTGTCGAAAATCAGCCGTTTTTGCTCGAACATTAAATGCCTCCAAATGGTATTTAATTCACTTCCCGAGCCCCTGGAAGCATGAAAATCACTTTAAACATGCTAATTTTAGCTCTAACACTGATGATCCACCTACAAATGTGAACTGACGTTCAAAAATAAAACATTTGAAAACGGACCATTTTCCACATTTCTGAAGCATGACGTAATGGGGGGGTGTTATCTCTTTTGTCGAAAATCAGCCGTTTTTGCTCGAACATTAAATGCTTCCAAATGGTATTTAATTAACTTCCCGGGGTGAAGAAACCCTTTTTGAGAACTCAGAGTGAGTAAATTGGCCATTTTCATGCACTTTTAACCATTCCATAAATCTTGTGTTTTGGGCCCCTGGAAGCATGAAAATCACTTTAAACATGCTAATTTTAGCTCTAACACTGATGATCCACCTACAAATGTGAACTGACATTCAAAAATAAAACATTTGAAAACGGACCATTTTCCACATTTCTGAAGCATGACGTAATGGGGGGTGTTATCTCTTTTGTCGAAAATCAGCCGTTTTTGCTCGAACATTAAATGCCTCCAAATGGTATTTAATTAACTTCCCGAGCCCCTGGAAGCATGAAAATCACTTTAAACATGCTAATTTTCGCTCTAACACTGATGATCCACCTACAAATGTGAACTGACGTTCAAAAATAAAACATTTGAAAACGGACCATTTTCCACATTTCTGAAGCATGACGTAATGGGGGGGTGTTATCTCTTTTGTCGAAAATCAGCCGTTTTTGCTCGAACATTAAATGCCTCCAAATGGTATTTAATTAACTTCCCGAGCCCCTGGAAGCATGAAAATCACTTTAAACATGCTAATTTTAGCTCTAACACTGATGATCCACCTACAAATGTGAACTGACGTTCAAAAATAAAACATTTGAAAACGGACCATTTTCCACATTTCTGAAGCATGACGTAATGGGGGGGTGTTATCTCTTTTGTCGAAAATCAGCCGTTTTTGCTCGAACATTAAATGCCTCCAAATGGTATTTATTTCACTTCCCGAGCCCCTGGAAGCATGAAAATCACTTTAAACATGCTAATTTTAGCTCTAACACTGATGATCCACCTACAAATGTGAACTGACGTTCAAAAATAAAACATTTGAAAACGGACCATTTTCCACATTTCTGAAGCATGACGTAATGGGGGGGTGTTATCTCTTTTGTCGAAAATCAGCCGTTTTTGCTCGAACATTAAATGCCTCCAAATGGTATTTAATTAACTTCCCGAGCCCCTGGAAGCATGAAAATCACTTTAAACATGCTAATTTTAGCTCTAACACTGATGATCCACCTACAAATGTGAACTGACGTTCAAAAATAAAACATTTGAAAACGGACCATTTTCCACATTTCTGAAGCATGACGTAATGGGGGGTGTTATCTCTTTTGTCGAAAATCAGCCGTTTTTGCTCGAACATTAAATGCCTCCAAATGGTATTTATTTCACTTCCCGAGCCCCTGGAAGCATGAAAATCACTTTAAACATGCAAATTTTAGCTCTAACACTGATGATCCACCTACAAATGTGAACTGACGTTCAAAAATAAAACATTTGAAAACGGACCATTTTCCACATTTCTGAAGCATGACGTAATGGGGGGGTGTTATCTCTTTTGTCGAAAATCAGCCGTTTTTGCTCGAACATTAAATGCCTCCAAATGGTATTTATTTCACTTCCCGAGCCCCTGGAAGCATGAAAATCACTTTAAACATGCTAATTTTAGCTCTAACACTGATGATCCACCTACAAATGTGAACTGACGTTCAAAAATAAAACATTTGAAAACGGACCATTTTCCACATTTCTGAAGCATGACATAATGGGGGGGGTGTTATCTCTTTTGTCGAAAATCAGCCGTTTTTGCTCGAACATTAAATGCCTCCAAATGGTATTTAATTAACTTCCCGAGCCCCTGGAAGCATGAAAATCACTTTAAACATGCTAATTTTAGCTCTAACACTGATGATCCACCTACAAATGTGAACTGACGTTCAAAAATAAAACATTTGAAAACGGACCATTTTCCACATTTCTGAAGCATGACGTAATGGGGGGGTGTTATCTCTTTTGTCGAAAATCAGCCGTTTTTGCTCGAACATTAAATGCCTCCAAATGGTATTTATTTCACTTCCCGAGCCCCTGGAAGCATGAAAATCACTTTAAACATGCTAATTTTAGCTCTAACACTGATGATCCACCTACAAATGTGAACTGACGTTCAAAAATAAAACATTTGAAAACGGACCATTTTCCACATTTCTGAAGCATGACGTAATGGGGGGGTGTTATCTCTTTTGTCGAAAATCAGCCGTTTTTGCTCGAACATTAAATGCCTCCAAATGGTATTTAATTAACTTCCCGGGGTGAAGAAACCCTTTTTGAGAACTCAGAGTGAGTAAATTGGCCATTTTCATGCACTTTTAACCATTCCATAAATCTTGTGTTTTGGGCCCCCGGAAGCATGAAAATCACTTTAAACATGCTAATTTTAGCTCTAACACTGATGATCCACCTACAAATGTGAACTGACGTTCAAAAATAAAACATTTGAAAACGGACCATTTTCCACATTTCTGAAGCATGACGTAATGGGGGGGTGTTATCTCTTTTGTCGAAAATCAGCCGTTTTTGCTCGAACATTAAATGCCTCCAAATGGTATTTATTTCACTTCCCGAGCCCCTGGAAGCATGAAAATCACTTTAAACATGCTAATTTTAGCTCTAACACTGATGATCCACCTACAAATGTGAACTGACGTTCAAAAATAAAACATTTGAAAACGGACCATTTTCCACATTTCTGAAGCATGGCGTAATGGGGGGGTGTTATCTCTTTTGTCGAAAATCAGCCGTTTTTGCTTGAACATTAAATGCCTCCAAATGGTATTTAATTAACTTCCCGAGCCCCTGGAAGCATGAAAATCACTTTAAACATGCTAATTTCAGCTCTAACACTGATGATCCACCTACAAATGTGAACTGACGTTCAAAAATAAAACATTTGAAAACGGACCATTTTCCACATTTCTGAAGCATGACGTAATGGGGGGGTGTTATCTCTTTTGTCGAAAATCAGCCGTTTTTGCTCGAACATTAAATGCCTCCAAATGGTATTTAATTAACTTCCCGAGCCCCTGGAAGCATGAAAATCACTTTAAACATGCTAATTTTAGCTCTAACACTGATGATCCACCTACAAATGTGAACTGACGTTCAAAAATAAAACATTTGAAAACGGACCATTTTCCACATTTCTGAAGCATGACGTAATGGGGGGGTGTTATCTCTTTTGTCGAAAATCAGCCGTTTTTGCTCGAACATTAAATGCCTCCAAATGGTATTTAATTAACTTCCCGAGCCCCTGGAAGCATGAAAATCACTTTAAACATGCTAATTTTAGCTCTAACACTGATGATCCACCTACAAATGTGAACTGACGTTCAAAAATAAAACATTTGAAAACGGACCATTTTCCACATTTCTGAAGCATGACGTAATGGGGGGGTGTTATCTCTTTTGTCGAAAATCAGCCGTTTTTGCTCGAACATTAAATGCCTCCAAATGGTATTTAATTAACTTCCCGAGCCCCTGGAAGCATGAAAATCACTTTAAACATGCTAATTTTAGCTCTAACACTGATGATCCACCTACAAATGTGAACTGACGTTCAAAAATAAAACATTTGAAAACGGACCATTTTCCACATTTCTGAAGCATGACATAATGGGGAGGTGTTATCTCTTTTGTCGAAAATCAGCCGTTTTTGCTCGAACATTAAATGCCTCTAAATGGTATTTAATTAACTTCCCGAGCCCCTGGAAGCATGAAAATCACTTTAAACATGCTAATTTTAGCTCTAACACTGATGATCCACCTACAAATGTGAACTGACGTTCAAAAATAAAACATTTGAAAACGGACCATTTTCCACATTTCTGAAGCATGACGTAATGGGGGGGTGTTATCTCTTTTGTCGAAAATCAGCCGTTTTTGCTCGAACATTAAATGCCTCCAAATGGTATTTAATTAACTTCCCGAGCCCCTGGAAGCATGAAAATCACTTTAAACATGCTAATTTTAGCTCTAACACTGATGATCCACCTACAAATGTGAACTGACGTTCAAAAATAAAACATTTGAAAACGGACCATTTTCCACATTTCTGAAGCATGACGTAATGGGGGGGGTGTTATCTCTTTTGTCGAAAATCAGCCGTTTTTGCTCGAACATTAAATGCCTCGAAATGGTATTTAATTAACTTCCTGAGCCCCTGGAAGCATGAAAATCACTTTAAACATGCTGATTTTAGCTCTAACACTGATGATCCACCTACAAATGTGAACTGACGTTCAAAAATAAAACATTTGAAAACGGACCATTTTCCACATTTCTGAAGCATGACGTAATGGGGGGTGTTATCTCTTTTGTCGAAAATCAGCCGTTTTTGCTCGAACATTAAATGCTTACAAATGGTATTTAATTAACTTCCCGGGGTGAAGAAACCCTTTTTGAGAACTCAGAGTGAGTAAATTGGCCATTTTCATGCACTTTTAACCATTCCATAAATCTTGTGTTTTGGGCCCCTGGAAGCATGAAAATCACTTTAAACATGCTCATTTTAGCTCTAACACTGATGATCCACCTACAAATGTGAACTGACGTTCAAAAATAAAACATTTGAAAACGGACCATTTTCCACATTTCTGAAGCATGACGTAATGGGGGGGTGTTATCTCTTTTGTCGAAAATCAGCCGTTTTTGCTCGAACATTAAATGCCTCCAAATGGTATTTAATTAACTTCCCGAGGCCCTGGAAGCATGAAAATCACTTTAAACATGCTAATTTTAGCTCTAACACTGATGATCCACCTACAAATGTGAACTGACGTTCAAAAATAAAACATTTGAAAACGGACCATTTTCTACATTTCTGAAGCATGACGTAATGGGGGGGGTGTTATCTCTTTTGTCGAAAATCAGCCGTTTTTGCTCGAACATTAAATGCCTCCAAATGGTATTTATTTCACTTCCCGAGCCCCTGGAAGCATGAAAATCACTTTAAACATGCTAATTTTAGCTCTAACACTGATGATCCACCTACAAATGTGAACTGACGTTCAAAAATAAAACATTTGAAAACGGACCATTTTCCACATTTCTGAAGCATGACGTAATGGGGGGGTGTTATCTCTTTTGTCGAAAATCAGCCGTTTTTGCTCGAACATTAAATGCCTCCAAATGGTATTTATTTCACTTCCCGAGCCCCTGGAAGCATGAAAATCACTTTAAACATGCTAATTTTAGCTCTAACACTGATGATCCACCTACAAATGTGAACTGACGTTCAAAAATAAAACATTTGAAAACTGACCATTTTCCACATTTCTGAAGCATGACGTAATGGGGGGGTGTTATCTCTTTTGTCGAAAATCAGCCGTTTTTGCTCGAACATTAAATGCCTCCAAATGGTATTTAATTAACTTCCCGGGGTGAAGAAACCCTTTTTGAGAACTCAGAGTGAGTAAATTGGCCATTTTCATGCACTTTTAACCATTCCATAAATCTTGTGTTTTGGGCCCCTGGAAGCATGAAAATCACTTTAAACATGCTAATTTTAGCTCTAACACTGATGATCCACCTACAAATGTGAACTGACGTTCAAAAATAAAACATTTGAAAACGGACCATTTTCCACATTTCTGAAGCATGACGTAATGGGGGGGTGTTATCTCTTTTGTCGAAAATCAGCCGTTTTTGCTCGAACATTAAATGCCTCCAAATGGTATTTAATTAACTTCCCGAGCCCCTGGAAGCATGAAAATCACTTTAAACATGCTAATTATAGCTCTAACACTGATGATCCACCTACAAATGTGAACTGACGTTCAAAAATAAAACATTTGAAAACGGACCATTTTCCACATTTCTGAAGCATGACGTAATAGGGGGGTGTTATCTCTTTTATCGAAAATCAGCCGTTTTTGCTCGAACATTAAATGCCTCCAAATGGTATTTAATTAACTTCCCGAGCCCCTGGAAGCATGAAAATCACTTTAAACATGCTAATTTTAGCTCTAACACTGATGATCCACCTACAAATGTGAACTGACGTTCAAAAATAAAACATTTGAAAACGGACCATTTTCCACATTTCTGAAGCATGACGTAATGGGGGGTGTTATCTCTTTTGTCGAAAATCAGCCGTTTTTGCTCGAACATTAAATGCCTCCAAATGGTATTTAATTAACTTCCCGAGCCCCTGGAAGCATGAAAATCACTTTAAACATGCTAATTTTAGCTCTAACACTGATGATCCACCTACAAATGTGAACTGACGTTCAAAAATAAAACATTTGAAAACGGACCATTTTCCACATTTCTGAAGCATGACGTAATGGGGGGGGTGTTATCTCTTTTGTCGAAAATCAGCCGTTTTTGCTCGAACATTAAATGCCTCGAAATGGTATTTAATTAACTTCCCGAGCCCCTGGAAGCATGAAAATCACTTTAAACATGCTAATTTTAGCTCTAACACTGATGATCCACCTACAAATGTGAACTGACGTTCAAAAATAAAACATTTGAAAACGGACCATTTTCCACATTTCTGAAGCATGACGTAATGCGGGGTGTTATCTCTTTTGTCGAAAATCAGCCGTTTTTGCTCGAACATTAAATGCTTACAAATGGTATTTAATTAACTTCCCGGGGTGAAGAAACCCTTTTTGAGAACTCAGAGTGAGTAAATTGGCCATTTTCATGCACTTTTAACCATTCCATAAATCTTGTGTTTTGGGTCCCTGGAAGCATGAAAATCACTTTAAACATGCTAATTTTAGCTCTAACACTGATGATCCACCTACAAATGTGAACTGACGTTCAAAAATAAAACATTTGAAAACGGACCATTTTCCACATTTCTGAAGCATGACGTAATGAGGGGGTTTTATCTCTTTTGTCGAAAATCAGCCGTTTTTGCTCGAACATTAAATGCCTCCAAATGGTATTTAATTAACTTCCCGAGCCCCTGGAAGCATGAAAATCACTTTAAACATGCTAATTTTAGCTCTAACACTGATGATCCACCTACAAATGTGAACTGACGTTCAAAAATAAAACATTTGAAAACGGACCATTTTCTACATTTCTGAAGCATGACGTAATGGGGGGGGTGTTATCTCTTTTGTCGAAAATCAGCCGTTTTTGCTCGAACATTAAATGCCTCCAAATGGTATTTATTTCACTTCCCGAGCCCCTGGAAGCATGAAAATCACTTTAAACATGCTAATTTTAGCTCTAACACTGATGATCCACCTACAAATGTGAACTGACGTTCAAAAATAAAACATTTGAAAACGGACCATTTTCCACATTTCTGAAGCATGACGTAATGGGGGGGTGTTATCTCTTTTGTCGAAAATCAGCCGTTTTTGCTCGAACATTAAATGCCTCCAAATGGTATTTATTTCACTTCCCGAGCCCCTGGAAGCATGAAAATCACTTTAAACATGCTAATTTTAGCTCTAACACTGATGATCCACCTACAAATGTGAACTGACGTTCAAAAATAAAACATTTGAAAACGGACCATTTTCCACATTTCTGAAGCATGACGTAATGGGGGGGTGTTATCTCTTTTGTCGAAAATCAGCCGTTTTTGCTCGAACATTAAATGCCTCCAAATGGTATTTAATTAACTTCCCGGGGTGAAGAAACCCTTTTTGAGAACTCAGAGTGAGTAAATTGGCCATTTTCATGCACTTTTAACCATTCCATAAATCTTGTGTTTTGGGCCCCTGGAAGCATGAAAATCACTTTAAACATGCTAATTTTAGCTCTAACACTGATGATCCACCTACAAATGTGAACTGACGTTCAAAAATAAAACATTTGAAAACGGACCATTTTCCACATTTCTGAAGCATGACGTAATGGGGGGGTGTTATCTCTTTTGTCGAAAATCAGCCGTTTTTGCTCGAACATTAAATGCCTCCAAATGGTATTTAATTAACTTCCCGAGCCCCTGGAAGCATGAAAATCACTTTAAACATGCTAATTTTAGCTCTAACACTGATGATCCACCTACAAATGTGAACTGACGTTCAAAAATAAAACATTTGAAAACGGACCATTTTCCACATTTCTGAAGCATGACGTAATAGGGGGGTGTTATCTCTTTTATCGAAAATCAGCCGTTTTTGCTCGAACATTAAATGCCTCCAAATGGTATTTAATTAACTTCCCGAGCCCCTGGAAGCATGAAAATCACTTTAAACATGCTAATTTTAGCTCTAACACTGATGATCCACCTACAAATGTGAACTGACGTTCAAAAATAAAACATTTGAAAATGGACCATTTTCCACATTTCTGAAGCATGACGTAATGGGGGGTGTTATCTCTTTTGTCGAAAATCAGCCGTTTTTGCTCGAACATTAAATGCCTCCAAATGGTATTTATTTCACTTCCCGAGCCCCTGGAAGCATGAAAATCACTTTAAACATGCTAATTTTCGCTCTAACACTGATGATCCACCTACAAATGTGAACTGACGTTCAAAAATAAAACATTTGAAAACGGACCATTTTCCACATTTCTGAAGCATGACGTAATGGGGGGGTGTTATCTCTTTTGTCGAAAATCAGCCGTTTTTGCTCGACATTAAATGCCTCCAAATGGTATTTAATTAACTTCCCGGGGTGAAGAAACCCTTTTTGAGAACTCAGAGTGAGTAAATTGGCCATTTTCATGCACTTTTAACCATTCCATAAATCTTGTGTTTTGGGCCCCTGGAAGCATGAAAATCACTTTAAACATGCTAATTTTAGCTCTAACACTGATGATCCACCTACAAATGTGAACTGACATTCAAAAATAAAACATTTGAAAACGGACCATTTTCCACATTTCTGAAGCATGACGTAATGGGGGGTGTTATCTCTTTTGTCGAAAATCAGCCGTTTTTGCTCGAACATTAAATGCCTCCAAATGGTATTTATTTCACTTCCCGAGCCCCTGGAAGCATGAAAATCACTTTAAACATGCTAATTTTAGCTCTAACACTGATGATCCACCTACAAATGTGAACTGACGTTCAAAAATAAAACATTTGAAAACGGACCACTTTCCACATTTCTGAAGCATGACGTAATAGGGGGGTGTTATCTCTTTTGTCGAAAATCAGCCGTTTTTGCTCGAACATTAAATGCCTCCAAATGGTATTTAATTAACTTCCCGAGCCCCTGGAAGCATGAAAATCACTTTAAACATGCTAATTTTAGCTCTAACACTGATAATCCACCTACAAATGTGAACTGACGTTCAAAAATAAAACATTTGAAAACGGACCATTTTCCACATTTCTGAAGCATGACGTAATGGGGGGGTGTTATCTCTTTTGTCGAAAATCAGCCGTTTTTGCTCGAACATTAAATGCCTCCAAATGGTATTTAATTAACTTCCCGAGCCCCTGGAAGCATGAAAATCACTTTAAACATGCTAATTTTAGCTCTAACACTGATGATCCACCTACAAATGTGAACTGACGTTCAAAAATAAAACATTTGAAAACGGACCATTTTCCACATTTCTGAAGCATGACGTAATGGGGGGGTGTTATCTCTTTTGTCGAAAATCAGCCGTTTTTGCTCGAACATTAAATGCCTCCAAATGGTACTTAATTAACTTCCCGGGGTGAAGAAACCCTTTTTGAGAACTCAGAGTGAGTAAATTGGCCATTTTCATGCACTTTTAACCATTCCATAAATCTTGTGTTTTGGGCCCCTGGAAGCATGAAAATCACTTTAAACATGCTAATTTTAGCTCTAACACTGATGATCCACCTACAAATGTGAACTGACGTTCAAAAATAAAACATTTGAAAACGGACCATTTTCCACATTTCTGAAGCATGACGTAATGGGGGGTGTTATCTCTTTTGTCGAAAATCAGCCGTTTTTGCTCGAACATTAAATGCCTCCAAATGGTATTTATTTCACTTCCCGAGCCCCTGGAAGCATGAAAATCACTTTAAACATGCTAATTTTCGCTCTAACACTGATGATCCACCTACAAATGTGAACTGACGTTCAAAAATAAAACATTTGAAAACGGACCATTTTCCACATTTCTGAAGCATGACGTAATGGGGGGGTGTTATCTCTTTTGTCGAAAATCAGCCGTTTTTGCTCGAACATTAAATGCCTCCAAATGGTATTTAATTAACTTCCCGGGGTGAAGAAACCCTTTTTGAGAACTCAGAGTGAGTAAATTGGCCATTTTCATGCACTTTTAACCATTCCATAAATCTTGTGTTTTGGGCCCCCGGAAGCATGAAAATCACTTTAAACATGCTAATTTTAGCTCTAACACTGATGATCCACCTACAAATGTGAACTGACGTTCAAAAATAAAACATTTGAAAACGGACCGGTTTCCACATTTCTGAAGCATGACGTAATGGGGGGTGTTATCTCTTTTGTCGAAAATCAGCCGTTTTTGCTCGAACATTAAATGCCTCCAAATGGTATTTATTTCACTTCCCGAGCCCCTGGAAGCATGAAAATCACTTTAAACATGCTAATTTTAGCTCTAACACTGATGATCCACCTACAAATGTGAACTGACGTTCAAAAATAAAACATTTGAAAACAGACCATTTTCCACATTTCTGAAGCATGACGTAATGGGGGGGTGTTATCTCTTTTGTCGAAAATCAGCCGTTTTTGCTCGAACATTAAATGCCTCCAAATGGTATTTAATTAACTTCCCGAGCCCCTGGAAGCATGAAAATCACTTTAAACATGCTAATTTTAGCTCTAACACTGATGATCCACCTACAAATGTGAACTGACGTTCAAAAATAAAACATTTGAAAACGGACCATTTTCCACATTTCTGAAGCATGACGTAATGGGGGGGTGTTATCTCTTTTGTCGAAAATCAGCCGTTTTTGCTCGAACATTAAATGCCTCCAAATGGTATTTAATTAACTTCCCGAGCCCCTGGAAGCATGAAAATCACTTTAAACATGCTAATTTTAGCTCTAACACTGATGATCCACCTACAAATGTGAACTGACGTTCAAAAATAAAACATTTGAAAACGGACCATTTTCCACATTTCTGAAGCATGACATAATGGGGAGGTGTTATCTCTTTTGTCGAAAATCAGCCGTTTTTGCTCGAACATTAAATGCCTCTAAATGGTATTTAATTAACTTCCCGAGCCCCTGGAAGCATGAAAATCACTTTAAACATGCTAATTTTAGCTCTAACACTGATGATCCACCTACAAATGTGAACTGACGTTCAAAAATAAAACATTTGAAAACGGACCATTTTCCACATTTCTGAAGCATGACGTAATGGGGGGGTGTTATCTCTTTTGTCGAAAATCAGCCGTTTTTGCTCGAACATTAAATGCCTCCAAATGGTATTTAATTAACTTCCCGAGCCCCTGGAAGCATGAAAATCACTTTAAACATGCTAATTTTAGCTCTAACACTGATGATCCACCTACAAATGTGAACTGACGTTCAAAAATAAAACATTTGAAAACGGACCATTTTCCACATTTCTGAAGCATGACGTAATGGGGGGGGTGTTATCTCTTTTGTCGAAAATCAGCCGTTTTTGCTCGAACATTAAATGCCTCGAAATGGTATTTAATTAACTTCCTGAGCCCCTGGAAGCATGAAAATCACTTTAAACATGCTGATTTTAGCTCTAACACTGATGATCCACCTACAAATGTGAACTGACGTTCAAAAATAAAACATTTGAAAACGGACCATTTTCCACATTTCTGAAGCATGACGTAATGGGGGGGTGTTATCTCTTTTGTCGAAAATCAGCCGTTTTTGCTCGAACATTAAATGCCTACAAATGGTATTTAATTAACTTCCCGGGGTGAAGAAACCCTTTTTGAGAACTCAGAGTGAGTAAATTGGCCATTTTCATGCACTTTTAACCATTCCATAAATCTTGTGTTTTGGGCCCCTGGAAGCATGAAAATCACTTTAAACATGCTAATTTTAGCTCTAACACTGATGATCCACCTACAAATGTGAACTGACGTTCAAAAATAAAACATTTGAAAACGGACCATTTTCCACATTTCTGAAGCATGACGTAATGGGGGGTGTTATCTCTTTTGTCGAAAATCAGCCGTTTTTGCTCGAACATTAAATGCCTCCAAATGGTATTTATTTCACTTCCCGAGCCCCTGGAAGCATGAAAATCACTTTAAACATGCTAATTTTCGCTCTAACACTGATGATCCACCTACAAATGTGAACTGACGTTCAAAAATAAAACATTTGAAAACGGACCATTTTCCACATTTCTGAAGCATGACGTAATGGGGGGGTGTTATCTCTTTTGTGGAAAATCAGCCGTTTTTGCTCGAACATTAAATGCCTCCAAATGGTATTTAATTAACTTCCCGGGGTGAAGAAACCCTTTTTGAGAACTCAGAGTGAGTAAATTGGCCATTTTCATGCACTTTTAACCATTCCATAAATCTTGTGTTTTGGGCCCCTGGAAGCATGAAAATCACTTTAAACATGCTAATTTTAGCTCTAACACTGATGATCCACCTACAAATGTGAACTGACGTTCAAAAATAAAACATTTGAAAACGGACCATTTTCCACATTTCTGAAGCATGACGTAATGGGGGGGGTGTTATCTCTTTTGTCGAAAATCAGCCGTTTTTGCTCGAACATTAAATGCCTCCAAATGGTATTTATTTCACTTCCCGAGCCCCTGGAAGCATGAAAATCACTTTAAACATGCTAATTTTAGCTCTAACACTGATGATCCACCTACAAATGTGAACTGACGTTCAAAAATAAAACATTTGAAAACGGACCACTTTCCACATTTCTGAAGCATGACGTAATAGGGGGGTGTTATCTCTTTTGTCGAAAATCAGCCGTTTTTGCTCGAACATTAAATGCCTCCAAATGGTATTTAATTAACTTCCCGAGCCCCTGGAAGCATGAAAATCACTTTAAACATGCTAATTTTAGCTCTAACACTGATGATCCACCTACAAATGTGAACTGACGTTCAAAAATAAAACATTTGAAAACGGACCATTTTCCACATTTCTGAAGCATGACGTAATGGGGGGGTGTTATCTCTTTTGTCGAAAATCAGCCGTTTTTGCTCGAACATTAAATGCCTCCAAATGGTATTTAATTAACTTCCCGAGCCCCTGGAAGCATGAAAATCACTTTAAACATGCTAATTTTAGCTCTAACACTGATGATCCACCTACAAATGTGAACTGACGTTCAAAAATAAAACATTTGAAAACGGACCATTTTCCACATTTCTGAAGCATGACGTAATGGGGGGGTGTTATCTCTTTTGTCGAAAATCAGCCGTTTTTGCTCGAACATTAAATGCCTCCAAATGGTATTTAATTAACTTCCCGGGGTGAAGAAACCCTTTTTGAGAACTCAGAGTGAGTAAATTGGCCATTTTCATGCACTTTTAACCATTCCATAAATCTTGTGTTTTGGGCCCCTGGAAGCATGAAAATCACTTTAAACATGCTAATTTTAGCTCTAACACTGATGATCCACCTACAAATGTGAACTGACGTTCAAAAATAAAACATTTGAAAACGGACCATTTTCCACATTTCTGAAGCATGACGTAATGGGGGGGTGTTATCTCTTTTGTCGAAAATCAGCCGTTTTTGCTCGAACATTAAATGCCTCCAAATGGTATTTAATTAACTTCCCGAGCCCCTGGAAGCATGAAAATCACTTTAAACATGCTAATTTTAGCTCTAACAC
Organism: Lissotriton vulgaris; assembly: GCF_964263255.1. NCBI lineage: Eukaryota > Metazoa > Chordata > Amphibia > Caudata > Salamandridae > Lissotriton > Lissotriton vulgaris. The sequence goes on from NW_028253316.1 coordinate 171,293, forward strand.
TGATGATCCACCTACAAATGTGAACTGACGTTCAAAAATAAAACTTTTGAAAACGGACCATTTTCCACATTTCTGAAGCATGACATAATGGGGGGGGTGTTATCTCTTTTGTCGAAAATCAGCCGTTTTTGCTCGAACATTAAATGCCTCCAAATGGTATTTAATTAACTTCCCGAGCCCCTGGAAGCATGAAAATCACTTTAAACATGCTAATTTTAGCTCTAACACTGATGATCCACCTACAAATGTGAACTGACGTTCAAAAATAAAACATTTGAAAACGGACCATTTTCCACATTTCTGAAGCATGACGTAATGGGGGGTGTTTTCTCTTTTGTCGAAAATCAGCCGTTTTTGCTCGAACATTAAATGCCTCCAAATGATATTTAATTAACTTCCAGAGCCCCTGGAAGCATGAAAATCACTTTAAACATGCTAATTTTAGCTCTAACACTGATGATCCACCTACAAATGTGAACTGACGTTCAAAAATAAAACATTTGAAAACGGACCATTTTCCACATTTCTGAAGCATGACGTAATGGGGGGGTGTTATCTCTTTTGTCGAAAATCAGCCGTTTTTGCTTGAACATTAAATGCCTCCAAATGGTATTTATTTCACTTCCCGAGCCCCTGGAAGCATGAAAATCACTTTAAACATGCTAATTTTAGCTCTAACACTGATGATCCACCTACAGATGTGAACTGACGTTCAAAAATAAAACATTTGAAAACGGACCATTTTCCACATTTCTGAAGCATGACGTAATGGGGGGGTGTTATCTCTTTTGTCGAATATCAGCCGTTTTTGCTCGAACATTAAATGCCTTCAAATGGTATTTAATTAACTTCCCGAGCCCCTGGAAGCATGAAAATCACTTTAAACATGCTAATTTTAGCTCTAACACTGATGATCCACCTACAAATGTGAACTGACGTTCAAAAATAAAACATTTGAAAACGGACCATTTTCCACATTTCTGAAGCATGACGTAATGGGGGGGTGTTATCTCTTTTGTCGAAAATCAGCCGTTTTTGCTCGAACATTAAATGCCTCCAAATGGTATTTATTTCACTTCCCGAGCCCCTGGAAGCATGAAAATCACTTTAAACATGCTAATTTTAGCTCTAACACTGAGGATCCACCTACAAATGTGAACTGACGTTCAAAAATAAAACATTTGAAAACGGACCATTTTCCACATTTCTGAAGCATGACGTAATGGCGGGGTGTTATCTCTTTTGTCGAAAATCAGCCGTTTTTGCTCGAACATTAAATGCCTCCAAATGGTATTTAATTAACTTCCCGGGGTGAAGAAACCCTTTTTGAGTACTCAGAGTGAGTAAATTGGCCATTTTCATGCACTTTTAACCATTCCATAAATCTTCTGTTTTGGGCCCCTGGAAGCATGAAAATCACTTTAAACATGCTAATTTTAGCTCTAACACTGATGATCCACCTACAAATGTGAACTGACGTTCAAAAATAAAACATTTGAAAACGGACCATTTTCCACATTTCTGAAGCATGACGTAATGGGGGGTGTTATCTCTTTTGTCGAAAATCAGCCGTTTTTGCTCGAACATTAAATGCCTCCAAATGGTATTTATTTCACTTCCCGAGCCCCTGGAAGCATGAAAATCACTTTAAACATGCTAATTTTCGCTCTAACACTGATGATCCACCTACAAATGTGAACTGACGTTCAAAAATAAAACATTTGAAAACGGACCATTTTCCACATTTCTGAAGCATGACGTAATGGGGGGGTGTTATCTCTTTTGTCGAAAATCAGCCGTTTTTGCTCGAACATTAAATGCCTCCAAATGGTATTTAATTAACTTCCCGGGGTGAAGAAACCCTTTTTGAGAACTCAGAGTGAGTAAATTGGCCATTTTCATGCACTTTTAACCATTCCATAAATCTTGTGTTTTGGGCCCCTGGAAGCATGAAAATCACTTTAAACATGCTAATTTTAGCTCTAACACTGATGATCCACCTACAAATGTGAACTGACGTTCAAAAATAAAACATTTGAAAACGGACCATTTTCCACATTTCTGAAGCATGACGTAATGGGGGGGTGTTATCTCTTTTGTCGAAAATCAGCCGTTTTTGCTCGAACATTAAATGCCTCCAAATGGTATTTATTTCACTTCCCGAGCCCCTGGAAGCATGAAAATCACTTTAAACATGCTAATTTTAGCTCTAACACTGATGATCGACCTACAAATGTGAACTGACGTTCAAAAATAAAACATTTGAAAACGGACCACTTTCCACATTTCTGAAGCATGACGTAATAGGGGGGTGTTATCTCTTTTGTCGAAAATCAGCCGTTTTTGCTCGAACATTAAATGCCTCCAAATGGTATTTAATTAACTTCCCAAGCCCCTGGAAGCATGAAAATCACTTTAAACATGCTAATTTTAGCTCTAACACTGATGATCCACCTACAAATGTGAACTGACGCTCAAAAATAAAACATTTGAAAACGGACCATTTTCCACATTTCTGAAGCATGACGTAATGGGGGGTGTTATCTCTTTTGTCGAAAATCAGCCGTTTTTGCTCGAACATTAAATGCCTCCAAATGGTATTTATTTCACTTCCCGAGCCCCTGGAAGCATGAAAATCACTTTAAACATGCTAATTTTCGCTCTAACACTGATGATCCACCTACAAATGTGAACTGACGTTCAAAAATAAAACATTTGAAAACGGACCATTTTCCACATTTCTGAAGCATGACGTAATGGGGGGTGTTATCTCTTTTGTCGAAAATCAGCCGTTTTTGCTCGAACATTAAATGCCTCCAAATGGTATTTAATTAACTTCCCGGGGTGAAGAAACCCTTTTTGAGAACTCAGAGTGAGTAAATTGGCCATTTTCATGCACTTTTAACCATTCCATAAATCTTGTGTTTTGGGCCCCTGGAAGCATGAAAATCACTTTAAACATGCTAATTTTAGCTCTAACACTGATGATCCACCTACAAATGTGAACTGACGTTCAAAAATAAAACATTTGAAAACGGACCATTTTCCACATTTCTGAAGCATGACGTAATGGGGGGGTGTTATCTCTTTTGTCGAAAATCAGCCGTTTTTGCTCGAACATTAAATGCCTCCAAATGGTATTTATTTCACTTCCCGAGCCCCTGGAAGCATGAAAATCACTTTAAACATGCTAATTTTAGCTCTAACACTGATGATCCACCTACAAATGTGAACTGACGTTCAAAAATAAAACATTTGAAAACGGACCACTTTCCACATTTCTGAAGCATGACGTAATAGGGGGGTGTTATCTCTTTTGTCGAAAATCAGCCGTTTTTGCTCGAACATTAAATGCCTCCAAATGGTATTTAATTAACTTCCCGAGCCCCTGGAAGCATGAAAATCACTTTAAACATGCTAATTTTAGCTCTAACACTGATGATCCACCTACAAATGTGAACTGACGTTCAAAAATAAAACATTTGAAAACGGACCATTTTCCACATTTCTGAAGCATGACGTAATGGGGGGGTGTTATCTCTTTTGTCGAAAATCAGCCGTTTTTGCTCGAACATTAAATGCCTCCAAATGGTATTTAATTCACTTCCCGAGCCCCTGGAAGCATGAAAATCACTTTAAACATGCTAATTTTAGCTCTAACACTGATGATCCACCTACAAATGTGAACTGACGTTCAAAAATAAAACATTTGAAAACGGACCATTTTCCACATTTCTGAAGCATGACGTAATGGGGGGGTGTTATCTCTTTTGTCGAAAATCAGCCGTTTTTGCTCGAACATTAAATGCTTCCAAATGGTATTTAATTAACTTCCCGGGGTGAAGAAACCCTTTTTGAGAACTCAGAGTGAGTAAATTGGCCATTTTCATGCACTTTTAACCATTCCATAAATCTTGTGTTTTGGGCCCCTGGAAGCATGAAAATCACTTTAAACATGCTAATTTTAGCTCTAACACTGATGATCCACCTACAAATGTGAACTGACATTCAAAAATAAAACATTTGAAAACGGACCATTTTCCACATTTCTGAAGCATGACGTAATGGGGGGTGTTATCTCTTTTGTCGAAAATCAGCCGTTTTTGCTCGAACATTAAATGCCTCCAAATGGTATTTATTTCACTTCCCGAGCCCCTGGAAGCATGAAAATCACTTTAAACATGCTAATTTTCGCTCTAGCACTGATGATCCACCTACAAATGTGAACTGACGTTCAAAAATAAAACATTTGAAAACGGACCATTTTCCACATTTCTGAAGCATGACGTAATGGGGGGGTGTTATCTCTTTTGTCGAAAATCAGCCGTTTTTGCTCGAACATTAAATGCCTCCAAATGGTATTTAATTAACTTCCCGAGCCCCTGGAAGCATGAAAATCACTTTAAACATGCTAATTTTAGCTCTAACACTGATGATCCACCTACAAATGTGAACTGACGTTCAAAAATAAAACATTTGAAAACGGACCATTTTCCACATTTCTGAAGCATGACGTAATGGGCGGGTGTTATCTCTTTTGTCGAAAATCAGCCGTTTTTGCTCGAACATTAAATGCCTCCAAATGGTATTTAATTAACTTCCCGAGCCCCTGGAAGCATGAAAATCACTTTAAACATGCTAATTTTAGCTCTAACACTGATGATCCACCTACAAATGTGAACTGACGTTCAAAAATAAAACATTTGAAAACGGACCATTTTCCACATTTCTGAAGCATGACGTAATGGGGGGTGTTATCTCTTTTGTCGAAAATCAGCCGTTTTTGCTCGAACATTAAATGACTCCAAATGGTATTTATTTCACTTCCCGAGCCCCTGGAAGCATGAAAATCACTTTAAACATGCACATTTTAGCTCTAACACTGATGATCCACCTACAAATGTGAACTGACGTTCAAAAATAAAACATTTGAAAACGGACCATTTTCCACATTTCTGAAGCATGACGTAATGGGGGGGTGTTATCTCTTTTGTCGAAAATCAGCCGTTTTTGCTCGAACATTAAATGCCTCCAAATGGTATTTATTTCACTTCCCGAGCCCCTGGAAGCATGAAAATCACTTTAAACATGCTAATTTTAGCTCTAACACTGATGATCCACCTACAAATGTGAACTGACGTTCAAAAATAAAACATTTGAAAACGGACCATTTTCCACATTTCTGAAGCATGACGTAATGGGGGGGTGTTATCTCCTTTGTCGAAAATCAGCCGTTTTTGCTCGAACATTAAATGCCTCCAAATGGTATTTAATTAACTTCCCGAGCCCCTGGAAGCATGAAAATCACTTTAAACATGCTAATTTTAGCTCTAACACTGATGATCCACCTACAAATGTGAACTGACGTTCAAAAATAAAACATTTAAAAACGGACCATTTTCCACATTTCTGAAGCATGACGTAATGGGGGGGTGTTATCTCTTTTGTCGAAAATCAGCCGTTTTTGCTCGAACATTAAATGCCTCCAAATGGTATTTAATTAACTTCCCGGGGTGAAGAAACCCTTTTTGAGAACTCAGAGTGAGTAAATTGGCCATTTTCATGCACTTTTAACCATTCCATAAATCTTGTGTTTTGGGCCCCTGGAAGCATGAAAATCACTTTAAACATGCTAATTTTAGCTCTAACACTGATGATCCACCTACAAATGTGAACTGACGTTCAAAAATAAAACATTTGAAAACGGACCATTTTCCACATTTCTGAAGCATGACATAATGGGGGGGGTATTATCTCTTTTGTCGAAAATCAGCCGTTTTTGCTCGAACATTAAATGCCTCCAAATGGTATTTAATTAACTTCCCGAGCCCCTGGAAGCATGAAAATCACTTTAAACATGCTAATTTTAGCTCTAACACTGATGATCCACCTACAAATGTGAACTGACGTTCAAAAATAAAACATTTGAAAACGGACCATTTTCCACATTTCTGAAGCATGACGTAATGGGGGGGTGTTATCTCTTTTGTCGAAAATCAGCCGTTTTTGCTCGAACATTAAATGCCTCCAAATGGTATTTATTTCACTTCCCGAGCCCCTGGAAGCATGAAAATCACTTTAAACATGCTAATTTTAGCTCTAACACTGATGATCCACCTACAAATGTGAACTGACGTTCAAAAATAAAACATTTGAAAACGGACCATTTTCCACATTTCTGAAGCATGACGTAATGGGGGGGTGTTATCTCTTTTGTCGAAAATCAGCCATTTTTGCTCGAACATTAAATGCCTCCAAATGGTATTTAATTAACTTCCCGGGGTGAAGAAACCCTTTTTGAGAACTCAGAGTGAGTAAATTGGCCATTTTCATGCACTTTTAACCATTCCATAAATCTTGTGTTTTGGGCCCCCGGAAGCATGAAAATCACTTTAAACATGCTAATTTTAGCTCTAACACTGATGATCCACCTACAAATGTGAACTGACGTTCAAAAATAAAACATTTGAAAACGGACCATTTTCCACATTTCTGAAGCATGACGTAATGGGGGGGTGTTATCTCTTTTGTCGAAAATCAGCCGTTTTTGCTCGAACATTAAATGCCTCCAAATGGTATTTATTTCACTTCCCGAGCCCCTGGAAGCATGAAAATCACTTTAAACATGCTAATTTTAGCTCTAACACTGATGATCCACCTACAAATGTGAACTGACGTTCAAAAATAAAACATTTGAAAACGGACCATTTTCCACATTTCTGAAGCATGACGTAATGGGGGGGTGTTATCTCTTTTGTCGAAAATCAGCCGTTTTTGCTTGAACATTAAATGCCTCCAAATGGTATTTAATTAACTTCCCGAGCCCCTGGAAGCATGAAAATCACTTTAAACATGCTAATTTCAGCTCTAACACTGATGATCCACCTACAAATGTGAACTGACGTTCAAAAATAAAACATTTGAAAACGGACCATTTTCCACATTTCTGAAGCATGACGTAATGGGGGGGTGTTATCTCTTTTGTCGAAAATCAGCCGTTTTTGCTCGAACATTAAATGCCTCCAAATGGTATTTAATTAACTTCCCGAGCCCCTGGAAGCATGAAAATCACTTTAAACATGCTAATTTTAGCTCTAACACTGATGATCCACCTACAAATGTGAACTGACGTTCAAAAATAAAACATTTGAAAACGGACCATTTTCCACATTTCTGAAGCATGACGTAATGGGGGGGTGTTATCTCTTTTGTCGAAAATCAGCCGTTTTTGCTCGAACATTAAATGCCTCCAAATGGTATTTAATTAACTTCCCGAGCCCCTGGAAGCATGAAAATCACTTTAAACATGCTAATTTTAGCTCTAACACTGATGATCCACCTACAAATGTGAACTGACGTTCAAAAATAAAACATTTGAAAACGGACCATTTTCCACATTTCTGAAGCATGACGTAATGGGGGGGTGTTATCTCTTTTGTCGAAAATCAGCCGTTTTTGCTCGAACATTAAATGCCTCCAAAGGGTATTTAATTAACTTCCCGAGCCCCTGGAAGCATGAAAATCACTTTAAACATGCTAATTTTAGCTCTAACACTGATGATCCACCTACAAATGTGAACTGACGTTCAAAAATAAAACATTTGAAAACGGACCATTTTCCACATTTCTGAAGCATGACGTAATGGGGGGGTGTTATCTCTTTTGTCGAAAATCAGCCGTTTTTGCTCGAACATTAAATGCCTCCAAATGGTATTTAATTAACTTCCCGAGCCCCTGGAAGCATGAAAATCACTTTAAACATGCTAATTTTAGCTCTAACACTGATGATCCACCTACAAATGTGAACTGACGTTCAAAAATAAAACATTTGAAAACGGACCATTTTCCACATTTCTGAAGCATGACATAATGGGGAGGTGTTATCTCTTTTGTCGAAAATCAGCCGTTTTTGCTCGAACATTAAATGCCTCTAAATGGTATTTAATTAACTTCCCGAGCCCCTGGAAGCATGAAAATCACTTTAAACATGCTAATTTTAGCTCTAACACCGATGATCCACCTACAAATGTGAACTGACGTTCAAAAATAAAACATTTGAAAACGGACCATTTTCCACATTTCTGAAGCATGACGTAATGGGGGGGTGTTATCTCTTTTGTCGAAAATCAGCCGTTTTTGCTCGAACATTAAATGCCTCCAAATGGTATTTAATTAACTTCCCGAGCCCCTGGAAGCATGAAAATCACTTTAAACATGCTAATTTTAGCTCTAACACTGATGATCCACCTACAAATGTGAACTGACGTTCAAAAATAAAACATTTGAAAACGGACCATTTTCCACATTTCTGAAGCATGACGTAATGGGGGGGGTGTTATCTCTTTTGTCGAAAATCAGCCGTTTTTGCTCGAACATTAAATGCCTCGAAATGGTATTTAATTAACTTCCTGAGCCCCTGGAAGCATGAAAATCACTTTAAACATGCTGATTTTAGCTCTAACACTGATGATCCACCTACAAATGTGAACTGACGTTCAAAAATAAAACATTTGAAAACGGACCATTTTCCACATTTCTGAAGCATGACGTAATGGGGGGTGTTATCTCTTTTGTCGAAAATCAGCCGTTTTTGCTCGAACATTAAATGCTTACAAATGGTATTTAATTAACTTCCCGGGGTGAAGAAACCCTTTTTGAGAACTCAGAGTGAGTAAATTGGCCATTTTCATGCACTTTTAACCATTCCATAAATCTTGTGTTTTGGGCCCCTGGAAGCATGAAAATCACTTTAAACATGCTCATTTTAGCTCTAACACTGATGATCCACCTACAAATGTGAACTGACGTTCAAAAATAAAACATTTGAAAACGGACCATTTTCCACATTTCTGAAGCATGACGTAATGGGGGGGTGTTATCTCTTTTGTCGAAAATCAGCCGTTTTTGCTCGAACATTAAATGCCTCCAAATGGTATTTAATTAACTTCCCGAGGCCCTGGAAGCATGAAAATCACTTTAAACATGCTAATTTTAGCTCTAACACTGATGATCCACCTACAAATGTGAACTGACGTTCAAAAATAAAACATTTGAAAACGGACCATTTTCTACATTTCTGAAGCATGACGTAATGGGGGGGGTGTTATCTCTTTTGTCGAAAATCAGCCGTTTTTGCTCGAACATTAAATGCCTCCAAATGGTATTTATTTCACTTCCCGAGCCCCTGGAAGCATGAAAATCACTTTAAACATGCTAATTTTAGCTCTAACACTGATGATCCACCTACAAATGTGAACTGACGTTCAAAAATAAAACATTTGAAAACGGACCATTTTCCACATTTCTGAAGCATGACGTAATGGGGGGGTGTTATCTCTTTTGTCGAAAATCAGCCGTTTTTGCTCGAACATTAAATGCCTCCAAATGGTATTTATTTCACTTCCCGAGCCCCTGGAAGCATGAAAATCACTTTAAACATGCTAATTTTAGCTCTAACACTGATGATCCACCTACAAATGTGAACTGACGTTCAAAAATAAAACATTTGAAAACGGACCATTTTCCACATTTCTGAAGCATGACGTAATGGGGGGGTGTTATCTCTTTTGTCGAAAATCAGCCGTTTTTGCTCGAACATTAAATGCCTCCAAATGGTATTTAATTAACTTCCCGGGGTGAAGAAACCCTTTTTGAGAACTCAGAGTGAGTAAATTGGCCATTTTCATGCACTTTTAACCATTCCATAAATCTTGTGTTTTGGGCCCCTGGAAGCATGAAAATCACTTTAAACATGCTAATTTTAGCTCTAACACTGATGATCCACCTACAAATGTGAACTGACGTTCAAAAATAAAACATTTGAAAACGGACCATTTTCCACATTTCTGAAGCATGACGTAATGGGGGGGTGTTATCTCTTTTGTCGAAAATCAGCCGTTTTTGCTCGAACATTAAATGCCTCCAAATGGTATTTAATTAACTTCCCGAGCCCCTGGAAGCATGAAAATCACTTTAAACATGCTAATTTTAGCTCTAACACTGATGATCCACCTACAAATGTGAACTGACGTTCAAAAATAAAACATTTGAAAACGGACCATTTTCCACATTTCTGAAGCATGACGTAATAGGGGGGTGTTATCTCTTTTATCGAAAATCAGCCGTTTTTGCTCGAACATTAAATGCCTCCAAATGGTATTTAATTAACTTCCCGAGCCCCTGGAAGCATGAAAATCACTTTAAACATGCTAATTTTAGCTCTAACACTGATGATCCACCTACAAATGTGAACTGACGTTCAAAAATAAAACATTTGAAAACGGACCATTTTCCACATTTCTGAAGCATGACGTAATGGGGGGTGTTATCTCTTTTGTCGAAAATCAGCCGTTTTTGCTCGAACATTAAATGCCTCCAAATGGTATTTAATTAACTTCCCGAGCCCCTGGAAGCTTGAAAATCACTTTAAACATGCTAATTTTAGCTCTAACACTGATGATCCACCTACAAATGTGAACTGACATTCAAAAATAAAACATTTGAAAACGGACCATTTTCCACATTTCTGAAGCATGACGTAATGGGGGGGGTGTTATCTCTTTTGTCGAAAATCAGCCGTTTTTGCTCGAACATTAAATGCCTCCAAATGGTATTTAATTAACTTCCCGAGCCCCTGGAAGCATGAAAATCACTTTAAACATGCTAATTTTAGCTCTAACACTGATGATCCACCTACAAATGTGAACTGACGTTCAAAAATAAAACATTTGAAAACGGACCATTTTCCACATTTCTGAAGCATGACGTAATGGGGGGGTGTTATCTCTTTTGTCGAAAATCAGCCGTTTTTGCTCGAACATTAAATGCCTCCAAATGGTATTTATTTCACTTCCCGAGCCCCTGGAAGCATGAAAATCACTTTAAACATGCTAATTTTAGCTCTAACACTGATGATCCACCTACAAATGTGAACTGACGTTCAAAAATAAAACATTTGAAAACGGACCATTTTCCACATTTCTGAAGCATGACGTAATGGGGGGGTGTTATCTCTTTTGTCGAAAATCAGCCATTTTTGCTCGAACATTAAATGCCTCCAAATGGTATTTAATTAACTTCCCGGGGTGAAGAAACCCTTTTTGAGAACTCAGAGTGAGTAAATTGGCCATTTTCATGCACTTTTAACCATTCCATAAATCTTGTGTTTTGGGCCCCCGGAAGCATGAAAATCACTTTAAACATGCTAATTTTAGCTCTAACACTGATGATCCACCTACAAATGTGAACTGACGTTCAAAAATAAAACATTTGAAAACGGACCATTTTCCACATTTCTGAAGCATGACGTAATGGGGGGGTGTTATCTCTTTTGTCGAAAATCAGCCGTTTTTGCTCGAACATTAAATGCCTCCAAATGGTATTTATTTCACTTCCCGAGCCCCTGGAAGCATGAAAATCACTTTAAACATGCTAATTTTAGCTCTAACACTGATGATCCACCTACAAATGTGAACTGACGTTCAAAAATAAAACATTTGAAAACGGACCATTTTCCACATTTCTGAAGCATGACGTAATGGGGGGGTGTTATCTCTTTTGTCGAAAATCAGCCGTTTTTGCTTGAACATTAAATGCCTCCAAATGGTATTTAATTAACTTCCCGAGCCCCTGGAAGCATGAAAATCACTTTAAACATGCTAATTTCAGCTCTAACACTGATGATCCACCTACAAATGTGAACTGACGTTCAAAAATAAAACATTTGAAAACGGACCATTTTCCACATTTCTGAAGCATGACGTAATGGGGGGGTGTTATCTCTTTTGTCGAAAATCAGCCGTTTTTGCTCGAACATTAAATGCCTCCAAATGGTATTTAATTAACTTCCCGAGCCCCTGGAAGCATGAAAATCACTTTAAACATGCTAATTTTAGCTCTAACACTGATGATCCACCTACAAATGTGAACTGACGTTCAAAAATAAAACATTTGAAAACGGACCATTTTCCACATTTCTGAAGCATGACGTAATGGGGGGGTGTTATCTCTTTTGTCGAAAATCAGCCGTTTTTGCTCGAACATTAAATGCCTCCAAATGGTATTTAATTAACTTCCCGAGCCCCTGGAAGCATGAAAATCACTTTAAACATGCTAATTTTAGCTCTAACACTGATGATCCACCTACAAATGTGAACTGACGTTCAAAAATAAAACATTTGAAAACGGACCATTTTCCACATTTCTGAAGCATGACGTAATGGGGGGGTGTTATCTCTTTTGTCGAAAATCAGCCGTTTTTGCTCGAACATTAAATGCCTCCAAAGGGTATTTAATTAACTTCCCGAGCCCCTGGAAGCATGAAAATCACTTTAAACATGCTAATTTTAGCTCTAACACTGATGATCCACCTACAAATGTGAACTGACGTTCAAAAATAAAACATTTGAAAACGGACCATTTTCCACATTTCTGAAGCATGACGTAATGGGGGGGTGTTATCTCTTTTGTCGAAAATCAGCCGTTTTTGCTCGAACATTAAATGCCTCCAAATGGTATTTAATTAACTTCCCGAGCCCCTGGAAGCATGAAAATCACTTTAAACATGCTAATTTTAGCTCTAACACTGATGATCCACCTACAAATGTGAACTGACGTTCAAAAATAAAACATTTGAAAACGGACCATTTTCCACATTTCTGAAGCATGACATAATGGGGAGGTGTTATCTCTTTTGTCGAAAATCAGCCGTTTTTGCTCGAACATTAAATGCCTCTAAATGGTATTTAATTAACTTCCCGAGCCCCTGGAAGCATGAAAATCACTTTAAACATGCTAATTTTAGCTCTAACACTGATGATCCACCTACAAATGTGAACTGACGTTCAAAAATAAAACATTTGAAAACGGACCATTTTCCACATTTCTGAAGCATGACGTAATGGGGGGGTGTTATCTCTTTTGTCGAAAATCAGCCGTTTTTGCTCGAACATTAAATGCCTCCAAATGGTATTTAATTAACTTCCCGAGCCCCTGGAAGCATGAAAATCACTTTAAACATGCTAATTTTAGCTCTAACACTGATGATCCACCTACAAATGTGAACTGACGTTCAAAAATAAAACATTTGAAAACGGACCATTTTCCACATTTCTGAAGCATGACGTAATGGGGGGGGTGTTATCTCTTTTGTCGAAAATCAGCCGTTTTTGCTCGAACATTAAATGCCTCGAAATGGTATTTAATTAACTTCCTGAGCCCCTGGAAGCATGAAAATCACTTTAAACATGCTGATTTTAGCTCTAACACTGATGATCCACCTACAAATGTGAACTGACGTTCAAAAATAAAACATTTGAAAACGGACCATTTTCCACATTTCTGAAGCATGACGTAATGGGGGGTGTTATCTCTTTTGTCGAAAATCAGCCGTTTTTGCTCGAACATTAAATGCTTACAAATGGTATTTAATTAACTTCCCGGGGTGAAGAAACCCTTTTTGAGAACTCAGAGTGAGTAAATTGGCCATTTTCATGCACTTTTAACCATTCCATAAATCTTGTGTTTTGGGCCCCTGGAAGCATGAAAATCACTTTAAACATGCTCATTTTAGCTCTAACACTGATGATCCACCTACAAATGTGAACTGACGTTCAAAAATAAAACATTTGAAAACGGACCATTTTCCACATTTCTGAAGCATGACGTAATGGGGGGGTGTTATCTCTTTTGTCGAAAATCAGCCGTTTTTGCTCGAACATTAAATGCCTCCAAATGGTATTTAATTAACTTCCCGAGGCCCTGGAAGCATGAAAATCACTTTAAACATGCTAATTTTAGCTCTAACACTGATGATCCACCTACAAATGTGAACTGACGTTCAAAAATAAAACATTTGAAAACGGACCATTTTCTACATTTCTGAAGCATGACGTAATGGGGGGGGTGTTATCTCTTTTGTCGAAAATCAGCCGTTTTTGCTCGAACATTAAATGCCTCCAAATGGTATTTATTTCACTTCCCGAGCCCCTGGAAGCATGAAAATCACTTTAAACATGCTAATTTTAGCTCTAACACTGATGATCCACCTACAAATGTGAACTGACGTTCAAAAATAAAACATTTGAAAACGGACCATTTTCCACATTTCTGAAGCATGACGTAATGGGGGGGTGTTATCTCTTTTGTCGAAAATCAGCCGTTTTTGCTCGAACATTAAATGCCTCCAAATGGTATTTATTTCACTTCCCGAGCCCCTGGAAGCATGAAAATCACTTTAAACATGCTAATTTTAGCTCTAACACTGATGATCCACCTACAAATGTGAACTGACGTTCAAAAATAAAACATTTGAAAACGGACCATTTTCCACATTTCTGAAGCATGACGTAATGGGGGGGTGTTATCTCTTTTGTCGAAAATCAGCCGTTTTTGCTCGAACATTAAATGCCTCCAAATGGTATTTAATTAACTTCCCGGGGTGAAGAAACCCTTTTTGAGAACTCAGAGTGAGTAAATTGGCCATTTTCATGCACTTTTAACCATTCCATAAATCTTGTGTTTTGGGCCCCTGGAAGCATGAAAATCACTTTAAACATGCTAATTTTAGCTCTAACACTGATGATCCACCTACAAATGTGAACTGACGTTCAAAAATAAAACATTTGAAAACGGACCATTTTCCACATTTCTGAAGCATGACGTAATGGGGGGGTGTTATCTCTTTTGTCGAAAATCAGCCGTTTTTGCTCGAACATTAAATGCCTCCAAATGGTATTTAATTAACTTCCCGAGCCCCTGGAAGCATGAAAATCACTTTAAACATGCTAATTTTAGCTCTAACACTGATGATCCACCTACAAATGTGAACTGACGTTCAAAAATAAAACATTTGAAAACGGACCATTTTCCACATTTCTGAAGCATGACGTAATAGGGGGGTGTTATCTCTTTTATCGAAAATCAGCCGGTTTTGCTCGAACATTAAATGCCTCCAAATGGTATTTAATTAACTTCCCGAGCCCCTGGAAGCATGAAAATCACTTTAAACATGCTAATTTTAGCTCTAACACTGATGATCCACCTACAAATGTGAACTGACGTTCAAAAATAAAACATTTGAAAACGGACCATTTTCCACATTTCTGAAGCATGACGTAATGGGGGGTGTTATCTCTTTTGTCGAAAATCAGCCGTTTTTGCTCGAACATTAAATGCCTCCAAATGGTATTTAATTAACTTCCCGAGCCCCTGGAAGCTTGAAAATCACTTTAAACATGCTAATTTTAGCTCTAACACTGATGATCCACCTACAAATGTGAACTGACATTCAAAAATAAAACATTTGAAAACGGACCATTTTCCACATTTCTGAAGCATGACGTAATGGGGGGGGTGTTATCTCTTTTGTCGAAAATCAGCCGTTTTTGCTCGAACATTAAATGCCTCGAAATGGTATTTAATTAACTTCCCGAGCCCCTGGAAGCATGAAAATCACTTTAAACATGCTAATTTTAGCTCTAACACTGATGATCCACCTACAAATGTGAACTGACGTTCAAAAATAAAACATTTGAAAACGGACCATTTTCCACATTTCTGAAGCATGACGTAATGCGGGGTGTTATCTCTTTTGTCGAAAATCAGCCGTTTTTGCTCGAACATTAAATGCTTACAAATGGTATTTAATTAACTTCCCGGGGTGAAGAAACCCTTTTTGAGAACTCAGAGTGAGTAAATTGGCCATTTTCATGCACTTTTAACCATTCCATAAATCTTGTGTTTTGGGTCCCTGGAAGCATGAAAATCACTTTAAACATGCTAATTTTAGCTCTAACACTGATGATCCACCTACAAATGTGAACTGACGTTCAAAAATAAAACATTTGAAAACGGACCATTTTCCACATTTCTGAAGCATGACGTAATGAGGGGGTTTTATCTCTTTTGTCGAAAATCAGCCGTTTTTGCTCGAACATTAAATGCCTCCAAATGGTATTTAATTAACTTCCCGAGCCCCTGGAAGCATGAAAATCACTTTAAACATGCTAATTTTAGCTCTAACACTGATGATCCACCTACAAATGTGAACTGACGTTCAAAAATAAAACATTTGAAAACGGACCATTTTCTACATTTCTGAAGCATGACGTAATGGGGGGGTGTTATCTCTTTTGTCGAAAATCAGCCGTTTTTGCTCGAGCATTAAATGCCTCCAAATGGTATTTAATTAACTTCCCGGGGTGAAGAAACCCTTTTTGAGAACTCAGAGTGAGTAAATTGGCCATTTTCATGCACTTTTAACCATTCCATAAATCTTGTGTTTTGGGCCCCTGGAAGCATGAAAATCACTTTAAACATGCTAATTTTAGCTCTAACACTGATGATCCACCTACAAATGTGAACTGACGTTCAAAAATAAAACATTTGAAAACGGACCATTTTCCACATTTCTGAAGCATGACGTAATGGGGGTGTTATCTCTTTTGTCGAAAATCAGCCGTTTTTGCTCGAACATTAAATGCCTCCAAATGGTATTTATTTCACTTCCCGAGCCCCTGGAAGCATGAAAATCACTTTAAACATGCTAATTTTAGCTCTAACACTGATGATCCACCTACAAATGTGAACTGACGTTCAAAAATGAAACATTTGAAAACGGACCATTTTCCACATTTCTGAAGCATGACGTAATGGGGGGGTGTTATCTCTTTTGTCGAAAATCAGCCGTTTTTGCTGGAACATTAAATGCCTCCAAATGGTATTTAATTAACTTCCCGGGGTGAAGAAACCCTTTTTGAGAACTCAGAGTGAGTAAATTGGCCATTTTCATGCACTTTTAACCATTCCATAAATCTTGTGTTTTGGGCCCCTGGAAGCATGAAAATCACTTTAAACATGCTAATTTTAGCTCTAACACTGATGATCCACCTACAAATGTGAACTGACGTTCAAAAATAAAACATTTGAAAACGGACCATTTTCCACATTTCTGAAGCATGACGTAATGGGGGGGGTGTTATCTCTTTTGTCGAAAATCAGCTGTTTTTGCTCGAACATTAAATGCCTCCAAATGGTATTTAATTAACTTCCCGAGCCCCTGGAAGAATGAAAATCACTTTAAACATGCTAATTTTAGCTCTAACACTGATGATCCACCTACAAATGTGAACTGACGTTCAAAAATAAAACATTTGAAAACGGACCATTTTCCACATTTCTGAAGCATGACGTAATGGGGGGTGTTATCTCTTTTGTCGAAAATCAGCCGTTTTTGCTCGAACATTAAATGCCTCCAAATGGTATTTATTTCACTTCCCGAGCCCCTGGAAGCATGAAAATCACTTTAAACATGCTAATTTTCGCTCTAACACTGATGATCCACCTACAAATGTGAACTGACGTTCAAAAATAAAACATTTGAAAACGGACCATTTTCCACATTTCTGAAGCATGACGTAATGGGGGGGTGTTATCTCTTTTGTCGAAAATCAGCCGTTTTTGCTCGAACATTAAATGCCTCCAAATGGTATTTAATTAACTTCCCGGGGTGAAGAAACCCTTTTTGAGAACTCAGAGTGAGTAAATTGGCCATTTTCATGCACTTTTAACCATTCCATAAATCTTGTGTTTTGGGCCCCTGGAAGCATGAAAATCACTTTAAACATGCTAATTTTAGCTCTAACACTGATGATCCACCTACAAATGTGAACTGACATTCAAAAATAAAACATTTGAAAACGGACCATTTTCCACATTTCTGAAGCATGACGTAATGGGGGGGTGTTATCTCTTTTGTCGAAAATCAGCCGTTTTTGCTCGAACATTAAATGCCTCCAAATGGTATTTATTTCACTTCCCGAGACCCTGGAAGCATGAAAATCACTTTAAACATGCTAATTTTAGCTCTAACACTGATGATCCACCTACAAATGTGAACTGACGTTCAAAAATAAAACATTTGAAAACGGACCACTTTCCACATTTCTGAAGCATGACGTAATAGGGGGGTGTTATCTCTTTTGTCGAAAATCAGCAGTTTTTGCTCGAACATTAAATGCCTCCAAATGGTATTTAATTAACTTCCCGAGCCCCTGGAAGCATGAAAATCACTTTAAACATGCTAATTTTAGCTCTAACACTGATAATCCACCTACAAATGTGAACTGACGTTCAAAAATAAAACATTTGAAAACGGACCATTTTCCACATTTCTGAAGCATGACGTAATGGGGGGGTGTTATCTCTTTTGTCGAAAATCAGCCGTTTTTGCTCGAACATTAAATGCCTCCAAATGGTATTTAATTAACTTCCCGAGCCCCTGGAAGCATGAAAATCACTTTAAACATGCTAATTTTAGCTCTAACACTGATGATCCACCTACAAATGTGAACTGACGTTCAAAAATAAAACATTTGAAAACGGACCATTTTCCACATTTCTGAAGCATGACGTAATGGGGGGGTGTTATCTCTTTTGTCGAAAATCAGCCGTTTTTGCTCGAACATTAAATGCCTCCAAATGGTACTTAATTAACTTCCCGGGGTGAAGAAACCCTTTTTGAGAACTCAGAGTGAGTAAATTGGCCATTTTCATGCACTTTTAACCATTCCATAAATCTTGTGTTTTGGGCCCCTGGAAGCATGAAAATCACTTTAAACATGCTAATTTTAGCTCTAACACTGATGATCCACCTACAAATGTGAACTGACGTTCAAAAATAAAACATTTGAAAACGGACCATTTTCCACATTTCTGAAGCATGACGTAATGGGGGGTGTTATCTCTTTTGTCGAAAATCAGCCGTTTTTGCTCGAACATTAAATGCCTCCAAATGGTATTTATTTCACTTCCCGAGCCCCTGGAAGCATGAAAATCACTTTAAACATGCTAATTTTCGCTCTAACACTGATGATCCACCTACAAATGTGAACTGACGTTCAAAAATAAAACATTTGAAAACGGACCATTTTCCACATTTCTGAAGCATGACGTAATGGGGGGGTGTTATCTCTTTTGTCGAAAATCAGCCGTTTTTGCTCGAACATTAAATGCCTCCAAATGGTATTTAATTAACTTCCCGGGGTGAAGAAACCCTTTTTGAGAACTCAGAGTGAGTAAATTGGCCATTTTCATGCACTTTTAACCATTCCATAAATCTTGTGTTTTGGGCCCCTGGAAGCATGAAAATCACTTTAAACATGCTAATTTTAGCTCTAACACTGATGATCCACCTACAAATGTGAACTGACGTTCAAAAATAAAACATTTGAAAACGGACCATTTTCCACATTTCTGAAGCATGACGTAATGGGGGGTGTTATCTCTTTTGTCGAAAATCAGCCGTTTTTGCTCGAACATTAAATGCCTCCAAATGGTATTTATTTCACTTCCCGAGCCCCTGGAAGCATGAAAATCACTTTAAACATGCTAATTTTAGCTCTAACACTGATGATCCACCTACAAATGTGAACTGACGTTCAAAAATAAAACATTTGAAAACGGACCATTTTCCACATTTCTGAAGCATGACGTAATGGGGGGGTGTTATCTCTTTTGTCGAAAATCAGCCGTTTTTGCTCGAACATTAAATGCCTCCAAATGGTATTTAATTAACTTCCCGAGCCCCTGGAAGCATGAAAATCACTTTAAACATGCTAATTTTAGCTCTAACACTGATGATCCACCTACAAATGTGAACTGACGTTCAAAAATAAAACATTTGAAAACGGACCATTTTCCACATTTCTGAAGCATGACGTAATGGGGGGGTGTTATCTCTTTTGTCGAAAATCAGCCGTTTTTGCTCGAACATTAAATGCCTCCAAATGGTATTTAATTAACTTCCCGAGCCCCTGGAAGCATGAAAATCACTTTAAACATGCTAATTTTAGCTCTAACACTGATGATCCACCTACAAATGTGAACTGACGTTCAAAAATAAAACATTTGAAAACGGACCATTTTCCACATTTCTGAAGCATGACATAATGGGGAGGTGTTATCTCTTTTGTCGAAAATCAGCCGTTTTTGCTCGAACATTAAATGCCTCTAAATGGTATTTAATTAACTTCCCGAGCCCCTGGAAGCATGAAAATCACTTTAAACATGCTAATTTTAGCTCTAACACTGATGATCCACCTACAAATGTGAACTGACGTTCAAAAATAAAACATTTGAAAACGGACCATTTTCCACATTTCTGAAGCATGACGTAATGGGGGGGTGTTATCTCTTTTGTCGAAAATCAGCCGTTTTTGCTCGAACATTAAATGCCTCCAAATGGTATTTAATTAACTTCCCGAGCCCCTGGAAGCATGAAAATCACTTTAAACATGCTAATTTTAGCTCTAACACTGATGATCCACCTACAAATGTGAACTGACGTTCAAAAATAAAACATTTGAAAACGGACCATTTTCCACATTTCTGAAGCATGACGTAATGGGGGGGGTGTTATCTCTTTTGTCGAAAATCAGCCGTTTTTGCTCGAACATTAAATGCCTCGAAATGGTATTTAATTAACTTCCTGAGCCCCTGGAAGCATGAAAATCACTTTAAACATGCTGATTTTAGCTCTAACACTGATGATCCACCTACAAATGTGAACTGACGTTCAAAAATAAAACATTTGAAAACGGACCATTTTCCACATTTCTGAAGCATGACGTAATGGGGGGGTGTTATCTCTTTTGTCGAAAATCAGCCGTTTTTGCTCGAACATTAAATGCCTACAAATGGTATTTAATTAACTTCCCGGGGTGAAGAAACCCTTTTTGAGAACTCAGAGTGAGTAAATTGGCCATTTTCATGCACTTTTAACCATTCCATAAATCTTGTGTTTTGGGCCCCTGGAAGCATGAAAATCACTTTAAACATGCTAATTTTAGCTCTAACACTGATGATCCACCTACAAATGTGAACTGACGTTCAAAAATAAAACATTTGAAAACGGACCTTTTTCCACATTTCTGAAGCATGACGTAATGGGGGGTGTTATCTCTTTTGTCGAAAATCAGCCGTTTTTGCTCGAACATTAAATGCCTCCAAATGGTATTTATTTCACTTCCCGAGCCCCTGGAAGCATGAAAATCACTTTAAACATGCTAATTTTCGCTCTAACACTGATGATCCACCTACAAATGTGAACTGACGTTCAAAAATAAAACATTTGAAAACGGACCATTTTCCACATTTCTGAAGCATGACGTAATGGGGGGGTGTTATCTCTTTTGTGGAAAATCAGCCGTTTTTGCTCGAACATTAAATGCCTCCAAATGGTATTTAATTAACTTCCCGGGGTGAAGAAACCCTTTTTGAGAACTCAGAGTGAGTAAATTGGCCATTTTCATGCACTTTTAACCATTCCATAAATCTTGTGTTTTGGGCCCCTGGAAGCATGAAAATCACTTTAAACATGCTAATTTTAGCTCTAACACTGATGATCCACCTACAAATGTGAACTGACGTTCAAAAATAAAACATTTGAAAACGGACCATTTTCCACATTTCTGAAGCATGACGTAATGGGGGGGTGTTATCTCTTTTGTCGAAAATCAGCCGTTTTTGCTCGAACATTAAATGCCTCCAAATGGTATTTATTTCACTTCCCGAGCCCCTGGAAGCATGAAAATCACTTTAAACATGCTAATTTTAGCTCTAACACTGATGATCCACCTACAAATGTGAACTGACGTTCAAAAATAAAACATTTGAAAACGGACCACTTTCCACATTTCTGAAGCATGACGTAATGGGGGGGTGTTATCTCTTTTGTCGAAAATCAGCCGTTTTTGCTCGAACATTAAATGCCTCCAAATGGTATTTAATTAACTTCCCGAGCCCCTGGAAGCATGAAAATCACTTTAAACATGCTAATTTTAGCTCTAACACTGATGATCCACCTACAAATGTGAACTGACGTTCAAAAATAAAACATTTGAAAACGGACCATTTTCCACATTTCTGAAGCATGACGTAATGGGGGGGTGTTATCTCTTTTGTCGAAAATCAGCCTTTTTTGCTCGAACATTAAATGCCTCCAAATGGTATTTAATTAACTTCCCGGGGTGAAGAAACCCTTTTTGAGAACTCAGAGTGAGTAAATTGGCCATTTTCATGCACTTTTAACCATTCCATAAATCTTGTGTTTTGGGCCCCTGGAAGCATGAAAATCACTTTAAACATGCTAATTTTAGCTCTAACACTGATGATCCACCTACAAATGTGAACTGACGTTCAAAAATAAAACATTTGAAAACGGACCATTTTCCACATTTCTGAAGCATGACGTAATGGGGGGGTGTTATCTCTTTTGTCGAAAATCAGCCGTTTTTGCTCGAACATTAAATGCCTCCAAATGGTATTTAATTAACTTCCCGAGCCCCTGGAAGCATGAAAATCACTTTAAACATGCTAATTTTAGCTCTAACACTGATGATCCACCTACAAATGTGAACTGACGTTCAAAAATAAAACTTTTGAAAACGGACCATTTTCCACATTTCTGAAGCATGACATAATGGGGGGGTGTTATCTCTTTTGTCGAAAATCAGCCGTTTTTGCTCGAACATTAAATGCCTCCAAATGGTATTTAATTAACTTCCCGAGCCCCTGGAAGCATGAAAATCACTTTAAACATGCTAATTTTAGCTCTAACACTGATGATCCACCTACAAATGTGAACTGACGTTCAAAAATAAAACATTTGAAAACGGACCATTTTCCACATTTCTGAAGCATGACGTAATGGGGGGTGTTTTCTCTTTTGTCGAAAATCAGCCGTTTTTGCTCGAACATTAAATGCCTCCAAATGATATTTAATTAACTTCCAGAGCCCCTGGAAGCATGAAAATCACTTTAAACATGCTAATTTTAGCTCTAACACTGATGATCCACCTACAAATGTGAACTGACGTTCAAAAATAAAACATTTGAAAACGGACCATTTTCCACATTTCTGAAGCATGACGTAATGGGGGGGGTGTTATCTCTTTTGTCGAAAATCAGCCGTTTTTGCTTGAACATTAAATGCCTCCAAATGGTATTTATTTCACTTCCCGAGCCCCTGGAAGCATGAAAATCACTTTAAACATGCTAATTTTAGCTCTAACACTGATGATCCACCTACAAATGTGAACTGACGTTCAAAAATAAAACATTTGAAAACGGACCATTTTCCACATTTCTGAAGCATGACGTAATGGGGGGGTGTTATCTCTTTTGTCGAAAATCAGCCGTTTTTGCTGGAACATTAAATGCCTCCAAATGGTATTTAATTAACTTCCCGGGGTGAAGAAACCCTTTTTGAGAACTCAGAGTGAGTAAATTGGCCATTTTCATGCACTTTTAACCATTCCATAAATCTTGTGTTTTGGGCCCCTGGAAGCATGAAAATCACTTTAAACATGCTAATTTTAGCTCTAACACTGATGATCCACCTACAAATGTGAACTGACGTTCAAAAATAAAACATTTGAAAACGGACCATTTTCCACATTTCTGAAGCATGACGTAATGGGGGGGGTGTTATCTCTTTTGTCGAAAATCAGCCGTTTTTGCTCGAACATTAAATGCCTCCAAATGGTATTTATTTCACTTCCCGAGCCCCTGGAAGCATGAAAATCACTTTAAACATGCTAATTTTAGCTCTAACACTGATGATCCACCTACAGATGTGAACTGACGTTCAAAAATAAAACATTTGAAAACGGACCATTTTCCACATTTCTGAAGCATGACGTAATGGGGGGGTGTTATCTCTTTTGTCGAAAATCAGCCGTTTTTGCTCGAACATTAAATGCCTCCAAATGGTATTTATTTCACTTCCCGAGCCCCTGGAAGCATGAAAATCACTTTAAACATGCTAATTTTAGCTCTAACACTGAGGATCCACCTACAAATGTGAACTGACGTTCAAAAATAAAACATTTGAAAACGGACCATTTTCCACATTTCTGAAGCATGACGTAATGGCGGGGTGTTATCTCTTTTGTCGAAAATCAGCCGTTTTTGCTCGAACATTAAATGCCTCCAAATGGTATTTAATTAACTTCCCGGGGTGAAGAAACCCTTTTTGAGTACTCAGAGTGAGTAAATTGGCCATTTTCATGCACTTTTAACCATTCCATAAATCTTCTGTTTTGGGCCCCTGGAAGCATGAAAATCACTTTAAACATGCTAATTTTAGCTCTAACACTGATGATCCACCTACAAATGTGAACTGACGTTCAAAAATAAAACATTTGAAAACGGACCATTTTCCACATTTCTGAAGCATGACGTAATGGGGGGGTGTTATCTCTTTTGTCGAAAATCAGCCGTTTTTGCTCGAACATTAAATGCCTCCAAATGGTATTTATTTCACTTCCCGAGCCCCTGGAAGCATGAAAATCACTTTAAACATGCTAATTTTAGCTCTAACACTGATGATCCACCTACAAATGTGAACTGACGTTCAAAAATAAAACATTTGAAAACGGACCATTTTCCACATTTCTGAAGCATGACGTAATGGGGGGGTGTTATCTCTTTTGTCGAAAATCAGCCGATTTTGCTCGAACATTAAATGCCCCCAAATGGTATTTAATTAACTTCTCGGGGTGAAGAAACCCTTTTTAAGAACTCAGAGTGAGTAAATTGGCCATTTTCATGCACTTTTAACCATTCCATAAATCTTGTGTTTTGGGCCCCTGGAAGCATGAAAATCACTTTAAACATGCTAATTTTAGCTCTAACACTGATGATCCACCTACAAATGTGAACTGACGTTCAAAAATAAAACATTTGAAAACGGACCATTTTCCACATTTCTGAAGCATGACGTAATAGGGGGGTGTTATCTCTTTTGTCGAAAATCAGCCGTTTTTGCTCGAACATTAAATGCCTCCAAATGGTATTTAATTAACTTCCCGAGCCCCTGGAAGCATGAAAATCACTTTAAACATGCTAATTTTAGCTCTAACACTGATGATCCACCTACAAATGTGAACTGACGTTCAAAAATAAAACATTTGAAAACGGACCATTTTCCACATTTCTGAAGCATGACGTAATGGGGGGGTGTTATCTCTTTTGTCGAAAATCAGCCGTTTTTGCTCGAACATTAAATGCCTCCAAATGGTATTTAATTAACTTCCCGAGCCCCTGGAAGCATGAAAATCACTTCAAACATGCTAATTTTAGCTCTAACACTGATGATCCACCTACAAATGTGAACTGACGCTCAAAAATAAAACATTTGAAAACGGACCATTTTCCACATTTCTGAAGCATGACGTAATGGGGGGGTGTTATCTCTTTTGTCGAAAATCAGCCGTTTTTGCTCGAACATTAAATGCCTCCAAATGGTATTTATTTCACTTCCCGAGCCCCTGGAAGCATGAAAATCACTTTAAACATGCTAATTTTAGCTCTAACACTGATGATCCACCTACAAATGTGAACTGACGTTCAAAAATAAAACATTTGAAAACGGACCATTTTCCACATTTCTGAAGCATGACGTAATGGGGGGGTGTTATCTCTTTTGTCGAAAATCAGCCGTTTTTGCTCGAACATTAAATGCCTCCAAATGGTATTTAATTAACTTCCCAGGGTGAAGAAACCCTTTTTGAGAACTCAGAGTGAGTAAATTGGCCATTTTCATGCACTTTTAACCATTCCATAAATCTTGTGTTTTGGGCCCCTGGAAGCATGAAAATCACTTTAAACATGCTAATTTTAGCTCTAACACTGATGATCCACCTACAAATGTGAACTGACGTTCAAAAATAAAACATTTGAAAACGGACCATTTTCCACATTTCTGAAGCATGACGTAATGGGGGGGTGTTATCTCTTTTGTCGAAAATCAGCCGTTTTTGCTCGAACATTAAATGCCTCCAAATGGTATTTATTTCACTTCCCGAGCCCCTGGAAGCATGAAAATCACTTTAAACATGCTACTTTTAGCTCTAACACTGATGATCCACCTACAAATGTGAACTGACGTTCAAAAATAAAACATTTGAAAACGGACCATTTTCCACATTTCTGAAGCATGACGTAATGGGGGGGTGTTATCTCTTTTGTCGAAAATCAGCCGTTTTTGCTCGAACATTAAATGCCTCCAAATGGTATTTAATTAACTTCCCGAGCCCCTGGAAGCATGAAAATCACTTTAAACATGCTAATTTTAGCTCTAACACTTATGATCCACCTACAAATGTGAACTGACGTTCAAAAATAAAACATTTGAAAACGGACCATTTTCCACATTTCTGAAGCATGACGTAATGGGGGGGTCTTATCTCTTTTGTCGAAAATCAGCTGTTTTTGCTCGAACATTAAATGCCTCCAAATGGTATTTAATTAACTTCCCGAGCCCCTGGAAGCATGAAAATCACTTTAAACATGCTAATTTTAGCTCTAACACTGATGATCCACCTACAAATGTGAACTGACGTTCAAAAATAAAACATTTGAAAACGGACCATTTTCCACATTTCTGAAGCATGACGTAATGGGGGGGTGTTATCTCTTTTGTCGAAAATCAGCCGTTTTTGCTCGAACATTAAATGCCTCCAAATGGTATTTAATTAACTTCCCGGGGTGAAGAAACCCTTTTTGAGAACTCAGAGTGAGTAAATTGGCCATTTTCATGCACTTTTAACCATTCCATAAATCTTGTGTTTTGGGCCCCTGGAAGCATGAAAATCACTTTAAACATGCTAATTTTAGCTCTAACACTGATGATCCACCTACAAATGTGAACTGACGTTCAAAAATAAAACATTTGAAAACGGACCATTTTCCACATTTCTGAAGCATGACGTAATGGGGGGGTGTTATCTCTTTTGTCGAAAATCAGCCGTTTTTGCTCGAACATTAAATGACTCCAAATGGTATTTAATTAACTTCCCGAGCCCCTGGAAGCATGAAAATCACTTTAAACATGCTAATTTTAGCTCTAACACTGATGATCCACCTACAAATGTGAACTGACGTTCAAAAATAAAACATTTGAAAACGGACCATTTTCCACATTTCTGAAGCATGACGTAATGGGGGGGTGTTATCTCTTTTGTCGAAAATCTGCCGTTTTTGCTCGAACATTAAATGCCTCCAAATGGTATTTAATTAACTTCCCGAGCCCCTGGAAGCATGAAAATCACTTTAAACATGCTAATTTTAGCTCTAACACTGATGATCCACCTACAAATGTGAACTGACGTTCAAAAATAAAAAATTTGAAAACGGACCATTTTCCACATTTCTGAAGCATGACATAATGGGGGGTGTTATCTCTTTTGTCGAAAATCAGCCGTTTTTGCTCGAACATTAAATGCCTCCAAATGGTATTTAATTAACTTCCCGAGCCCCTGGAAGCATGAAAATCACTTGAAACATGCTAATTTTAGCTCTAACACTGATGATCCACCTACAAATGTGAACTGACGTTCAAAAATAAAACATTTGAAAACGGACCATTTTCCACATTTCTGAAGCATGACGTAATGGGGGGGTGTTATCTCTTTTGTCGAAAATCAGCCGTTTTTGCTCGAACATTAAATGCCTCCAAATGATATTTAATTAACTTCCCGAGCCCCTGGAAGCATGAAAATCACTTTAAACATGCTAATTTTAGCTCTACAACTGATGATCCACCTACAAATGTGAACTGACGTTCAAAAATAAAACATTTGAAAACGGACCATTTTCCACATTTCTGAAGCATGACGTAATGGGGGGGTGTTATCTCTTTTGTCGAAAATCAGCCGTTTTTGCTCGAACATTAAATGCCTCCAAATGGTATTTAATTAACTTCCCGAGCCCCTGGAAGCATGAAAATCACTTTAAACATGCTAATTTTAGCTCTAACACTGATGATCCACCTACAAATGTGAACTGACGTTAAAAAATAAAACATTTGAAAACGGACCATTTTCCACATTTCTGAAGCATGACGTAATGGGGGGGTGTTATCTCTTTTGTCGAATCACAGCCGTTTTTGCTCGAACATTAAATGCCTCCAAATGGTATTTAATTAACTTCCCGAGCCCCTGGAAGCATGAAAATCACTTTAAACATGCTAATTTTAGCTCTAACACTGATGATCCACCTACAAATGTGAACTGACGTTCAAAAATAAAACATTTGAAAACGGACCATTTTCCACATTTCTGAAGCATGACGTAATGGGGGGTGTTATCTCTTTTGTCGAAAATCAGCCATTTTTGCTCGAACATTAAATGCCTCCAAATGGTATTTAATTAACTTCCCGGGGTGAAGAAACCCTTTTTGAGAACTCAGAGTGAGTAAATTGGCCATTTTCATGCACTTTTAACCATTCCATAAATCTTGTGTTTTGGGCCCCTGGAAGCATGAAAATCACTTTAAACATGCTAATTTTTAGCTCTAACACTGATGATCCACCTACAAATGTGAACTGACGTTCAAAAATAAAACATTTGAAAACGGACCATTTTCCACATTTCTGAAGCATGACGTAATGGGGGGGTGTTATCTCTTTTGTCGAAAATCAGCCGTTTTTGCTCGAACATTAAATGCCTCCAAATGGTATTTAATTAACTTCCCGAGCCCCTGGAAACATGAAAATCACTTTAAACATGCTAATTTTAGCTCTAACACTGATGATCCACCTACAAATGTGAACTGACGTTCAAAAATAAAACATTTGAAAACGGACCATTTTCCACATTTCTGAAGCATGACGTAATGGGGGGGTGTTATCTCTTTTGTCGAAAATCAGCCGTTTTTGCTCGAACATTAAATGCCTCCAAATGGTATTTAATTAACTTCCCGAGCCCCTGGAAGCATGAAAATCACTTTAAACATGCTAATTTTAGCTCTAACACTGATGATCCACCTACAAATGTGAACTGACGTTCAAAAATAAAACATTTGAAAACGAACCATTTTCCACATTTCTGAAGCATGACGTAATGGGGGGGTGTTATCTCTTTTGTCGAAAATCAGCCGTTTTTGCTCGAACATTAAATGCCTCCAAATGGTATTTAATTAACTTCCCGAGCCCCTGGAAGCATGAAAATCACTTTAAACATGCTAATTTTAGCTCTAACACTGATGATCCACCTACAAATGTGAACTGACGCTCAAAAATAAAACATTTGAAAACGGACCATTTTCCACATTTCTGAAGCATGACGTAATGGGGGGGTGTTATCTCTTTTGTCGAAAATCAGCCGTTTTTGCTCGAACATTAAATGCCTCCAAATGGTATTTATTTCACTTCCCGAGCCCCTGGAAGCATGAAAATCACTTTAAACATGCTAATTTTCGCTCTAACACTGATGATCCACCTACAAATGTGAACTGACGTTCAAAAATAAAACATTTGAAAACGGACCATTTTCCACATTTCTGAAGCATGACGTAATGGGGGGGTGTTATCTCTTTTGTCGAAAATCAGCCGTTTTTGCTCGAACATTAAATGCCTCCAAATGGTATTTATTTCACTTCCCGAGCCCCTGGAAGCATGAAAATCACTTTAAACATGCTACTTTTAGCTCTAACACTGATGATCCACCTACAAATGTGAACTGACGTTCAAAAATAAAACATTTGAAAACGGACCATTTTCCACATTTCTGAAGCATGACGTAATGGGGGGGTGTTATCTCTTTTGTCGAAAATCAGCCGTTTTTGCTCGAACATTAAATGCCTCCAAATGGTATTTAATTAACTTCCCGAGCCCCTGGAAGCATGAAAATCACTTTAAACATGCTAATTTTAGCTCTAACACTTATGATCCACCTACAAATGTGAACTGACGTTCAAAAATAAAACATTTGAAAACGGACCATTTTCCACATTTCTGAAGCATGACGTAATGGGGGGGTCTTATCTCTTTTGTCGAAAATCAGCTGTTTTTGCTCGAACATTAAATGCCTCCAAATGGTATTTAATTAACTTCCCGAGCCCCTGGAAGCATGAAAATCACTTTAAACATGCTAATTTTAGCTCTAACACTGATGATCCACCTACAAATGTGAACTGACGTTCAAAAATAAAACATTTGAAAACGGACCATTTTCCACATTTCTGAAGCATGACGTAATGGGGGGGTGTTATCTCTTTTGTCGAAAATCAGCCGTTTTTGCTCGAACATTAAATGCCTCCAAATGGTATTTAATTAACTTCCCGGGGTGAAGAAACCCTTTTTGAGAACTCAGAGTGAGTAAATTGGCCATTTTCATGCACTTTTAACCATTCCATAAATCTTGTGTTTTGGGCCCCTGGAAGCATGAAAATCACTTTAAACATGCTAATTTTAGCTCTAACACTGATGATCCACCTACAAATGTGAACTGACGTTCAAAAATAAAACATTTGAAAACGGACCATTTTCCACATTTCTGAAGCATGACGTAATGGGGGGGTGTTATCTCTTTTGTCGAAAATCAGCCGTTTTTGCTCGAACATTAAATGACTCCAAATGGTATTTAATTAACTTCCCGAGCCCCTGGAAGCATGAAAATCACTTTAAACATGCTAATTTTAGCTCTAACACTGATGATCCACCTACAAATGTGAACTGACGTTCAAAAATAAAACATTTGAAAACGGACCATTTTCCACATTTCTGAAGCATGACGTAATGGGGGGGTGTTATCTCTTTTGTCGAAAATCTGCCGTTTTTGCTCGAACATTAAATGCCTCCAAATGGTATTTAATTAACTTCCCGAGCCCCTGGAAGCATGAAAATCACTTTAAACATGCTAATTTTAGCTCTAACACTGATGATCCACCTACAAATGTGAACTGACGTTCAAAAATAAAAAATTTGAAAACGGACCATTTTCCACATTTCTGAAGCATGACATAATGGGGGGTGTTATCTCTTTTGTCGAAAATCAGCCGTTTTTGCTCGAACATTAAATGCCTCCAAATGGTATTTAATTAACTTCCCGAGCCCCTGGAAGCATGAAAATCACTTGAAACATGCTAATTTTAGCTCTAACACTGATGATCCACCTACAAATGTGAACTGACGTTCAAAAATAAAACATTTGAAAACGGACCATTTTCCACATTTCTGAAGCATGACGTAATGGGGGGGTGTTATCTCTTTTGTCGAAAATCAGCCGTTTTTGCTCGAACATTAAATGCCTCCAAATGATATTTAATTAACTTCCCGAGCCCCTGGAAGCATGAAAATCACTTTAAACATGCTAATTTTAGCTCTACAACTGATGATCCACCTACAAATGTGAACTGACGTTCAAAAATAAAACATTTGAAAACGGACCATTTTCCACATTTCTGAAGCATGACGTAATGGGGGGGTGTTATCTCTTTTGTCGAAAATCAGCCGTTTTTGCTCGAACATTAAATGCCTCCAAATGGTATTTAATTAACTTCCCGAGCCCCTGGAAGCATGAAAATCACTTTAAACATGCTAATTTTAGCTCTAACACTGATGATCCACCTACAAATGTGAACTGACGTTAAAAAATAAAACATTTGAAAACGGACCATTTTCCACATTTCTGAAGCATGACGTAATGGGGGGGTGTTATCTCTTTTGTCGAATCACAGCCGTTTTTGCTCGAACATTAAATGCCTCCAAATGGTATTTAATTAACTTCCCGAGCCCCTGGAAGCATGAAAATCACTTTAAACATGCTAATTTTAGCTCTAACACTGATGATCCACCTACAAATGTGAACTGACGTTCAAAAATAAAACATTTGAAAACGGACCATTTTCCACATTTCTGAAGCATGACGTAATGGGGGGTGTTATCTCTTTTGTCGAAAATCAGCCATTTTTGCTCGAACATTAAATGCCTCCAAATGGTATTTAATTAACTTCCCGGGGTGAAGAAACCCTTTTTGAGAACTCAGAGTGAGTAAATTGGCCATTTTCATGCACTTTTAACCATTCCATAAATCTTGTGTTTTGGGCCCCTGGAAGCATGAAAATCACTTTAAACATGCTAATTTTTAGCTCTAACACTGATGATCCACCTACAAATGTGAACTGACGTTCAAAAATAAAACATTTGAAAACGGACCATTTTCCACATTTCTGAAGCATGACGTAATGGGGGGGTGTTATCTCTTTTGTCGAAAATCAGCCGTTTTTGCTCGAACATTAAATGCCTCCAAATGGTATTTAATTAACTTCCCGAGCCCCTGGAAACATGAAAATCACTTTAAACATGCTAATTTTAGCTCTAACACTGATGATCCACCTACAAATGTGAACTGACGTTCAAAAATAAAACATTTGAAAACGGACCATTTTCCACATTTCTGAAGCATGACGTAATGGGGGGGTGTTATCTCTTTTGTCGAAAATCAGCCGTTTTTGCTCGAACATTAAATGCCTCCAAATGGTATTTAATTAACTTCCCGAGCCCCTGGAAGCATGAAAATCACTTTAAACATGCTAATTTTAGCTCTAACACTGATGATCCACCTACAAATGTGAACTGACGTTCAAAAATAAAACATTTGAAAACGAACCATTTTCCACATTTCTGAAGCATGACGTAATGGGGGGGTGTTATCTCTTTTGTCGAAAATCAGCCGTTTTTGCTCGAACATTAAATGCCTCCAAATGGTATTTAATTAACTTCCCGAGCCCCTGGAAGCATGAAAATCACTTTAAACATGCTAATTTTAGCTCTAACACTGATGATCCACCTACAAATGTGAACTGACGCTCAAAAATAAAACATTTGAAAACGGACCATTTTCCACATTTCTGAAGCATGACGTAATGGGGGGGTGTTATCTCTTTTGTCGAAAATCAGCCGTTTTTGCTCGAACATTAAATGCCTCCAAATGGTATTTATTTCACTTCCCGAGCCCCTGGAAGCATGAAAATCACTTTAAACATGCTAATTTTCGCTCTAACACTGATGATCCACCTACAAATGTGAACTGACGTTCAAAAATAAAACATTTGAAAACGGACCATTTTCCACATTTCTGAAGCATGACGTAATGGGGGGGTGTTATCTCTTTTGTCGAAAATCAGCCGTTTTTGCTCGAACATTAAATGCCTCCAAATGGTATTTAATTAACTTCCCGGGGTGAAGAAACCCTTTTTGAGAACTCAGAGTGAGTAAATTGGCCATTTTCATGCACTTTTAACCATTCCATAAATCTTGTGTTTTGGGCCCCTGGAAGCATGAAAATCACTTTAAACATGCTAATTTTAGCTCTAACACTGATGATCCACCTACAAATGTGAACTGACGTTCAAAAATAAAACATTTGAAAACGGACCATTTTCCACATTTCTGAAGCATGACGTAATGGGGGGGTGTTATCTCTTTTGTCGAAAATCAGCCGTTTTTGCTCGAACATTAAATGCCTCCAAATGGTATTTATTTCACTTCCCGAGCCCCTGGAAGCATGAAAATCACTTTAAACATGCTAATTTTAGCTCTAACACTGATGATCCACCTACAAATGTGAACTGACGTTCAAAAATAAAACATTTGAAAACGGACCACTTTCCACATTTCTGAAGCATGACGTAATGGGGGGGTGTTATCTCTTTTGTCGAAAATCAGCCGTTTTTGCTCGAACATTAAATGCCTCCAAATGGTATTTAATTAACTTCCCGAGCCCCTGGAAGCATGAAAATCACTTTAAACATGCTAATTTTAGCTCTAACACTGATGATCCACCTACAAATGTGAACTGACGTTCAAAAATAAAACATTTGAAAACGGACCATTTTCCACATTTCTGAAGCATGACGTAATGGGGGGGTGTTATCTCTTTTGTCGAAAATCAGCCTTTTTTGCTCGAACATTAAATGCCTCCAAATGGTATTTAATTAACTTCCCGGGGTGAAGAAACCCTTTTTGAGAACTCAGAGTGAGTAAATTGGCCATTTTCATGCACTTTTAACCATTCCATAAATCTTGTGTTTTGGGCCCCTGGAAGCATGAAAATCACTTTAAACATGCTAATTTTAGCTCTAACACTGATGATCCACCTACAAATGTGAACTGACGTTCAAAAATAAAACATTTGAAAACGGACCATTTTCCACATTTCTGAAGCATGACGTAATGGGGGGGTGTTATCTCTTTTGTCGAAAATCAGCCGTTTTTGCTCGAACATTAAATGCCTCCAAATGGTATTTAATTAACTTCCCGAGCCCCTGGAAGCATGAAAATCACTTTAAACATGCTAATTTTAGCTCTAACACTGATGATCCACCTACAAATGTGAACTGACGTTCAAAAATAAAACTTTTGAAAACGGACCATTTTCCACATTTCTGAAGCATGACATAATGGGGGGGTGTTATCTCTTTTGTCGAAAATCAGCCGTTTTTGCTCGAACATTAAATGCCTCCAAATGGTATTTAATTAACTTCCCGAGCCCCTGGAAGCATGAAAATCACTTTAAACATGCTAATTTTAGCTCTAACACTGATGATCCACCTACAAATGTGAACTGACGTTCAAAAATAAAACATTTGAAAACGGACCATTTTCCACATTTCTGAAGCATGACGTAATGGGGGGTGTTTTCTCTTTTGTCGAAAATCAGCCGTTTTTGCTCGAACATTAAATGCCTCCAAATGATATTTAATTAACTTCCAGAGCCCCTGGAAGCATGAAAATCACTTTAAACATGCTAATTTTAGCTCTAACACTGATGATCCACCTACAAATGTGAACTGACGTTCAAAAATAAAACATTTGAAAACGGACCATTTTCCACATTTCTGAAGCATGACGTAATGGGGGGGGTGTTATCTCTTTTGTCGAAAATCAGCCGTTTTTGCTTGAACATTAAATGCCTCCAAATGGTATTTATTTCACTTCCCGAGCCCCTGGAAGCATGAAAATCACTTTAAACATGCTAATTTTAGCTCTAACACTGATGATCCACCTACAAATGTGAACTGACGTTCAAAAATAAAACATTTGAAAACGGACCATTTTCCACATTTCTGAAGCATGACGTAATGGGGGGGTGTTATCTCTTTTGTCGAAAATCAGCCGTTTTTGCTGGAACATTAAATGCCTCCAAATGGTATTTAATTAACTTCCCGGGGTGAAGAAACCCTTTTTGAGAACTCAGAGTGAGTAAATTGGCCATTTTCATGCACTTTTAACCATTCCATAAATCTTGTGTTTTGGGCCCCTGGAAGCATGAAAATCACTTTAAACATGCTAATTTTAGCTCTAACACTGATGATCCACCTACAAATGTGAACTGACGTTCAAAAATAAAACATTTGAAAACGGACCATTTTCCACATTTCTGAAGCATGACGTAATGGGGGGGGTGTTATCTCTTTTGTCGAAAATCAGCCGTTTTTGCTCGAACATTAAATGCCTCCAAATGGTATTTATTTCACTTCCCGAGCCCCTGGAAGCATGAAAATCACTTTAAACATGCTAATTTTAGCTCTAACACTGATGATCCACCTACAGATGTGAACTGACGTTCAAAAATAAAACATTTGAAAACGGACCATTTTCCACATTTCTGAAGCATGACGTAATGGGGGGGTGTTATCTCTTTTGTCGAAAATCAGCCGTTTTTGCTCGAACATTAAATGCCTCCAAATGGTATTTATTTCACTTCCCGAGCCCCTGGAAGCATGAAAATCACTTTAAACATGCTAATTTTAGCTCTAACACTGAGGATCCACCTACAAATGTGAACTGACGTTCAAAAATAAAACATTTGAAAACGGACCATTTTCCACATTTCTGAAGCATGACGTAATGGCGGGGTGTTATCTCTTTTGTCGAAAATCAGCCGTTTTTGCTCGAACATTAAATGCCTCCAAATGGTATTTAATTAACTTCCCGGGGTGAAGAAACCCTTTTTGAGTACTCAGAGTGAGTAAATTGGCCATTTTCATGCACTTTTAACCATTCCATAAATCTTCTGTTTTGGGCCCCTGGAAGCATGAAAATCACTTTAAACATGCTAATTTTAGCTCTAACACTGATGATCCACCTACAAATGTGAACTGACGTTCAAAAATAAAACATTTGAAAACGGACCATTTTCCACATTTCTGAAGCATGACGTAATGGGGGGGTGTTATCTCTTTTGTCGAAAATCAGCCGTTTTTGCTCGAACATTAAATGCCTCCAAATGGTATTTATTTCACTTCCCGAGCCCCTGGAAGCATGAAAATCACTTTAAACATGCTAATTTTAGCTCTAACACTGATGATCCACCTACAAATGTGAACTGACGTTCAAAAATAAAACATTTGAAAACGGACCATTTTCCACATTTCTGAAGCATGACGTAATGGGGGGGTGTTATCTCTTTTGTCGAAAATCAGCCGATTTTGCTCGAACATTAAATGCCCCCAAATGGTATTTAATTAACTTCTCGGGGTGAAGAAACCCTTTTTAAGAACTCAGAGTGAGTAAATTGGCCATTTTCATGCACTTTTAACCATTCCATAAATCTTGTGTTTTGGGCCCCTGGAAGCATGAAAATCACTTTAAACATGCTAATTTTAGCTCTAACACTGATGATCCACCTACAAATGTGAACTGACGTTCAAAAATAAAACATTTGAAAACGGACCATTTTCCACATTTCTGAAGCATGACGTAATAGGGGGGTGTTATCTCTTTTGTCGAAAATCAGCCGTTTTTGCTCGAACATTAAATGCCTCCAAATGGTATTTAATTAACTTCCCGAGCCCCTGGAAGCATGAAAATCACTTTAAACATGCTAATTTTAGCTCTAACACTGATGATCCACCTACAAATGTGAACTGACGTTCAAAAATAAAACATTTGAAAACGGACCATTTTCCACATTTCTGAAGCATGACGTAATGGGGGGGTGTTATCTCTTTTGTCGAAAATCAGCCGTTTTTGCTCGAACATTAAATGCCTCCAAATGGTATTTAATTAACTTCCCGAGCCCCTGGAAGCATGAAAATCACTTCAAACATGCTAATTTTAGCTCTAACACTGATGATCCACCTACAAATGTGAACTGACGCTCAAAAATAAAACATTTGAAAACGGACCATTTTCCACATTTCTGAAGCATGACGTAATGGGGGGGTGTTATCTCTTTTGTCGAAAATCAGCCGTTTTTGCTCGAACATTAAATGCCTCCAAATGGTATTTATTTCACTTCCCGAGCCCCTGGAAGCATGAAAATCACTTTAAACATGCTAATTTTAGCTCTAACACTGATGATCCACCTACAAATGTGAACTGACGTTCAAAAATAAAACATTTGAAAACGGACCATTTTCCACATTTCTGAAGCATGACGTAATGGGGGGGTGTTATCTCTTTTGTCGAAAATCAGCCGTTTTTGCTCGAACATTAAATGCCTCCAAATGGTATTTAATTAACTTCCCAGGGTGAAGAAACCCTTTTTGAGAACTCAGAGTGAGTAAATTGGCCATTTTCATGCACTTTTAACCATTCCATAAATCTTGTGTTTTGGGCCCCTGGAAGCATGAAAATCACTTTAAACATGCTAATTTTAGCTCTAACACTGATGATCCACCTACAAATGTGAACTGACGTTCAAAAATAAAACATTTGAAAACGGACCATTTTCCACATTTCTGAAGCATGACGTAATGGGGGGGTGTTATCTCTTTTGTCGAAAATCAGCCGTTTTTGCTCGAACATT
Organism: Lissotriton vulgaris; assembly: GCF_964263255.1. Classification (NCBI taxonomy): domain Eukaryota; kingdom Metazoa; phylum Chordata; class Amphibia; order Caudata; family Salamandridae; genus Lissotriton; species Lissotriton vulgaris. Next base: position 208,888 of record NW_028253316.1, read on the forward strand.
AAATGCCTCCAAATGGTATTTATTTCACTTCCCGAGCCCCTGGAAGCATGAAAATCACTTTAAACATGCTACTTTTAGCTCTAACACTGATGATCCACCTACAAATGTGAACTGACGTTCAAAAATAAAACATTTGAAAACGGACCATTTTCCACATTTCTGAAGCATGACGTAATGGGGGGGTGTTATCTCTTTTGTCGAAAATCAGCCGTTTTTGCTCGAACATTAAATGCCTCCAAATGGTATTTAATTAACTTCCCGAGCCCCTGGAAGCATGAAAATCACTTTAAACATGCTAATTTTAGCTCTAACACTTATGATCCACCTACAAATGTGAACTGACGTTCAAAAATAAAACATTTGAAAACGGACCATTTTCCACATTTCTGAAGCATGACGTAATGGGGGGGTCTTATCTCTTTTGTCGAAAATCAGCTGTTTTTGCTCGAACATTAAATGCCTCCAAATGGTATTTAATTAACTTCCCGAGCCCCTGGAAGCATGAAAATCACTTTAAACATGCTAATTTTAGCTCTAACACTGATGATCCACCTACAAATGTGAACTGACGTTCAAAAATAAAACATTTGAAAACGGACCATTTTCCACATTTCTGAAGCATGACGTAATGGGGGGGTGTTATCTCTTTTGTCGAAAATCAGCCGTTTTTGCTCGAACATTAAATGCCTCCAAATGGTATTTAATTAACTTCCCGGGGTGAAGAAACCCTTTTTGAGAACTCAGAGTGAGTAAATTGGCCATTTTCATGCACTTTTAACCATTCCATAAATCTTGTGTTTTGGGCCCCTGGAAGCATGAAAATCACTTTAAACATGCTAATTTTAGCTCTAACACTGATGATCCACCTACAAATGTGAACTGACGTTCAAAAATAAAACATTTGAAAACGGACCATTTTCCACATTTCTGAAGCATGACGTAATGGGGGGGTGTTATCTCTTTTGTCGAAAATCAGCCGTTTTTGCTCGAACATTAAATGACTCCAAATGGTATTTAATTAACTTCCCGAGCCCCTGGAAGCATGAAAATCACTTTAAACATGCTAATTTTAGCTCTAACACTGATGATCCACCTACAAATGTGAACTGACGTTCAAAAATAAAACATTTGAAAACGGACCATTTTCCACATTTCTGAAGCATGACGTAATGGGGGGGTGTTATCTCTTTTGTCGAAAATCTGCCGTTTTTGCTCGAACATTAAATGCCTCCAAATGGTATTTAATTAACTTCCCGAGCCCCTGGAAGCATGAAAATCACTTTAAACATGCTAATTTTAGCTCTAACACTGATGATCCACCTACAAATGTGAACTGACGTTCAAAAATAAAAAATTTGAAAACGGACCATTTTCCACATTTCTGAAGCATGACATAATGGGGGGTGTTATCTCTTTTGTCGAAAATCAGCCGTTTTTGCTCGAACATTAAATGCCTCCAAATGGTATTTAATTAACTTCCCGAGCCCCTGGAAGCATGAAAATCACTTGAAACATGCTAATTTTAGCTCTAACACTGATGATCCACCTACAAATGTGAACTGACGTTCAAAAATAAAACATTTGAAAACGGACCATTTTCCACATTTCTGAAGCATGACGTAATGGGGGGGTGTTATCTCTTTTGTCGAAAATCAGCCGTTTTTGCTCGAACATTAAATGCCTCCAAATGATATTTAATTAACTTCCCGAGCCCCTGGAAGCATGAAAATCACTTTAAACATGCTAATTTTAGCTCTACAACTGATGATCCACCTACAAATGTGAACTGACGTTCAAAAATAAAACATTTGAAAACGGACCATTTTCCACATTTCTGAAGCATGACGTAATGGGGGGGTGTTATCTCTTTTGTCGAAAATCAGCCGTTTTTGCTCGAACATTAAATGCCTCCAAATGGTATTTAATTAACTTCCCGAGCCCCTGGAAGCATGAAAATCACTTTAAACATGCTAATTTTAGCTCTAACACTGATGATCCACCTACAAATGTGAACTGACGTTAAAAAATAAAACATTTGAAAACGGACCATTTTCCACATTTCTGAAGCATGACGTAATGGGGGGGTGTTATCTCTTTTGTCGAATCACAGCCGTTTTTGCTCGAACATTAAATGCCTCCAAATGGTATTTAATTAACTTCCCGAGCCCCTGGAAGCATGAAAATCACTTTAAACATGCTAATTTTAGCTCTAACACTGATGATCCACCTACAAATGTGAACTGACGTTCAAAAATAAAACATTTGAAAACGGACCATTTTCCACATTTCTGAAGCATGACGTAATGGGGGGTGTTATCTCTTTTGTCGAAAATCAGCCATTTTTGCTCGAACATTAAATGCCTCCAAATGGTATTTAATTAACTTCCCGGGGTGAAGAAACCCTTTTTGAGAACTCAGAGTGAGTAAATTGGCCATTTTCATGCACTTTTAACCATTCCATAAATCTTGTGTTTTGGGCCCCTGGAAGCATGAAAATCACTTTAAACATGCTAATTTTTAGCTCTAACACTGATGATCCACCTACAAATGTGAACTGACGTTCAAAAATAAAACATTTGAAAACGGACCATTTTCCACATTTCTGAAGCATGACGTAATGGGGGGGTGTTATCTCTTTTGTCGAAAATCAGCCGTTTTTGCTCGAACATTAAATGCCTCCAAATGGTATTTAATTAACTTCCCGAGCCCCTGGAAACATGAAAATCACTTTAAACATGCTAATTTTAGCTCTAACACTGATGATCCACCTACAAATGTGAACTGACGTTCAAAAATAAAACATTTGAAAACGGACCATTTTCCACATTTCTGAAGCATGACGTAATGGGGGGGTGTTATCTCTTTTGTCGAAAATCAGCCGTTTTTGCTCGAACATTAAATGCCTCCAAATGGTATTTAATTAACTTCCCGAGCCCCTGGAAGCATGAAAATCACTTTAAACATGCTAATTTTAGCTCTAACACTGATGATCCACCTACAAATGTGAACTGACGTTCAAAAATAAAACATTTGAAAACGAACCATTTTCCACATTTCTGAAGCATGACGTAATGGGGGGGTGTTATCTCTTTTGTCGAAAATCAGCCGTTTTTGCTCGAACATTAAATGCCTCCAAATGGTATTTAATTAACTTCCCGAGCCCCTGGAAGCATGAAAATCACTTTAAACATGCTAATTTTAGCTCTAACACTGATGATCCACCTACAAATGTGAACTGACGCTCAAAAATAAAACATTTGAAAACGGACCATTTTCCACATTTCTGAAGCATGACGTAATGGGGGGGTGTTATCTCTTTTGTCGAAAATCAGCCGTTTTTGCTCGAACATTAAATGCCTCCAAATGGTATTTATTTCACTTCCCGAGCCCCTGGAAGCATGAAAATCACTTTAAACATGCTAATTTTCGCTCTAACACTGATGATCCACCTACAAATGTGAACTGACGTTCAAAAATAAAACATTTGAAAACGGACCATTTTCCACATTTCTGAAGCATGACGTAATGGGGGGGTGTTATCTCTTTTGTCGAAAATCAGCCGTTTTTGCTCGAACATTAAATGCCTCCAAATGGTATTTATTTCACTTCCCGAGCCCCTGGAAGCATGAAAATCACTTTAAACATGCTACTTTTAGCTCTAACACTGATGATCCACCTACAAATGTGAACTGACGTTCAAAAATAAAACATTTGAAAACGGACCATTTTCCACATTTCTGAAGCATGACGTAATGGGGGGGTGTTATCTCTTTTGTCGAAAATCAGCCGTTTTTGCTCGAACATTAAATGCCTCCAAATGGTATTTAATTAACTTCCCGAGCCCCTGGAAGCATGAAAATCACTTTAAACATGCTAATTTTAGCTCTAACACTTATGATCCACCTACAAATGTGAACTGACGTTCAAAAATAAAACATTTGAAAACGGACCATTTTCCACATTTCTGAAGCATGACGTAATGGGGGGGTCTTATCTCTTTTGTCGAAAATCAGCTGTTTTTGCTCGAACATTAAATGCCTCCAAATGGTATTTAATTAACTTCCCGAGCCCCTGGAAGCATGAAAATCACTTTAAACATGCTAATTTTAGCTCTAACACTGATGATCCACCTACAAATGTGAACTGACGTTCAAAAATAAAACATTTGAAAACGGACCATTTTCCACATTTCTGAAGCATGACGTAATGGGGGGGTGTTATCTCTTTTGTCGAAAATCAGCCGTTTTTGCTCGAACATTAAATGCCTCCAAATGGTATTTAATTAACTTCCCGGGGTGAAGAAACCCTTTTTGAGAACTCAGAGTGAGTAAATTGGCCATTTTCATGCACTTTTAACCATTCCATAAATCTTGTGTTTTGGGCCCCTGGAAGCATGAAAATCACTTTAAACATGCTAATTTTAGCTCTAACACTGATGATCCACCTACAAATGTGAACTGACGTTCAAAAATAAAACATTTGAAAACGGACCATTTTCCACATTTCTGAAGCATGACGTAATGGGGGGGTGTTATCTCTTTTGTCGAAAATCAGCCGTTTTTGCTCGAACATTAAATGACTCCAAATGGTATTTAATTAACTTCCCGAGCCCCTGGAAGCATGAAAATCACTTTAAACATGCTAATTTTAGCTCTAACACTGATGATCCACCTACAAATGTGAACTGACGTTCAAAAATAAAACATTTGAAAACGGACCATTTTCCACATTTCTGAAGCATGACGTAATGGGGGGGTGTTATCTCTTTTGTCGAAAATCTGCCGTTTTTGCTCGAACATTAAATGCCTCCAAATGGTATTTAATTAACTTCCCGAGCCCCTGGAAGCATGAAAATCACTTTAAACATGCTAATTTTAGCTCTAACACTGATGATCCACCTACAAATGTGAACTGACGTTCAAAAATAAAAAATTTGAAAACGGACCATTTTCCACATTTCTGAAGCATGACATAATGGGGGGTGTTATCTCTTTTGTCGAAAATCAGCCGTTTTTGCTCGAACATTAAATGCCTCCAAATGGTATTTAATTAACTTCCCGAGCCCCTGGAAGCATGAAAATCACTTGAAACATGCTAATTTTAGCTCTAACACTGATGATCCACCTACAAATGTGAACTGACGTTCAAAAATAAAACATTTGAAAACGGACCATTTTCCACATTTCTGAAGCATGACGTAATGGGGGGGTGTTATCTCTTTTGTCGAAAATCAGCCGTTTTTGCTCGAACATTAAATGCCTCCAAATGATATTTAATTAACTTCCCGAGCCCCTGGAAGCATGAAAATCACTTTAAACATGCTAATTTTAGCTCTACAACTGATGATCCACCTACAAATGTGAACTGACGTTCAAAAATAAAACATTTGAAAACGGACCATTTTCCACATTTCTGAAGCATGACGTAATGGGGGGGTGTTATCTCTTTTGTCGAAAATCAGCCGTTTTTGCTCGAACATTAAATGCCTCCAAATGGTATTTAATTAACTTCCCGAGCCCCTGGAAGCATGAAAATCACTTTAAACATGCTAATTTTAGCTCTAACACTGATGATCCACCTACAAATGTGAACTGACGTTAAAAAATAAAACATTTGAAAACGGACCATTTTCCACATTTCTGAAGCATGACGTAATGGGGGGGTGTTATCTCTTTTGTCGAATCACAGCCGTTTTTGCTCGAACATTAAATGCCTCCAAATGGTATTTAATTAACTTCCCGAGCCCCTGGAAGCATGAAAATCACTTTAAACATGCTAATTTTAGCTCTAACACTGATGATCCACCTACAAATGTGAACTGACGTTCAAAAATAAAACATTTGAAAACGGACCATTTTCCACATTTCTGAAGCATGACGTAATGGGGGGTGTTATCTCTTTTGTCGAAAATCAGCCATTTTTGCTCGAACATTAAATGCCTCCAAATGGTATTTAATTAACTTCCCGGGGTGAAGAAACCCTTTTTGAGAACTCAGAGTGAGTAAATTGGCCATTTTCATGCACTTTTAACCATTCCATAAATCTTGTGTTTTGGGCCCCTGGAAGCATGAAAATCACTTTAAACATGCTAATTTTTAGCTCTAACACTGATGATCCACCTACAAATGTGAACTGACGTTCAAAAATAAAACATTTGAAAACGGACCATTTTCCACATTTCTGAAGCATGACGTAATGGGGGGGTGTTATCTCTTTTGTCGAAAATCAGCCGTTTTTGCTCGAACATTAAATGCCTCCAAATGGTATTTAATTAACTTCCCGAGCCCCTGGAAACATGAAAATCACTTTAAACATGCTAATTTTAGCTCTAACACTGATGATCCACCTACAAATGTGAACTGACGTTCAAAAATAAAACATTTGAAAACGGACCATTTTCCACATTTCTGAAGCATGACGTAATGGGGGGGTGTTATCTCTTTTGTCGAAAATCAGCCGTTTTTGCTCGAACATTAAATGCCTCCAAATGGTATTTAATTAACTTCCCGAGCCCCTGGAAGCATGAAAATCACTTTAAACATGCTAATTTTAGCTCTAACACTGATGATCCACCTACAAATGTGAACTGACGTTCAAAAATAAAACATTTGAAAACGAACCATTTTCCACATTTCTGAAGCATGACGTAATGGGGGGGTGTTATCTCTTTTGTCGAAAATCAGCCGTTTTTGCTCGAACATTAAATGCCTCCAAATGGTATTTAATTAACTTCCCGAGCCCCTGGAAGCATGAAAATCACTTTAAACATGCTAATTTTAGCTCTAACACTGATGATCCACCTACAAATGTGAACTGACGCTCAAAAATAAAACATTTGAAAACGGACCATTTTCCACATTTCTGAAGCATGACGTAATGGGGGGGTGTTATCTCTTTTGTCGAAAATCAGCCGTTTTTGCTCGAACATTAAATGCCTCCAAATGGTATTTATTTCACTTCCCGAGCCCCTGGAAGCATGAAAATCACTTTAAACATGCTAATTTTCGCTCTAACACTGATGATCCACCTACAAATGTGAACTGACGTTCAAAAATAAAACATTTGAAAACGGACCATTTTCCACATTTCTGAAGCATGACGTAATGGGGGGGTGTTATCTCTTTTGTCGAAAATCAGCCGTTTTTGCTCGAACATTAAATGCCTCCAAATGGTATTTAATTAACTTCCCGGGGTGAAGAAACCCTTTTTGAGAACTCAGAGTGAGTAAATTGGCCATTTTCATGCACTTTTAACCATTCCATAAATCTTGTGTTTTGGGCCTCTGGAAGCATGAAAATCACTTTAAACATGCTAATTTTAGCTCTAACACTGATGATCCAACTACAAATGTGAACTGACGTTCAAAAATAAAACATTTGAAAACGGACCATTTTCCACATTTCTGAAGCATGACGTAATGGGGGGGTGTTATCTCTTTTGTCGAAAATCAGCCGTTTTTGCTCGAACATTAAATGCCTCCAAATGGTATTTATTTCACTTCCCGAGCTCCTGGAAGCATGAAAATCACATTAAACATGCTAATTTTAGCTCTAACACTGATGATCCACCTACAAATGTGAACTGACGTTCAAAAATAAAACATTTGAAAACGGACCACTTTCCACATTTCTGAAGCATGACGTAATAGGGGGGTGTTATCTCTTTTGTCGAAAATCAGCCGTTTTTGCTCGAACATTAAATGCCTCCAAATGGTATTTAATTAACTTCCCGAGCCCCTGGAAGCATGAAAATCACTTTAAACATGCTAATTTTAGCTCTAACACTGATGATCCACCTACAAATGTGAACTGACGTTCAAAAATAAAACATTTGAAAACGGACCATTTTCCACATTTCTGAAGCATGACGTAATGGGGGGGTGTTATCTCTTTTGTCGAAAATCAGCCGTTTTTGCTCGAACATTAAATGCCTCCAAATGGTATTTAATTAACTTCCCGAGCCCCTGGAAGCATGAAAATCACTTTAAACATGCTAATTTTAGCTCTAACACTGATGATCGACCTACAAATGTGAACTGACGTTCAAAAATAAAACATTTGAAAACGGACCATTTTCCACATTTCTGAAGCATGACGTAATGGGGGGGTGTTATCTCTTTTGACGAAAATCAGCCGTTTTTGCTCGAACATTAAATGCCTCCAAATGGTATTTAATTAACTTCCCGGGGTGAAGAAACCCTTTTTGAGAACTCAGAGTGAGTAAATTGGCCATTTTCATGCACTTTTAACCATTCCATAAATCTTGTGTTTTGGGCCCCTGGAAGCATGAAAATCACTTTAAACATGCTAATTTTAGCTCTAACACTGATGATCCACCTACAAATGTGAACTGACGTTCAAAAATAAAACATTTGAAAACGGACCATTTTCCACATTTCTGAAGCATGACGTAATGGGGGGGGTGTTATCTCTTTTGTCGAAAATCAGCCGTTTTTGCTCGAACATTAAATGCCTCCAAATGGTATTTAATTAACTTCCCGAGCCCCTGGAAGCATGAAAATCACTTTAAACATGCTAATTTTAGCTCTAACACTGATGATCCACCTACAAATGTGAACTGACGTTCAAAAATAAAACATTTGAAAACGGACCATTTTCCACATTTCTGAAGCATGACGTAATGGGGGGGTGTTATCTCTTTTGTCGAAAATCAGCCGTTTTTGCTCGAACATTAAATGCCTCCAAATGGTATTTAATTAACTTCCCGAGCCCCGGGAAGCATGAAAATCACTTTAAACATGCTAATTTTCGCTCTAACACTGATGATCCACCTACAAATGTGAACTGACTTTCAAAAATAAAACATTTGAAAACGGACCATTTTCCACATTTCTGAAGCATGACGTAATGGGGGGGTGTTATCTCTTTTGTCGAAAATCAGCCGTTTTTGCTCGAACATTAAATGCCTCCAAATGGTATTTAATTAACTTCCCGGGGTGAAGAAACCCTTTTTGAGAACTCAGAGTGAGTAAATTGGCCATTTTCATGCACTTTTAACCATTCCATAAATCTTGTGTTTTGGGCCTCTGGAAGCATGAAAATCACTTTAAACATGCTAATTTTAGCTCTAACACTGATGATCCAACTACAAATGTGAACTGACGTTCAAAAATAAAACATTTGAAAACGGACCATTTTCCACATTTCTGAAGCATGACGTAATGGGGGGGTGTTATCTCTTTTGTCGAAAATCAGCCGTTTTTGCTCGAACATTAAATGCCTCCAAATGGTATTTATTTCACTTCCCGAGCTCCTGGAAGCATGAAAATCACATTAAACATGCTAATTTTAGCTCTAACACTGATGATCCACCTACAAATGTGAACTGACGTTCAAAAATAAAACATTTGAAAACGGACCACTTTCCACATTTCTGAAGCATGACGTAATAGGGGGGTGTTATCTCTTTTGTCGAAAATCAGCCGTTTTTGCTCGAACATTAAATGCCTCCAAATGGTATTTAATTAACTTCCCGAGCCCCTGGAAGCATGAAAATCACTTTAAACATGCTAATTTTAGCTCTAACACTGATGATCCACCTACAAATGTGAACTGACGTTCAAAAATAAAACATTTGAAAACGGACCATTTTCCACATTTCTGAAGCATGACGTAATGGGGGGGTGTTATCTCTTTTGTCGAAAATCAGCCGTTTTTGCTCGAACATTAAATGCCTCCAAATGGTATTTAATTAACTTCCCGAGCCCCTGGAAGCATGAAAATCACTTTAAACATGCTAATTTTAGCTCTAACACTGATGATCGACCTACAAATGTGAACTGACGTTCAAAAATAAAACATTTGAAAACGGACCATTTTCCACATTTCTGAAGCATGACGTAATGGGGGGGTGTTATCTCTTTTGACGAAAATCAGCCGTTTTTGCTCGAACATTAAATGCCTCCAAATGGTATTTAATTAACTTCCCGGGGTGAAGAAACCCTTTTTGAGAACTCAGAGTGAGTAAATTGGCCATTTTCATGCACTTTTAACCATTCCATAAATCTTGTGTTTTGGGCCCCTGGAAGCATGAAAATCACTTTAAACATGCTAATTTTAGCTCTAACACTGATGATCCACCTACAAATGTGAACTGACGTTCAAAAATAAAACATTTGAAAACGGACCATTTTCCACATTTCTGAAGCATGACGTAATGGGGGGGGTGTTATCTCTTTTGTCGAAAATCAGCCGTTTTTGCTCGAACATTAAATGCCTCCAAATGGTATTTAATTAACTTCCCGAGCCCCTGGAAGCATGAAAATCACTTTAAACATGCTAATTTTAGCTCTAACACTGATGATCCACCTACAAATGTGAACTGACGTTCAAAAATAAAAAATTTGAAAACGGACCATTTTCCACATTTCTGAAGCATGACGTAATGGGGGGGTGTTATCTCTTTTGTCGAAAATCAGCCGTTTTTGCTCGAACATTAAATGCCTCCAAATGGTATTTAATTAACTTCCCGAGCCCCGGGAAGCATGAAAATCACTTTAAACATGCTAATTTTAGCTCTAACACTGATGATCCACCTACAAATGTGAACTGACGCTCAAAAATAAAACATTTGAAAACGGACCATTTTCCACATTTCTGAAGCATGACGTAATGGGGGGGTGTTATCTCTTTTGTCGAAAATCAGCCGTTTTTGCTCGAACATTAAATGCCTCCAAATGGTATTTATTTCACTTCCCGAGCCCCTGGAAGCATGAAAATCACTTTAAACATGCTAATTTTAGCTCTAACACTGATGATCGACCTACAAATGTGAACTGACGTTCAAAAATAAAACATTTGAAAACGGACCATTTTCCACATTTCTGAAGCATGACGTAATGGGGGGGTGTTATCTCTTTTGTCGAAAATCAGCCGTTTTTGCTCGAACATTAAATGCCTCCAAATGGTATTTAATTAACTTCCCGGGGTGAAGAAACCCTTTTTGAGAACTCAGAGTGAGTAAATTGGCCATTTTCATGCACTTTTAACCATTCCATAAATCTTGTGTTTTGGGCCCCTGGAAGCATGAAAATCACTTTAAACATGCTAATTTTAGCTCTAACACTGATGATCCACCTACAAATGTGAACTGACGTTCAAAAATAAAACATTTGAAAACGGACCATTTTCCACATTTCTGAAGCATGACGTAATGGGGGGGGTGTTATCTCTTTTGTCGAAAATCAGCCGTTTTTGCTCGAACATTAAATGCCTCCAAATGGTATTTAATTAACTTCCCGAGCCCCTGGAAGCATGAAAATCACTTTAAACATGCTAATTTTAGCTCTAACACTGATGATCCACCTACAAATGTGAACTGACGTTCAAAAATTAAACATTTGAAAACGGACCATTTTCCACATTTCTGAAGCATGACGTAATGGGGGGGTGTTATTTCTTGTGTCGAAAATCAGCCGTTTTTGCTCGAACATTAAATGCCTCCAAATGGTATTTAATTAACTTCCCGAGCCCCTGGAAGCATGAAAATCACGTTAAACATGCTAATTTTAGCTCTAACACTGATGATCCACCTACAAATGTGAACTGACGTTCAAAAATAAAACATTTGAAAACGGACCATTTTCCACATTTCTGAAGCATGACGTAATGGGGGGGTGTTATCTCTTTTGTCGAAAATCAGCCGTTTTTGCTCGAACATTAAATGCCTCCAAATGGTATTTAATTAACTTCCCGAGCCCCTGGAAGCATGAAAATCACTTTAAACATGCTAATTTTAGCTCTAACACTGATGATCCACCTACAAATGTGAACTGACGCTCAAAAATAAAACATTTGAAAACGGACCATTTTCCACATTTCTGAAGCATGACGTAATGGGGGGTGTTATCTCTTTTGTCGAAAATCAGCCATTTTTGCTCGAACATTAAATGCCTCCAAATGGTATTTATTTCACTTCCCGAGCCCCTGGAAGCATGAAAATCACTTTAAACATGCTAATTTTAGCTCTAACACTGATGATCCACCAACAAATGTGAACTGACGTTCAAAAATAAAACATTTGAAAACGGACCATTTTCCACATTTCTGAAGCATGACGTAATGGGGGGGTGTTATCTCTTTTGTCGAAAATCAGCCGTTTTTGCTCGAACATTAAATGCCTCCAAATGGTATTTAATTAACTTCCCGGGGTGAAGAAACCCTTTTTGAGAACTCAGAGTGAGTAAATTGGCCATTTTCATGCACTTTTAACCATTCCATAAATCTTGTGTTTTGGGCCCCTGGAAGCATGAAAATCACTTTAAACATGCTAATTTTAGCTCTAACACTGATGATCCACCTACAAATGTGAACTGACGTTCAAAAATAAAACATTTGAAAACGGACCATTTTCCACATTTCTGAAGCATGACGTAATGGGGGGGTGTTATCTCTTTTGTCGAAAATCAGCCGTTTTTGCTCGAACATTAAATGCCTCCAAATGGTATTTAATTAACTTCCCGAGCCCCTGGAAGCATGAAAATCACTTTAAACATGCTAATTTTAGCTCTAACACTGATGATCCACCTACAAATGTGAACTGACGTTCAAAAATAAAACATTTGAAAACGGACCATTTTCCACATTTCTGAAGCATGACGTAATGGGGGGGTGTTATTTCTTGTGTCGAAAATCAGCCGTTTTTGCTCGAACATTAAATGCCTCCAAATGGTATTTAATTAACTTCCCGAGCCCCTGGAAGCATGAAAATCACTTTAAACATGCTAATTTTAGCTCTAACACTGATGATCCACCTACAAATGTGAACTGACGTTCAAAAATAAAACATTTGAAAACGGACCATTTTCCACATTTCTGAAGCATGACGTAATGGGGGGGTGTTATCTCTTTTGTCGAAAATCAGCCGTTTTTGCTCGAACATTAAATGCCTCCAAATGGTATTTAATTAACTTCCCGAGCCCCTGGAAGCATGAAAATCACTTTAAACATGCTAATTTTAGCTCTAACACTGATGATCCACCTACAAATGTGAACTGACGCTCAAAAATAAAACATTTGAAAACGGACCATTTTCCACATTTCTGAAGCATGACGTAATGGGGGGGTGTTATCTCTTTTGTCGAAAATCAGCCATTTTTGCTCGAACATTAAATGCCTCCAAATGGTATTTATTTCACTTCCCGAGCCCCTGGAAGCATGAAAATCACTTTAAACATGCTAATTTTAGCTCTAACACTGATGATCCACCTACAAATGTGAACTGACGTTCAAAAATAAAACATTTGAAAACGGACCATTTTCCACATTTCTGAAGCATGACGTAATGGGGGGGTGTTATCTCTTTTGTCGAAAATCAGCCGTTTTTGCTCGAACATTAAATGCCTCCAAATGGTATTTAATTAACTTCCCGGGGTGAAGAAACCCTTTTTGAGAACTCAGAGTGAGTAAATTGGCCATTTTCATGCACTTTTAACCATTCCATAAATCTTGTGTTTTGGGCCCCTGGAAGCATGAAAATCACTTTAAACATGCTAATTTTAGCTCTAACACTGATGATCCACCTACAAATGTGAACTGACGTTCAAAAATAAAACATTTGAAAACGGACCATTTTCCACATTTCTGAAGCATGACGTAATGGGGGGTGTTATCTCTTTTGTCGAAAATCAGCCGTTTTTGCTCGAACATTAAATGGCCTCCAAATGGTATTTATTTCACTTCCCGAGCCCCTGGAAGCATGAAAATCACTTTAAACATGCTAATTTTAGCTCTAACACTGATGATCCACCTACAAATGTGAACTGACGTTCAAAAAAAAAACATTTGAAAACGGACCATTTTCCACATTTCTGAAGCATGACGTAATGGGGGGGTGATATCTCTTTTGTCGAAAATCAGCCGTTTTTGCTCGAACATTAAATGCCTCCAAATGGTATTTAATTAACTTCCCGAGCCCCTGCAAGCATGAAAATCACTTTAAACATGCTAATTTTAGCTCTAACACTGATGATCCACCTACAAATGTGAACTGACGTTCAAAAATAAAACATTTGAAAACGGACCATTTTCCACATTTCTGAAGCATGACGTAATGGGGGGGGGTGTTATCTCTTTTGTCGAAAATCAGCCGTTTTTGCTCGAACATTAAATGCCTCCAAATGGTATTTATTTCACTTCCCGAGCCCCTGGAAGCATGAAAATCACTTTAAACATGCTAATTTTAGCTCTAACACTGATGATCCACCTACAGATGTGAACTGACGTTCAAAAATAAAACATTTGAAAACGGACCATTTTCCACATTTCTGAAGCATGACGTAATGGGGGGGTGTTATCTCTTTTGTCGAATATCAGCCGTTTTTGCTCGAACATTAAATGCCTTCAAATGGTATTTAATTAACTTCCCGAGCCCCTGGAAGCATGAAAATCACTTTAAACATGCTAATTTTAGCTCTAACACTGATGATCCACCTACAAATGTGAACTGACGTTCAAAAATAAAACATTTGAAAACGGACCATTTTCCACATTTCTGAAGCATGACGTAATGGGGGGGTGTTATCTCTTTTGTCGGAAATCAGCCGTTTTTGCTCGAACATTAAATGCCTCCAAATGGTATTTATTTCACTTCCCGAGCCCCTGGAAGCATGAAAATCACTTTAAACATGCTAATTTTAGCTCTAACACTGAGGATCCACCTACAAATGTGAACTGACGTTCAAAAATAAAACATTTGAAAACGGACCATTTTCCACATTTCTGAAGCATGACGTAATGAAGGGTGTTATCTCTTTTGTCGAAAATCAGCCGTTTTTGCTCGAACATTAAATGCCTCCAAATGGTATTTAATTAACTTCCCGGGGAGAAGAAACCCTTTTTGATTACTCAGAGTGAGTAAATTGGCCATTTTCATGCACTTTTAACCATTCCATAAATCTTGTGTTTTGGGCCCCTGGAAGCATGAAAATCACTTTAAACATGCTAATTTTAGCTCTAACACTGATGATCCACCTACAAATGTGAACTGACGTTCAAAAATAAAACATTTGAAAACTGACCATTTTCCACATTTCTGAAGCATGACGTAATGGCGGGGTGTTATCTCTTTTGTCGAAAATCAGCCGTTTTTGCTCGAACATTAAATGCCTCCAAATGGTATTTAATTAACTTCCCGGGGTGAAGAAACCCTTTTTGAGTACTCAGAGTGAGTAAATTGGCCATTTTCATGCACTTTTAACCATTCCATAAATCTTGTGTTTTGGGCCCCTGGAAGCATGAAAATCACTTTAAACATGCTAATTTTAGCTCTAACACTGATGATCCACCTACAAATGTGAACTGACGTTCAAAAATAAAACATTTGAAAACGGACCATTTTCCACATTTCTGAAGCATGACGTAATGGGGGGGGTGTTATCTCTTTTGTCGAAAATCAGCCGTTTTTGCTCGAACATTAAATGCCTCCAAATGGTATTTATTTCACTTCCCGAGCCCCTGGAAGCATGAAAATCACTTTAAACATGCTAATTTTAGCTCTAACACTGATGATCCACCTACAAATGTGAACTGACGTTCAAAAATAAAACATTTGAAAACGGACCATTTTCCACATTTCTGAAGCATGACGTAATGGGGGGGTGTTATCTCTTTTGTCGAAAATCAGCCGATTTTGCTCGAACATTAAATGCCTCCAAATGGTATTTAATTAACTTCCCGGGGTGAAGAAACCCTTTTTAAGAACTCAGAGTGAGTAAATTGGCCATTTTCATGCACTTTTAACCATTCCATAAATCTTGTGTTTTGGGCCCCTGGAAGCATGAAAATCACTTTAAACATGCTAATTTTAGCTCTAACACTGATGATCCACCTACAAATGTGAACTGACGTTCAAAAATAAAACATTTGAAAATGGACCATTTTCCACATTTCTGAAGCATGACGTAATAGGGGGGTGTTATCTCTTTTGTCGAAAATCAGCCGTTTTTGCTCGAACATTAAATGCCTCCAAATGGTATTTAATTAACTTCCCGAGCCCCTGGAAGCATGAAAATCACTTTAAACATGCTAATTTTAGCTCTAACACTGATGATCCACCTACAAATGTGAACTGACGTTCAAAAATAAAACATTTGAAAACGGACCATTTTCCACATTTCTGAAGCATGACGTAATGGGGGGGTGTTATCTCTTTTGTCGAAAATCAGCCGTTTTTGCTCGAACATTAAATGCCTCCAAATGGTATTTAATTAACTTCCCGAGCCCCTGGAAGCATGAAAATCACTTTAAACATGCTAATTTTAGCTCTAACACTGATGATCCACCTACAAATGTGAACTGACGTTCAAAAATAAAACATTTGAAAACGGACCATTTTCCACATTTCTGAAGCATGACGTAATGGGGGGGTGTTATCTCTTTTGTCGAAAATCAGCCGTTTTTGCTCGAACAATAAATGCCTCCAAATGGTATTTAATTAACTTCCCGAGCCCCTGGAAGCATGAAAATCACTTTAAACATGCTAATTTTAGCTCTAACACTGATGATCCACCTACAAATGTGAACTGACGCTCAAAAATAAAACATTTGAAAACGGACCATTTTCCACATTTCTGAAGCATGACGTAATGGGGGGGTGTTATCTCTTTTGTCGAAAATCAGCCGTTTTTGCTCGAACATTAAATGCCTCCAAATGGTATTTATTTCACTTCCCGAGCCCCTGGAAGCATGAAAATCACTTTAAACATGCTAATTTTAGCTCTAACACTGATGATCCACCTACAAATGTGAACTGACGTTCAAAAATAAAACATTTGAAAACGGACCATTTTCCACATTTCTGAAGCATGACGTAATGGGGGGGTGTTATCTCTTTTGTCGAAAATCAGCCGTTTTTGCTCGAACATTAAATGCCTCCAAATGGTATTTAATTAACTTCCCGGGGTGAATAAACCCTTTTTGAGAACTCAGAGTGAGTAAATTGGCCATTTTCATGCACTTTTAACCATTCCATAAATCTTGTGTTTTGGGCCCCTGGAAGCATGAAAATCACTTTAAACATGCTAATTTTAGCTCTAACACTGATGATCCACCTACAAATGTGAACTGACGTTCAAAAATAAAACATTTGAAAACGGACCATTTTCCACATTTCTGAAGCATGACGTAATGGGGGGGTGTTATCTCTTTTGTCGAAAATCAGCCGTTTTTGCTCGAACATTAAATGCCTCCAAATGGTATTTATTTCACTTCCCGAGCCCCTGGAAGCATGAAAATCACTTTAAACATGCTACTTTTAGCTCTAACACTGATGATCCACCTACAAATGTGAACTGACGTTCAAAAATAAAACATTTGAAAACGGACCATTTTCCACATTTCTGAAGCATGACGTAATGGGGGGGTGTTATCTCTTTTGTCGAAAATCAGCCGTTTTTGCTCGAACATTAAATGCCTCCAAATGGTATTTAATTAACTTCCCGAGCCCCTGGAAGCATGAAAATCACTTTAAACATGCTAATTTTAGCTCTAACACTGATGATCCACCTACAAATGTGAACTGACGTTCAAAAATAAAACATTTGAAAACGGACCATTTTCCACATTTCTGAAGCATGACGTAATGGGGGGGTGTTATCTCTTTTGTCGAAAATCAGCCGTTTTTGCTCGAACATTAAATGCCTCCAAATGGTATTTAATTAACTTCCCGGGGTGAAGAAACCCTTTTTGAGAACTCAGAGTGAGTAAATTGGCCATTTTCATGCACTTTTAACCATTCCATAAATCTTGTGTTTTGGGCCCCTGGAAGCATGAAAATCACTTTAAACATGCTAATTTTAGCTCTAACACTGATGATCCACCTACAAATGTGAACTGACGTTCAAAAATAAAACATTTGAAAACGGACCATTTTCCACATTTCTGAAGCATGACGTAATGGGGGGGTGTTATCTCTTTTGTCGAAAATCAGCCGTTTTTGCTCAAACATTAAATGCCTCCAAATGGTATTTAATTAACTTCCCGAGCCCCTGGAAGCATGAAAATCACTTTAAACATGCTAATTTTAGCTCTAACACTGATGATCCACCTACAAATGTGAACTGACGTTCAAAAATAAAACATTTGAAAACGGACCATTTTCCACATTTCTGAAGCATGACGTAATGGGGGGGTGTTATTTCTTGTGTCGAAAATCAGCCGTTTTTGCTCGAACATTAAATGCCTCCAAATGGTATTTAATTAACTTCCCGAGCCCCTGGAAGCATGAAAATCACTTTAAACATGCTAATTTTAGCTCTAACACTGATGATCCACCTACAAATGTGAACTGACGTTCAAAAATAAAACATTTGAAAACGGACCATTTTCCA
The DNA here is from genome assembly GCF_964263255.1 of Lissotriton vulgaris. Lineage (NCBI taxonomy): Eukaryota > Metazoa > Chordata > Amphibia > Caudata > Salamandridae > Lissotriton > Lissotriton vulgaris. The sequence goes on from NW_028253316.1 coordinate 227,234, forward strand.
CATTTCTGAAGCATGACATAATGGGGGGGTGTTATCTCTTTTGTCGAAAATCAGCCGTTTTTGCTCGAACATTAAATGCCTCCAAATGGTATTTAATTAACTTCCCGAGCCCCTGGAAGCATGAAAATCACTTTAAACATGCTAATTTTAGCTCTAACACTGATGATCCACCTACAAATGTGAACTGACGCTCAAAAATAAAACATTTGAAAACGGACCATTTTCCACATTTCTGAAGCATGACGTAATGGGGGGGTGTTATCTCTTTTGTCGAAAATCAGCCATTTTTGCTCGAACATTAAATGCCTCCAAATGGTATTTATTTCACTTCCCGAGCCCCTGGAAGCATGAAAATCACTTTAAACATGCTAATTTTAGCTCTAACACTGATGATCCACCTACAAATGTGAACTGACGTTCAAAAATAAAACATTTGAAAACGGACCATTTTCCACATTTCTGAAGCATGACGTAATGGGGGGGTGTTATCTCTTTTGTCGAAAATCAGCCGTTTTTGCTCGAACATTAAATGCCTCCAAATGGTATTTAATTAACTTCCCGGGGTGAAGAAACCCTTTTTGAGAACTCAGAGTGAGTAAATTGGCCATTTTCATGCACTTTTAACCATTCCATAAATCTTGTGTTTTGGGCCCCTGGAAGCATGAAAATCACTTTAAACATGCTAATTTTAGCTCTAACACTGATGATCCACCTACAAATGTGAACTGACGTTCAAAAATAAAACATTTGAAAACGGACCATTTTCCACATTTCTGAAGCATGACGTAATGGGGGGTGTTATCTCTTTTGTCGAAAATCAGCCGTTTTTGCTCGAACATTAAATGGCCTCCAAATGGTATTTATTTCACTTCCCGAGCCCCTGGAAGCATGAAAATCACTTTAAACATGCTAATTTTAGCTCTAACACTGATGATCCACCTACAAATGTGAACTGACGTTCAAAAAAAAAACATTTGAAAACGGACCATTTTCCACATTTCTGAAGCATGACGTAATGGGGGGGTGATATCTCTTTTGTCGAAAATCAGCCGTTTTTGCTCGAACATTAAATGCCTCCAAATGGTATTTAATTAACTTCCCGAGCCCCTGCAAGCATGAAAATCACTTTAAACATGCTAATTTTAGCTCTAACACTGATGATCCACCTACAAATGTGAACTGACGTTCAAAAATAAAACATTTGAAAACGGACCATTTTCCACATTTCTGAAGCATGACGTAATGGGGGGGGGTGTTATCTCTTTTGTCGAAAATCAGCCGTTTTTGCTCGAACATTAAATGCCTCCAAATGGTATTTATTTCACTTCCCGAGCCCCTGGAAGCATGAAAATCACTTTAAACATGCTAATTTTAGCTCTAACACTGATGATCCACCTACAGATGTGAACTGACGTTCAAAAATAAAACATTTGAAAACGGACCATTTTCCACATTTCTGAAGCATGACGTAATGGGGGGGTGTTATCTCTTTTGTCGAATATCAGCCGTTTTTGCTCGAACATTAAATGCCTTCAAATGGTATTTAATTAACTTCCCGAGCCCCTGGAAGCATGAAAATCACTTTAAACATGCTAATTTTAGCTCTAACACTGATGATCCACCTACAAATGTGAACTGACGTTCAAAAATAAAACATTTGAAAACGGACCATTTTCCACATTTCTGAAGCATGACGTAATGGGGGGGTGTTATCTCTTTTGTCGGAAATCAGCCGTTTTTGCTCGAACATTAAATGCCTCCAAATGGTATTTATTTCACTTCCCGAGCCCCTGGAAGCATGAAAATCACTTTAAACATGCTAATTTTAGCTCTAACACTGAGGATCCACCTACAAATGTGAACTGACGTTCAAAAATAAAACATTTGAAAACGGACCATTTTCCACATTTCTGAAGCATGACGTAATGAAGGGTGTTATCTCTTTTGTCGAAAATCAGCCGTTTTTGCTCGAACATTAAATGCCTCCAAATGGTATTTAATTAACTTCCCGGGGAGAAGAAACCCTTTTTGATTACTCAGAGTGAGTAAATTGGCCATTTTCATGCACTTTTAACCATTCCATAAATCTTGTGTTTTGGGCCCCTGGAAGCATGAAAATCACTTTAAACATGCTAATTTTAGCTCTAACACTGATGATCCACCTACAAATGTGAACTGACGTTCAAAAATAAAACATTTGAAAACTGACCATTTTCCACATTTCTGAAGCATGACGTAATGGCGGGGTGTTATCTCTTTTGTCGAAAATCAGCCGTTTTTGCTCGAACATTAAATGCCTCCAAATGGTATTTAATTAACTTCCCGGGGTGAAGAAACCCTTTTTGAGTACTCAGAGTGAGTAAATTGGCCATTTTCATGCACTTTTAACCATTCCATAAATCTTGTGTTTTGGGCCCCTGGAAGCATGAAAATCACTTTAAACATGCTAATTTTAGCTCTAACACTGATGATCCACCTACAAATGTGAACTGACGTTCAAAAATAAAACATTTGAAAACGGACCATTTTCCACATTTCTGAAGCATGACGTAATGGGGGGGGTGTTATCTCTTTTGTCGAAAATCAGCCGTTTTTGCTCGAACATTAAATGCCTCCAAATGGTATTTATTTCACTTCCCGAGCCCCTGGAAGCATGAAAATCACTTTAAACATGCTAATTTTAGCTCTAACACTGATGATCCACCTACAAATGTGAACTGACGTTCAAAAATAAAACATTTGAAAACGGACCATTTTCCACATTTCTGAAGCATGACGTAATGGGGGGGTGTTATCTCTTTTGTCGAAAATCAGCCGATTTTGCTCGAACATTAAATGCCTCCAAATGGTATTTAATTAACTTCCCGGGGTGAAGAAACCCTTTTTAAGAACTCAGAGTGAGTAAATTGGCCATTTTCATGCACTTTTAACCATTCCATAAATCTTGTGTTTTGGGCCCCTGGAAGCATGAAAATCACTTTAAACATGCTAATTTTAGCTCTAACACTGATGATCCACCTACAAATGTGAACTGACGTTCAAAAATAAAACATTTGAAAATGGACCATTTTCCACATTTCTGAAGCATGACGTAATAGGGGGGTGTTATCTCTTTTGTCGAAAATCAGCCGTTTTTGCTCGAACATTAAATGCCTCCAAATGGTATTTAATTAACTTCCCGAGCCCCTGGAAGCATGAAAATCACTTTAAACATGCTAATTTTAGCTCTAACACTGATGATCCACCTACAAATGTGAACTGACGTTCAAAAATAAAACATTTGAAAACGGACCATTTTCCACATTTCTGAAGCATGACGTAATGGGGGGGTGTTATCTCTTTTGTCGAAAATCAGCCGTTTTTGCTCGAACATTAAATGCCTCCAAATGGTATTTAATTAACTTCCCGAGCCCCTGGAAGCATGAAAATCACTTTAAACATGCTAATTTTAGCTCTAACACTGATGATCCACCTACAAATGTGAACTGACGTTCAAAAATAAAACATTTGAAAACGGACCATTTTCCACATTTCTGAAGCATGACGTAATGGGGGGGTGTTATCTCTTTTGTCGAAAATCAGCCGTTTTTGCTCGAACAATAAATGCCTCCAAATGGTATTTAATTAACTTCCCGAGCCCCTGGAAGCATGAAAATCACTTTAAACATGCTAATTTTAGCTCTAACACTGATGATCCACCTACAAATGTGAACTGACGCTCAAAAATAAAACATTTGAAAACGGACCATTTTCCACATTTCTGAAGCATGACGTAATGGGGGGGTGTTATCTCTTTTGTCGAAAATCAGCCGTTTTTGCTCGAACATTAAATGCCTCCAAATGGTATTTATTTCACTTCCCGAGCCCCTGGAAGCATGAAAATCACTTTAAACATGCTAATTTTAGCTCTAACACTGATGATCCACCTACAAATGTGAACTGACGTTCAAAAATAAAACATTTGAAAACGGACCATTTTCCACATTTCTGAAGCATGACGTAATGGGGGGGTGTTATCTCTTTTGTCGAAAATCAGCCGTTTTTGCTCGAACATTAAATGCCTCCAAATGGTATTTAATTAACTTCCCGGGGTGAATAAACCCTTTTTGAGAACTCAGAGTGAGTAAATTGGCCATTTTCATGCACTTTTAACCATTCCATAAATCTTGTGTTTTGGGCCCCTGGAAGCATGAAAATCACTTTAAACATGCTAATTTTAGCTCTAACACTGATGATCCACCTACAAATGTGAACTGACGTTCAAAAATAAAACATTTGAAAACGGACCATTTTCCACATTTCTGAAGCATGACGTAATGGGGGGGTGTTATCTCTTTTGTCGAAAATCAGCCGTTTTTGCTCGAACATTAAATGCCTCCAAATGGTATTTATTTCACTTCCCGAGCCCCTGGAAGCATGAAAATCACTTTAAACATGCTACTTTTAGCTCTAACACTGATGATCCACCTACAAATGTGAACTGACGTTCAAAAATAAAACATTTGAAAACGGACCATTTTCCACATTTCTGAAGCATGACGTAATGGGGGGGTGTTATCTCTTTTGTCGAAAATCAGCCGTTTTTGCTCGAACATTAAATGCCTCCAAATGGTATTTAATTAACTTCCCGAGCCCCTGGAAGCATGAAAATCACTTTAAACATGCTAATTTTAGCTCTAACACTTATGATCCACCTACAAATGTGAACTGACGTTCAATAATAAAACATTTGAAAACGGACCATTTTCCACATTTCTGAAGCATGACGTAATGGGGGGGTGTTATCTCTTTTGTCGAAAATCAGCTGTTTTTGCTCGAACATTAAATGCCTCCAAATGGTATTTAATTAACTTCCCGAGCCCCTGGAAGCATGAAAATCACTTTAAACATGCTAATTTTAGCTCTAACACTGATGATCCACCTACAAATGTGAACTGACGTTCAAAAATAAAACATTTGAAAACGGACCATTTTCCACATTTCTGAAGCATGACGTAATGGGGGGGTGTTATCTCTTTTGTCGAAAATCAGCCGTTTTTGCTCGAACATTAAATGCCTCCAAATGGTATTTAATTAACTTCCCGGGGTGAAGAAACCCTTTTTGAGAACTCAGAGTGAGTAAATTGGCCATTTTCATGCACTTTTAACCATTCCATAAATCTTGTGTTTTGGGCCCCTGGAAGCATGAAAATCACTTTAAACATGCTAATTTTAGCTCTAACACTGATGATCCACCTACAAATGTGAACTGACGTTCAAAAATAAAACATTTGAAAACGGACCATTTTCCACATTTCTGAAGCATGACGTAATGGGGGGGTGTTATCTCTTTTGTCGAAAATCAGCCGTTTTTGCTCAAACATTAAATGCCTCCAAATGGTATTTAATTAACTTCCCGAGCCCCTGGAAGCATGAAAATCACTTTAAACATGCTAATTTTAGCTCTAACACTGATGATCCACCTACAAATGTGAACTGACGTTCAAAAATAAAACATTTGAAAACGGACCATTTTCCACATTTCTGAAGCATGACGTAATGGGGGGGTGTTATCTCTTTTGTCGAAAATCAGCCGTTTTTGCTCGAACATTACATGCCTCCAAATGGTATTTATTTCAATTCCCGAGCCCCTGGAAGCATGAAAATCACTTTAAACATGCTAATTTTAGCTCTAACACTGATGATCCACCTACAAATGTGAACTGACGTTCAAAAATAAAACATTTGAAAACGGACCATTTTCCACATTTCTGAAGCATGACATAATGGGGGGGTGTTATCTCTTTTGTCGAAAATCAGCCGTTTTTGCTCGAACATTAAATGCCTCCAAATGGTATTTAATTAACTTCCCGAGCCCCTGGAAGCATGAAAATCACTTGAAACATGCTAATTTTAGCTCTAACACTGATGATCCACCTACAAATGTGAACTGACGTTCAAAAATAAAACATTTGAAAACGGACCATTTTCCACATTTCTGAAGCATGACGTAATGGGGGGGTGTTATCTCTTTTGTCGAAAATCAGCCGTTTTTGCTCGAACATTAAATGCCTCCAAATGATATTTAATTAACTTCCCGAGCGACTGGAAGCATGAAAATCACTTTAAACATGCTAATTTTAGCTCTAACACTGATGATCCACCTACAAATGTGAACTGACGTTCAAAAATAAAACATTTGAAAACGGACCATTTTCCACATTTCTGAAGCATGACGTAATGGGGGGGTGTTATCTCTTTTGTCGAAAATCAGCCGTTTTTGCTCGAACATTAAATGCCTCCAAATGGTATTTAATTAACTTCCCGAGCCCCTGGAAGCATGAAAATCACTTTAAACATGCTAATTTTAGCTCTAACACTGATGATCCACCTACAAATGTGAACTGACGTTCAAAAATAAAACATTTGAAAACGGACCATTTTCCACATTTCTGAAGCATGACGTAATGGGGGGTGTTATCTCTTTTGTCGAAAATCAGCCGTTTTTGCTCGAACATTAAATGCCTCCAAATGGTATTTAATTAACTTCCCGGGGTGAAGAAACCCTTTTTGAGAACTCAGAGTGAGTAAATTGGCCATTTTCATGCACTTTTAACCATTCCATAAATCTTGTGTTTTGGGCCCCTGGAAGCATGAAAATCACTTTAAACATGCTAATTTTTAGCTCTAACACTGATGATCCACCTACAAATGTGAACTGACGTTCAAAAATAAAACATTTGAAAACGGACCATTTTCCACATTTCTGAAGCATGACGTAATGGGGGGGTGTTATCTCTTTTGTCGAAAATCAGCCGTTTTTGCTCGAACATTAAATGTCTCCAAATGGTATTTAATTAACTTCCCGAGCCCCTGGAAACATGAAAATCACTTTAAACATGCTAATTTTAGCTCTAACACTGATGATCCACCTACAAATGTGAACTGACGTTCAAAAATAAAACATTTGAAAACGGACCATTTTCCACATTTCTGAAGCATGACGTAATGGGGGGGTGTTATCTCTTTTGTCGAAAATCAGCCGTTTTTGCTCGAACATTAAATGCCTCCAAATGGTATTTAATTAACTTCCCGAGCCCCTGGAAGCATGAAAATCACTTTAAACATGCTAATTTTAGCTCTAACACTGATGATCCACCTACAAATGTGAACTGACGTTCAAAAATAAAACATTTGAAAACGAACCATTTTCCACATTTCTGAAGCATGACGTAATGGGGGGGTGTTATCTCTTTTGTCGAAAATCAGCCGTTTTTGCTCGAACATTAAATGCCTCCAAATGGTATTTAATTAACTTCCCGAGCCCCTGGAAGCATGAAAATCACTTTAAACATGCTAATTTTAGCTCTAACACTGATGATCCACCTACAAATGTGAACTGACGCTCAAAAATAAAACATTTGAAAACGGACCATTTTCCACATTTCTGAAGCATGACGTAATGGGGGGGGTGTTATCTCTTTTGTCGAAAATCAGCCGTTTTTGCTCGAACATTAAATGCCTCCAAATGGTATTTATTTCACTTCCCAAGCCCCTGGAAGCATGAAAATCACTTTAAACATGCTAATTTTCGCTCTAACACTGATGATCCACCTACAAATGTGAACTGACGTTCAAAAATAAAACATTTGAAAACGGACCATTTTCCACATTTCTGAAGCATGACGTAATGGGGGGGTGTTATCTCTTTTGTCGAAAATCAGCCGTTTTTGCTCGAACATTAAATGCCTCCAAATGGTATTTAATTAACTTCCCGGGGTGAAGAAACCCTTTTTGAGAACTTAGAGTGAGTAAATTGGCCATTTTCATGCACTTTTAACCATTCCATAAATCTTGTGTTTTTGGGCCTCTGGAAGCATGAAAATCACTTTAAACATGCTAATTTTAGCTCTAACACTGATGATCCAACTACAAATGTGAACTGACGTTCAAAAATAAAACATTTGAAAACGGACCATTTTCCACATTTCTGAAGCATGACGTAATGGGGGGGTGTTATCTCTTTTGTCGAAAATCAGCCGTTTTTGCTCGAACATTAAATGCCTCCAAATGGTATTTATTTCACTTCCCGAGCTCCTGGAAGCATGAAAATCACATTAAACATGCTAATTTTAGCTCTAACACTGATGATCCACCTACAAATGTGAACTGACGTTCAAAAATAAAACATTTGAAAACGGACCACTTTCCACATTTCTGAAGCATGACGTAATAGGGGGGTGTTATCTCTTTTGTCGAAAATCAGCCGTTTTTGCTCGAACATTAAATGCCTCCAAATGGTATTTAATTAACTTCCCGAGCCCCTGGAAGCATGAAAATCACTTTAAACATGCTAATTTTAGCTCTAACACTGATGATCCACCTACAAATGTGAACTGACGTTCAAAAATAAAACATTTGAAAACGGACCATTTTCCACATTTCTGAAGCATGACGTAATGGGGGGGTGTTATCTCTTTTGTCGAAAATCAGCCGTTTTTGCTCGAACATTAAATGCCTCCAAATGGTATTTAATTAACTTCCCGAGCCCCTGGAAGCATGAAAATCACTTTAAACATGCTAATTTTAGCTCTAACACTGATGATCGACCTACAAATGTGAACTGACGTTCAAAAATAAAACATTTGAAAACGGACCATTTTCCACATTTCTGAAGCATGACGTAATGGGGGGGTGTTATCTCTTTTGTCGAAAATCAGCCGTTTTTGCTCGAACATTAAATGCCTCCAAATGGTATTTAATTAACTTCCCGGGGTGAAGAAACCCTTTTTGAGAACTCAGAGTGAGTAAATTGGCCATTTTTATGCACTTTTAACCATTCCATAAATCTTGTGTTTTGGGCCCCTGGAAGCATGAAAATCACTTTAAAGATGCTAATTTTAGCTCTAACACTGATGATCCACCTACAAATGTGAACTGACGTTCACAAATAAAACATTTGAAAACGGACCATTTTCCACATTTCTGAAGCATGACGTAATGGGGGGGTGTTATTTCTTGTGTCGAAAATCAGCCATTTTTGCTCGAACATTAAATGCCTCCAAATGGCATTTAATTAACTTCCCGAGCCCCAGGAAGCATGAAAATCACTTTAAACATGCTAATTTTAGCTCTAACACTGATGATCCACCTACAAATGTGAACTGACGTTCAAAAATAAAACATTTGAAAACGGACCATTTTCCACATTTCTGAAGCATGACGTAATGGGGGGGTGTTATCTCTTTTGTCGAAAATCAGCCGTTTTTGCTCGAACATTAAATGCCTCCAAATGGTATTTAATTAACTTCCCGAGCCCCTGGAAGCATGAAAATCACTTTAAACATGCTAATTTTAGCTCTAACACTGATGATCCACCTACAAATGTGAACTGACGTTCAAAAATAAAACATTTGAAAACGGACCATTTTCCACATTTCTGAAGCATGACGTAATGGGGGGGTGTTATCTCTTTTGTCGAAAATCAGCCGTTTTTGCTCGAACATTAAATGCCTCCAAATGGTATTTAATTAACTTCCCGAGCCCCTGGAAGCATGAAAATCACTTTAAACATGCTAATTTTAGCTCTAACACTGATGATCCACCTACAAATGTGAACTGACGCTCAAAAATAAAACATTTGAAAACGGACCATTTTCCACATTTCTGAAGCATGACGTAATGGGGGGGTGTTATCTCTTTTGTCGAAAATCAGCCGTTTTTGCTCGAACATTAAATGCCTCCAAATGGTATTTATTTCACTTCCCGAGCCCCTGGAAGCATGAAAATCACTTTAAACATGCTAATTTTAGCTCTAACACTGATGATCCACCTACAAATGTGAACTGACGTTCAAAAATAAAACATTTGAAAACGGACCATTTTCCACATTTCTGAAGCATGACGTAATGGGGGGGTGTTATCTCTTTTGTCGAAAATCAGCCGTTTTTGCTCGAACATTAAATGCCTCCAAATGGTATTTAATTAACTTCCGGGGGTGAAGAAACCCTTTTTGAGAACTCAGAGTGAGTAAATTGGCCATTTTCATGCACTTTTAACCATTCCATAAATCTTGTGTTTTGGGCCCCTGGAAGCATGAAAATCACTTTAAACATGCTAATTTTAGCTCTAACACTGATGATCCACCTACAAATGTGAACTGACGTTCAAAAATAAAACATTTGAAAACGGACCATTTTCCACATTTCTGAAGCATGACGTAATGGGGGGTGTTATCTCTTTTGTCGAAAATCAGCCGTTTTTGCTCGAACATTAAATGCCTCCAAATGGTATTTATTTCACTTCCCGAGCCCCTGGAAGCATGAAAATCACTTTAAACATGCTAATTTTAGCTCTAACACTGATGATCCACCTACAAATGTGAACTGACGTTCAAAAAAAAAACATTTGAAAACGGACCATTTTCCACATTTCTGAAGCATGACGTAATGGGGGGGTGATATCTCTTTTGTCGAAAATCAGCCGTTTTTGCTCGAACATTAAATGCCTCCAAATGGTATTTAATTAACTTCCCGAGCCCCTGGAAGCATGAAAATCACTTTAAACATGCTAATTTTAGCTCTAACACTGATGATCCACCTACAAATGTGAACTGACGTTCAAAAATAAAACATTTGAAAACGGACCATTTTCCACATTTCTGAAGCATGACGTAATGGGGGGGTGTTATCTCTTTTGTCGAAAATCAGCTGTTTTTGCTCGAACATTAAATGCCTCCAAATGGTATTTAATTAACTTCCCGAGCCCCTGGAAGCATGAAAATCACTTTAAACATGCTAATTTTAGCTCTAACACTGATGATCCACCTACAAATGTGAACTGACGTTCAAAAATAAAACATTTGAAAACGGACCATTTTCCACATTTCTGAAGCATGACGTAATGGGGGGGTGTTATCTCTTTTGTCGAAAATCAGCCGTTTTTGCTCGAACATTAAATGCCTCCAAATGGTATTTAATTAACTTCCCGGGGTGAAGAAACCCTTTTTGAGAACTCAGAGTGAGTAAATTGGCCATTTTCATGCACTTTTAACCATTCCATAAATCTTGTGTTTTGGGCCCCTGGAAGCATGAAAATCACTTTAAACATGCTAATTTTAGCTCTAACACTGATGATCCACCTACAAATGTGAACTGACGTTCAAAAATAAAACATTTGAAAACGGACCATTTTCCACATTTCTGAAGCATGACGTAATGGGGGGGTGTTATTTCTTGTGTCGAAAATCAGCCGTTTTTGCTCGAACATTAAATGCCTCCAAATGGTATTTAATTAACTTCCCGAGCCCCTGGAAGCATGAAAATCACTTTAAACATGCTAATTTTAGCTCTAACACTGATGATCCACCTACAAATGTGAACTGACGTTCAAAAATAAAACATTTGAAAACGGACCATTTTCCACATTTCTGAAGCATGACGTAATGGGGGGGTGTTATCTCTTTTGTCGAAAATCAGCCGTTTTTGCTCGAACATTAAATGCCTCCAAATGGTATTTAATTAACTTCCCGAGCCCCTGGAAGCATGAAAATCACTTTAAACATGCTAATTTTAGCTCTAACACTGATGATCCACCTACAAATGTGAACTGACGTTCAAAAATAAAACATTTGAAAACGGACCATTTTCCACATTTCTGAAGCATGACGTAATGGGGGGGTGTTATCTCTTTTGTCGAAAATCAGCCGTTTTTGCTCGAACATTAAATGCCTCCAAATGGTATTTAATTAACTTCCCGAGCCCCTGGAAGCATGAAAATCACTTTAAACATGCTAATTTTAGCTCTAACACTGATGATCCACCTACAAATGTGAACTGACGCTCAAAAATAAAACATTTGAAAACGGACCATTTTCCACATTTCTGAAGCATGACGTAATGGGGGGGTGTTATCTCTTTTGTCGAAAATCAGCCGTTTTTGCTCGAACATTAAATGCCTCCAAATGGTATTTATTTCACTTCCCGAGCCCCTGGAAGCATGAAAATCACTTTAAACATGCTAATTTTAGCTCTAACACTGATGATCCACCTACAAATGTGAACTGACGTTCAAAAATAAAACATTTGAAAACGGACCATTTTCCACATTTCTGAAGCATGACGTAATGGGGGGGTGTTATCTCTTTTGTCGAAAATCAGCCGTTTTTGCTCGAACATTAAATGCCTCCAAATGGTATTTAATTAACTTCCCGGGGTGAAGAAACCCTTTTTGAGAACTCAGAGTGAGTAAATTGGCCATTTTCATGCACTTTTAACCATTCCATAAATCTTGTGTTTTGGGCCCCTGGAAGCATGAAAATCACTTTAAACATGCTAATTTTAGCTCTAACACTGATGATCCACCTACAAATGTGAACTGACGTTCAAAAATAAAACATTTGAAAACGGACCATTTTCCACATTTCTGAAGCATGACGTAATGGGGGGTGTTATCTCTTTTGTCGAAAATCAGCCGTTTTTGCTCGAACATTAAATGCCTCCAAATGGTATTTATTTCACTTCCCGAGCCCCTGGAAGCATGAAAATCACTTTAAACATGCTAATTTTAGCTCTAACACTGATGATCCACCTACAAATGTGAACTGACGTTCAAAAAAAAAACATTTGAAAACGGACCATTTTCCACATTTCTGAAGCATGACGTAATGGGGGGGTGATATCTCTTTTGTCGAAAATCAGCCGTTTTTGCTCGAACATTAAATGCCTCCAAATGGTATTTAATTAACTTCCCGAGCCCCTGGAAGCATGAAAATCACTTTAAACATGCTAATTTTAGCTCTAACACTGATGATCCACCTACAAATGTGAACTGACGTTCAAAAATAAAACATTTGAAAACGGACCATTTTCCACATTTCTGAAGTATGACGTAATGGGGGGTGTTATCTCTTTTGTGGAAAATCAGCTGTTTTTGCTCGAACATTAAATGCCTCCAAATGGTATTTAATTAACTTCCCGAGCCCCTGGAAGCATGAAAATCACTTTAAACATGCTAATTTTAGCTCTAACACTGATGATCCACCTACAAATGTGAACTGACGTTCAAAAATAAAACATTTGAAAACGGACCATTTTCCACATTTCTGAAGCATGACGTAATGGGGGGGTGTTATCTCTTTTGTCGAAAATCAGCCGTTTTTGCTCGAACATTAAATGCCTCCAAATGGTATTTAATTAACTTCCCGGGGTGAAGAAACCCTTTTTGAGAACTCAGAGTGAGTAAATTGGCCATTTTCATGCACTTTTAACCATTCCATAAATCTTGTGTTTTGGGCCCCTGGAAGCATGAAAATCACTTTAAACATGCTAATTTTAGCTCTAACACTGATGATCCACCTACAAATGTGAACTGACGTTCAAAAATAAAACATTTGAAAACGGACCATTTTCCACATTTCTGAAGCATGACGTAATGGGGGGGTGTTATCTCTTTTGTCGAAAATCAGCCGTTTTTGCTCGAACATTAAATGCCTCCAAATGGTATTTAATTAACTTCCCGAGCCCCTGGAAGCATGAAAATCACTTTAAACATGCTAATTTTAGCTCTAACACTGATGATCCACCTACAAATGTGAACTGACGTTCAAAAATAAAACATTTGAAAACGGACCATTTTCCACATTTCTGAAGCATGACGTAATGGGGGGGTGTTATCTCTTTTGTCGAAAATCAGCCGTTTTTGCTCGAACATTAAATGCCTCCAAATGGTATTTAATTAACTTCCTGGGGTGAAGAAACCCTTTTTGAGAACTCAGAGTGAGTAAATTGGCCATTTTCATGCACTTTTAACCATTCCATAAATCTTGTGTTTTGGGCCCCTGGAAGCATGAAAATCACTTTAAACATGCTAATTTTAGCTCTAACACTGATGATCCACCTACAAATGTGAACTGACGTTCAAAAATAAAACATTTGAAAACGGACCATTTTCCACATTTCTGAAGCATGACGTAATGGGGGGGTGTTATCTCTTTTGTCGAAAATCAGCCGTTTTTGCTCGAACATTAAATGCCTCCAAATGGTATTTATTTCACTTCCCGAGCCCCTGGATGCATGAAAATCACTTTAAACATGCTAATTTTAGCTCTAACACTGATGATCCACCTACAAATGTGAACTGACGTTCAAAAATAAAACATTTGAAAACGGACCATTTTCCACATTTCTGAAGCATGACGTAATGGGGGGTGTTATCTCTTTTGTCGAAAATCAGCCGTTTTTGCTCGAACATTAAATGCCTCCAAATGGTATTTAATCTACTTCCCGGGGTGAAGAAACCCTTTTTGAGAACTCAGAGTGAGTAAATTGGCCATTTTCATGCACTTTTAACCATTCCATAAATCTTGTGTTTTGGGCCCCTGGAAGCATGAAAATCACTTTAAACATGCTAATTTTAGCTCTAACACTGATAATCCACCTACAAATGTGAACTGACGTTCAAAAATAAAACACTTGAAAACGGACCATTTTCCACATTTCTGAAGCATGACGTAATGGGGGGGGTGTTATCTCTTTTGTCGAAAATCAGCCGTTTTTGCTCGAACATTAAATGCCTCCAAATGGTATTTAATTAACTTCCCGGGGTGAAGAAACCCTTTTTGAGAACTCAGAGTGAGTAAATTGGCCATTTTCATGCACTTTTAACCATTCCATAAATCTTGTGTTTTGGGCCCCTGGAAGCATGAAAATCACTTTAAACATGCTAATTTTAGCTCTAACACTGATGATCCACCTACAAATGTGAACTGACGTTCAAAAATAAAACATTTGAAAAAGGACCATTTTCCACATTTCTGAAGCATGACGTAATGGGGGGTGTTATCTCTTTTGTCGAAAATCAGCCGTTTTTGCTCGAACATTAAATGCCTCCAAATGGTATTTATTTTACTTCCCGAGCCCCTGGAAGCATGAAAATCACTTTAAACATGCTAATTTTAGCTCTAACACTGATGATCCACCTACAAATGTGAACTGACGTTCAAAAATAAAACATTTGAAAACGGACCATTTTCCACATTTCTGAAGCATGACGTAATGGGGGGGTGTTATCTCTTTTGTCGAAAATCAGCCGTTTTTGCTGGAACATTAAATGCCTCCAAATGGTATTTAATTAACTTCCCGGGGTGAAGAAACCCTTTTTGAGAACTCAGAGTGAGTAAATTGGCCATTTTCATGCACTTTTAACCATTCCAGAAATCTTGTGTTTTGGGCCCCTGGAAGCATGAAAATCACTTTAAACATGCTAATTTTAGCTCTAACACTGATGATCCACCTACAAATGTGAACTGACGTTCAAAAATAAAACATTTGAAAACGGACCATTTTCCACATTTCTGAAGCATGACGTAATGGGGGGGTGTTATCTCTTTTGTCGAAAATCAGCCGTTTTTGCTCGAACATTAAATGCCTCCAAATGGTATTTATTTCACTTCCCGAGCCCCTGGAAGCATGAAAATCACTTTAAACATGCTAATTTTAGCTCTAACACTGATGATCCACCTACAAATGTGAACTGACGTTCAAAAATAAAACATTTGAAAACGGACCATTTTCCACATTTCTGAAGCATGACGTAATGGGGGGGTGTTGTCTCTTTTGTCGAATATCAGCCATTTTTGCTCGAACATCAAATGCCTTCAAATGGTATTTAATTAACTTCCCGAGCCCCTGGAAGCATGAAAATCACTTTAAACATGCTAATTTTAGCTCTAACACTGATGATCCACCTACAAATGTGAACTGACGTTCAAAAATAAAACATTTGAAAACGGACCATTTTCCACATTTCTGAAGCATGACGTAATGGGGGGGTGTTATCTCTTTTGTCGAAAATCAGCCGTTTTTGCTCGAACCTTAAATGCCTCCAAATGGTATTTATTTCACTTCCCGAGCCCCTGGAAGCATGAAAATCACTTTAAACATGCTAATTTTAGCTCTAACACTGATGATCCACCTACAAATGTGAACTGACGTTCAAAAATAAAACATTTGAAAACTGACCATTTTCCACATTTCTGAAGCATGACGTAATGAAGGGTGTTATCTCTTTTGTCGAAAATCAGCCGTTTTTGCTCGAACATTAAATGCCTCCAAATGGTATTTATTTCACTTCCCGAGCCCCTGGAAGCATGAAAATCACTTTAAACATGCTAATTTTAGCTCTAACACTGATGATCCACCTACAAATGTGAACTGACGTTCAAAAATAAAACATTTGAAAACGGACCATTTTCCACATTTTTGAAGCATGACGTAATGGGGGGGTGTTATCTCTTTTGTCGAAAATCAGCCGTTTTTGCTCGAACATTAAATGCCTCCAAATGGTATTTAATTAACTTCCGGGGGTGAAGAAACCCTTTTTAAGAACTCAGAGTGAGTAAATTGGCCATTTTCATGAACTTTTAACCATTCCATAAATCTTGTGTTTTGGGCCCCTGGAAGCATGAAAATCACTTTAAACATGCTAATTTTAGCTCTAACACTGATGATCCACCTACAAATGTGAACTGACATTCAAAAATAAAACATTTGAAAACGGACCATTTTCCACATTTCTGAAGCATGACGTAATGGGGGGGTGTTATCTCTTTTGTCGAAAATCAGCCGTTTTTGCTCGAACATTAAATGCCTCCAAATGGTATTTAATTAACTTCCCGAGCCCCTGGAAGCATGAAAATCACTTTAAACAGGCTAATTTTAGCTCTAACACTGATGATCCACCTACAAATGTGAACTGACGTTCAAAAATAAAACATTTGAAAACGGACCATTTTCCACATTTCTGAAGCATGACGTAATGGGGGGGTGTTATCTCTTTTGTCGAAAATCAGCCGTTTTTGCTCGAACATTAAATGCCTCCAAATGGTATTTAATTAACTTCCCGAGCCCCTGGAAGCATGAAAATCACTTTAAACATGCTAATTTTAGCTCTAACACTGATGATCCACCTACAAATGTGAACTGACGTTCAAAAATAAAACATTTGAAAACGGACCATTTTCCACATTTCTGAAGCATGACGTAATGGGGGGTGTTATCTCTTTTGTCGAAAATCAGCCGTTTTTGCTCGAACATTAAATGCCTCCAAATGGTATTTAATTAACTTCCCGAGCCCCTGGAAGCATGAAAATCACTTTAAACATTCTAATTTTAGCTCTAACACTGATGATCCACCTACAAATGTGAACTGACGTTCAAAAATAAAACATTTGAAAACGGACCATTTTCCACATTTCTGAAGCATGACGTAATGGTGGGGTGTTATCTCTTTTGTCGAAAATCAGCCGTTTTTGCTCGAACATTAAATGCCTCCAAATGGTATTTATTTCACTTCCCGAGCCCCTGGAAGCATGAAAATCCCTTTAAACATGCTAATTTTAGCTCTAACACTGATGATCCACCTACAAATGTGAACTGACGTTCAAAAATAAAACATTTGAAAACGGACCATTTTCCACATTTCTGAAGCATGACGTAATGGGGGGGTGTTATCTCTTTTGTCGAAAATCAGCCGTTTTTGCTCGAACATTAAATGCCTCCAAATGGTATTTAATTAACTTCCCGGGGTGAAGAAACCCTTTTTGAGAACTCAGAGTGAGTAAATTGGCCATTTTCATGCACTTTTAACCATTCCATAAATCTTGTGTTTTGGGCCCCTGGAAGCATGAAAATCACTTTAAACATGCTAATTTTAGCTCTAACACTGATGATCCACCTACAAATGTGAACTGACGTTCAAAAATAAAACATTTGAAAACGGACCATTTTCCACATTTCTGAAGCATGACGTAATGGGGGGGTGTTATCTCTTTTGTCGAAAATCAGCCGTTTTTGCTCGAACATTAAATGCCTCCAAATGGTATTTATTTCACTTCCCGAGCCCCTGGATGCATGAAAATCACTTTAAACATGCTAATTTTAGCTCTAACACTGATGATCCACCTACAAATGTGAACTGACGTTCAAAAATAAAACATTTGAAAACGGACCATTTTCCACATTTCTGAAGCATGACATAATGGGGGGGTGTTATCTCTTTTGTCGAAAATCAGCCGTTTTTGCTCGAACATTAAATGCCTCCAAATGGTATTTAATCAACTTCCCGGGGTGAAGAAACCCTTTTTGAGAACTCAGAGTGAGTAAATTGGCCATTTTCATGCACTTTTAACCATTCCATAAATCTTGTGTTTTGGGCCCCTGGAAGCATGAAAATCACTTTAAACATGCTAATTTTAGCTCTAACACTGATAATCCACCTACAAATGTGAACTGACGTTCAAAAATAAAACACTTGAAAACGGACCATTTTCCACATTTCTGAAGCATGACGTAATGGGGGGGTGTTATCTCTTTTGTCGAAAATCAGCCGTTTTTGCTCGAACATTAAATGCCTCCAAATGGTATTTATTTCACTTCCCGAGCCCCTGGAAGCATGAAAATCACTTTAAACATGCTAATTTTAGCTCTAACACTGATGATCCACCTACAAATGTGAACTGACGTTCAAAAAAAAAACATTTGAAAACGGACCATTTTCCACATTTCTGAAGCATGACGTAATGGGGGGGTAATATCTCTTTTGTCGAAAATCAGCCGTTTTTGCTCGAACATTAAATGCCTCCAAATGGTATTTAATTAACTTCCCGAGCCCCTGGAAGCATGAAAATCACTTTAAACATGCTAATTTTAGCTCTAACACTGATGATCCACCTACAAATGTGAACTGACGTTCAAAAATAAAACATTTGAAAACGGACCATTTTCCACATTTCTGAAGCATGACGTAATGGGGGGGTGTTATCTCTTTTGTCGAAAATCAGCTGTTTTTGCTCGAACATTAAATGCCTCCAAATGGTATTTAATTAACTTCCCGAGCCCCTGGAAGCATGAAAATCACTTTAAACATGCTAATTTTAGCTCTAACACTGATGATCCACCTACAAATGTGAACTGACGTTCAAAAATAAAACATTTGAAAACGGACCATTTTCCACATTTCTGAAGCATGACGTAATGGGGGGGTGTTATCTCTTTTGTCGAAAATCAGCCGTTTTTGCTCGAACATTAAATGCCTCCAAATGGTATTTAATTAACTTCCCGGGGTGAAGAAACCCTTTTTGAGAACTCAGAGTGAGTAAATTGGCCATTTTCATGCACTTTTAACCATTCCATAAATCTTGTGTTTTGGGCCCCTGGAAGCATGAAAATCACTTTAAACATGCTAATTTTAGCTCTAACACTGATGATCCACCTACAAATGTGAACTGACGTTCAAAAATAAAACATTTGAAAACGGACCATTTTCCACATTTCTGAAGCATGACGTAATGGGGGGGTGTTATTTCTTGTGTCGAAAATCAGCCGTTTTTGCTCGAACATTAAATGCCTCCAAATGGTATTTAATTAACTTCCCGAGCCCCTGGAAGCATGAAAATCACTTTAAACATGCTAATTTTAGCTCTAACACTGATGATCCACCTACAAATGTGAACTGACGTTCAAAAATAAAACATTTGAAAACGGACCATTTTCCACATTTCTGAAGCATGACGTAATGGGGGGGTGTTATCTCTTTTGTCGAAAATCAGCCGTTTTTGCTCGAACATTAAATGCCTCCAAATGGTATTTAATTAACTTCCCGAGCCCCTGGAAGCATGAAAATCACTTTAAACATGCTAATTTTAGCTCTAACACTGATGATCCACCTACAAATGTGAACTGACGTTCAAAAATAAAACATTTGAAAACGGACCATTTTCCACATTTCTGAAGCATGACGTAATGGGGGGGTGTTATCTCTTTTGTCGAAAATCAGCCGTTTTTGCTCGAACATTAAATGCCTCCAAATGGTATTTAATTAACTTCCCGAGCCCCTGGAAGCATGAAAATCACTTTAAACATGCTAATTTTAGCTCTAACACTGATGATCCACCTACAAATGTGAACTGACGCTCAAAAATAAAACATTTGAAAACGGACCATTTTCCACATTTCTGAAGCATGACGTAATGGGGGGGTGTTATCTCTTTTGTCGAAAATCAGCCGTTTTTGCTCGAACATTAAATGCCTCCAAATGGTATTTATTTCACTTCCCGAGCCCCTGGAAGCATGAAAATCACTTTAAACATGCTAATTTTAGCTCTAACACTGATGATCCACCTACAAATGTGAACTGACGTTCAAAAATAAAACATTTGAAAACGGACCATTTTCCACATTTCTGAAGCATGACGTAATGGGGGGGTGTTATCTCTTTTGTCGAAAAGCAGCCGTTTTTGCTCGAACATTAAATGCCTCCAAATGGTATTTAATTAACTTCCCGGGGTGAAGAAACCCTTTTTGAGAACTCAGAGTGAGTAAATTGGCCATTTTCATGCACTTTTAACCATTCCATAAATCTTGTGTTTTGGGCCCCTGGAAGCATGAAAATCACTTTAAACATGCTAATTTTAGCTCTAACACTGATGATCCACCTACAAATGTGAACTGACGTTCAAAAATAAAACATTTGAAAACGGACCATTTTCCACATTTCTGAAGCATGACGTAATGGGGGGTGTTATCTCTTTTGTCGAAAATCAGCCGTTTTTGCTCGAACATTAAATGCCTCCAAATGGTATTTATTTCACTTCCCGAGCCCCTGGAAGCATGAAAATCACTTTAAACATGCTAATTTTAGCTCTAACACTGATGATCCACCTACAAATGTGAACTGACGTTCAAAAAAAAAACATTTGAAAACGGACCATTTTCCACATTTCTGAAGCATGACGTAATGGGGGGGTGATATCTCTTTTGTCGAAAATCAGCCGTTTTTGCTCGAACATTAAATGCCTCCAAATGGTATTTAATTAACTTCCCGAGCCCCTGGAAGCATGAAAATCACTTTAAACATGCTAATTTTAGCTCTAACATTGATGATCCACCTACAAATGTGAACTGACGTTCAAAAATAAAACATTTGAAAACGGACCATTTTCCACATTTCTGAAGCATGACGTAATGGGGGGGTGTTATCTCTTTTGTCGAAAATCAGCTGTTTTTGCTCGAACATTAAATGCCTCCAAATGGTATTTAATTAACTTCCCGAGCCCCTGGAAGCATGAAAATCACTTTAAACATGCTAATTTTAGCTCTAACACTGATGATCCACCTACAAATGTGAACTGACGTTCAAAAATAAAACATTTGAAAACGGACCATTTTCCACATTTCTGAAGCATGACGTAATGGGGGGGTGTTATCTCTTTTGTCGAAAATCAGCCGTTTTTGCTCGAACATTAAATACCTCCAAATGGTATTTAATTAACTTCCCGGGGTGAAGAAACCCTTTTTGAGAACTCAGAGTGAGTAAATTGGCCATTTTCATGCACTTTTAACCATTCCATAAATCTTGTGTTTTGGGCCCCTGGAAGCATGAAAATCACTTTAAACATGCTAATTTTAGCTCTAACACTGATGATCCACCTACAAATGTGAACTGACGTTCAAAAATAAAACATTTGAAAACGGACCATTTTCCACATTTCTGAAGCATGACGTAATGGGGGGGTGTTATCTCTTTTGTCGAAAATCAGCCGTTTTTGCTCGAACATTAAATGCCTCCAAATGGTATTTAATTAACTTCCCGAGCCCCTGGAAGCATGAAAATCACTTTAAACATGCTAATTTTAGCTCTAACACTGATGATCCACCTACAAATGTGAACTGACGTTCAAAAATAAAACATTTGAAAACGGACCATTTTCCACATTTCTGAAGCATGACGTAATGGGGGGGTGTTATCTCTTTTGTCGAAAATCAGCCGTTTTTGCTCGAACATTAAATGCCTCCAAATGGTATTTAATTAACTTCCCGAGCCCCTGGAAGCATGAAAATCACTTTAAACATGCTAATTTTAGCTCTAACACTGATGATCCACCTACAAATGTGAACTGACGTTCAAAAATAAAACATTTGAAAACGGACCATTTTCCACATTTCTGAAGCATGACGTAATGGGGGGGTGTTATCTCTTTTGTCGAAAATCAGCCGTTTTTGCTCGAACATTAAATGCCTCCAAATGGTATTTAATTAACTTCCCGGGGTGAAGAAACCCTTTTTAAGAACTCAGAGTGAGTAAATTGGCCATTTTCATGCACTTTTAACCATTCCATAAATCTTGTGTTTTGGGCCCCTGGAAGCATGAAAATCACTTTAAACATGCTAATTTTAGCTCTAACACTGATGATCCACCTACAAATGTGAACTGACGTTCAAAAATAAAACATTTGAAAACGGACCATTTTCCACATTTCTGAAGCATGACGTAATGGGGGGGGTGTTATCTCTTTTGTCGAAAATCAGCCGTTTTTGCTCGAACATTAAATGCCTCCAAATGGTATTTAATTAACTTCCCGGGGTGAAGAAACCCTTTTTGAGAACTCAGAGTGAGTAAATTGGCCATTTTCATGCACTTTTAACCATTCCATAAATCTTGTGTTTTGGGCCCCTGGAAGCATGAAAATCACTTTAAACATGCTAATTTTAGCTCTAACACTGATGATCCACCTACAAATGTGAACTGACGTTCAAAAATAAAACATTTGAAAACGGACCATTTTCCACATTTCTGAAGCATGACGTAATGGGGGGTGTTATCTCTTTTGTCGAAAATCAGCCGTTTTTGCTCGAACATTAAATGCCTCCAAATGGTATTTATTTTACTTCCCGAGCCCCTGGAAGCATGAAAATCACTTTAAACATGCTAATTTTAGCTCTAACACTGATGATCCACCTACAAATGTGAACTGACGTTCAAAAATAAAACATTTGAAAACGGACCATTTTCCACATTTCTGAAGCATGACGTAATGGGGGGGTGTTATCTCTTTTGTCGAAAATCAGCCGTTTTTGCTGGAACATTAAATGCCTCCAAATGGTATTTAATTAACTTCCCGGGGTGAAGAAACCCTTTTTGAGAACTCAGAGTGAGTAAATTGGCCATTTTCATGCACTTTTAACCATTCCAGAAATCTTGTGTTTTGGGCCCCTGGAAGCATGAAAATCACTTTAAACATGCTAATTTTAGCTCTAACACTGATGATCCACCTACAAATGTGAACTGACGTTCAAAAATAAAACATTTGAAAACGGACCATTTTCCACATTTCTGAAGCATGACGTAATGGGGGGGTGTTATCTCTTTTGTCGAAAATCAGCCGTTTTTGCTCGAACATTAAATGCCTCCAAATGGTATTTATTTCACTTCCCGAGCCCCTGGAAGCATGAAAATCACTTTAAACATGCTAATTTTAGCTCTAACACTGATGATCCACCTACAAATGTGAACTGACGTTCAAAAATAAAACATTTGAAAACGGACCATTTTCCACATTTCTGAAGCATGACGTAATGGGGGGGTGTTGTCTCTTTTGTCGAATATCAGCCATTTTTGCTCGAACATCAAATGCCTTCAAATGGTATTTAATTAACTTCCCGAGCCCCTGGAAGCATGAAAATCACTTTAAACATGCTAATTTTAGCTCTAACACTGATGATCCACCTACAAATGTGAACTGACGTTCAAAAATAAAACATTTGAAAACGGACCATTTTCCACATTTCTGAAGCATGACGTAATGGGGGGGTGTTATCTCTTTTGTCGAAAATCAGCCGTTTTTGCTCGAACCTTAAATGCCTCCAAATGGTATTTATTTCACTTCCCGAGCCCCTGGAAGCATGAAAATCACTTTAAACATGCTAATTTTAGCTCTAACACTGATGATCCACCTACAAATGTGAACTGACGTTCAAAAATAAAACATTTGAAAACTGACCATTTTCCACATTTCTGAAGCATGACGTAATGAAGGGTGTTATCTCTTTTGTCGAAAATCAGCCGTTTTTGCTCGAACATTAAATGCCTCCAAATGGTATTTAATTAACTTCCCGGGGTGAAGAAACCCTTTTTGAGTACTCAGAGTGAGTAAATTGGCCATTTTCATGCACTTTTAACCATTCCATAAATCTTGTGTTTTGGGCCCCTGGAAGCATGAAAATCACTTTAAACATGCTAATTTTAGCTCTAACACTGATGATCCACCTACAAATGTGAACTGACGTTCAAAAATAAAACATTTGAAAACGGACCATTTTCCACATTTCTGAAGCATGACGTAATGGGGGGGTGTTATCTCTTTTGTCGAAAATCAGCCGTTTTTGCTCGAACATTAAATGCCTCCAAATGGTATTTATTTCACTTCCCGAGCCCCTGGAAGCATGAAAATCACTTTAAACATGCTAATTTTAGCTCTAACACTGATGATCCACCTACAAATGTGAACTGACGTTCAAAAATAAAACATTTGAAAACGGACCATTTTCCACATTTTTGAAGCATGACGTAATGGGGGGGTGTTATCTCTTTTGTCGAAAATCAGCCGTTTTTGCTCGAACATTAAATGCCTCCAAATGGTATTTAATTAACTTCCCGGGGTGAAGAAACCCTTTTTAAGAACTCAGAGTGAGTAAATTGGCCATTTTCATGCACTTTTAACCATTCCATAAATCTTGTGTTTTGGGCCCCTGGAAGCATGAAAATCACTTTAAACATGCTAATTTTAGCTCTAACACTGATGATCCACCTACAAATGTGAACTGACGTTCAAAAATAAAACATTTGAAAACGGACCATTTTCCACATTTCTGAAGCATGACGTAATGGGGGGGGTGTTATCTCTTTTGTCGAAAATCAGCCGTTTTTGCTCGAACATTAAATGCCTCCAAATGGTATTTAATTAACTTCCCGAGCCCCTGGAAGCATGAAAATCACTTTAAACAGGCTAATTTTAGCTCTAACACTGATGATCCACCTACAAATGTGAACTGACGTTCAAAAATAAAACATTTGAAAACGGACCATTTTCCACATTTCTGAAGCATGACGTAATGGGGGGGTGTTATCTCTTTTGTCGAAAATCAGCCGTTTTTGCTCGAACATTAAATGCCTCCAAATGGTATTTAATTAACTTCCCGAGCCCCTGGAAGCATGAAAATCACTTTAAACATGCTAATTTTAGCTCTAACACTGATGATCCACCTACAAATGTGAACTGACGTTCAAAAATAAAACATTTGAAAACGGACCATTTTCCACATTTCTGAAGCATGACGTAATGGGGGGTGTTATCTCTTTTGTCGAAAATCAGCCGTTTTTGCTCGAACATTAAATGCCTCCAAATGGTATTTAATGAACTTCCCGAGCCCCTGGAAGCATGAAAATCACTTTAAACATTCTAATTTTAGCTCTAACACTGATGATCCACCTACAAATGTGAACTGACGTTCAAAAATAAAACATTTGAAAACGGACCATTTTCCACATTTCTGAAGCATGACGTAATGGTGGGGTGTTATCTCTTTTGTCGAAAATCAGCCGTTTTTGCTCGAACATTAAATGCCTCCAAATGGTATTTATTTCACTTCCCGAGCCCCTGGAAGCATGAAAATCCCTTTAAACATGCTAATTTTAGCTCTAACACTGATGATCCACCTACAAATGTGAACTGACGTTCAAAAATAAAACATTTGAAAACGGACCATTTTCCACATTTCTGAAGCATGACGTAATGGGGGGGTGTTATCTCTTTTGTCGAAAATCAGCCGTTTTTGCTCGAACATTAAATGCCTCCAAATGGTATTTAATTAACTTCCCGGGTGAAGAAACCCTTTTTGAGAACTCAGAGTGAGTAAATTGGCCATTTTCATGCACTTTTAACCATTCCATAAATCTTGTGTTTTGGGCCCCTGGAAGCATGAAAATCACTTTAAACATGCTAATTTTAGCTCTAACACTGATGATCCACCTACAAATGTGAACTGACGTTCAAAAATAAAACATTTGAAAACGGACCATTTTCCACATTTCTGAAGCATGACGTAATGGGGGGGTGTTATCTCTTTTGTCGAAAATCAGCCGTTTTTGCTCGAACATTAAATGCCTCCAAATGGTATTTATTTCACTTCCCGAGCCCCTGGATGCATGAAAATCACTTTAAACATGCTAATTTTAGCTCTAACACTGATAATCCACCTACAAATGTGAACTGACGTTCAAAAATAAAACACTTGAAAACGGACCATTTTCCACATTTCTGAAGCATGACGTAATGGGGGGGTGTTATCTCTTTTGTCGAAAATCAGCCGTTTTTGCTCGAACATTAAATGCCTCCAAATGGTATTTAATTAACTTCCCGGGGTGAAGAAACCCTTTTTGAGAACTCAGAGTGAGTAAATTGGCCATTTTCATGCACTTTTAACCATTCCATAAATCTTGTGTTTTGGGCCCCTGGAAGCATGAAAATCACTTTAAACATGCTAATTTTAGCTCTAACACTGATGATCCACCTACAAATGTGAACTGACGTTCAAAAATAAAACATTTGAAAACGGACCATTTTCCACATTTCTGAAGCATGACGTAATGGGGGGTGTTATCTCTTTTGTCGAAAATCAGCCGTTTTTGCTCGAACATTAAATGCCTCCAAATGGTATTTATTTCACTTCCCGAGCCCCTGGAAGCATGAAAATCACTTTAAACATGCTAATTTTAGCTCTAACACTGATGATCCACCTACAAATGTGAACTGACGTTCAAAAAAAAAACATTTGAAAACGGACCATTTTCCACATTTCTGAAGCATGACGTAATGGGGGGGTGATATCTCTTTTGTCGAAAATCAGCCGTTTTTGCTCGAACATTAAATGCCTCCAAATGGTATTTAATTAACTTCGCGAGCCCCTGGAAGCATGAGAATCACTTTAAACATGCTAATTTTAGCTCTAACATTGATGATCCACCTACAAATGTGAACTGACGTTCAAAAATAAAACATTTGAAAACGGACCATTTTCCACATTTCTGAAGCATGACGTAATGGGGGGGTGTTATCTCTTTTGTCGAAAATCAGCTGTTTTTGCTCGAACATTAAATGCCTCCAAATGGTATTTAATTAACTTCCCGAGCCCCTGGAAGCATGAAAATCACTTTAAACATGCTAATTTTAGCTCTAACACTGATGATCCACCTACAAATGTGAACTGACGTTCAAAAATAAAACACTTGAAAACGGACCATTTTCCACATTTCTGAAGCATGACGTAATGGGGGGGTGTTATCTCTTTTGTCGAAAATCAGCCGTTTTTGCTCGAACATTAAATGCCTCCAAATGGTATTTAATTAACTTCCCGGGGTGAAGAAACCCTTTTTGAGAACTCAGAGTGAGTAAATTGGCCATTTTCATGCACTTTTAACCATTCCATAAATCTTGTGTTTTGGGCCCCTGGAAGCATGAAAATCACTTTAAACATGCTAATTTTAGCTCTAACACTGATGATCCACCTACAAATGTGAACTGACGTTCAAAAATAAAACATTTGAAAACGGACCATTTTCCACATTTCTGAAGCATGACGTAATGGGGGGTGTTATCTCTTTTGTCGAAAATCAGCCGTTTTTGCTCGAACATTAAATGCCTCCAAATGGTATTTATTTCACTTCCCGAGCCCCTGGAAGCATGAAAATCACTTTAAACATGCTAATTTTAGCTCTAACACTGATGATCCACCTACAAATGTGAACTGACGTTCAAAAAAAAAACATTTGAAAACGGACCATTTTCCACATTTCTGAAGCATGACGTAATGGGGGGGTGATATCTCTTTTGTCGAAAATCAGCCGTTTTTGCTCGAACATTAAATGCCTCCAAATGGTATTTAATTAACTTCGCGAGCCCCTGGAAGCATGAGAATCACTTTAAACATGCTAATTTTAGCTCTAACATTGATGATCCACCTACAAATGTGAACTGACGTTCAAAAATAAAACATTTGAAAACGGACCATTTTCCACATTTCTGAAGCATGACGTAATGGGGGGGTGTTATCTCTTTTGTCGAAAATCAGCTGTTTTTGCTCGAACATTAAATGCCTCCAAATGGTATTTAATTAACTTCCCGAGCCCTGGAAGCATGAAAATCACTTTAAACATGCTAATTTTAGCTCTAACACTGATGATCCACCTACAAATGTGAACTGACGTTCAAAAATAAAACATTTGAAAACGGACCATTTTCCACATTTCTGAAGCATGACGTAATGGGGGGGTGTTATCTCTTTTGTCGAAAATCAGCCGTTTTTGCTCGAACATTAAATGCCTCCAAATGGTATTTAATTAACTTCCCGGGGTGAAGAAACCCTTTTTGAGAACTCAGAGTGAGTAAATTGGCCATTTTCATGCACTTTTAACCATTCCATAAATCTTGTGTTTTGGGCCCCTGGAAGCATGAAAATCACTTTAAACATGCTAATTTTAGCTCTAACACTGATGATCCACCTACAAATGTGAACTGACGTTCAAAAATAAAACATTTGAAAACGGACCATTTTCCACATTTCTGAAGCATGACGTAATGGGGGGGTGTTATCTCTTTTGTCGAAAATCAGCCGTTTTTGCTCGAACATTAAATGCCTCCAAATGGTATTTAATTAACTTCCCGAGCCCCTGGAAGCATGAAAATCACTTTAAACATGCTAATTTTAGCTCTAACACTGATGATCCACCTACAAATGTGAACTGACGTTCAAAAATAAAACATTTGAAAACGGACCATTTTCCACATTTCTGAAGCATGACGTAATGGGGGGGTGTTATCTCTTTTGTCGAAAATCAGCCGTTTTTGCTCGAACATTAAATGCCTCCAAATGGTATTTAATTAACTTCCCGAGCCCCTGGAAGCATGAAAATCACTTTAAACATGCTAATTTTAGCTCTAACACTGATGATCCACCTACAAATGTGAACTGACGTTCAAAAATAAAACATTTGAAAACGGACCATTTTCCACATTTCTGAAGCATGACGTAATGGGGGGGTGTTATCTCTTTTGTCGAAAATCAGCCGTTTTTGCTCGAACATTAAATGCCTCCAAATGGTATTTAATTAACTTCCCGAGCCCCTGGAAGCATGAAAATCACGTTAAACATGCTAATTTTAGCTCTAACACTGATGATCCACCTACAAATGTGAACTGACGTTCAAAAATAAAACATTTGAAAACGGACCATTTTCCACATTTCTGAAGCATGACGTAATGGGGGGGTGTTATCTCTTTTGTCGAAAATCAGCCGTTTTTGCTGGAACATTAAATGCCTCCAAATGGTATTTAATTAACTTCCCGAGCCCCTGGAAGCATGAAAATCACTTTAAACATGCTAATTTTAGCTCTAACACTGATGATCCACCTACAAATGTGAACTGACGTTCAAAAATAAAACATTTGAAAACGGACCATTTTCCACATTTCTGAAGCATGACGTAATGGGGGGTGTTATCTCTTTTGTCGAAAATCAGCCGTTTTTGCTCGAACATTAAATGCCTCCAAATGGTATTTAATCAACTTCACGGGGTGAAGAAACCCTTTTTGAGAACTCAGAGTGAGTAAATTGGCCATTTTCATGCACTTTTAACCATTCCATAAATCTTGTGTTTTGGGCCCCTGGAAGCATGAAAATCACTTTAAACATGCTAATTTTAGCTCTAACACTGATAATCCACCTACAAATGTGAACTGACGTTCAAAAATAAAACACTTGAAAACGGACCATTTTCCACATTTCTGAAGCATGACGTAATGGGGGGGGTGTTATCTCTTTTGTCGAAAATCAGCCGTTTTTGCTCGAACATTAAATGCCTCCAAATGGTATTTAATTAACTTCCCGGGGTGAAGAAACCCTTTTTGAGAACTCAGAGTGAGTAAATTGGCCATTTTCATGCACTTTTAACCATTCCATAAATCTTGTGTTTTGGGCCCCTGGAAGCATGAAAATCACTTTAAACATGCTAATTTTAGCTCTAACACTGATGATCCACCTACAAATGTGAACTGACGTTCAAAAATAAAACATTTGAAAACGGACCATTTTCCACATTTCTGAAGCATGACGTAATGGGGGGTGTTATCTCTTTTGTCGAAAATCAGCCGTTTTTGCTCGAACATTAAATGCCTCCAAATGGTATTTATTTTACTTCCCGAGCCCCTGGAAGCATGAAAATCACTTTAAACATGCTAATTTTAGCTCTAACACTGATGATCCACCTACAAATGTGAACTGACGTTCAAAAATAAAACATTTGAAAACGGACCATTTTCCACATTTCTGAAGCATGACGTAATGGGGGGGTGTTATCTCTTTTGTCGAAAATCAGCCGTTTTTGCTGGAACATTAAATGCCTCCAAATGGTATTTAATTAACTTCCCGGGGTGAAGAAACCCTTTTTGAGAACTCAGAGTGAGTAAATTGGCCATTTTCATGCACTTTTAACCATTCCAGAAATCTTGTGTTTTGGGCCCCTGGAAGCATGAAAATCACTTTAAACATGCTAATTTTAGCTCTAACACTGATGATCCACCTACAAATGTGAACTGACGTTCAAAAATAAAACATTTGAAAACGGACCATTTTCCACATTTCTGAAGCATGACGTAATGGGGGGGTGTTATCTCTTTTGTCGAAAATCAGCCGTTTTTGCTCGAACATTAAATGCCTCCAAATGGTATTTATTTCACTTCCCGAGCCCCTGGAAGCATGAAAATCACTTTAAACATGCTAATTTTAGCTCTAACACTGATGATCCACCTACAAATGTGAACTGACGTTCAAAAATAAAACATTTGAAAACGGACCATTTTCCACATTTCTGAAGCATGACGTAATGGGGGGGTGTTGTCTCTTTTGTCGAATATCAGCCATTTTTGCTCGAACATCAAATGCCTTCAAATGGTATTTAATTAACTTCCCGAGCCCCTGGAAGCATGAAAATCACTTTAAACATGCTAATTTTAGCTCTAACACTGATGATCCACCTACAAATGTGAACTGACGTTCAAAAATAAAACATTTGAAAACGGACCATTTTCCACATTTCTGAAGCATGACGTAATGGGGGGGTGTTATCTCTTTTGTCGAAAATCAGCCGTTTTTGCTCGAACCTTAAATGCCTCCAAATGGTATTTATTTCAATTCCCGAGCCCCTGGAAGCATGAAAATCACTTTAAACATGCTAATTTTAGCTCTAACACTGATGATCCACCTACAAATGTGAACTGACGTTCAAAAATAAAACATTTGAAAACTGACCATTTTCCACATTTCTGAAGCATGACGTAATGAAGGGTGTTATCTCTTTTGTCGAAAATCAGCCGTTTTTGCTCGAACATTAAATGCCTCCAAATGGTATTTAATTAACTTCCCGGGGTGAAGAAACCCTTTTTGAGTACTCAGAGTGAGTAAATTGGCCATTTTCATGCACTTTTAACCATTCCATAAATCTTGTGTTTTGGGCCCCTGGAAGCATGAAAATCACTTTAAACATGCTAATTTTAGCTCTAACACTGATGATCCACCTACAAATGTGAACTGACGTTCAAAAATAAAACATTTGAAAACGGACCATTTTCCACATTTCTGAAGCATGACGTAATGGGGGGGTGTTATCTCTTTTGTCGAAAATCAGCCGTTTTTGCTCGAACATTAAATGCCTCCAAATGGTATTTATTTCACTTCCCGAGCCCCTGGAAGCATGAAAATCACTTTAAACATGCTAATTTTAGCTCTAACACTGATGATCCACCTACAAATGTGAACTGACGTTCAAAAATAAAACATTTGAAAACGGACCATTTTCCACATTTTTGAAGCATGACGTAATGGGGGGGTGTTATCTCTTTTGTCGAAAATCAGCCGTTTTTGCTCGAACATTAAATGCCTCCAAATGGTATTTAATTAACTTCCCGGGGTGAAGAAACCCTTTTTAAGAACTCAGAGTGAGTAAATTGGCCATTTTCATGCACTTTTAACCATTCCATAAATCTTGTGTTTTGGGCCCCTGGAAGCATGAAAATCACTTTAAACATGCTAATTTTAGCTCTAACACTGATGATCCACCTACAAATGTGAACTGACGTTCAAAAATAAAACATTTGAAAACGGACCATTTTCCACATTTCTGAAGCATGACGTAATGGGGGGGGTGTTATCTCTTTTGTCGAAAATCAGCCGTTTTTGCTCGAACATTAAATGCCTCCAAATGGTATTTAATTAACTTCCCGAGCCCCTGGAAGCATGAAAATCACTTTAAACAGGCTAATTTTAGCTCTAACACTGATGATCCACCTACAAATGTGAACTGACGTTCAAAAATAAAACATTTGAAAACGGACCATTTTCCACATTTCTGAAGCATGACGTAATGGGGGGGTGTTATCTCTTTTGTCGAAAATCAGCCGTTTTTGCTCGAACATTAAATGCCTCCAAATGGTATTTAATTAACTTCCCGAGCCCCTGGAAGCATGAAAATCACTTTAAACATGCTAATTTTAGCTCTAACACTGATGATCCACCTACAAATGTGAACTGACGTTCAAAAATAAAACATTTGAAAACGGACCATTTTCCACATTTCTGAAGCATGACGTAATGGGGGGTGTTATCTCTTTTGTCGAAAATCAGCCGTTTTTGCTCGAACATTAAATGCCTCCAAATGGTATTTAATGAACTTCCCGAGCCCCTGGAAGCATGAAAATCACTTTAAACATTCTAATTTTAGCTCTAACACTGATGATCCACCTACAAATGTGAACTGACGTTCAAAAATAAAACATTTGAAAACGGACCATTTTCCACATTTCTGAAGCATGACGTAATGGTGGGGTGTTATCTCTTTTGTCGAAAATCAGCCGTTTTTGCTCGAACATTAAATGCCTCCAAATGGTATTTATTTCACTTCCCGAGCCCCTGGAAGCATGAAAATCCCTTTAAACATGCTAATTTTAGCTCTAACACTGATGATCCACCTACAAATGTGAACTGACGTTCAAAAATAAAACATTTGAAAACGGACCATTTTCCACATTTCTGAAGCATGACGTAATGGGGGGGTGTTATCTCTTTTGTCGAAAATCAGCCGTTTTTGCTCGAACATTAAATGCCTCCAAATGGTATTTAATTAACTTCCCGGGGTGAAGAAACCCTTTTTGAGAACTCAGAGTGAGTAAATTGGCCATTTTCATGCACTTTTAACCATTCCATAAATCTTGTGTTTTGGGCCCCTGGAAGCATGAAAATCACTTTAAACATGCTAATTTTAGCTCTAACACTGATGATCCACCTACAAATGTGAACTGACGTTCAAAAATAAAACATTTGAAAACGGACCATTTTCCACATTTCTGAAGCATGACGTAATGGGGGGGTGTTATCTCTTTTGTCGAAAATCAGCCGTTTTTGCTCGAACATTAAATGCCTCCAAATGGTATTTATTTCACTTCCCGAGCCCCTGGATGCATGAAAATCACTTTAAACATGCTAATTTTAGCTCTAACACTGATGATCCACCTACAAATGTGAACTGACGTTCAAAAATAAAACATTTGAAAACGGACCATTTTCCACATTTCTGAAGCATGACATAATGGGGGGGTGTTATCTCTTTTGTCGAAAATCAGCCGTTTTTGCTCGAACATTAAATGCCTCCAAATGGTATTTAATCAACTTCCCGGGGTGAAGAAACCCTTTTTGAGAACTCAGAGTGAGTAAATTGGCCATTTTCATGCACTTTTAACCATTCCATAAATCTTGTGTTTTGGGCCCCTGGAAGCATGAAAATCACTTTAAACATGCTAATTTTAGCTCTAACACTGATAATCCACCTACAAATGTGAACTGACGTTCAAAAATAAAACACTTGAAAACGGACCATTTTCCACATTTCTGAAGCATGACGTAATGGGGGGGGTGTTATCTCTTTTGTCGAAAATCAGCCGTTTTTGCTCGAACATTAAATGCCTCCAAATGGTATTTAATTAACTTCCCGGGGTGAAGAAACCCTTTTTGAGAACTCAGAGTGAGTAAATTGGCCATTTTCATGCACTTTTAACCATTCCATAAATCTTGTGTTTTGGGCCCCTGGAAGCATGAAAATCACTTTAAACATGCTAATTTTAGCTCTAACACTGATGATCCACCTACAAATGTGAACTGACGTTCAAAAATAAAACATTTGAAAACGGGCCATTTTCCACATTTCTGAAGCATGACGTAATGGGGGGGTGTTATCTCTTTTGTCGAAAATCAGCCGTTTTTGCTCGAACATTAAATGCCTCCAAATGGTATTTATTTCACTTCCCGAGCCCCTGGAAGCATGAAAATCACTTTAAACATGCTAATTTTAGCTCTAACACTGATGATCCACCTACAAATGTGAACTGACGTTCAAAAATAAAACATTTGAAAACGGACCATTTTCCACATTTCTGAAGCATGACGTAATGGGGGGGTGTTGTCTCTTTTGTCGAATATCAGCCGTTTTTGCTCGAACATCAAATGCCTTCAAATGGTATTTAATTAACTTTCCAAGCCCCTGGAAGCATGAAAATCACTTTAAACATGCTAATTTTAGCTCTAACACTGATGATCCACCTACAAATGTGAACTGACGTTCAAAAATAAAACATTTGTAAACGGACCATTTTCCACATTTCTGAAGCATGACGTAATGGGGGGGTGTTATCTCTTTTGTCGAAAATCAGCCGTTTTTGCTCGAACATTAAATGCCTCCAAATGGTATTTATTTCACTTCCCGAGCCCCTGGAAGCATGAAAATCACTTTAAACATGCTAATTTTAGCTCTAACACTGATGATCCACCTACAAATGTGAACTGACGTTCAAAAATAAAACATTTGAAAACTGACCATTTTCCACATTTCTGAAGCATGACGTAATGAAGGGTGTTATCTCTTTTGTCGAAAATCAGCCGTTTTTGCTCGAACATTAAATGCCTCCAAATGGTATTTAATTAACTTCCCGGGGTGAAGAAACCCTTTTTGAGTACTCAGAGTGAGTAAATTGGCCATTTTCATGCACTTTTAACCATTCCATAAATCTTGTGTTTTGCGCCCCTGGAAGCATGAAAATCACTTTAAACATGCTAATTTTAGCTCTAACACTGATGATCCACCTACAAATGTGAACTGACGTTCAAAAATAAAACATTTGAAAACGGACCATTTTCCACATTTCTGAAGCATGACGTAATGGGGGGGTGTTATCTCTTTTGTCGAAAATCAGCCGTTTTTGCTGGAACATTAAATGCCTCCAAATGGTATTTAATTAACTTCCCGGGGTGAAGAAACCCTTTTTGAGAACTCAGAGTGAGTAAATTGGCCTTTTTCATGCACTTTTAACCATTCCAGAAATCTTGTGTTTTGGGCCCCTGGAAGCATGAAAATCACTTTAAACATGCTAATTTTAGCTCTAACACTGATGATCCACCTACAAATGTGAACTGACGTTCAAAAATAAAACATTTGAAAACGGACCATTTTCCACATTTCTGAAGCATGACGTAATGGGGGGGTGTTATCTCTTTTGTCGAAAATCAGCCGTTTTTGCTCGAACATTAAATGCCTCCAAATGGTATTTATTTCACTTCCCGAGCCCCTGGAAGCATGAAAATCACTTTAAACATGCTAATTTTAGCTCTAACACTGATGATCCACCTACAAATGTGAACTGACGTTCAAAAATAAAACATTTGAAAACGGACCATTTTCCACATTTCTGAAGCATGACGTAATGGGGGGGTGTTGTCTCTTTTGTCGAATATCAGCCATTTTTGCTCGAACATCAAATGCCTTCAAATGGTATTTAATTAACTTCCCGAGCCCCTGGAAGCATGAAAATCACTTTAAACATGCTAATTTTAGCTCTAACACTGATGATCCACCTACAAATGTGAACTGACGTTCAAAAATAAAACATTTGAAAACGGACCATTTTCCACATTTCTGAAGCATGACGTAATGGGGGGGTGTTATCTCTTTTGTCGGAAAATCAGCCGTTTTTGCTCGAACCTTAAATGCCTCCAAATGGTATTTATTTCACTTCCCGAGCCCCTGGAAGCATGAAAATCACTTTAAACATGCTAATTTTAGCTCTAACACTGATGATCCACCTACAAATGTGAACTGACGTTCAAAAATAAAACATTTGAAAACTGACCATTTTCCACATTTCTGAAGCATGACGTAATGAAGGGTGTTATCTCTTTTGTCGAAAATCAGCCGTTTTTGCTCGAACATTAAATGCCTCCAAATGGTATTTAATTAACTTCCCGGGGTGAAGAAACCCTTTTTGAGTACTCAGAGTGAGTAAATTGGCCATTTTCATGCACTTTTAACCATTCCATAAATCTTGTGTTTTGGGCCCCTGGAAGCATGAAAATCACTTTAAACATGCTAATTTTAGCTCTAACACTGATGATCCACCTACAAATGTGAACTGACGTTCAAAAATAAAACATTTGAAAACGGACCATTTTCCACATTTCTGAAGCATGACGTAATGGGGGGGTGTTATCTCTTTTGTCGAAAATCAGCCGTTTTTGCTCGAACATTAAATGCCTCCAAATGGTATTTAATTATCTTCCCGGGGTGAAGAAACCCTTTTTGAGTACTCAGAGTGAGTAAATTGGCCATTTTCATGCACTTTTAACCATTACATAAATCTTGTGTTTTGGGCCCCTGGAAGCATGAAAATCACTTTAAACATGCTAATTTTAGCTCTAACACTGATGATCCACCTACAAATGTGAACTGACGTTCAAAAATAAAACATTTGAAAACGGACCATTTTCCACATTTCTGAAGCATGACGTAATGGGGGGGTGTTATCTCTTTTGTCGAAAATCAGCCGTTTTTGCTCGAACATTAAATGCCTCCAAATGGTATTTAATTAACTTCCCGAGCCCCTGGAAGCATGAAAATCACTTTAAACATGCTAATTTTAGCTCTAACACTGATGATCCACCTACAAATGTGAACTGACGTTCAAAAATAAAACATTTGAAAACGGACCATTTTCCACATTTCTGAAGCATGACGTAATGGGGGGGTGTTATCTCTTTTGTCGAAAGTCAGCCGTTTTTGCTCAAACATTAAATGCCTCCAAATGGTATTTATTTCACTTCCCGAGCCCCTGGAAGCATGAAAATCACTTTAAACATGCTAATTTTAGCTCTAACACTGATGATCCACCTACAAATGTGAACTGACGTTCAAAAATAAAACATTTGAAAACGGACCATTTTCCACATTTTTGAAGCATGACGTAATGGGGGGGGTGTTATCTCTTTTGTCGAAAATCAGCCGTTTTTGCTCGAACATTAAATGCCTCCAAATGGTATTTAATTAACTTCCCGGGGTGAAGAACCCCTTTTTAAGAACTCAGAGTGAGTAAATTGGCCATTTTCATGCACTTTTAACCATTCCATAAATCTTGTGTTTTGGGCCCCTGGAAGCATGAAAATCACTTTAAACATGCTAATTTTAGCTCTAACACTGATGATCCACCTACAAATGTGAATTGACGTTCAAAAATAAAACATTTGAAAACGGACCATTTTCCACATTTCTGAAGCATGACGTAATGGGGGGGTGTTATCTCTTTTGTCGAAAATCAGCCGTTTTTGCTCGAACATTAAATGCCTCCAAATGGTATTTAATTAACTTCCCGAGCCCCTGGAAGCATGAAAATCACTTTAAACATGCTAATTTTAGCTCTAACACTGATGATCCACCTACAAATGTGAACTGACGTTCAA
Organism: Lissotriton vulgaris; assembly: GCF_964263255.1. Classification (NCBI taxonomy): domain Eukaryota; kingdom Metazoa; phylum Chordata; class Amphibia; order Caudata; family Salamandridae; genus Lissotriton; species Lissotriton vulgaris. The sequence continues at coordinate 264,931 of NW_028253316.1, forward strand.
AAATAAAACATTTGAAAACGGACCATTTTCCACATTTCTGAAGCATGACGTAATGGGGGGGTGTTATCTCTTTTGTCGAAAATCAGCCGTTTTTGCTCGAACATTAAATGCCTCCAAATGGTATTTAATTAACTTCCCGAGCCCCTGGAAGCATGAAAATCACTTTAAACATGCTAATGTTAGCTCTAACACTGATGATCCACCTACAAATGTGAACTGACGTTCAAAAATAAAACATTTGAAAACGGACCATTTTCCACATTTCTGAAGCATGACGTAATGGGGGGGTGTTATCTCTTTTGTCGAAAATCAGCCGTTTTTGCTCGAACATTAAATGCCTCCAAATGGTATTTAATTAACTTCCCGAGCCCCTGGAAGCATGAAAATCACTTTAAACATTCTAATTTTAGCTCTAACACTGATGATCCACCTACAAATGTGAACTGACGTTCAAAAATAAAACATTTGAAAACGGACCATTTTCCACATTTCTGAAGCATGACGTAATGGGGGGGTGTTATCTCTTTTGTCGAAAATCAGCCGTTTTTGCTCGAACATTAAATGCCTCCAAATGGTATTTATTTCACTTCCCGAGCCCCTGGAAGCATGAAAATCCCTTTAAACATGCTAATTTTAGCTCTAACACTGATGATCCACCTACAAATGTGAACTGACGTTCAAAAATAAAACATTTGAAAACGGACCATTTTCCACATTTTTGAAGCATGACGTAATGGGGGGGTGTTATCTCTTTTGTCGAAAATCAGCCGTTTTTGCTCGAACATTAAATGCCTCCAAATGGTATTTAATTAACTTCCCGGGGTGAAGAAACCCTTTTTAAGAACTCAGAGTGAGTAAATTGGCCATTTTCATGCACTTTTAACCATTCCATAAATCTTGTGTTTTGGGCCCCTGGAAGCATGAAAATCACTTTAAACATGCTAATTTTAGCTCTAACACTGATGATCCACCTACAAATGTGAACTGACGTTCAAAAATAAAACATTTGAAAACGGACCATTTTCCACATTTCTGAAGCATGACGTAATGGGGGGGTGTTATCTCTTTTGTCGAAAATCAGCCGTTTTTGCTCGAACATTAAATGCCTCCAAATGGTATTTAATTAACTTCCCGAGCCCCTGGAAGCATGAAAATCACTTGAAACATGCTAATTTTAGCTCTAACACTGATGATCCACCTACAAATGTGAACTGACGTTCAAAATAAAACATTTGAAAATGGACCATTTTCCACATTTCTGAAGCATGACGTAATGGGGGGGTGTTATCTCTTTTGTCGAAAATCAGCCGTTTTTGCTCGAACATTAAATGCCTCCAAATGGTATTTAATTAACTTCCCGAGCCCCTGGAAGCATGAAAATCACTTTAAACATGCTAATTTTAGCTCTAACACTGATGATCCACCTACAAATGTGAACTGACGTTCAAAAATAAAACATTTGAAAACGGACCATTTTCCACATTTCTGAAGCATGACGTAATGGGGGGGTGTTATCTCTTTTGTCGAAAATCAGCCGTTTTTGCTCGAACATTAAATGCCTCCAAATGGTATTTAATTAACTTCCCGAGCCCCTGGAAGCATGAAAATCACGTTAAACATGCTAATTTTAGCTCTAACACTGATGATCCACCTACAAATGTGAACTGACGTTCAAAAATAAAACATTTGAAAACGGACCATTTTCCACATTTCTGAAGCATGACGTAATGGGGGGGTGTTATCTCTTTTGTCGAAAATCAGCCGTTTTTGCTGGAACATTAAATGCCTCCAAATGGTATTTAATTAACTTCCCGAGCCCCTGGAAGCATGAAAATCACTTTAAACATGCTAATTTTAGCTCTAACACTGATGATCCACCTACAAATGTGAACTGACGTTCAAAAATAAAACATTTGAAAACGGACCATTTTCCACATTTCTGAAGCATGACGTAATGGGGGGTGTTATCTCTTTTGTCGAAAATCAGCCGTTTTTGCTCGAACATTAAATGCCTCCAAATGGTATTTAATCAACTTCACGGGGTGAAGAAACCCTTTTTGAGAACTCAGAGTGAGTAAATTGGCCATTTTCATGCACTTTTAACCATTCCATAAATCTTGTGTTTTGGGCCCCTGGAAGCATGAAAATCACTTTAAACATGCTAATTTTAGCTCTAACACTGATAATCCACCTACAAATGTGAACTGACGTTCAAAAATAAAACACTTGAAAACGGACCATTTTCCACATTTCTGAAGCATGACGTAATGGGGGGGGTGTTATCTCTTTTGTCGAAAATCAGCCGTTTTTGCTCGAACATTAAATGCCTCCAAATGGTATTTAATTAACTTCCCGGGGTGAAGAAACCCTTTTTGAGAACTCAGAGTGAGTAAATTGGCCATTTTCATGCACTTTTAACCATTCCATAAATCTTGTGTTTTGGGCCCCTGGAAGCATGAAAATCACTTTAAACATGCTAATTTTAGCTCTAACACTGATGATCCACCTACAAATGTGAACTGACGTTCAAAAATAAAACATTTGAAAACGGACCATTTTCCACATTTCTGAAGCATGACGTAATGGGGGGTGTTATCTCTTTTGTCGAAAATCAGCCGTTTTTGCTCGAACATTAAATGCCTCCAAATGGTATTTATTTTACTTCCCGAGCCCCTGGAAGCATGAAAATCACTTTAAACATGCTAATTTTAGCTCTAACACTGATGATCCACCTACAAATGTGAACTGACGTTCAAAAATAAAACATTTGAAAACGGACCATTTTCCACATTTCTGAAGCATGACGTAATGGGGGGGTGTTATCTCTTTTGTCGAAAATCAGCCGTTTTTGCTGGAACATTAAATGCCTCCAAATGGTATTTAATTAACTTCCCGGGGTGAAGAAACCCTTTTTGAGAACTCAGAGTGAGTAAATTGGCCATTTTCATGCACTTTTAACCATTCCAGAAATCTTGTGTTTTGGGCCCCTGGAAGCATGAAAATCACTTTAAACATGCTAATTTTAGCTCTAACACTGATGATCCACCTACAAATGTGAACTGACGTTCAAAAATAAAACATTTGAAAACGGACCATTTTCCACATTTCTGAAGCATGACGTAATGGGGGGGTGTTATCTCTTTTGTCGAAAATCAGCCGTTTTTGCTCGAACATTAAATGCCTCCAAATGGTATTTATTTCACTTCCCGAGCCCCTGGAAGCATGAAAATCACTTTAAACATGCTAATTTTAGCTCTAACACTGATGATCCACCTACAAATGTGAACTGACGTTCAAAAATAAAACATTTGAAAACGGACCATTTTCCACATTTCTGAAGCATGACGTAATGGGGGGGTGTTGTCTCTTTTGTCGAATATCAGCCATTTTTGCTCGAACATCAAATGCCTTCAAATGGTATTTAATTAACTTCCCGAGCCCCTGGAAGCATGAAAATCACTTTAAACATGCTAATTTTAGCTCTAACACTGATGATCCACCTACAAATGTGAACTGACGTTCAAAAATAAAACATTTGAAAACGGACCATTTTCCACATTTCTGAAGCATGACGTAATGGGGGGGTGTTATCTCTTTTGTCGAAAATCAGCCGTTTTTGCTCGAACCTTAAATGCCTCCAAATGGTATTTATTTCAATTCCCGAGCCCCTGGAAGCATGAAAATCACTTTAAACATGCTAATTTTAGCTCTAACACTGATGATCCACCTACAAATGTGAACTGACGTTCAAAAATAAAACATTTGAAAACTGACCATTTTCCACATTTCTGAAGCATGACGTAATGAAGGGTGTTATCTCTTTTGTCGAAAATCAGCCGTTTTTGCTCGAACATTAAATGCCTCCAAATGGTATTTAATTAACTTCCCGGGGTGAAGAAACCCTTTTTGAGTACTCAGAGTGAGTAAATTGGCCATTTTCATGCACTTTTAACCATTCCATAAATCTTGTGTTTTGGGCCCCTGGAAGCATGAAAATCACTTTAAACATGCTAATTTTAGCTCTAACACTGATGATCCACCTACAAATGTGAACTGACGTTCAAAAATAAAACATTTGAAAACGGACCATTTTCCACATTTCTGAAGCATGACGTAATGGGGGGGTGTTATCTCTTTTGTCGAAAATCAGCCGTTTTTGCTCGAACATTAAATGCCTCCAAATGGTATTTATTTCACTTCCCGAGCCCCTGGAAGCATGAAAATCACTTTAAACATGCTAATTTTAGCTCTAACACTGATGATCCACCTACAAATGTGAACTGACGTTCAAAAATAAAACATTTGAAAACGGACCATTTTCCACATTTTTGAAGCATGACGTAATGGGGGGGTGTTATCTCTTTTGTCGAAAATCAGCCGTTTTTGCTCGAACATTAAATGCCTCCAAATGGTATTTAATTAACTTCCCGGGGTGAAGAAACCCTTTTTAAGAACTCAGAGTGAGTAAATTGGCCATTTTCATGCACTTTTAACCATTCCATAAATCTTGTGTTTTGGGCCCCTGGAAGCATGAAAATCACTTTAAACATGCTAATTTTAGCTCTAACACTGATGATCCACCTACAAATGTGAACTGACGTTCAAAAATAAAACATTTGAAAACGGACCATTTTCCACATTTCTGAAGCATGACGTAATGGGGGGGGTGTTATCTCTTTTGTCGAAAATCAGCCGTTTTTGCTCGAACATTAAATGCCTCCAAATGGTATTTAATTAACTTCCCGAGCCCCTGGAAGCATGAAAATCACTTTAAACAGGCTAATTTTAGCTCTAACACTGATGATCCACCTACAAATGTGAACTGACGTTCAAAAATAAAACATTTGAAAACGGACCATTTTCCACATTTCTGAAGCATGACGTAATGGGGGGGTGTTATCTCTTTTGTCGAAAATCAGCCGTTTTTGCTCGAACATTAAATGCCTCCAAATGGTATTTAATTAACTTCCCGAGCCCCTGGAAGCATGAAAATCACTTTAAACATGCTAATTTTAGCTCTAACACTGATGATCCACCTACAAATGTGAACTGACGTTCAAAAATAAAACATTTGAAAACGGACCATTTTCCACATTTCTGAAGCATGACGTAATGGGGGGTGTTATCTCTTTTGTCGAAAATCAGCCGTTTTTGCTCGAACATTAAATGCCTCCAAATGGTATTTAATGAACTTCCCGAGCCCCTGGAAGCATGAAAATCACTTTAAACATTCTAATTTTAGCTCTAACACTGATGATCCACCTACAAATGTGAACTGACGTTCAAAAATAAAACATTTGAAAACGGACCATTTTCCACATTTCTGAAGCATGACGTAATGGTGGGGTGTTATCTCTTTTGTCGAAAATCAGCCGTTTTTGCTCGAACATTAAATGCCTCCAAATGGTATTTATTTCACTTCCCGAGCCCCTGGAAGCATGAAAATCCCTTTAAACATGCTAATTTTAGCTCTAACACTGATGATCCACCTACAAATGTGAACTGACGTTCAAAAATAAAACATTTGAAAACGGACCATTTTCCACATTTCTGAAGCATGACGTAATGGGGGGGTGTTATCTCTTTTGTCGAAAATCAGCCGTTTTTGCTCGAACATTAAATGCCTCCAAATGGTATTTAATTAACTTCCCGGGGTGAAGAAACCCTTTTTGAGAACTCAGAGTGAGTAAATTGGCCATTTTCATGCACTTTTAACCATTCCATAAATCTTGTGTTTTGGGCCCCTGGAAGCATGAAAATCACTTTAAACATGCTAATTTTAGCTCTAACACTGATGATCCACCTACAAATGTGAACTGACGTTCAAAAATAAAACATTTGAAAACGGACCATTTTCCACATTTCTGAAGCATGACGTAATGGGGGGGTGTTATCTCTTTTGTCGAAAATCAGCCGTTTTTGCTCGAACATTAAATGCCTCCAAATGGTATTTATTTCACTTCCCGAGCCCCTGGATGCATGAAAATCACTTTAAACATGCTAATTTTAGCTCTAACACTGATGATCCACCTACAAATGTGAACTGACGTTCAAAAATAAAACATTTGAAAACGGACCATTTTCCACATTTCTGAAGCATGACATAATGGGGGGGTGTTATCTCTTTTGTCGAAAATCAGCCGTTTTTGCTCGAACATTAAATGCCTCCAAATGGTATTTAATCAACTTCCCGGGGTGAAGAAACCCTTTTTGAGAACTCAGAGTGAGTAAATTGGCCATTTTCATGCACTTTTAACCATTCCATAAATCTTGTGTTTTGGGCCCCTGGAAGCATGAAAATCACTTTAAACATGCTAATTTTAGCTCTAACACTGATAATCCACCTACAAATGTGAACTGACGTTCAAAAATAAAACACTTGAAAACGGACCATTTTCCACATTTCTGAAGCATGACGTAATGGGGGGGGTGTTATCTCTTTTGTCGAAAATCAGCCGTTTTTGCTCGAACATTAAATGCCTCCAAATGGTATTTAATTAACTTCCCGGGGTGAAGAAACCCTTTTTGAGAACTCAGAGTGAGTAAATTGGCCATTTTCATGCACTTTTAACCATTCCATAAATCTTGTGTTTTGGGCCCCTGGAAGCATGAAAATCACTTTAAACATGCTAATTTTAGCTCTAACACTGATGATCCACCTACAAATGTGAACTGACGTTCAAAAATAAAACATTTGAAAACGGGCCATTTTCCACATTTCTGAAGCATGACGTAATGGGGGGGTGTTATCTCTTTTGTCGAAAATCAGCCGTTTTTGCTCGAACATTAAATGCCTCCAAATGGTATTTATTTCACTTCCCGAGCCCCTGGAAGCATGAAAATCACTTTAAACATGCTAATTTTAGCTCTAACACTGATGATCCACCTACAAATGTGAACTGACGTTCAAAAATAAAACATTTGAAAACGGACCATTTTCCACATTTCTGAAGCATGACGTAATGGGGGGGTGTTGTCTCTTTTGTCGAATATCAGCCGTTTTTGCTCGAACATCAAATGCCTTCAAATGGTATTTAATTAACTTTCCAAGCCCCTGGAAGCATGAAAATCACTTTAAACATGCTAATTTTAGCTCTAACACTGATGATCCACCTACAAATGTGAACTGACGTTCAAAAATAAAACATTTGTAAACGGACCATTTTCCACATTTCTGAAGCATGACGTAATGGGGGGGTGTTATCTCTTTTGTCGAAAATCAGCCGTTTTTGCTCGAACATTAAATGCCTCCAAATGGTATTTATTTCACTTCCCGAGCCCCTGGAAGCATGAAAATCACTTTAAACATGCTAATTTTAGCTCTAACACTGATGATCCACCTACAAATGTGAACTGACGTTCAAAAATAAAACATTTGAAAACTGACCATTTTCCACATTTCTGAAGCATGACGTAATGAAGGGTGTTATCTCTTTTGTCGAAAATCAGCCGTTTTTGCTCGAACATTAAATGCCTCCAAATGGTATTTAATTAACTTCCCGGGGTGAAGAAACCCTTTTTGAGTACTCAGAGTGAGTAAATTGGCCATTTTCATGCACTTTTAACCATTCCATAAATCTTGTGTTTTGCGCCCCTGGAAGCATGAAAATCACTTTAAACATGCTAATTTTAGCTCTAACACTGATGATCCACCTACAAATGTGAACTGACGTTCAAAAATAAAACATTTGAAAACGGACCATTTTCCACATTTCTGAAGCATGACGTAATGGGGGGGTGTTATCTCTTTTGTCGAAAATCAGCCGTTTTTGCTGGAACATTAAATGCCTCCAAATGGTATTTAATTAACTTCCCGGGGTGAAGAAACCCTTTTTGAGAACTCAGAGTGAGTAAATTGGCCTTTTTCATGCACTTTTAACCATTCCAGAAATCTTGTGTTTTGGGCCCCTGGAAGCATGAAAATCACTTTAAACATGCTAATTTTAGCTCTAACACTGATGATCCACCTACAAATGTGAACTGACGTTCAAAAATAAAACATTTGAAAACGGACCATTTTCCACATTTCTGAAGCATGACGTAATGGGGGGGTGTTATCTCTTTTGTCGAAAATCAGCCGTTTTTGCTCGAACATTAAATGCCTCCAAATGGTATTTATTTCACTTCCCGAGCCCCTGGAAGCATGAAAATCACTTTAAACATGCTAATTTTAGCTCTAACACTGATGATCCACCTACAAATGTGAACTGACGTTCAAAAATAAAACATTTGAAAACGGACCATTTTCCACATTTCTGAAGCATGACGTAATGGGGGGGTGTTGTCTCTTTTGTCGAATATCAGCCATTTTTGCTCGAACATCAAATGCCTTCAAATGGTATTTAATTAACTTCCCGAGCCCCTGGAAGCATGAAAATCACTTTAAACATGCTAATTTTAGCTCTAACACTGATGATCCACCTACAAATGTGAACTGACGTTCAAAAATAAAACATTTGAAAACGGACCATTTTCCACATTTCTGAAGCATGACGTAATGGGGGGGTGTTATCTCTTTTGTCGAAAATCAGCCGTTTTTGCTCGAACCTTAAATGCCTCCAAATGGTATTTATTTCACTTCCCGAGCCCCTGGAAGCATGAAAATCACTTTAAACATGCTAATTTTAGCTCTAACACTGATGATCCACCTACAAATGTGAACTGACGTTCAAAAATAAAACATTTGAAAACTGACCATTTTCCACATTTCTGAAGCATGACGTAATGAAGGGTGTTATCTCTTTTGTCGAAAATCAGCCGTTTTTGCTCGAACATTAAATGCCTCCAAATGGTATTTAATTAACTTCCCGGGGTGAAGAAACCCTTTTTGAGTACTCAGAGTGAGTAAATTGGCCATTTTCATGCACTTTTAACCATTCCATAAATCTTGTGTTTTGGGCCCCTGGAAGCATGAAAATCACTTTAAACATGCTAATTTTAGCTCTAACACTGATGATCCACCTACAAATGTGAACTGACGTTCAAAAATAAAACATTTGAAAACGGACCATTTTCCACATTTCTGAAGCATGACGTAATGGGGGGGTGTTATCTCTTTTGTCGAAAATCAGCCGTTTTTGCTCGAACATTAAATGCCTCCAAATGGTATTTAATTATCTTCCCGGGGTGAAGAAACCCTTTTTGAGTACTCAGAGTGAGTAAATTGGCCATTTTCATGCACTTTTAACCATTACATAAATCTTGTGTTTTGGGCCCCTGGAAGCATGAAAATCACTTTAAACATGCTAATTTTAGCTCTAACACTGATGATCCACCTACAAATGTGAACTGACGTTCAAAAATAAAACATTTGAAAACGGACCATTTTCCACATTTCTGAAGCATGACGTAATGGGGGGGTGTTATCTCTTTTGTCGAAAATCAGCCGTTTTTGCTCGAACATTAAATGCCTCCAAATGGTATTTAATTAACTTCCCGAGCCCCTGGAAGCATGAAAATCACTTTAAACATGCTAATTTTAGCTCTAACACTGATGATCCACCTACAAATGTGAACTGACGTTCAAAAATAAAACATTTGAAAACGGACCATTTTCCACATTTCTGAAGCATGACGTAATGGGGGGGTGTTATCTCTTTTGTCGAAAGTCAGCCGTTTTTGCTCAAACATTAAATGCCTCCAAATGGTATTTATTTCACTTCCCGAGCCCCTGGAAGCATGAAAATCACTTTAAACATGCTAATTTTAGCTCTAACACTGATGATCCACCTACAAATGTGAACTGACGTTCAAAAATAAAACATTTGAAAACGGACCATTTTCCACATTTTTGAAGCATGACGTAATGGGGGGGGTGTTATCTCTTTTGTCGAAAATCAGCCGTTTTTGCTCGAACATTAAATGCCTCCAAATGGTATTTAATTAACTTCCCGGGGTGAAGAACCCCTTTTTAAGAACTCAGAGTGAGTAAATTGGCCATTTTCATGCACTTTTAACCATTCCATAAATCTTGTGTTTTGGGCCCCTGGAAGCATGAAAATCACTTTAAACATGCTAATTTTAGCTCTAACACTGATGATCCACCTACAAATGTGAATTGACGTTCAAAAATAAAACATTTGAAAACGGACCATTTTCCACATTTCTGAAGCATGACGTAATGGGGGGGTGTTATCTCTTTTGTCGAAAATCAGCCGTTTTTGCTCGAACATTAAATGCCTCCAAATGGTATTTAATTAACTTCCCGAGCCCCTGGAAGCATGAAAATCACTTTAAACATGCTAATTTTAGCTCTAACACTGATGATCCACCTACAAATGTGAACTGACGTTCAAAAATAAAACATTTGAAAACGGACCATTTTCCACATTTCTGAAGCATGACGTAATGGGGGGGTGTTATCTCTTTTGTCGAAAATCAGCCGTTTTTGCTCGAACATTAAATGCCTCCAAATGGTATTTAATTAACTTCCCGAGCCCCTGGAAGCATGAAAATCACTTTAAACATGCTAATGTTAGCTCTAACACTGATGATCCACCTACAAATGTGAACTGACGTTCAAAAATAAAACATTTGAAAACGGACCATTTTCCACATTTCTGAAGCATGACGTAATGGGGGGGTGTTATCTCTTTTGTCGAAAATCAGCCGTTTTTGCTCGAACATTAAATGCCTCCAAATGGTATTTAATTAACTTCCCGAGCCCCTGGAAGCATGAAAATCACTTTAAACATTCTAATTTTAGCTCTAACACTGATGATCCACCTACAAATGTGAACTGACGTTCAAAAATAAAACATTTGAAAACGGACCATTTTCCACATTTCTGAAGCATGACGTAATGGGGGGGTGTTATCTCTTTTGTCGAAAATCAGCCGTTTTTGCTCGAACATTAAATGCCTCCAAATGGTATTTATTTCACTTCCCGAGCCCCTGGAAGCATGAAAATCCCTTTAAACATGCTAATTTTAGCTCTAACACTGATGATCCACCTACAAATGTGAACTGACGTTCAAAAATAAAACATTTGAAAACGGACCATTTTCCACATTTTTGAAGCATGACGTAATGGGGGGGTGTTATCTCTTTTGTCGAAAATCAGCCGTTTTTGCTCGAACATTAAATGCCTCCAAATGGTATTTAATTAACTTCCCGGGGTGAAGAAACCCTTTTTAAGAACTCAGAGTGAGTAAATTGGCCATTTTCATGCACTTTTAACCATTCCATAAATCTTGTGTTTTGGGCCCCTGGAAGCATGAAAATCACTTTAAACATGCTAATTTTAGCTCTAACACTGATGATCCACCTACAAATGTGAACTGACGTTCAAAAATAAAACATTTGAAAACGGACCATTTTCCACATTTCTGAAGCATGACGTAATGGGGGGGTGTTATCTCTTTTGTCGAAAATCAGCCGTTTTTGCTCGAACATTAAATGCCTCCAAATGGTATTTAATTAACTTCCCGAGCCCCTGGAAGCATGAAAATCACTTGAAACATGCTAATTTTAGCTCTAACACTGATGATCCACCTACAAATGTGAACTGACGTTCAAAAATAAAACATTTGAAAATGGACCATTTTCCACATTTCTGAAGCATGACGTAATGGGGGGGTGTTATCTCTTTTGTCGAAAATCAGCCGTTTTTGCTCGAACATTAAATGCCTCCAAATGGTATTTAATTAACTTCCCGAGCCCCTGGAAGCATGAAAATCACTTTAAACATGCTAATTTTAGCTCTAACACTGATGATCCACCTACAAATGTGAACTGACGTTCAAAAATAAAACATTTGAAAACGGACCATTTTCCACATTTCTGAAGCATGACGTAATGGGGGGGGTGTTGTCTCTTTTGTCGAATATCAGCCATTTTTGCTCGAACATCAAATGCCTTCAAATGGTATTTAATTAACTTCCCGAGCCCCTGGAAGCATGAAAATCACTTTAAACATGCTAATTTTAGCTCTAACACTGATGATCCACCTACAAATGTGAACTGACGTTCAAAAATAAAACATTTGAAAACGGACCATTTTCCACATTTCTGAAGCATGACGTAATGGGGGGGTGTTATCTCTTTTGTCGAAAATCAGCCGTTTTTGCTCGAACCTTAAATGCCTCCAAATGGTATTTATTTCACTTCCCGAGCCCCTGGAAGCATGAAAATCACTTTAAACATGCTAATTTTAGCTCTAACACTGATGATCCACCTACAAATGTGAACTGACGTTCAAAAATAAAACATTTGAAAACTGACCATTTTCCACATTTCTGAAGCATGACGTAATGAAGGGTGTTATCTCTTTTGTCGAAAATCAGCCGTTTTTGCTCGAACATTAAATGCCTCCAAATGGTATTTAATTAACTTCCCGGGGTGAAGAAACCCTTTTTGAGTACTCAGAGTGAGTAAATTGGCCATTTTCATGCACTTTTAACCATTCCATAAATCTTGTGTTTTGGGCCCCTGGAAGCATGAAAATCACTTTAAACATGCTAATTTTAGCTCTAACACTGATGATCCACCTACAAATGTGAACTGACGTTCAAAAATAAAACATTTGAAAACGGACCATTTTCCACATTTCTGAAGCATGACGTAATGGGGGGGTGTTATCTCTTTTGTCGAAAATCAGCCGTTTTTGCTCGAACATTAAATGCCTCCAAATGGTATTTAATTAACTTCCCGGGGTGAAGAAACCCTTTTTGAGTACTCAGAGTGAGTAAATTGGCCATTTTCATGCACTTTTAACCATTACATAAATCTTGTGTTTTGGGCCCCTGGAAGCATGAAAATCACTTTAAACATGCTAATTTTAGCTCTAACACTGATGATCCACCTACAAATGTGAACTGACGTTCAAAAATAAAACATTTGAAAACGGACCATTTTCCACATTTCTGAAGCATGACGTAATGGGGGGGTGTTATCTCTTTTGTCGAAAATCAGCCGTTTTTGCTCGAACATTAAATGCCTCCAAATGGTATTTAATTAACTTCCCGAGCCCCTGGAAGCATGAAAATCACTTTAAACATGCTAATTTTAGCTCTAACACTGATGATCCACCTACAAATGTGAACTGACGTTCAAAAATAAAACATTTGAAAACGGACCATTTTCCACATTTCTGAAGCATGACGTAATGGGGGGGTGTTATCTCTTTTGTCGAAAATCAGCCGTTTTTGCTCGAACATTAAATGCCTCCAAATGGTATTTATTTCACTTCCCGAGCCCCTGGAAGCATGAAAATCACTTTAAACATGCTAATTTTAGCTCTAACACTGATGATCCACCTACAAATGTGAACTGACGTTCAAAAATAAAACATTTGAAAACGGACCATTTTCCACATTTTTGAAGCATGACGTAATGGGGGGTGTTATCTCTTTTGTCGAAAATCAGCCGTTTTTGCTCGAACATTAAATGCCTCCAAATGGTATTTAATTAACTTCCTGGGGTGAAGAAACCCTTTTTAAGAACTCAGAGTGAGTAAATTGGCCATTTTCATGCACTTTTAACCATTCCATAAATCTTGTGTTTTGGGCCCCTGGAAGAATGAAAATCACTTTAAACATGCTAATTTTAGCTCTAACACTGATGATCCACCTACAAATGTGAACTGACGTTCAAAAATAAAACATTTGAAAACGGACCATTTTCCACATTTCTGAAGCATGACGTAATGGGGGGGGTGTTATCTCTTTTGTCGAAAATCAGCCGTTTTTGCTCGAACATTAAATGCCTCCAAATGGTATTTAATTAACTTCCCGAGCCCCTGGAAGCATGAAAATCACTTTAAACAGGCTAATTTTAGCTCTAACACTGATGATCCACCTACAAATGTGAACTGACGTTCAAAAATAAAACATTTGAAAACGGACCATTTTCCACATTTCTGAAGCATGACGTAATGGGGGGGTGTTATCTCTTTTGTCGAAAATCAGCCGTTTTTGCTCGAACATTAAATGCCTCCAAATGGTATTTAATTAACTTCCCGAGCCCCTGGAAGCATGAAAATCACTTTAAACATGCTAATTTTAGCTCTAACACTGATGATCCACCTACAAATGTGAACTGACGTTCAAAAATAAAACATTTGAAAACGGACCATTTTCCACATTTCTGAAGCATGACGTAATGGGGGGGTGTTATCTCTTTTGTCGAAAATCAGCCGTTTTTGCTCGAACATTAAATGCCTCCAAATGGTATTTATTTCACTTCCCGAGCCCCTGGAAGCATGAAAATCACTTTAAACATGCTAATTTTAGCTCTAACACTGATGATCCACCTACAAATGTGAACTGACGTTCAAAAATAAAACATTTGAAAACGGACCATTTTCCACATTTCTGAAGCATGACGTAATGGGGGGGTGTTATCTCTTTTGTCGAAAATCAGCCGTTTTTGCTCGAACCTTAAATGCCTCCAAATGGTATTTATTTCACTTCCCGAGCCCCTGGAAGCATGAAAATCACTTTAAACATGCTAATTTTAGCTCTAACACTGATGATCCACCTACAAATGTGAACTGACGTTCAAAAATAAAACATTTGAAAACTGACCATTTTCCACATTTCTGAAGCATGACGTAATGAAGGGTGTTATCTCTTTTGTCGAAAATCAGCCGTTTTTGCTCGAACATTAAATGCCTCCAAATGGTATTTAATTAACTTCCCGGGGTGAAGAAACCCTTTTTGAGTACTCAGAGTGAGTAAATTGGCCATTTTCATGCACTTTTAACCATTCCATAAATCTTGTGTTTTGGGCCCCTGGAAGCATGAAAATCACTTTAAACATGCTAATTTTAGCTCTAACACTGATGATCCACCTACAAATGTGAACTGACGTTCAAAAATAAAACATTTGAAAACGGACCATTTTCCACATTTCTGAAGCATGACGTAATGGGGGGGTGTTATCTCTTTTGTCGAAAATCAGCCGTTTTTGCTCGAACATTAAATGCCTCCAAATGGTATTTAATTAACTTCCCGGGGTGAAGAAACCCTTTTTGAGTACTCAGAGTGAGTAAATTGGCCATTTTCATGCACTTTTAACCATTACATAAATCTTGTGTTTTGGGCCCCTGGAAGCATGAAAATCACTTTAAACATGCTAATTTTAGCTCTAACACTGATGATCCACCTACAAATGTGAACTGACGTTCAAAAATAAAACATTTGAAAACGGACCATTTTCCACATTTCTGAAGCATGACGTAATGGGGGGGTGTTATCTCTTTTGTCGAAAATCAGCCGTTTTTGCTCGAACATTAAATGCCTCCAAATGGTATTTAATTAACTTCCTGAGCCCCTGGAAGCATGAAAATCACTTGAAACATGCTAATTTTAGCTCTAACACTGATGATCCACCTACAAATGTGAACTGACGTTCAAAAATAAAACATTTGAAAACGGACCATTTTCCACATTTCTGAAGCATGACGTAATGGGGGGGTGTTATCTCTTTTGTCGAAAATCAGCCGTTTTTGCTCGAACATTAAATGCCTCCAAATGGTATTTAATTAACTTCCCGAGCCCCTGGAAGCATGAAAATCACTTTAAACATGCTAATTTTAGCTCTAACACTGATGATCCACCTACAAATGTGAACTGACGTTCAAAAATAAAACATTTGAAAACGGACCATTTTCCACATTTCTGAAGCATGACGTAATGGGGGGGGTGTTGTCTCTTTTGTCGAATATCAGCCATTTTTGCTCGAACATCAAATGCCTTCAAATGGTATTTAATTAACTTCCCGAGCCCCTGGAAGCATGAAAATCACTTTAAACATGCTAATTTTAGCTCTAACACTGATGATCCACCTACAAATGTGAACTGACGTTCAAAAATAAAACATTTGAAAACGGACCATTTTCCACATTTCTGAAGCATGACGTAATGGGGGGGTGTTATCTCTTTTGTCGAAAATCAGCCGTTTTTGCTCGAACCTTAAATGCCTCCAAATGGTATTTATTTCACTTCCCGAGCCCCTGGAAGCATGAAAATCACTTTAAACATGCTAATTTTAGCTCTAACACTGATGATCCACCTACAAATGTGAACTGACGTTCAAAAATAAAACATTTGAAAACTGACCATTTTCCACATTTCTGAAGCATGACGTAATGAAGGGTGTTATCTCTTTTGTCGAAAATCAGCCGTTTTTGCTCGAACATTAAATGCCTCCAAATGGTATTTAATTAACTTCCCGGGGTGAAGAAACCCTTTTTGAGTACTCAGAGTGAGTAAATTGGCCATTTTCATGCACTTTTAACCATTCCATAAATCTTGTGTTTTGGGCCCCTGGAAGCATGAAAATCACTTTAAACATGCTAATTTTAGCTCTAACACTGATGATCCACCTACAAATGTGAACTGACGTTCAAAAATAAAACATTTGAAAACGGACCATTTTCCACATTTCTGAAGCATGACGTAATGGGGGGGTGTTATCTCTTTTGTCGAAAATCAGCCGTTTTTGCTCGAACATTAAATGCCTCCAAATGGTATTTAATTAACTTCCCGGGGTGAAGAAACCCTTTTTGAGTACTCAGAGTGAGTAAATTGGCCATTTTCATGCACTTTTAACCATTACATAAATCTTGTGTTTTGGGCCCCTGGAAGCATGAAAATCACTTTAAACATGCTAATTTTAGCTCTAACACTGATGATCCACCTACAAATGTGAACTGACGTTCAAAAATAAAACATTTGAAAACGGACCATTTTCCACATTTCTGAAGCATGACGTAATGGGGGGGTGTTATCTCTTTTGTCGAAAATCAGCCGTTTTTGCTCGAACATTAAATGCCTCCAAATGGTATTTAATTAACTTCCCGGGGTGAAGAAACCCTTTTTGAGTACTCAGAGTGAGTAAATTGGCCATTTTCATGCACTTTTAACCATTACATAAATCTTGTGTTTTGGGCCCCTGGAAGCATGAAAATCACTTTAAACATGCTAATTTTAGCTCTAACACTGATGATCCACCTACAAATGTGAACTGACGTTCAAAAATAAAACATTTGAAAACGGACCATTTTCCACATTTCTGAAGCATGACGTAATGGGGGGGTGTTATCTCTTTTGTCGAAAATCAGCCGTTTTTGCTCGAACATTAAATGCCTCCAAATGGTATTTAATTAACTTCCCGAGCCCCTGGAAGCATGAAAATCACTTTAAACATGCTAATTTTAGCTCTAACACTGATGATCCACCTACAAATGTGAACTGACGTTCAAAAATAAAACATTTGAAAACGGACCATTTTCCACATTTCTGAAGCATGACGTAATGGGGGGGTGTTATCTCTTTTGTCGAAAATCAGCCGTTTTTGCTCGAACATTAAATGCCTCCAAATGGTATTTAATTAACTTCCCGAGCCCCTGGAAGCATGAAAATCACTTTAAACATGCTAATTTTAGCTCTAACACTGATGATCCACCTACAAATGTGAACTGACGTTCAAAAATAAAACATTTGAAAACGGACCATTTTCCACATTTCTGAAGCATGACGTAATGGGGGGGTGTTATCTCTTTTGTCGAAAGTCAGCCGTTTTTGCTCAAACATTAAATGCCTCCAAATGGTATTTATTTCACTTCCCGAGCCCCTGGAAGCATGAAAATCACTTTAAACATGCTAATTTTAGCTCTAACACTGATGATCCACCTACAAATGTGAACTGACGTTCAAAAATAAAACATTTGAAAACGGACCATTTTCCACATTTTTGAAGCATGACGTAATGGGGGGGGTGTTATCTCTTTTGTCGAAAATCAGCCGTTTTTGCTCGAACATTAAATGCCTCCAAATGGTATTTAATTAACTTCCCGGGGTGAAGAACCCCTTTTTAAGAACTCAGAGTGAGTAAATTGGCCATTTTCATGCACTTTTAACCATTCCATAAATCTTGTGTTTTGGGCCCCTGGAAGCATGAAAATCACTTTAAACATGCTAATTTTAGCTCTAACACTGATGATCCACCTACAAATGTGAATTGACGTTCAAAAATAAAACATTTGAAAACGGACCATTTTCCACATTTCTGAAGCATGACGTAATGGGGGGGTGTTATCTCTTTTGTCGAAAATCAGCCGTTTTTGCTCGAACATTAAATGCCTCCAAATGGTATTTAATTAACTTCCCGAGCCCCTGGAAGCATGAAAATCACTTTAAACATGCTAATTTTAGCTCTAACACTGATGATCCACCTACAAATGTGAACTGACGTTCAAAAATAAAACATTTGAAAACGGACCATTTTCCACATTTCTGAAGCATGACGTAATGGGGGGGTGTTATCTCTTTTGTCGAAAATCAGCCGTTTTTGCTCGAACATTAAATGCCTCCAAATGGTATTTAATTAACTTCCCGAGCCCCTGGAAGCATGAAAATCACTTTAAACATGCTAATGTTAGCTCTAACACTGATGATCCACCTACAAATGTGAACTGACGTTCAAAAATAAAACATTTGAAAACGGACCATTTTCCACATTTCTGAAGCATGACGTAATGGGGGGGTGTTATCTCTTTTGTCGAAAATCAGCCGTTTTTGCTCGAACATTAAATGCCTCCAAATGGTATTTAATTAACTTCCCGAGCCCCTGGAAGCATGAAAATCACTTTAAACATTCTAATTTTAGCTCTAACACTGATGATCCACCTACAAATGTGAACTGACGTTCAAAAATAAAACATTTGAAAACGGACCATTTTCCACATTTCTGAAGCATGACGTAATGGGGGGGTGTTATCTCTTTTGTCGAAAATCAGCCGTTTTTGCTCGAACATTAAATGCCTCCAAATGGTATTTATTTCACTTCCCGAGCCCCTGGAAGCATGAAAATCCCTTTAAACATGCTAATTTTAGCTCTAACACTGATGATCCACCTACAAATGTGAACTGACGTTCAAAAATAAAACATTTGAAAACGGACCATTTTCCACATTTTTGAAGCATGACGTAATGGGGGGGTGTTATCTCTTTTGTCGAAAATCAGCCGTTTTTGCTCGAACATTAAATGCCTCCAAATGGTATTTAATTAACTTCCCGGGGTGAAGAAACCCTTTTTAAGAACTCAGAGTGAGTAAATTGGCCATTTTCATGCACTTTTAACCATTCCATAAATCTTGTGTTTTGGGCCCCTGGAAGCATGAAAATCACTTTAAACATGCTAATTTTAGCTCTAACACTGATGATCCACCTACAAATGTGAACTGACGTTCAAAAATAAAACATTTGAAAACGGACCATTTTCCACATTTCTGAAGCATGACGTAATGGGGGGGTGTTATCTCTTTTGTCGAAAATCAGCCGTTTTTGCTCGAACATTAAATGCCTCCAAATGGTATTTAATTAACTTCCCGAGCCCCTGGAAGCATGAAAATCACTTGAAACATGCTAATTTTAGCTCTAACACTGATGATCCACCTACAAATGTGAACTGACGTTCAAAAATAAAACATTTGAAAATGGACCATTTTCCACATTTCTGAAGCATGACGTAATGGGGGGGTGTTATCTCTTTTGTCGAAAATCAGTCGTTTTTGCTCGAACATTAAATGCCTCCAAATGGTATTTAATTAACTTCCCGAGCCCCTGGAAGCATGAAAATCACTTTAAACATGCTAATTTTAGCTCTAACACTGATGATCCACCTACAAATGTGAACTGACGTTCAAAAATAAAACATTTGAAAACGGACCATTTTCCACATTTCTGAAGCATGACGTAATGGGGGGGGTGTTGTCTCTTTTGTCGAATATCAGCCATTTTTGCTCGAACATCAAATGCCTTCAAATGGTATTTAATTAACTTCCCGAGCCCCTGGAAGCATGAAAATCACTTTAAACATGCTAATTTTAGCTCTAACACTGATGATCCACCTACAAATGTGAACTGACGTTCAAAAATAAAACATTTGAAAACGGACCATTTTCCACATTTCTGAAGCATGACGTAATGGGGGGGTGTTATCTCTTTTGTCGAAAATCAGCCGTTTTTGCTCGAACCTTAAATGCCTCCAAATGGTATTTATTTCACTTCCCGAGCCCCTGGAAGCATGAAAATCACTTTAAACATGCTAATTTTAGCTCTAACACTGATGATCCACCTACAAATGTGAACTGACGTTCAAAAATAAAACATTTGAAAACTGACCATTTTCCACATTTCTGAAGCATGACGTAATGAAGGGTGTTATGTCTTTTGTCGAAAATCAGCCGTTTTTGCTCGAACATTAAATGCCTCCAAATGGTATTTAATTAACTTCCCGGGGTGAAGAAACCCTTTTTGAGTACTCAGAGTGAGTAAATTGGCCATTTTCATGCACTTTTAACCATTCCATAAATCTTGTGTTTTGGGCCCCTGGAAGCATGAAAATCACTTTAAACATGCTAATTTTAGCTCTAACACTGATGATCCACCTACAAATGTGAACTGACGTTCAAAAATAAAACATTTGAAAACGGACCATTTTCCACATTTCTGAAGCATGACGTAATGGGGGGGTGTTATCTCTTTTGTCGAAAATCAGCCGTTTTTGCTCGAACATTAAATGCCTCCAAATGGTATTTAATTAACTTCCCGGGGTGAAGAAACCCTTTTTGAGTACTCAGAGTGAGTAAATTGGCCATTTTCATGCACTTTTAACCATTACATAAATCTTGTGTTTTGGGCCCCTGGAAGCATGAAAATCACTTTAAACATGCTAATTTTAGCTCTAACACTGATGATCCACCTACAAATGTGAACTGACGTTCAAAAATAAAACATTTGAAAACGGACCATTTTCCACATTTCTGAAGCATGACGTAATGGGGGGGTGTTATCTCTTTTGTCGAAAATCAGCCGTTTTTGCTCGAACATTAAATGCCTCCAAATGGTATTTAATTAACTTCCCGAGCCCCTGGAAGCATGAAAATCACTTTAAACATGCTAATTTTAGCTCTAACACTGATGATCCACCTACAAATGTGAACTGACGTTCAAAAATAAAACATTTGAAAACGGACCATTTTCCACATTTCTGAAGCATGACGTAATGGGGGGGTGTTATCTCTTTTGTCGAAAATCAGCCGTTTTTGCTCGAACATTAAATGCCTCCAAATGGTATTTATTTCACTTCCCGAGCCCCTGGAAGCATGAAAATCACTTTAAACATGCTAATTTTAGCTCTAACACTGATGATCCACCTACAAATGTGAACTGACGTTCAAAAATAAAACATTTGAAAACGGACCATTTTCCACATTTTTGAAGCATGACGTAATGGGGGGGTGTTATCTCTTTTGTCGAAAATCAGCCGTTTTTGCTCGAACATTAAATGCCTCCAAATGGTATTTAATTAACTTCCTGGGGTGAAGAAACCCTTTTTAAGAACTCAGAGTGAGTAAATTGGCCATTTTCATGCACTTTTAACCATTCCATAAATCTTGTGTTTTGGGCCCCTGGAAGAATGAAAATCACTTTAAACATGCTAATTTTAGCTCTAACACTGATGATCCACCTACAAATGTGAACTGACGTTCAAAAATAAAACATTTGAAAACGGACCATTTTCCACATTTCTGAAGCATGACGTAATGGGGGGGGTGTTATCTCTTTTGTCGAAAATCAGCCGTTTTTGCTCGAACATTAAATGCCTCCAAATGGTATTTAATTAACTTCCCGAGCCCCTGGAAGCATGAAAATCACTTTAAACAGGCTAATTTTAGCTCTAACACTGATGATCCACCTACAAATGTGAACTGACGTTCAAAAATAAAACATTTGAAAACGGACCATTTTCCACATTTCTGAAGCATGACGTAATGGGGGGGTGTTATCTCTTTTGTCGAAAATCAGCCGTTTTTGCTCGAACATTAAATGCCTCCAAATGGTATTTAATTAACTTCCCGAGCCCCTGGAAGCATGAAAATCACTTTAAACATGCTAATTTTAGCTCTAACACTGATGATCCACCTACAAATGTGAACTGACGTTCAAAAATAAAACATTTGAAAACGGACCATTTTCCACATTTCTGAAGCATGACGTAATGGGGGGGTGTTATCTCTTTTGTCGAAAATCAGCCGTTTTTGCTCGAACATTAAATGCCTCCAAATGGTATTTATTTCACTTCCCGAGCCCCTGGAAGCATGAAAATCACTTTAAACATGCTAATTTTAGCTCTAACACTGATGATCCACCTACAAATGTGAACTGACGTTCAAAAATAAAACATTTGAAAACGGACCATTTTCCACATTTCTGAAGCATGACGTAATGGGGGGGTGTTATCTCTTTTGTCGAAAATCAGCCGTTTTTGCTCGAACCTTAAATGCCTCCAAATGGTATTTATTTCACTTCCCGAGCCCCTGGAAGCATGAAAATCACTTTAAACATGCTAATTTTAGCTCTAACACTGATGATCCACCTACAAATGTGAACTGACGTTCAAAAATAAAACATTTGAAAACTGACCATTTTCCACATTTCTGAAGCATGACGTAATGAAGGGTGTTATCTCTTTTGTCGAAAATCAGCCGTTTTTGCTCGAACATTAAATGCCTCCAAATGGTATTTAATTAACTTCCCGGGGTGAAGAAACCCTTTTTGAGTACTCAGAGTGAGTAAATTGGCCATTTTCATGCACTTTTAACCATTCCATAAATCTTGTGTTTTGGGCCCCTGGAAGCATGAAAATCACTTTAAACATGCTAATTTTAGCTCTAACACTGATGATCCACCTACAAATGTGAACTGACGTTCAAAAATAAAACATTTGAAAACGGACCATTTTCCACATTTCTGAAGCATGACGTAATGGGGGGGTGTTATCTCTTTTGTCGAAAATCAGCCGTTTTTGCTCGAACATTAAATGCCTCCAAATGGTATTTAATTAACTTCCCGAGCCCCTGGAAGCATGAAAATCACTTGAAACATGCTAATTTTAGCTCTAACACTGATGATCCACCTACAAATGTGAACTGACGTTCAAAAATAAAACATTTGAAAACGGACCATTTTCCACATTTCTGAAGCATGACGTAATGGGGGGGTGTTATCTCTTTTGTCGAAAATCAGCCGTTTTTGCTCGAACATTAAATGCCTCCAAATGGTATTTAATTAACTTCCCGAGCCCCTGGAAGCATGAAAATCACTTTAAACATGCTAATTTTAGCTCTAACACTGATGATCCACCTACAAATGTGAACTGACGTTCAAAAATAAAACATTTGAAAACGGACCATTTTCCACATTTCTGAAGCATGACGTAATGGGGGGGGTGTTGTCTCTTTTGTCGAATATCAGCCATTTTTGCTCGAACATCAAATGCCTTCAAATGGTATTTAATTAACTTCCCGAGCCCCTGGAAGCATGAAAATCACTTTAAACATGCTAATTTTAGCTCTAACACTGATGATCCACCTACAAATGTGAACTGACGTTCAAAAATAAAACATTTGAAAACGGACCATTTTCCACATTTCTGAAGCATGACGTAATGGGGGGGTGTTATCTCTTTTGTCGAAAATCAGCCGTTTTTGCTCGAACCTTAAATGCCTCCAAATGGTATTTATTTCACTTCCCGAGCCCCTGGAAGCATGAAAATCACTTTAAACATGCTAATTTTAGCTCTAACACTGATGATCCACCTACAAATGTGAACTGACGTTCAAAAATAAAACATTTGAAAACTGACCATTTTCCACATTTCTGAAGCATGACGTAATGAAGGGTGTTATCTCTTTTGTCGAAAATCAGCCGTTTTTGCTCGAACATTAAATGCCTCCAAATGGTATTTAATTAACTTCCCGGGGTGAAGAAACCCTTTTTGAGTACTCAGAGTGAGTAAATTGGCCATTTTCATGCACTTTTAACCATTCCATAAATCTTGTGTTTTGGGCCCCTGGAAGCATGAAAATCACTTTAAACATGCTAATTTTAGCTCTAACACTGATGATCCACCTACAAATGTGAACTGACGTTCAAAAATAAAACATTTGAAAACGGACCATTTTCCACATTTCTGAAGCATGACGTAATGGGGGGGTGTTATCTCTTTTGTCGAAAATCAGCCGTTTTTGCTCGAACATTAAATGCCTCCAAATGGTATTTAATTAACTTCCCGGGGTGAAGAAACCCTTTTTGAGTACTCAGAGTGAGTAAATTGGCCATTTTCATGCACTTTTAACCATTACATAAATCTTGTGTTTTGGGCCCCTGGAAGCATGAAAATCACTTTAAACATGCTAATTTTAGCTCTAACACTGATGATCCACCTACAAATGTGAACTGACGTTCAAAAATAAAACATTTGAAAACGGACCATTTTCCACATTTCTGAAGCATGACGTAATGGGGGGGTGTTATCTCTTTTGTCGAAAATCAGCCGTTTTTGCTCGAACATTAAATGCCTCCAAATGGTATTTAATTAACTTCCCGAGCCCCTGGAAGCATGAAAATCACTTGAAACATGCTAATTTTAGCTCTAACACTGATGATCCACCTACAAATGTGAACTGACGTTCAAAAATAAAACATTTGAAAACGGACCATTTTCCACATTTCTGAAGCATGACGTAATGGGGGGGTGTTATCTCTTTTGTCGAAAATCAGCCGTTTTTGCTCGAACATTAAATGCCTCCAAATGGTATTTAATTAACTTCCCGAGCCCCTGGAAGCATGAAAATCACTTTAAACATGCTAATTTTAGCTCTAACACTGATGATCCACCTACAAATGTGAACTGACGTTCAAAAATAAAACATTTGAAAACGGACCATTTTCCACATTTCTGAAGCATGACGTAATGGGGGGGGTGTTGTCTCTTTTGTCGAATATCAGCCATTTTTGCTCGAACATCAAATGCCTTCAAATGGTATTTAATTAACTTCCCGAGCCCCTGGAAGCATGAAAATCACTTTAAACATGCTAATTTTAGCTCTAACACTGATGATCCACCTACAAATGTGAACTGACGTTCAAAAATAAAACATTTGAAAACGGACCATTTTCCACATTTCTGAAGCATGACGTAATGGGGGGGTGTTATCTCTTTTGTCGAAAATCAGCCGTTTTTGCTCGAACCTTAAATGCCTCCAAATGGTATTTATTTCACTTCCCGAGCCCCTGGAAGCATGAAAATCACTTTAAACATGCTAATTTTAGCTCTAACACTGATGATCCACCTACAAATGTGAACTGACGTTCAAAAATAAAACATTTGAAAACTGACCATTTTCCACATTTCTGAAGCATGACGTAATGAAGGGTGTTATCTCTTTTGTCGAAAATCAGCCGTTTTTGCTCGAACATTAAATGCCTCCAAATGGTATTTAATTAACTTCCCGGGGTGAAGAAACCCTTTTTGAGTACTCAGAGTGAGTAAATTGGCCATTTTCATGCACTTTTAACCATTCCATAAATCTTGTGTTTTGGGCCCCTGGAAGCATGAAAATCACTTTAAACATGCTAATTTTAGCTCTAACACTGATGATCCACCTACAAATGTGAACTGACGTTCAAAAATAAAACATTTGAAAACGGACCATTTTCCACATTTCTGAAGCATGACGTAATGGGGGGGTGTTATCTCTTTTGTCGAAAATCAGCCGTTTTTGCTCGAACATTAAATGCCTCCAAATGGTATTTAATTAACTTCCCGGGGTGAAGAAACCCTTTTTGAGTACTCAGAGTGAGTAAATTGGCCATTTTCATGCACTTTTAACCATTACATAAATCTTGTGTTTTGGGCCCCTGGAAGCATGAAAATCACTTTAAACATGCTAATTTTAGCTCTAACACTGATGATCCACCTACAAATGTGAACTGACGTTCAAAAATAAAACATTTGAAAACGGACCATTTTCCACATTTCTGAAGCATGACGTAATGGGGGGGTGTTATCTCTTTTGTCGAAAATCAGCCGTTTTTGCTCGAACATTAAATGCCTCCAAATGGTATTTAATTAACTTCCCGAGCCCCTGGAAGCATGAAAATCACTTTAAACATGCTAATTTTAGCTCTAACACTGATGATCCACCTACAAATGTGAACTGACGTTCAAAAATAAAACATTTGAAAACGGACCATTTTCCACATTTCTGAAGCATGACGTAATGGGGGGGTGTTATCTCTTTTGTCGAAAATCAGCCGTTTTTGCTCGAACATTAAATGCCTCCAAATGGTATTTATTTCACTTCCCGAGCCCCTGGAAGCATGAAAATCACTTTAAACATGCTAATTTTAGCTCTAACACTGATTATCCACCTACAAATGTGAACTGACGTTCAAAAATAAAACATTTGAAAACGGACCATTTTCCACATTTTTGAAGCATGACGTAATGGGGGGGTGTTATCTCTTTTGTCGAAAATCAGCCGTTTTTGCTCGAACATTAAATGCCTCCAAATGGTATTTAATTAACTTCCTGGGGTGAAGAAACCCTTTTTAAGAATTCAGAGTGAGTAAATTGGCCATTTTCATGCACTTTTAACCATTCCATAAATCTTGTGTTTTGGGCCCCTGGAAGCATGAAAATCACTTTAAACATGCTAATTTTAGCTCTAACACTGATGATCCACCTACAAATGTGAACTGACGTTCAAAAATAAAACATTTGAAAACGGACCATTTTCCACATTTCTGAAGCATGACGTAATGGGGGGGGTGTTATCTCTTTTGTCGAAAATCAGCCGTTTTTGCTCGAACATTAAATGCCTCCAAATGGTATTTAATTAACTTCCCGAGCCCCTGGAAGCATGAAAATCACTTTAAACATGCTAATTTTAGCTCTAACACTGATGATCCACCTACAAATGTGAACTGACGTTCAAAAATAAAACATTTGAAAACGGACCATTTTCCACATTTCTGAAGCATGACGTAATGGGGGGGTGTTATCTCTTTTGTCGAAAATCAGCCGTTTTTGCTCGAACATTAAATGCCTCCAAATGGTATTTAATTAACTTCCCGAGCCCCTGGAAGCATGAAAATCACTTTAAACATTCTAATTTTAGCTCTAACACTGATGATCCACCTACAAATGTGAACTGACGTTCAAAAATAAAACATTTGAAAACGGACCATTTTCCACATTTCTGAAGCATGACGTAATGGGGGGGTGTTATCTCTTTTGTCGAAAATCAGCCGTTTTTGCTCGAACATTAAATGCCTCCAAATGGTATTTATTTCACTTCCCGAGCCCCTGGAAGCATGAAAATCCCTTTAAACATGCTAATTTTAGCTCTAACACTGATGATCCACCTACAAATGTGAACTGACGTTCAAAAATAAAACATTTGAAAACGGACCATTTTCCACATTTCTGAAGCATGACGTAATGGGGGGGTGTTATCTCTTTTGTCGAAAATCAGCCGTTTTTGCTCGAACATTAAATGCCTCCAAATGGTATTTAATTAACTTCCCGGGGTGAAGAAACCCTTTTTGAGAACTCAGAGTGAGTAAATTGGCCATTTTCATGCACTTTTAACCATTCCATAAATCTTGTGTTTTGGGCCCCTGGAAGCATGAAAATCACTTTAAACATGCTAATTTTAGCTCTAACACTGATGATCCACCTACAAATGTGAACTGACGTTCAAAAATAAAACATTTGAAAACGGACCATTTTCCACATTTCTGAAGCATGACGTAATGGGGGGGTGTTATCTCTTTTGTCGAAAATCAGCCGTTTTTGCTCGAACATTAAATGCCTCCAAATGGTATTTATTTCACTTCCCGAGCCCCTGGATGCATGAAAATCACTTTAAACATGCTAATTTTAGCTCTAACACTGATGATCCACCTACAAATGTGAACTGACGTTCAAAAATAAAACATTTGAAAACGGACCATTTTCCACATTTCTGAAGCATGACATAATGGGGGGGTGTTATCTCTTTTGTCGAAAATCAGCCGTTTTTGCTCGAACATTAAATGCCTCCAAATGGTATTTAATCAACTTCCCGGGGTGAAGAAACCCTTTTTGAGAACTCAGAGTGAGTAAATTGGCCATTTTCATGCACTTTTAACCATTCCATAAATCTTGTGTTTTGGGCCCCTGGAAGCATGAAAATCACTTTAAACATGCTAATTTTAGCTCTAACACTGATAATCCACCTACAAATGTGAACTGACGTTCAAAAATAAAACACTTGAAAACGGACCATTTTCCACATTTCTGAAGCATGACGTAATGGGGGGGGTGTTATCTCTTTTGTCGAAAATCAGCCGTTTTTGCTCGAACATTAAATGCCTCCAAATGGTATTTAATTAACTTCCCGGGGTGAAGAAACCCTTTTTGAGAACTCAGAGTGAGTAAATTGGCCATTTTCATGCACTTTTAACCATTCCATAAATCTTGTGTTTTGGGCCCCTGGAAGCATGAAAATCACTTTAAACATGCTAATTTTAGCTCTAACACTGATGATCCACCTACAAATGTGAACTGACGTTCAAAAATAAAACATTTGAAAACGGACCATTTTCCACATTTCTGAAGCATGACGTAATGGGGGGGTGTTATCTCTTTTGTCGAAAATCAGCCGTTTTTGCTCGAACATTAAATGCCTCCAAATGGTATTTATTTCACTTCCCGAGCCCCTGGAAGCATGAAAATCACTTTAAACATGCTAATTTTAGCTCTAACACTGATGATCCACCTACAAATGTGAACTGACGTTCAAAAATAAAACATTTGAAAACGGACCATTTTCCACATTTCTGAAGCATGACGTAATGGGGGGGTGTTGTCTCTTTTGTCGAATATCAGCCGTTTTTGCTCGAACATCAAATGCCTTCAAATGGTATTTAATTAACTTCCCGAGCCCCTGGAAGCATGAAAATCACTTTAAACATGCTAATTTTAGCTCTAACACTGATGATCCACCTACAAATGTGAACTGACGTTCAAAAATAAAACATTTGTAAACGGACCATTTTCCACATTTCTGAAGCATGACGTAATGGGGGGGTGTTATCTCTTTTGTCGAAAATCAGCCGTTTTTGCTCGAACATTAAATGCCTCCAAATGGTATTTATTTCACTTCCCGAGCCCCTGGAAGCATGAAAATCACTTTAAACATGCTAATTTTAGCTCTAACACTGATGATCCACCTACAAATGTGAACTGACGTTCAAAAATAAAACATTTGAAAACTGACCATTTTCCACATTTCTGAAGCATGACGTAATGAAGGGTGTTATCTCTTTTGTCGAAAATCAGCCGTTTTTGCTCGAACATTAAATGCCTCCAAATGGTATTTAATTAACTTCCCGGGGTGAAGAAACCCTTTTTGAGTACTCAGAGTGAGTAAATTGGCCATTTTCATGCACTTTTAACCATTCCATAAATCTTGTGTTTTGGGCCCCTGGAAGCATGAAAATCACTTTAAACATGCTAATTTTAGCTCTAACACTGATGATCCACCTACAAATGTGAACTGACGTTCAAAAATAAAACATTTGAAAACGGACCATTTTCCACATTTCTGAAGCATGACGTAATGGGGGGGTGTTATCTCTTTTGTCGAAAATCAGCCGTTTTTGCTGGAACATTAAATGCCTCCAAATGGTATTTAATTAACTTCCCGGGGTGAAGAAACCCTTTTTGAGAACTCAGAGTGAGTAAATTGGCCATTTTCATGCACTTTTAACCATTCCAGAAATCTTGTGTTTTGGGCCCCTGGAAGCATGAAAATCACTTTAAACATGCTAATTTTAGCTCTAACACTGATGATCCACCTACAAATGTGAACTGACGTTCAAAAATAAAACATTTGAAAACGGACCATTTTCCACATTTCTGAA
The DNA here is from genome assembly GCF_964263255.1 of Lissotriton vulgaris. Lineage (NCBI taxonomy): Eukaryota > Metazoa > Chordata > Amphibia > Caudata > Salamandridae > Lissotriton > Lissotriton vulgaris. Next base: position 294,696 of record NW_028253316.1, read on the forward strand.
GCATGACGTAATGGGGGGGTGTTATCTCTTTTGTCGAAAATCAGCCGTTTTTGCTCGAACATTAAATGCCTCCAAATGGTATTTATTTCACTTCCCGAGCCCCTGGAAGCATGAAAATCACTTTAAACATGCTAATTTTAGCTCTAACACTGATGATCCACCTACAAATGTGAACTGACGTTCAAAAAGAAAACATTTGAAAACGGACCATTTTCCACATTTCTGAAGCATGACGTAATGGGGGGGTGTTATCTCTTTTGTCGAAAATCAGCCGTTTTTGCTCGAACATTAAATGCCTTCAAATGGTATTTAATTAACTTCCCGAGCCCCTGGAAGCATGAAAATCACTTTAAACATGCTAATTTTAGCTCTAACACTGATGATCCACCTACAAATGTGAACTGACGTTCAAAAATAAAACATTTGAAAACTGACCATTTTCCACATTTCTGAAGCATGACGTAATGAAGGGTGTTATCTCTTTTGTCGAAAATCAGCAGTTTTTGCTCGAACATTAAATGCCTCCAAATGGTATTTAATTAACTTCCCGGGGTGAAGAAACCCTTTTTGAGTACTCAGAGTGAGTAAATTGGCCATTTTCATGCACTTTTAACCATTCCATAAATCTTGTGTTTTGGGCCCCTGGAAGCATGAAAATCACTTTAAACATGCTAATTTTAGCTCTAACACTGATGATCCACCTACAAATGTGAACTGACGTTCAAAAATAAAACATTTGAAAACGGACCATTTTCCACATTTCTGAAGCATGACGTAATGGGGGGGTGTTATCTCTTTTGTCGAAAATCAGCTGTTTTTGCTCGAACATTAAATGCCTCCAAATGGTATTTAATTATCTTCCCGGGGTGAAGAAACCCTTTTTGAGTACTCAGAGTGAGTAAATTGGCCATTTTCATGCACTTTTAACCATTACATAAATCTTGTGTTTTGGGCCCCTGGAAGCATGAAAATCACTTTAAACATGCTAATTTTAGCTCTAACACTGATGATCCACCTACAAATGTGAACTGACGTTCAAAAATAAAACATTTGAAAACTGACCATTTTCCACATTTCTGAAGCATGACGTAATGAAGGGTGTTATCTCTTTTGTCGAAAATCAGCCGTTTTTGCTCAAACATTAAATGCCTCCAAATGGTATTTAATTAACTTCCCGGGGTGAAGAAACCCTTTTTGAGTACTCAGAGTGAGTAAATTGGCCATTTTCATGCACTTTTAACCATTCCATAAATCTTGTGTTTTGGGCCCCTGGAAGCATGAAAATCACTTTAAACATGCTAATTTTAGCTCTAACACTGATGATCCACCTACAAATGTGAACTGACGTTCAAAAATAAAACATTTGAAAACGGACCATTTTCCACATTTCTGAAGCATGACGTAATGGGGGGGTGTTATCTCTTTTGTCGAAAATCAGCCGTTTTTGCTCGAACATTAAATGCCTCCAAATGGTATTTAATTATCTTCCCGGGGTGAAGAAACCCTTTTTGAGTACTCAGAGTGAGTAAATTGGCCATTTTCATGCACTTTTAACCATTACATAAATCTTGTGTTTTGGGCCCCTGGAAGCATGAAAATCACTTTAAACATGCTAATTTTAGCTCTAACACTGATGATCCACCTACAAATGTGAACTGACGTTCAAAAATAAAACATTTGAAAACGGACCATTTTCCACATTTCTGAAGCATGACGTAATGGGGGGGTGTTATCTCTTTTGTCGAAAATCAGCCGTTTTTGCTCGAACATTAAATGCCTCCAAATGGTATTTAATTAACTTCCCGAGCCCCTGGAAGCATGAAAATCACTTTAAACATGCTAATTTTAGCTCTAACACTGATGATCCACCTACAAATGTGAACTGACGTTCAAAAATAAAACATTTGAAAACTGACCATTTTCCACATTTCTGAAGCATGACGTAATGGGGGGGTGTTATCTCTTTTGTCGAAAATCAGCCGTTTTTGCTCGAACATTAAATGCCTCCAAATGGTATTTATTTCACTTCCCGAGCCCCTGGAAGCATGAAAATCACTTTAAACATGCTAATTTTAGCTCTAACACTGATGATCCACCTACAAATGTGAACTGACGTTCAAAAATAAAACATTTGAAAACGGACCATTTTCCACATTTTTGAAGCATGACGTAATGGGGGGGTGTTATCTCTTTTGTCGAAAATCAGCCGTTTTTGCTCGAACATTAAATGCCTCCAAATGGTATTTAATTAACTTCCCGGGGTGAAGAAACCCTTTTTAAGAACTCAGAGTGAGTAAATTGGCCATTTTCATGCACTTTTAACCATTCCATAAATCTTGTGTTTTGGGCCCCTGGAAGCATGAAAATCACTTTAAACATGCTAATTTTAGCTCTAACACTGATGATCCACCTACAAATGTGAACTGACGTTCAAAAATAAAACATTTGAAAACGGACCATTTTCCACATTTCTGAAGCATGACATAATGGGGGGGTGTTATCTCTTTTGTCGAAAATCAGCCGTTTTTGCTCGAACATTAAATGCCTCCAAATGGTATTTAATTAACTTCCCGAGCCCCTGGAAGCATGAAAATCACTTTAAACATGCTAATTTTAGCTCTAACACTGATGATCCACCTACAAATGTGAACTGACGTTCAAAAATAAAACATTTGAAAACGGACCATTTTCCACATTTCTGAAGCATGACGTAATGGGGGGGTGTTATCTCTTTTGTCGAAAATCAGCCGTTTTTGCGCGAACATTAAATGCCTCCAAATGGTATTTAATTAACTTCCCGAGCCCCTGGAAGCATGAAAATCACTTTAAACATGCTAATTTTAGCTCTAACACTGATGATCCACCTACAAATGTGAACTGACGTTCAAAAATAAAACATTTGAAAACGGACCATTTTCCACATTTCTGAAGCATGACGTAATGGGGGGGTGTTATCTCTTTTGTCGAAAATCAGCCGTTTTTGCTCGAACATTAAATGCCTCCAAATGGTATTTAATTAACTTTCCGAGCCCCTGGAAGCATGAAAATCACTTTAAACATTCTAATTTTAGCTCTAACACTGATGATCCACCTACAAATGTGAACTGACGTTCAAAAATAAAACGTTTGAAAACGGACCATTTTCCACATTTCTGAAGCATGACGTAATGGGGGGGTGTTATCTCTTTTGTCGAAAATCAGCCGTTTTTGCTCGAACATTAAATGCCTCCAAATGGTATTTATTTCACTTCCCGAGCCCCTGGAAGCATGAAAATCCCTTTAAACATGCTAATTTTAGCTCTAACACTGATGATCCACCTACAAATGTGAACTGACGTTCAAAAATAAAACATTTGAAAACGGACCATTTTCCACATTTCTGAAGCATGACGTAATGGGGGGGTGTTATCTCTTTTGTCGAAAATCAGCCGTTTTTGCTCGAACATTAAATGCCTCCAAATGGTATTTAATTAACTTCCCGGGGTGAAGAAACCCTTTTTGAGAACTCAGAGTGAGTAAATTGGCCATTTTCATGCACTTTTAACCATTCCATAAATCTTGTGTTTTGGGCCCCTGGAAGCATGAAAATCACTTTAAACATGCTAATTTTAGCTCTAACACTGATGATCCACCTACAAATGTGAACTGACGTTCAAAAATAAAACATTTGAAAACGGACCATTTTCCACATTTCTGAAGCATGACGTAATGGGGGGGTGTTATCTCTTTTGTCGAAAATCAGCCGTTTTTGCTCGAACATTAAATGCCTCCAAATGGTATTTATTTCACTTCCCGAGCCCCTGGAAGCATGAAAATCACTTTAAACATGCTAATTTTAGCTCTAACACTGATGATCCACCTACAAATGTGAACTGACGTTCAAAAATAAAACATTTGAAAACAGACCATTTTCCACATTTCTGAAGCATGACGTAATGGGGGGGTGTTATCTCTTTTGTCGAAAATCAGCCGTTTTTGCTCGAACATTAAATGCCTCCAAATGGTATTTAATTAACTTCCTGGGGTGAAGAAACCCTTTTTGAGAACTCAGAGTGAGTAAATTGGCCATTTTCATGCACTTTTAACCATTCCATAAATCTTGTGTTTTGGGCCCCTGGAAGCATGAAAATCACTTTAAACATGCTAATTTTAGCTCTAACACTGATGATCCACCTACAAATGTGAACTGACGTTCAAAAATAAAACATTTGAAAACGGACCATTTTCCACATTTTTGAAGCATGACGTAATGGGGGGGTGTTATCTCTTTTGTCGAAAATCAGCCGTTTTTGCTCGAACATTAAATGCCTCCAAATGGTATTTAATTAACTTCCCGGGGTGAAGAAACCCTTTTTAAGAACTCAGAGTGAGTAAATTGGCCATTTTCATGCACTTTTAACCATTCCATAAATCTTGTGTTTTGGGCCCCTGGAAGCATGAAAATCACTTTAAACATGCTAATTTTAGCTCTAACACTGATGATCCACCTACAAATGTGAACTGACGTTCAAAAATAAAACATTTGAAAACGGACCATTTTCCACATTTCTGAAGCATGACGTAATGGGGGGGTGTTATCTCTTTTGTCGAAAATCAGCCGTTTTTGCTCGAACATTAAATGCCTCCAAATGGTATTTATTTCACTTCCCGAGCCCCTGGATGCATGAAAATCACTTTAAACATGCTAATTTTAGCTCTAACACTGATGATCCACCTACAAATGTGAACTGACGTTCAAAAATAAAACATTTGAAAACGGACCATTTTCCACATTTCTGAAGCATGACATAATGGGGGGGTGTTATCTCTTTTGTCGAAAATCAGCCGTTTTTGCTCGAACATTAAATGCCTCCAAATGGTATTTAATCAACTTCCCGGGGTGAAGAAACCCTTTTTGAGAACTCAGAGTGAGTAAATTGGCCATTTTCATGCACTTTTAACCATTCCATAAATCTTGTGTTTTGGGCCCCTGGAAGCATGAAAATCACTTTAAACATGCTAATTTTAGCTCTAACACTGATAATCCACCTACAAATGTGAACTGACGTTCAAAAATAAAACACTTGAAAACGGACCATTTTCCACATTTCTGAAGCATGACGTAATGGGGGGGGTGTTATCTCTTTTGTCGAAAATCAGCCGTTTTTGCTCGAACATTAAATGCCTCCAAATGGTATTTAATTAACTTCCCGAGCCCCTGGAAGCATGAAAATCACTTTAAACATGCTAATTTTAGCTCTAACACTGATGATCCACCTACAAATGTGAACTGACGTTCAAAAATAAAACATTTGAAAACGGACCATTTTCCACATTTCTGAAGCATGACGTAATGGGGGGGTGTTATCTCTTTTGTCGAAAATCAGCCGTTTTTGCTCGAACATTAAATGCCTCCAAATGGTATTTAATTAACTTCCCGAGCCCCTGGAAGCATGAAAATCACTTTAAACATGCTAATTTTAGCTCTAACACTGATGATCCACCTACAAATGTGAACTGACGTTCAAAAATAAAACATTTGAAAACGGACCATTTTCCACATTTCTGAAGCATGACGTAATGGGGGGGTGTTATCTCTTTTGTCGAAAATCAGCCGTTTTTGCTCGAACATTAAATGCCTCCAAATGGTATTTAATTAACTTCCCGAGCCCCTGGAAGCATGAAAATCACTTTAAACATTCCAATTTTAGCTCTAACACTGATGATCCACCTACAAATGTGAACTGACGTTCAAAAATAAAACATTTGAAAACGGACCATTTTCCACATTTCTGAAGCATGACGTAATGGGGGGGTGTTATCTCTTTTGTCGAAAATCAGCCGTTTTTGCTCGAACATTAAATGCCTCCAAATGGTATTTATTTCACTTCCCGAGCCCCTGGAAGCATGAAAATCCCTTTAAACATGCTAATTTTAGCTCTAACACTGATGATCCACCTACAAATGTGAACTGACGTTCAAAAATAAAACATTTGAAAACGGACCATTTTCCACATTTCTGAAGCATGACGTAATGGGGGGGTGTTATCTCTTTTGTCGAAAATCAGCCGTTTTTGCTTGAACATTAAATGCCTCCAAATGGTATTTAATTAACTTCCCGGGGTGAAGAAACCCTTTTTGAGAACTCAGAGTGAGTAAATTGGCCATTTTCATGCACTTTTAACCATTCCATAAATCTTGTGTTTTGGGCCCCTGGAAGCATGAAAATCACTTTAAACATGCTAATTTTAGCTCTAACACTGATGATCCACCTACAAATGTGAACTGACGTTCAAAAATAAAACATTTGAAAACGGACCATTTTCCACATTTCTGAAGCATGACGTAATGGGGCGGTGTTATCTCTTTTGTCGAAAATCAGCCGTTTTTGCTCGAACATTAAATGCCTCCAAATGGTATTTATTTCACTTCCCGAGCCCCTGGAAGCATGAAAATCACTTTAAACATGCTAATTTTAGCTCTAACACTGATGATCCACCTACAAATGTGAACTGACGTTCAAAAATAAAACATTTGAAAACGGACCATTTTCCACATTTCTGAAGCATGACGTAATGGGGGGGTGTTATCTCTTTTGTCGAAATTCAGCCGTTTTTGCTCGAACATTAAATGCCTCCAAATGGTATTTAATTAACTTCCTGGGGTGAAGAAACCCTTTTTGAGAACTCAGAGTGAGTAAATTGGCCATTTTCATGCACTTTTAACCATTCCATAAATCTTGTGTTTTGGGCCCCTGGAAGCATGAAAATCACTTTAAACATGCTAATTTTAGCTCTAACACTGATGATCCACCTACAAATGTGAACTGACGTTCAAAAATAAAACATTTGAAAACGGACCATTTTCCACATTTCTGAAGCATGACGTAATGGGGGGGTGTTATCTCTTTTGTCGAAAATCAGCCGTTTTTGCTCGAACATTAAATGCCTCCAAATGGTATTTATTTCACTTCCCGAGCCCCTGGATGCATGAAAATCACTTTAAACATGCTAATTTTAGCTCTAACACTGATGATCCACCTACAAATGTGAACTGACGTTCAAAAATAAAACATTTGAAAACGGACCATTTTCCACATTTCTGAAGCATGACGTAATGGGGGGGTGTTATCTCTTTTGTCGAAAATCAGCCGTTTTTGCTTGAACATTAAATGCCTCCAAATGGTATTTAATCAACTTCCCGGGGTGAAGAAACCCTTTTTGAGAACTCAGAGTGAGTAAATTGGCCATTTTCATGCACTTTTAACCATTCCATAAATCTTGTGTTTTGGCCCCTGGAAGCATGAAAATCACTTTAAACATGCTAATTTTAGCTCTAACACTGATAATCCACCTACAAATGTGAACTGACGTTCAAAAATAAAACACTTGAAAACGGACCATTTTCCACATTTCTGAAGCATGACGTAATGGGGGGGTGTTATCTCTTTTGTCGAAAATCAGCCGTTTTTGCTCGAACATTAAATGCCTCCAAATGGTATTTAATTAACTTCCCGGGGTGAAGAAACCCTTTTTGAGAACTCAGAGTGAGTAAATTGGCCATTTTCATGCACTTTTAACCATTCCATAAATCTTGTGTTTTGGGCCCCTGGAAGCATGAAAATCACTTTAAACATGCTAATTTTAGCTCTAACACTGATGATCCACCTACAAATGTGAACTGACGTTCAAAAATAAAACATTTGAAAACGGACCATTTTCCACATTTCTGAAGCATGACGTAATGGGGGGTGTTATCTCTTTTGTCGAAAATCAGCCGTTTTTGCTCGAACATTAAATGCCTCCAAATGGTATTTATTTCACTTCCCGAGCCCCTGGAAGCATGAAAATCACTTTAAACATGCTAATTTTAGCTCTAACACTGATGATCCACCTACAAATGTGAACTGACGTTCAAAAATAAAACATTTGAAAACGGACCATTTTCCACATTTCTGAAGCATGACGTAATGGGGGGGTGTTGTCTCTTTTGTCGAATATCAGCCGTTTTTGCTCGAACATCAAATGCCTTCAAATGGTATTTAATTAACTTCCCGAGCCCCGGGAGGCATGAAAATCACTTTAAACATGCTAATTTTAGCTCTAACACTGATGATCCACCTACAAATGTGAACTGACGTTCAAAAATAAAACATTTGAAAACGGACCATTTTCCACATTTCTGAAGCATGACGTAATGGGGGGGTGTTATCTCTTTTGTCGAAAATCAGCCGTTTTTGCTCGAACATTAAATGCCTCCAAATGGTATTTATTTCACTTCCCGAGCCCCTGGATGCATGAAAATCACTTTAAACATGCTAATTTTAGCTCTAACACTGATGATCCACCTACAAATGTGAACTGACGTTCAAAAATAAAACATTTGAAAACGGACCATTTTCCACATTTCTGAAGCATGACGTAATGGGGGGGTGTTATCTCTTTTGTCGAAAATCAGCCGTTTTTGCTCGAACATTAAATGCCTCCAAATGGTATTTAATCAACTTCCCGGGGTGAAGAAACCCTTTTTGAGAACTCAGAGTGAGTAAATTGGCCATTTTCATGCACTTTTAACCATTCCATAAATCTTGTGTTTTGGCCCCTGGAAGCATGAAAATCACTTTAAACATGCTAATTTTAGCTCTAACACTGATAATCCACCTACAAATGTGAACTGACGTTCAAAAATAAAACACTTGAAAACGGACCATTTTCCACATTTCTGAAGCATGACGTAATGGGGGGGTGTTATCTCTTTTGTCGAAAATCAGCCGTTTTTGCTCGAACATTAAATGCCTCCAAATGGTATTTAATTAACTTCCCGGGGTGAAGAAACCCTTTTTGAGAACTCAGAGTGAGTAAATTGGCCATTTTCATGCACTTTTAACCATTCCATAAATCTTGTGTTTTGGGCCCCTGGAAGCATGAAAATCACTTTAAACATGCTAATTTTAGCTCTAACACTGATGATCCACCTACAAATGTGAACTGACGTTCAAAAATAAAACATTTGAAAACGGACCATTTTCCACATTTCTGAAGCATGACGTAATGGGGGGTGTTATCTCTTTTGTCGAAAATCAGCCGTTTTTGCTCGAACATTAAATGCCTCCAAATGGTATTTATTTCACTTCCCGAGCCCCTGGAAGCATGAAAATCACTTTAAACATGCTAATTTTAGCTCTAACACTGATGATCCACCTACAAATGTGAACTGACGTTCAAAAATAAAACATTTGAAAACGGACCATTTTCCACATTTCTGAAGCATGACGTAATGGGGGGGTGTTATCTCTTTTGTCGAAAATCAGCCGTTTTTGCTCGAACATTAAATGCCTCCAAATGGTATTTATTTCACTTCCCGAGCCCCTGGAAGCATGAAAATCACTTTAAACATGCTAATTTTAGCTCTAACACTGATGATCCACCTACAAATGTGAACTGACGTTCAAAAATAAAACATTTGAAAACTGACCATTTTCCACATTTCTGAAGCATGACGTAATGAAGGGTGTTATCTCTTTTGTCGAAAATCAACCGTTTTTGCTCGAACATTAAATGCCTCCAAATGGTATTTAATTAACTTCCCGGGGTGAAGAAACCCTTTTTGAGTACTCAGAGTGAGTAAATTGGCCATTTTCATGCACTTTTAACCATTCCATAAATCTTGTGTTTTGGGCCCCTGGAAGCATGAAAATCACTTTAAACATGCTAATTTTACCTCTAACACTGATGATCCACCTACAAATGTGAACTGACGTTCAAAAATAAAACATTTGAAAACGGACCATTTTCCACATTTCTGAAGCATGACGTAATGGGGGGGTGTTATCTCTTTTGTCGAAAATCAGCCGTTTTTGCTCGAACATTAAATGCCTCCAAATGGTATTTAATTAACTTCCCGGGGTGAAGAAACCCTTTTTGAGTACTCAGAGTGAGTAAATTGGCCATTTTCATGCACTTTTAACCATTACATAAATCTTGTGTTTTGGGCCCCTGGAAGCATGAAAATCACTTTAAACATGCTAATTTTAGCTCTAACACTGATGATCCACCTACAAATGTGAACTGACGTTCAAAAATAAAACATTTGAAAACGGACCATTTTCCACATTTCTGAAGCATGACGTAATGGGGGGGTGTTATCTCTTTTGTCGAAAATCAGCCGTTTTTGCTCGAACATTAAATGCCTCCAAATGGTATTTAATTAACTTCCCGAGCCCCTGGAAGCATGAAAATCACTTTAAACATGCTAATTTTAGCTCTAACACTGATGATCCACCTACAAATGTGAACTGACGTTCAAAAATAAAACATTTGAAAACGGACCATTTTCCACATTTCTGAAGCATGACGTAATGGGGGGGTGTTATCTCTTTTGTCGAAAATCAGCCGTTTTTGCTCGAACATTAAATGCCTCCAAATGGTATTTATTTCACTTCCCGAGCCCCTGGAAGCATGAAAATCACTTTAAACATGCTAATTTTAGCTCTAACACTGATGATCCACCTACAAATGTGAACTGACGTTCAAAAATAAAACATTTGAAAACGGACCATTTTCCACATTTTTGAAGCATGACGTAATGGGGGGGTGTTATCTCTTTTGTCGAAAATCAGCCGTTTTTGCTCGAACATTAAATGCCTCCAAATGGTATTTAATTAACTTCCCGGGGTGAAGAAACCCTTTTTGAGTACTCAGAGTGAGTAAATTGGCCATTTTCATGCACTTTTAACCATTCCATAAATCTTGTGTTTTGGGCCCCTGGAAGCATGAAAATCACTTTAAACATGCTAATTTTAGCTCTAACACTGATGATCCACCTACAAATGTGAACTGACGTTCAAAAATAAAACATTTGAAAACGGACCATTTTCCACATTTATGAAGCATGACGTAATGGGGGGGTGTTATCTCTTTTGTCGAAAATCAGCCGTTTTTGCTCGAACATTAAATGCCTCCAAATGGTATTTAATTAACTTCCCGGGGTGAAGAAACCCTTTTTGAGTACTCAGAGTGAGTAAATTGGCCATTTTCATGCACTTTTAACCATTACATAAATCTTGTGTTTTGGGCCCCTGGAAGCATGAAAATCACTTTAAACATGCTAATTTTAGCTCTAACACTGATGATCCACCTACAAATGTGAACTGACGTTCAAAAATAAAACATTTGAAAACGGACCATTTTCCACATTTCTGAAGCATGACGTAATGGGGGGGTGTTATATCTTTTGTCGAAAATCAGCCGTTTTTGCTCGAACATTAAATGCCTCCAAATGGTATTTAATTAACTTCCCGAGCCCCTGGAAGCATGAAAATCACTTTAAACATGCTAATTTTAGCTCTAACACTGATGATCCAGCTACAAATGTGAACTGACGTTCAAAAATAAAACATTTGAAAACGGACCATTTTCCACATTTCTGAAGCATGACGTAATGGGGGGGTGTTATCTCTTTTGTCGAAAATCAGCCGTTTTTGCTCGAACATTAAATGCCTCCAAATGGTATTTATTTCACTTCCCGAGCCCCTGGAAGCATGAAAATCACTTTAAACATGCTAATTTTAGCTCTAACACTGATGATCCACCTACAAATGTGAACTGACGTTCAAAAATAAAACATTTGAAAACGGACCATTTTCCACATTTCTGAAGCATGACGTAATGGGGGGGTGTTATCTCTTTTGTCGAAAATCAGCCGTTTTTGCTCGAACATTAAATGCCTCCAAATGGTATTTATTTCACTTCCCGAGCCCCTGGAAGCATGAAAATCACTTTAAACATGCTAATTTTAGCTCTAACACTGATGATCCACCTACAAATGTGAACTGACGTTCAAAAATAAAACATTTGAAAACGGACCATTTTCCACATTTCTGAAGCATGACGTAATGGGGGGGGGGTGTTATCTCTTTTGTCGAAAATCAGCCGTTTTTGCTCGAACATTAAATGCCTCCAAATGGTATTTAATTAACTTCCCGAGCCCCTGGAAGCATGAAAATCACTTTAAACATGCTAATTTTAGCTCTAACACTGATGATCCACCTACAAATGTGAACTGACGTTCAAAAATAAAACATTTGAAAACGGACCATTTTCCACATTTTCTGAAGCATGACGTAATGGGGGGGTGTTATCTCTTTTGTCGAAAATCAGCCGTTTTTGCTCGAACATTAAATGCCTCCAAATGGTATTTAATTAACTTCCCGAGCCCCTGGAAGCATGAAAATCACTTTAAACATGCTAATTTTAGCTCTAACACTGATGATCCACCTACAAATGTGAACTGACGTTCAAAAATAAAACATTTGAAAACGGACCATTTTCCACATTTCTGAAGCATGACGTAATGGGGGGTGTTATCTCTTTTGTCGAAAATCAGCCGTTTTTGCTCGAACATTAAATGCCTCCAAATGGTATTTAATTAACTTCCCGAGCCCCTGGAAGCATGAAAATCACTTTAAACATTCTAATTTTAGCTCTAACACTGATGATCCACCTACAAATGTGAACTGACGTTCAAAAAAAAAACATTTGAAAACGGACCATTTTCCACATTTCTGAAGCATGACGTAATGGGGGGTGTTATCTCTTTTGTCGAAAATCAGCCGTTTTTGCTCGAACATTAAATGCCTCCAAATGGTATTTATTTTACTTCCCGAGCCCCTGGAAGCATGAAAATCCCTTTAAACATGCTAATTTTAGCTCTAACACTGATGATCCACCTACAAATGATCGAACATTAAATGCCTCCAAATGGTATTTAATTAACTTCCCGGGGTGAAGAAACCCTTTTTGAGTACTCAGAGTGAGTAAATTGGCCATTTTCATGCACTTTTAACCATTACATAAATCTTGTGTTTTGGGCCCCTGGAAGCATGAAAATCACTTTAAACATGCTAATTTTAGCTCTAACACTGATGATCCACCTACAAATGTGAACTGACGTTCAAAAATAAAACATTTGAAAACGGACCATTTTCCACATTTCTGAAGCATGACGTAATGGGGGGGTGTTATCTCTTTTGTCGAAAATCAGCCGTTTTTGCTCGAACATTAAATGCCTCCAAATGGTATTTAATTAACTTCCCGAGCCCCTGGAAGCATGAAAATCACTTTAAACATGCTAATTTTAGCTCTAACACTGATGATCCACCTACAAATGTGAACTGACGTTCAAAAATAAAACATTTGAAAACGGACCATTTTCCACATTTCTGAAGCATGACGTAATGGGGGGGTGTTATCTCTTTTGTCGAAAATCAGCCGTTTTTGCTCGAACATTAAATGCCTCCAAATGGTATTTATTTCACTTCCCGAGCCCCTGGAAGCATGAAAATCACTTTTAACATGCTAATTTTAGCTCTAACACTGATGATCCACCTACAAATGTGAACTGACGTTCAAAAATAAAACATTTTAAAACGGACCATTTTCCACATTTTTGAAGCATGACGTAATGGGGGGGTGTTATCTCTTTTGTCGAAAATCAGCCGTTTTTGCTCGAACATTAAATGCCTCCAAATGGTATTTAATTAACTTCCCGGGGTGAAGAAACCCTTTTTGAGTACTCAGAGTGAGTAAATTGGCCATTTTCATGCACTTTTAACCATTCCATAAATCTTGTGTTTTGGGCCCCTGGAAGCATGAAAATCACTTTAAACATGCTAATTTTAGCTCTAACACTGATGATCCACCTACAAATGTGAACTGACGTTCAAAAATAAAACATTTGAAAACGGACCATTTTCCACATTTCTGAAGCATGACGTAATGGGGGGGTGTTATCTCTTTTGTCGAAAATCAGCCGTTTTTGCTCGAACATTAAATGCCTCCAAATGGTATTTAATTAACTTCCCGGGGTGAAGAAACCCTTTTTGAGTACTCAGAGTGAGTAAATTGGCCATTTTCATGCACTTTTAACCATTACATAAATCTTGTGTTTTGGGCCCCTGGAAGCATGAAAATCACTTTAAACATGCTAATTTTAGCTCTAACACTGATGATCCACCTACAAATGTGAACTGACGTTCAAAAATAAAACATTTGAAAACGGACCATTTTCCACATTTCTGAAGCATGACGTAATGGGGGGGTGTTATCTCTTTTGTCGAAAATCAGCCGTTTTTGCTCGAACATTAAATGCCTCCAAATGGTATTTAATTAACTTCCCGAGCCCCTGGAAGCATGAAAATCACTTTAAACATGCTAATTTTAGCTCTAACACTGATGATCCACCTACAAATGTGAACTGACGTTCAAAAATAAAACATTTGAAAACGGACCATTTTCCACATTTCTGAAGCATGACGTAATGGGGGGGTGTTATCTCTTTTGTCGAAAATCAGCCGTTTTTGCTCGAACATTAAATGCCTCCAAATGGTATTTATTTCACTTCCCGAGCCCCTGGAAGCATGAAAATCACTTTAAACATGCTAATTTTAGCTATAACACTGATGATCCACCTACAAATGTGAACTGACGTTCAAAAATAAAACATTTGAAAACGGACCATTTTCCACATTTTTGAAGCATGACGTAATGGGGGGGTGTTATCTCTTTTGTCGAAAATCAGCCGTTTTTGCTCGAACATTAAATGCCTCCAAATGGTATTTAATTAACTTCCCGGGGTGAAGAAACCCTTTTTAGGAACTCAGAGTGAGTAAATTGGCCATTTTCATGCACTTTTAACCATTCCATAAATCTTGTGTTTTGGGCCCCTGGAAGCATGAAAATCACTTTAAACATGCTAATTTTAGCTTTAACACTGATGATCCACCTACAAATGTGAACTGACGTTCAAAAATGAAACATTTGAAAACGGACCATTTTCCACATTTCTGAAGCATGACGTAATGGGGGGGGGTGTTATCTCTTTTGTCGAAAATCAGCCGTTTTTGCTCGAACATTAAATGCCTCCAAATGGTATTTAATTAACTTCCCGAGCCCCTGGAAGCATGAAAATCACTTTAAACATGCTAATTTTAGCTCTAACACTGATGATCCACCTACAAATGTGAACTGACGTTCAAAAATAAAACATTTGAAAACGGACCATTTTCCACATTTTCTGAAGCATGACGTAATGGGGGGGTGTTATCTCTTTTGTCGAAAATCAGCCGTTTTTGCTCGAACATTAAATGCCTCCAAATGGTATTTAATTAACTTCCCGAGCCCCTGGAAGCATGAAAATCACTTTAAACATGCTAATTTTAGCTCTAACACTGATGATCCACCTACAAATGTGAACTGACGTTCAAAAATAAAACATTTGAAAACGGACCATTTTCCACATTTCTGAAGCATGACGTAATGGGGGGTGTTATCTCTTTTGTCGAAAATCAGCCGTTTTTGCTCGAACATTAAATGCCTCCAAATGGTATTTAATTAACTTCCCGAGCCCCTGGAAGCATGAAAATCACTTTAAACATTCTAATTTTAGCTCTAACACTGATGATCCACCTACAAATGTGAACTGACGTTCAAAAATAAAACATTTGAAAACGGACCATTTTCCACATTTCTGAAGCATGACGTAATGGGGGGGTGTTATCTCTTTTGTCGAAAATCAGCCGTTTTTGCTCGAACATTAAATGCCTCCAAATGGTATTTATTTTACTTCCCGAGCCCCTGGAAGCATGAAAATCCCTTTAAACATGCTAATTTTAGCTCTAACACTGATGATCCACCTACAAATGTGAACTGACGTTCAAAAATAAAACATTTGAAAACGGACCATTTTCCACATTTCTGAAGCATGACGTAATGGGGGGGTGTTATCTCTTTTGTCGAAAATCAGCCGTTTTTGCTCGAACATTAAATGCCTCCAAATGGTATTTAATTAACTTCCCGGGGTGAAGAAACCCTTTTTGAGAACTCAGAGTGAGTAAATTGGCCATTTTCATGCACTTTTAACCATTCCATAAATCTTGTGTTTTGGGCCCCTGGAAGCATGAAAATCACTTTAAACATGCTAATTTTAGCTCTAACACTGATGATCCACCTACAAATGTGAACTGACGTTCAAAAATAAAACATTTGAAAACGGACCATTTTCCACATTTCTGAAGCATGACGTAATGGGGGGGTGTTATCTCTTTTGTCGAAAATCAGCCGTTTTTGCTCGAACATTAAATGCCTCCAAATGGTATTTATTTCACTTCCCGAGCCCCTGGAAGCATGAAAATCACTTTAAACATGCTAATTTTAGCTCTAACACTAATGATCCACCTACAAATGTGAACTGACGTTCAAAAATAAAACATTTGAAAACGGACCATTTTCCACATTTCTGAAGCATGACGTAATGGGGGGGTGTTATCTCTTTTGTCGAAAATCAGCCGTTTTTGCTCGAACATTAAATGCCTCCAAATGGTATTTAATTAACTTCCCGAGCCCCTGGAAGCATGAAAATCACTTTAAACATGCTAATTTTAGCTCTAACACTGATGATCCACCTACAAATGTGAACTGACGTTCAAAAATAAAACATTTCAAAACGGACCATTTTCCACATTTCTGAAGCATGACGTAATAGGGGGGTGTTATCTCTTTTGTCGAAAATCAGCCGTTTTTGCTCGAACATTAAATGCCTCCAAATGGTATTTAATTAACTTCCCGGGGTGAAGAAACCCTTTTTGAGAACTCAGAGTGAGTAAATTGGCCATTTTCATGCACTTTTAACCATTCCATAAATCTTGTTTTTTGGGCCCCTGGAAGCATGAAAATCACTTTAAACATGCTAATTTTAGCTCTAACACTGATGATCCACCTACAAATGTGAACTGACGTTCAAAAATAAAACATTTGAAAACGGACCATTTTCCACATTTCTGAAGCATGACGTAATGGGGGGGTGTTATCTCTTTTGTCGAAAATCAGCCGTTTTTGCTCGAACATTAAATGCCTCCAAATGGTATTTAATTAACTTCCCGAGCCCCTGGAAGCATGAAAATCACTTTAAACATGCTAATTTTAGCTCTAACACTGATGATCCACCTACAAATGTGAACTGACGTTCAAAAATAAAACATTTGAAAACGGACCATTTTCCACATTTCTGAAGCATGACGTAATGGGGGGGTGTTATCTCTTTTGTCGAAAATCAGCCGTTTTTGCTCGAACATTAAATGCCTCCAAATGGTATTTAATTAACTTCCCGAGCCCCTGGAAGCATGAAAATCACTTTAAACATGCTAATTTTAGCTCTAACACTGATGATCCACCTACAAATGTGAACTGACGTTCAAAAATAAAACATTTGAAAACGGACCATTTTCCACATTTCTGAAGCCTGACATAATGGGGGGGTGTTATCTCTTTTGTCAAAAATCAGCCGTTTTTGCTCGAACATTAAATGCCTCCAAATGGTATTTAATTAACTTCCCGAGCCCCTGGAAGCATGAAAATCACTTTAAACATGCTAATTTTAGCTCTAACACTGATGATCCACCTACAAATGTGAACTGACGTTCAAAAATAAAACATTTGAAAACGGACCATTTTCCACATTTCTGAAGCATGACGTAATGGGGGGGTGTTATCTCTTTTGTCGAAAATCAGCCATTTTTTGCTCGAACATTAAATGCCTCCAAATGATATTTAATTAACTTCCCGAGCCCCTGGAAGCATGAAAATCACTTTAAACATGCTAATTTTAGCTCTAACACTGATGATCCACCTACAAATGTGAACTGACGTTCAAAAATAAAACATTTGAAAACGGACCATTTTCCACATTTCTGAAGCATGACGTAATAGGGGGGTGTTATCTCTTTTGTCGAAAATCAGCCGTTTTTGCTCGAACATTAAATGCCTCCAAATGGTATTTAATTAACTTCCCGGGGTGAAGAAACCCTTTTTGAGAACTCAGAGTGAGTAAATTGGCCATTTTCATGCACTTTTAACCATTCCATAAATCTTGTTTTTTGGGCCCCTGGAAGCATGAAAATCACTTTAAACATGCTAATTTTAGCTCTAACACTGATGATCCACCTACAAATGTGAACTGACGTTCAAAAATAAAACATTTGAAAACGGACCATTTTCCACATTTCTGAAGCATGACGTAATGGGGGGGTGTTATCTCTTTTGTCGAAAATCAGCCGTTTTTGCTCGAACATTAAATGCCTCCAAATGGTATTTAATTAACTTCCCGAGCCCCTGGAAGCATGAAAATCACTTTAAACATGCTAATTTTAGCTCTAACACTGATGATCCACCTACAAATGTGAACTGACGTTCAAAAATAAAACATTTGAAAACGGACCATTTTCCACATTTCTGAAGCATGACGTAATGGGGGGGTGTTATCTCTTTTGTCGAAAATCAGCCGTTTTTGCTCGAACATTAAATGCCTCCAAATGGTATTTAATTAACTTCCCGAGCCCCTGGAAGCATGAAAATCACTTTAAACATGCTAATTTTAGCTCTAACACTGATGATCCACCTACAAATGTGAACTGACGTTCAAAAATAAAACATTTGAAAACGGACCATTTTCCACATTTCTGAAGCCTGACATAATGGGGGGGTGTTATCTCTTTTGTCAAAAATCAGCCGTTTTTGCTCGAACATTAAATGCCTCCAAATGGTATTTATTTCACTTCCCGAGCCCCTGGAAGCATGAAAATCCCTTTAAACATGCTAATTTTAGCTCTAACACTGATGATCCACCTACAAATGTGAACTGACGTTCAAAAATAAAACATTTGAAAACGGACCATTTTCCACATTTCTGAAGCATGACGTAATGGGGGGGTGTTATCTCTTTTGTCGAAAATCAGCCGTTTTTGCTCGAACATTAAATGCCTCCAAATGGTATTTAATTAACTTCCCGGGGTGAAGAAACCCTTTTTGAGAACTCAGAGTGAGTAAATTGGCCATTTTCATGCACTTTTAACCATTCCATAAATCTTGTGTTTTGGGCCCCTGGAAGCATGAAAATCACTTTAAACATGCTAATTTTAGCTCTAACACTGATGATCCACCTACAAATGTGAACTGACGTTCAAAAATAAAACATTTGAAAACGGACCATTTTCCACATTTCTGAAGCCTGACATAATGGGGGGGTGTTATCTCTTTTGTCAAAAATCTGCCGTTTTTGCTCGAACATTAAATGCCTCCAAATGGTATTTAATTAACTTCCCGAGCCCCTGGAAGCATGAAAATCACTTTAAACATGCTAATTTTAGCTCTAACACTGATGATCCACCTACAAATGTGAACTGACGTTCAAAAATAAAACATTTGAAAATGGACCATTTTCCACATTTCTGAAGCATGACGTAATGGGGGGGTGTTATCTCTTTTGTCGAAAATCAGCCATTTTTTGCTCGAACATTAAATGCCTCCAAATGATATTTAATTAACTTCCCGAGCCCCTGGAAGCATGAAAATAACTTTAAACATGCTAATTTTAGCTCTAACACTGATGATCCACCTACAAATGTGAACTGACGTTCAAAAATAAAACATTTGAAAACGGACCATTTTCCACATTTCTGAAGCATGACGTAATGGGGGGGTGTTATCTCTTTTGTCGAAAATCAGCCGTTTTTGCTCGAACATTAAATGCCTCCAAATGGTATTTAATTAACTTCCCGAGCCCCTGGAAGCATGAAAATCACTTTAAACATGCTAATTTTAGCTCTAACACTGATGATCCACCTACAAATGTGAACTGACGTTCAAAAATAAAACATTTGAAAACGGACCATTTTCCACATTTCTGAAGCCTGACATAATGGGGGGGTGTTATCTCTTTTGTCAAAAATCAGCCGTTTTTGCTCGAACATTAAATGCCTCCAAATGGTATTTATTTCACTTCCCGAGCCCCTGGAAGCATGAAAATCCCTTTAAACATGCTAATTTTAGCTCTAACACTGATGATCCACCTACAAATGTGAACTGACGTTCAAAAATAAAACATTTGAAAACGGACCATTTTCCACATTTCTGAAGCATGACGTAATGGGGGGGTGTTATCTCTTTTGTCGAAAATCAGCCGTTTTTGCTCGAACATTAAATGCCTCCAAATGGTATTTAATTAACTTCCCGGGGTGAAGAAACCCTTTTTGAGAACTCAGAGTGAGTAAATTGGCCATTTTCATGCACTTTTAACCATTCCATAAATCTTGTGTTTTGGGCCCCTGGAAGCATGAAAATCACTTTAAACATGCTAATTTTAGCTCTAACACTGATGATCCACCTACAAATGTGAACTGACGTTCAAAAATAAAACATTTGAAAACGGACCATTTTCCACATTTCTGAAGCCTGACATAATGGGGGGGTGTTATCTCTTTTGTCAAAAATCTGCCGTTTTTGCTCGAACATTAAATGCCTCCAAATGGTATTTAATTAACTTCCCGAGCCCCTGGAAGCATGAAAATCACTTTAAACATGCTAATTTTAGCTCTAACACTGATGATCCACCTACAAATGTGAACTGACGTTCAAAAATAAAACATTTGAAAATGGACCATTTTCCACATTTCTGAAGCATGACGTAATGGGGGGGTGTTATCTCTTTTGTCGAAAATCAGCCATTTTTTGCTCGAACATTAAATGCCTCCAAATGATATTTAATTAACTTCCCGAGCCCCTGGAAGCATGAAAATAACTTTAAACATGCTAATTTTAGCTCTAACACTGATGATCCACCTACAAATGTGAACTGACGTTCAAAAATAAAACATTTGAAAACGGACCATTTTCCACATTTCTGAAGCATGACGTAATGGGGGGTGTTATCTCTTTTGTCGAAAATCAGCCGTTTTTGCTCGAACATTAAATGCCTCCAAATGGTATTTATTTCACTTCCCGAGCCCCTGGAAGCATGAAAATCCCTTTAAACATGCTAATTTTAGCTCTAACACTGATGATCCACCTACAAATGTGAACTGACGTTCAAAAATAAAATATTTGAAAACGGACCATTTTCCACATTTCTGAAGCATGACGTAATGGGGGGGTGTTATCTCTTTTGTCGAAAATCAGCCGTTTTTGCTCGAACATTAAATGCCTCCAAATGGTATTTAATTAACTTCCCGGGGTGAAGAAACCCTTTTTGAGAACTCAGAGTGAGTAAATTGGCCATTTTCATGCACTTTTAACCATTCCATAAATCTTGTGTTTTGGGCCCCTGGAAGCATGAAAATCACTTTAAACATGCTAATTTTAGCTCTAACACTGATGATCCACCTACAAATGTGAACTGACGTTCAAAAATAAAACATTTGAAAACGGACCATTTTCCACATTTCTGAAGCATGACGTAATGGGGGGGTGTTATCTCTTTTGTCGAAAATCAGCCGTTTTTGCTCGAACATTAAATGCCTCCAAATGGTATTTATTTCACTTCCCGAGCCCCTGGAAGCATGAAAATCACTTTAAACATGCTAATTTTAGCTCTAACGCTAATGATCCACCTACAAATGTGAACTGACGTTCAAAAATAAAACATTTGAAAACGGACCATTTTCCACATTTCTGAAGCATGACGTAATGGGGGGGTGTTATCTCTTTTGTCGAAAATCAGCCGTTTTTGCTCGAACATTAAATGCCTCCAAATGGTATTTAATTAACTTCCCGAGCCCCTGGAAGCATGAAAATCACTTTAAACATGCTAATTTTAGCTCTAACACTGATGATCCACCTACAAATGTGAACTGACGTTCAAAAATAAAACATTTGAAAACGGACCATTTTCCACATTTCTGAAGCATGACGTAATAGGGGGGTGTTATCTCTTTTGTCGAAAATCAGCCGTTTTTGCTCGAACATTAAATGCCTCCAAATGGTATTTAATTAACTTCCCGGGGTGAAGAAACCCTTTTTGAGAACTCAGAGTGAGTAAATTGGCCATTTTCATGCACTTTTAACCATTCCATAAATCTTGTGTTTTGGGCCCCTGGAAGCATGAAAATCACTTTAAACATGCTAATTTTAGCTCTAACACTGATGATCCACCTACAAATGTGAACTGACGTTCAAAAATAAAACATTTGAAAACGGACCATTTTCCACATTTCTGAAGCATGACGTAATGGGGGGGTGTTATCTCTTTTGTCGAAAATCAGCCGTTTTTGCTCGAACATTAAATGCCTCCAAATGGTATTTAATTAACTTCCCGAGCCCCTGGAAGCATGAAAATCACTTTAAACATGCTAATTTTAGCTCTAACACTGATGATCCACCTACAAATGTGAACTGACGTTCAAAAATAAAACATTTGAAAACGGACCATTTTCCACATTTCTGAAGCATGACATAATGGGGGGGTGTTATCTCTTTTGTCGAAAATCAGCCGTTTTTGCTCGAACATTAAATGCCTCCAAATGGTATTTAATTAACTTCCCGAGCCCCTGGAAGCATGAAAATCACTTTAAACATGCTAATTTTAGCTCTAACACTGATGATCCACCTACAAATGTGAACTGACGCTCAAAAATAAAACATTTGAAAACGGACCATTTTCCACATTTCTGAAGCATGACGTAATGGGGGGGTGTTATCTCTTTTGTCGAAAATCAGCCATTTTTTGCTCGAACATTAAATGCCTCCAAATGATATTTAATTAACTTCCCGAGCCCCTGGAAGCATGAAAATAACTTTAAACATGCTAATTTTAGCTCTAACACTGATGATCCACCTACAAATGTGAACTGACGTTCAAAAATAAAACATTTGAAAACGGACCATTTGCCACATTTCTGAAGCATGACGTAATGGGGGGTGTTATCTCTTTTGTCGAAAATCAGCCGTTTTTGCTCGAACATTAAATGCCTCCAAATGGTATTTAATTAACTTCCCGGGGTGAAGAAACCCTTTTTGAGAACTCAGAGTGAGTAAATTGGCCATTTTCATGCACGTTTAACCATTCCATAAATCTTGTGTTTTGGGCCCCTGGAAGCATGAAAATCACTTTAAACATGCTAATTTTAGCTCTAACACCGATGATCCACCTACAAATGTGAACTGACGTTCAAAAATAAAACATTTGAAAACGGACCATTTTCCACATTTCTGAAGCATGACGTAATGGGGGGGTGTTATCTCTTTTGTCGAAAATCAGCCGTTTTTGCTCGAACATTAAATGCCTCCAAATGGTATTTAATTAACTTCCCGAGCCCCTGGAAGCATGAAAATCACTTTAAACATGCTAATTTTAGCTCTAACACTGATGATCCACCTACAAATGTGAACTGACGTTCAAAAATAAAACATTTGAAAACGGACCATTTTCCACATTTCTGAAGCATGACGTAATGGGGGGGTGTTATCTCTTTTGTCGAAAATCAGCCGTTTTTGCTCGAACATTAAATGCCTCCAAATGGTATTTAATTAACTTCCTGGGGTGAAGAAACCCTTTTTGAGAACTCAGAGTGAGTAAATTGGCCATTTTCATGCACTTTTAACCATTCCATAAATCTTGTGTTTTGGGCCCCTGGAAGCATGAAAATCACTTTAAACATGCTAATTTTAGCTCTAACACTGATGATCCACCTACAAATGTGAACTGACGTTCAAAAATAAAACATTTGAAAACGGACCATTTTCCACATTTCTGAAGCATGACGTAATGGGGGGGTGTTATCTCTTTTGTCGAAAATCAGCCGTTTTTGCTCGAACATTAAATGCCTCCAAATGGTATTTATTTCACTTCCCGAGCCCCTGGATGCATGAAAATCACTTTAAACATGCTAATTTTAGCTCTAACACTGATGATCCACCTACAAATGTGAACTGACGGTCAAAAATAAAACATTTGAAAACGGACCATTTTCCACATTTCTGAAGCATGACATAATGGGGGGGTGTTATCTCTTTTGTCGAAAATCAGCCGTTTTTGCTCGAACATTAAATGCCTCCAAATGGTATTTAATCAACTTCCCGGGGTGAAGAAACCCTTTTTGAGAACTCAGAGTGAGTAAATTGGCCATTTTCATGCATTTTTAACCATTCCATAAATCTTGTGTTTTGGGCCCCTGGAAGCATGAAAATCACTTTAAACATGCTAATTTTAGCTCTAACACTGATGATCCACCTACAAATGTGAACTGACGTTCAAAAATAAAACATTTGAAAACGGACCATTTTCCACATTTCTGAAGCCTGACATAATGGGGGGGTGTTATCTCTTTTGTCAAAAATCAGCCGTTTTTGCTCGAACATTAAATGCCTCCAAATGGTATTTAATTAACTTCCCGAGCCCCTGGAAGCATGAAAATCACTTTAAACATGCTAATTTTAGCTCTAACACTGATGATCCACCTACAAATGTGAACTGACGTTCAAAAATAAAACATTTGAAAACGGACCATTTTCCACATTTCTGAAGCATGACGTAATGGGGGGGTGTTATCTCTTTTGTCGAAAATCAGCCATTTTTTGCTCGAACATTAAATGCCTCCAAATGATATTTAATTAACTTCCCGAGCCCCTGGAAGCATGAAAATCACTTTAAACATGCTAATTTTAGCTCTAACACTGATGATCCACCTACAAATGTGAACTGACGTTCAAAAATAAAACATTTGAAAACGGACCATTTTCCACATTTCTGAAGCATGACGTAATAGGGGGGTGTTATCTCTTTTGTCGAAAATCAGCCGTTTTTGCTCGAACATTAAATGCCTCCAAATGGTATTTAATTAACTTCCCGGGGTGAAGAAACCCTTTTTGAGAACTCAGAGTGAGTAAATTGGCCATTTTCATGCACTTTTAACCATTCCATAAATCTTGTTTTTTGGGCCCCTGGAAGCATGAAAATCACTTTAAACATGCTAATTTTAGCTCTAACACTGATGATCCACCTACAAATGTGAACTGACGTTCAAAAATAAAACATTTGAAAACGGACCATTTTCCACATTTCTGAAGCATGACGTAATGGGGGGGTGTTATCTCTTTTGTCGAAAATCAGCCGTTTTTGCTCGAACATTAAATGCCTCCAAATGGTATTTAATTAACTTCCCGAGCCCCTGGAAGCATGAAAATCACTTTAAACATGCTAATTTTAGCTCTAACACTGATGATCCACCTACAAATGTGAACTGACGTTCAAAAATAAAACATTTGAAAACGGACCATTTTCCACATTTCTGAAGCATGACGTAATGGGGGGGTGTTATCTCTTTTGTCGAAAATCAGCCGTTTTTGCTCGAACATTAAATGCCTCCAAATGGTATTTAATTAACTTCCCGAGCCCCTGGAAGCATGAAAATCACTTTAAACATGCTAATTTTAGCTCTAACACTGATGATCCACCTACAAATGTGAACTGACGTTCAAAAATAAAACATTTGAAAACGGACCATTTTCCACATTTCTGAAGCCTGACATAATGGGGGGGTGTTATCTCTTTTGTCAAAAATCAGCCGTTTTTGCTCGAACATTAAATGCCTCCAAATGGTATTTATTTCACTTCCCGAGCCCCTGGAAGCATGAAAATCCCTTTAAACATGCTAATTTTAGCTCTAACACTGATGATCCACCTACAAATGTGAACTGACGTTCAAAAATAAAACATTTGAAAACGGACCATTTTCCACATTTCTGAAGCATGACGTAATGGGGGGGTGTTATCTCTTTTGTCGAAAATCAGCCGTTTTTGCTCGAACATTAAATGCCTCCAAATGGTATTTAATTAACTTCCCGGGGTGAAGAAACCCTTTTTGAGAACTCAGAGTGAGTAAATTGGCCATTTTCATGCACTTTTAACCATTCCATAAATCTTGTGTTTTGGGCCCCTGGAAGCATGAAAATCACTTTAAACATGCTAATTTTAGCTCTAACACTGATGATCCACCTACAAATGTGAACTGACGTTCAAAAATAAAACATTTGAAAACGGACCATTTTCCACATTTCTGAAGCCTGACATAATGGGGGGGTGTTATCTCTTTTGTCAAAAATCTGCCGTTTTTGCTCGAACATTAAATGCCTCCAAATGGTATTTAATTAACTTCCCGAGCCCCTGGAAGCATGAAAATCACTTTAAACATGCTAATTTTAGCTCTAACACTGATGATCCACCTACAAATGTGAACTGACGTTCAAAAATAAAACATTTGAAAATGGACCATTTTCCACATTTCTGAAGCATGACGTAATGGGGGGGTGTTATCTCTTTTGTCGAAAATCAGCCATTTTTTGCTCGAACATTAAATGCCTCCAAATGATATTTAATTAACTTCCCGAGCCCCTGGAAGCATGAAAATAACTTTAAACATGCTAATTTTAGCTCTAACACTGATGATCCACCTACAAATGTGAACTGACGTTCAAAAATAAAACATTTGAAAATGGACCATTTTCCACATTTCTGAAGCATGACGTAATGGGGGGTGTTATCTCTTTTGTCGAAAATCAGCCGTTTTTGCTCGAACATTAAATGCCTCCAAATGGTATTTATTTCACTTCCCGAGCCCCTGGAAGCATGAAAATCCCTTTAAACATGCTAATTTTAGCTCTAACACTGATGATCCACCTACAAATGTGAACTGACGTTCAAAAATAAAATATTTGAAAACGGACCATTTTCCACATTTCTGAAGCATGACGTAATGGGGGGGTGTTATCTCTTTTGTCGAAAATCAGCCGTTTTTGCTCGAACATTAAATGCCTCCAAATGGTATTTAATTAACTTCCCGGGGTGAAGAAACCCTTTTTGAGAACTCAGAGTGAGTAAATTGGCCATTTTCATGCACTTTTAACCATTCCATAAATCTTGTGTTTTGGGCCCCTGGAAGCATGAAAATCACTTTAAACATGCTAATTTTAGCTCTAACACTGATGATCCACCTACAAATGTGAACTGACGTTCAAAAATAAAACATTTGAAAACGGACCATTTTCCACATTTCTGAAGCATGACGTAATGGGGGGGTGTTATCTCTTTTGTCGAAAATCAGCCGTTTTTGCTCGAACATTAAATGCCTCCAAATGGTATTTATTTCACTTTCCGAGCCCCTGGAAGCATGAAAATCACTTTAAACATGCTAATTTTAGCTCTAACGCTAATGATCCACCTACAAATGTGAACTGACGTTCAAAAATAAAACATTTGAAAACGGACCATTTTCCACATTTCTGAAGCATGACGTAATGGGGGGGT
This sequence comes from Lissotriton vulgaris, assembly GCF_964263255.1. Taxonomy (NCBI): domain Eukaryota; kingdom Metazoa; phylum Chordata; class Amphibia; order Caudata; family Salamandridae; genus Lissotriton; species Lissotriton vulgaris. The sequence goes on from NW_028253316.1 coordinate 321,801, forward strand.
GTTATCTCTTTTGTCGAAAATCAGCCGTTTTTGCTCGAACATTAAATGCCTCCAAATGGTATTTAATTAACTTCCCGAGCCCCTGGAAGCATGAAAATCACTTTAAACATGCTAATTTTAGCTCTAACACTGATGATCCACCTACAAATGTGAACTGACGTTCAAAAATAAAACATTTGAAAACGGACCATTTTCCACATTTCTGAAGCATGACGTAATAGGGGGGTGTTATCTCTTTTGTCGAAAATCAGCCGTTTTTGCTCGAACATTAAATGCCTCCAAATGGTATTTAATTAACTTCCCGGGGTGAAGAAACCCTTTTTGAGAACTCAGAGTGAGTAAATTGGCCATTTTCATGCACTTTTAACCATTCCATAAATCTTGTGTTTTGGGCCCCTGGAAGCATGAAAATCACTTTAAACATGCTAATTTTAGCTCTAACACTGATGATCCACCTACAAATGTGAACTGACGTTCAAAAATAAAACATTTGAAAACGGACCATTTTCCACATTTCTGAAGCATGACGTAATGGGGGGGTGTTATCTCTTTTGTCGAAAATCAGCCGTTTTTGCTCGAACATTAAATGCCTCCAAATGGTATTTAATTAACTTCCCGAGCCCCTGGAAGCATGAAAATCACTTTAAACATGCTAATTTTAGCTCTAACACTGATGATCCACCTACAAATGTGAACTGACGTTCAAAAATAAAACATTTGAAAACGGACCATTTTCCACATTTCTGAAGCATGACATAATGGGGGGGTGTTATCTCTTTTGTCGAAAATCAGCCGTTTTTGCTCGAACATTAAATGCCTCCAAATGGTATTTAATTAACTTCCCGAGCCCCTGGAAGCATGAAAATCACTTTAAACATGCTAATTTTAGCTCTAACACTGATGATCCACCTACAAATGTGAACTGACGCTCAAAAATAAAACATTTGAAAACGGACCATTTTCCACATTTCTGAAGCATGACGTAATGGGGGGGTGTTATCTCTTTTGTCGAAAATCAGCCATTTTTTGCTCGAACATTAAATGCCTCCAAATGATATTTAATTAACTTCCCGAGCCCCTGGAAGCATGAAAATAACTTTAAACATGCTAATTTTAGCTCTAACACTGATGATCCACCTACAAATGTGAACTGACATTCAAAAATAAAACATTTGAAAACGGACCATTTGCCACATTTCTGAAGCATGACGTAATGGGGGGTGTTATCTCTTTTGTCGAAAATCAGCCGTTTTTGCTCGAACATTAAATGCCTCCAAATGGTATTTAATTAACTTCCCGGGGTGAAGAAACCCTTTTTGAGAACTCAGAGTGAGTAAATTGGCCATTTTCATGCACGTTTAACCATTCCATAAATCTTGTGTTTTGGGCCCCTGGAAGCATGAAAATCACTTTAAACATGCTAATTTTAGCTCTAACACCGATGATCCACCTACAAATGTGAACTGACGTTCAAAAATAAAACATTTGAAAACGGACCATTTTCCACATTTCTGAAGCATGACGTAATGGGGGGGTGTTATCTCTTTTGTCGAAAATCAGCCGTTTTTGCTCGAACATTAAATGCCTCCAAATGGTATTTAATTAACTTCCCGAGCCCCTGGAAGCATGAAAATCACTTTAAACATGCTAATTTTAGCTCTAACACTGATGATCCACCTACAAATGTGAACTGACGTTCAAAAATAAAACATTTGAAAACGGACCATTTTCCACATTTCTGAAGCATGACGTAATGGGGGGGTGTTATCTCTTTTGTCGAAAATCAGCCGTTTTTGCTCGAACATTAAATGCCTCCAAATGGTATTTAATTAACTTCCTGGGGTGAAGAAACCCTTTTTGAGAACTCAGAGTGAGTAAATTGGCCATTTTCATGCACTTTTAACCATTCCATAAATCTTGTGTTTTGGGCCCCTGGAAGCATGAAAATCACTTTAAACATGCTAATTTTAGCTCTAACACTGATGATCCACCTACAAATGTGAACTGACGTTCAAAAATAAAACATTTGAAAACGGACCATTTTCCACATTTCTGAAGCATGACGTAATGGGGGGGTGTTATCTCTTTTGTCGAAAATCAGCCGTTTTTGCTCGAACATTAAATGCCTCCAAATGGTATTTATTTCACTTCCCGAGCCCCTGGATGCATGAAAATCACTTTAAACATGCTAATTTTAGCTCTAACACTGATGATCCACCTACAAATGTGAACTGACGGTCAAAAATAAAACATTTGAAAACGGACCATTTTCCACATTTCTGAAGCATGACATAATGGGGGGGTGTTATCTCTTTTGTCGAAAATCAGCCGTTTTTGCTCGAACATTAAATGCCTCCAAATGGTATTTAATCAACTTCCCGGGGTGAAGAAACCCTTTTTGAGAACTCAGAGTGAGTAAATTGGCCATTTTCATGCATTTTTAACCATTCCATAAATCTTGTGTTTTGGGCCCCTGGAAGCATGAAAATCACTTTAAACATGCTAATTTTAGCTCTAACACTGATAATCCACCTACAAATGTGAACTGACGTTCAAAAATAAAACACTTGAAAACGGACCATTTTCCACATTTCTGAAGCATGACGTAATGGGGGGGGTGTTATCTCTTTTGTCGAAAATCAGCCGTTTTTGCTCGAACATTAAATGCCTCCAAATGGTATTTAATTAACTTCCCGGGGTGAAGAAACCCTTTTTGAGAACTCAGAGTGAGTAAATTGGCCATTTTCATGCACTTTTAACCATTCCATAAATCTTGTGTTTTGGGCCCCTGGAAGCATGAAAATCACTTTAAACATGCTAATTTTAGCTCTAACACTGATGATCCACCTACAAATGTGAACTGACGTTCAAAAATAAAACATTTGAAAACTGACCATTTTCCACATTTCTGAAGCATGACGTAATGGGGGGGTGTTATCTCTTTTGTCGAAAATCAGCCGTTTTTGCTCGAACATTAAATGCCTCCAAATGGTATTTATTTCACTTCCCGAGCCCCTGGAAGCATGAAAATCACTTTAAACATGCTAATTTTAGCTCTAACACTGATGATCCACCTACAAATGTGAACTGACGTTCAAAAATAAAACATTTGAAAACGGACCATTTTCCACATTTCTGAAGCATGACGTAATGGGGGGGTGTTATCTCTTTTGTCGAAAATCAGCCGTTTTTGCTGGAACATTAAATGCCTCCAAATGGTATTTAATTAACTTCCCGGGGTGAAGAAACCCTTTTTGAGAACTCAGAGTGAGTAAATTGGCCATTTTCATGCACTTTTAACCATTCCAGAAATCTTGTGTTTTGGGCCCCTGGAAGCATGAAAATCACTTTAAACATGCTAATTTTAGCTCTAACACTGATGATCCACCTACAAATGTGAACTGACGTTCAAAAATAAAACATTTGAAAACGGACCATTTTCCACATTTCTGAAGCATGACGTAATGGGGGGGTGTTATCTCTTTTGTCGAAAATCAGCCGTTTTTGCTCGAACATTAAATGCCTCCAAATGGTATTTATTTCACTTCCCGAGCCCCTGGAAGCATGAAAATCACTTTAAACATGCTAATTTTAGCTCTAACACTGATGATCCACCTACAAATGTGAACTGACGTTCAAAAATAAAACATTTGAAAACGGACCATTTTCCACATTTCTGAAGCATGACGTAATGGGGGGGTGTTGTCTCTTTTGTCAAATATCAGCCGTTTTTGCTCGAACATCAAATGCCTTCAAATGGTATTTAATTAACTTCCCGAGCCCCTGGAAGCATGAAAATCACTTTAAACATGCTAATTTTAGCTCTAACACTGATGATCCACCTACAAATGTGAACTGACGTTCAAAAATAAAACATTTGAAAACTGACCATTTTCCACATTTCTGAAGCATGACGTAATGAAGGGTGTTATCTCTTTTGTCGAAAATCAGCCGTTTTTGCTCGAACATTAAATGCCTCCAAATGGTATTTAATTAACTTCCCGGGGTGAAGAAACCCTTTTTGAGTACTCAGAGTGAGTAAATTGGCCATTTTCATGCACTTTTAACCATTCCATAAATCTTGTGTTTTGGGCCCCTGGAAGCATGAAAATCACTTTAAACATGCTAATTTTAGCTCTAACACTGATGATCCACCTACAAATGTGAACTGACGTTCAAAAATAAAACATTTGAAAACGGACCATTTTCCACATTTCTGAAGCATGACGTAATGGGGGGGTGTTATCTCTTTTGTCGAAAATCAGCCGTTTTTGCTCGAACATTAAATGCCTCCAAATGGTATTTAATTAACTTCCCGAGCCCCTGGAAGCATGAAAATCACTTTAAACATGCTAATTTTAGCTCTAACACTGATGATCCACCTACAAATGTGAACTGACGTTCAAAAATAAAACATTTGAAAACGGACCATTTTCCACATTTCTGAAGCATGACGTAATGGGGGGTGTTATCTCTTTTGTCGAAAATCAGCCGTTTTTGCTCGAACATTAAATGCCTCCAAATGGTATTTAATTAACTTCCCGAGCCCCTGGAAGCATGAAAATCACTTTAAACATTCTAATTTTAGCTCTAACACTGATGATCCACCTACAAATGTGAACTGACGTTCAAAAATAAAACATTTGAAAACGGACCATTTTCCACATTTCTGAAGCATGACGTAATGGGGGGGTGTTATCTCTTTTGTCGAAAATCAGCCGTTTTTGCTCGAACATTAAATGCCTCCAAATGGTATTTATTTCACTTCCCGAGCCCCTGGAAGCATGAAAATCCCTTTAAACATGCTAATTTTAGCTCTAACACTGATGATCCACCTACAAATGTGAACTGACGTTCAAAAATAAAACATTTGAAAACGGACCATTTTCCACATTTCTGAAGCATGACGTAATGGGGGGGTGTTATCTCTTTTGTCGAAAATCAGCCGTTTTTGCTCGAACATTAAATGCCTCCAAATGGTATTTAATTAACTTCCCGGGGTGAAGAAACCCTTTTTGAGAACTCAGAGTGAGTAAATTGGCCATTTTCATGCACTTTTAACCATTCCATAAATCTTGTGTTTTGGGCCCCTGGAAGCATGAAAATCACTTTAAACATGCTAATTTTAGCTCTAACACTGATGATCCACCTACAAATGTGAACTGACGTTCAAAAATAAAACATTTGAAAACGGACCATTTTCCACATTTCTGAAGCATGACGTAATGGGGGGGTGTTATCTCTTTTGTCGAAAATCAGCAGTTTTTGCTCGAACATTAAATGCCTCCAAATGGTATTTATTTCACTTCCCGAGCCCCTGGAAGCATGAAAATCACTTTAAACATGCAAATTTTAGCTCTAACACTGATGATCCACCTACAAATGTGAACTGACGTTCAAAAATAAAACATTTGAAAACGGACCATTTTCCACATTTCTGAAGCATGACGTAATGGGGGGGTGTTATCTCTTTTGTCGAAAATCAGCCGTTTTTGCTCGAACATTAAATGCCTCCAAATGGTATTTAATTAACTTCCCGAGCCCCTGGAAGCATGAAAATCACTTTAAACATGCTAATTTTAGCTCTAACACTGATGATCCACCTACAAATGTGAACTGACGTTCAAAAATAAAACATTTGAAAACGGACCATTTTCCACATTTCTGAAGCATGACGTAATAGGGGGGTGTTATCTCTTTTGTCGAAAATCAGCCGTTTTTGCTCGAACATTAAATGCCTCCAAATGGTATTTAATTAACTTCCCGGGGTGAAGAAACCCTTTTTGAGAACTCAGAGTGAGTAAATTGGCCATTTTCATGCACTTTTAACCATTCCATAAATCTTGTGTTTTGGGCCCCTGGAAGCATGAAAATCACTTTAAACATGCTAATTTTAGCTCTAACACTGATGATCCACCTACAAATGTGAACTGACGTTCAAAAATAAAACATTTGAAAACGGACCATTTTCCACATTTCTGAAGCATGACGTAATGGGGGGGTGTTATCTCTTTTGTCGAAAATCAGCCGTTTTTGCTCGAACATTAAATGCCTCCAAATGGTATTTAATTAACTTCCCGAGCCCCTGGAAGCATGAAAATCACTTTAAACATGCTAATTTTAGCTCTAACACTGATGATCCACCTACAAATGTGAACTGACGTTCAAAAATAAAACATTTGAAAACGGACCATTTTCCACATTTCTGAAGCATGACGTAATGGGGAGGTGTTATCTCTTTTGTCGAAAATCAGCCGTTTTTGCTCGAACATTAAATGCCTCCAAATGGTATTTAATTAACTTCCCGAGCCCCTGGAAGCATGAAAATCACTTTAAACATGCTAATTTTAGCTCTAACACTGATGATCCACCTACAAATGTGAACTGACGTTCAAAAATAAAACATTTGAAAACGGACCATTTTCCACATTTCTGAAGCATGACATAATGGGGGGGTGTTATCTCTTTTGTCGAAAATCAGCCGTTTTTGCTCGAACATTAAATGCCTCCAAATGGTATTTAATTAACTTCCCGAGCCCCTGGAAGCATGAAAATCACTTTAAACATGCTAATTTTAGCTCTAACACTGATGATCCACCTACAAATGTGAACTGACGTTCAAAAATAAAACATTTGAAAACGGACCATTTTCCACCTTTCTGAAGCATGACGTAATGGGGGGGGTGTTATCTCTTTTGTCGAAAATCAGCCGTTTTTGCTCGAACATTAAATGCCTCCAAATGATATTTAATTAACTTCCCGAGCCCCTGGAAGCATGAAAATCACTTTAAACATGCTAATTTTAGCTCTAACACTGATGATCCACCTACAAATGTGAACTGACGTTCAAAAATAAAACATTTGAAAACTGACCATTTTCCACATTTCTGAAGCATGACGTAATGGGGGGTGTTATCTCTTTTGTCGAAAATCAGCCGTTTTTGCTCGAACATTAAATGCCTCCAAATGGTATTTAATTAACTTCCCGGGGTAAAGAAACCCTTTTTGAGAACTCAGAGTGAGTAAATTGGCCATTTTCATGCACGTTTAACCATTCCATAAATCTTGTGTTTTGGGCCCCTGGAAGCATGAAAATCACTTTAAACATGCTAATTTTAGCTCTAACACTGATGATCCACCTACAAATGTGAACTGACGTTCAAAAATAAAACATTTGAAAACGGACCATTTGCCACATTTCTGAAGCATGACGTAATGGGGGGTGTTATCTCTTTTGTCGAAAATCAGCCGTTTTTGCTCGAACATTAAATGCCTCCAAATGGTATTTAATTAACTTCCCGGGGTGAAGAAACCCTTTTTGAGAACTCAGAGTGAGTAAATTGGCCATTTTCATGCACGTTTAACCATTCCATAAATCTTGTGTTTTGGGCCCCTGGAAGCATGAAAATCACTTTAAACATGCTAATTTTAGCTCTAACACTGATGATCCACCTACAAATGTGAACTGACGTTCAAAAATAAAACATTTGAAAACGGACCATTTTCCACATTTCTGAAGCATGACGTAATGGGGGGGTGTTATCTCTTTTGTCGAAAATCAGCCGTTTTTGCTCGAACATTAAATGCCTCCAAATGGTATTTAATTAACTTCCCGAGCCCCTGGAAGCATGAAAATCACTTTAAACATGCTAATTTTAGCTCTAACACTGATGATCCACCTACAAATGTGAACTGACGTTCAAAAATAAAACATTTGAAAACGGACCATTTTCCACATTTCTGAAGCATGACGTAATGGGGGGGTGTTATCTCTTTTGTCGAAAATCAGCCGTTTTTGCTCGAACATTAAATGCCTCCAAATGGTATTTAATTAACTTCCTGGGGTGAAGAAACCCTTTTTGAGAACTCAGAGTGAGTAAATTGGCCATTTTCATGCACTTTTAACCATTCCATAAATCTTGTGTTTTGGGCCCCTGGAAGCATGAAAATCACTTTAAACATGCTAATTTTAGCTCTAACACTGATGATCCACCTACAAATGTGAACTGACGTTCAAAAATAAAACATTTGAAAACGGACCATTTTCCACATTTCTGAAGCATGACGTAATGGGGGGGTGTTATCTCTTTTGTCGAAAATCAGCCGTTTTTGCTCGAACATTAAATGCCTCCAAATGGTATTTATTTCACTTCCCGAGCCCCTGGATGCATGAAAATCACTTTAAACATGCTAATTTTAGCTCTAACACTGATGATCCACCTACAAATGTGAACTGACGGTCAAAAATAAAACATTTGAAAACGGACCATTTTCCACATTTCTGAAGCATGACGTAATGGGGGGGTGTTATCTCTTTTGTCGAAAATCAGCCGTTTTTGCTCGAACATTAAATGCCTCCAAATGGTATTTAATCAACTTCCCGGGGTGAAGAAACCCTTTTTGAGAACTCAGAGTGAGTAAATTGGCCATTTTCATGCATTTTTAACCATTCCATAAATCTTGTGTTTTGGGCCCCTGGAAGCATGAAAATCACTTTAAACATGCTAATTTTAGCTCTAACACTGATAATCCACCTACAAATGTGAACTGACGTTCAAAAATAAAACACTTGAAAACGGACCATTTTCCACATTTCTGAAGCATGACGTAATGGGGGGGGTGTTATCTCTTTTGTCGAAAATCAGCCGTTTTTGCTCGAACATTAAATGCCTCCAAATGGTATTTAATTAACTTCCCGGGGTGAAGAAACCCTTTTTGAGAACTCAGAGTGAGTAAATTGGCCATTTTCATGCACTTTTAACCATTCCATAAATCTTGTGTTTTGGGCCCCTGGAAGCATGAAAATCACTTTAAACATGCTAATTTTAGCTCTAACACTGATGATCCACCTACAAATGTGAACTGACGTTCAAAAATAAAACATTTGAAAACTGACCATTTTCCACATTTCTGAAGCATGACGTAATGGGGGGGTGTTATCTCTTTTGTCGAAAATCAGCCGTTTTTGCTCGAACATTAAATGCCTCCAAATGGTATTTATTTCACTTCCCGAGCCCCTGGAAGCATGAAAATCACTTTAAACATGCTAATTTTAGCTCTAACACTGATGATCCACCTACAAATGTGAACTGACGTTCAAAAATAAAACATTTGAAAACGGACCATTTTCCACATTTCTGAAGCATGACGTAATGGGGGGGTGTTATCTCTTTTGTCGAAAATCAGCCGTTTTTGCTGGAACATTAAATGCCTCCAAATGGTATTTAATTAACTTCCCGGGGTGAAGAAACCCTTTTTGAGAACTCAGAGTGAGTAAATTGGCCATTTTCATGCACTTTTAACCATTCCAGAATTCTTGTGTTTTGGGCCCCTGGAAGCATGAAAATCACTTTAAACATGCTAATTTTAGCTCTAACACTGATGATCCACCTACAAATGTGAACTGACGTTCAAAAATAAAACATTTGAAAACGGACCATTTTCCACATTTCTGAAGCATGACGTAATGGGGGGGTGTTATCTCTTTTGTCGAAAATCAGCCGTTTTTGCTCGAACATTAAATGCCTCCAAATGGTATTTATTTCACTTCCCGAGCCCCTGGAAGCATGAAAATCACTTTAAACATGCTAATTTTAGCTCTAACACTGATGATCCACCTACAAATGTGAACTGACGTTCAAAAATAAAACATTTGAAAACGGACCATTTTCCACATTTCTGAAGCATGACGTAATGGGGGGGTGTTGTCTCTTTTGTCAAATATCAGCCGTTTTTGCTCGAACATCAAATGCCTTCAAATGGTATTTAATTAACTTCCCGAGCCCCTGGAAGCATGAAAATCACTTTAAACATGCTAATTTTAGCTCTAACACTGATGATCCACCTACAAATGTGAACTGACGTTCAAAAATAAAACATTTGAAAACTGACCATTTTCCACATTTCTGAAGCATGACGTAATGAAGGGTGTTATCTCTTTTGTCGAAAATCAGCCGTTTTTGCTCGAACATTAAATGCCTCCAAATGGTATTTAATTAACTTCCCGGGGTGAAGAAACCCTTTTTGAGTACTCAGAGTGAGTAAATTGGCCATTTTCATGCACTTTTAACCATTCCATAAATCTTGTGTTTTGGGCCCCTGGAAGCATGAAAATCACTTTAAACATGCTAATTTTAGCTCTAACACTGATGATCCACCTACAAATGTGAACTGACGTTCAAAAATAAAACATTTGAAAACGGACCATTTTCCACATTTCTGAAGCATGACGTAATGGGGGGGTGTTATCTCTTTTGTCGAAAATCAGCCGTTTTTGCTCGAACATTAAATGCCTCCAAATGGTATTTAATTAACTTCCCGAGCCCCTGGAAGCATGAAAATCACTTTAAACATGCTAATTTTAGCTCTAACACTGATGATCCACCTACAAATGTGAACTGACGTTCAAAAATAAAACATTTGAAAACGGACCATTTTCCACATTTCTGAAGCATGACGTAATGGGGGGTGTTATCTCTTTTGTCGAAAATCAGCCGTTTTTGCTCGAACATTAAATGCCTCCAAATGGTATTTAATTAACTTCCCGAGCCCCTGGAAGCATGAAAATCACTTTAAACATTCTAATTTTAGCTCTAACACTGATGATCCACCTACAAATGTGAACTGACGTTCAAAAATAAAACATTTGAAAACGGACCATTTTCCACATTTCTGAAGCATGACGTAATGGGGGGGTGTTATCTCTTTTGTCGAAAATCAGCCGTTTTTGCTCGAACATTAAATGCCTCCAAATGGTATTTATTTCACTTCCCGAGCCCCTGGAAGCATGAAAATCCCTTTAAACATGCTAATTTTAGCTCTAACACTGATGATCCACCTACAAATGTGAACTGACGTTCAAAAATAAAACATTTGAAAACGGACCATTTTCCACATTTCTGAAGCATGACGTAATGGGGGGGTGTTATCTCTTTTGTCGAAAATCAGCCGTTTTTGCTCGAACATTAAATGCCTCCAAATGGTATTTAATTAACTTCCCGGGGTGAAGAAACCCTTTTTGAGAACTCAGAGTGAGTAAATTGGCCATTTTCATGCACTTTTAACCATTCCATAAATCTTGTGTTTTGGGCCCCTGGAAGCATGAAAATCACTTTAAACATGCTAATTTTAGCTCTAACACTGATGATCCACCTACAAATGTGAACTGACGTTCAAAAATAAAACATTTGAAAACGGACCATTTTCCACATTTCTGAAGCATGACGTAATGGGGGGGTGTTATCTCTTTTGTCGAAAATCAGCAGTTTTTGCTCGAACATTAAATGCCTCCAAATGGTATTTATTTCACTTCCCGAGCCCCTGGAAGCATGAAAATCACTTTAAACATGCTAATTTTAGCTCTAACACTGATGATCCACCTACAAATGTGAACTGACGTTCAAAAATAAAACATTTGAAAACGGACCATTTTCCACATTTCTGAAGCATGACGTAATGGGGGGGTGTTATCTCTTTTGTCGAAAATCAGCCGTTTTTGCTCGAACATTAAATGCCTCCAAATGATATTTAATTAACTTCCCGAGCCCCTGGAAGCATGAAAATCACTTTAAACATGCTAATTTTAGCTCTAACACTGATGATCCACCTACAAATGTGAACTGACGTTCAAAAATAAAACATTTGAAAACGGACCATTTTCCACATTTCTGAAGCATGACGTAATAGGGGGGTGTTATCTCTTTTGTCGAAAATCAGCCGTTTTTGCTCGAACATTAAATGCCTCCAAATGGTATTTAATTAACTTCCCGGGGTGAAGAAACCCTTTTTGAGAACTCAGAGTGAGTAAATTGGCCATTTTCATGCACTTTTAACCATTCCATAAATCTTGTGTTTTGGGCCCCTGGAAGCATGAAAATCACTTTAAACATGCTAATTTTAGCTCTAACACTGATGATCCACCTACAAATGTGAACTGACGTTCAAAAATAAAACATTTGAAAACGGACCATTTTCCACATTTCTGAAGCATGACGTAATGGGGGGGTGTTATCTCTTTTGTCGAAAATCAGCCGTTTTTGCTCGAACATTAAATGCCTCCAAATGGTATTTAATTAACTTCCCGAGCCCCTGGAAGCATGAAAATCACTTTAAACATGCTAATTTTAGCTCTAACACTGATGATCCACCTACAAATGTGAACTGACGTTCAAAAATAAAACATTTGAAAACGGACCATTTTCCACATTTCTGAAGCATGACGTAATGGGGAGGTGTTATCTCTTTTGTCGAAAATCAGCCGTTTTTGCTCGAACATTAAATGCCTCCAAATGGTATTTAATTAACTTCCCGAGCCCCTGGAAGCATGAAAATCACTTTAAACATGCTAATTTTAGCTCTAACACTGATGATCCACCTACAAATGTGAACTGACGTTCAAAAATAAAACATTTGAAAACGGACCATTTTCCACATTTCTGAAGCATGACATAATGGGGGGGTGTTATCTCTTTTGTCGAAAATCAGCCGTTTTTGCTCGAACATTAAATGCCTCCAAATGGTATTTAATTAACTTCCCGAGCCCCTGGAAGCATGAAAATCACTTTAAACATGCTAATTTTAGCTCTAACACTGATGATCCACCTACAAATGTGAACTGACGTTCAAAAATAAAACATTTGAAAACGGACCATTTTCCACCTTTCTGAAGCATGACGTAATGGGGGGGGTGTTATCTCTTTTGTCGAAAATCAGCCGTTTTTGCTCGAACATTAAATGCCTCCAAATGATATTTAATTAACTTCCCGAGCCCCTGGAAGCATGAAAATCACTTTAAACATGCTAATTTTAGCTCTAACACTGATGATCCACCTACAAATGTGAACTGACGTTCAAAAATAAAACATTTGAAAACTGACCATTTTCCACATTTCTGAAGCATGACGTAATGGGGGGTGTTATCTCTTTTGTCGAAAATCAGCCGTTTTTGCTCGAACATTAAATGCCTCCAAATGGTATTTAATTAACTTCCCGGGGTAAAGAAACCCTTTTCGAGAACTCAGAGTGAGTAAATTGGCCATTTTCATGCACGTTTAACCATTCCATAAATCTTGTGTTTTGGGCCCCTGGAAGCATGAAAATCACTTTAAACATGCTAATTTTAGCTCTAACACTGATGATCCACCTACAAATGTGAACTGACGTTCAAAAATAAAACATTTGAAAACGGACCATTTTCCACATTTCTGAAGCATGACGTAATGGGGGGGTGTTATCTCTTTTGTCGAAAATCAGCCGTTTTTGCTCGAACATTAAATGCCTCCAAATGGTATTTAATTAACTTCCCGAGCCCCTGGAAGCATGAAAATCACTTTAAACATGCTAATTTTAGCTCTAACACTGATGATCCACCTACAAATGTGAACTGACGTTCAAAAATAAAACATTTGAAAACGGACCATTTTCCACATTTCTGAAGCATGACGTAATGGGGGGGTGTTATCTCTTTTGTCGAAAATCAGCCGTTTTTGCTCGAACATTAAATGCCTCCAAATGGTATTTAATTAACTTCCTGGGGTGAAGAAACCCTTTTTGAGAACTCAGAGTGAGTAAATTGGCCATTTTCATGCACTTTTAACCATTCCATAAATCTTGTGTTTTGGGCCCCTGGAAGCATGAAAATCACTTTAAACATGCTAATTTTAGCTCTAACACTGATGATCCACCTACAAATGTGAACTGACGTTCAAAAATAAAACATTTGAAAACGGACCATTTTCCACATTTCTGAAGCATGACGTAATGGGGGGGTGTTATCTCTTTTGTCGAAAATCAGCCGTTTTTGCTCGAACATTAAATGCCTCCAAATGGTATTTATTTCACTTCCCGAGCCCCTGGATGCATGAAAATCACTTTAAACATGCTAATTTTAGCTCTAACACTGATGATCCACCTACAAATGTGAACTGACGTTCAAAAATAAAACATTTGAAAACGGACCATTTTCCACATTTCTGAAGCATGACGTAATGGGGGGGTGTTATCTCTTTTGTCGAAAATCAGCAGTTTTTGCTCGAACATTAAATGCCTCCAAATGGTATTTAATCAACTTCCCGGGGTGAAGAAACCCTTTTTGAGAACTCAGAGTGAGTAAATTGGCCATTTTCATGCACTTTTAACCATTCCATAAATCTTGTGTTTTGGGCCCCTGGAAGCATGAAAATCACTTTAAACATGCTAATTTTAGCTCTAACACTGATAATCCACCTACAAATGTGAACTGACGTTCAAAAATAAAACACTTGAAAACGGACCTTTTTCCACATTTCTGAAGCATGACGTAATGGGGGGGGTGTTATCTCTTTTGTCGAAAATCAGCCATTTTTGCTCGAACATTAAATGCCTCCAAATGGTATTTAATTAACTTCCCGGGGTGAAGAAACCCTTTTTGAGAACTCAGAGTGAGTAAATTGGCCATTTTCATGCACTTTTAACCATTCCATAAATCTTGTGTTTTGGGCCCCTGGAAGCATGAAAATCACTTTAAACATGCTAATTTTAGCTCTAACACTGATGATCCACCTACAAATGTGAACTGACGTTCAAAAATAAAACATTTGAAAACGGACCATTTTCCACATTTCTGAAGCATGACGTAATGGGGGGGTGTTATCTCTTTTGTCGAAAATCAGCCGTTTTTGCTCGAACATTAAATGCCTCCAAATGGTATTTATTTCACTTCCCGAGCCCCTGGAAGCATGAAAATCACTTTAAACATGCTAATTTTAGCTCTAACACTGATGATCCACCTACAAATGTGAACTGACGTTCAAAAATAAAACATTTGAAAACGGACCATTTTCCACATTTCTGAAGCATGACGTAATGGGGGGGTGTTATCTCTTTTGTCGAAAATCAGCCGTTTTTGCTGGAACATTAAATGCCTCCAAATGGTATTTAATTAACTTCCCGGGGTGAAGAAACCCTTTTTGAGAACTCAGAGTGAGTAAATTGGCCATTTTCATGCACTTTTAACCATTCCAGAAATCTTGTGTTTTGGGCCCCTGGAAGCATGAAAATCACTTTAAACATGCTAATTTTAGCTCTAACACTGATGATCCACCTACAAATGTGAACTGACGTTCAAAAATAAAACATTTGAAAACGGACCATTTTCCACATTTCTGAAGCATGACGTAATGGGGGGGTGTTATCTCTTTTGTCGAAAATCAGCCGTTTTTGCTCGAACATTAAATGCCTCCAAATGGTATTTATTTCACTTCCCGAGCCCCTGGAAGCATGAAAATCACTTTAAACATGCTAATTTTAGCTCTAACACTGATGATCCACCTACAAATGTGAACTGACGTTCAAAAATAAAACATTTGAAAATGGACCATTTTCCACATTTCTGAAGCATGACGTAATGGGGGGGTGTTGTCTCTTTTGTCAAATATCAGCCGTTTTTGCTCGAACATCAAATGCCTTCAAATGGTATTTAATTAACTTCCCGAGCCCCTGGAAGCATGAAAATCACTTTAAACATGCTAATTTTAGCTCTAACACTGATGATCCACCTACAAATGTGAACTGACGTTCAAAAATAAAACATTTGAAAACGGACCATTTTCCACATTTCTGAAGCATGACGTAATGGGGGGGTGTTATCTCTTTTGTCGAAAATCAGCCGTTTTTGCTCGAACATTAAATGCCTCCAAATGGTATTTATTTCACTTCCCGAGCCCCTGGAAGCATGAAAATCACTTTAAACATGCTAATTTTAGCTCTAACACTGATGATCCACCTACAAATGTGAACTGACGTTCAAAAATAAAACATTTGAAAACTGACCATTTTCCACATTTCTGAAGCATGACGTAATGAAGGGTGTTATCTCTTTTGTCGAAAATCAGCCGTTTTTGCTCGAACATTAAATGCCTCCAAATGGTATTTAATTAACTTCCCGGGGTGAAGAAACCCTTTTTGAGTACTCAGAGTGAGTAAATTGGCCATTTTCATGCACTTTTAACCATTCCATAAATCTTGTGTTTTGGGCCCCTGGAAGCATGAAAATCACTTTAAACATGCTAATTTTAGCTCTAACACTGATGATCCACCTACAAATGTGAACTGACGTTCAAAAATAAAACATTTGAAAACGGACCATTTTCCACATTTCTGAAGCATGACGTAATGGGGGGGTGTTATCTCTTTTGTCGAAAATCAGCCGTTTTTACTCGAACATTAAATGCCTCCAAATGGTATTTAATTAAATTCCCGAGCCCCTGGAAGCATGGAAATCACTTTAAACATGCTAATTTTAGCTCTAACACTGATGATCCACCTACAAATGTGAACTGACGTTCAAAAATAAAACATTTGAAAACGGACCATTTTCCACATTTCTGAAGCATGACGTAATGGGGGGGTGTTATCTCTTTTGTCGAAAATCAGCCGTTTTTGCTCGAACATTAAATGCCTCCAAATGGTATTTAATTAACTTCCCGAGCCCCTGGAAGCATGAAAATCACTTTAAACATGCTAATTTTAGCTCTAACACTGATGATCCACCTACAAATGTGAACTGACGTTCAAAAATAAAACATTTGAAAACGGACCATTTTCCACATTTCTGAAGCATGACATAATGGGGGGGTGTTATCTCTTTTGTCGAAAATCAGCCGTTTTTGCTCGAACATTAAATGCCTCCAAATGGTATTTAATTAACTTCCCGAGCCCCTGGAAGCATGAAAATCACTTTAAACATGCTAATTTTAGCTCTAACACTGATGATCCACCTACAAATGTGAACTGACGTTCAAAAATAAAACATTTGAAAACGGACCATTTTCCACATTTCTGAAGCATGACGTAATGGGGGGGTGTTATCTCTTTTGTCGAAAATCAGCCGTTTTTGCTCGAACATTAAATGCCTCCAAATGATATTTAATTAACTTCCCGAGCCCCTGGAAGCATGAAAATCACTTTAAACATGCTAATTTTAGCTCTAACACTGATGATCCACCTACAAATGTGAACTGACGTTCAAAAATAAAACATTTGAAAACGGACCATTTTCCACATTTCTGAAGCATGACGTAATGGGGGGTGTTATCTCTTTTGTCGAAAATCAGCCGTTTTTGCTCGAACATTAAATGCCTCCAAATGGTATTTAATTAACTTCCCGGGGTGAAGAAACCCTTTTTGAGAACTCAGAGTGAGTAAATTGGCCATTTTCATGCACGTTTAACCATTCCATAAATCTTGTGTTTTGGGCCCCTGGAAGCATGAAAATCACTTTAAACATGCTAATTTTAGCTCTAACACTGATGATCCACCTACAAATGTGAACTGACGTTCAAAAATAAAACATTTGAAAACGGACCATTTTCCACATTTCTGAAGCATGACGTAATGGGGGGGTGTTATCTCTTTTGTCGAAAATCAGCCGTTTTTGCTCGAACATTAAATGCCTCCAAATGGTATTTATTTCACTTCCCGAGCCCCTGGAAGCATGAAAATCACTTTAAACATGCTAATTTTAGCTCTAACACTGATGATCCACCTACAAATGTGAACTGACGTTCAAAAATAAAACATTTGAAAACGGACCATTTTCCACATTTCTGAAGCATGACGTAATGAGGGGGTGTTATCTCTTTTGTCGAAAATCAGCCGTTTTTGCTGGAACATTAAATGCCTCCAAATGGTATTTAATTAACTTCCCGGGGTGAAGAAACCCTTTTTGAGAACTCAGAGTGAGTAAATTGGCCATTTTCATGCACTTTTAACCATTCCAGAAATCTTGTGTTTTGGGCCCCTGGAAGCATGAAAATCACTTTAAACATGCTAATTTTAGCTCTAACACTGATGATCCACCTACAAATGTGAACTGACGTTCAAAAATAAAACATTTGAAAACGGACCATTTTCCACATTTCTGAAGCATGACGTAATGGGGGGGTGTTATCTCTTTTGTCGAAAATCAGCCGTTTTTGCTCGAACATTAAATGCCTCCAAATGGTATTTATTTCACTTCCCGAGCCCCTGGAAGCATGAAAATCACTTTAAACATGCTAATTTTAGCTCTAACACTGATGATCCACCTACAAATGTGAACTGACGTTCAAAAATAAAACATTTGAAAACGGACCATTTTCCACATTTCTGAAGCATGACGTAATGGGGGGGTGTTGTCTCTTTTGTCAAATATTAGCCGTTTTTGCTCGAACATCAAATGCCTTCAAATGGTATTTAATTAACTTCCCGAGCCCCTGGAAGCATGAAAATCACTTTAAACATGCTAATTTTAGCTCTAACACTGATGATCCACCTACAAATGTGAACTGACGTTCAAAAATAAAACATTTGAAAACGGACCATTTTCCACATTTCTGAAGCATGACGTAATGGGGGGGTGTTATCTCTTTTGTCGAAAATCAGCCGTTTTTGCTCGAACATTAAATGCCTCCAAATGGTATTTATTTCACTTCCCGAGCCCCTGGAAGCATGAAAATCACTTTAAACATGCTAATTTTAGCTCTAACACTGATGATCCACCTACAAATGTGAACTGACGTTCAAAAATAAAACATTTGAAAACTGACCATTTTCCACATTTCTGAAGCATGACGTAATGAAGGGTGTTATCTCTTTTGTCGAAAATCAGCCGTTTTTGCTCGAACATTAAATGCCTCCAAATGGTATTTAATTAACTTCCCGGGGTGAAGAAACCCTTTTTGAGTACTCAGAGTGAGTAAATTGGCCATTTTCATGCACTTTTAACCATTCCATAAATCTTGTGTTTTGGGCCCCTGGAAGCATGAAAATCACTTTAAACATGCTAATTTTAGCTCTAACACTGATGATCCACCTACAAATGTGAACTGACGTTCAAAAATAAAACATTTGAAAACGGACCATTTTCCACATTTCTGAAGCATGACGTAATGGGGGGGTGTTATCTCTTTTGTCGAAAATCAGCCGTTTTTACTCGAACATTAAATGCCTCCAAATGGTATTTAATTAACTTCCCGAGCCCCTGGAAGCATGGAAATCACTTTAAACATGCTAATTTTAGCTCTAACACTGATGATCCACCTACAAATGTGAACTGACGTTCAAAAATAAAACATTTGAAAACGGACCATTTTCCACATTTCTGAAGCATGACGTAATGGGGGGGTGTTATCTCTTTTGTCGAAAATCAGCCGTTTTTGCTCGAACATTAAATGCCTCCAAATGGTATTTAATTAACTTCCCGAGCCCCTGGAAGCATGAAAATCACTTTAAACATGCTAATTTTAGCTCTAACACTGATGATCCACCTACAAATGTGAACTGACGTTCAAAAATAAAACATTTGAAAACGGACCATTTTCCACATTTCTGAAGCATGACATAATGGGGGGGTGTTATCTCTTTTGTCGAAAATCAGCCGTTTTTGCTCGAACATTAAATGCCTCCAAATGGTATTTAATTAACTTCCCGAGCCCCTGGAAGCATGAAAATCACTTTAAACATGCTAATTTTAGCTCTAACACTGATGATCCACCTACAAATGTGAACTGACGTTCAAAAATAAAACATTTGAAAACGGACCATTTTCCACATTTCTGAAGCATGACGTAATGGGGGGGTGTTATCTCTTTTGTCGAAAATCAGCCGTTTTTGCTCGAACATTAAATGCCTCCAAATGATATTTAATTAACTTCCCGAGCCCCTGGAAGCATGAAAATCACTTTAAACATGCTAATTTTAGCTCTAACACTGATGATCCACCTACAAATGTGAACTGACGTTCAAAAATAAAACATTTGAAAACGGACCATTTTCCACATTTCTGAAGCATGACGTAATGGGGGGTGTTATCTCTTTTGTCGAAAATCAGCCGTTTTTGCTCGAACATTAAATGCCTCCAAATGGTATTTAATTAACTTCCCGGGGTGAAGAAGCCCTTTTTGAGAACTCAGAGTGAGTAAATTGGCCATTTTCATGCACGTTTAACCATTCCATAAATCTTGTGTTTTGGGCCCCTGGAAGCATGAAAATCACTTTAAACATGCTAATTTTAGCTCTAACACTGATGATCCACCTACAAATGTGAACTGACGTTCAAAAATAAAACATTTGAAAACGGACCATTTTCCACATTTCTGAAGCATGACGTAATGGGGGGGTGTTATCTCTTTTGTCGAAAATCAGCCGTTTTTGCTCGAACATTAAATGCCTCCAAATGGTATTTAATTAACTTCCCGAGCCCCTGGAAGCATGAAAATCACTTTAAACATGCTAATTTTAGCTCTAACACTGATGATCCACCTACAAATGTGAACTGACGTTCAAAAATAAAACATTTGAAAACGGACCATTTTCCACATTTCTGAAGCATGACGTAATGGGGGGGTGTTATCTCTTTTGTCGAAAATCAGCCGTTTTTGCTCGAACATTAAATGCCTCCAAATGGTATTTAATTAACTTCCTGGGGTGAAGAAACCCTTTTTGAGAACTCAGAGTGAGTAAATTGGCCATTTTCATGCACTTTTAACCATTCCATAAATCTTGTGTTTTGGGCCCCTGGAAGCATGAAAATCACTTTAAACATGCTAATTTTAGCTCTAACACTGATGATCCACCTACAAATGTGAACTGACGTTCAAAAATAAAACATTTGAAAACGGACCATTTTCCACATTTCTGAAGCATGACGTAATGGGGGGGTGTTATCTCTTTTGTCGAAAATCAGCCGTTTTTGCTCGAACATTAAATGCCTCCAAATGGTATTTAATCAACTTCCCGGGGTGAAGAAACCCTTTTTGAGAACTCAGAGTGAGTAAATTGGCCATTTTCATGCACTTTTAACCATTCCATAAATCTTGTGTTTTGGGCCCCTGGAAGCATGAAAATCACTTTAAACATGCTAATTTTAGCTCTAACACTGATAATCCACCTACAAATGTGAACTGACGTTCAAAAATAAAACACTTGAAAACTGACCATTTTCCACATTTCTGAAGCATGACGTAATGGGGGGGGTGTTATCTCTTTTGTCGAAAATCAGCCGTTTTTGCTCGAACATTAAATGCCTCCAAATGGTATTTAATTAACTTCCCGGGGTGAAGAAACCCTTTTTGAGAACTCAGAGTGAGTAAATTGGCCATTTTCATGCACTTTTAACCATTCCATAAATCTTGTGTTTTGGGCCCCTGGAAGCATGAAAATCACTTTAAACATGCTAATTTTAGCTCTAACACTGATGATCCACCTACAAATGTGAACTGACGTTCAAAAATAAAACATTTGAAAACGGACCATTTTCCACATTTCTGAAGCATGACGTAATGGGGGGGTGTTATCTCTTTTGTCGAAAATCAGCCGTTTTTGCTCGAACATTAAATGCCTCCAAATGGTATTTATTTCACTTCCCGAGCCCCTGGAAGCATGAAAATCACTTTAAACATGCTAATTTTAGCTCTAACACTGATGATCCACCTACAAATGTGAACTGACGTTCAAAAATAAAACATTTGAAAACGGACCATTTTCCACATTTCTGAAGCATGACGTAATGGGGGGTTGTAATCTCTTTTGTCGAAAATCAGCCGTTTTTGCTGGAACATTAAATGCCTCCAAATGGTATTTAATTAACTTCCCGGGGTGAAGAAACCCTTTTTGAGAACTCAGAGTGAGTAAATTGGCCATTTTCATGCACTTTTAACCATTCCAGAAATCTTGTGTTTTGGGCCCCTGGAAGCATGAAAATCACTTTAAACATGCTAATTTTAGCTCTAACACTGATGATCCACCTACAAATGTGAACTGACGTTCAAAAATTAAAACATTTTAAAACGGACCATTTTCCACATTTCTGAAGCATGACGTAATGGGGGGGTGTTATCTCTTTTGTCGAAAATCAGCCGTTTTTGCTCGAACATTAAATGCCTCCAAATGGTATTTATTTCACTTCCCGAGCCCCTGGAAGCATGAAAATCACTTTAAACATGCTAATTTTAGCTCTAACACTGATGATCCACCTACAAATGTGAACTGACGTTCAAAAATAAAACATTTGAAAACGGACCATTTTCCACATTTCTGAAGCATGACGTAATGGGGGGGTGTTGTCTCTTTTGTCAAATATCAGCCGTTTTTGCTCGAACATCAAATGCCTTCAAATGGTATTTAATTAACTTCCCGAGCCCCTGGAAGCATGAAAATCACTTTAAACATGCTAATTTTAGCTCTAACACTGATGATCCACCTACAAATGTGAACTGACGTTCAAAAATAAAACATTTGAAAACGGACCATTTTCCACATTTCTGAAGCATGACGTAATGGGGGGGTGTTATCTCTTTTGTCGAAAATCAGCCGTTTTTGCTCGAACATTAAATGCCTCCAAATGGTATTTATTTCACTTCCCGAGCCCCTGGAAGCATGAAAATCACTTTAAACATGCTAATTTTAGCTCTAACACTGATGATCCACCTACAAATGTGAACTGACGTTCAAAAATAAAACATTTGAAAACTGACCATTTTCCACATTTCTGAAGCATGACGTAATGAAGGGTGTTATCTCTTTTGTCGAAAATCAGCCGTTTTTGCTCGAACATTAAATGCCTCCAAATGGTATTTAATTAACTTCCCGGGGTGAAGAAACCCTTTTTGAGTACTCAGAGTGAGTAAATTGGCCATTTTCATGCACTTTTAACCATTCCATAAATCTTGTGTTTTGGGCCCCTGGAAGCATGAAAATCACTTTAAACATGCTAATTTTAGCTCTAACACTGATGATCCACCTACAAATGTGAACTGACGTTCAAAAATAAAACATTTGAAAACGGACCATTTTCCACATTTCTGAAGCATGACGTAATGGGGGGGTGTTATCTCTTTTGTCGAAAATCAGCCGTTTTTACTCGAACATTAAATGCCTCCAAATGGTATTTAATTAACTTCCCGAGCCCCTGGAAGCATGAAAATCACTTTAAACATGCTAATTTTAGCTCTAACACTGATGATCCACCTACAAATGTGAACTGACGTTCAAAAATAAAACATTTGAAAACGGACCATTTTCCACATTTCTGAAGCATGACGTAATGGGGGGGTGTTATCTCTTTTGTCGAAAATCAGCCGTTTTTGCTCGAACATTAAATGCCTCCAAATGGTATTTATTTCACTTCCCGAGCCCCTGGAAGCATGAAAATCACTTTAAACATGCTAAGTTTAGCTCTAACACTGATGATCCACCTACAAATGTGAACTGACGTTCAAAAATAAAACATTTGAAAACGGACCATTTTCCACATTTTTGAAGCATGACGTAATGGGGGGGGGTGTTATCTCTTTTGTCGAAAATCAGCCGTTTTTGCTCGAACATTAAATGCCTCCAAATGGTATTTAATTAACTTCCCGGGGTGAAGAAACCCTTTTTAAGAACTCAGAGTGAGTAAATTGGCCATTTTCATGCACTTTTAACCATTCCATAAATCTTGTGTTTTGGGCCCCTGGAAGCATGAAAATCACTTTAAACATGCTAATTTTAGCTCTAACACTGATGATCCACCTACAAATGTGAACTGACGTTCAAAAATAAAACATTTGAAAACGGACCATTTTCCACATTTCTGAAGCATGACGTAATGGGGGGGGTGTTATCTCTTTTGTCGAAAATCAGCCGTTTTTGCTCGAACATTAAATGCCTCCAAATGGTATTTAATTAACTTCCCGAGCCCCTGGAAGCATGAAAATCACTTTAAACATGCTAATTTTAGCTCTAACACTGATGATCCACCTACAAATGTGAACTGACGTTCAAAAATAAAACATTTGAAAACGGACCATTTTCCACATTTCTGAAGCATGACGTAATGGGGGGGGTGTTATCTCTTTTGTCGAAAATCAGCCGTTTTTGCTCGAACATTAAATGCCTCCAAATGGTATTTAATTAACTTCCCGAGCCCCTGGAAGCATGAAAATCACTTTAAACATGCTAATTTTAGCTCTAACACTGATGATCCACCTACAAATGTGAACTGACGTTCAAAAATAAAACATTTGAAAACGGACCATTTTCCACATTTCTGAAGCATGACGTAATGGGGCGGTGTTATCTCTTTTGTCGAAAATCAGCCGTTTTTGCTCGAACATTAAATGCCTCCAAATGGTATTTATTTCACTTCCCGAGCCCCTGGAAGCATGAAAATCACTTTAAACATGCTAATTTTAGCTCTAACACTGATGATCCACCTACAAATGTGAACTGACGTTCAAAAATAAAACATTTGAAAACGGACCATTTTCCACATTTCTGAAGCATGACGTAATGGGGGGTTGTAATCTCTTTTGTCGAAAATCAGCCGTTTTTGCTGGAACATTAAATGCCTCCAAATGGTATTTAATTAACTTCCCGGGGTGAAGAAACCCTTTTTGAGAACTCAGAGTGAGTAAATTGGCCATTTTCATGCACTTTTAACCATTCCAGAAATCTTGTGTTTTGGGCCCCTGGAAGCATGAAAATCACTTTAAACATGCTAATTTTAGCTCTAACACTGATGATCCACCTACAAATGTGAACTGACGTTCAAAAATTAAAACATTTTAAAACGGACCATTTTCCACATTTCTGAAGCATGACGTAATGGGGGGGTGTTATCTCTTTTGTCGAAAATCAGCCGTTTTTGCTCGAACATTAAATGCCTCCAAATGGTATTTATTTCACTTCCCGAGCCCCTGGAAGCATGAAAATCACTTTAAACATGCTAATTTTAGCTCTAACACTGATGATCCACCTACAAATGTGAACTGACGTTCAAAAATAAAACATTTGAAAACGGACCATTTTCCACATTTCTGAAGCATGACGTAATGGGGGGGGTGTTGTCTCTTTTGTCAAATATCAGCCGTTTTTGCTCGAACATCAAATGCCTTCAAATGGTATTTAATTAACTTCCCGAGCCCCTGGAAGCATGAAAATCACTTTAAACATGCTAATTTTAGCTCTAACACTGATGATCCACCTACAAATGTGAACTGACGTTCAAAAATAAAACATTTGAAAACGGACCATTTTCCACATTTCTGAAGCATGACGTAATGGGGGGGTGTTATCTCTTTTGTCGAAAATCAGCCGTTTTTGCTCGAACATTAAATGCCTCCAAATGGTATTTATTTCACTTCCCGAGCCCCTGGAAGCATGAAAATCACTTTAAACATGCTAATTTTAGCTCTAACACTGATGATCCACCTACAAATGTGAACTGACGTTCAAAAATAAAACATTTGAAAACTGACCATTTTCCACATTTCTGAAGCATGACGTAATGAAGGGTGTTATCTCTTTTGTCGAAAATCAGCCGTTTTTGCTCGAACATTAAATGCCTCCAAATGGTATTTAATTAACTTCCCGGGGTGAAGAAACCCTTTTTGAGTACTCAGAGTGAGTAAATTGGCCATTTTCATGCACTTTTAACCATTCCATAAATCTTGTGTTTTGGGCCCCTGGAAGCATGAAAATCACTTTAAACATGCTAATTTTAGCTCTAACACTGATGATCCACCTACAAATGTGAACTGACGTTCAAAAATAAAACATTTGAAAACGGACCATTTTCCACATTTCTGAAGCATGACGTAATGGGGGGGTGTTATCTCTTTTGTCGAAAATCAGCCGTTTTTACTCGAACATTAAATGCCTCCAAATGGTATTTAATTAACTTCCCGAGCCCCTGGAAGCATGAAAATCACTTTAAACATGCTAATTTTAGCTCTAACACTGATGATCCACCTACAAATGTGAACTGACGTTCAAAAATAAAACATTTGAAAACGGACCATTTTCCACATTTCTGAAGCATGACGTAATGGGGGGGTGTTATCTCTTTTGTCGAAAATCAGCCGTTTTTGCTCGAACATTAAATGCCTCCAAATGGTATTTATTTCACTTCCCGAGCCCCTGGAAGCATGAAAATCACTTTAAACATGCTAAGTTTAGCTCTAACACTGATGATCCACCTACAAATGTGAACTGACGTTCAAAAATAAAACATTTGAAAACGGACCATTTTCCACATTTTTGAAGCATGACGTAATGGGGGGGGTGTTATCTCTTTTGTCGAAAATCAGCCGTTTTTGCTCGAACATTAAATGCCTCCAAATGGTATTTAATTAACTTCCCGGGGTGAAGAAACCCTTTTTAAGAACTCAGAGTGAGTAAATTGGCCATTTTCATGCACTTTTAACCATTCCATAAATCTTGTGTTTTGGGCCCCTGGAAGCATGAAAATCACTTTAAACATGCTAATTTTAGCTCTAACACTGATGATCCACCTACAAATGTGAACTGACGTTCAAAAATAAAACATTTGAAAACGGACCATTTTCCACATTTCTGAAGCATGACGTAATGGGGGGGGTGTTATCTCTTTTGTCGAAAATCAGCCGTTTTTGCTCGAACATTAAATGCCTCCAAATGGTATTTAATTAACTTCCCGAGCCCCTGGAAGCATGAAAATCACTTTAAACATGCTAATTTTAGCTCTAACACTGATGATCCACCTACAAATGTGAACTGACGTTCAAAAATAAAACATTTGAAAACGGACCATTTTCCACATTTCTGAAGCATGACGTAATGGGGGGGTGTTATCTCTTTTGTCGAAAATCAGCCGTTTTTGCTCGAACATTAAATGCCTCCAAATGGTATTTAATTAACTTCCCGAGCCCCTGGAAGCATGAAAATCACTTTAAACATGCTAATTTTAGCTCTAACACTGATGATCCACCTACAAATGTGAACTGACGTTCAAAAATAAAACATTTGAAAACGGACCATTTTCCACATTTCTGAAGCATGACGTAATGGGGGGGTGTTATCTCTTTTGTCGAAAATCAGCCGTTTTTGCTCGAACATTAAATGCCTCCAAATGGTATTTAATTAACTTCCCGAGCCCCTGGAAGCATGAAAATCACTTTAAACATGCTAATTTTAGCTCTAACACTGATGATCCACCTACAAATGTGAACTGACGTTCAAAAATAAAACATTTGAAAACAGACCATTTTCCACATTTCTGAAGCATGACGTAATGGGGGGGTGTTATCTCTTTTGTCGAAAATCAGCCGTTTTTGCTCGAACATTAAATGCCTCCAAATGGTATTTATTTCACTTCCCGAGCCCCTGGAAGCATGAAAATCACTTTAAACATGCTAATTTTAGCTCTAACGCTGATGATCCACCTACAAATGTGAACTGACGTTCAAAAATAAAACATTTGAAAACGGACCATTTTCCACATTTCTGAAGCATGACGTAATGGGGGGGTGTTATCTCTTTTGTCGAAAATCAGCCGTTTTTGCTCGAACATTAAATGCCTCCAAATGGTATTTAATTAACTTCCCGGGGTGAAGAAACCCTTTTTGAGAACTCAGAGTGAGTAAATTGGCCATTTTCATGCACTTTTAACCATTCCATAAATCTTGTGTTTTGGGCCCCTGGAAGCATGAAAATCACTTTAAACATGCTAATTTTAGCTCTAACACTGATGATCCACCTACAAATGTGAACTGACGTTCAAAAATAAAACATTTGAAAACGGACCATTTTCCACATTTCTGAAGCATGACGTAATGGGGGGTGTTATCTCTTTTGTCGAAAATCAGCCATTTTTGCTCGAACATTAAATGCCTCCAAATGGTATTTAATTAACTTCCCGAGCCCCTGGAAGCATGAAAATCACTTTAAACATGCTAATTTTAGCTCTAACACTGATGATCCACCTACAAATGTGAACTGACGTTCAAAAATAAAACATTTGAAAACGGACCATTTTCCACATTTCTGAAGCATGACGTAATGGGGGGGTGTTATCTCTTTTGTCGAAAATCAGCCGTTTTTGCTCGAACATTAAATGCCTCCAAATGGTATTTATTTCACTTCCCGAGCCCCTGGAAGCATGAAAATCACTTTAAACATGCTAATTTTAGCTCTAACACTGATGATCCACCTACAAATGTGAACTGACGTTCAAAAATAAAACATTTGAAAACGGACCATTTTCCACATTTCTGAAGCATGACGTAATGGCGGGGTGTTATCTCTTTTGTCGAAAATCAGCCGTTTTTGCTCGAACATTAAATGCCTCCAAATGGTATTTAATTAACTTCCCGGGGTGAAGAAACCCTTTTTAAGAACTCAGAGTGAGTAAATTGGCCATTTTCATGCACTTTTAACCATTCCATAAATCTTGTGTTTTGGGCCCCTGGAAGCATGAAAATCACTTTAAACATGCTAATTTTAGCTCTAACACTGATGATCCACCTACAAATGTGAACTGACGTTCAAAAATAAAACATTTGAAAACGGACTATTTTCCACATTTCTGAAGCATGACGTAATGGGGGGGGTGTTATCTCTTTTGTCGAAAATCAGCCGTTTTTGCTCGAACATTAAATGCCTCCAAATGGTATTTAATTAACTTCCCGAGCCCCTGGAAGCATGAAAATCACTTTAAACATGCTAATTTTAGCTCTAACACTGATGATCCACCTACAAATGTGAACTGACGTTCAAAAATAAAACATTTGAAAACGGACCATTTTCCACATTTCTGAAGCATGACGTAATGGGGGGGTGTTATCTCTTTTGTCGAAAATCAGCCGTTTTTGCTCGGACATTAAATGCCTCCAAATGGTATTTATTTGACTTCCCGAGCCCCTGGAAGCATGAAAATCCCTTTAAACATGCTAATTTTAGCTCTAACACTGATGATCCACCTACAAATGTGAACTGACGTTCAAAAATAAAACATTTGAAAACGGACCATTTTCCACATTTCTGAAGCATGACGTAATGGGGGGGTGTTATCTCTTTTGTCGAAAATCAGCCGTTTTTGCTCGAACATTAAATGCCTCCAAATGGTATTTAATTAACTTCCCGGGGTGAAGAAACCCTTTTTGAGAACTCAGAGTGAGTAAATTGGCCATTTTCATGCACTTTTAACCATTCCATAAATCTTGTGTTTTGGGCCCCTGGAAGCATGAAAATCACTTTAAACATGATAATTTTAGCTCTAACACTGATGATCCACCTACAAATGTGAACTGACGTTCAAAAATAAAACATTTGAAAACGGACCATTTTCCACATTTCTGAAGCATGACGTAATGGGGGGGTGTTATCTCTTTTGTCGAAAATCAGCCGTTTTTGCTCGAACATTAAATGCCTCCAAATGGTATTTAATTAACTTCCCGAGCCCCTGGAAGCATGAAAATCACTTTAAACATGCTAATTTTAGCTCTAACACTGATGATCCACCTACAAATGTGAACTGACGTTCAAAAATAAAACATTTGAAAACGGACCATTTTCCACATTTCTGAAGCATGACGTAATGGGGGGGTGTTATCTCTTTTGTCGAAAATCAGCCGTTTTTGCTCGAACATTAAATGCCTCCAAATGGTATTTATTTCACTTCCCGAGCCCCTGGAAGCATGAAAATCACTTTAAACATGCTAATTTTAGCTCTAACACTGATGATCCACCTACAAATGTGAACTGACGTTCAAAAATAAAACATTTGAAAACGGACCATTTTCCACATTTCTGAAGCATGACGTAATGGGGGGGGGTGTTATCTCTTTTGTCGAAAATCAGCCGTTTTTGCTCGAACATTAAATGCCTCCAAATGGTATTTAATTAACTTCCCGAGCCCCTGGAAGCATGAAAATCACTTTAAACATGCTAATTTTAGCTCTAACACTGATGATCCACCTACAAATGTGAACTGACGTTCAAAAATA
Organism: Lissotriton vulgaris; assembly: GCF_964263255.1. NCBI lineage: Eukaryota > Metazoa > Chordata > Amphibia > Caudata > Salamandridae > Lissotriton > Lissotriton vulgaris. The sequence goes on from NW_028253316.1 coordinate 351,560, forward strand.
AAACATTTGAAAACGGACCATTTTCCACATTTCTGAAGCATGACGTAATGGGGGGTGTTATCTCTTTTGTCGAAAATCAGCTGTTTTTGCTCGAACATTAAATGCCTCCAAATGGTATTTAATTAACTTCCCGAGCCCCTGGAAGCATGAAAATCACTTTAAACATGCCAATTTTAGCTCTAACACTGATGATCCACCTACAAATGTGAACTGTCGTTCAAAAATAAAACATTTGAAAACGGACCATTTTCCACATTTCTGAAGCATGACGTAATGGGGGGGTGTTATCTCTATTGTCGAAAATCAGCCGTTTTTGCTCGAACATTAAATGCCTCCAAATGGTATTTAATTAACTTCCCGAGCCCCTGGAAGCATGAAAATCACTTTAAACATGCTAATTTTAGCTCTAACACTGATGATCCACCTACAAATGTGAACTGACGTTCAAAAATAAAACATTTGAAAACGGACCATTTTCCACATTTCTGAAGCATGACGTAATGGGGGGGTGTTATCTCTTTTGTCGAAAATCAGCCGTTTTTGCTCGAACATTAAATGCCTCCAAATGGTATTTATTTCACTTCCCGAGCCCCTGGAAGCATGAAAATCACTTTAAACATGCTAATTTTAGCTCTAACACTGATGATCCACCTACAAATGTGAACTGACGTTCAAAAATAAAACATTTGAAAACGGACCATTTTCCACATTTCTGAAGCATGACGTAATGGGGGGGTGTTATCTCTTTTGTCGAAAATCAGCCGTTTTTGCTCGAACATTAAATGCCTCCAAATGGTATTTAATTAACTTCCCGAGCCCCTGGAAGCATGAAAATCACTTTAAACATGCTAATTTTAGCTCTAACACTGATGATCCACCTACAAATGTGAACTGACGTTCAAAAATAAAACATTTGAAAACGGACCATTTTCCACATTTCTGAAGCATGACGTAATGGGGGGGTGTTATCTCTTTTGTCGAAAATCAGCTGTTTTTGCTCGAACATTAAATGCCTCCAAATGGTATTTAATTAACTTCCCGAGCCCCTGGAAGCATGAAAATCACTTTAAACATGCCAATTTTAGCTCTAACACTGATGATCCACCTACAAATGTGAACTGACGTTCAAAAATAAAACATTTGAAAACGGACCATTTTCCACATTTCTGAAGCATGACGTAATGGGGGGGTGTTATCTCTTTTGTCGAAAATCAGCCGTTTTTGCTCGAACATTAAATGCCTCCAAATGGTATTTAATTAACTTCCCGGGGTGAAGAAACCCTTTTTGAGAACTCAGAGTGAGTAAATTGGCCATTTTCATGCACTTTTAACCATTCCATTAATCTTGTGTTTTGGGCCCCTGGAAGCATGAAAATCACTTTAAACATGCTAATTTTAGCTCTAACACTGATGATCCACCTACAAATGTGAACTGACGTTCAAAAATAAAACATTTGAAAACGGACCATTTTCCACATTTCTGAAGCATGACGTAATGGGGGGGTGTTATCTCTTTTGTCGAAAATCAGCCATTTTTGCTCGAACATTAAATGCCTCCAAATGGTATTTAATTAACTTCCCGAGCCCCTGGAAGCATGAAAATCACTTTAAACATGCTAATTTTAGCTCTAACACTGATGATCCACCTACAAATGTGAACTGACGTTCAAAAATAAAACATTTGAAAACGGACCATTTTCCACATTTCTGAAGCATGACGTAATGGGGGGGTGTTATCTGTTTTGTCGAAAATCAGCCGTTTTTGCTCGAACATTAAATGCCTCCAAATGGTATTTAATTAACTTCCCGAGCCCCTGGAAGCATGAAAATCACTTTAAACATGCTAATTTTAGCTCTAACACTGATGATCCACCTACAAATGTGAACTGACGTTCAAAAATAAAACATTTGAAAACGGACCATTTTCCACATTTCTGAAGCATGACGTAATGGGGGGGTGTTATCTCTTTTGTCGAAAATCAGCCGTTTTTGCTCGAACATTAAATGCCTCCAAATGATATTTAATTAACTTCCCGAGCCCCTGGAAGCATGAAAATCACTTTAAACATGCTAATTTTAGCTCTAACACTGATGATCCACCTACAAATGTGAACTGACGTTCAAAAATAAAACATTTGAAAACGGACCATTTTCCACATTTCTGAAGCATGACGTAATGGGGGGGTGTTATCTCTTTTGTCGAAAATCAGCCGTTTTTGCTCGAACATTAAATGCCTCCAAATGGTATTTAATTAACTTCCCGAGCCCCTGGAAGCATGAAAATCACTTTAAACATGCTAATTTTAGCTCTAACACTGATGATCCACCTACAAATGTGAACTGACGTTCAAAAATAAAACATTTGAAAACGGACCATTTTCCACATTTCTGAAGCATGACGTAATGGGGGGGTGTTATCTCTTTTGTCGAAAATCAGCCGTTTTTGCTCGAACATTAAATGCCTCCAAATGGTATTTAATTAACTTCCCGAGCCCCTGGAAGCATGAAAATCACTTTAAACATGCTAATTTTAGCTCTAACACTGATGATCCACCTACAAATGTGAACTGACGTTCAAAAATAAAACATTTGAAAACGGACCATTTTCCACATTTCTGAAGCATGACGTAATGGGGGGTGTTATCTCTTTTGTCGAAAATCAGCCGTTTTTGCTCGAACATTAAATGCCTCCAAATGGTATTTAATTAACTTCCCGGGGTGAAGAAACCCTTTTTGAGAACTCAGAGTGAGTAAATTGGCCATTTTCATGCACTTTTAACCATTCCATAAATCTTGTGTTTTGGGCCCCTGGAAGCATGAAAATCACTTTAAACATGCTAATTTTAGCTCTAACACTGATGATCCACCTACAAATGTGAACTGACGTTCAAAAATAAAACATTTGAAAACGGACCATTTTCCACATTTCTGAAGCATGACGTAATGGGGGGGTGTTATCTCTTTTGTCGAAAATCAGCCGTTTTTGCTCGAACATTAAATGCCTCCAAATGGTATTTAATTAACTTCCCGAGCCCCTGGAAGCATGAAAATCACTTTAAACATGCTAATTTTAGCTCTAACACTGATGATCCACCTACAAATGTGAACTGACGTTCAAAAATAAAACATTTGAAAACGGACCATTTTCCACATTTCTGAAGCATGACGTAATGGGGGGGTGTTATCTCTTTTGTCGAAAATCAGCCGTTTTTGCTCGAACATTAAATGCCTCCAAATGGTATTTATTTCACTTCCCGAGCCCCTGGATGCATGAAAATCACTTTAAACATGCTAATTTTAGCTCTAACACTGATGATCCACCTACAAATGTGAACTGACGTTCAAAAATAAAACATTTGAAAACGGACCATTTTCCACATTTCTGAAGCATGACGTAATGGGGGGGTGTTATCTCTTTTGTCGAAAATCAGCCGTTTTTGCTCGAACATTAAATGCCTCCAAATGGTATTTAATTAACTTCCCGGGGTGAAGAAACCCTTTTTGAGAACTCAGAGTGAGTAAATTGGCCATTTTCATGCACTTTTAACCATTCCATAAATCTTGTGTTTTGGGCCCCTGGAAGCATGAAAATCACTTTAAACATGCTAATTTTAGCTCTAACACTGATGATCCACCTACAAATGTGAACTGACGTTCAAAAATAAAACACTTGAAAACGGACCATTTTCCACATTTCTGAAGCATGACGTAATGGGGGGGGTGTTATCTCTTTTGTCGAAAATCAGCCGTTTTTGCTCGAACATTAAATGCCTCCAAATGGTATTTAATTAACTTCCCGGGGTGAAGAAACCCTTTTTGAGAACTCAGAGTGAGTAAATTGGCCATTTTCATGCACTTTTAACCATTCCATAAATCTTGTGTTTTGGGCCCCTGGAAGCATGAAAATCACTTTAAACATGCTAATTTTAGCTCTAACACTGATGATCCACCTACAAATGTGAACTGACGTTCAAAAATAAAACATTTGAAAACGGACCATTTTCCACATTTCTGAAGCATGACGTAATGGGGGGGTGTTATCTCTTTTGTCGAAAATCAGCCGTTTTTGCTCGAACATTAAATGCCTCCAAATGGTATTTATTTCACTTCCCGAGCCCCTGGAAGCATGAAAATCACTTTAAACATGCTAATTTTAGCTCTAACACTGATGATCCACCTACAAATGTGAACTGACGTTCAAAAATAAAACATTTGAAAACGGACCATTTTCCACATTTCTGAAGCATGACGTAATGGGGGGGTGTTATCTCTTTTGTCGAAAATCAGCCGTTTTTGCTGGAACATTAAATGCCTCCAAATGGTATTTAATTAACTTCCCGGGGTGAAGAAACCCTTTTTGAGAACTCAGAGTGAGTAAATTGGCCATTTTCATGCACTTTTAACCATTCCATAAATCTTGTGTTTTGGGCCCCTGGAAGCATGAAAATCACTTTAAACATGGTAATTTTAGCTCTAACACTGATGATCCACCTACAAATGTGAACTGACGTTCAAAAATAAAACATTTGAAAACGGACCATTTTCCACATTTCTGAAGCATGACGTAATGGGGGGGGGTGTTATCTCTTTTGTCGAAAATCAGCCGTTTTTGCTCGAACATTAAATGCCTCCAAATGGTATTTATTTCACTTCCCGAGCCCCTGGAAGCATGAAAATCACTTTAAACATGCTAATTTTAGCTCTAACACTGATGATCCACCTACAAATGTGAACTGACGTTCAAAAATAAAACATTTGAAAACGGACCATTTTCCACATTTCTGAAGCATGACGTAATGGGGGGGTGTTATCTCTTTTGTCGAAAATCAGCCGTTTTTGCTCGAACATTAAATGCCTCCAAATGGTATTTATTTCACTTCCCGAGCCCCTGGATGCATGAAAATCACTTTAAACATGCTAATTTTAGCTCTAACACTGATGATCCACCTACAAATGTGAACTGACGTTCAAAAATAAAACATTTGAAAACGGATCATTTTCCACATTTCTGAAGCATGACGTAATGGGGGGGTGTTATCTCTTTTGTCGAAAATCAGCCGTTTTTGCTCGAACATTAAATGCCTCCAAATGGTATTTAATTAACTTCCCGGGGTGAAGAAACCCTTTTTGAGAACTCAGAGTGAGTAAATTGGCCATTTTCATGCACTTTTAACCATTCCATAAATCTTGTGTTTTGGGCCCCTGGAAGCATGAAAATCACTTTAAACATGCTAATTTTAGCTCTAACACTGATGATCCACCTACAAATGTGAACTGACGTTCAAAAATAAAACACTTGAAAACGGACCATTTTCCACATTTCTGAAGCATGACGTAATGGGGGGGGTGTTATCTCTTTTGTCGAAAATCAGCCGTTTTTGCTCGAACATTAAATGCCTCCAAATGGTATTTAATTAACTTCCCGGGGTGAAGAAACCCTTTTTGAGAACTCAGAGTGAGTAAATTGGCCATTTTCATGCACTTTTAACCATTCCATAAATCTTGTGTTTTGGGCCCCTGGAAGCATGAAAATCACTTTAAACATGCTAATTTTAGCTCTAACACTGATGATCCACCTACAAATGTGAACTGACGTTCAAAAATAAAACATTTGAAAACGGACCATTTTCCACATTTCTGAAGCATGACGTAATGGGGGGGTGTTATCTCTTTTGTCGAAAATCAGCCGTTTTTGCTCGAACATTAAATGCCTCCAAATGGTATTTATTTCACTTCCCGAGCCCCTGGAAGCATGAAAATCACTTTAAACATGCTAATTTTAGCTCTAACACTGATGATCCACCTACAAATGTGAACTGACGTTCAAAAATAAAACATTTGAAAACGGACCATTTTCCACATTTCTGAAGCATGACGTAATGGGGGGGTGTTATCTCTTTTGTCGAAAATCAGCCGTTTTTGCTCGAACATTAAATGCCTCCAAATGGTATTTAATTAACTTCCCGAGCCCCTGGAAGCATGAAAATCACTTTAAACATGCTAATTTTAGCTCTAACACTGATGATCCACCTACAAATGTGAACTGACGTTCAAAAATAAAACATTTGAAAACGGACCATTTTCCACATTTCTGAAGCATGACGTAATGGGGGGGGTGTTATCTCTTTTGTCGAAAATCAGCCGTTTTTGCTCGAACATTAAATGCCTCCAAATGGTATTTATTTCACTTCCCGAGCCCCTGGAAGCATGAAAATCACTTTAAACATGCTAATTTTAGCTCTAACACTGATGATCCACCTACAAATGTGAACTGACGTTCAAAAATAAAACATTTGAAAACGGACCATTTTCCACATTTCTGAAGCATGACGTAATGGGGGGGTGTTGTCTCTTTTGTCGAATATCAGCCATTTTTGCTCGAACATCAAATGCCTTCAAATGGTATTTAATTAACTTCCCGAGCCCCTGGAAGCATGAAAATCACTTTAAACATGCTAATTTTAGCTCTAACACTGATGATCCACCTACAAATGTGAACTGACGTTCAAAAATAAAACATTTGAAAACGGACCATTTTCCACATTTCTGAAGCATGACGTAATGGGGGGGTGTTATCTCTTTTGTCGAAAATCAGCCGTTTTTGCTCGAACATTAAATGCCTCCAAATGGTATTTATTTCACTTCCCGAGCCCCTGGAAGCATGAAAATCACTTTAAACATGCTAATTTTAGCTCTAACACTGATGATCCACCTACAAATGTGAACTGACGTTCAAAAATAAAACATTTGAAAACGGACCATTTTCCACATTTCTGAAGCATGACGTAATGGGGGGGTGTTATCTCTTTTGTCGAAAATCAACCGTTTTTGCTCGAACATTAAATGCCTCCAAATGGTATTTATTTCACTTCCCGAGCCCCTGGAAGCATGAAAATCACTTTAAACATGCTAATTTTAGCTCTAACACTGATGATCCACCTACAAATGTGAACTGACGTTCAAAAATAAAACATTTGAAAACGGACCATTTTCCACATTTCTGAAGCATGACGTAATGGGTGGGTGTTATCTCTTTTGTCGAAAATCAGCCGTTTTTGCTCGAACATTAAATGCCTCCAAATGGTATTTAATTAATTTCCCGGGGTGAAGAAACCCTTTTTGAGTACTCAGAGTGAGTAAATTGGCCATTTTCATGCACTTTTAACCATTCCATAAATCTTGTGTTTTGGGCCCCTGGAAGCATGAAAATCACTTTAAACATGCTAATTTTAGCTCTAACACTGATGATCCACCTACAAATGTGAACTGACGTTCAAAAATAAAACATTTGAAAACGGACCATTTTCCACATTTCTGAAGCATGACTTAATGGGGGGGTGTTATCTCTTTTGTCGAAAATCAGCCGTTTTTGCTCGAACATTAAATGCCTCCAAATGGTATTTAATTAACTTCCCGAGCCCCTGGAAGCATGAAAATCACTTTAAACATGCTAATTTTAGCTCTAACACTGATGATCCACCTACAAATGTGAACTGACGTTCAAAAATAAAACATTTGAAAACGGACCATTTTCCACATTTCTGAAGCATGACGTAATGGGGGGGTGTTATCTCTTTTGTCGAAAATCAGCCGTTTTTGCTCGAACATTAAATGCCTCCAAATGGTATTTATTTCACTTCCCGAGCCCCTGGAAGCATGAAAATCACTTTAAACATGCTAATTTTAGCTCTAACACTGATGATCCACCTACAAATGTGAACTGACGTTCAAAAATAAAACATTTGAAAACGGACCATTTTCCACATTTCTGAAGCATGACGTAATGGGGGGGTGTTATCTCTTTTGTCGAAAATCAGCCGTTTTTGCTCGAACATTAAATGCCTCCAAATGGTATTTAATTAACTTCCCGGGGTGAAGAAACCCTTTTTAAGAACTCAGAGTGAGTAAATTGGCCATTTTCATGCACTTTTAACCATTCCATAAATCTTGTGTTTTGGGCCCCTGGAAGCATGAAAATCACTTTAAACATGCTAATTTTAGCTCTAACACTGATGATCCACCTACAAATGTGAACTGACGTTCAAAAATAAAACATTTGAAAACGGACCATTTTCCACATTTCTGAAGCATGACGTAATGGGGGGGGTGTTATCTCTTTTGTCGAAAATCAGCCGTTTTTGCTCGAACATTAAATGCCTCCAAATGGTATTTAATTAACTTCCCGGGGTGAAGAAACCCTTTTTGAGAACTCAGAGTGAGTAAATTGGCCATTTTCATGCACTTTTAACCATTCCATAAATCTTGTGTTTTGGGCCCCTGGAAGCATGAAAATCACTTTAAACATGCTAATTTTAGCTCTAACACTGATGATCCACCTACAAATGTGAACTGACGTTCAAAAATAAAACATTTGAAAACGGACCATTTTCCACATTTCTGAAGCATGACGTAATGGGGGGGTGTTATCTCTTTTGTCGAAAATCAGCCGTTTTTGCTCGAACATTAAATGCCTCCAAATGGTATTTATTTCACTTCCCGAGCCCCTGGAAGCATGAAAATCACTTTAAACATGCTAATTTTAGCTCTAACACTGATGATCCACCTACAAATGTGAACTGACGTTCAAAAATAAAACATTTGAAAACGGACCATTTTCCACATTTCTGAAGCATGACGTAATGGGGGGGTGTTATCTCTTTGGTCGAAAATCAGCCGTTTTTGCTCGAACATTAAATGCCTCCAAATGGTATTTAATTAACTTCCCGAGCCCCTGGAAGCATGAAAATCACTTTAAACATGCTAATTTTAGCTCTAACACTGATGATCCACCTACAAATGTGAACTGACGTTCAAAAATAAAACATTTGAAAACGGACCATTTTCCACATTTCTGAAGCATGACGTAATGGGGGGGGTGTTATCTCTTTTGTCGAAAATCAGCCGTTTTTGCTCGAACATTAAATGCCTCCAAATGGTATTTATTTCACTTCCCGAGCCCCTGGAAGCATGAAAATCACTTTAAACATGCTAATTTTAGCTCTAACACTGATGATCCACCTACAAATGTGAACTGACGTTCAAAAATAAAACATTTGAAAACGGACCATTTTCCACATTTCTGAAGCATGACGTAATGGGGGGGGTGTTGTCTCTTTTGTCGAATATCAGCCATTTTTGCTCGAACATCAAATGCCTTCAAATGGTATTTAATTAACTTCCCGAGCCCCTGGAAGCATGAAAATCACTTTAAACATGCTAATTTTAGCTCTAACACTGATGATCCACCTACAAATGTGAACTGACGTTCAAAAATAAAACATTTGAAAACGGACCATTTTCCACATTTCTGAAGCATGACGTAATGGGGGGGTGTTATCTCTTTTGTCGAAAATCAGCCGTTTTTGCTCGAACATTAAATGCCTCCAAATGGTATTTATTTCACTTCCCGAGCCCCTGGAAGCATGAAAATCACTTTAAACATGCTAATTTTAGCTCTAACACTGATGATCCACCTACAAATGTGAACTGACGTTCAAAAATAAAACATTTGAAAACGGACCATTTTCCACATTTCTGAAGCATGACGTAATGGGGGGGGGTGTTATCTCTTTTGTCGAAAATCAACCGTTTTTGCTCGAACATTAAATGCCTCCAAATGGTATTTATTTCACTTCCCGAGCCCCTGGAAGCATGAAAATCACTTTAAACATGCTAATTTTAGCTCTAACACTGATGATCCACCTACAAATGTGAACTGACGTTCAAAAATAAAACATTTGAAAACGGACCATTTTCCACATTTCTGAAGCATGACGTAATGGGTGGGTGTTATCTCTTTTGTCGAAAATCAGCCGTTTTTGCTCGAACATTAAATGCCTCCAAATGGTATTTAATTAATTTCCCGGGGTGAAGAAACCCTTTTTGAGTACTCAGAGTGAGTAAATTGGCCATTTTCATGCACTTTTAACCATTCCATAAATCTTGTGTTTTGGGCCCCTGGAAGCATGAAAATCACTTTAAACATGCTAATTTTAGCTCTAACACTGATGATCCACCTACAAATGTGAACTGACGTTCAAAAATAAAACATTTGAAAACGGACCATTTTCCACATTTCTGAAGCATGACTTAATGGGGGGGTGTTATCTCTTTTGTCGAAAATCAGCCGTTTTTGCTCGAACATTAAATGCCTCCAAATGGTATTTAATTAACTTCCCGAGCCCCTGGAAGCATGAAAATCACTTTAAACATGCTAATTTTAGCTCTAACACTGATGATCCACCTACAAATGTGAACTGACGTTCAAAAATAAAACATTTGAAAACGGACCATTTTCCACATTTCTGAAGCATGACGTAATGGGGGGGTGTTATCTCTTTTGTCGAAAATCAGCCGTTTTTGCTCGAACATTAAATGCCTCCAAATGGTATTTAATTAACTTCCCGAGCCCCTGGAAGCATGAAAATCACTTTAAACATTCTAATTTTAGCTCTAACACTGATGATCCACCTACAAATGTGAACTGACGTTCAAAAATAAAACATTTGAAAACAGACCATTTTCCACATTTCTGAAGCATGACGTAATGGGGGGTGTTATCTCTTTTGTCGAAAATCAGCCGTTTTTGCTCGAACATTAAATGCCTCCAAATGGTATTTATTTCACTTCCCGAGCCCCTGGAAGCATGAAAATCACTTTAAACATGCTAATTTTAGCTCTAACACTGATGATCCACCTACAAATGTGAACTGACGTTCAAAAATAAAACATTTGAAAACGGACCATTTTCCACATTTCTGAAGCATGACGTAATGGGGGGGGGTGTTATCTCTTTTGTCGAAAATCAGCCGTTTTTGCTCGAACATTAAATGCCTCCAAATGGTATTTAATTAACTTCCCGAGCCCCTGGAAGCATGAAAATCACTTTAAACATGCTAATTTTAGCTCTAACACTGATGATCCACCTACAAATGTGAACTGACGTTCAAAAATAAAACATTTGAAAACGGACCATTTTCCACATTTCTGAAGCATGACGTAATGGGGGGGTGTTATCTCTTTTGTCGAAAATCAGCCGTTTTTGCTCGAACATTAAATGCCTCCAAATGGTATTTAATTAACTTCCCGAGCCCCTGGAAGCATGAAAATCACTTTAAACATGCTAATTTTAGCTCTAACACTGATGATCCACCTACAAATGTGAACTGACGTTCAAAAATAAAACATTTGAAAACGGACCATTTTCCACATTTCTGAAGCATGACGTAATGGGGGGGGTGTTATCTCTTTTGTCGAAAATCAGCCGTTTTTGCTCGAACATTAAATGCCTCCAAATGGTATTTAATTAACTTCCCGGGGTGAAGAAACCCTTTTTGAGAACTCAGAGTGAGTAAATTGGCCATTTTCATGCACTTTTAACCATTCCATAAATCTTGTGTTTTGGGCCCCTGGAAGCATGAAAATCACTTTAAACATGCTAATTTTAGCTCTAACACTGATGATCCACCTACAAATGTGAACTGACGTTCAAAAATAAAACATTTGAAAACGGACCATTTTCCACATTTCTGAAGCATGACGTAATGGGGGGGTGTTATCTCTTTTGTCGAAAATCAGCCGTTTTTGCTCGAACATTAAATGCCTCCAAATGGTATTTATTTCACTTCCCGAGCCCCTGGAAGCATGAAAATCACTTTAAACATGCTAATTTTAGCTCTAACACTGATGATCCACCTACAAATGTGAACTGACGTTCAAAAATAAAACATTTGAAAACGGACCATTTTCCACATTTCTGAAGCATGACGTAATGGGGGGGTGTTATCTCTTTGGTCGAAAATCAGCCGTTTTTGCTCGAACATTAAATGCCTCCAAATGGTATTTAATTAACTTCCCGAGCCCCTGGAAGCATGAAAATCACTTTAAACATGCTAATTTTAGCTCTAACACTGATGATCCACCTACAAATGTGAACTGACGTTCAAAAATAAAACATTTGAAAACGGACCATTTTCCACATTTCTGAAGCATGACGTAATGGGGGGGGTGTTATCTCTTTTGTCGAAAATCAGCCGTTTTTGCTCGAACATTAAATGCCTCCAAATGGTATTTATTTCACTTCCCGAGCCCCTGGAAGCATGAAAATCACTTTAAACATGCTAATTTTAGCTCTAACACTGATGATCCACCTACAAATGTGAACTGACGTTCAAAAATAAAACATTTGAAAACGGACCATTTTCCACATTTCTGAAGCATGACGTAATGGGGGGGGTGTTGTCTCTTTTGTCGAATATCAGCCATTTTTGCTCGAACATCAAATGCCTTCAAATGGTATTTAATTAACTTCCCGAGCCCCTGGAAGCATGAAAATCACTTTAAACATGCTAATTTTAGCTCTAACACTGATGATCCACCTACAAATGTGAACTGACGTTCAAAAATAAAACATTTGAAAACGGACCATTTTCCACATTTCTGAAGCATGACGTAATGGGGGGGTGTTATCTCTTTTGTCGAAAATCAGCCGTTTTTGCTCGAACATTAAATGCCTCCAAATGGTATTTATTTCACTTCCCGAGCCCCTGGAAGCATGAAAATCACTTTAAACATGCTAATTTTAGCTCTAACACTGATGATCCACCTACAAATGTGAACTGACGTTCAAAAATAAAACATTTGAAAACGGACCATTTTCCACATTTCTGAAGCATGACGTAATGGGGGGGGTGTTATCTCTTTTGTCGAAAATCAACCGTTTTTGCTCGAACATTAAATGCCTCCAAATGGTATTTATTTCACTTCCCGAGCCCCTGGAAGCATGAAAATCACTTTAAACATGCTAATTTTAGCTCTAACACTGATGATCCACCTACAAATGTGAACTGACGTTCAAAAATAAAACATTTGAAAACGGACCATTTTCCACATTTCTGAAGCATGACGTAATGGGTGGGTGTTATCTCTTTTGTCGAAAATCAGCCGTTTTTGCTCGAACATTAAATGCCTCCAAATGGTATTTAATTAATTTCCCGGGGTGAAGAAACCCTTTTTGAGTACTCAGAGTGAGTAAATTGGCCATTTTCATGCACTTTTAACCATTCCATAAATCTTGTGTTTTGGGCCCCTGGAAGCATGAAAATCACTTTAAACATGCTAATTTTAGCTCTAACACTGATGATCCACCTACAAATGTGAACTGACGTTCAAAAATAAAACATTTGAAAACGGACCATTTTCCACATTTCTGAAGCATGACTTAATGGGGGGGTGTTATCTCTTTTGTCGAAAATCAGCCGTTTTTGCTCGAACATTAAATGCCTCCAAATGGTATTTAATTAACTTCCCGAGCCCCTGGAAGCATGAAAATCACTTTAAACATGCTAATTTTAGCTCTAACACTGATGATCCACCTACAAATGTGAACTGACGTTCAAAAATAAAACATTTGAAAACGGACCATTTTCCACATTTCTGAAGCATGACGTAATGGGGGGGTGTTATCTCTTTTGTCGAAAATCAGCCGTTTTTGCTCGAACATTAAATGCCTCCAAATGGTATTTAATTAACTTCCCGAGCCCCTGGAAGCATGAAAATCACTTTAAACATTCTAATTTTAGCTCTAACACTGATGATCCACCTACAAATGTGAACTGACGTTCAAAAATAAAACATTTGAAAACAGACCATTTTCCACATTTCTGAAGCATGACGTAATGGGGGGTGTTATCTCTTTTGTCGAAAATCAGCCGTTTTTGCTCGAACATTAAATGCCTCCAAATGGTATTTATTTCACTTCCCGAGCCCCTGGAAGCATGGAAATCACTTTAAACATGCTAATTTTAGCTCTAACACTGATGATCCACCTACAAATGTGAACTGACGTTCAAAAATAAAACATTTGAAAACGGACCATTTTCCACATTTCTGAAGCATGACGTAATGGGGGGGGGTGTTATCTCTTTTGTCGAAAATCAGCCGTTTTTGCTCGAACATTAAATGCCTCCAAATGGTATTTAATTAACTTCCCGAGCCCCTGGAAGCATGAAAATCACTTTAAACATGCTAATTTTAGCTCTAACACTGATGATCCACCTACAAATGTGAACTGACGTTCAAAAATAAAACATTTGAAAACGGACCATTTTCCACATTTCTGAAGCATGACGTAATGGGGGGGTGTTATCTCTTTTGTCGAAAATCAGCCGTTTTTGCTCGAACATTAAATGCCTCCAAATGGTATTTAATTAACTTCCCGAGCCCCTGGAAGCATGAAAATCACTTTAAACATGCTAATTTTAGCTCTAACACTGATGATCCACCTACAAATGTGAACTGACGTTCAAAAATAAAACATTTGAAAACGGACCATTTTCCACATTTCTGAAGCATGACGTAATGGGGGGGTGTTATCTCTTTTGTCGAAAATCAGCCGTTTTTGCTCGAACATTAAATGCCTCCAAATGGTATTTAATTAACTTCCCGAGCCCCTGGAAGCATGAAAATCACTTTAAACATTCTAATTTTAGCTCTAACACTGATGATCCACCTACAAATGTGAACTGACGTTCAAAAATAAAACATTTGAAAACGGACCATTTTCCACATTTCTGAAGCATGACGTAATGGGGGGTGTTATCTCTTTTGTCGAAAATCAGCCGTTTTTGCTCGAACATTAAATGCCTCCAAATGGTATTTATTTCACTTCCCGAGCCCCTGGAAGCATGAAAATCCCTTTAAACATGCTAATTTTAGCTCTAACACTGATGATCCACCTACAAATGTGAACTGACGTTCAAAAATAAAACATTTGAAAAAGGACCATTTTCCACATTTCTGAAGCATGACGTAATGGGGGGGTGTTATCTCTTTTGTCGAAAATCAGCCGTTTTTGCTCGAACATTAAATGCCTCCAAATGGTATTTAATTAACTTCCCGGGGTGAAGAAACCCTTTTTGAGAACTCAGAGTGAGTAAATTGGCCATTTTCATGCACTTTTAACCATTCCATAAATCTTGTGTTTTGGGCCCCTGGAAGCATGAAAATCACTTTAAACATGCTAATTTTAGCTCTAACACTGATGATCCACCTACAAATGTGAACTGACGTTCAAAAATAAAACATTTGAAAACGGACCATTTTCCACATTTCTGAAGCATGACGTAATGGGGGGGTGTTATCTCTTTTGTCGAAAATCAGCCGTTTTTGCTCGAACATTAAATGCCTCCAAATGGTATTTAATTAACTTCCCGAGCCCCTGGAAGCATGAAAATCACTTTAAACATGCTAATTTTAGCTCTAACACTGATGATCCACCTACAAATGTGAACTGACGTTCAAAAATAAAACATTTGAAAACGGACCATTTTCCACATTTCTGAAGCATGACGTAATGGGGTGGTGTTATCTCTTTTGTCGAAAATCAGCCGTTTTTGCTCGAACATTAAATGCCTCCAAATGGTATTTAATTAACTTCCCGAGCCCCTGGAAGCATGAAAATCACTTTAAACATGCTAATTTTAGCTCTAACACTGATGATCCACCTACAAATGTGAACTGACGTTCAAAAATAAAACATTTGAAAACGGACCATTTTCCACATTTCTGAAGCATGACGTAATGGGGGGGTGTTATTTCTTTTGTCGAAAATCAGCCGTTTTTGCTCGAACATTAAATGCCTCCAAATGGTATTTATTTCACTTCCCGAGCCCCTGGAAGCATGAAAATCACTTTAAACATGCTAATTTTAGCTCTAACACTGATGATCCACCTACAAATGTGAACTGACGTTCAAAAATAAAACATTTGAAAACGGACCATTTTCCACATTTCTGAAGCATGACGTAATGGGGGGGTGTTATCTCTTTTGTCGAAAATCAGCCGTTTTTGCTGGAACATTAAATGCCTCCAAATGGTATTTAATTAACTTCCCGGGGTGAAGAAACCCTTTTTGAGAACTCAGAGTGAGTAAATTGGCCATTTTCATGCACTTTTAACCATTCCATAAATCTTGTGTTTTGGGCCCCTGGAAGCATGAAAATCACTTTAAACATGCTAATTTTAGCTCTAACACTGATGATCCACCTACAAATGTGAACTGACGTTCAAAAATAAAACATTTGAAAACGGACCATTTTCCACATTTCTGAAGCATGACGTAATGGGGGGGTGTTATCTCTTTTGTCGAAAATCAGCCGTTTTTGCTCGAACATTAAATGCCTCCAAATGGTATTTAATTAACTTCCCGAGCCCCTGGAAGCATGAAAATCACTTTAAACATGCTAATTTTAGCTCTAACACTGATGATCCACCTACAAATGTGAACTGACGTTCAAAAATAAAACATTTGAAAACGGACCATTTTCCACATTTCTGAAGCATGACGTAATGGGGGGGTGTTATCTCTTTTGTCGAAAATCAGCCGTTTTTGCTCGAACATTAAATGCCTCCAAATGGTATTTATTTCACTTCCCGAGCCCCTGGAAGCATGAAAATCACTTTAAACATGCTAATTTTAGCTCTAACACTGATGATCCACCTACAAATGTGAACTGACGTTCAAAAATAAAACATTTGAAAACGGACCATTTTCCACATTTCTGAAGCATGACGTAATGGGGGGGTGTTATCTCTTTTGTCGAAAATCAGCTGTTTTTGCTCGAACATTAAATGCCTCCAAATGGTATTTATTTCACTTCCCGAGCCCCTGGAAGCATGAAAATCACTTTAAACATGCTAATTTTAGCTCTAACACTGATGATCCACCTACAAATGTGAACTGACGTTCAAAAATAAAACATTTGAAAACGGACCATTTTCCACATTTCTGAAGCATGACGTAATGGGGGGGTGTTATCTCTTTTGTCGAAAATCAGCCGTTTTTGCTCGAACATTAAATTCCTCCAAATGGTATTTAATTAACTTCCCGGGGTGAAGAAACCCTTTTTAAGAACTCAGAGTGAGTAAATTGGCCATTTTCATGCACTTTTAACCATTCCATAAATCTTGTGTTTTGGGCCCCTGGAAGCATGAAAATCACTTTAAACATGCTAATTTTAGCTCTAACACTGATGATCCACCTACAAATGTGAACTGACGTTCAAAAATAAAACATTTGAAAACGGACCATTTTCCACATTTCTGAAGCATGACGTAATGGGGGGGGGGTGTTATCTCTTTTGTCGAAAATCAGCCGTTTTTGCTCGAACATTAAATGCCTCCAAATGGTATTTAATTAACTTCCCGAGCCCCTGGAAGCATGAAAATCACTTTAAACATGCTAATTTTAGCTCTAACACTGATGATCCACCTACAAATGTGAACTGACGTTCAAAAATAAAACATTTGAAAACGGACCATTTTCCACATTTCTGAAGCATGACGTAATGGGGGGGTGTTATCTCTTTTGTCGAAAATCAGCCGTTTTTGCTCGAACATTAAATGCCTCCAAATGGTATTTAATTAACTTCCCGAGCCCCTGGAAGCATGAAAATCACTTTAAACATGCTAATTTTAGCTCTAACACTGATGATCCACCTACAAATGTGAACTGACGTTCAAAAATAAAACATTTGAAAACGGACCATTTTCCACATTTCTGAAGCATGACGTAATGGGGGGGTGTTATCTCTTTTGTCGAAAATCAGCCGTTTTTGCTCGAACATTAAATGCCTCCAAATGGTATTTAATTAACTTCCCGGGGTGAAGAAACCCTTTTTAAGAACTCAGAGTGAGTAAATTGGCCATTTTCATGCACTTTTAACCATTCCATAAATCTTGTGTTTTGGGCCCCTGGAAGCATGAAAATCACTTTAAACATTCTAATTTTAGCTCTAACACTGATGATCCACCTACAAATGTGAACTGACGTTCAAAAATAAAACATTTGAAAACGGACCATTTTCCACATTTCTGAAGCATGACGTAATGGGGGGTGTTATCTCTTTTGTCGAAAATCAGCCGTTTTTGCTCGAACATTAAATGCCTCCAAATGGTATTTATTTCACTTCCCGAGCCCCTGGAAGCATGAAAATCCCTTTAAACATGCTAATTTTAGCTCTAACACTGATGATCCACCTACAAATGTGAACTGACGTTCAAAAATAAAACATTTGAAAACTGACCATTTTCCACATTTCTGAAGCATGACGTAATGGGGGGGTGTTATCTCTTTTGTCGAAAATCAGCCGTTTTTGCTGGAACATTAAATGCCTCCAAATGGTATTTAATTAACTTCCCGGGGTGAAGAAACCCTTTTTGAGAACTCAGAGTGAGTAAATTGGCCATTTTCATGCACTTTTAACCATTCCATAAATCTTGTGTTTTGGGCCCCTGGAAGCATGAAAATCACTTTAAACATGCTAATTTTAGCTCTAACACTGATGATCCACCTACAAATGTGAACTGACGTTCAAAAATAAAACATTTGAAAACGGACCATTTTCCACATTTCTGAAGCATGACGTAATGGGGGGGTGTTATCTCTTTTGTCGAAAATCAGCCGTTTTTGCTCGAACATTAAATGCCTCCAAATGGTATTTAATTAACTTCCCGAGCCCCTGGAAGCA
Organism: Lissotriton vulgaris; assembly: GCF_964263255.1. Classification (NCBI taxonomy): domain Eukaryota; kingdom Metazoa; phylum Chordata; class Amphibia; order Caudata; family Salamandridae; genus Lissotriton; species Lissotriton vulgaris. The sequence goes on from NW_028253316.1 coordinate 370,087, forward strand.
TGAAAATCACTTTAAACATGCTAATTTTAGCTCTAACACTGATGATCCACCTACAAATGTGAACTGACGTTCAAAAATAAAACATTTGAAAACGGACCATTTTCCACATTTCTGAAGCATGACGTAATGGGGGGGTGTTATCTCTTTTGTCGAAAATCAGCCGTTTTTGCTCGAACATTAAATGCCTCCAAATGGTATTTAATTAACTTCCCGAGCCCCTGGAAGCATGAAAATCACTTTAAACATGCTAATTTTAGCTCTAACACTGATGATCCACCTACAAATGTGAACTGACGTTCAAAAATAAAACATTTGAAAACGGACCATTTTCCACATTTCTGAAGCATGACGTAATGGGGGGGTGTTATCTCTTTTGTCGAAAATCAGCCGTTTTTGCTCGAACATTAAATGCCTCCAAATGGTATTTATTTCACTTCCCGAGCCCCTGGATGCATGAAAATCACTTTAAACATGCTAATTTTAGCTCTAACACTGATGATCCACCTACAAATGTGAACTGACGTTCAAAAATAAAACATTTGAAAACGGACCATTTTCCACATTTCTGAAGCATGACGTAATGGGGGGTGTTATCTCTTTTGTCGAAAATCAGCCGTTTTTGCTCGAACATTAAATGCCTCCAAATGGTATTTAATTAACTTCCCGGGGTGAAGAAACCCTTTTTGAGAACTCAGAGTGAGTAAATTGGCCATTTTCATGCACTTTTAACCATTCCATAAATCTTGTGTTTTGGGCCCCTGGAAGCATGAAAATCACTTTAAACATGCTAATTTTAGCTCTAACACTGATGATCCACCTACAAATGTGAACTGACGTTCAAAAATAAAACACTTGAAAACGGACCATTTTCCACATTTCTGAAGCATGACGTAATGGGGGGGGTGTTATCTCTTTTGTCGAAAATCAGCCGTTTTTGCTCGAACATTAAATGCCTCCAAATGGTATTTAATTAACTTCCCGAGCCCCTGGAAGCATGAAAATCACTTTAAACATGCTAATTTTAGCTCTAACACTGATGATCCACCTACAAATGTGAACTGACGTTCAAAAATAAAACATTTGAAAACGGACCATTTTCCACATTTCTGAAGCATGACGTAATGGGGGGGTGTTATCTCTTTTGTCGAAAATCAGCCGTTTTTGCTCGAACATTAAATGCCTCCAAATGGTATTTATTTCACTTCCCGAGCCCCTGGAAGCATGAAAATCACTTTAAACATGCTAATTTTAGCTCTAACACTGATGATCCACCTACAAATGTGAACTGACGTTCAAAAATAAAACATTTGAAAACGGACCATTTTCCACATTTCTGAAGCATGACGTAATGGGGGGGTGTTATCTCTTTTGTCGAAAATCAGCCGTTTTTGCTCGAACATTAAATGCCTCCAAATGGTATTTAATTAACTTCCCGAGCCCCTGGAAGCATGAAAATCACTTTAAACATGCTAATTTTAGCTCTAACACTGATGATCCACCTACAAATGTGAACTGACGTTCAAAAATAAAACATTTGAAAACGGACCATTTTCCACATTTCTGAAGCATGACGTAATGGGGGGGTGTTATCTCTTTTGTCGAAAATCAGCTGTTTTTGCTCGAACATTAAATGCCTCCAAATGGTATTTAATTAACTTCCCGAGCCCCTGGAAGCATGAAAATCACTTTAAACATGCCAATTTTAGCTCTAACACTGATGATCCACCTACAAATGTGAACTGACGTTCAAAAATAAAACATTTGAAAACGGACCATTTTCCACATTTCTGAAGCATGACGTAATGGGGGGGTGTTATCTCTTTTGTCGAAAATCAGCCGTTTTTGCTCGAACATTAAATGCCTCCAAATGGTATTTAATTAACTTCCCGGGGTGAAGAAACCCTTTTTGAGAACTCAGAGTGAGTAAATTGGCCATTTTCATGCACTTTTAACCATTCCATTAATCTTGTGTTTTGGGCCCCTGGAAGCATGAAAATCACTTTAAACATGCTAATTTTAGCTCTAACACTGATGATCCACCTACAAATGTGAACTGACGTTCAAAAATAAAACATTTGAAAACGGACCATTTTCCACATTTCTGAAGCATGACGTAATGGGGGGGTGTTATCTCTTTTGTCGAAAATCAGCCATTTTTGCTCGAACATTAAATGCCTCCAAATGGTATTTAATTAACTTCCCGAGCCCCTGGAAGCATGAAAATCACTTTAAACATGCTAATTTTAGCTCTAACACTGATGATCCACCTACAAATGTGAACTGACGTTCAAAAATAAAACATTTGAAAACGGACCATTTTCCACATTTCTGAAGCATGACGTAATGGGGGGGTGTTATCTGTTTTGTCGAAAATCAGCCGTTTTTGCTCGAACATTAAATGCCTCCAAATGGTATTTAATTAACTTCCCGAGCCCCTGGAAGCATGAAAATCACTTTAAACATGCTAATTTTAGCTCTAACACTGATGATCCACCTACAAATGTGAACTGACGTTCAAAAATAAAACATTTGAAAACGGACCATTTTCCACATTTCTGAAGCATGACGTAATGGGGGGGTGTTATCTCTTTTGTCGAAAATCAGCCGTTTTTGCTCGAACATTAAATGCCTCCAAATGGTATTTAATTAACTTCCCGGGGTGAAGAAACCCTTTTTAAGAACTCAGAGTGAGTAAATTGGCCATTTTCATGCACTTTTAACCATTCCATAAATCTTGTGTTTTGGGCCCCTGGAAGCATGAAAATCACTTTAAACATGCTAATTTTAGCTCTAACACTGATGATCCACCTACAAATGTGAACTGACGTTCAAAAATAAAACATTTGAAAACGGACCATTTTCCACATTTCTGAAGCATGACGTAATGGGGGGGGTGTTATCTCTTTTGTCGAAAATCAGCCGTTTTTGCTCGAACATTAAATGCCTCCAAATGGTATTTAATTAACTTCCCGGGGTGAAGAAACCCTTTTTGAGAACTCAGAGTGAGTAAATTGGCCATTTTCATGCACTTTTAACCATTCCATAAATCTTGTGTTTTGGGCCCCTGGAAGCATGAAAATCACTTTAAACATGCTAATTTTAGCTCTAACACTGATGATCCACCTACAAATGTGAACTGACGTTCAAAAATAAAACATTTGAAAACGGACCATTTTCCACATTTCTGAAGCATGACGTAATGGGGGGGGTGTTATCTCTTTTGTCGAAAATCAGCCGTTTTTGCTCGAACATTAAATGCCTCCAAATGGTATTTATTTCACTTCCCGAGCCCCTGGAAGCATGAAAATCACTTTAAACATGCTAATTTTAGCTCTAACACTGATGATCCACCTACAAATGTGAACTGACGTTCAAAAATAAAACATTTGAAAACGGACCATTTTCCACATTTCTGAAGCATGACGTAATGGGGGGGGTGTTGTCTCTTTTGTCGAATATCAGCCATTTTTGCTCGAACATCAAATGCCTTCAAATGGTATTTAATTAACTTCCCGAGCCCCTGGAAGCATGAAAATCACTTTAAACATGCTAATTTTAGCTCTAACACTGATGATCCACCTACAAATGTGAACTGACGTTCAAAAATAAAACATTTGAAAACGGACCATTTTCCACATTTCTGAAGCATGACGTAATGGGGGGGTGTTATCTCTTTTGTCGAAAATCAGCCGTTTTTGCTCGAACATTAAATGCCTCCAAATGGTATTTATTTCACTTCCCGAGCCCCTGGAAGCATGAAAATCACTTTAAACATGCTAATTTTAGCTCTAACACTGATGATCCACCTACAAATGTGAACTGACGTTCAAAAATAAAACATTTGAAAACGGACCATTTTCCACATTTCTGAAGCATGACGTAATGGGGGGGGTGTTATCTCTTTTGTCGAAAATCAACCGTTTTTGCTCGAACATTAAATGCCTCCAAATGGTATTTATTTCACTTCCCGAGCCCCTGGAAGCATGAAAATCACTTTAAACATGCTAATTTTAGCTCTAACACTGATGATCCACCTACAAATGTGAACTGACGTTCAAAAATAAAACATTTGAAAACGGACCATTTTCCACATTTCTGAAGCATGACGTAATGGGTGGGTGTTATCTCTTTTGTCGAAAATCAGCCGTTTTTGCTCGAACATTAAATGCCTCCAAATGGTATTTAATTAATTTCCCGGGGTGAAGAAACCCTTTTTGAGTACTCAGAGTGAGTAAATTGGCCATTTTCATGCACTTTTAACCATTCCATAAATCTTGTGTTTTGGGCCCCTGGAAGCATGAAAATCACTTTAAACATGCTAATTTTAGCTCTAACACTGATGATCCACCTACAAATGTGAACTGACGTTCAAAAATAAAACATTTGAAAACGGACCATTTTCCACATTTCTGAAGCATGACTTAATGGGGGGGTGTTATCTCTTTTGTCGAAAATCAGCCGTTTTTGCTCGAACATTAAATGCCTCCAAATGGTATTTAATTAACTTCCCGAGCCCCTGGAAGCATGAAAATCACTTTAAACATGCTAATTTTAGCTCTAACACTGATGATCCACCTACAAATGTAAACTGACGTTCAAAAATAAAACATTTGAAAACGGACCATTTTCCACATTTCTGAAGCATGACGTAATGGGGGGGTGTTATCTCTTTTGTCGAAAATCAGCCGTTTTTGCTCGAACATTAAATGCCTCCAAATGGTATTTAATTAACTTCCCGAGCCCCTGGAAGCATGAAAATCACTTTAAACATTCTAATTTTAGCTCTAACACTGATGATCCACCTACAAATGTGAACTGACGTTCAAAAATAAGACATTTGAAAACAGACCATTTTCCACATTTCTGAAGCATGACGTAATGGGGGGTGTTATCTCTTTTGTCGAAAATCAGCCGTTTTTGCTCGAACATTAAATGCCTCCAAATGGTATTTATTTCACTTCCCGAGCCCCTGGAAGCATGAAAATCACTTTAAACATGCTAATTTTAGCTCTAACACTGATGATCCACCTACAAATGTGAACTGACGTTCAAAAATAAAACATTTGAAAACGGACCATTTTCCACATTTCTGAAGCATGACGTAATGGGGGGGGTGTTATCTCTTTTGTCGAAAATCAGCCGTTTTTGCTCGAACATTAAATGCCTCCAAATGGTATTTAATTAACTTCCCGAGCCCCTGGAAGCATGAAAATCACTTTAAACATGCTAATTTTAGCTCTAACACTGATGATCCACCTACAAATGTGAACTGACGTTCAAAAATAAAACATTTGAAAACGGACCATTTTCCACATTTCTGAAGCATGACGTAATGGGGGGGTGTTATCTCTTTTGTCGAAAATCAGCCGTTTTTGCTCGAACATTAAATGCCTCCAAATGGTATTTAATTAACTTCCCGAGCCCCTGGAAGCATGAAAATCACTTTAAACATGCTAATTTTAGCTCTAACACTGATGATCCACCTACAAATGTGAACTGACGTTCAAAAATAAAACATTTGAAAACGGACCATTTTCCACATTTCTGAAGCATGACGTAATGGGGGGGTGTTATCTCTTTTGTCGAAAATCAGCCGTTTTTGCTCGAACATTAAATGCCTCCAAATGGTATTTAATTAACTTCCCGAGCCCCTGGAAGCATGAAAATCACTTTAAACATTCTAATTTTAGCTCTAACACTGATGATCCACCTACAAATGTGAACTGACGTTCAAAAATAAAACATTTGAAAACGGACCATTTTCCACATTTCTGAAGCATGACGTAATGGGGGGTGTTATCTCTTTTGTCGAAAATCAGCCGTTTTTGCTCGAACATTAAATGCCTCCAAATGGTATTTATTTCACTTCCCGAGCCCCTGGAAGCATGAAAATCCCTTTAAACATGCTAATTTTAGCTCTAACACTGATGATCCACCTACAAATGTGAACTGACGTTCAAAAATAAAACATTTGAAAAAGGACCATTTTCCACATTTCTGAAGCATGACGTAATGGGGGGGTGTTATCTCTTTTGTCGAAAATCAGCCGTTTTTGCTCGAACATTAAATGCCTCCAAATGGTATTTAATTAACTTCCCGGGGTGAAGAAACCCTTTTTGAGAACTCAGAGTGAGTAAATTGGCCATTTTCATGCACTTTTAACCATTCCATAAATCTTGTGTTTTGGGCCCCTGGAAGCATGAAAATCACTTTAAACATGCTAATTTTAGCTCTAACACTGATGATCCACCTACAAATGTGAACTGACGTTCAAAAATAAAACATTTGAAAACGGACCATTTTCCACATTTCTGAAGCATGACGTAATGGGGGGGTGTTATCTCTTTTGTCGAAAATCAGCCGTTTTTGCTCGAACATTAAATGCCTCCAAATGGTATTTAATTAACTTCCCGAGCCCCTGGAAGCATGAAAATCACTTTAAACATGCTAATTTTAGCTCTAACACTGATGATCCACCTACAAATGTGAACTGACGTTCAAAAATAAAACATTTGAAAACGGACCATTTTCCACATTTCTGAAGCATGACGTAATGGGGTGGTGTTATCTCTTTTGTCGAAAATCAGCCGTTTTTGCTCGAACATTAAATGCCTCCAAATGGTATTTAATTAACTTCCCGAGCCCCTGGAAGCATGAAAATCACTTTAAACATGCTAATTTTAGCTCTAACACTGATGATCCACCTACAAATGTGAACTGACGTTCAAAAATAAAACATTTGAAAACGGACCATTTTCCACATTTCTGAAGCATGACGTAATGGGGGGGTGTTATCTCTTTTGTCGAAAATCAGCCGTTTTTGCTCGAACATTAAATGCCTCCAAATGGTATTTATTTCACTTCCCGAGCCCCTGGAAGCATGAAAATCACTTTAAACATGCTAATTTTAGCTCTAACACTGATGATCCACCTACAAATGTGAACTGACGTTCAAAAATAAAACATTTGAAAACGGACCATTTTCCACATTTCTGAAGCATGACGTAATGGGGGGGTGTTATCTCTTTTGTCGAAAATCAGCCGTTTTTGCTGGAACATTAAATGCCTCCAAATGGTATTTAATTAACTTCCCGGGGTGAAGAAACCCTTTTTGAGAACTCAGAGTGAGTAAATTGGCCATTTTCATGCACTTTTAACCATTCCATAAATCTTGTGTTTTGGGCCCCTGGAAGCATGAAAATCACTTTAAACATGCTAATTTTAGCTCTAACACTGATGATCCACCTACAAATGTGAACTGACGTTCAAAAATAAAACATTTGAAAACGGACCATTTTCCACATTTCTGAAGCATGACGTAATGGGGGGGTGTTATCTCTTTTGTCGAAAATCAGCCGTTTTTGCTCGAACATTAAATGCCTCCAAATGGTATTTAATTAACTTCCCGAGCCCCTGGAAGCATGAAAATCACTTTAAACATGCTAATTTTAGCTCTAACACTGATGATCCACCTACAAATGTGAACTGACGTTCAAAAATAAAACATTTGAAAACGGACCATTTTCCACATTTCTGAAGCATGACGTAATGGGGGGGTGTTATCTCTTTTGTCGAAAATCAGCCGTTTTTGCTCGAACATTAAATGCCTCCAAATGGTATTTATTTCACTTCCCGAGCCCCTGGAAGCATGAAAATCACTTTAAACATGCTAATTTTAGCTCTAACACTGATGATCCACCTACAAATGTGAACTGACGTTCAAAAATAAAACATTTGAAAACGGACCATTTTCCACATTTCTGAAGCATGACGTAATGGGGGGGTGTTATCTCTTTTGTCGAAAATCAGCTGTTTTTGCTCGAACATTAAATGCCTCCAAATGGTATTTATTTCACTTCCCGAGCCCCTGGAAGCATGAAAATCACTTTAAACATGCTAATTTTAGCTCTAACACTGATGATCCACCTACAAATGTGAACTGACGTTCAAAAATAAAACATTTGAAAACGGACCATTTTCCACATTTCTGAAGCATGACGTAATGGGGGGGTGTTATCTCTTTTGTCGAAAATCAGCCGTTTTTGCTCGAACATTAAATGCCTCCAAATGGTATTTAATTAACTTCCCGGGGTGAAGAAACCCTTTTTAAGAACTCAGAGTGAGTAAATTGGCCATTTTCATGCACTTTTAACCATTCCATAAATCTTGTGTTTTGGGCCCCTGGAAGCATGAAAATCACTTTAAACATGCTAATTTTAGCTCTAACACTGATGATCCACCTACAAATGTGAACTGACGTTCAAAAATAAAACATTTGAAAACGGACCATTTTCCACATTTCTGAAGCATGACGTAATGGGGGGGGGGTGTTATCTCTTTTGTCGAAAATCAGCCGTTTTTGCTCGAACATTAAATGCCTCCAAATGGTATTTAATTAACTTCCCGAGCCCCTGGAAGCATGAAAATCACTTTAAACATGCTAATTTTAGCTCTAACACTGATGATCCACCTACAAATGTGAACTGACGTTCAAAAATAAAACATTTGAAAACGGACCATTTTCCACATTTCTGAAGCATGACGTAATGGGGGGGTGTTATCTCTTTTGTCGAAAATCAGCCGTTTTTGCTCGAACATTAAATGCCTCCAAATGGTATTTAATTAACTTCCCGAGCCCCTGGAAGCATGAAAATCACTTTAAACATGCTAATTTTAGCTCTAACACTGATGATCCACCTACAAATGTGAACTGACGTTCAAAAATAAAACATTTGAAAACGGACCATTTTCCACATTTCTGAAGCATGACGTAATGGGGGGGTGTTATCTCTTTTGTCGAAAATCAGCCGTTTTTGCTCGAACATTAAATGCCTCCAAATGGTATTTAATTAACTTCCCGGGGTGAAGAAACCCTTTTTAAGAACTCAGAGTGAGTAAATTGGCCATTTTCATGCACTTTTAACCATTCCATAAATCTTGTGTTTTGGGCCCCTGGAAGCATGAAAATCACTTTAAACATTCTAATTTTAGCTCTAACACTGATGATCCACCTACAAATGTGAACTGACGTTCAAAAATAAAACATTTGAAAACGGACCATTTTCCACATTTCTGAAGCATGACGTAATGGGGGGTGTTATCTCTTTTGTCGAAAATCAGCCGTTTTTGCTCGAACATTAAATGCCTCCAAATGGTATTTATTTCACTTCCCGAGCCCCTGGAAGCATGAAAATCACTTTAAACATGCTAATTTTAGCTCTAACACTGATGATCCACCTACAAATGTGAACTGACGTTCAAAAATAAAACATTTGAAAACGGACCATTTTCCACATTTCTGAAGCATGACGTAATGGGGGGGTGTTATCTCTTTTGTCGAAAATCAGCCGTTTTTGCTGGAACATTAAATGCCTCCAAATGGTATTTAATTAACTTCCCGGGGTGAAGAAACCCTTTTTGAGAACTCAGAGTGAGTAAATTGGCCATTTTCATGCACTTTTAACCATTCCATAAATCTTGTGTTTTGGGCCCCTGGAAGCATGAAAATCACTTTAAACATGCTAATTTTAGCTCTAACACTGATGATCCACCTACAAATGTGAACTGACGTTCAAAAATAAAACATTTGAAAACGGACCATTTTCCACATTTCTGAAGCATGACGTAATGGGGGGGTGTTATCTCTTTTGTCGAAAATCAGCCGTTTTTGCTCGAACATTAAATGCCTCCAAATGGTATTTAATTAACTTCCCGAGCCCCTGGAAGCATGAAAATCACTTTAAACATGCTAATTTTAGCTCTAACACTGATGATCCACCTACAAATGTGAACTGACGTTCAAAAATAAAACATTTGAAAACGGACCATTTTCCACATTTCTGAAGCATGACGTAATGGGGGGGTGTTATCTCTTTTGTCGAAAATCAGCCGTTTTTGCTCGAACATTAAATGCCTCCAAATGGTATTTATTTCACTTCCCGAGCCCCTGGAAGCATGAAAATCACTTTAAACATGCTAATTTTAGCTCTAACACTGATGATCCACCTACAAATGTGAACTGACGTTCAAAAATAAAACATTTGAAAACGGACCATTTTCCACATTTCTGAAGCATGACGTAATGGGGGGGTGTTATCTCTTTTGTCGAAAATCAGCTGTTTTTGCTCGAACATTAAATGCCTCCAAATGGTATTTATTTCACTTCCCGAGCCCCTGGAAGCATGAAAATCACTTTAAACATGCTAATTTTAGCTCTAACACTGATGATCCACCTACAAATGTGAACTGACGTTCAAAAATAAAACATTTGAAAACGGACCATTTTCCACATTTCTGAAGCATGACGTAATGGGGGGGTGTTATCTCTTTTGTCGAAAATCAGCCGTTTTTGCTCGAACATTAAATGCCTCCAAATGGTATTTAATTAACTTCCCGGGGTGAAGAAACCCTTTTTAAGAACTCAGAGTGAGTAAATTGGCCATTTTCATGCACTTTTAACCATTCCATAAATCTTGTGTTTTGGGCCCCTGGAAGCATGAAAATCACTTTAAACATGCTAATTTTAGCTCTAACACTGATGATCCACCTACAAATGTGAACTGACGTTCAAAAATAAAACATTTGAAAACGGACCATTTTCCACATTTCTGAAGCATGACGTAATGGGGGGGGGGTGTTATCTCTTTTGTCGAAAATCAGCCGTTTTTGCTCGAACATTAAATGCCTCCAAATGGTATTTAATTAACTTCCCGAGCCCCTGGAAGCATGAAAATCACTTTAAACATGCTAATTTTAGCTCTAACACTGATGATCCACCTACAAATGTGAACTGACGTTCAAAAATAAAACATTTGAAAACGGACCATTTTCCACATTTCTGAAGCATGACGTAATGGGGGGGTGTTATCTCTTTTGTCGAAAATCAGCCGTTTTTGCTCGAACATTAAATGCCTCCAAATGGTATTTAATTAACTTCCCGAGCCCCTGGAAGCATGAAAATCACTTTAAACATGCTAATTTTAGCTCTAACACTGATGATCCACCTACAAATGTGAACTGACGTTCAAAAATAAAACATTTGAAAACGGACCATTTTCCACATTTCTGAAGCATGACGTAATGGGGGGGTGTTATCTCTTTTGTCGAAAATCAGCCGTTTTTGCTCGAACATTAAATGCCTCCAAATGGTATTTAATTAACTTCCCGGGGTGAAGAAACCCTTTTTAAGAACTCAGAGTGAGTAAATTGGCCATTTTCATGCACTTTTAACCATTCCATAAATCTTGTGTTTTGGGCCCCTGGAAGCATGAAAATCACTTTAAACATTCTAATTTTAGCTCTAACACTGATGATCCACCTACAAATGTGAACTGACGTTCAAAAATAAAACATTTGAAAACGGACCATTTTCCACATTTCTGAAGCATGACGTAATGGGGGGTGTTATCTCTTTTGTCGAAAATCAGCCGTTTTTGCTCGAACATTAAATGCCTCCAAATGGTATTTATTTCACTTCCCGAGCCCCTGGAAGCATGAAAATCCCTTTAAACATGCTAATTTTAGCTCTAACACTGATGATCCACCTACAAATGTGAACTGACGTTCAAAAATAAAACATTTGAAAACTGACCATTTTCCACATTTCTGAAGCATGACGTAATGGGGGGTGTTATCTCTTTTGTCGAAAATCAGCCGTTTTTGCTGGAACATTAAATGCCTCCAAATGGTATTTAATTAACTTCCCGGGGTGAAGAAACCCTTTTTGAGAACTCAGAGTGAGTAAATTGGCCATTTTCATGCACTTTTAACCATTCCATAAATCTTGTGTTTTGGGCCCCTGGAAGCATGAAAATCACTTTAAACATGCTAATTTTAGCTCTAACACTGATGATCCACCTACAAATGTGAACTGACGTTCAAAAATAAAACATTTGAAAACGGACCATTTTCCACATTTCTGAAGCATGACGTAATGGGGGGGTGTTATCTCTTTTGTCGAAAATCAGCCGTTTTTGCTCGAACATTAAATGCCTCCAAATGGTATTTAATTAACTTCCCGAGCCCCTGGAAGCATGAAAATCACTTTAAACATGCTAATTTTAGCTCTAACACTGATGATCCACCTACAAATGTGAACTGACGTTCAAAAATAAAACATTTGAAAACGGACCATTTTCCACATTTCTGAAGCATGACGTAATGGGGGGGTGTTATCTCTTTTGTCGAAAATCAGCCGTTTTTGCTCGAACATTAAATGCCTCCAAATGGTATTTAATTAACTTCCCGAGCCCCTGGAAGCATGAAAATCACTTTAAACATGCTAATTTTAGCTCTAACACTGATGATCCACCTACAAATGTGAACTGACGTTCAAAAATAAAACATTTGAAAACGGACCATTTTCCACATTTCTGAAGCATGACGTAATGGGGGGGTGTTATCTCTTTTGTCGAAAATCAGCCGTTTTTGCTCGAACATTAAATGCCTCCAAATGGTATTTATTTCACTTCCCGAGCCCCTGGATGCATGAAAATCACTTTAAACATGCTAATTTTAGCTCTAACACTGATGATCCACCTACAAATGTGAACTGACGTTCAAAAATAAAACATTTGAAAACGGACCATTTTCCACATTTCTGAAGCATGACGTAATGGGGGGTGTTATCTCTTTTGTCGAAAATCAGCCGTTTTTGCTCGAACATTAAATGCCTCCAAATGGTATTTAATTAACTTCCCGGGGTGAAGAAACCCTTTTTGAGAACTCAGAGTGAGTAAATTGGCCATTTTCATGCACTTTTAACCATTCCATAAATCTTGTGTTTTGGGCCCCTGGAAGCATGAAAATCACTTTAAACATGCTAATTTTAGCTCTAACACTGATGATCCACCTACAAATGTGAACTGACGTTCAAAAATAAAACACTTGAAAACGGACCATTTTCCACATTTCTGAAGCATGACGTAATGGGGGGGGTGTTATCTCTTTTGTCGAAAATCAGCCGTTTTTGCTCGAACATTAAATGCCTCCAAATGGTATTTAATTAACTTCCCGAGCCCCTGGAAGCATGAAAATCACTTTAAACATGCTAATTTTAGCTCTAACACTGATGATCCACCTACAAATGTGAACTGACGTTCAAAAATAAAACATTTGAAAACGGACCATTTTCCACATTTCTGAAGCATGACATAATGGGGGGGTGTTATCTCTTTTGTCGAAAATCAGCCGTTTTTGCTCGAACATTAAATGCCTCCAAATGGTATTTAATTAACTTCCCGAGCCCCTGGAAGCATGAAAATCACTTTAAACATGCTAATTTTAGCTCTAACACTGATGATCCACCTACAAATGTGAACTGACGTTCAAAAATAAAACATTTGAAAACGGACCATTTTCCACATTTCTGAAGCATGACGTAATGGGGGGGTGTTATCTCTTTTGTCAAAAATCAGCCGTTTTTGCTCGAACATTAAATGCCTCCAAATGATATTTAATTAACTTCCCGAGCCCCTGGAAGCATGAAAATCACTTTAAACATGCTAATTTTAGCTCTAACACTGATGATCCACCTACAAATGTGAACTGACGTTCAAAAATAAAACATTTGAAAACGGACCATTTTCCACATTTCTGAAGCATGACGTAATGGGGGGGTGTTATCTCTTTTGTCGAAAATCAGCCGTTTTTGCTCGAACATTAAATGCCTCCAAATGGTATTTAATTAACTTCCCGAGCCCCTGGAAGCATGAAAATCACTTTAAACATGCTAATTTTAGCTCTAACACTGATGATCCACCTACAAATGTGAACTGACGTTCAAAAATAAAACATTTGAAAACGGACCATTTTCCACATTTCTGAAGCATGACGTAATGGGGGGTGTTATCTCTTTTGTCGAAAATCAGCCGTTTTTGCTCGAACATTTAATGCCTCCAAATGGTATTTAATTAACTTCCCGGGGTGAAGAAACCCTTTTTGAGAACTCAGAGTGAGTAAATTGGCCATTTTCATGCACTTTAAACCATTCCATAAATCTTGTGTTTTGGGCCCCTGGAAGCATGAAAATCACTTTAAACATGCTAATTTTAGCTCTAACACTGATGATCCACCTACAAATGTGAACTGATGTTCAAAAATAAAACATTTGAAAACGGACCATTTTCCACATTTCTGAAGCATGACGTAATGGGGGGGTGTTATCTCTTTTGTCGAAAATCAGCCGTTTTTGCTCGAACATTAAATGCCTCCAAATGGTATTTAATTAACTTCCCGAGCCCCTGGATGCATGAAAATCACTTTAAACATGCTAATTTTAGCTCTAACACTGATGATCCACCTACAAATGTGAACTGACGTTCAAAAATAAAACATTTGAAAACGGACCATTTTCCACATTTCTGAAGCATGACGTAATGGGGGGTGTTATCTCTTTTGTCGAAAATCAGCCGTTTTTGCTCGAACATTAAATGCCTCCAAATGGTATTTAATTAACTTCCCGGGGTGAAGAAACCCTTTTTGAGAACTCAGAGTGAGTAAATTGGCCATTTTCATGCACTTTTAACCATTCCATAAATCTTGTGTTTTGGGCCCCTGGAAGCATGAAAATCACTTTAAACATGCTAATTTTAGCTCTAACACTGATGATCCACCTACAAATGTGAACTGACGTTCAAAAATAAAACACTTGAAAACGGACCATTTTCCACATTTCTGAAGCATGACGTAATGGGGGGGGTGTTATCTCTTTTGTCGAAAATCAGCCGTTTTTGCTCGAACATTAAATGCCTCCAAATGGTATTTAATTAACTTCCCGGGGTGAAGAAACCCTTTTTGAGAACTCAGAGTGAGTAAATTGGCCATTTTCATGCACTTTTAACCATTCCATAAATCTTGTGTTTTGGGCCCCTGGAAGCATGAAAATCACTTTAAACATGCTAATTTTAGCTCTAACACTGATGATCCACCTACAAATGTGAACTGACGTTCAAAAATAAAACATTTGAAAACGGACCATTTTCCACATTTCTGAAGCATGACGTAATGGGGGGGTGTTATCTCTTTTGTCGAAAATCAGCCGTTTTTGCTCGAACATTAAATGCCTCCAAATGGTATTTATTTCACTTCCCGAGCTCCTGGAAGCATGAAAATCACTTTAAACATGCTAATTTTAGCTCTAACACTGATGATCCACCTACAAATGTGAACTGACGTTCAAAAATAAAACATTTGAAAACGGACCATTTTCCACATTTCTGAAGCATGACGTAATGAAGGGTGTTATCTCTTTTGTCGAAAATCAGCCGTTTTTGCTCGAACATTAAATGCCTCCAAATGGTATTTAATTAACATCCCGGGGTGAAGAAACCCTTTTTGAGTACTCAGAGTGAGTAAATTGGCCATTTTCATGCACTTTTAACCATTCCATAAATCTTGTGTTTTGGGCCCCTGGAAGCATGAAAATCACTTTAAACATGCTAATTTTAGCTCTAACACTGATGATCCACCTACAAATGTGAACTGTCGTTCAAAAATAAAACATTTGAAAACGGACCATTTTCCACATTTCTGAAGCATGACGTAATGGGGGGGTGTTATCTCTTTTGTCGAAAATCAGCCGTTTTTGCTCGAACATTAAATGCCTCCAAATGGTATTTAATTAACTTCCCGGGGTGAAGAAACCCTTTTTGAGTACTCAGAGTGAGTAAATTGGCCATTTTCATGCACTTTTAACCATTCCATAAATCTTGTGTTTTGGGCCCCTGGAAGCATGAAAATCACTTTAAACATGCTAATTTTAGCTCTAACACTGATGATCCACCTACAAATGTGAACTGACGTTCAAAAATAAAACATTTGAAAACGGACCATTTTCCACATTTCTGAAGCATGACGTAATGGGGGGGTGTTATCTCTTTTGTCGAAAATCAGCCGTTTTTGCTCGAACATTAAATGCCTCCAAATGGTATTTATTTCACTTCCCGAGCCCCTGGATGCATGAAAATCACTTTAAACATGCTAATTTTAGCTCTAACACTGATGATCCACCTACAAATGTGAACTGACGTTCAAAAATAAAACATTTGAAAACGGACCATTTTCCACATTTCTGAAGCATGACGTAATGGGGGGGTGTTATCTCTTTTGTCGAAAATCAGCCGTTTTTGCTCGAACATTAAATGCCTCCAAATGGTATTTAATTAACTTCCCGGGGTGAAGAAACCCTTTTTGAGAACTCAGAGTGAGTAAATTGGCCATTTTCATGCACTTTTAACCATTCCATAAATCTTGTGTTTTGGGCCCCTGGAAGCATGAAAATCACTTTAAACATGCTAATTTTAGCTCTAACACTGATGATCCACCTACAAATGTGAACTGACGTTCAATAATAAAACACTTGAAAACGGACCATTTTCCACATTTCTGAAGCATGACGTAATGGGGGGGGTGTTATCTCTTTTGTCGAAAATCAGCCGTTTTTGCTCGAACATTAAATGCCTCCAAATGGTATTTAATTAACTTCCCGGGGTGAAGAAACCCTTTTTGAGAACTCAGAGTGAGTAAATTGGCCATTTTCATGCACTTTTAACCATTCCATAAATCTTGTGTTTTGGGCCCCTGGAAGCATGAAAATCACTTTAAACATGCTAATTTTAGCTCTAACACTGATGATCCACCTACAAATGTGAACTGACGTTCAAAAATAAAACATTTGAAAACGGACCATTTTCCACATTTCTGAAGCATGACGTAATGGGGGGGTGTTATCTCTTTTGTCGAAAATCAGCCGTTTTTGCTCGAACATTAAATGCCTCCAAATGGTATTTATTTCACTTCCCGAGCCCCTGGAAGCATGAAAATCACTTTAAACATGCTAATTTTAGCTCTAACACTGATGATCCACCTACAAATGTGAACTGACGTTCAAAAATAAAACATTTGAAAACGGACCATTTTCCACATTTCTGAAGCATGACGTAATGGGGGGGTGTTATCTCTTTTGTCGAAAATCAGCCGTTTTTGCTGGAACATTAAATGCCTCCAAATGGTATTTAATTAACTTTCCGGGGTGAAGAAACCCTTTTTGAGAACTCAGAGTGAGTAAATTGGCCATTTTCATGCACTTTTAACCATTCCATAAATCTTGTGTTTTGGGCCCCTGGAAGCATGAAAATCACTTTAAACATGCTAATTTTAGCTCTAACACTGATGATCCACCTACAAATGTGAACTGACGTTCAAAAATAAAACATTTGAAAAAGGACCATTTTCCACATTTCTGAAGCATGACGTAATGGGGGGGTGTTATCTCTTTTGTCGAAAATCAGCCGTTTTTGCTCGAACATTAAATGCCTCCAAATGGTATTTATTTCACTTCCCGAGCCCCTGGAAGCATGAAAATCACTTTAAACATGCTAATTTTAGCTCTAACACTGATGATCCACCTACAAATGTGAACTGACGTTCAAAAATAAAACATTTGAAAACTGACCATTTTCCACATTTCTGAAGCATGACGTAATGAAGGGTGTTATCTCTTTTGTCGAAAATCAGCCGTTTTTGCTCGAACATTAAATGCATCCAAATGGTATTTAATTAACTTCCCGGGGTGAAGAAACCCTTTTTGAGAACTCAGAGTGAGTAAATTGGCCATTTTCATGCACTTTTAACCATTCCATGAATCTTGTGTTTTGGGCCCCTGGAAGCATGAAAATCACTTTAAACATGCTAATTTTAGCTCTAACACTGATGATCCACCTACAAATGTGAACTGACGTTCAAAAATAAAACATTTGAAAACTGACCATTTTCCACATTTCTGAAGCATGACGTAATGGGGGGGTGTTATCTCTTTTGTCGAAAATCAGCCGTTTTTGCTCGAACATTAAATGCCTCCAAATGGTATTTAATTAACTTCCCGAGCCCCTGGAAGCATGAAAATCACTTTAAACATGCTAATTTTAGCTCTAACACTGATGATCCACCTACAAATGTGAACTGACGTTCAAAAATAAAACATTTGAAAACAGACCATTTTCCACATTTCTGAAGCATGACGTAATGGGGTGGTGTTATCTCTTTTGTCGAAAATCAGCCGTTTTTGCTCGAACATTAAATGCCTCCAAATGGTATTTAATTAACTTCCCGAGCCCCTGGAAGCATGAAAATCACTTTAAACATGCTAATTTTAGCTCTAACACTGATGATCCACCTACAAATGTGAACTGACGTTCAAAAATAAAACATTTGAAAACGGACCATTTTCCACATTTCTGAAGCATGACATAATGGGGGGGTGTTATCTCTTTTGTCGAAAATCAGCCGTTTTTGCTGGAACATTAAATGCCTCCAAATGGTATTTAATTAACTTTCCGGGGTGAAGAAACCCTTTTTGAGAACTCAGAGTGAGTAAATTGGCCATTTTCATGCACTTTTAACCATTCCATAAATCTTGTGTTTTGGGCCCCTGGAAGCATGAAAATCACTTTAAACATGCTAATTTTAGCTCTAACACTGATGATCCACCTACAAATGTGAACTGACGTTCAAAAATAAAACATTTGAAAAAGGACCATTTTCCACATTTCTGAAGCATGACGTAATGGGGGGGTGTTATCTCTTTTGTCGAAAATCAGCCGTTTTTGCTCGAACATTAAATGCCTCCAAATTGTATTTATTTCACTTCCCGAGCCCCTGGAAGCATGAAAATCACTTTAAACATGCTAATTTTAGCTCTAACACTGATGATCCACCTACAAATGTGAACTGACGTTCAAAAATAAAACATTTGAAAACTGACCATTTTCCACATTTCTGAAGCATGACGTAATGAAGGGTGTTATCTCTTTTGTCGAAAATCAGCCGTTTTTGCTCGAACATTAAATGCATCCAAATGGTATTTAATTAACTTCCCGGGGTGAAGAAACCCTTTTTGAGAACTCAGAGTGAGTAAATTGGCCATTTTCATGCACTTTTAACCATTCCATAAATCTTGTGTTTTGGGCCCCTGGAAGCATGAAAATCACTTTAAACATGCTAATTTTAGCTCTAACACTGATGATCCACCTACAAATGTGAACTGACGTTCAAAAATAAAACATTTGAAAACTGACCATTTTCCACATTTCTGAAGCATGACGTAATGGGGGGGTGTTATCTCTTTTGTCGAAAATCAGCCGTTTTTGCTCGAACATTAAATGCCTCCAAATGGTATTTAATTAACTTCCCGAGCCCCTGGAAGCATGAAAATCACTTTAAACATGCTAATTTTAGCTCTAACACTGATGATCCACCTACAAATGTGAACTGACGTTCAAAAATAAAACATTTGAAAACGGACCATTTTCCACATTTCTGAAGCATGACGTAATGGGGTGGTGTTATCTCTTTTGTCGAAAATCAGCCGTTTTTGCTCGAACATTAAATGCCTCCAAATGGTATTTAATTAACTTCCCGAGCCCCTGGAAGCATGAAAATCACTTTAAACATGCTAATTTTAGCTCTAACACTGATGATCCACCTACAAATGTGAACTGACGTTCAAAAATAAAACATTTGAAAACGGACCATTTTCCACATTTCTGAAGCATGACATAATGGGGGGGTGTTATCTCTTTTGTCGAAAATCAGCCGTTTTTGCTCGAACATTAAATGCCTCCAAATGGTATTTAATTAACTTCCCGAGCCCCTGGAAGCATGAAAATCACTTTAAACATGCTAATTTTAGCTCTAACACTGATGATCCACCTACAAATGTGAACTGACGTTCAAAAATAAAACATTTGAAAACGGACCATTTTCCACATTTCTGAAGCATGACGTAATGGGGGGGTGTTATCTCTTTTGTCAAAAATCAGCCGTTTTTGCTCGAACATTAAATGCCTCCAAATGATATTTAATTAACTTCCCGAGCCCCTGGAAGCATGAAAATCACTTTAAACATGCTAATTTTAGCTCTAACACTGATGATCCACCTACAAATGTGAACTGACGTTCAAAAATAAAACATTTGAAAACGGACCATTTTCCACATTTCTGAAGCATGACGTAATGGGGGGGTGTTATCTCTTTTGTCGAAAATCAGCCGTTTTTGCTCGAACATTAAATGCCTCCAAATGGTATTTAATTAACTTCCCGAGCCCCTGGAAGCATGAAAATGACTTTAAACATGCTAATTTTAGCTCTAACACTGATGATCCACCTACAAATGTGAACTGACGTTCAAAAATAAAACATTTGAAAACGGACCATTTTCCACATTTCTGAAGCATGACGTAATGGGGGGTGTTATCTCTTTTGTCGAAAATCAGCCGTTTTTGCTGGAACATTAAATGCCTCCAAATGGTATTTAATTAACTTCCCGGGGTGAAGAAACCCTTTTTGAGAACTCAGAGTGAGTAAATTGGCCATTTTCATGCACTTTTAACCATTCCATAAATCTTGTGTTTTGGGCCCCTGGAAGCATGAAAATCACTTTAAACATGCTAATTTTAGCTCTAACACTGATGATCCACCTACAAATGTGAACTGACGTTCAAAAATAAAACATTTGAAAACGGACCATTTTACACATTTCTGAAGCATGACGTAATGGGGGGGGTGTTATCTCTTTTGTCAAAAATCAGCCGTTTTTGCTCGAACATTAAATGCCTCCAAATGATATTTAATTAACTTCCCGAGCCCCTGGAAGCATGAAAATCACTTTAAACATGCTAATTTTAGCTCTAACACTGATGATCCACCTACAAATGTGAACTGACGTTCAAAAATAAAACATTTGAAAACGGACCATTTTCCACATTTCTGAAGCATGACGTAATGGGGGGGTGTTATCTCTTTTGTCGAAAATCAGCCGTTTTTGCTCGAACATTAAATGCCTCCAAATGGTATTTAATTAACTTCCCGAGCCCCTGGAAGCATGAAAATCACTTTAAACATGCTAATTTTAGCTCTAACACTGATGATCCACCTACAAATGTGAACTGACGTTCAAAAATAAAACATTTGAAAACGGACCATTTTCCACATTTCTGAAGCATGACGTAATGGGGGGGTGTTATCTCTTTTGTCGAAAATCAGCCGTTTTTGCTCGAACATTAAATGCCTCCAAATGGTATTTATTTCACTTCCCGAGCCCCTGGATGCATGAAAATCACTTTAAACATGCTAATTTTAGCTCTAACACTGATGATCCACCTACAAATGTGAACTGACGTTCAAAAATAAAACATTTGAAAACGGACCATTTTCCACATTTCTGAAGCATGACGTAATGGGGGGTGTTATCTCTTTTGTCGAAAATCAGCCGTTTTTGCTCGAACATTAAATGCCTCCAAATGGTATTTAATTAACTTCCCGGGGTGAAGAAACCCTTTTTGAGAACTCAGAGTGAGTAAATTGGCCATTTTCATGCACTTTTAACCATTCCATAAATCTTGTGTTTTGGGCCCCTGGAAGCATGAAAATCACTTTAAACATGCTAATTTTAGCTCTAACACTGATGATCCACCTACAAATGTGAACTGACGTTCAAAAATAAAACACTTGAAAACGGACCATTTTCCACATTTCTGAAGCATGACGTAATGGGGGGGGTGTTATCTCTTTTGTCGAAAATCAGCCGTTTTTGCTCGAACATTAAATGCCTCCAAATGGTATTTAATTAACTTCCCGAGCCCCTGGAAGCATGAAAATCACTTTAAACATGCTAATTTTAGCTCTAACACTGATGATCCACCTACAAATGTGAACTGACGTTCAAAAATAAAACATTTGAAAACGGACCATTTTCCACATTTCTGAAGCATGACATAATGGGGGGGTGTTATCTCTTTTGTCGAAAATCAGCCGTTTTTGCTCGAACATTAAATGCCTCCAAATGGTATTTAATTAACTTCCCGAGCCCCTGGAAGCATGAAAATCACTTTAAACATGCTAATTTTAGCTCTAACACTGATGATCCACCTACAAATGTGAACTGACGTTCAAAAATAAAACATTTGAAAACGGACCATTTTCCACATTTCTGAAGCATGACGTAATGGGGGGTTGTTATCTCTTTTGTCAAAAATCAGCCGTTTTTGCTCGAACATTAAATGCCTCCAAATGATATTTAATTAACTTCCCGAGCCCCTGGAAGCATGAAAATCACTTTAAAACATGCTAATTTTAGCTCTAACACTGATGATCCACCTACAAATGTGAACTGACGTTCAAAAATAAAACATTTGAAAACGGACCATTTTCCACATTTCTGAAGCATGACGTAATGGGGGGGTGTTATCTCTTTTGTCGAAAATCAGCCGTTTTTGCTCGAACATTAAATGCCTCCAAATGGTATTTAATTAACTTCCCGAGCCCCTGGAAGCATGAAAATCACTTTAAACATGCTAATTTTAGCTCTAACACTGATGATCCACCTACAAATGTGAACTGACGTTCAAAAATAAAACATTTGAAAACGGACCATTTTCCACATTTCTGAAGCATGACGTAATGGGGGGTGTTATCTCTTTTGTCGAAAATCAGCCGTTTTTGCTCGAACATTTAATGCCTCCAAATGGTATTTAATTAACTTCCCGGGGTTGAAGAAACCCTTTTTGAGAACTCAGAGTGAGTAAATTGGCCATTTTCATGCACTTTAAACCATTCCATAAATCTTGTGTTTTGGGCCCCTGGAAGCATGAAAATCACTTTAAACATGCTAATTTTAGCTCTAACACTGATGATCCACCTACAAATGTGAACTGATGTTCAAAAATAAAACATTTGAAAACGGACCATTTTCCACATTTCTGAAGCATGACGTAATGGGGGGGTGTTATCTCTTTTGTCGAAAATCAGCCGTTTTTGCTCGAACATTAAATGCCTCCAAATGGTATTTAATTTACTTCCCGAGCCCCTGGAAGCATGAAAATCACTTTAAACATGCTAATTTTAGCTCTAACACTGATGATCCACCTACAAATGTGAACTGACGTTCAAAAATAAAACATTTGAAAACGGACCATTTTCCACATTTCTGAAGCATGACGTAATGGGGGGGTGTTATCTCTTTTGTCGAAAATCAGCCGTTTTTGCTCGAACATTAAATGCCTCCAAATGGTATTTATTTCACTTCCCGAGCCCCTGGATGCATGAAAATCACTTTAAACATGCTAATTTTAGCTCTAACACTGATGATCCACCTACAAATGTGAACTGACGTTCAAAAATAAAACATTTGAAAACGGACCATTTTCCACATTTCTGAAGCATGACGTAATGGGGGGTGTTATCTCTTTTGTCGAAAATCAGCCGTTTTTGCTCGAACATTAAATGCCTCCAAATGGTATTTAATTAACTTCCCGGGGTGAAGAAACCTTTTTTGAGAACTCAGAGTGAGTAAATTGGCCATTTTCATGCACTTTTAACCATTCCATAAATCTTGTGTTTTGGGCCCCTGGAAGCATGAAAATCACTTTAAACATGCTAATTTTAGCTCTAACACTGATGATCCACCTACAAATGTGAACTGACGTTCAAAAATAAAACACTTGAAAACGGACCATTTTCCACATTTCTGAAGCATGACGTAATGGGGGGGGTGTTATCTCTTTTGTCGAAAATCAGCCGTTTTTGCTCGAACATTAAATGCCTCCAAATGGTATTTAATTAACTTCCCGGGGTGAAGAAACCCTTTTTGAGAACTCAGAGTGAGTAAATTGGCCATTTTCATGCACTTTTAACCATTCCATAAATCTTGTGTTTTGGGCCCCTGGAAGCATGAAAATCACTTTAAACATGCTAATTTTAGCTCTAACACTGATGATCCACCTACAAATGTGAATTGACGTTCAAAAATAAAACATTTGAAAACGGACCATTTTCCACATTTCTGAAGCATGACGTAATGGGGGGGTGTTATCTCTTTTGTCGAAAATCAGCCGTTTTTGCTCGAACATTAAATGCCTCCAAATGGTATTTATTTCACTTCCCGAGCTCCTGGAAGCATGAAAATCACTTTAAACATGCTAATTTTAGCTCTAACACTGATGATCCACCTACAAATGTGAACTGACGTTCAAAAATAAAACATTTGAAAACGGACCATTTTCCACATTTCTGAAGCATGACGTAATGGGGGGGTGTTATCTCTTTTGTCGAAAATCAGCCGTTTTTGCTGGAACATTATATGCCTCCAAATGGTATTTAATTAACTTCCCGGGGTGAAGAAACCCTTTTTGAGAACTCAGAGTGAGTAAATTGGCCATTTTCATGCACTTTTAACCATTCCATAAATCTTGTGTTTTGGGCCCCTGGAAGCATGAAAATCACTTTAAACATGCTAATTTTAGCTCTAAAACTGATGATCCACCTACAAATGTGAACTGACGTTCAAAAATAAAACATTTGAAAACGGACCATTTTCCACTTTTCTGAAGCATGACGTAATGGGGGGGTGTTATCTCTTTTGTCGAAAATCAGCCGTTTTTGCTCGAACATTAAATGCCTCCAAATGGTATTTATTTCACTTCCCGAGCCCCTGGAAGCATGAAAATCACTTTAAACATGCTAATTTTAGCTCTAACACTGATGATCCACCTACAAATGTGAACTGACGTTCAAAAATAAAACATTTGAAAACGGACCATTTTCCACATTTCTGAAGCATGACGTAATGGGGGGGTGTTATCTCTTTTGTCGAAAATCAGCCGTTTTTGCTCGAACATTAAATGCCTCCAAATGGTATTTATTTCACTTCCCGAGCCCCTGGAAGCATCAAAATCACTTTAAACATGCTAATTTTAGCTCTAACACTGATGATCCACCTACAAATGTGAACTGACGTTCAAAAATAAAACATTTGAAAACTGAC
This sequence comes from Lissotriton vulgaris, assembly GCF_964263255.1. Lineage (NCBI taxonomy): Eukaryota > Metazoa > Chordata > Amphibia > Caudata > Salamandridae > Lissotriton > Lissotriton vulgaris. Next base: position 394,904 of record NW_028253316.1, read on the forward strand.
CATTTTCCACATTTCTGAAGCATGACGTAATGAAGGGTGTTATCTCTTTTGTCGAAAATCAGCCGTTTTTGCTCGAACATTAAATGCCTCCAAATGGTATTTAATTAACATCCCGGGGTGAAGAAACCCTTTTTGAGTACTCAGAGTGAGTAAATTGGCAATTTTCATGCACTTTTAACCATTCCATAAATCTTGTGTTTTGGGCCCCTGGAAGCATGAAAATCACTTTAAACATGCTAATTTTAGCTCTAACACTGATGATCCACCTACAAATGTGAACTGACGTTCAAAAATAAAACATTTGAAAACGGACCATTTTCCACATTTCTGAAGCATGACGTAATGGGGGGGTGTTATCTCTTTTGTCGAAAATCAGCCGTTTTTGCTCGAACATTAAATGCCTCCAAATGGTATTTAATTAACTTCCCGGGGTGAAGAAACCCTTTTTGAGTACTCAGAGTGAGTAAATTGGCCATTTTCATGCACTTTTAACCATTCCATAAATCTTGTGTTTTGGGCCCCTGGAAGCATGAAAATCACTTTAAACATGCTAATTTTAGATCTAACACTGATGATCCACCTACAAATGTGAACTGACGTTCAAAAATAAAACATTTGAAAACGGACCATTTTCCACATTTCTGAAGCATGACGTAATGGGGGGGTGTTATCTCTTTTGTCGAAAATCAGCCGTTTTTGCTCGAACATTAAATGCCTCCAAATGGTATTTATTTCACTTCCCGAGCCCCTGGATGCATGAAAATCACTTTAAACATGCTAATTTTAGCTCTAACACTGATGATCCACCTACAAATGTGAACTGACGTTCAAAAATAAAACATTTGAAAACGGACCATTTTCCACATTTCTGAAGCATGACGTAATGGGGGGGTGTTATCTCTTTTGTCGAAAATCAGCCGTTTTTGCTCGAACATTAAATGCCTCCAAATGGTATTTAATTAACTTCCCGGGGTGAAGAAACCCTTTTTGAGAACTCAGAGTGAGTAAATTGGCCATTTTCATGCACTTTTAACCATTCCAAAAATCTTGTGTTTTGGGCCCCTGGAAGCATGAAAATCACTTTAAACATGCTAATTTTAGCTCTAACACTGATGATCCACCTACAAATGTGAACTGACGTTCAAAAATAAAACACTTGAAAACGGACCATTTTCCACATTTCTGAAGCATGACGTAATGGGGGGGGTGTTATCTCTTTTGTCGAAAATCAGCCGTTTTTGCTCGAACATTAAATGCCTCCAAATGGTATTTAATTAACTTCCCGGGGTGAAGAAACCCTTTTTGAGAACTCAGAGTGAGTAAATTGGCCATTTTCATGCACTTTTAACCATTCCATAAATCTTGTGTTTTGGGCCCCTGGAAGCATGAAAATCACTTTAAACATGCTAATTTTAGCTCTAACACTGATGATCCACCTACAAATGTGAACTGACGTTCAAAAATAAAACATTTGAAAACGGACCATTTTCCACATTTCTGAAGCATGACGTAATGGGGGGGTGTTATCTCTTTTGTCGAAAATCAGCCGTTTTTGCTCGAACATTAAATGCCTCCAAATGGTATTTATTTCACTTCCCGAGCCCCTGGAAGCATGAAAATCACTTTAAACATGCTAATTTTAGCTCTAACACTGATGATCCACCTACAAATGTGAACTGACGTTCAAAAATAAAACATTTGAAAACGGACCATTTTCCACATTTCTGAAGCATGACGTAATGGGGGGGTGTTATCTCTTTTGTCGAAAATCAGCCGTTTTTGCTGGAACATTAAATGCCTCCAAATGGTATTTAATTAACTTTCCGGGGTGAAGAAACCCTTTTTGAGAACTCAGAGTGAGTAAATTGGCCATTTTCATGCACTTTTAACCATTCCATAAATCTTGTGTTTTGGGCCCCTGGAAGCATGAAAATCACTTTAAACATGCTAATTTTAGCTCTAACACTGATGATCCACCTACAAATGTGAACTGACGTTCAAAAATAAAACATTTGAAAAAGGACCATTTTCCACATTTCTGAAGCATGACGTAATGGGGGGGTGTTATCTCTTTTGTCGAAAATCAGCCGTTTTTGCTCGAACATTAAATGCCTCCAAATGGTATTTATTTCACTTCCCGAGCCCCTGGAAGCATGAAAATCACTTTAAACATGCTAATTTTAGCTCTAACATTGATGATCCACCTACAAATGTGAACTGACGTTCAAAAATAAAACATTTGAAAACTGACCATTTTCCACATTTCTGAAGCATGACGTAATGAAGGGTGTTATCTCTTTTGTCGAAAATCAGCCGTTTTTGCTCGAACATTAAATGCATCCAAATGGTATTTAATTAACTTCCCGGGGTGAAGAAACCCTTTTTGAGTACTCAGAGTGAGTAAATTGGCCATTTTCATGCACTTTTAACCATTCCATAAATCTTGTGTTTTGGGCCCCTGGAAGCATGAAAATCACTTTAAACATGCTAATTTTAGCTCTAACACTGATGATCCACCTACAAATGTGAACTGACGTTCAAAAATAAAACATTTGAAAACGGACCATTTTCCACATTTCTGAAGCATGACGTAATGGGTGGGTGTTATCTCTTTTGTCGAAAATCAGCCGTTTTTGCTCGAACATTAAATGCCTCCAAATGGTATTTAATTAACTTCCCGGGGTGAAGAAACTCTTTTTGAGTACTCAGAGTGAGTAAATTGGCCATTTTCATGCACTTTTAACCATTCCATAAATCTTGTGTTTTGGGCCCCTGGAAGCATGAAAATCACTTTAAACATGCTAATTTTAGCTCTAACACTGATGATCCACCTACAAATGTGAACTGAAGTTCAAAAATAAAACATTTGAAAACGGACCATTTTCCACATTTCTGAAGCATGACGTAATGGGGGGGTGTTATCTCTTTTGTCGAAAATCAGCCGTTTTTGCTCGAACATTAAATGCCTCCAAATGGTATTTAATTAACTTCCCGAGCCCCTGGATGCATGAAAATCACTTTAAACATGCTAATTTTAGCTCTAACACTGATGATCCACCTACAAATGTGAACTGACGTTCAAAAATAAAACATTTGAAAACGGACCATTTTCCACATTTCTGAAGCATGACGTAATGGGGGGGTGTTATCTCTTTTGTCGAAAATCAGCCGTTTTTGCTCAAACATTAAATGCCTCCAAATGGTATTTATTTCACTTCCCGAGCCCCTGGAAGCATGAAAATTACTTTAAAAATGCTAATTTTAGCTCTAACACTGATGATCCACCTACAAATGTGAACTGACGTTCAAAAATAAAACATTTGAAAACGGACCATTTTCCACATTTCTGAAGCATGACGTAATGGGGGGGTGTTATCTCTTTTGTCGAAAATCAGCCGTTTTTGCTCGAACATTAAATGCCTCCAAATGGTATTTAATTAACTTCCCGGGGTGAAGAAACCCTTTTTAAGAACTCAGAGTGAGTAAATTGGCCATTTTCATGCACTTTTAACCATTCCATAAATCTTGTGTTTTGGGCCCCTGGAAGCATGAAAATCACTTTAAACATGCTAATTTTAGCTCTAACACTGATGATCCACCTACAAATGTGAACTGACGTTCAAAAATAAAACATTTGAAAACGGACCATTTTCCACATTTCTGAAGCATGACGTAATGGGGGGGGTGTTATCTCTTTTGTCGAAAATCAGCCGTTTTTGCTCGAACATTAAATGCCTCCAAATGGTATTTAATTAACTTCCCGAGCCCCTGGAAGCATGAAAATCACTTTAAACATGCTAATTTTAGCTCTAACACTGATGATCCACCTACAAATGTGAACTGACGTTCAAAAATAAAACATTTGAAAACGGACCATTTTCCACATTTCTGAAGCATGACGTAATGGGGGGGTGTTATCTCTTTTGTCGAAAATCAGCCGTTTTTGCTCGAACATTAAATGCCTCCAAATGGTATTTAATTAACTTCCCGGGGTGAAGAAACCCTTTTTGAGAACTCAGAGTGAGTAAATTGGCCATTTTCATGCACTTTTAACCATTCCATAAATCTTGTGTTTTGGGCCCCTGGAAGCATGAAAATCACTTTAAACATGATAATTTTAGCTCTAACACTGATGATCCACCTACAAATGTGAACTGACGTTCAAAAATAAAACATTTGAAAACGGACCATTTTCCACATTTCTGAAGCATGACGTAATGGGGGGGTGTTATCTCTTTTGTCGAAAATCAGCCGTTTTTGCTCGAACATTAAATGCCTCCAAATGGTATTTAATTAACTTCCCGAGCCCCTGGAAGCATGAAAATCACTTTAAACATGCTAATTTTAGCTCTAACACTGATGATCCACCTACAAATGTGAACTGTCGTTCAAAAATAAAACATTTGAAAATGGACCATTTTCCACATTTCTGAAGCATGACGTAATGGGGGGGTGTTATCTCTTTTGTCGAAAATCAGCCGTTTTTGCTCGAACATTAAATGCCTCCAAATGGTATTTAATTAACTTCCCGAGCCCCTGGAAGCATGAAAATCACTTTAAACATGCTAATTTTAGCTCTAACACTGATGATCCACCTACAAATGTGAACTGACGTTCAAAAATAAAACATTTGAAAACGGACCATTTTCCACATTTCTGAAGCATGACGTAATGGGGGGGGTGTTATCTCTTTTGTCGAAAATCAGCCGTTTTTGCTCCAACATTAAATGCCTCCAAATGGTATTTATTTCACTTCCCGAGCCCCTGGAAGCATGAAAATCACTTTAAACATGCTAATTTTAGCTCTAACACTGATGATCCACCTACAAAAGTGAACTGACGTTCAAAAATAAAACATTTGAAAACGGACCATTTTCCACATTTCTGAAGCATGACGTAATGGGGGGGTGTTATCTCTTTTGTCGAAAATCAGCCGTTTTTGCTCGAACATTAAATGCCTCCAAATGGTATTTAATTAACTTCCCGAGCCCCTGGAAGCATGAAAATCACTTTAAACATGCTAATTTTAGCTCTAACACTGATGATCCACCTACAAATGTGAACTGACGTTCAAAAATAAAACATTTGAAAACGGACCATTTTCCACATTTCTGAAGCATGACGTAATGGGGGGGTGTTATCTCTTTTGTCGAAAATCAGCTGTTTTTGCTCGAACATTAAATGCCTCCAAATGGTATTTAATTAACTTCCCGAGCCCCTGGAAGCATGAAAATCACTTTAAACATGCCAATTTTAGCTCTAACACTGATGATCCACCTACAAATGTGAACTGACGTTCAAAAATAAAACATTTGAAAACGGACCATTTTCCACATTTCTGAAGCATGACGTAATGGGGGGGTGTTATCTCTTTTGTCGAAAATCAGCCGTTTTTGCTCGAACATTAAATGCCTCCAAATGGTATTTAATTAACTTCCCGGGGTGAAGAAACCCTTTTTGAGAACTCAGAGTGAGTAAATTGGCCATTTTCATGCACTTTTAACCATTCCATAAATCTTGTGTTTTGGGCCCCTGGAAGCATGAAAATCACTTTAAACATGATAATTTTAGCTCTAACACTGATGATCCACCTACAAATGTGAACTGACGTTCAAAAATAAAACATTTGAAAACGGACCATTTTCCACATTTCTGAAGCATGACGTAATGGGGGGGTGTTATCTCTTTTGTCGAAAATCAGCCGTTTTTGCTCGAACATTAAATGCCTCCAAATGGTATTTATTTCACTTCCCGAGCCCCTGGAAGCATGAAAATCACTTTAAACATGCTAATTTTAGCTCTAACACTGATGATCCACCTACAAATGTGAACTGACGTTCAAAAATAAAACATTTGAAAACGGACCATTTTCCACATTTCTGAAGCATGACGTAATGGGGGGGTGTTATCTCTTTTGTCGAAAATCAGCCGTTTTTGCTCGAACATTAAATGCCTCCAAATGGTATTTAATTAACTTCCCGAGCCCCTGGAAGCATGAAAATCACTTTAAACATGCTAATTTTAGCTCTAACACTGATGATCCACCTACAAATGTGAACTGACGTTCAAAAATAAAACATTTGAAAACGGACCATTTTCCACATTTCTGAAGCATGACGTAATGGGGGGGGTGTTATCTCTTTTGTCGAAAATCAGCTGTTTTTGCTCGAACATTAAATGCCTCCAAATGGTATTTAATTAACTTCCCGAGCCCCTGGAAGCATGAAAATCACTTTAAACATGCCAATTTTAGCTCTAACACTGATGATCCACCTACAAATGTGAACTGACGTTCAAAAATAAAACATTTGAAAACGGACCATTTTCCACATTTCTGAAGCATGACGTAATGGGGGGGTGTTATCTCTTTTGTCGAAAATCAGCCGTTTTTGCTCGAACATTAAATGCCTCCAAATGGTATTTAATTAACTTCCCGGGGTGAAGAAACCCTTTTTGAGAACTCAGAGTGAGTAAATTGGCCATTTTCATGCACTTTTAACCATTCCATAAATCTTGTGTTTTGGGCCCCTGGAAGCATGAAAATCACTTTAAACATGCTAATTTTAGCTCTAACACTGATGATCCACCTACAAATGTGAACTGACGTTCAAAAATAAAACATTTGAAAACGGACCATTTTCCACATTTCTGAAGCATGACGTAATGGGGGGGTGTTATCTCTTTTGTCGAAAATCAGCCATTTTTGCTCGAACATTAAATGCCTCCAAATGGTATTTAATTAACTTCCCGAGCCCCTGGAAGCATGAAAATCACTTTAAACATGCTAATTTTAGCTCTAACACTGATGATCCACCTACAAATGTGAACTGACGTTCAAAAATAAAACATTTGAAAACGGACCATTTTCCACATTTCTGAAGCATGACGTAATGGGGGGGTGTTATCTCTTTTGTCGAAAATCAGCCGTTTTTGCTCGAACATTAAATGCCTCCAAATGATATTTAATTAACTTCCCGAGCCCCTGGAAGCATGAAAATCACTTTAAACATGCTAATTTTAGCTCTAACACTGATGATCCACCTACAAATGTGAACTGACGTTCAAAAATAAAACATTTGAAAACGGACCATTTTCCACATTTCTGAAGCATGACGTAATGGGGGGTGTTATCTCTTTTGTCGAAAATCAGCCGTTTTTGCTCGAACATTAAATGCCTCCAAATGGTATTTAATTAACTTCCCGGGGTGAAGAAACCCTTTTTGAGAACTCAGAGTGAGTAAATTGGCCATTTTCATGCACTTTTAACCATTCCATAAATCTTGTGTTTTGGGCCCCTGGAAGCATGAAAATCACTTTAAACATGCTAATTTTAGCTCTAACACTGATGATCCACCTACAAATGTGAACTGACGTTCAAAAATAAAACATTTGAAAACGGACCATTTTCCACATTTCTGAAGCATGACGTAATGGGGGGGTGTTATCTCTTTTGTCGAAAATCAGCCGTTTTTGCTCGAACATTAAATGCCTCCAAATGGTATTTAATTAACTTCCCGAGCCCCTGGAAGCATGAAAATCACTTTAAACATGCTAATTTTAGCTCTAACACTGATGATCCACCTACAAATGTGAACTGACGTTCAAAAATAAAACATTTGAAAACGGACCATTTTCCACATTTCTAAAGCATGACGTAATGGGGGGGGTGTTATCTCTTTTGTCGAAAATCAGCCGTTTTTGCTCGAACATTAAATGCCTCCAAATGGTATTTATTTCACTTCCCGAGCCCCTGGATGCATGAAAATCACTTTAAACATGCTAATTTTAGCTCTAACACTGATGATCCACCTACAAATGTGAACTGACGTTCAAAAATAAAACATTTGAAAACGGACCATTTTCCACATTTCTGAAGCATGACGTAATGGGGGGGTGTTATCTCTTTTGTCGAAAATCAGCCGTTTTTGCTCGAACATTAAATGCCTCCAAATGGTATTTAATTAACTTCCCGGGGTGAAGAAACCCTTTTTGAGAACTCAGAGTGAGTAAATTGGCCATTTTCATGCACTTTTAACCATTCCATAAATCTTGTGTTTTGGGCCCCTGGAAGCATGAAAATCACTTTAAACATGCTAATTTTAGCTCTAACACTGATGATCCACCTACAAATGTGAACTGACGTTCAAAAATAAAACACTTGAAAACGGACCATTTTCCACATTTCTGAAGCATGACGTAATGGGGGGGGTGTTATCTCTTTTGTCGAAAATCAGCCGTTTTTGCTCGAACATTAAATGCCTCCAAATGGTATTTAATTAACTTCCCGGGGTGAAGAAACCCTTTTTGAGAACTCAGAGTGAGTAAATTGGCCATTTTCATGCACTTTTAACCATTCCATAAATCTTGTGTTTTGGGCCCCTGGAAGCATGAAAATCACTTTAAACATGCTAATTTTAGCTCTAACACTGATGATCCACCTACAAATGTGAACTGACGTTCAAAAATAAAACATTTGAAAACGGACCATTTTCCACATTTCTGAAGCATGACGTAATGGGGGGGTGTTATCTCTTTTGTCGAAAATCAGCCGTTTTTGCTCGAACATTAAATGCCTCCAAATGGTATTTATTTCACTTCCCGAGCCCCTGGAAGCATGAAAATCACTTTAAACATGCTAATTTTAGCTCTAACACTGATGATCCACCTACAAATGTGAACTGACGTTCAAAAATAAAACATTTGAAAACGGACCATTTTCCACATTTCTGAAGCATGACGTAATGGGGGGGTGTTATCTCTTTTGTCGAAAATCAGCCGTTTTTGCTGGAACATTAAATGCCTCCAAATGGTATTTAATTAACTTCCCGGGGGGAAGAAACCCTTTTTGAGAACTCAGAGTGAGTAAATTGGCCATTTTCATGCACTTTTAACCATTCCATAAATCTTGTGTTTTGGGCCCCTGGAAGCATGAAAATCACTTTAAACATGGTGATTTTAGCTCTAACACTGATGATCCACCTACAAATGTGAACTGACGTTCAAAAATAAAACATTTGAAAACGGACCATTTTCCACATTTCTGAAGCATGACGTAATGGGGGGGGTGTTATCTCTTTTGTCGAAAATCAGCCGTTTTTGCTCGAACATTAAATGCCTCCAAATGGTATTTATTTCACTTCCCGAGCCCCTGGAAGCATGAAAATCACTTTACACATGCTAATTTTAGCTCTAACACTGATGATCCACCTACAAATGTGAACTGACGTTCAAAAATAAAACATTTGAAAATGGACCATTTTCCACATTTCTGAAGCATGACGTAATGGGGGGGTGTTGTCTCTTTTGTCGAATATCAGCCATTTTTGCTCGAACATCAAATGCCTTCAAATGGTATTTAATTAACTTCCCGAGCCCCTGGAAGCATGAAAATAACTTTAAACATGCTAATTTTAGCTCTAACACTGATGATCCACCTACAAATGTGAACTGACGTTCAAAAATAAAACATTTGAAAACGGACCATTTTCCACATTTCTGAAGCATGACGTAATGGGGGGGTGTTATCTCTTTTGTCGAAAATCAGCCGTTTTTGCTCGAACATTAAATGCCTCCAAATGGTATATATTTCACTTCCCGAGCCCCTGGAAGCATGAAAATCACTTTAAACATGCTAATTTTAGCTCTAACACTGATGATCCACCTACAAATGTGAACTGACGTTCAAAAATAAAACATTTGAAAACTGACCATTTTCCACATTTCTGAAGCATGACGTAATGAAGGGTGTTATCTCTTTTGTCGAAAATCAGCCGTTTTTGCTCGAACATTAAATGCCTCCAAATGGTATTTAATTAACTTCCCGTGGTGAAGAAACCCTTTTTGAGTACTCAGAGTGAGTAAATTGGCCATTTTCATGCACTTTTAACCATTCCATAAATCTTGTGTTTTGGGCCCCTGGAAGCATGAAAATCACTTTAAACATGCTAATTTTAGCTCTAACACTGATGATCCACCTACAAATGTGAACTGACATTCAAAAATAAAACATTTGAAAACGGACCATTTTCCACATTTCTGAAGCATGACGTAATGGGTGGGTGTTATCTCTTTTGTCGAAAATCAGCCGTTTTTGCTCGAACATTAAATGCCTCCAAATGGTATTTAATTAACTTCCCGGGGTGAAGAAACCCTTTTTGAGTACTCAGAGTGAGTAAATTGGCCATTTTCATGCACTTTTAACCATTCCATAAATCTTGTGTTTTGGGCCCCTGGAAGCATGAAAATCACTTTAAACATGCTAATTTTAGCTCTAACACTGATGATCCACCTACAAATGTGAACTGATGTTCAAAAATAAAACATTTGAAAACGGACCATTTTCCACATTTCTGAAGCATGACGTAATGGGGGGGTGTTATCTCTTTTGTCGAAAATCAGCCGTTTTTGCTCGAACATTAAATGCCTCCAAATGGTATTTATTTCACTTCCCGAGCCCCTGGAAGCATGAAAATCACTTTAAACATGCTAATTTTAGCTCTAACACTGATGATCGACCTACAAATGTGAACTGACGTTCAAAAATAAAACATTTGAAAACGGACCATTTTCCACATTTCTGAAGCATGACGTAATGGGGGGGTGTTATCTCTTTTGTCGAAAATCAGCCGTTTTTGCTGGAACATTAAATGCCTCCAAATGGTATTTAATTAACTTCCCGGGGTGAAGAAACCCTTTTTGAGAACTCAGAGTGAGTAAATTGGCCATTTTCATGCACTTTTAACCATTCCATAAATCTTGTGTTTTGGGCCCCTGGAAGCATGAAAATCACTTTAAACATGGTAATTTTAGCTCTAACACTGATGATCCACCTACAAATGTGAACTGACGTTCAAAAATAAAACATTTGAAAACGGACCATTTTCCACATTTCTGAAGCATGACGTAATGGGGGGGGTGTTATCTCTTTTGTCGAAAATCAGCCGTTTTTGCTCGAACATTAAATGCCTCCAAATGGTATTTATTTCACTTCCCGAGCCCCTGGAAGCATGAAAATCACTTTAAACATGCTAATTTTAGCTCTAACACTGATGATCCACCTACAAATGTGAACTGACGTTCAAAAATAAAACATATGAAAACGGACCATTTTCCACATTTCTGAAGCATGACGTAATGGGGGGGTGTTGTCTCTTTTGTCGAATATCAGCCATTTTTGCTCGAACATCAAATGCCTTCAAATGGTATTTAATTAACTTCCCGGGCCCCTGGAAGCATGAAAATCACTTTAAACATGCTCATTTTAGCTCTAACACTGATGATCCACCTACAAATGTGAACTGACGTTCAAAAATAAAACATTTGAAAACGGACCATTTTCCACATTTCTGAAGCATGACGTAATGGGGGGGTGTTATCTCTTTTGTCGAAAATCAGCCGTTTTTGCTCGAACATTAAATGCCTCCAAATGGTATATATTTCACTTCCCGAGCCCCTGGAAGCATGAAAATCACTTTAAACATGCTAATTTTAGCTCTAACACTGATGATCCACCTACAAATGTGAACTGACGTTCAAAAATAAAACATTTGAAAACTGACCATTTTCCACATTTCTGAAGCATGACGTAATGAAGGGTGTTATCTCTTTTGTCGAAAATCAGCCGTTTTTGCTCGAACATTAAATGCCTCCAAATGGTATTTAATTAACTTCCCGGGGTGAAGAAACCCTTTTTGAGTACTCAGAGTGAGTAAATTGGCCATTTTCATGCACTTTTAACCATTCCATAAATCTTGTGTTTTGGGCCCCTGGAAGCATGAAAATCACTTTAAACATGCTAATTTTAGCTCTAACACTGATGATCCACCTACAAATGTGAACTGACGTTCAAAAATAAAACATTTGAAAACGGACCATTTTCCACATTTCTGAAGCATGACGTAATGGGTGGGTGTTATCTCTTTTGTCGAAAATCAGCCGTTTTTGCTCGAACATTAAATGCCTCCAAATGGTATTTAATTAACTTCCCGGGGTGAAGAAACCCTTTTTGAGTACTCAGAGTGAGTAAATTGGCCATTTTCATGCACTTTTAACCATTCCATAAATCTTGTGTTTTGGGCCCCTGGAAGCATGAAAATCACTTTAAACATGCTAATTTTAGCTTTAACACTGATGATCCACCTACAAATGTGAACTGACGTTCAAAAATAAAACATTTGAAAACGGACCATTTTCCACATTTCTGAAGCATGACTTAATGGGGGGGTGTTATCTCTTTTGTCGAAAATCAGCCGTTTTTGCTCGAACATTAAATGCCTCCAAATGGTATTTAATTAACTTCCCGAGCCCCTGGAAGCATGAAAATCACTTTAAACATGCTAATTTTAGCTCTAACACTGATGATCCACCTATAAATGTGAACTGACGTTCAAAAATAAAACATTTGAAAACGGACCATTTTCCACATTTCTGAAGCATGACGTAATGGGGGGGGTGTTATCTCTTTTGTCGAAAATCAGCCGTTTTTGCTCGAACATTAAATGCCTCCAAATGGTATTTATTTCACTTCCCGAGCCCCTGGAAGCATGAAAATCACTTTAAACATGCTAATTTTAGCTCTAACACTGATGATCCACCTACAAATGTGAACTGACGTTCAAAAATAAAACATTTGAAAACGGACCATTTTCCACATTTCTGAAGCATGACGTAATGGGTGGGTGTTATCTCTTTTGTCGAAAATCAGCCGTTTTTGCTCGAACATTAAATGCCTCCAAATGGTATTTAATTAACTTCCCGGGGTGAAGAAACCCTTTTTGAGTACTCAGAGTGAGTAAATTGGCCATTTTCATGCACTTTTAACCATTCCATAAATCTTGTGTTTTGGGCCCCTGGAAGCATGAAAATCACTTTAAACATGCTAATTTTAGCTCTAACACTGATGATCCACCTACAAATGTGAACTGACGTTCAAAAATAAAACATTTGAAAACGGACCATTTTCCACATTTCTGAAGCATGACTTAATGGGGGGGTGTTATCTCTTTTGTCGAAAATCAGCCGTTTTTGCTCGAACATTAAATGCCTCCAAATGGTATTTAATTAACTTCCCGAGCCCCTGGAAGCATGAAAATCACTTTAAACATGCTAATTTTAGCTCTAACACTGATGATCCACCTACAAATGTGAACTGACGTTCAAAAATAAAACATTTGAAAACGGACCATTTTCCACATTTCTGAAGCATGACGTAATGGTGGGGTGTTATCTCTTTTGTCGAAAATCAGCCGTTTTTGCTCGAACATTAAATGCCTCCAAATGGTATTTAATTAACTTCCCGGGGTGAAGAAACCCTTTTTAAGAACTCAGAGTGAGTAAATTGGCCATTTTCATGCACTTTTAACCATTCCATAAATCTTGTGTTTTGGGCCCCTGGAAGCATGAAAATCACTTTAAACATGCTAATTTTAGCTCTAACACTGATGATCCACCTACAAATGTGAACTGACGTTCAAAAATAAAACATTTGAAAACGGACCATTTTCCACATTTCTGAAGCATGACGTAATGGGGGGGGGGTGTTATCTCTTTTGTCGAAAATCAGCCGTTTTTGCTCGAACATTAAATGCCTCCAAATGGTATTTAATTAACTTCCCGAGCCCCTGGAAGCATGAAAATCACTTTAAACATGCTAATTTTAGCTCTAACACTGATGATCCACCTACAAATGTGAACTGACGTTCAAAAATAAAACATTTGAAAACGGACCATTTTCCACATTTCTGAAGCATGACGTAATGGGGGGGTGTTATCTCTTTTGTCGAAAATCAGCCGTTTTTGCTCGAACATTAAATGCCTCCAAATGGTATTTAATTAACTTCCCGAGCCCCTGGAAGCATGAACATCACTTTAAACATGCTAATTTTAGCTCTAACACTGATGATCCACCTACAAATGTGAACTGACGTTCAAAAATAAAACATTTGAAAACGGACCATTTTCCACATTTCTGAAGCATGACGTAATGGGGGGGTGTTATCTCTTTTGTCGAAAATCAGCCGTTTTTGCTCGAACATTAAATGCCTCCAAATGGTATTTAATTAACTTCCCGAGCCCCTGGAAGCATGAAAATCACTTTAAACATTCTAATTTTAGCTCTAACACTGATGATCCACCTACAAATGTGAACTGACGTTCAAAAATAAAACATTTGAAAACGGACCATTTTCCACATTTCTGAAGCATGACGTAATGGGGGGTGTTATCTCTTTTGTCGAAAATCAGCCGTTTTTGCTCGAACATTAAATGCCTCCAAATGGTATTTATTTCACTTCCCGAGCCCCTGGAAGCATGAAAATCCCTTTAAACATGCTAATTTTAGCTCTAACACTGATGATCCACCTACAAATGTGAACTGACGTTCAAAAATAAAACATTTGAAAACGGACCATTTTCCACATTTCTGAAGCATGACGTAATGGGGGGGTGTTATCTCTTTTGTCGAAAATCAGCCGTTTTTGCTCGAACATTAAATGCCTCCAAATGGTATTTAATTAACTTCCCGGGGTGAAGAAACCCTTTTTGAGAACTCAGAGTGAGTAAATTGGCCATTTTCATGCACTTTTAACCATTCCATAAATCTTGTGTTTTGGGCCCCTGGAAGCATGAAAATCACTTTAAACATGGTAATTTTAGCTCTAACACTGATGATCCACCTACAAATGTGAACTGACGTTCAAAAATAAAACATTTGAAAACGGACCATTTTCCACATTTCTGAAGCATGACGTAATGGGGGGGTGTTATCTCTTTTGTCGAAAATCAGCCGTTTTTGCTGGAACATTAAATGCCTCCAAATGGTATTTAATTAACTTCCCGGGGGGAAGAAACCCTTTTTGAGAACTCAGAGTGAGTAAATTGGCCATTTTCATGCACTTTTAACCATTCCATAAATCTTGTGTTTTGGGCCCCTGGAAGCATGAAAATCACTTTAAACATGGTGATTTTAGCTCTAACACTGATGATCCACCTACAAATGTGAACTGACGTTCAAAAATAAAACATTTGAAAACGGACCATTTTCCACATTTCTGAAGCATGACGTAATGGGGGGGGTGTTATCTCTTTTGTCGAAAATCAGCCGTTTTTGCTCGAACATTAAATGCCTCCAAATGGTATTTATTTCACTTCCCGAGCCCCTGGAAGCATGAAAATCACTTTACACATGCTAATTTTAGCTCTAACACTGATGATCCACCTACAAATGTGAACTGACGTTCAAAAATAAAACATTTGAAAATGGACCATTTTCCACATTTCTGAAGCATGACGTAATGGGGGGGTGTTGTCTCTTTTGTCGAATATCAGCCATTTTTGCTCGAACATCAAATGCCTTCAAATGGTATTTAATTAACTTCCCGAGCCCCTGGAAGCATGAAAATAACTTTAAACATGCTAATTTTAGCTCTAACACTGATGATCCACCTACAAATGTGAACTGACGTTCAAAAATAAAACATTTGAAAACGGACCATTTTCCACATTTCTGAAGCATGACGTAATGGGGGGGTGTTATCTCTTTTGTCGAAAATCAGCCGTTTTTGCTGGAACATTAAATGCCTCCAAATGGTATTTAATTAACTTCCCGGGGGGAAGAAACCCTTTTTGAGAACTCAGAGTGAGTAAATTGGCCATTTTCATGCACTTTTAACCATTCCATAAATCTTGTGTTTTGGGCCCCTGGAAGCATGAAAATCACTTTAAACATGGTGATTTTAGCTCTAACACTGATGATCCACCTACAAATGTGAACTGACGTTCAAAAATAAAACATTTGAAAACGGACCATTTTCCACATTTCTGAAGCATGACGTAATGGGGGGGGTGTTATCTCTTTTGTCGAAAATCAGCCGTTTTTGCTCGAACATTAAATGCCTCCAAATGGTATTTATTTCACTTCCCGAGCCCCTGGAAGCATGAAAATCACTTTACACATGCTAATTTTAGCTCTAACACTGATGATCCACCTACAAATGTGAACTGACGTTCAAAAATAAAACATTTGAAAATGGACCATTTTCCACATTTCTGAAGCATGACGTAATGGGGGGGTGTTGTCTCTTTTGTCGAATATCAGCCATTTTTGCTCGAACATCAAATGCCTTCAAATGGTATTTAATTAACTTCCCGAGCCCCTGGAAGCATGAAAATAACTTTAAACATGCTAATTTTAGCTCTAACACTGATGATCCACCTACAAATGTGAACTGACGTTCAAAAATAAAACATTTGAAAACGGACCATTTTCCACATTTCTGAAGCATGACGTAATGGGGGGGTGTTATCTCTTTTGTCGAAAATCAGCCGTTTTTGCTCGAACATTAAATGCCTCCAAATGGTATATATTTCACTTCCCGAGCCCCTGGAAGCATGAAAATCACTTTAAACATGCTAATTTTAGCTCTAACACTGATGATCCACCTACAAATGTGAACTGACGTTCAAAAATAAAACATTTGAAAACTGACCATTTTCCACATTTCTGAAGCATGACGTAATGAAGGGTGTTATCTCTTTTGTCGAAAATCAGCCGTTTTTGCTCGAACATTAAATGCCTCCAAATGGTATTTAATTAACTTCCCGTGGTGAAGAAACCCTTTTTGAGTACTCAGAGTGAGTAAATTGGCCATTTTCATGCACTTTTAACCATTCCATAAATCTTGTGTTTTGGGCCCCTGGAAGCATGAAAATCACTTTAAACATGCTAATTTTAGCTCTAACACTGATGATCCACCTACAAATGTGAACTGACATTCAAAAATAAAACATTTGAAAACGGACCATTTTCCACATTTCTGAAGCATGACGTAATGGGTGGGTGTTATCTCTTTTGTCGAAAATCAGCCGTTTTTGCTCGAACATTAAATGCCTCCAAATGGTATTTAATTAACTTCCCGGGGTGAAGAAACCCTTTTTGAGTACTCAGAGTGAGTAAATTGGCCATTTTCATGCACTTTTAACCATTCCATAAATCTTGTGTTTTGGGCCCCTGGAAGCATGAAAATCACTTTAAACATGCTAATTTTAGCTCTAACACTGATGATCCACCTACAAATGTGAACTGACGTTCAAAAATAAAACATTTGAAAACGGACCATTTTCCACATTTCTGAAGCATGACGTAATGGGGGGGTGTTATCTCTTTTGTCGAAAATCAGCCGTTTTTGCTCGAACATTAAATGCCTCCAAATGGTATTTATTTCACTTCCCGAGCCCCTGGAAGCATGAAAATCACTTTAAACATGCTAATTTTAGCTCTAACACTGATGATCGACCTACAAATGTGAACTGACGTTCAAAAATAAAACATTTGAAAACGGACCATTTTCCACATTTCTGAAGCATGACGTAATGGGGGGGTGTTATCTCTTTTGTCGAAAATCAGCCGTTTTTGCTGGAACATTAAATGCCTCCAAATGGTATTTAATTAACTTCCCGGGGTGAAGAAACCCTTTTTGAGAACTCAGAGTGAGTAAATTGGCCATTTTCATGCACTTTTAACCATTCCATAAATCTTGTGTTTTGGGCCCCTGGAAGCATGAAAATCACTTTAAACATGGTAATTTTAGCTCTAACACTGATGATCCACCTACAAATGTGAACTGACGTTCAAAAATAAAACATTTGAAAACGGACCATTTTCCACATTTCTGAAGCATGACGTAATGGGGGGGGTGTTATCTCTTTTGTCGAAAATCAGCCGTTTTTGCTCGAACATTAAATGCCTCCAAATGGTATTTATTTCACTTCCCGAGCCCCTGGAAGCATGAAAATCACTTTAAACATGCTAATTTTAGCTCTAACACTGATGATCCACCTACAAATGTGAACTGACGTTCAAAAATAAAACATATGAAAACGGACCATTTTCCACATTTCTGAAGCATGACGTAATGGGGGGGTGTTGTCTCTTTTGTCGAATATCAGCCATTTTTGCTCGAACATCAAATGCCTTCAAATGGTATTTAATTAACTTCCCGGGCCCCTGGAAGCATGAAAATCACTTTAAACATGCTCATTTTAGCTCTAACACTGATGATCCACCTACAAATGTGAACTGACGTTCAAAAATAAAACATTTGAAAACGGACCATTTTCCACATTTCTGAAGCATGACGTAATGGGGGGGTGTTATCTCTTTTGTCGAAAATCAGCCGTTTTTGCTCGAACATTAAATGCCTCCAAATGGTATATATTTCACTTCCCGAGCCCCTGGAAGCATGAAAATCACTTTAAACATGCTAATTTTAGCTCTAACACTGATGATCCACCTACAAATGTGAACTGACGTTCAAAAATAAAACATTTGAAAACTGACCATTTTCCACATTTCTGAAGCATGACGTAATGAAGGGTGTTATCTCTTTTGTCGAAAATCAGCCGTTTTTGCTCGAACATTAAATGCCTCCAAATGGTATTTAATTAACTTCCCGGGGTGAAGAAACCCTTTTTGAGTACTCAGAGTGAGTAAATTGGCCATTTTCATGCACTTTTAACCATTCCATAAATCTTGTGTTTTGGGCCCCTGGAAGCATGAAAATCACTTTAAACATGCTAATTTTAGCTCTAACACTGATGATCCACCTACAAATGTGAACTGACGTTCAAAAATAAAACATTTGAAAACGGACCATTTTCCACATTTCTGAAGCATGACGTAATGGGTGGGTGTTATCTCTTTTGTCGAAAATCAGCCGTTTTTGCTCGAACATTAAATGCCTCCAAATGGTATTTAATTAACTTCCCGGGGTGAAGAAACCCTTTTTGAGTACTCAGAGTGAGTAAATTGGCCATTTTCATGCACTTTTAACCATTCCATAAATCTTGTGTTTTGGGCCCCTGGAAGCATGAAAATCACTTTAAACATGCTAATTTTAGCTTTAACACTGATGATCCACCTACAAATGTGAACTGACGTTCAAAAATAAAACATTTGAAAACGGACCATTTTCCACATTTCTGAAGCATGACTTAATGGGGGGGTGTTATCTCTTTTGTCGAAAATCAGCCGTTTTTGCTCGAACATTAAATGCCTCCAAATGGTATTTAATTAACTTCCCGAGCCCCTGGAAGCATGAAAATCACTTTAAACATGCTAATTTTAGCTCTAACACTGATGATCCACCTATAAATGTGAACTGACGTTCAAAAATAAAACATTTGAAAACGGACCATTTTCCACATTTCTGAAGCATGACGTAATGGGGGGGGTGTTATCTCTTTTGTCGAAAATCAGCCGTTTTTGCTCGAACATTAAATGCCTCCAAATGGTATTTATTTCACTTCCCGAGCCCCTGGAAGCATGAAAATCACTTTAAACATGCTAATTTTAGCTCTAACACTGATGATCCACCTACAAATGTGAACTGACGTTCAAAAATAAAACATTTGAAAACGGACCATTTTCCACATTTCTGAAGCATGACGTAATGGGTGGGTGTTATCTCTTTTGTCGAAAATCAGCCGTTTTTGCTCGAACATTAAATGCCTCCAAATGGTATTTAATTAACTTCCCGGGGTGAAGAAACCCTTTTTGAGTACTCAGAGTGAGTAAATTGGCCATTTTCATGCACTTTTAACCATTCCATAAATCTTGTGTTTTGGGCCCCTGGAAGCATGAAAATCACTTTAAACATGCTAATTTTAGCTCTAACACTGATGATCCACCTACAAATGTGAACTGACGTTCAAAAATAAAACATTTGAAAACGGACCATTTTCCACATTTCTGAAGCATGACTTAATGGGGGGGTGTTATCTCTTTTGTCGAAAATCAGCCGTTTTTGCTCGAACATTAAATGCCTCCAAATGGTATTTAATTAACTTCCCGAGCCCCTGGAAGCATGAAAATCACTTTAAACATGCTAATTTTAGCTCTAACACTGATGATCCACCTACAAATGTGAACTGACGTTCAAAAATAAAACATTTGAAAACGGACCATTTTCCACATTTCTGAAGCATGACGTAATGGGGGGGGGTGTTATCTCTTTTGTCGAAAATCAGCCGTTTTTGCTCGAACATTAAATGCCTCCAAATGGTATTTATTTCACTTCCCGAGCCCCTGGAAGCATGAAAATCACTTTAAACATGCTAATTTTAGCTCTAACACTGATGATCCACCTACAAATGTGAACTGACGTTCAAAAATAAAACATTTGAAAACGGACCATTTTCCACATTTCTGAAGCATGACGTAATGGTGGGGTGTTATCTCTTTTGTCGAAAATCAGCCGTTTTTGCTCGAACATTAAATGCCTCCAAATGGTATTTAATTAACTTCCCGGGGTGAAGAAACCCTTTTTAAGAACTCAGAGTGAGTAAATTGGCCATTTTCATGCACTTTTAACCATTCCATAAATCTTGTGTTTTGGGCCCCTGGAAGCATGAAAATCACTTTAAACATGCTAATTTTAGCTCTAACACTGATGATCCACCTACAAATGTGAACTGACGTTCAAAAATAAAACATTTGAAAACGGACCATTTTCCACATTTCTGAAGCATGACGTAATGGGGGGGGGGTGTTATCTCTTTTGTCGAAAATCAGCCGTTTTTGCTCGAACATTAAATGCCTCCAAATGGTATTTAATTAACTTCCCGAGCCCCTGGAAGCATGAAAATCACTTTAAACATGCTAATTTTAGCTCTAACACTGATGATCCACCTACAAATGTGAACTGACGTTCAAAAATAAAACATTTGAAAACGGACCATTTTCCACATTTCTGAAGCATGACGTAATGGGGGGGTGTTATCTCTTTTGTCGAAAATCAGCCGTTTTTGCTCGAACATTAAATGCCTCCAAATGGTATTTAATTAACTTCCCGAGCCCCTGGAAGCATGAAAATCACTTTAAACATGCTAATTTTAGCTCTAACACTGATGATCCACCTACAAATGTGAACTGACGTTCAAAAATAAAACATTTGAAAACGGACCATTTTCCACATTTCTGAAGCATGACGTAATGGGGGGGTGTTATCTCTTTTGTCGAAAATCAGCCGTTTTTGCTCGAACATTAAATGCCTCCAAATGGTATTTAATTAACTTCCCGAGCCCCTGGAAGCATGAAAATCACTTTAAACATTCTAATTTTAGCTCTAACACTGATGATCCACCTACAAATGTGAACTGACGTTCAAAAATAAAACATTTGAAAACGGACCATTTTCCACATTTCTGAAGCATGACGTAATGGGGGGTGTTATCTCTTTTGTCGAAAATCAGCCGTTTTTGCTCGAACATTAAATGCCTCCAAATGGTATTTATTTCACTTCCCGAGCCCCTGGAAGCATGAAAATCCCTTTAAACATGCTAATTTTAGCTCTAACACTGATGATCCACCTACAAATGTGAACTGACGTTCAAAAATAAAACATTTGAAAACGGACCATTTTCCACATTTCTGAAGCATGACGTAATGGGGGGGTGTTATCTCTTTTGTCGAAAATCAGCTGTTTTTGCTCGAACATTAAATGCCTCCAAATGGTATTTAATTAACTTCCCGGGGTGAAGAAACCCTTTTTGAGAACTCAGAGTGAGTAAATTGGCCATTTTCATGCACTTTTAACCATTCCATAAATCTTGTGTTTTGGGCCCCTGGAAGCATGAAAATCACTTTAAACATGGTAATTTTAGCTCTAACACTGATGATCCACCTACAAATGTGAACTGACGTTCAAAAATAAAACATTTGAAAACGGACCATTTTCCACATTTCTGAAGCATGACGTAATGGGGGGGTGTTATCTCTTTTGTCGAAAATCAGCCGTTTTTGCTGGAACATTAAATGCCTCCAAATGGTATTTAATTAACTTCCCGGGGGGAAGAAACCCTTTTTGAGAACTCAGAGTGAGTAAATTGGCCATTTTCATGCACTTTTAACCATTCCATAAATCTTGTGTTTTGGGCCCCTGGAAGCATGAAAATCACTTTAAACATGGTGATTTTAGCTCTAACACTGATGATCCACCTACAAATGTGAACTGACGTTCAAAAATAAAACATTTGAAAACGGACCATTTTCCACATTTCTGAAGCATGACGTAATGGGGGGGGTGTTATCTCTTTTGTCGAAAATCAGCCGTTTTTGCTCGAACATTAAATGCCTCCAAATGGTATTTATTTCACTTCCCGAGCCCCTGGAAGCATGAAAATCACTTTACACATGCTAATTTTAGCTCTAACACTGATGATCCACCTACAAATGTGAACTGACGTTCAAAAATAAAACATTTGAAAATGGACCATTTTCCACATTTCTGAAGCATGACGTAATGGGGGGGTGTTGTCTCTTTTGTCGAATATCAGCCATTTTTGCTCGAACATCAAATGCCTTCAAATGGTATTTAATTAACTTCCCGAGCCCCTGGAAGCATGAAAATAACTTTAAACATGCTAATTTTAGCTCTAACACTGATGATCCACCTACAAATGTGAACTGACGTTCAAAAATAAAACATTTGAAAACGGACCATTTTCCACATTTCTGAAGCATGACGTAATGGGGGGGTGTTATCTCTTTTGTCGAAAATCAGCCGTTTTTGCTGGAACATTAAATGCCTCCAAATGGTATTTAATTAACTTCCCGGGGGGAAGAAACCCTTTTTGAGAACTCAGAGTGAGTAAATTGGCCATTTTCATGCACTTTTAACCATTCCATAAATCTTGTGTTTTGGGCCCCTGGAAGCATGAAAATCACTTTAAACATGGTGATTTTAGCTCTAACACTGATGATCCACCTACAAATGTGAACTGACGTTCAAAAATAAAACATTTGAAAACGGACCATTTTCCACATTTCTGAAGCATGACGTAATGGGGGGGGTGTTATCTCTTTTGTCGAAAATCAGCCGTTTTTGCTCGAACATTAAATGCCTCCAAATGGTATTTATTTCACTTCCCGAGCCCCTGGAAGCATGAAAATCACTTTACACATGCTAATTTTAGCTCTAACACTGATGATCCACCTACAAATGTGAACTGACGTTCAAAAATAAAACATTTGAAAATGGACCATTTTCCACATTTCTGAAGCATGACGTAATGGGGGGGTGTTGTCTCTTTTGTCGAATATCAGCCATTTTTGCTCGAACATCAAATGCCTTCAAATGGTATTTAATTAACTTCCCGAGCCCCTGGAAGCATGAAAATAACTTTAAACATGCTAATTTTAGCTCTAACACTGATGATCCACCTACAAATGTGAACTGACGTTCAAAAATAAAACATTTGAAAACGGACCATTTTCCACATTTCTGAAGCATGACGTAATGGGGGGGTGTTATCTCTTTTGTCGAAAATCAGCCGTTTTTGCTCGAACATTAAATGCCTCCAAATGGTATATATTTCACTTCCCGAGCCCCTGGAAGCATGAAAATCACTTTAAACATGCTAATTTTAGCTCTAACACTGATGATCCACCTACAAATGTGAACTGACGTTCAAAAATAAAACATTTGAAAACTGACCATTTTCCACATTTCTGAAGCATGACGTAATGAAGGGTGTTATCTCTTTTGTCGAAAATCAGCCGTTTTTGCTCGAACATTAAATGCCTCCAAATGGTATTTAATTAACTTCCCGTGGTGAAGAAACCCTTTTTGAGTACTCAGAGTGAGTAAATTGGCCATTTTCATGCACTTTTAACCATTCCATAAATCTTGTGTTTTGGGCCCCTGGAAGCATGAAAATCACTTTAAACATGCTAATTTTAGCTCTAACACTGATGATCCACCTACAAATGTGAACTGACATTCAAAAATAAAACATTTGAAAACGGACCATTTTCCACATTTCTGAAGCATGACGTAATGGGTGGGTGTTATCTCTTTTGTCGAAAATCAGCCGTTTTTGCTCGAACATTAAATGCCTCCAAATGGTATTTAATTAACTTCCCGGGGTGAAGAAACCCTTTTTGAGTACTCAGAGTGAGTAAATTGGCCATTTTCATGCACTTTTAACCATTCCATAAATCTTGTGTTTTGGGCCCCTGGAAGCATGAAAATCACTTTAAACATGCTAATTTTAGCTCTAACACTGATGATCCACCTACAAATGTGAACTGACGTTCAAAAATAAAACATTTGAAAACGGACCATTTTCCACATTTCTGAAGCATGACGTAATGGGGGGGTGTTATCTCTTTTGTCGAAAATCAGCCGTTTTTGCTCGAACATTAAATGCCTCCAAATGGTATTTATTTCACTTCCCGAGCCCCTGGAAGCATGAAAATCACTTTAAACATGCTAATTTTAGCTCTAACACTGATGATCGACCTACAAATGTGAACTGACGTTCAAAAATAAAACATTTGAAAACGGACCATTTTCCACATTTCTGAAGCATGACGTAATGGGGGGGTGTTATCTCTTTTGTCGAAAATCAGCCGTTTTTGCTGGAACATTAAATGCCTCCAAATGGTATTTAATTAACTTCCCGGGGTGAAGAAACCCTTTTTGAGAACTCAGAGTGAGTAAATTGGCCATTTTCATGCACTTTTAACCATTCCATAAATCTTGTGTTTTGGGCCCCTGGAAGCATGAAAATCACTTTAAACATGGTAATTTTAGCTCTAACACTGATGATCCACCTACAAATGTGAACTGACGTTCAAAAATAAAACATTTGAAAACGGACCATTTTCCACATTTCTGAAGCATGACGTAATGGGGGGGGGGTGTTATCTCTTTTGTCGAAAATCAGCCGTTTTTGCTCGAACATTAAATGCCTCCAAATGGTATTTATTTCACTTCCCGAGCCCCTGGAAGCATGAAAATCACTTTAAACATGCTAATTTTAGCTCTAACACTGATGATCCACCTACAAATGTGAACTGACGTTCAAAAATAAAACATATGAAAACGGACCATTTTCCACATTTCTGAAGCATGACGTAATGGGGGGGTGTTGTCTCTTTTGTCGAATATCAGCCATTTTTGCTCGAACATCAAATGCCTTCAAATGGTATTTAATTAACTTCCCGGGCCCCTGGAAGCATGAAAATCACTTTAAACATGCTCATTTTAGCTCTAACACTGATGATCCACCTACAAATGTGAACTGACGTTCAAAAATAAAACATTTGAAAACGGACCATTTTCCACATTTCTGAAGCATGACGTAATGGGGGGGTGTTATCTCTTTTGTCGAAAATCAGCTGTTTTTGCTCGAACATTAAATGCCTCCAAATGGTATATATTTCACTTCCCGAGCCCCTGGAAGCATGAAAATCACTTTAAACATGCTAATTTTAGCTCTAACACTGATGATCCACCTACAAATGTGAACTGACGTTCAAAAATAAAACATTTGAAAACTGACCATTTTCCACATTTCTGAAGCATGACGTAATGAAGGGTGTTATCTCTTTTGTCGAAAATCAGCCGTTTTTGCTCGAACATTAAATGCCTCCAAATGGTATTTAATTAACTTCCCGGGGTGAAGAAACCCTTTTTGAGTACTCAGAGTGAGTAAATTGGCCATTTTCATGCACTTTTAACCATTCCATAAATCTTGTGTTTTGGGCCCCTGGAAGAATGAAAATCACTTTAAACATGCTAATTTTAGCTCTAACACTGATGATCCACCTACAAATGTGAACTGACGTTCAAAAATAAAACATTTGAAAACGGACCATTTTCCACATTTCTGAAGCATGACGTAATGGGTGGGTGTTATCTCTTTTGTCGAAAATCAGCCGTTTTTGCTCGAACATTAAATGCCTCCAAATGGTATTTAATTAACTTCCCGGGGTGAAGAAACCCTTTTTGAGAACTCAGAGTGAGTAAATTGGCCATTTTCATGCACTTTTAACCATTCCATAAATCTTGTGTTTTGGGCCCCTGGAAGCATGAAAATCACTTTAAACATGCTAATTTTAGCTTTAACACTGATGATCCACCTACAAATGTGAACTGACGTTCAAAAATAAAACATTTGAAAACGGACCATTTTCCACATTTCTGAAGCATGACTTAATGGGGGGGTGTTATCTCTTTTGTCGAAAATCAGCCGTTTTTGCTCGAACATTAAATGCCTCCAAATGGTATTTAATTAACTTCCCGAGCCCCTGGAAGCATGAAAATCACTTTAAACATGCTAATTTTAGCTCTAACACTGATGATCCACCTACAAATGTGAACTGACGTTCAAAAATAAAACATTTGAAAACGGACCATTTTCCACATTTCTGAAGCATGACGTAATGGGGGGGGTGTTATCTCTTTTGTCGAAAATCAGCCGTTTTTGCTCGAACATTAAATGCCTCCAAATGGTATTTATTTCACTTCCCGAGCCCCTGGAAGCATGAAAATCACTTTAAACATGCTAATTTTAGCTCTAACACTGATGATCCACCTACAAATGTGAACTGACGTTCAAAAATAAAACATTTGAAAACGGACCATTTTCCACATTTCTGAAGCATGACGTAATGGGTGGGTGTTATCTCTTTTGTCGAAAATCAGCCGTTTTTGCTCGAACATTAAATGCCTCCAAATGGTATTTAATTAACTTCCCGGGGTGAAGAAACCCTTTTTGAGTACTCAGAGTGAGTAAATTGGCCATTTTCATGCACTTTTAACCATTCCATAAATCTTGTGTTTTGGGCCCCTGGAAGCATGAAAATCACTTTAAACATGCTAATTTTAGCTCTAACACTGATGATCCACCTACAAATGTGAACTGACGTTCAAAAATAAAACATTTGAAAACGGACCATTTTCCACATTTCTGAAGCATGACTTAATGGGGGGGTGTTATCTCTTTTGTCGAAAATCAGCCGTTTTTGCTCGAACATTAAATGCCTCCAAATGGTATTTAATTAACTTCCCGAGCCCCTGGAAGCATGAAAATCACTTTAAACATGCTAATTTTAGCTCTAACACTGATGATCCACCTACAAATGTGAACTGACGTTCAAAAATAAAACATTTGAAAACGGACCATTTTCCACATTTCTGAAGCATGACGTAATGGGGGGGGTGTTATCTCTTTTGTCGAAAATCAGCCGTTTTTGCTCGAACATTAAATGCCTCCAAATGGTATTTATTTCACTTCCCGAGCCCCTGGAAGCATGAAAATCACTTTAAACATGCTAATTTTAGCTCTAACACTGATGATCCACCTACAAATGTGAACTGACGTTCAAAAATAAAACATTTGAAAACGGACCATTTTCCACATTTCTGAAGCATGACGTAATGGGGGGGTGTTATCTCTTTTGTCGAAAATCAGCCGTTTTTGCTCGAACATTAAATGCCTCCAAATGGTATTTAATTAACTTCCCGGGGTGAAGAAACCCTTTTTAAGAACTCAGAGTGAGTAAATTGGCCATTTTCATGCACTTTTAACCATTCCATAAATCTTGTGTTTTGGGCCCCTGGAAGCATGAAAATCACTTTAAACATGCTAATTTTAGCTCTAACACTGATGATCCACCTACAAATGTGAACTGACGTTCAAAAATAAAACATTTGAAAACGGACCATTTTCCACATTTCTGAAGCATGACGTAATGGGGGGGGGGTGTTATCTCTTTTGTCGAAAATCAGCCGTTTTTGCTCGAACATTAAATGCCTCCAAATGGTATTTAATTAACTTCCCGAGCCCCTGGAAGCATGAAAATCACTTTAAACATGCTAATTTTAGCTCTAACACTGATGATCCACCTACAAATGTGAACTGACGTTCAAAAATAAAACATTTGAAAACGGACCATTTTCCACATTTCTGAAGCATGACGTAATGGGGGGGTGTTATCTCTTTTGTCGAAAATCAGCCGTTTTTGCTCGAACATTAAATGCCTCCAAATGGTATTTAATTAACTTCCCGAGCCCCTGGAAGCATGAAAATCACTTTAAACATGCTAATTTTAGCTCTAACACTGATGATCCACCTACAAATGTGAACTGACGTTCAAAAATAAAACATTTGAAAACGGACCATTTTCCACATTTCTGAAGCATGACGTAATGGGGGGGTGTTATCTCTTTTGTCGAAAATCAGCCATTTTTGCTCGAACATTAAATGCCTCCAAATGGTATTTAATTAACTTCCCGAGCCCCTGGAAGCATGAAAATCACTTTAAACATTCTAATTTTAGCTCTAACACTGATGATCCACCTACAAATGTGAACTGACGTTCAAAAATAAAACATTTGAAAACGGACCATTTTCCACATTTCTGAAGCATGACGTAATGGGGGGTGTTATCTCTTTTGTCGAAAATCAGCCGTTTTTGCTCGAACATTAAATGCCTCCAAATGGTATTTATTTCACTTCCCGAGCCCCTGGAAGCATGAAAATCCCTTTAAACATGCTAATTTTAGCTCTAACACTGATGATCCACCTACAAATGTGAACTGACGTTCAAAAATAAAACATTTGAAAACGGACCATTTTCCACATTTCTGAAGCATGACGTAATGGGGGGGTGTTATCTCTTTTGTCGAAAATCAGCCGTTTTTGCTCGAACATTAAATGCCTCCAAATGGTATTTAATTAACTTCCCGGGGTGAAGAAACCCTTTTTGAGAACTCAGAGTGAGTAAATTGGCCATTTTCATGCACTTTTAACCATTCCATAAATCTTGTGTTTTGGGCCCCTGGAAGCATGAAAATCACTTTAAACATGGTAATTTTAGCTCTAACACTGATGATCCACCTACAAATGTGAACTGACGTTCAAAAATAAAACATTTGAAAACGGACCATTTTCCACATTTCTGAAGCATGACGTAATGGGGGGGTGTTATCTCTTTTGTCGAAAATCAGCCGTTTTTGCTGGAACATTAAATGCCTCCAAATGGTATTTAATTAACTTCCCGGGGGGAAGAAACCCTTTTTGAGAACTCAGAGTGAGTAAATTGGCCATTTTCATGCACTTTTAACCATTCCATAAATCTTGTGTTTTGGGCCCCTGGAAGCATGAAAATCACTTTAAACATGGTGATTTTAGCTCTAACACTGATGATCCACCTACAAATGTGAACTGACGTTCAAAAATAAAACATTTGAAAACGGACCATTTTCCACATTTCTGAAGCATGACGTAATGGGGGGGGTGTTATCTCTTTTGTCGAAAATCAGCCGTTTTTGCTCGAACATTAAATGCCTCCAAATGGTATTTATTTCACTTCCCGAGCCCCTGGAAGCATGAAAATCACTTTACACATGCTAATTTTAGCTCTAACACTGATGATCCACCTACAAATGTGAACTGACGTTCAAAAATAAAACATTTGAAAATGGACCATTTTCCACATTTCTGAAGCATGACGTAATGGGGGGGTGTTGTCTCTTTTGTCGAATATCAGCCATTTTTGCTCGAACATCAAATGCCTTCAAATGGTATTTAATTAACTTCCCGAGCCCCTGGAAGCATGAAAATAACTTTAAACATGCTAATTTTAGCTCTAACACTGATGATCCACCTACAAATGTGAACTGACGTTCAAAAATAAAACATTTGAAAACGGACCATTTTCCACATTTCTGAAGCATGACGTAATGGGGGGGTGTTATCTCTTTTGTCGAAAATCAGCCGTTTTTGCTCGAACATTAAATGCCTCCAAATGGTATATATTTCACTTCCCGAGCCCCTGGAAGCATGAAAATCACTTTAAACATGCTAATTTTAGCTCTAACACTGATGATCCACCTACAAATGTGAACTGACGTTCAAAAATAAAACATTTGAAAACTGACCATTTTCCACATTTCTGAAGCATGACGTAATGAAGGGTGTTATCTCTTTTGTCGAAAATCAGCCGTTTTTGCTCGAACATTAAATGCCTCCAAATGGTATTTAATTAACTTCCCGTGGTGAAGAAACCCTTTTTGAGTACTCAGAGTGAGTAAATTGGCCATTTTCATGCACTTTTAACCATTCCATAAATCTTGTGTTTTGGGCCCCTGGAAGCATGAAAATCACTTTAAACATGCTAATTTTAGCTCTAACACTGATGATCCACCTACAAATGTGAACTGACATTCAAAAATAAAACATTTGAAAACGGACCATTTTCCACATTTCTGAAGCATGACGTAATGGGTGGGTGTTATCTCTTTTGTCGAAAATCAGCCGTTTTTGCTCGAACATTAAATGCCTCCAAATGGTATTTAATTAACTTCCCGGGGTGAAGAAACCCTTTTTGAGTACTCAGAGTGAGTAAATTGGCCATTTTCATGCACTTTTAACCATTCCATAAATCTTGTGTTTTGGGCCCCTGGAAGCATGAAAATCACTTTAAACATGCTAATTTTAGCTCTAACACTGATGATCCACCTACAAATGTGAACTGACGTTCAAAAATAAAACATTTGAAAACGGACCATTTTCCACATTTCTGAAGCATGACGTAATGGGGGGGTGTTATCTCTTTTGTCGAAAATCAGCCGTTTTTGCTCGAACATTAAATGCCTCCAAATGGTATTTATTTCACTTCCCGAGCCCCTGGAAGCATGAAAATCACTTTAAACATGCTAATTTTAGCTCTAACACTGATGATCGACCTACAAATGTGAACTGACGTTCAAAAATAAAACATTTGAAAACGGACCATTTTCCACATTTCTGAAGCATGACGTAATGGGGGGGTGTTATCTCTTTTGTCGAAAATCAGCCGTTTTTGCTGGAACATTAAATGCCTCCAAATGGTATTTAATTAACTTCCCGGGGTGAAGAAACCCTTTTTGAGAACTCAGAGTGAGTAAATTGGCCATTTTCATGCACTTTTAACCATTCCATAAATCTTGTGTTTTGGGCCCCTGGAAGCATGAAAATCACTTTAAACATGGTAATTTTAGCTCTAACACTGATGATCCACCTACAAATGTGAACTGACGTTCAAAAATAAAACATTTGAAAACGGACCATTTTCCACATTTCTGAAGCATGACGTAATGGGGGGGGTGTTATCTCTTTTGTCGAAAATCAGCCGTTTTTGCTCGAACATTAAATGCCTCCAAATGGTATTTATTTCACTTCCCGAGCCCCTGGAAGCATGAAAATCACTTTAAACATGCTAATTTTAGCTCTAACACTGATGATCCACCTACAAATGTGAACTGACGTTCAAAAATAAAACATATGAAAACGGACCATTTTCCACATTTCTGAAGCATGACGTAATGGGGGGGTGTTGTCTCTTTTGTCGAATATCAGCCATTTTTGCTCGAACATCAAATGCCTTCAAATGGTATTTAATTAACTTCCCGGGCCCCTGGAAGCATGAAAATCACTTTAAACATGCTCATTTTAGCTCTAACACTGATGATCCACCTACAAATGTGAACTGACGTTCAAAAATAAAACATTTGAAAACGGACCATTTTCCACATTTCTGAAGCATGACGTAATGGGGGGGTGTTATCTCTTTTGTCGAAAATCAGCCGTTTTTGCTCGAACATTAAATGCCTCCAAATGGTATATATTTCACTTCCCGAGCCCCTGGAAGCATGAAAATCACTTTAAACATGCTAATTTTAGCTCTAACACTGATGATCCACCTACAAATGTGAACTGACGTTCAAAAATAAAACATTTGAAAACTGACCATTTTCCACATTTCTGAAGCATGACGTAATGAAGGGTGTTATCTCTTTTGTCGAAAATCAGCCGTTTTTGCTCGAACATTAAATGCCTCCAAATGGTATTTAATTAACTTCCCGGGGTGAAGAAACCCTTTTTGAGTACTCAGAGTGAGTAAATTGGCCATTTTCATGCACTTTTAACCATTCCATAAATCTTGTGTTTTGGGCCCCTGGAAGCATGAAAATCACTTTAAACATGCTAATTTTAGCTCTAACACTGATGATCCACCTACAAATGTGAACTGACGTTCAAAAATAAAACATTTGAAAACGGACCATTTTCCACATTTCTGAAGCATGACGTAATGGGGGGTGTTATCTCTTTTGTCGAAAATCAGCCGTTTTTGCTCGAACATTAAATGCCTCCAAATGGTATTTAATTAACTTCCCGGGGTGAAGAAACCCTTTTTGAGTACTCAGAGTGAGTAAATTGGCCATTTTCATGCACTTTTAACCATTCCATAAATCTTGTGTTTTGGGCCCCTGGAAGCATGAAAATCACTTTAAACATGCTAATTTTAGCTCTAACACTGATGATCCACCTACAAATGTGAACTGACGTTCAAAAATAAAACATTTGAAAACGGACCATTTTCCACATTTCTGAAGCATGACGTAATGGGTGGGTGTTATCTCTTTTGTCGAAAATCAGCCGTTTTTGCTCGAACATTAAATGCCTCCAAATGGTATTTAATTAACTTCCCGGGGTGAAGAAACCCTTTTTGAGTACTCAGAGTGAGTAAATTGGCCATTTTCATGCACTTTTAACCATTCCATAAATCTTGTGTTTTGGGCCCCTGGAAGCATGAAAATCACTTTAAACATGCTAATTTTAGCTTTAACACTGATGATCCACCTACAAATGTGAACTGACGTTCAAAAATAAAACATTTGAAAACGGACCATTTTCCACATTTCTGAAGCATGACTTAATGGGGGGGTGTTATCTCTTTTGTCGAAAATCAGCCGTTTTTGCTCGAACATTAAATGCCTCCAAATGGTATTTAATTAACTTCCCGAGCCCCTGGAAGCATGAAAATCACTTTAAACATGCTAATTTTAGCTCTAACACTGATGATCCACCTATAAATGTGAACTGACGTTCAAAAATAAAACATTTGAAAACGGACCATTTTCCACATTTCTGAAGCATGACGTAATGGGGGGGGTGTTATCTCTTTTGTCGAAAATCAGCCGTTTTTGCTCGAACATTAAATGCCTCCAAATGGTATTTATTTCACTTCCCGAGCCCCTGGAAGCATGAAAATCACTTTAAACATGCTAATTTTAGCTCTAACACTGATGATCCACCTACAAATGTGAACTGACGTTCAAAAATAAAACATTTGAAAACGGACCATTTTCCACATTTCTGAAGCATGACGTAATGGGTGGGTGTTATCTCTTTTGTCGAAAATCAGCCGTTTTTGCTCGAACATTAAATGCCTCCAAATGGTATTTAATTAACTTCCCGGGGTGAAGAAACCCTTTTTGAGTACTCAGAGTGAGTAAATTGGCCATTTTCATGCACTTTTAACCATTCCATAAATCTTGTGTTTTGGGCCCCTGGAAGCATGAAAATCACTTTAAACATGCTAATTTTAGCTCTAACACTGATGATCCACCTACAAATGTGAACTGACGTTCAAAAATAAAACATTTGAAAACGGACCATTTTCCACATTTCTGAAGCATGACTTAATGGGGGGGTGTTATCTCTTTTGTCGAAAATCAGCCGTTTTTGCTCGAACATTAAATGCCTCCAAATGGTATTTAATTAACTTCCCGAGCCCCTGGAAGCATGAAAATCACTTTAAACATGCTAATTTTAGCTCTAACACTGATGATCCACCTACAAATGTGAACTGACGTTCAAAAATAAAACATTTGAAAACGGACCATTTTCCACATTTCTGAAGCATGACGTAATGGGGGGGGGTGTTATCTCTTTTGTCGAAAATCAGCCGTTTTTGCTCGAACATTAAATGCCTCCAAATGGTATTTATTTCACTTCCCGAGCCCCTGGAAGCATGAAAATCACTTTAAACATGCTAATTTTAGCTCTAACACTGATGATCCACCTACAAATGTGAACTGACGTTCAAAAATAAAACATTTGAAAACGGACCATTTTCCACATTTCTGAAGCATGACGTAATGGGGGGGTGTTATCTCTTTTGTCGAAAATCAGCCGTTTTTGCTCGAACATTAAATGCCTCCAAATGGTATTTAATTAACTTCCCGGGGTGAAGAAACCCTTTTTAAGAACTCAGAGTGAGTAAATTGGCCATTTTCATGCACTTTTAACCATTCCATAAATCTTGTGTTTTGGGCCCCTGGAAGCATGAAAATCACTTTAAACATGCTAATTTTAGCTCTAACACTGATGATCCACCTACAAATGTGAACTGACGTTCAAAAATAAAACATTTGAAAACGGACCATTTTCCACATTTCTGAAGCATGACGTAATGGGGGGGGGGTGTTATCTCTTTTGTCGAAAATCAGCCGTTTTTGCTCGAACATTAAATGCCTCCAAATGGTATTTAATTAACTTCCCGAGCCCCTGGAAGCATGAAAATCACTTTAAACATGCTAATTTTAGCTCTAACACTGATGATCCACCTACAAATGTGAACTGACGTTCAAAAATAAAACATTTGAAAACGGACCATTTTCCACATTTCTGAAGCATGACGTAATGGGGGGGTGTTATCTCTTTTGTCGAAAATCAGCCGTTTTTGCTCGAACATTAAATGCCTCCAAATGGTATTTAATTAACTTCCCGAGCCCCTGGAAGCATGAAAATCACTTTAAACATGCTAATTTTAGCTCTAACACTGATGATCCACCTACAAATGTGAACTGACGTTCAAAAATAAAACATTTGAAAACGGACCATTTTCCACATTTCTGAAGCATGACGTAATGGGGGGGTGTTATCTCTTTTGTCGAAAATCAGTCGTTTTTGCTCGAACATTAAATGCCTCCAAATGGTATTTAATTAACTTCCCGAGCCCCTGGAAGCATGAAAATCACTTTAAACATTCTAATTTTAGCTCTAACACTGATGATCCACCTACAAATGTGAACTGACGTTCAAAAATAAAACATTTGAAAACGGACCATTTTCCACATTTCTGAAGCATGACGTAATGGGGGGTGTTATCTCTTTTGTCGAAAATCAGCCGTTTTTGCTCGAACATTAAATGCCTCCAAATGGTATTTATTTCACTTCCCGAGCCCCTGGAAGCATGAAAATCCCTTTAAACATGCTAATTTTAGCTCTAACACTGATGATCCACCTACAAATGTGAACTGACGTTCAAAAATAAAACATTTGAAAACGGACCATTTTCCACATTTCTGAAGCATGACGTAATGGGGGGGTGTTATCTCTTTTGTCGAAAATCAGCCGTTTTTGCTCGAACATTAAATGCCTCCAAATGGTATTTAATTAACTTCCCGGGGTGAAGAAACCCTTTTTGAGAACTCAGAGTGAGTAAATTGGCCATTTTCATGCACTTTTAACCATTCCATAAATCTTGTGTTTTGGGCCCCTGGAAGCATGAAAATCACTTTAAACATGGTAATTTTAGCTCTAACACTGATGATCCACCTACAAATGTGAACTGACGTTCAAAAATAAAACATTTGAAAACGGACCATTTTCCACATTTCTGAAGCATGACGTAATGGGGGGGGTGTTATCTCTTTTGTCGAAAATCAGCCGTTTTTGCTCGAACATTAAATGCCTCCAAATGGTATTTAATTAACTTTCCGGGGTGAAGAAACCCTTTTTGAGAACTCAGAGTGAGTAAATTGGCCATTTTCATGCACTTTTAACCATTCCATAAATCTTGTGTTTTGGGCCCCTGGAAGCATGAAAATCACTTTAAACATGCTAATTTTAGCTCTAACACTGATGATCCACCTACAAATGTGAACTGACGTTCAAAAATAAAACATTTGAAAACGGACCATTTTCCACATTTCTGAAGCATGACGTAATGGGGGGGTGTTATCTCTTTTGTCGAAAATCAGCCGTTTTTGCTCGAACATTAAATGCCTCCAAATGGTATTTAATTAACTTCCCGGGGTGAAGAAACCCTTTTTGAGAACTCAGAGTGAGTAAATTGGCCATTTTCATGCACTTTTAACCATTCCATAAATCTTGTGTTTTGGGCCCCTGGAAGCATGAAAATCACTTTAAACATGCTAATTTTAGCTCTAACACTGATGATCCACCTACAAATGTGAACTGACGTTCAAAAATAAAACATTTGAAAACGGACCATTTTCCATATTTCTGAAGCATGACGTAATGGGGGGGTGTTATCTCTTTTGTCGAAAATCAGCCGTTTTTGCTCGAACATTAAATGCCTCCAAATGGTATTTATTTCACTTC
Source organism: Lissotriton vulgaris (assembly GCF_964263255.1). Classification (NCBI taxonomy): domain Eukaryota; kingdom Metazoa; phylum Chordata; class Amphibia; order Caudata; family Salamandridae; genus Lissotriton; species Lissotriton vulgaris. The sequence goes on from NW_028253316.1 coordinate 430,925, forward strand.
CCGAGCCCCTGGAAGCATGAAAATCACTTTAAACATGCTAATTTTAGCTCTAACACTGATGATCCACCTACAAATGTGAACTGACGTTCAAAAATAAAACATTTGAAAACGGACCATTTTCCACATTTCTGAAGCATGACGTAATGGGGGGGTGTTATCTCTTTTGTCGAAAATCAGCCGTTTTTGCTGGAACATTAAATGCCTCCAAATGGTATTTAATTAACTTCCCGGGGTGAAGAAACCCTTTTTGAGAACTCAGAGTGAGTAAATTGGCCATTTTCATGCACTTTTAACCATTCCATAAATCTTGTGTTTTGGGCCCCTGGAAGCATGAAAATCACTTTAAACCTGGTAATTTTAGCTCTAACACTGATGATCCACCTACAAATGTGAACTGACGTTCAAAAATAAAACATTTGAAAACGGACCATTTTCCACATTTCTGAAGCATGACGTAATGGGGGGGTGTTATCTCTTTTGTCGAAAATCAGCCGTTTTTGCTCGAACATTAAATGCCTCCAAATGGTATTTATTTCACTTCCCGAGCCCCTGGAAGCATGAAAATCACTTTAAACATGCTAATTTTAGCTCTAACACTGATGATCCACCTACAAATGTGAACTGACGTTCAAAAATAAAACATTTGAAAACGGACCATTTTCCACATTTCTGAAGCATGACGTAATGGGGGGGTGTTATCTCTTTTGTCGAAAATCAGCCGTTTTTGCTCGAACATTAAATGCCTCCAAATGGTATTTATTTCACTTCCCGAGCCCCTGGATGCATGAAAATCACTTTAAACATGCTAATTTTAGCTCTAACACTGATGATCCACCTACAAATGTGAACTGACGTTCAAAAATAAAACATTTGAAAACGGACCATTTTCCACATTTCTGAAGCATGACGTAATGGGGGGGTGTTATCTCTTTTGTCGAAAATCAGCCGTTTTTGCTCGAACATTAAATGCCTCCAAATGGTATTTAATTAACTTCCCGGGGTGAAGAAACCCTTTTTGAGAACTCAGAGTGAGTAAATTGGCCATTTTCATGCACTTTTAACCATTCCATAAATCTTGTGTTTTGGGCCCCTGGAAGCATGAAAATCACTTTAAACATGCTAATTTTAGCTCTAACACTGATGATCCACCTACAAATGTGAACTGACGTTCAAAAATAAAACACTTGAAAACGGACCATTTTCCACATTTCTGAAGCATGACGTAATGGGGGGGGTGTTATCTCTTTTGTCGAAAATCAGCCGTTTTTGCTCGAACATTAAATGCCTCCAAATGGTATTTAATTAACTTCCCGGGGTGAAGAAACCCTTTTTGAGAACTCAGAGTGAGTAAATTGGCCATTTTCATGCACTTTTAACCATTCCATAAATCTTGTGTTTTGGGCCCCTGGAAGCATGAAAATCACTTTAAACATGCTAATTTTAGCTCTAACACTGATGATCCACCTACAAATGTGAACTGACGTTCAAAAATAAAACATTTGAAAACGGACCATTTTCCACATTTCTGAAGCATGACGTAATGGGGGGGGTGTTATCTCTTTTGTCGAAAATCAGCCGTTTTTGCTCGAACATTAAATGCCTCCAAATGGTATTTATTTCACTTCCCGAGCCCCTGGAAGCATGAAAATCACTTTAAACATGCTAATTTTAGCTCTAACACTGATGATCCACCTACAAATGTGAACTGACGTTCAAAAATAAAACATTTGAAAACGGACCATTTTCCACATTTCTGAAGCATGACGTAATGGGGGGGTGTTATCTCTTTTGTCGAAAATCAGCCGTTTTTGCTGGAACATTAAATGCCTCCAAATGGTATTTAATTAACTTCCCGGGGTGAAGAAACCCTTTTTGAGAACTCAGAGTGAGTAAATTGGCCATTTTCATGCACTTTTAACCATTCCATAAATCTTGTGTTTTGGGCCCCTGGAAGCATGAAAATCACTTTAAACCTGGTAATTTTAGCTCTAACACTGATGATCCACCTACAAATGTGAACTGACGTTCAAAAATAAAACATTTGAAAACGGACCATTTTCCACATTTCTGAAGCATGACGTAATGGGGGGGTGTTATCTCTTTTGTCGAAAATCAGCCGTTTTTGCTCGAACATTAAATGCCTCCAAATGGTATTTATTTCACTTCCCGAGCCCCTGGAAGCATGAAAATCACTTTAAACATGCTAATTTTAGCTCTAACACTGATGATCCACCTACAAATGTGAACTGACGTTCAAAAATAAAACATTTGAAAACGGACCATTTTCCACATTTCTGAAGCATGACGTAATGGGGGGGTGTTATCTCTTTTGTCGAAAATCAGCCGTTTTTGCTCGAACATTAAATGCCTCCAAATGGTATTTATTTCACTTCCCGAGCCCCTGGATGCATGAAAATCACTTTAAACATGCTAATTTTAGCTCTAACACTGATGATCCACCTACAAATGTGAACTGACGTTCAAAAATAAAACATTTGAAAACGGACCATTTTCCACATTTCTGAAGCATGACGTAATGGGGGGGTGTTATCTCTTTTGTCGAAAATCAGCCGTTTTTGCTCGAACATTAAATGCCTCCAAATGGTATTTAATTAACTTCCCGGGGTGAAGAAACCCTTTTTGAGAACTCAGAGTGAGTAAATTGGCCATTTTCATGCACTTTTAACCATTCCATAAATCTTGTGTTTTGGGCCCCTGGAAGCATGAAAATCACTTTAAACATGCTAATTTTAGCTCTAACACTGATGATCCACCTACAAATGTGAACTGACGTTCAAAAATAAAACACTTGAAAACGGACCATTTTCCACATTTCTGAAGCATGACGTAATGGGGGGGGGGTGTTATCTCTTTTGTCGAAAATCAGCCGTTTTTGCTCGAACATTAAATGCCTCCAAATGGTATTTAATTAACTTCCCGGGGTGAAGAAACCCTTTTTGAGAACTCAGAGTGAGTAAATTGGCCATTTTCATGCACTTTTAACCATTCCATAAATCTTGTGTTTTGGGCCCCTGGAAGCATGAAAATCACTTTAAACATGCTAATTTTAGCTCTAACACTGATGATCCACCTACAAATGTGAACTGACGTTCAAAAATAAAACATTTGAAAACGGACCATTTTCCACATTTCTGAAGCATGACGTAATGGGGGGGGTGTTATCTCTTTTGTCGAAAATCAGCCGTTTTTGCTCGAACATTAAATGCCTCCAAATAGTATTTATTTCACTTCCCGAGCCCCTGGAAGCATGAAAATCACTTTAAACATGCTAATTTTAGCTCTAACACTGATGATCCACCTACAAATGTGAACTGACGTTCAAAAATAAAACATTTGAAAACGGACCATTTTCCACATTTCTGAAGCATGACGTAATGGGGGGGTGTTATCTCTTTTGTCGAAAATCAGCCGTTTTTGCTGGAACATTAAATGCCTCCAAATGGTATTTAATTAACTTCCCGGGGTGAAGAAACCCTTTTTGAGAACTCAGAGTGAGTAAATTGGCCATTTTCATGCACTTTTAACCATTCCATAAATCTTGTGTTTTGGGCCCCTGGAAGCATGAAAATCACTTTAAACATGGTAATTTTAGCTCTAACACTGATGATCCACCTACAAATGTGAACTGACGTTCAAAAATAAAACATTTGAAAACGGACCATTTTCCACATTTCTGAAGCATGACGTAATGGGGGGGGTGTTATCTCTTTTGTCGAAAATCAGCCGTTTTTGCTCGAACATTAAATGCCTCCAAATGGTATTTATTTCACTTCCCGAGCCCCTGGAAGCATGAAAATCACTTTAAACATGCTAATTTTAGCTCTAACACTGATGATCCACCTACAAATGTGAACTGACGTTCAAAAATAAAACATTTGAAAACGGACCATTTTCCACATTTCTGAAGCATGACGTAATGGGGGGGTGTTGTCTCTTTTGTCGAATATCAGCCATTTTTGCTCGAACATCAAATGCCTTCAAATGGTATTTAATTAACTTCCCGAGCCCCTGGAAGCATGAAAATCACTTTAAACATGCTAATTTTAGCTCTAACACTGATGATCCACCTACAAATGTGAACTGACGTTCAAAAATAAAACATTTGAAAACGGACCATTTTCCACATTTCTGAAGCATGACGTAATGGGGGGGTGTTATCTCTTTTGTCGAAAATCAGCCGTTTTTGCTCGAACATTAAATGCCTCCAAATGGTATTTATTTCACTTCCCGAGCCCCTGGAAGCATGAAAATCACTTTAAACATGCTAATTTTAGCTCTAACACTGATGATCCACCTACAAATGTGAACTGACGTTCAAAAATAAAACATTTGAAAACTGACCATTTTCCACATTTCTGAAGCATGACGTAATGAAGGGTGTTATCTCTTTTGTCGAAAATCAGCCGTTTTTGCTCGAACATTAAATGCCTCCAAATGGTATTTAATTAACTTCCCGGGGTGAAGAAACCCTTTTTGAGTACTCAGAGTGAGTAAATTGGCCATTTTCATGCACTTTTAACCATTCCATAAATCTTGTGTTTTGGGCCCCTGGAAGCATGAAAATCACTTTAAACATGCTAATTTTAGCTCTAACAATGATGATCCACCTACAAATGTGAACTGACGTTCAAAAATAAAACATTTGAAAACTGACCATTTTCCACATTTCTGAAGCATGACGTAATGGGTGGGTGTTATCTCTTTTGTCGAAAATCAGCCGTTTTTGCTCGAACATTAAATGCCTCCAAATGGTATTTAATTAACTTCCCGGGGTGAAGAAACCCTTTTTGAGTACTCAGAGTGAGTAAATTGGCCATTTTCATGCACTTTTAACCATTCCATAAATCTTGTGTTTTGGGCCCCTGGAAGCATGAAAATCACTTTAAACATGCTAATTTTAGCTCTAACACTGATGATCCACCTACAAATGTGAACTGACGTTCAAAAATAAAACATTTGAAAACGGACCATTTTCCACATTTCTGAAGCATGACTTAATGGGGGGGGGTTTTCTCTTTTGTCGAAAATCAGCCGTTTTTGCTCGAACATTAAATGCCTCCAAATGGTATTTAATTAACTTCCCGAGCCCCTGGAAGCATGAAAATCACTTTAAACATGCTAATTTTAGCTCTAACACTGATGATCCACCTACAAATGTGAACTGACGTTCAAAAATAAAACATTTGAAAACTGACCATTTTCCACATTTCTGAAGCATGACGTAATGGGGGGGTGTTATCTCTTTTGTCGAAAATCAGCCGTTTTTGCTCGAACATTAAATGCCTCCAAATGGTATTTATTTCACTTCCCGAGCCCCTGGAAGCATGAAAATCACTTTAAACATGCTAATTTTAGCTCTAACACTGATGATCCACCTACAAATGTGAACTGACGTTCAAAAATAAAACATTTGAAAACGGACCATTTTCCACATTTCTGAAGCATGACGTAATGGGGGGGTGTTATCTCTTTTGTCGAAAATCAGCCGTTTTTGCTCGAACATTAAATGCCTCCAAATGGTATTTAATTAACTTCCCGGGGTGAAGAAACCCTTTTTAAGAACTCAGAGTGAGTAAATTGGCCAGTTTCATGCACTTTTAACCATTCCATAAATCTTGTGTTTTGGGCCCCTGGAAGCATGAAAATCACTTTAAACATGCTAATTTTAGCTCTAACACTGATGATCCACCTACAAATGTGAACTGACGTTCAAAAATAAAACATTTGAAAACGGACCATTTTCCACATTTCTGAAGCATGACGTAATGGGGGGGGGGTGTTATCACTTTTGTCGAAAATCAGCCGTTTTTGCTCGAACATTAAATGCCTCCAAATGGTATTTAATTAACTTCCCGAGCCCCTGGAAGCATGAAAATCACTTTAAACATGCTAATTTTAGCTCTAACACTGATGATCCACCTACAAATGTGAACTGACGTTCAAAAATAAAACATTTGAAAACGGACCATTTTCCACATTTCTGAAGCATGACGTAATGGGGGGGTGTTATCTCTTTTGTCGAAAATCAGCCGTTTTTGCTCGAACATTAAATGCCTCCAAATGGTATTTAATTAACTTCCCGAGCCCCTGGAAGCATGAAAATCACTTTAAACATGCTAATTTTAGCTCTAACACTGATGATCCACCTACAAATGTGAACTGACGTTCAAAAATAAAACATTTGAAAACGGACCATTTTCCACATTTCTGAAGCATGACGTAATGGGGGGGTGTTATCTCTTTTGTCGAAAATCAGCCGTTTTTGCTCGAACATTAAATGCCTCCAAATGGTATTTAATTAACTTCCCGAGCCCCTGGAAGCATGAAAATCACTTTAAACATGCTAATTTTAGCTCTAACACTGATGATCCACCTACAAATGTGAACTGACGTTCAAAAATAAAACATTTGAAAACGGACCATTTTCCACATTTCTGAAGCATGACGTAATGGGGGGTGTTATCTCTTTTGTCGAAAATCAGCCGTTTTTGCTCGAACATTAAATGCCTCCAAATGGTATTTATTTCACTTCCCGAGCCCCTGGAAGCATGAAAATCCCTTTAAACATGCTAATTTTAGCTCTAACACTGATGATCCACCTACAAATGTGAACTGACGTTCAAAAATAAAACATTTGAAAACGGACCATTTTCCACATTTCTGAAGCATGACGTAATGGGGGGGTGTTATCTCTTTTGTCGAAAATCAGCCGTTTTTGCTCGAACATTAAATGCCTCCAAATGGTATTTAATTAACTTCCCGAGCCCCTGGAAGCATGAAAATCACTTTAAACATGCTAATTTTAGCTCTAACACTGATGATCCACCTACAAATGTGAACTGACGTTCAAAAATAAAACATTTGAAAACGGACCATTTTCCACATTTCTGAAGCATGACGTAATGGGGTGGTGTTATCTCTTTTGTCGAAAATCAGCCGTTTTTGCTCGAACATTAAATGCCTCCAAATGGTATTTAATTAACTTCCCGAGCCCCTGGAAGCATGAAAATCACTTTAAACATGCTAATTTTAGCTCTAACACTGATGATCCACCTACAAATGTGAACTGACGTTCAAAAATAAAACATTTGAAAACGGACCATTTTCCACATTTCTGAAGCATGACATAATGGGGGGGTGTTATCTCTTTTGTCGAAAATCAGCCGTTTTTGCTCGAACATTAAATGCCTCCAAATGGTATTTAATTAACTTCCCGAGCCCCTGGAAGCATGAAAATCACTTTAAACATGCTAATTTTAGCTCTAACACTGATGATCCACCTACAAATGTGAACTGACGTTCAAAAATAAAACATTTGAAAACGGACCATTTTCCACATTTCTGAAGCATGACGTAATGGGGGGGTGTTATCACTTTTGTCGAAAATCAGCCGTTTTTGCTCGAACATTAAATGCCTCCAAATGGTATTTAATTAACTTCCCGAGCCCCTGGAAGCATGAAAATCACTTTAAACATGCTAATTTTAGCTCTAACACTGATGATCCACCTACAAATGTGAACTGACGTTCAAAAATAAAACATTTGAAAACGGACCATTTTCCACATTTCTGAAGCATGACGTAATGGGGGGGTGTTATCTCTTTTGTCGAAAATCAGCCGTTTTTGCTCGAACATTAAATGCCTCCAAATGGTATTTAATTAACTTCCCGAGCCCCTGGAAGCATGAAAATCACTTTAAACATGCTAATTTTAGCTCTAACACTGATGATCCACCTACAAATGTGAACTGACGTTCAAAAATAAAACATTTGAAAACGGACCATTTTCCACATTTCTGAAGCATGACGTAATGGGGGGGTGTTATCTCTTTTGTCGAAAATCAGCCGTTTTTGCTCGAACATTAAATGCCTCCAAATGGTATTTAATTAACTTCCCGAGCCCCTGGAAGCATGAAAATCACTTTAAACATGCTAATTTTAGCTCTAACACTGATGATCCACCTACAAATGTGAACTGACGTTCAAAAATAAAACATTTGAAAACGGACCATTTTCCACATTTCTGAAGCATGACGTAATGGGGGGTGTTATCTCTTTTGTCGAAAATCAGCCGTTTTTGCTCGAACATTAAATGCCTCCAAATGGTATTTATTTCACTTCCCGAGCCCCTGGAAGCATGAAAATCCCTTTAAACATGCTAATTTTAGCTCTAACACTGATGATCCACCTACAAATGTGAACTGACGTTCAAAAATAAAACATTTGAAAACGGACCATTTTCCACATTTCTGAAGCATGACGTAATGGGGGGGTGTTATCTCTTTTGTCGAAAATCAGCCGTTTTTGCTCGAACATTAAATGCCTCCAAATGGTATTTAATTAACTTCCCGAGCCCCTGGAAGCATGAAAATCACTTTAAACATGCTAATTTTAGCTCTAACACTGATGATCCACCTACAAATGTGAACTGACGTTCAAAAATAAAACATTTGAAAACGGACCATTTTCCACATTTCTGAAGCATGACGTAATGGGGTGGTGTTATCTCTTTTGTCGAAAATCAGCCGTTTTTGCTCGAACATTAAATGCCTCCAAATGGTATTTAATTAACTTCCCGAGCCCCTGGAAGCATGAAAATCACTTTAAACATGCTAATTTTAGCTCTAACACTGATGATCCACCTACAAATGTGAACTGACGTTCAAAAATAAAACATTTGAAAACGGACCATTTTCCACATTTCTGAAGCATGACATAATGGGGGGGTGTTATCTCTTTTGTCGAAAATCAGCCGTTTTTGCTCGAACATTAAATGCCTCCAAATGGTATTTAATTAACTTCCCGAGCCCCTGGAAGCATGAAAATCACTTTAAACATGCTAATTTTAGCTCTAACACTGATGATCCACCTACAAATGTGAACTGACGTTCAAAAATAAAACATTTGAAAACGGACCATTTTCCACATTTCTGAAGCATGACGTAATGGGGGGGTGTTATCTCTTTTGTCAAAAATCTGCCGTTTTTGCTCGAACATTAAATGCCTCCAAATGATATTTAATTAACTTCCCGAGCCCCTGGAAGCATGAAAATCACTTTAAACATGCTAATTTTAGCTCTAACACTGATGATCCACCTACAAATGTGAACTGACGTTCAAAAATAAAACATTTGAAAACGGACCATTTTCCACATTTCTGAAGCATGACGTAATGGGGGGGTGTTATCTCTTTTGTCGAAAATCAGCCGTTTTTGCTCGAACAATAAATGCCTCCAAATGGTATTTAATTAACTTCCCGAGCCCCTGGAAGCATGAAAATCACTTTAAACATGCTAATTTTAGCTCTAACACTGATGATCCACCTACAAATGTGAACTGACGTTCAAAAATAAAACATTTGAAAACGGACCATTTTCCACATTTCTGAAGCATGACGTAATGGGGGGTGTTATCTCTTTTGTCGAAAATCAGCCGTTTTTGCTCGAACATTAAATGCCTCCAAATGGTATTTAATTAACTTCCCGGGGTGAAGAAACCCTTTTTGAGAACTCAGAGTGAGTAAATTGGCCATTTTCATGCACTTTTAACCATTCCATAAATCTTGTGTTTTGGGCCCCTGGAAGCATGAAAATCACTTTAAACATGCTAATTTTAGCTCTAACACTGATGATCCACCTACAAATGTGAACTGATGTTCAAAAATAAAACATTTGAAAACGGACCATTTTCCACATTTCTGAAGCATGACGTAATGGGGGGGTGTTATCTCTTTTGTCGAAAATCAGCCGTTTTTGCTCGAACATTAAATGCCTCCAAATGGTATTTAATTAACTTCCCGAGCCCCTGGAAGCATGAAAATCACTTTAAACATGCTAATTTTAGCTCTAACACTGATGATCCACCTACAAATGTGAACTGACGTTCAAAAATAAAACATTTGAAAACGGACCATTTTCCACATTTCTGAAGCATGACGTAATGGGGGGGTGTTATCTCTTTTGTCTAAAATCAGCCGTTTTTGCTCGAACATTAAATGCCTCCAAATGGTATTTATTTCACTTCCCAAGCCCCTGGATGCATGAAAATCACTTTAAACATGCTAATTTTAGCTCTAACACTGATGATCCACCTACAAATGTGAACTGACGTTCAAAAATAAAACATTTGAAAACGGACCATTTTCCACATTTCTGAAGCATGACGTAATGGGGGGGTGTTATCTCTTTTGTCGAAAATCAGCCGTTTTTGCTCGAACATTAAATGCCTCCAAATGGTATTTAATTAACTTCCCGGGGTGAAGAAACCCTTTTTGAGAACTCAGAGTGAGTAAATTGGCCATTTTCATGCACTTTTAACCATTCCATAAATCTTGTGTTTTGGGCCCCTGGAAGCATGAAAATCACTTTAAACATGCTAATTTTAGCTCTAACACTGATGATCCACCTACAAATGTGAACTGACGTTCAAAAATAAAACACTTGAAAACGGACCATTTTCCACATTTCTGAAGCATGACGTAATGGGGGGGTGTTATCTCTTTTGTCGAAAATCAGCCGTTTTTGCTCGAACATTAAATGCCTCCAAATGGTATTTAATTAACTTCCCGGGGTGAAGAAACCCTTTTTGAGAACTCAGAGTGAGTAAATTGGCCATTTTCATGCACTTTTAACCATTCCATAAATCTTGTGTTTTGGGCCCCTGGAAGCATGAAAATCACTTTAAACATGCTAATTTTAGCTCTAACACTGATGATCCACCTACAAATGTGAACTGACGTTCAAAAATAAAACATTTGAAAACGGACCATTTTCCACATTTCTGAAGCATGACGTAATGGGGGGGTGTTATCTCTTTTGTCGAAAATCAGCCGTTTTTGCTCGAACATTAAATGCCTCCAAATGGTATTTATTTCACTTCCCGAGCCCCTGGAAGCATGAAAATCACTTTAAACATGCTAATTTTAGCTCTAACACTGATGATCCACCTACAAATGTGAACTGACGTTCAAAAATAAAACATTTGAAAACGGACCATTTTCCACATTTCTGAAGCATGACGTAATGGGGGGGTGTTATCTCTTTTGTCGAAAATCAGCCGTTTTTGCTGGAACATTAAATGCCTCCAAATGGTATTTAATTAACTTCCCGGGGTGAAGAAACCCTTTTTGAGAACTCAGAGTGAGTAAATTGGCCATTTTCATGCACTTTTAACCATTCCATAAATCTTGTGTTTTGGGCCCCTGGAAGCATGAAAATCACTTTAAACATGCTAATTTTAGCTCTAACACTGATGATCCACCTACAAATGTGAACTGACGTTCAAAAATAAAACATTTGAAAACTGACCATTTTCCACATTTCTGAAGCATGACGTAATGGGGGGGTGTTATCTCTTTTGTCGAAAATCAGCCGTTTTTGCTCGAACATTAAATGCCTCCAAATGGTATTTATTTCACTTCCCGAGCCCCTGGAAGCATGAAAATCACTTTAAACATGCTAATTTTAGCTCTAACACTGATGATCCACCTACAAATGTGAACTGACGTTCAAAAATAAAACATTTGAAAACGGACCATTTTCCACATTTCTGAAGCATGACGTAATGGGGGGGTGTTATCTCTTTTGTCGAAAATCAGCCGTTTTTGCTCGAACATTAAATGCCTCCAAATGGTATTTATTTCACTTCCCGAGCCCCTGGAAGCATCTAAATCACTTTAAACATGCTAATTTTAGCTCTAACACTGATGATCCACCTACAAATGTGAACTGACGTTCAAAAATAAAACATTTGAAAACTGACCATTTTCCACATTTCTGAAGCATGACGTAATGAAGGGTGTTATCTCTTTTGTCGAAAATCAGCCGTTTTTGCTCGAACATTAAATGCCTCCAAATGGTATTTAATTAACATCCCGGGGTGAAGAAACCCTTTTTGAGTACTCAGAGTGAGTAAATTGGCCATTTTCATGCACTTTTAACCATTCCATAAATCTTGTGTTTTGGGCCCCTGGAAGCATGAAAATCACTTTAAACATGCTAATTTTAGCTCTAACACTGATGATCCACCTACAAATGTGAACTGACGTTCAAAAATAAAACATTTGAAAACGGACCATTTTCCACATTTCTGAAGCATGACGTAATGGGGGGGTGTTATCTCTTTTGTCGAAAATCAGCCGTTTTTGCTCGAACATTAAATGCCTCCAAATGGTATTTAATTAACTTCCCGGGGTGAAGAAACCCTTTTTGAGTACTCAGAGTGAGTAAATTGGCCATTTTCATGCACTTTTAACCATTCCATAAATCTTGTGTTTTGGGCCCCTGGAAGCATGAAAATCACTTTAAACATGCTAATTTTAGCTCTAACACTGATGATCCACCTACAAATGTGAACTGACGTTCAAAAATAAAACATTTGAAAACGGACCATTTTCCACATTTCTGAAGCATGACGTAATGGGGGGGTGTTATCTCTTTTGTCGAAAATCAGCCGTTTTTGCTCGAACATTAAATGCCTCCAAATGGTATTTATTTCACTTCCCGAGCCCCTGGATGCATGAAAATCACTTTAAACATGCTAATTTTAGCTCTAACACTGATGATCCACCTACAAATGTGAACTGACGTTCAAAAATAAAACATTTGAAAACGGACCATTTTCCACATTTCTGAAGCATGACGTAATGGGGGGGTGTTATCTCTTTTGTCGAAAATCAGCCGTTTTTGCTCGAACATTAAATGCCTCCAAATGGTATTTAATTAACTTCCCGGGGTGAAGAAACCCTTTTTGAGAACTCAGAGTGAGTAAATTGGCCATTTTCATGCACTTTTAACCATTCCATAAATCTTGTGTTTTGGGCCCCTGGAAGCATGAAAATCACTTTAAACATGCTAATTTTAGCTCTAACACTGATGATCCACCTACAAATGTGAACTGACGTTCAAAAATAAAACACTTGAAAACGGACCATTTTCCACATTTCTGAAGCATGACGTAATGGGGGGGGGTGTTATCTCTTTTGTCGAAAATCAGCCGTTTTTGCTCGAACATTAAATGCCTCCAAATGGTATTTAATTAACTTCCCGGGGTGAAGAAACCCTTTTTGAGAACTCAGAGTGAGTAAATTGGCCATTTCCATGCACTTTTAACCATTCCATAAATCTTGTGTTTTGGGCCCCTGGAAGCATGAAAATCACTTTAAACATGCTAATTTTAGCTCTAACACTGATGATCCACCTACAAATGTGAACTGACGTTCAAAAATAAAACATTTGAAAACGGACCATTTTCCACATTTCTGAAGCATGACGTAATGGGGGGGTGTTATCTCTTTTGTCGAAAATCAGCCGTTTTTGCTCGAACATTAAATGCCTCCAAATGGTATTTATTTCACTTCCCAAGCCCCTGGAAGCATGAAAATCACTTTAAACATGCTAATTTTAGCTCTAACACTGATGATCCACCTACAAATGTGAACTGACGTTCAAAAATAAAACATTTGAAAACGGACCATTTTCCACATTTCTGAAGCATGACGTAATGGGGGGTGTTATCTCTTTTGTCGAAAATCAGCCGTTTTTGCTGGAACATTAAATGCCTCCAAATGGTATTTAATTAACTTTCCGGGGTGAAGAAACCCTTTTTGAGAACTCAGAGTGAGTAAATTGGCCATTTTCATGCACTTTTAACCATTCCATAAATCTTGTGTTTTGGGCCCCTGGAAGCATGAAAATCACTTTAAACATGCTAATTTTAGCTCTAACACTGATGATCCACCTACAAATGTGAACTGACGTTCAAAAATAAAACATTTGAAAACGGACCATTTTCCACATTTCTGAAGCATGACGTAATGGGTGGGTGTTATCTCTTTTGTCGAAAATCAGCCGTTTTTGCTCGAACATTAAATGCCTCCAAATGGTATTTAATTAACTTCCCGGGGTGAAGAAACCCTTTTTGAGTACTCAGAGTGAGTAAATTGGCCATTTTCATGCACTTTTAACCATTCCATAAATCTTGTGTTTTGGGCCCCTGGAAGCATGAAAATCACTTTAAACATTCTAATTTTAGCTCTAACACTGATGATCCACCTACAAATGTGAACTGACGTTCAAAAATAAAACATTTGAAAACGGACCATTTTCCACATTTCTGAAGCATGACGTAATGGGGGGGTGTTATCTCTTTTGTCGAAAATCAGCCGTTTTTGCTCGAACATTAAATGCCTCCAAATGGTATTTAATTAACTTCCCGAGCCCCTGGAAGCATGAAAATCACTTTAAACATGCTAATTTTAGCTCTAACACTGATGATCCACCTACAAATGTGAACTGACGTTCAAAAATAAAACATTTGAAAAAAGACCATTTTCCACATTTCTGAAGCATGACGTAATGGGGGGGTGTTATCTCTTTTGTCGAAAATCAGCCGTTTTTGCTCGAACATTAAATGCCTCCAAATGGTATTTATTTCACTTCCCGAGCCCCTGGAAGCATGAAAATCACTTTAAACATGCTAATTTTAGCTCTAACACTGATGATCCACCTACAAATGTGAACTGACGTTCAAAAATAAAACATTTGAAAACGGACCATTTTCCACATTTCTGAAGCATGACGTAATGGGGGGGGGTTATCTCTTTTGTCGAAAATCAGCCGTTTTTGCTGGAACATTAAATGCCTCCAAATGGTATTTAATTAACTTTCCGGGGTGAAGAAACCCTTTTTGAGAACTCAGAGTGAGTAAATTGGCCATTTTCATGCACTTTTAACCATTCCATAAATCTTGTGTTTTGGGCCCCTGGAAGCATGAAAATCACTTTAAACATGCTAATTTTAGCTCTAACACTGATGATCCACCTACAAATGTGAACTGACGTTCAAAAATAAAACATTTGAAAACGGACCATTTTCCACATTTCTGAAGCATGATGTAATGGGTGGGTGTTATCTCTTTTGTCGAAAATCAGCCGTTTTTGCTCGAACATTAAATGCCTCCAAATGGTATTTAATTAACTTCCCGGGGTGAAGAAACCCTTTTTGAGTACTCAGAGTGAGTAAATTGGCCATTTTCATGCACTTTTAACCATTCCATAAATCTTGTGTTTTGGGCCCCTGGAAGCATGAAAATCACTTTAAACATGCTAATTTTAGCTCTAACACTGATGATCCACCTACAAATGTGAACTGACGTTCAAAAATAAAACATTTGAAAACGGACCATTTTCCACATTTCTGAAGCATGACGTAATGGGGGGGTGTTATCTCTTTTGTCGAAAATCAGCCGTTTTTGCTCGAACATTAAATGCCTCCAAATGGTATTTAATTAACTTCCCGAGCCCCTGGAAGCATGAAAATCACTTTAAACATGCTAATTTTAGCTCTAACACTGATGATCCACCTACAAATGTGAACTGACGTTCAAAAATAAAACATTTGAAAACGGACCATTTTCCACATTTCTGAAGCATGACGTAATGGGGGGGTGTTATCTCTTTTGTCGAAAATCAGCCGTTTTTGCTCGAACATTAAATGCCTCCAAATGGTATTTATTTCACTTCCCGAGCCCCTGGAAGCATGAAAATCACTTTAAACATGCTAATTTTAGCTCTAACACTGATGATCCACCTACAAATGTGAACTGACGTTCAAAAATAAAACATATGAAAACGGACCATTTTCCACATTTCTGAAGCATGACGTAATGGGGGGGTGTTATCTCTTTTGTCGAAAATCAGCCGTTTTTGCTCGAACATTAAATGCCTCCAAATGGTATTTAATTAACTTCCCGGGGTGAAGAAACCCTTTTTAAGAACTCAGAGTGAGTAAATTGGCCATTTTCATGCACTTTTAACCATTCCATAAATCTTGTGTTTTGGGCCCCTGGAAGCATGAAAATCACTTTAAACATGCTAATTTTAGCTCTAACACTGATGATCCACCTACAAATGTGAACTGACGTTCAAAAATAAAACATTTGAAAACGGACCATTTTCCACATTTCTGAAGCATGACGTAATGGGGGGGGGTGTTATCTCTTTTGTCGAAAATCAGCCGTTTTTGCTCGAACATTAAATGCCTCCAAATGGTATTTAATTAACTTCCCGAGCCCCTGGAAGCATGAAAATCACTTTAAACATGCTAATTTTAGCTCTAACACTGATGATCCACCTACAAATGTGAACTGACGTTCAAAAATAAAACATTTGAAAACGGACCATTTTCCACATTTCTGAAGCATGACGTAATGGGGGGGTGTTATCTCTTTTGTCGAAAATCAGCCGTTTTTTCTCGAACATTAAATGCCTCCAAAGGGTATTTAATTAACTTCCCGAGCCCCTGGAAGCATGAAAATCACTTTAAACATGCTAATTTTAGCTCTAATACTGATGATCCACCTACAAATGTGAACTGACGTTCAAAAATAAAACATTTGAAAACGGACCATTTTCCACATTTCTGAAGCATGACGTAATGGGGGGGTGTTATCTCTTTTGCCGAAAATCAGCCGTTTTTGCTCGAACATTAAATGCCTCCAAATGGTATTTAATTAACTTCCCGAGCCCCTGGAAGCATGAAAATCACTTTAAACATTCTAATTTTAGCTCTAACACTGATGATCCACCTACAAATGTGAACTGATGTTCAAAAATAAAACATTTGAAAACGGACCATTTTCCACATTTCTGAAGAATGACGTAATGGGGGGTGTTATCTCTTTTGTCGAAAATCAGCCGTTTTTGCTCGAACATTAAATGCCTCCAAATGGTATTTATTTCACTTCCCGAGCCCCTGGAAGCATGAAAATCCCTTTAAACATGCTAATTTTAGCTCTAACACTGATGATCCACCTACAAATGTGAACTGACGTTCAAAAATAAAACATTTGAAAACGGACCATTTTCCACATTTCTGAAGCATGACGTAATGGGGGGGTGTTATCTCTTTTGTCGAAAATCAGCCGTTTTTGCTCGAACATTAAATGCCTCCAAATGGTATTTAATTAACTTCCCGGGGTGAAGAAACCCTTTTTGAGAACTCAGAGTGAGTAAATTGGCCATTTTCATGCACTTTTAACCATTCCATAAATCTTGTGTTTTGGGCCCCTGGAAGCATGAAAATCACTTTAAACATGCTAATTTTAGCTCTAACACTGATGATCCACCTACAAATGTGAACTGACGTTCAAAAATAAAACATTTGAAAACGGACCATTTTCCACATTTCTGAAGCATGACGTAATGGGGGGGTGTTATCTCTTTTGTCGAAAATCAGCCGTTTTTGCTCGAACATTAAATGCCTCCAAATGGTATTTATTTCACTTCCCGAGCCCCTGGAAGCATGAAAATCACTTTAAACATGCTAATTTTAGCTCTAACACTGATGATCCACCTACAAATGTGAACTGACGTTCAAAAATAAAACATTTGAAAACGGACCATTTTCCACATTTCTGAAGCATGACGTAATGGGGGGGTGTTATCTCTTTTGTCGAAAATCAGCCGTTTTTGCTCGAACATTAAATGCCTCCAAATGGTATTTAATTAACTTCCAGAGCCCCTGGAAGCATGAAAATCACTTTAAACATGCTAATTTTAGCTCTAACACTGATGATCCACCTACAAATGTGAACTGACGTTCAAAAATAAAACATTTGAAAACGGACCATTTTCCACATTTCTGAAGCATGACATAATGGGGGGGTGTTATCTCTTTTGTCGAAAATCAGCCGTTTTTGCTCGAACATTAAATGCCTCCAAATGGTATTCAATTAACTTCCCGAGCCCCTGGAAGCATGAAAATCACTTTAAACATGCTAATTTTAGCTCTAACACTGATGATCCACCTACAAATGTGAACTGACGTTCAAAAATAAAACATTTGAAAACGGACCATTTTCCACATTTCTGAAGCATGACGTAATGGGGGGGTGTTATCTCTTTTGTCAAAAATCAGCCGTTTTTGCTGGAACATTAAATGCCTCCAAATGATATTTAATTAACTTCCCGAGCCCCTGGAAGCATGAAAATCACTTTAAACATGCTAATTTTAGCTCTAACACTGATGATCCACCTACAAATGTGAACTGACGTTCAAAAATAAAACATTTGAAAACGGACCATTTTCCACATTTCTGAAGCATGACGTAATGGGGGGTGTTATCTCTTTTGTCGAAAATCTGCCGTTTTTGCTCGAACATTAAATGCCTCCAAATGGTATTTAATTAACTTCCCGAGCCCCTGGAAGCATGAAAATCACTTTAAACATGCTAATTTTAGCTCTAACACTGATGATCCACCTACAAATGTGAACTGACGTTCAAAAATAAAACATTTGAAAACGGACCATTTTCCACATTTCTGAAGCATGACGTAATGGGGGGTGTTATCTCTTTTGTCGAAAATCAGCCGTTTTTGCTCGAACATTAAATGCCTCCAAATGGTATTTAATTAACTTTCCGGGGTGAAGAAACCCTTTTTGAGAACTCAGAGTGAGTAAATTGGCCATTTTCATGCACTTTTAACCATTCCATAAATCTTGTGTTTTGGGCCCCTGGAAGCATGAAAATCACTTTAAACATGCTAATTTTAGCTCTAACACTGATGATCCACCTACAAATGTGAACTGACGTTCAAAAATAAAACATTTGAAAACGGACCATTTTCCACATTTCTGAAGCATGACGTAATGGGGGGGTGTTATCTCTTTTGTCGAAAATCAGCCGTTTTTGCTCGAACATTAAATGCCTCCAAATGGTATTTAATTAACTTCCCGAGCCCCTGGAAGCATGAAAATCACTTTAAACATGCTAATTTTAGCTCTAACACTGATGATCCACCTACAAATGTGAACTGACGTTCAAAAATAAAACATTTGAAAACGGACCATTTTCCACATTTCTGAAGCATGACGTAATGGGGGGGTGTTATCTCTTTTGTCGAAAATCAGCCGTTTTTGCTCGAACATTAAATGCCTCCAAATGGTATTTATTTCACTTCCCGAGCCCCTGGATGCATGGAAATCACTTTAAACATGCTGATTTTAGCTCTAACACTGATGATCCACCTACAAATGTGAACTGACGTTCAAAAATAAAACATTTGAAAACGGACCATTTTCCACATTTCTGAAGCATGACGTAATGGGGGGGTGTTATCTCTTTTGTCGAAAATCAGCCGTTTTTGCTCGAACATTAAATGCCTCCAAATGGTATTTAATTAACTTCCCGGGGTGAAGAAACCCTTTTTGAGAACTCAGAGTGAGTAAATTGGCCATTTTCATGCACTTTTAACCATTCCATAAATCTTGTGTTTTGGGCCCCTGGAAGCATGAAAATCACTTTAAACATGCTAATTTTAGCTCTAACACTGATGATCCACCTACAAATGTGAACTGACGTTCAAAAATAAAACACTTGAAAACGGACCATTTTCCACATTTCTGAAGCATGACGTAATGGGGGGGGTGTTATCTCTTTTGTCGAAAATCAGCCGTTTTTGCTCGAACATTAAATGCCTCCAAATGGTATTTAATTAACTTCCCGGGGTGAAGAAACCCTTTTTGAGAACTCAGAGTGAGTAAATTGGCCATTTTCATGCACTTTTAACCATTCCATAAATCTTGTGTTTTGGGCCCCTGGAAGCATGAAAATCACTTTAAACATGCTAATTTTAGCTCTAACACTGATGATCCACCTACAAATGTGAACTGACGTTCAAAAATAAAACATTTGAAAACGGACCATTTTCCACATTTCTGAAGCATGACGTAATGGGGGGGTGTTATCTCTTTTGTCGAAAATCAGCCGTTTTTGCTCGAACATTAAATGCCTCCAAATGGTATTTATTTCACTTCCCGAGCCCCTGGAAGCATCAAAATCACTTTAAACATGCTAATTTTAGCTCTAACACTGATGATCCACCTACAAATGTTAACTGACGTTCAAAAATAAAACATTTGAAAACTGACCATTTTCCACATTTCTGAAGCATGACGTAATGAAGGGTGTTATCTCTTTTGTCGAAAATCAGCCGTTTTTGCTCGAACATTAAATGCCTCCAAATGGTATTTAATTAACATCCCGGGGTGAAGAAACCCTTTTTGAGTACTCAGAGTGAGTAAATTGGCCATTTTCATGCACTTTTAACCATTCCATAAATCTTGTGTTTTGGGCCCCTGGAAGCATGAAAATCACTTTAAACATGCTAATTTTAGCTCTAACACTGATGATCCACCTACAAATGTGAACTGACGTTCAAAAATAAAACATTTGAAAACGGACCATTTTCCACATTTCTGAAGCATGACGTAATGGGGGGGTGTTATTTCTTTTGTCGAAAATCAGCCGTTTTTAGTCGAACATTAAATGCCTCCAAATGGTATTTAATTAACTTCCCGGGGTGAAGAAACCCTTTTTGAGTACTCAGAGTGAGTAAATTGGCCATTTTCATGCACTTTTAACCATTCCATAAATCTTGTGTTTTGGGCCCCTGGAAGCATGAAAATCACTTTAAACATGCTAATTTTAGCTCTAACACTGATGATCCACCTACAAATGTGAACTGACGTTCAAAAATAAAACATTTGAAAACGGACCATTTTCCACATTTCTGAAGCATGACGTAATGGGGGGGTGTTATCTCTTTTGTCGAAAATCAGCCATTTTTGCTCGAACATTAAATGCCTCCAAATGGTATTTATTTCACTTCCCGAGCCCCTGGATGCATGAAAATCACTTTAAACATGCTAATTTTAGCTCTAACACTGATGATCCACCTACAAATGTGAACTGACGTTCAAAAATAAAACATTTGAAAACGGACCATTTTCCACATTTCTGAAGCATGACGTAATGGGGGGGTGTTATCTCTTTTGTCGAAAATCAGCCGTTTTTGCTCGAACATTAAATGCCTCCAAATGGTATTTAATTAACTTCCCGGGGTGAAGAAACCCTTTTTGAGAACTCAGAGTGAGTAAATTGGCCATTTTCATGCACTTTTAACCATTCCATAAATCTTGTGTTTTGGGCCCCTGGAAGCATGAAAATCACTTTAAACATGCTAATTTTAGCTCTAACACTGATGATCCACCTACAAATGTGAACTGACGTTCAAAAATAAAACACTTGAAAACGGACCATTTTCCACATTTCTGAAGCATGACGTAATGGGGGGGGTGTTATCTCTTTTGTCGAAAATCAGCCGTTTTTGCTCGAACATTAAATGCCTCCAAATGGTATTTAATTAACTTCCCGAGCCCCTGGAAGCATGAAAATCACTTTAAACATGCTAATTTTAGCTCTAACACTGATGATCCACCTACAAATGTGAACTGACGTTCAAAAATAAAACATTTGAAAACGGACCATTTTCCACATTTCTGAAGCATGACGTAATGGGGGGGTGTTATCTCTTTTGTCGAAAATCAGCCGTTTTTGCTCGAACATTAAATGCCTCCAAATGGTATTTAATTAACTTCCCGAGCCCCTGGAAGCATGAAAATCACTTTAAACATGCTAATTTTAGCTCTAACACTGATGATCCACCTACAAATGTGAACTGACGTTCAAAAATAAAACATTTGAAAACGGACCATTTTCCACATTTCTGAAGCATGACGTAATGGGGGGGGGGGTGTTATCTCTTTTGTCGAAAATCAGCCGTTTTTGCTCGAACATTAAATGCCTCCAAATGGTATTTAATTAACTTCCCGAGCCCCTGGAAGCATGAAAATCACTTTAAACATGCTAATTTTAGCTCTAACACTGATGATCCACCTACAAATGTGAACTGACGTTCAAAAATAAAACATTTGAAAACGGACCATTTTCCACATTTCTGAAGCATGACGTAATGGGGGGGTGTTATCTCTTTTGTCGAAAATCAGCCGTTTTTGCTCGAACATTAAATGCCTCCAAAGGGTATTTAATTAACTTCCCGAGCCCCTGGAAGCATGAAAATCACTTTAAACATGCTAATTTTAGCTCTAACACTGATGATCCACCTACAAATGTGAACTGACGTTCAAAAATAAAACATTTGAAAACGGACCATTTTCCACATTTCTGAAGCATGACGTAATGGGGGGGTGTTATCTCTTTTGTCGAAAATCAGCCGTTTTTGCTCGAACATTAAATGCCTCCAAATGGTATTTAATTAACTTCCCGAGCCCCTGGAAGCATGAAAATCACTTTAAACATTCTAATTTTAGCTCTAACACTGATGATCCACCTACAAATGTGAACTGACGTTCAAAAATAAAACATTTGAAAACGGACCATTTTCCACATTTCTGAAGCATGACGTAATGGGGGGTGTTATCTCTTTTGTCGAAAATCAGCC
The DNA here is from genome assembly GCF_964263255.1 of Lissotriton vulgaris. Taxonomy (NCBI): domain Eukaryota; kingdom Metazoa; phylum Chordata; class Amphibia; order Caudata; family Salamandridae; genus Lissotriton; species Lissotriton vulgaris. The sequence continues at coordinate 453,245 of NW_028253316.1, forward strand.
GTTTTTGCTCGAACATTAAATGCCTCCAAATGGTATTTATTTCACTTCCCGAGCCCCTGGAAGCATGAAAATCCCTTTAAACATGCTAATTTTAGCTCTAACACTGATGGTCCACCTACAAATGTGAACTGACGTTCAAAAATAAAACATTTGAAAACGGACCATTTTCCACATTTCTGAAGCATGACGTAATGGGGGGGTGTTATCTCTTTTGTCGAAAATCAGCCGTTTTTGCTCGAACATTAAATGCCTCCAAATGGTATTTAATTAACTTCCCGGGGTGAAGAAACCCTTTTTGAGAACTCAGAGTGAGTAAATTGGCCATTTTCATGCACTTTTAACCATTCCATAAATCTTGTGTTTTGGGCCCCTGGAAGCATGAAAATCACTTTAAACATGCTAATTTTAGCTCTAACACTGATGATCCACCTACAAATGTGAACTGACGTTCAAAAATAAAACATTTGAAAACGGACCATTTTCCACATTTCTGAAGCATGACGTAATGGGGGGGTGTTATCTCTTTTGTCGAAAATCAGCCGTTTTTGCTCGAACATTAAATGCCTCCAAATGGTATTTATTTCACTTCCCGAGCCCCTGGAAGCATGAAAATCACTTTAAACATGCTAATTTTAGCTCTAACACTGATGATCCACCTACAAATGTGAACTGACGTTCAAAAATAAAACATTTGAAAACGGACCATTTTCCACATTTCTGAAGCATGACGTAATGGGGGGGTGTTATCTCTTTTGTCGAAAATCAGCCGTTTTTGCTCGAACATTAAATGCCTCCAAATGGTATTTAATTAACTTCCTGAGCCCCTGGAAGCATGAAAATCCCTTTAAACATGCTAATTTTAGCTCTAACACTGATGATCCACCTACAAATGTGAACTGACGTTCAAAAATAAAACATTTGAAAACGGACCATTTTCCACATTTCTGAAGCATGACGTAATGGGGTGGTGTTATCTCTTTTGTCGAAAATCAGCCGTTTTTGCTCGAACATTAAATGCCTCCAAATGGTATTTAAATAACTTCCCGAGCCCCTGGAAGCATGAAAATCACTTTAAACATGCTAATTTTAGCTCTAACACTGATGATCCACCTACAAATGTGAACTGACGTTCAAAAATAAAACATTTGAAAACGGACCATTTTCCACATTTCTGAAGCATGACGTAATGGGGTGGTGTTATCTCTTTTGTCGAAAATCAGCCGTTTTTGCTCGAACATTAAATGCCTCCAAATGGTATTTAATTAACTTCCAGAGCCCCTGGAAGCATGAAAATCACTTTAAACATGCTAATTTTAGCTCTAACACTGATGATCCACCTACAAATGTGAACTGACGTTCAAAAATAAAACATTTGAAAACGGACCATTTTCCACATTTCTGAAGCATGACGTAATGGGGGGGTGTTATCTCTTTTGTCGAAAATCAGCCGTTTTTGCTCGAACATTAAATGCCTCCAAATGGTATTTAATTAACTTCCCGAGCCCCTGGAAGCATGAAAATCACTTTAAACATGCTAATTTTAGCTCTAACACTGATGATCCACCTACAAATGTGAACTGACGTTCAAAAATAAAACATTTGAAAACGGACCATTTTCCACATTTCTGAAGCATGACGTAATGGGGGGTGTTATCTCTTTTGTCGAAAATCAGCCGTTTTTGCTCGAACATTAAATGCCTCCAAATGGTATTTAATTAACTTTCCGGGGTGAAGAAACCCTTTTTGAGAACTCAGAGTGAGTAAATTGGCCATTTTCATGCACTTTTAACCATTCCATAAATCTTGTGTTTTGGGCCCCTGGAAGCATGAAAATCACTTTAAACATGCTAATTTTAGCTCTAACACTGATGATCCACCTACAAATGTGAACTGACGTTCAAAAATAAAACATTTGAAAACGGACCATTTTCCACATTTCTGAAGCATGACGTAATGGGGGGGTGTTATCTCTTTTGTCGAAAATCAGCCGTTTTTGCTCGAACATTAAATGCCTCCAAATGGTATTTAATTAACTTCCCGAGCCCCTGGAAGCATGAAAATCACTTTAAACATGCTAATTTTAGCTCTAACACTGATGATCCACCTACAAATGTGAACTGACGTTCAAAAATAAAACATTTGAAAACGGACCATTTTCCACATTTCTGAAGCATGACGTAATGGGGGGGTGTTATCTCTTTTGTCGAAAATCAGCCGTTTTTGCTCGAACATTAAATGCCTCCAAATGGTATTTAATTAACTTCCCGAGCCCCTGGAAGCATGAAAATCACTTTAAACATGCTAATTTTAGCTCTAACACTGATGATCCACCTACAAATGTGAACTGACGTTCAAAAATAAAACATTTGAAAACGGACCATTTTCCACATTTCTGAAGCATGACGTAATGGGGGGGTGTTATCTCTTTTGTCGAAAATCAGCCGTTTTTGCTCGAACATTAAATGCCTCCAAATGGTATTTATTTCACTTCCCGAGCCCCTGGAAGCATCAAAATCACTTTAAACATGCTAATTTTAGCTCTAACACTGATGATCCACCTACAAATGTTAACTGACGTTCAAAAATAAAACATTTGAAAACTGACCATTTTCCACATTTCTGAAGCATGACGTAATGAAGGGTGTTATCTCTTTTGTCGAAAATCAGCCGTTTTTGCTCGAACATTAAATGCCTCCAAATGGTATTTAATTAACATCCCGGGGTGAAGAAACCCTTTTTGAGTACTCAGAGTGAGTAAATTGGCCATTTTCATGCACTTTTAACCATTCCATAAATCTTGTGTTTTGGGCCCCTGGAAGCATGAAAATCACTTTAAACATGCTAATTTTAGCTCTAACACTGATGATCCACCTACAAATGTGAACTGACGTTCAAAAATAAAACATTTGAAAACGGACCATTTTCCACATTTCTGAAGCATGACGTAATGGGGGGGTGTTATCTCTTTTGTCGAAAATCAGCCGTTTTTGCTCGAACATTAAATGCCTCCAAATGGTATTTAATTAACTTCCCGGGGTGAAGAAACCCTTTTTGAGTACTCAGAGTGAGTAAATTGGCCATTTTCATGCACTTTTAACCATTCCATAAATCTTGTGTTTTGGGCCCCTGGAAGCATGAAAATCACATTAAACATGCTAATTTTAGCTCTAACACTGATGATCCACCTACAAATGTGAACTGACGTTCAAAAATAAAACATTTGAAAACGGACCATTTTCCACATTTCTGAAGCATGACGTAATGGGGGGGTGTTATCTCTTTTGTCGAAAATCAGCCGTTTTTGCTCGAACATTAAATGCCTCCAAATGGTATTTATTTCACTTCCCGAGCCCCTGGATGCATGAAAATCACTTTAAACATGCTAATTTCAGCTCTAACACTGATGATCCACCTACAAATGTGAACTGACGTTCAAAAATAAAACATTTGAAAACGGACCATTTTCCACATTTCTGAAGCATGACGTAATGGGGGGGTGTTATCTCTTTTGTCGAAAATCAGCCGTTTTTGCTCGAACATTAAATGCCTCCAAATGGTATTTAATTAACTTCCCGGGGTGAAGAAACCCTTTTTGAGAACTCAGAGTGAGTAAATTGGCCATTTTCATGCACTTTTAACCATTCCATAAATCTTGTGTTTTGGGCCCCTGGAAGCATGAAAATCACTTTAAACATGCTAATTTTAGCTCTAACACTGATGATCCACCTACAAATGTGAACTGACGTTCAAAAATAAAACACTTGAAAACGGACCATTTTCCACATTTCTGAAGCATGACGTAATGGGGGGGGTGTTATCTCTTTTGTCGAAAATCAGCCGTTTTTGCTCTAACATTAAATGCCTCCAAATGGTATTTAATAAACTTCCCGGGGTGAAGAAACCCTTTTTGAGAACTCAGAGTGAGTAAATTGGCCATTTTCATGCACTTTTAACCATTCCATAAATCTTGTGTTTTGGGCCCCTGGAAGCATGAAAATCACTTTAAACATGCTAATTTTAGCTCTAACACTGATGATCCACCTACAAATGTGAACTGACGTTCAAAAATAAAACATTTGAAAACGGACCATTTTCCACATTTCTGAAGCATGACGTAATGGGGGGGTGTTATCTCTTTTGTCGAAAATCAGCCGTTTTTGCTCGAACATTAAATGCCTCCAAATGGTATTTATTTCACTTCCCGAGCCCCTGGAAGCATGAAAATCACTTTAAACATGCTAATTTTAGCTCTAACACTGATGATCCACCTACAAATGTGAACTGACGTTCAAAAATAAAACATTTGAAAACGGACCATTTTCCACATTTCTGAAGCATGACGTAATGGGGGGGTGTTATCTCTTTTGTCGAAAATCAGCCGTTTTTGCTGGAACATTACATGCCTCCAAATGGTATTTAATTAACTTTCCGGGGTGAAGAAACCCTTTTTGAGAACTCAGAGTGAGTAAATTGGCCATTTTCATGCACTTTTAACCATTCCATAAATCTTGTGTTTTGGGCCCCTGGAAGCATGAAAATCACTTTAAACATGCTAATTTTAGCTCTAACACTGATGATCCACCTACAAATGTGAACTGACGTTCAAAAATAAAACATTTGAGAACGGACCATTTTCCACATTTCTGAAGCATGACGTAATGGGGGGGTGTTATCTCTTTTGTCGAAAATCAGCCGTTTTTGCTCGAACATTAAATGCCTCCAAATGGTATTTAATTAACTTCCCGGGGTGAAGAAACCCTTTTTGAGTACTCAGAGTGAGTAAATTGGCCATTTTCATGCACTTTTAACCATTCCATAAATCTTGTGTTTTGGGCCCCTGGAAGCATGAAAATCACTTTAAACATGCTAATTTTAGCTCTAACACTGATGATCCACCTACAAATGTGAACTGACGTTCAAAAATAAAACATTTGAAAACGGACCATTTTCCACATTTCTGAAGCATGACGTAATGGGGGGGTGTTATCTCTTTTGTCGAAAATCAGCCGTTTTTGCTCGAACATTAAATGCCTCCAAATGGTATTTATTTCACTTCCCGAGCCCCTGGATGCATGAAAATCACTTTAAACATGCTAATTTCAGCTCTAACACTGATGATCCACCTACAAATGTGAACTGACGTTCAAAAATAAAACATTTGAAAACGGACCATTTTCCACATTTCTGAAGCATGACGTAATGGGGGGGTGTTATCTCTTTTGTCGAAAATCAGCCGTTTTTGCTCGAACATTAAATGCCTCCAAATGGTATTTAATTAACTTCCCGGGGTGAAGAAACCCTTTTTGAGAACTCAGAGTGAGTAAATTGGCCATTTTCATGCACTTTTAACCATTCCATAAATCTTGTGTTTTGGGCCCCTGGAAGCATGAAAATCACTTTAAACATGCTAATTTTAGTTCTAACACTGATGATCCACCTACAAATGTGAACTGACGTTCAAAAATAAAACACTTGAAAACGGACCATTTTCCACATTTCTGAAGCATGACGTAATGGGGGGGGTGTTATCTCTTTTGTCGAAAATCAGCCGTTTTTGCTCGAACATTAAATGCCTCCAAATGGTATTTAATTAACTTCCCGGGGTGAAGAAACCCTTTTTGAGAACTCAGAGTGAGTAAATTGGCCATTTTCATGCACTTTTAACCATTCCATAAATCTTGTGTTTTGGGCCCCTGGAAGCATGAAAATCACTTTAAACATGCTAATTTTAGCTCTAACACTGATGATCCACCTACAAATGTGAACTGACGTTCAAAAATAAAACATTTGAAAACGGACCATTTTCCACATTTCTGAAGCATGACGTAATGGGGGGGTGTTATCTCTTTTGTCGAAAATCAGCCGTTTTTGCTCGAACATTAAATGCCTCCAAATGGTATTTATTTCACTTCCCGAGCCCCTGGAAGCATGAAAATCACTTTAAACATGCTAATTTTAGCTCTAACACTGATGATCCACCTACAAATGTGAACTGACGTTCAAAAATAAAACATTTGAAAACGGACCATTTTCCACATTTCTGAAGCATGACGTAATGGGGGGGTGTTATCTCTTTTGTCGAAAATCAGCCGTTTTTGCTGGAACATTAAATGCCTCCAAATGGTATTTAATTAACTTTCCGGGGTGAAGAAACCCTTTTTGAGAACTCAGAGTGAGTAAATTGGCCATTTTCATGCACTTTTAACCATTCCATAAATCTTGTGTTTTGGGCCCCTGGAAGCATGAAAATCACTTTAAACATGCTAATTTTAGCTCTAACACTGATGATCCACCTACAAATGTGAACTGACGTTCAAAAATAAAACATTTGAGAACGGACCATTTTCCACATTTCTGAAGCATGACGTAATGGGGGGGTGTTATCTCTTTTGTCGAAAATCAGCCGTTTTTGCTCGAACATTAAATGCCTCCAAATGGTATTTATTTCACTTCCCGAGCCCCTGGAAGCATGAAAATCACTTTAAACATGCTAATTTTAGCTCTAACACTGATGATCCACCTACAAATGTGAACTGACGTTCAAAAATAAAACATTTGAAAACTGACCATTTTCCACATTTCTGAAGCATGACGTAATAAAGGGTGTTATCTCTTTTGTCGAAAATCAGCCGTTTTTGCTCGAACATTAAATGCCTTCAAATGGTATTTAATTAACTTCCCGGGGTGAAGAAACCCTTTTTGAGTACTCAGAGAGAGTAAATTGGCCATTTTCATGCACTTTTAACCATTCCATAAATCTTGTGTTTTGGGCCCCTGGAAGCATGAAAATCACTTTAAACATGCTAATTTTAGCTCTAACACTGATGATCCACCTACAAATGTGAACTGACGTTCAAAAATAAAACATTTGAAAACGGACCATTTTCCACATTTCTGAAGCATGACGTAATGGGTGGGTGTTATCTCTTTTGTCGAAAATCAGCCGTTTTTGCTCGAACATTAAATGCCTCCAAATGGTATTTAATTAACTTCCCGGGGTGAAGAAACCCTTTTTGAGTACTCAGAGAGAGTAAATTGGCCATTTTCATGCACTTTTAACCATTCCATAAATCTTGTGTTTTGGGCCCCTGGAAGCATGAAAATCACTTTAAACATGCTAATTTTAGCTCTAACACTGATGATCCACCTACAAATGTGAACTGACGTTCAAAAATAAAACATTTGAAAACGGACCATTTTCCACATTTCTGAAGCATGACGTAATGGGGGGGTGTTATCTCTTTTGTCGAAAATCAGCCGTTTTTGCTCGAACATTAAATGCCTCCAAATGGTATTTAATTAACTTCCCGAGCCCCTGGAAGCATGAAAATCACTTTAAACATGCTAATTTTAGCTCTAACACTGATGATCCACCTACAAATGTGAACTGACGTTCAAAAATAAAACATTTGAAAACGGACCATTTTCCACATTTCTGAAGCATGACGTAATGGGGGGGTGTTATCTCTTTTGTCGAAAATCAGCCGTTTTTGCTCGAACATTAAATGCCTCCAAATGGTATTTATTTCACTTCCCGAGCCCCTGGAAGCATGAAAATCACTTTAAACATGCTAATTTTAGCTCTAACACTGATGATCCACCTACAAATGTGAACTGACGTTCAAAAATAAAACATTTGAAAACGGACCATTTTCCACATTTCTGAAGCATGACGTAATGGGGGGGTGTTATCTCTTTTGTCAAAAATCAGCCGTTTTTGCTCGAACATTAAATGCCTCCAAATGGTATTTAATTAACTTCCCGGGGTGAAGAAACCCTTTTTAAGAACTCAGAGTGAGTAAATTGGCCATTTTCATGCACTTTTAACCATTCCATAAATCTTGTGTTTTGGGCCCCTAGAAGCATGAAAATCACTTTAAACATGCTAATTTTAGCTCTAACACTGATGATCCACCTACAAATGTGAACTGACGTTCAAAAATAAAACATTTGAAAACTGACCATTTTCCACATTTCTGAAGCATGACGTAATGGGGGGGGGGTGTTATCTCTTTTGTCGAAAATCAGCCGTTTTTGCTCGAACATTAAATGCCTCCAAATGGTATTTAATTAACTTCCCGAGCCCCTGGAAGCATGAAAATCACTTTAAACATGCTAATTTTAGCTCTAACACTGATGATCCACCTACAAATGTGAACTGACGTTCAAAAATAAAACATTTGAAAACGGACCATTTTCCACATTTCTGAAGCATGACATAATGGGGGGGTGTTATCTCTTTTGTCGAAAATCAGCCGTTTTTGCTCGAACATTAAATGCCTCCAAAGGGTATTTAATTAACTTCCCGAGCCCCTGGAAGCATGAAAATCACTTTAAACATGCTAATTTTAGCTCTAACACTGATGATCCACCTACAAATGTGAACTGACGTTCAAAAATAAAACATTTGAAAACGGACCATTTTCCACATTTCTGAAGCATGACGTAATGGGGGGGTGTTATCTCTTTTGTCGAAAATCAGCCGTTTTTGCTCGAACATTAAATGCCTCCAAATGGTATTTAATTAACTTCCCGAGCCCCTGGAAGCATGAAAATCACTTTAAACATTCTAATTTTAGCTCTAACACTGATGATCCACCTACAAATGTGAACTGACGTTCAAAAATAAAACATTTGAAAACGGACCATTTTCCACATTTCTGAAGCATGACGTAATGGGTGGGTGTTATCTCTTTTGTCGAAAATCAGCCGTTTTTGCTCGAACATTAAATGCCTCCAAATGGTATTTAATTAACTTCCCGGGGTGAAGAAACCCTTTTTGAGTACTCAGAGAGAGTAAATTGGCCATTTTCATGCACTTTTAACCATTCCATAAATCTTGTGTTTTGGGCCCCTGGAAGCATGAAAATCACTTTAAACATGCTAATTTTAGCTCTAACACTGATGATCCACCTACAAATGTGAACTGACGTTCAAAAATAAAACATTTGAAAACGGACCATTTTCCACATTTCTGAAGCATGACGTAATGGGGGGGTGTTATCTCTTTTGTCGAAAATCAGCCGTTTTTGCTCGAACATTAAATGCCTCCAAATGGTATTTAATTAACTTCCCGAGCCCCTGGAAGCATGAAAATCACTTTAAACATGCTAATTTTAGCTCTAACACTGATGATCCACCTACAAATGTGAACTGACGTTCAAAAATAAAACATTTGAAAACGGACCATTTTCCACATTTCTGAAGCATGACGTAATGGGGGGGTGTTATCTCTTTTGTCGAAAATCAGCCGTTTTTGCTCGAACATTAAATGCCTCCAAATGGTATTTATTTCACTTCCTGAGCCCCTGGAAGCATGAAAATCACTTTAAACATGCTAATTTTAGCTCTAACACTGATGATCCACCTACAAATGTGAACTGAGGTTCAAAAATAAAACATTTGAAAACGGACCATTTTCCACATTTCTGAAGCATGACGTAATGGGGGGGTGTTATCTCTTTTGTCAAAAATCAGCCGTTTTTGCTCGAACATTAAATGCCTCCAAATGGTATTTAATTAACTTCCCGGGGTGAAGAAACCCTTTTTAAGAACTCAGAGTGAGTAAATTGGCCATTTTCATGCACTTTTAACCATTCCATAAATCTTGTGTTTTGGGCCCCTAGAAGCATGAAAATCACTTTAAACATGCTAATTTTAGCTCTAACACTGATGATCCACCTACAAATGTGAACTGACGTTCAAAAATAAAACATTTGAAAACTGACCATTTTCCACATTTCTGAAGCATGACGTAATGGGGGGGGGGTGTTATCTCTTTTGTCGAAAATCAGCCGTTTTTGCTCGAACATTAAATGCCTCCAAATGGTATTTAATTAACTTCCCGAGCCCCTGGAAGCATGAAAATCACTTTAAACATGCTAATTTTAGCTCTAACACTGATGATCCACCTACAAATGTGAACTGACGTTCAAAAATAAAACATTTGAAAACGGACCATTTTCCACATTTCTGAAGCATGACGTAATGGGGGGGTGTTATCTCTTTTGTCGAAAATCAGCCGTTTTTGCTCGAACATTAAATGCCTCCAAAGGGTATTTAATTAACTTCCCGAGCCCCTGGAAGCATGAAAATCACTTTAAACATGCTAATTTTAGCTCTAACACTGATGATCCACCTACAAATGTGAACTGACGTTCAAAAATAAAACATTTTAAAACGGACCATTTTCCACATTTCTGAAGCATGACGTAATGGGGGGGTGTTATCTCTTTTGTCGAAAATCAGCCGTTTTTGCTCGAACATTAAATGCCTCCAAATGGTATTTAATTAACTTCCCGGGGTGAAGAAACCCTTTTTGAGAACTCAGAGTGAGTAAATTGGCCATTTTCATGCACTTTTAACCATTCCATAAATCTTGTGTTTTGGGCCCCTGGAAGCATGAAAATCACTTTAAACATGCTAATTTTAGCTCTAACACTGATGATCCACCTACAAATGTGAACTGACGTTCAAAAATAAAACACTTTAAAACGGACCATTTTCCACATTTCTGAAGCATGACGTAATGGGGGGGGTGTTATCTCTTTTGTCGAAAATCAGCCGTTTTTGCTCGAACATTAAATGCCTCCAAATGGTATTTAATTAACTTCCCGGGGTGAAGAAACCCTTTTTGAGAACTCAGAGTGAGTAAATTGGCCATTTTCATGCACTTTTAACCATTCCATAAATCTTGTGTTTTGGGCCCCTGGAAGCATGAAAATCACTTTAAACATGCTAATTTTAGCTCTAACACTGATGATCCACCTACAAATGTGAACTGACGTTCAAAAATAAAACATTTGAAAACGGACCATTTTCCACATTTCTGAAGCATGACGTAATGGGGGGGTGTTATCTCTTTTGTCGAAAATCAGCCGTTTTTGCTCGAACATTAAATGCCTCCAAATGGTATTTATTTCACTTCCTGAGCCCCTGGAAGCATGAAAATCACTTTAAACATGCTAATTTTAGCTCTAACACTGATGATCCACCTACAAATGTGAACTGACGTTCAAAAATAAAACATTTGAAAACGGACCATTTTCCACATTTCTGAAGCATGACGTAATGGGGGGTGTTATCTCTTTTGTCGAAAATCAGCCGTTTTTGCTGGAACATTAAATGCCTCCAAATGGTATTTAATTAACTTTCCGGGGTGAAGAAACCCTTTTTGAGAACTCAGAGTGAGTAAATTGGCCATTTTCATGCACTTTTAACCATTCCATAAATCTTGTGTTTTGGGCCCCTGGAAGCATGAAAATCACTTTAAACATGCTAATTTTAGCTCTAACACTGATGATCCACCTACAAATGTGAACTGACGTTCAAAAATAAAACATTTGAGAACGGACCATTTTCCACATTTCTGAAGCATGACGTAATGGGGGGGTGTTATCTCTTTTGTCGAAAATCAGCCGTTTTTGCTCGAACATTAAATGCCTCCAAATGGTATTTATTTCACTTCCCGAGCCCCTGGAAGCATGAAAATCACTTTAAACATGCTAATTTTAGCTCTAACACTGATGATCCACCTACAAATGTGAACTGACGTTCAAAAATAAAACATTTGAAAACTGACCATTTTCCACATTTCTGAAGCATGACGTAATGAAGGGTGTTATCTCTTTTGTCGAAAATCAGCCGTTTTTGCTCGAACATTAAATGCCTCCAAATGGTATTTAATTAACTTCCCGGGGTGAAGAAACCCTTTTTGAGTACTCAGAGAGAGTAAATTGGCCATTTTCATGCACTTTTAACCATTCCATAAATCTTGTGTTTTGGGCCCCTGGAAGCATGAAAATCACTTTAAACATGCTAATTTTAGCTCTAACACTGATGATCCACCTACAAATGTGAACTGACGTTCAAAAATAAAACATTTGAAAACGGACCATTTTCCACATTTCTGAAGCATGACGTAATGGGTGGGTGTTATCTCTTTTGTCGAAAATCAGCCGTTTTTGCTCGAACATTAAATGCCTCCAAATGGTATTTAATTAACTTCCCGGGGTGAAGAAACCCTTTTTGAGTACTCAGAGAGAGTAAATTGGCCATTTTCATGCACTTTTAACCATTCCATAAATCTTGTGTTTTGGGCCCCTGGAAGCATGAAAATCACTTTAAACATGCTAATTTTAGCTCTAACACTGATGATCCACCTACAAATGTGAACTGACGTTCAAAAATAAAACATTTGAAAACGGACCATTTTCCACATTTCTGAAGCATGACGTAATGGGGGGGTGTTATCTCTTTTGTCGAAAATCAGCCGTTTTTGCTCGAACATTAAATGCCTCCAAATGGTATTTAATTAACTTCCCGAGCCCCTGGAAGCATGAAAATCACTTTAAACATGCTAATTTTAGCTCTAACACTGATGATCCACCTACAAATGTGAACTGACGTTCAAAAATAAAACATTTGAAAACGGACCATTTTCCACATTTCTGAAGCATGACGTAATGGGGGGGTGTTATCTCTTTTGTCAAAAATCAGCCGTTTTTGCTCGAACATTAAATGCCTCCAAATGGTATTTAATTAACTTCCCGGGGTGAAGAAACCCTTTTTAAGAACTCAGAGTGAGTAAATTGGCCATTTTCATGCACTTTTAACCATTCCATAAATCTTGTGTTTTGGGCCCCTAGAAGCATGAAAATCACTTTAAACATGCTAATTTTAGCTCTAACACTGATGATCCACCTACAAATGTGAACTGACGTTCAAAAATAAAACATTTGAAAACTGACCATTTTCCACATTTCTGAAGCATGACGTAATGGGGGGGGTGTTATCTCTTTTGTCGAAAATCAGCCGTTTTTGCTCGAACATTAAATGCCTCCAAATGGTATTTAATTAACTTCCCGAGCCCCTGGAAGCATGAAAATCACTTTAAACATGCTAATTTTAGCTCTAACACTGATGATCCACCTACAAATGTGAACTGACGTTCAAAAATAAAACATTTGAAAACTGACCATTTTCCACATTTCTGAAGCATGACGTAATGGGGGGGGTGTTATCTCTTTTGTCGAAAATCAGCCGTTTTTGCTCGAACATTAAATGCCTCCAAATGGTATTTAATTAACTTCCCGAGCCCCTGGAAGCATGAAAATCACTTTAAACATGCTAATTTTAGCTCTAACACTGATGATCCACCTACAAATGTGAACTGACGTTCAAAAATAAAACATTTGAAAACGGACCATTTTCCACATTTCTGAAGCATGACGTAATGGGGGGGTGTTATCTCTTTTGTCGAAAATCAGCCGTTTTTGCTCGAACATTAAATGCCTCCAAAGGGTATTTAATTAACTTCCCGAGCCCCTGGAAGCATGAAAATCACTTTAAACATGCTAATTTTAGCTCTAACACTGATGATCCACCTACAAATGTGAACTGACGTTCAAAAATAAAACATTTGAAAACGGACCATTTTCCACATTTCTGAAGCATGACGTAATGGGGGGGTGTTATCTCTTTTGTCGAAAATCAGCCGTTTTTGCTCGAACATTAAATGCCTCCAAATGGTATTTAATTAACTTCCCGAGCCCCTGGAAGCATGAAAATCACTTTAAACATTCTAATTTTAGCTCTAACACTGATGATCCACCTACAAATGTGAACTGACGTTCAAAAATAAAACATTTGAAAACGGACCATTTTCCACATTTCTGAAGCATGACGTAATGGGGGGTGTTATCTCTTTTGTCGAAAATCAGCCGTTTTTGCTCGAACATTAAATGCCTCCAAATGGTATTTATTTCACTTCCCGAGCCCCTGGAAGCATGAAAATCCCTTTAAACATGCTAATTTTAGCTCTAACACTGATGATCCACCTACAAATGTGAACTGACGTTCAAAAATAAAACATTTGAAAACGGACCATTTTCCACATTTCTGAAGCATGACGTAATGGGGGGGTGTTATCTCTTTTGTCGAAAATCAGCCGTTTTTGCTCGAACATTAAATGCCTCCAAATGGTATTTAATTAACTTCCCGGGGTGAAGAAGCCCTTTTTGAGAACTCAGAGTGAGTAAATTGGCCATTTTCATGCACTTTTAACCATTCCATAAATCTTGTGTTTTGGGCCCCTGGAAGCATGAAAATCACTTTAAACATGCTAATTTTAGCTCTAACACTGATGATCCACCTACAAATGTGAACTGACGTTCAAAAATAAAACATTTGAAAACGGACCATTTTCCACATTTCTGAAGCATGACGTAATGGGGGGGTGTTATCTCTTTTGTCGGAAATCAGCCGTTTTTGCTCGAACATTAAATGCCTCCAAATGGTATTTATTTCACTTCCCGAGCCCCTGGAAGCATGAAAATCACTTTAAACATGCTAATTTTAGCTCTAACACTGATGATCCACCTACAAATGTGAACTGACGTTCAAAAATAAAACATTTGAAAACGGACCATTTTCCACATTTCTGAAGCATGACGTAATGGGGGGGTGTTATCTCTTTTGTCGAAAATCAGCCGTTTTTGCTCGAACATTAAATGCCTCCAAATGGTATTTAATTAACTTCCCGAGCCCCTGGAAGCATGAAAATCACTTTAAACATGCTAATTTTAGCTCTAACACTGATGATCCACCTACAAATGTGAACTGACGTTCAAAAATAAAACATTTGAAAACGGACCATTTTCCACATTTCTGAAGCATGACGTAATGGGGTGGTGTTATCTCTTTTGTCGAAAATCAGCCGTTTTTGCTCGAACATTAAATGCCTCCAAATGGTATTTAAATAACTTCCCGAGCCCCTGGAAGCATGAAAATCACTTTAAACATGCTAATTTTAGCTCTAACACTGATGATCCACCTACAAATGAGAACTGACGTTCAAAAATAAAACATTTGAAAACGGACCATTTTCCACATTTCTGAAGCATGACGTAATGGGGTGGTGTTATCTCTTTTGTCGAAAATCAGCCGTTTTTGCTCGAACATTAAATGCCTCCAAATGGTATTTAATTAACTTCCCGAGCCCCTGGAAGCATGAAAATCACTTTAAACATGCTAATTTTAGCTCTAACACTGATGATCCACCTACAAATGTGAACTGACGTTCAAAAATAAAACATTTGAAAACGGACCATTTTCCACATTTCTGAAGCATGACATAATGGGGGGGTGTTATCTCTTTTGTCGAAAATCAGCCGTTTTTGCTCGAACATTAAATGCCTCCAAATGGTATTCAATTAACTTCCCGAGCCCCTGGAAGCATGAAAATCACTTTAAACATGCTAATTTTAGCTCTAACACTGATGATCCACCTACAAATGTGAACTGACGTTCAAAAATAAAACATTTGAAAACGGACCATTTTCCACATTTCTGAAGCATGACGTAATGGGGGGTGTTATCTCTTTTGTCAAAAATCAGCCGTTTTTGCTGGAACATTAAATGCCTCCAAATGATATTTAATTAACTTCCCGAGCCCCTGGAAGCATGAAAATCACTTTAAACATGCTAATTTTAGCTCTAACACTGATGATCCACCTACAAATGTGAACTGACGTTCAAAAATAAAACATTTGAAAACGGACCATTTTCCACATTTCTGAAGCATGACGTAATGGGGGGGTGTTATCTCTTTTGTCGAAAATCAGCCGTTTTTGCTCGAACATTAAATGCCTCCAAATGGTATTTAATTAACTTCCCGAGCCCCTGGAAGCATGAAAATCACTTTAAACATGCTAATTTTAGCTCTAACACTGATGATCCACCTACAAATGTGAACTGACGTTCAAAAATAAAACATTTGAAAACGGACCATTTTCCACATTTCTGAAGCATGACGTAATGGGGGGTGTTATCTCTTTTGTCGAAAATCAGCCGTTTTTGCTCGAACATTAAATGCCTCCAAATGGTATTTAATTAACTTTCCGGGGTGAAGAAACCCTTTTTGAGAACTCAGAGTGAGTAAATTGGCCATTTTCATGCACTTTTAACCATTCCATAAATCTTGTGTTTTGGGCCCCTGGAAGCATGAAAATCACTTTAAACATGCTAATTTTAGCTCTAACACTGATGATCCACCTACAAATGTGAACTGACGTTCAAAAATAAAACATTTGAAAACGGACCATTTTCCACATTTCTGAAGCATGACGTAATGGGGGGGTGTTATCTCTTTTGTCGAAAATCAGCCGTTTTTGCTCGAACATTAAATGCCTCCAAATGGTATTTAATTAACTTCCCGAGCCCCTGGAATCATGAAAATCACTTTAAACATGCTAATTTTAGCTCTAACACTGATGATCCACCTACAAATGTGAACTGACGTTCAAAAATAAAACACTTGAAAACTGACCATTTTCCACATTTCTGAAGCATGACGTAATGGGGGGGTGTTGTCTCTTTTGTCGAATATCAGCCGTTTTTGCTCGAACATTAAATGCCTTCAAATGGTATTTAATTAACTTCCCGAGCCCCTGGAAGCATGAAAATCACTTTAAACATGCTAATTTTAGCTCTAACACTGATGATCCACCTACAAATGTGAACTGACGTTCAAAAATAAAACATTTGAAAACTGACCATTTTCCACATTTCTGAAGCATGACGTAATGGGGGGGTGTTATCTCTTTTGTCGAAAATCAGCCGTTTTTGCTCGAACATTAAATGCCTCCAAATGGTATTTATTTCACTTCCCGAGCCCCTGGAAGCATGAAAATCACTTTAAACATGCTAATTTTAGCTCTAACACTGATGATCCACCTACTAATGTGAACTGACGTTCAAAAATAAAACATTTGAAAACTGACCATTTTCCACATTTCTGAAGCATGACGTAATGAAGGGTGTTATCTCTTTTGTCGAAAATCAGCCGTTTTTGCTCGAACATTAAATGCCTCCAAATGGTATTTAATTAACTTCCCGGGGTGAAGAAACCCTTTTTGAGTACTCAGAGTGAGTAAATTGGCCATTTTCATGCACTTTTAACCATTCCATAAATCTTGTGTTTTGGGCCCCTGGAAGCATGAAAATCACTTTAAACATGCTAATTTTAGCTCTAACACTGATGATCCACCTACAAATGTGAACTGACGTTCAAAAATAAAACATTTGAAAACGGACCATTTTCCACATTTCTGAAGCATGACGTAATGGGGGGGGTGTTATCTCTTTTGTCGAAAATCAGCCGTTTTTGCTCGAACATTAAATGCCTCCAAATGGTATTTAATTAACTTCCCGGGGTGAAGAAACCCTTTTTGAGTACTCAGAGTGAGTAAATTGGCCATTTTCATGCACTTTTAACCATTCCATAAATCTTGCGTTTTGGGCCCCTGGAAGCATGAAAATCACTTTAAACATGCTAATTTTAGCTCTAACACTGATGATCCACCTACAAATGTGAACTGACGTTCAAAAATAAAACATTTGAAAACGGACCATTTTCCACATTTCTGAAGCATGACGTAATGGGGGGGTGTTATCTCTTTTGTCGAAAATCAGCCGTTTTTGCTCGAACATTAAATGCCTCCAAATGGTATTTAATTAACTTCCCGAGCCCCTGGAAGCATGAAAATCACTTTAAACATGCTAATTTTAGCTCTAACACTGATGATCCACCTACAAATGTGAACTGACGTTCAAAAATAAAACATTTGAAAACGGACCATTTTCCACATTTCTGAAGCATGACGTAATGGGGGGGTGTTATCTCTTTTGTCGAAAATCAGCCGTTTTTGCTCGAACATTAAATGCCTCCAAATGGTATTTATTTCACTTCCCGAGCCCCTGGAAGCATGAAAATCACTTTAAACATGCTAATTTTAGCTCTAACACTGATGATCCACCTACAAATGTGAACTGACGTTCAAAAATAAAACATTTGAAAATGGACCATTTTCCACATTTCTGAAGCATGACGTAATGGGGGGGTATCTCTTTTGTCGAAAATCAGCCGTTTTTGCTCGAACATTAAATGCCTCCAAATGGTATTTAATTAACTTCCCGGGGTGCAGAAACCCTTTTTAAGAACTCAGAGTGAGTAAATTGGCCATTTTCATGCACTTTTAACCATTCCATAAATCTTGTGTTTTGGGCCCCTGGAAGCATGAAAATCACTTTAAACATGCTAATTTTAGCTCTAACACTGATGATCCACCTACAAATGTGAACTGACGTTCAAAAATAAAACATTTGAAAACGGACCATTTTCCACATTTCTGAAGCATGACGTAATGGGGGGGGTGTTATCTCTTTTGTCGAAAATCAGCCGTTTTTGCTCGAACATTAAATGCCTCCAAATGGTATTTAATTAACTTCCCGAGCCCCTGGAAGCATGAAAATCACTTTAAACATGCTAATTTTAGCTCTAACACTGATGATCCACCTACAAATGTGAACTGACGTTCAAAAATAAAACATTTGAAAATGGACCATTTTCCACATTTCTGAAGCATGACGTAATGGGGGGGTGTTATCTCTTTTGTCGAAAATCAGCCGTTTTTGCTCGAACATTAAATGCCTCCAAATGGTATTTATTTCACTTCCCGAGCCCCTGGAAGCATGAAAATCCCTTTAAACATGCTAATTTTAGCTCTAACACTGATGATCCACCTACAAATGTGAACTGACGTTCAAAAATAAAACATTTGAAAACGGACCATTTTCCACATTTCTGAAGCATGACGTAATGGGGGGGTGTTATCTCTTTTGTCGAAAATCAGCCGTTTTTGCTCGAACATTAAATGCCTCCAAATTGTATTTAATTAACTTCCCGGGGTGAAGAAACCCTTTTTGAGAACTCAGAGTGAGTAAATTGGCCATTTTCATGCACTTTTAACCATTCCATAAATCTTGTGTTTTGGGCCCCTGGAAGCATGAAAATCACTTTAAACATGCTAATTTTAGCTCTAACACTGATGATCCACCTACAAATGTGAACTGACGTTCAAAAATAAAACATTTGAAAACGGACCATTTTCCACATTTCTGAAGCATGACGTAATGGGGGGGTGTTATCTCTTTTGTCGAAAATCAGCCGTTTTTGCTCGAACATTAAATGCCTCCAAATGGTATTTATTTCACTTCCCGAGCCCCTGGAAGCATGAAAATCACTTTAAACATGCTAATTTTAGCTCTAACACTGATGATCCACCTACAAATGTGAACTGACGTTCAAAAATAAAACATTTGAAAACGGACCATTTTCCACATTTCTGAAGCATGACGTAATGGGGGGGTGTTATCTCTTTTGTCGAAAATCAGCCGTTTTTGCTCGAACATTAAATGCCTCCAAATGGTATTTAATTAACTTCCCGAGCCCCTGGAAGCATGAAAATCACTTTAAACATGCTAATTTTAGCTCTAACACTGATGATCCACCTACAAATGTGAACTGACGTTCAAAAATAAAACATTTGAAAACGGACCATTTTCCACATTTCTGAAGCATGACGTAATGGGGGGGTGTTATCTCTTTTGTCGAAAATCAGCAGTTTTTGCTCGAACATTAAATGCCTCCAAATGGTATTTAATTAACTTCCCGAGCCCCTGGAAGCATGAAAATCACTTTAAACATGCTAATTTTAGCTCTAACACTGACGATCCACCTACAAATGTGAACTGACGTTCAAAAATAAAACATTTGAAAACGGACCATTTTCCACATTTCTGAAGCATGACGTAATGGGGGGGGTGTTATCTCTTTTGTCGAAAATCAGCCGTTTTTGCTCGACCATTAAATGCCTCCAAATGGTATTTATTTCACTTCCCGAGCCCCTGGAAGCATGAAAATCACTTTAAACATGCTAATTTTAGCTCTAACACTGATGATCCACCTACAAATGTGAACTGACGTTCAAAAATAAAACATTTGAAAACTGACCATTTTCCACATTTCTGAAGCATGACGTAATGGGGGGGTGTTATCTCTTTTGTCGAAAATCAGCCGTTTTTGCTCGAACATTAAATGCCTCCAAATGGTATTTAATTAACTTCCCGAGCTCCTGGAAGCATGAAAATCACTTTAAACATGCTAATTTTAGCTCTAACACTGATGATCCACCTACAAATGTGAACTGACGTTCAAAAATAAAACATTTGAAAACGGACCATTTTCCACATTTCTGAAGCATGACGTAATGGGGGGGTGTTATCTCTTTTGTCGAAAATCAGCCGTTTTTGCTCGAACATTAAAGGCCTCCAAATGGTATTTAATTAACTTCCCGAGCCCCTGGAAGCATGAAAATCACTTTAAACATGCTAATTTTAGCTCTAACACTGATGATCCACCTACAAATGTGAACTGACGTTCAAAAATAAAACATTTGAAAA
Organism: Lissotriton vulgaris; assembly: GCF_964263255.1. NCBI lineage: Eukaryota > Metazoa > Chordata > Amphibia > Caudata > Salamandridae > Lissotriton > Lissotriton vulgaris. The sequence continues at coordinate 473,546 of NW_028253316.1, forward strand.
CGGACCATTTTCCACATTTCTGAAGCATGACGTAATGGGGGGGTGTTATCTCTTTTGTCGAAAATCAGCCGTTTTTGCTCGAACAATAAATGCCTCCAAATGGTATTTATTTCACTTCCCGAGCCCCTGGAAGCATGAAAATCCCTTTAAACATGCTAATTTTAGCTCTAACACTGATGATCCACCTACAAATGTGAACTGACGTTCAAAAATAAAACATTTGAAAACGGACCATTTTCCACATTTCTGAAGCATGACGTAATGGGGGGGTGTTATCTCTTTTGTCGAAAATCAGCCATTTTTGCTCGAACATTAAATGCCTCCAAATTGTATTTAATTAACTTCCCGGGGTGAAGAAACCCTTTTTGAGAACTCAGAGTGAGTAAATTGGCCATTTTCATGCACTTTTAACCATTCCATAAATCTTGTGTTTTGGGCCCCTGGAAGCATGAAAATCACTTTAAACATGCTAATTTTAGCTCTAACACTGATGATCCACCTACAAATGTGAACTGACGTTCAAAAATAAAACATTTGAAAACGGACCATTTTCCACATTTCTGAAGCATGACGTAATGGGGGGGTGTTATCTCTTTTGTCGAAAATCAGCCGTTTTTGCTCGAACATTAAATGCCTCCAAATGGTATTTATTTCACTTCCCGAGCCCCTGGAAGCATGAAAATCACTTTAAACATGCTAATTTTAGCTCTAACACTGATGATCCACCTACAAATGTGAACTGACGTTCAAAAATAAAACATTTGAAAACGGACCATTTTCCACATTTCTGAAGCATGACGTAATGGGGGGGTATCTCTTTTGTCGAAAATCAGCCGTTTTTGCTCGAACATTAAATGCCTCCAAATGGTATTTAATTAACTTCCCGGGGTGCAGAAACCCTTTTTAAGAACTCAGAGTGAGTAAATTGGCCATTTTCATGCACTTTTAACCATTCCATAAATCTTGTGTTTTGGGCCCCTGGAAGCATGAAAATCACTTTAAACATGCTAATTTTAGCTCTAACACTGATGATCCACCTACAAATGTGAACTGACGTTCAAAAATAAAACATTTGAAAACGGACCATTTTCCACATTTCTGAAGCATGACGTAATGGGGGGGGTGTTATCTCTTTTGTCGAAAATCAGCCGTTTTTGCTCGAACATTAAATGCCTCCAAATGGTATTTAATTAACTTCCCGAGCCCCTGGAAGCATGAAAATCACTTTAAACATGCTAATTTTAGCTCTAACACTGATGATCCACCTACAAATGTGAACTGACGTTCAAAAATAAAACATTTGAAAATGGACCATTTTCCACATTTCTGAAGCATGACGTAATGGGGGGGTGTTATCTCTTTTGTCGAAAATCAGCCGTTTTTGCTCGAACATTAAATGCCTCCAAATGGTATTTATTTCACTTCCCGAGCCCCTGGAAGCATGAAAATCCCTTTAAACATGCTAATTTTAGCTCTAACACTGATGATCCACCTACAAATGTGAACTGACGTTCAAAAATAAAACATTTGAAAACGGACCATTTTCCACATTTCTGAAGCATGACGTAATGGGGGGGTGTTATCTCTTTTGTCGAAAATCAGCCGTTTTTGCTCGAACATTAAATGCCTCCAAATTGTATTTAATTAACTTCCCGGGGTGAAGAAACCCTTTTTGAGAACTCAGAGTGAGTAAATTGGCCATTTTCATGCACTTTTAACCATTCCATAAATCTTGTGTTTTGGGCCCCTGGAAGCATGAAAATCACTTTAAACATGCTAATTTTAGCTCTAACACTGATGATCCACCTACAAATGTGAACTGACGTTCAAAAATAAAACATTTGAAAACGGACCATTTTCCACATTTCTGAAGCATGACGTAATGGGGGGGTGTTATCTCTTTTGTCGAAAATCAGCCGTTTTTGCTCGAACATTAAATGCCTCCAAATGGTATTTATTTCACTTCCCGAGCCCCTGGAAGCATGAAAATCACTTTAAACATGCTAATTTTAGCTCTAACACTGATGATCCACCTACAAATGTGAACTGACGTTCAAAAATAAAACATTTGAAAACGGACCATTTTCCACATTTCTGAAGCATGACGTAATGGGGGGGTGTTATCTCTTTTGTCGAAAATCAGCCGTTTTTGCTCGAACATTAAATGCCTCCAAATGGTATTTAATTAACTTCCCGAGCCCCTGGAAGCATGAAAATCACTTTAAACATGCTAATTTTAGCTCTAACACTGATGATCCACCTACAAATGTGAACTGACGTTCAAAAATAAAACATTTGAAAACGGACCATTTTCCACATTTCTGAAGCATGACGTAATGGGGGGGTGTTATCTCTTTTGTCGAAAATCAGCAGTTTTTGCTCGAACATTAAATGCCTCCAAATGGTATTTAATTAACTTCCCGAGCCCCTGGAAGCATGAAAATCACTTTAAACATGCTAATTTTAGCTCTAACACTGATGATCCACCTACAAATGTGAACTGACGTTCAAAAATAAAACATTTGAAAACGGACCATTTTCCACATTTCTGAAGCATGACGTAATGGGGGGGGTGTTATCTCTTTTGTCGAAAATCAGCCGTTTTTGCTCGACCATTAAATGCCTCCAAATGGTATTTATTTCACTTCCCGAGCCCCTGGAAGCATGAAAATCACTTTAAACATGCTTATTTTAGCTCTAACACTGATGATCCACCTACAAATGTGAACTGACGTTCAAAAATAAAACATTTGAAAACTGACCATTTTCCACATTTCTGAAGCATGACGTAATGGGGGGGTGTTATCTCTTTTGTCGAAAATCAGCCGTTTTTGCTCGAACATTAAATGCCTCCAAATGGTATTTAATTAACTTCCCGAGCTCCTGGAAGCATGAAAATCACTTTAAACATGCTAATTTTAGCTCTAACACTGATGATCCACCTACAAATGTGAACTGACGTTCAAAAATAAAACATTTGAAAACGGACCATTTTCCACATTTCTGAAGCATGACGTAATGGGGGGGTGTTATCTCTTTTGTCGAAAATCAGCCGTTTTTGCTCGAACATTAAAGGCCTCCAAATGGTATTTAATTAACTTCCCGAGCCCCTGGAAGCATGAAAATCACTTTAAACATGCTAATTTTAGCTCTAACACTGATGATCCACCTACAAATGTGAACTGACGTTCAAAAATAAAACATTTGAAAACGGACCATTTTCCACATTTCTGAAGCATGACGTAATGGGGGGGTGTTATCTCTTTTGTCGAAAATCAGCCGTTTTTGCTCGAACATTAAATGCCTCCAAATGGTATTTATTTCACTTCCCGAGCCCCTGGAAGCATGAAAATCCCTTTAAACATGCTAATTTTAGCTCTAACACTGATGATCCACCTACAAATGTGAACTGACGTTCAAAAATAAAACATTTGAAAACGGACCATTTTCCACATTTCTGAAGCATGACGTAATGGGGGGGTGTTATCTCTTTTGTCGAAAATCAGCCGTTTTTGCTCGAACATTAAATGCCTCCAAATTGTATTTAATTAACTTCCCGGGGTGAAGAAACCCTTTTTGAGAACTCAGAGTGAGTAAATTGGCCATTTTCATGCACTTTTAACCATTCCATAAATCTTGTGTTTTGGGCCCCTGGAAGCATGAAAATCACTTTAAACATGCTAATTTTAGCTCTAACACTGATGATCCACCTACAAATGTGAACTGACGTTCAAAAATAAAACATTTGAAAACGGACCATTTTCCACATTTCTGAAGCATGACGTAATGGGGGGGTGTTATCTCTTTTGTCGAAAATCAGCCGTTTTTGCTCGAACATTAAATGCCTCCAAATGGTATTTATTTCACTTCCCGAGCCCCTGGAAGCATGAAAATCACTTTAAACATGCTAATTTTAGCTCTAACACTGATGATCCACCTACAAATGTGAACTGACGTTCAAAAATAAAACATTTGAAAACGGACCATTTTCCACATTTCTGAAGCATGACGTAATGGGGGGGTGTTATCTCTTTTGTCGAAAATCAGCCGTTTTTGCTCGAACATTAAATGCCTCCAAATGGTATTTAATTAACTTCCCGAGCCCCTGGAAGCATGAAAATCACTTTAAACATGCTAATTTTAGCTCTAACACTGATGATCCACCTACAAATGTGAACTGACGTTCAAAAATAAAACATTTGAAAACGGACCATTTTCCACATTTCTGAAGCATGACGTAATGGGGGGGGTGTTATCTCTTTTGTCGAAAATCAGCCGTTTTTGCTCGAACATTAAATGCCTCCAAATGGTATTTATTTCACTTCCCGAGCCCCTGGAAGCATGAAAATCACTTTAAACATGCTAATTTTAGCTCTAACACTGATGATCCACCTACAAATGTGAACTGACGTTCAAAAATAAAACATTTGAAAACGGACCATTTTCCACATTTCTGAAGCATGACGTAATGGGGGGGTGTTATCTCTTTTGTCGAAAATCAGCCGTTTTTGCTCGAACAATAAATGCCTCCAAATGGTATTTAATTAACTTCCCGAGCCCCTGGAAGCATGAAAATCACTTTAAACATGCTAATTTTAGCTCTAACACTGATGATCCACCTACAAATGTGAACTGACGTTCAAAAATAAAACATTTGAAAACGGACCATTTTCCACATTTCTGAAGCATGACGTAATGGGGGGGTGTTATCTCTTTTGTCGAAAATCAGCCGTTTTTGCTCGAACATTAAATGCCTCCAAATGGTATTTATTTCACTTCCCGAGCCCCTGGAAGCATGAAAATCACTTTAAACATGCTAATTTTAGCTCTAACACTGATGATCCACCTACAAATGTGAACTGACGTTCAAAAATAAAACATTTGAAAACGGACCATTTTCCACATTTCTGAAGCATGACGTAATGGGGGGGTGTTATCTCTTTTGTCGAAAATCAGCCGTTTTTGCTCGAACATTAAATGCCTCCAAATGGTATTTATTTCACTTCCCGAGCCCCTGGAAGCATGAAAATCCCTTTAAACATGCTAATTTTAGCTCTAACACTGATGATCCACCTACAAATGTGAACTGACGTTCAAAAATAAAACATTTGAAAACGGACCATTTTCCACATTTCTGAAGCATGACGTAATGGGGGGGTGTTATCTCTTTTGTCGAAAATCAGCCGTTTTTGCACGAACATTAAATGCCTCCAAATTGTATTTAATTAACTTCCCGGGGTGAAGAAACCCTTTTTGAGAACTCAGAGTGAGTAAATTGGCCATTTTCATGCACTTTTAACCATTCCATAAATCTTGTGTTTTGGGCCCCTGGAAGCATGAAAATCACTTTAAACATGCTAATTTTAGCTCTAACACTGATGATCCACCTACAAATGTGAACTGACGTTCAAAAATAAAACATTTGAAAACGGACCATTTTCCACATTTCTGAAGCATGACGTAATGGGGGGGTGTTATCTCTTTTGTCGAAAATCAGCCGTTTTTGCTCGAACATTAAATGCCTCCAAATGGTATTTATTTCACTTCCCGAGCCCCTGGAAGCATGAAAATCACTTTAAACATGCTAATTTTAGCTCTAACACTGATGATCCACCTACAAATGTGAACTGACGTTCAAAAATAAAACATTTGAAAACGGGCCATTTTCCACATTTCTGAAGCATGACGTAATGGGGGGGTGTTATCTCTTTTGTCGAAAATCAGCCGTTTTTGCTCGAACATTAAATGCCTCCAAATGGTATTTAATTAACTTCCCGAGCTCCTGGAAGCATGAAAATCACTTTAAACATGCTAATTTTAGCTCTAACACTGATGATCCACCTACAAATGTGAACTGACGTTCAAAAATAAAACATTTGAAAACGGACCATTTTCCACATTTCTGAAGCATGACGTAATGGGGGGGGTGTTATCTCTTTTGTCGAAAATCAGCCGTTTTTGCTCGAACATTAAAGGCCTCCAAATGGTATTTAATTAACTTCCCGAGCCCCTGGAAGCATGAAAATCACTTTAAACATGCTAATTTTAGCTCTAACACTGATGATCCACCTACAAATGTGAACTGACGTTCAAAAATAAAACATTTGAAAACGGACCATTTTCCACATTTCTGAAGCATGACGTAATGGGGGGGTGTTATCTCTTTTGTCGAAAATCAGCCGTTTTTGCTCGAACATTAAATGCCTCCAAATGGTATTTATTTCACTTCCCGAGCCCCTGGAAGCATGAAAATCACTTTAAACATGCTAATTTTAGCTCTAACACTGATGATCCACCTACAAATGTGAACTGACGTTCAAAAATAAAACATTTGAAAACGGACCATTTTCCACATTTCTGAAGCATGACGTAATGGGGGGGTGTTATCTCTTTTGTCGAAAATCAGCCGTTTTTGCTCGAACAATAAATGCCTCCAAATGGTATTTAATTAACTTCCCGAGCCCCTGGAAGCATGAAAATCACTTTAAACATGCTAATTTTAGCTCTAACACTGATGATCCACCTACAAATGTGAACTGACGTTCAAAAATAAAACATTTGAAAACGGACCATTTTCCACATTTCTGAAGCATGACGTAATGGGGGGGTGTTATCTCTTTTGTCGAAAATCAGCAGTTTTTGCTCGAACATTAAATGCCTCCAAATGGTATTTAATTAACTTCCCGAGCCCCTGGAAGCATGAAAATCACTTTAAACATGCTAATTTTAGCTCTAACACTGATGATCCACCTACAAATGTGAACTGACGTTCAAAAATAAAACATTTGAAAACGGACCATTTTCCACATTTCTGAAGCATGACGTAATGGGGGGGGGTGTTATCTCTTTTGTCGAAAATCAGCCGTTTTTGCTCGAACATTAAATGCCTCCAAATGGTATTTATTTCACTTCCCGAGCCCCTGGAAGCATGAAAATCACTTTAAACATGCTAATTTTAGCTCTAACACTGATGATCCACCTACAAATGTGAACTGACGTTCAAAAATAAAACATTTGAAAACGGACCATTTTCCACATTTCTGAAGCATGACGTAATGGGGGGGTGTTATCTCTTTTGTCGAAAATCAGCCGTTTTTGCTCGAACATTAAAGGCCTCCAAATGGTATTTAATTAACTTCCCGAGCTCCTGGAAGCATGAAAATCACTTTAAACATGCTAATTTTAGCTCTAACACTGATGATCCACCTACAAATGTGAACTGACGTTCAAAAATAAAACATTTGAAAACGGACCATTTTCCACATTTCTGAAGCATGACGTAATGGGGGGGTGTTATCTCTTTTGTCGAAAATCAGCCGTTTTTGCTCGAACATTAAAGGCCTCCAAATGGTATTTAATTAACTTCCCGAGCCCCTGGAAGCATGAAAATCACTTTAAACATGCTAATTTTAGCTCTAACACTGATGATCCACCTACAAATGTGAACTGACGTTCAAAAATAAAACATTTGAAAACGGACCATTTTCCACATTTCTGAAGCATGACGTAATGGGGGGGTGTTATCTCTTTTGTCGAAAATCAGCCGTTTTTGCTCGAACATTAAATGCCTCCAAATGGTATTTAATTAACTTCCCGAGCCCCTGGAAGCATGAAAATCACTTTAAACATGCTAATTTTAGCTCTAACACTGATGATCCACCTACAAATGTGAACTGACGTTCAAAAATAAAACATTTGAAAACGGACCATTTTCCACATTTCTGAAGCATGACGTAATGGGGGGGGTGTTATCTCTTTTGTCGAAAATCAGCCGTTTTTGCTCGAACATTAAATGCCTCCAAATGGTATTTATTTCACTTCCCGAGCCCCTGGAAGCATGAAAATCACTTTAAACATGCTAATTTTAGCTCTAACACTGATGATCCACCTACAAATGTGAACTGACGTTCAAAAATAAAACATTTGAAAACGGACCATTTTCCACATTTCTGAAGCATGACGTAATGGGGGGGTGTTATCTCTTTTGTCGAAAATCAGCCGTTTTTGCTCGAACATTAAATGCCTCCAAATGGTATTTAATTAACTTCCCGAGCCCCTGGAAGCATGAAAATCACTTTAAACATGCTAATTTTAGCTCTAACACTGATGATCCACCTACAAATGTGAACTGACGTTCAAAAATAAAACATTTGAAAACGGACCATTTTCCACATTTCTGAAGCATGACGTAATGGGGGGGTGTTATCTCTTTTGTCGAAAATCAGCCGTTTTTGCTCGAACATTAAAGGCCTCCAAATGGTATTTAATTAACTTCCCGAGCCCCTGGAAGCATGAAAATCACTTTAAACATGCTAATTTTAGCTCTAACACTGATGATCCACCTACAAATGTGAACTGACGTTCAAAAATAAAACATTTGAAAACGGACCATTTTCCACATTTCTGAAGCATGACGTAATGGGGGGGGGTGTTATCTCTTTTGTCGAAAATCAGCCGTTTTTGCTCGAACATTAAATGCCTCCAAATGGTATTTATTTCACTTCCCGAGCCCCTGGAAGCATGAAAATCACTTTAAACATGCTAATTTTAGCTCTAACACTGATGATCCACCTACAAATGTGAACTGACGTTCAAAAATAAAACATTTGAAAACGGACCATTTTCCACATTTCTGAAGCATGACGTAATGGGGGGGTGTTATCTCTTTTGTCGAAAATCAGCCGTTTTTGCTCGAACATTAAAGGCCTCCAAATGGTATTTAATTAACTTCCCGAGCTCCTGGAAGCATGAAAATCACTTTAAACATGCTAATTTTAGCTCTAACACTGATGATCCACCTACAAATGTGAACTGACGTTCAAAAATAAAACATTTGAAAACGGACCATTTTCCACATTTCTGAAGCATGACGTAATGGGGGGGTGTTATCTCTTTTGTCGAAAATCAGCCGTTTTTGCTCGAACATTAAATGCCTCCAAATGGTATTTAATTAACTTCCCGAGCCCCTGGAAGCATGAAAATCACTTTAAACATGCTAATTTTAGCTCTAACACTGATGATCCACCTACAAATGTGAACTGACGTTCAAAAATAAAACATTTGAAAACGGACCATTTTCCACATTTCTGAAGCATGACGTAATGGGGGGGTGTTATCTCTTTTGTCGAAAATCAGCCGTTTTTGCTCGAACATTAAATGCCTCCAAATGGTATTTATTTCACTTCCCGGGGTGAAGAAACCCTTTTTGAGAACTCAGAGTGAGTAAATTGGCCATTTTCATGCACTTTTAACCATTCCATAAATCTTGTGTTTTGGGCCCCTGGAAGCATGAAAATCACTTTAAACATGCTAATTTTAGCTCTAACACTGATGATCCACCTACAAATGTGAACTGACGTTCAAAAATAAAACATTTGAAAACGGACCATTTTCCACATTTCTGAAGCATGACGTAATGGGGGGGTGTTATCTCTTTTGTCGAAAATCAGCCGTTTTTGCTCGAACATTAAATGCCTCCAAATGGTATTTATTTCACTTCCCGAGCCCCTGGAAGCATGAAAATCACTTTAAACATGCTAATTTTAGCTCTAACACTGATGATCCACCTACAAATGTGAACTGACGTTCAAAAATAAAACATTTGAAAACGGACCATTTTCCACATTTCTGAAGCATGACGTAATGGGGGGGTGTTATCTCTTTTGTCGAAAATCAGCCGTTTTTGCTCGAACATTAAATGCCTCCAAATGGTATTTAATTAACTTCCCGAGCCCCTGGAAGCATGAAAATCACTTTAAACATGCTAATTTTAGCTCTAACACTGATGATCCACCTACAAATGTGAACTGACGTTCAAAAATAAAACATTTGAAAACGGACCATTTTCCACATTTCTGAAGCATGACGTAATGGGGGGGTGTTATCTCTTTTGTCGAAAATCAGCAGTTTTTGCTCGAACATTAAATGCCTCCAAATGGTATTTAATTAACTTCCCGAGCCCCTGGAAGCATGAAAATCACTTTAAACATGCTAATTTTAGCTCTAACACTGATGATCCACCTACAAATGTGAACTGACGTTCAAAAATAAAACATTTGAAAACGGACCATTTTCCACATTTCTGAAGCATGACGTAATGGGGGGGGTGTTATCTCTTTTGTCGAAAATCAGCCGTTTTTGCTCGAACATTAAATGCCTCCAAATGGTATTTATTTCACTTCCCGAGCCCCTGGAAGCATGAAAATCACTTTAAACATGCTAATTTTAGCTCTAACACTGATGATCCACCTACAAATGTGAACTGACGTTCAAAAATAAAACATTTGAAAACGGACCATTTTCCACATTTCTGAAGCATGACGTAATGGGGGGGTGTTATCTCTTTTGTCGAAAATCAGCCGTTTTTGCTCGAACATTAAATGCCTCCAAATGGTATTTAATTAACTTCCCGAGCTCCTGGAAGCATGAAAATCACTTTAAACATGCTAATTTTAGCTCGAACACTGATGATCCACCTACAAATGTGAACTGACGTTCAAAAATAAAACATTTGAAAACGGACCATTTTCCACATTTCTGAAGCATGACGTAATGGGGGGGTGTTATCTCTTTTGTCGAAAATCAGCCGTTTTTGCTCGAACATTAAAGGCCTCCAAATGGTATTTAATTAACTTCCCGAGCCCCTGGAAGCATGAAAATCACTTTAAACATGCTAATTTTAGCTCTAACACTGATGATCCACCTACAAATGTGAACTGACGTTCAAAAATAAAACATTTGAAAACGGACCATTTTCCACATTTCTGAAGCATGACGTAATGGGGGGGTGTTATCTCTTTTGTCGAAAATCAGTCGTTTTTGCTCGAACATTAAATGCCTCCAAATTGTATTTAATTAACTTCCCGGGGTGAAGAAACCCTTTTTGAGAACTCAGAGTGAGTAAATTGGCCATTTTCATGCACTTTTAACCATTCCATAAATCTTGTGTTTTGGGCCCCTGGAAGCATGAAAATCACTTTAAACATGCTAATTTTAGCTCTAACACTGATGATCCACCTACAAATGTGAACTGACGTTCAAAAATAAAACATTTGAAAACGGACCATTTTCCACATTTCTGAAGCATGACGTAATGGGGGGGTGTTATCTCTTTTGTCGAAAATCAGCCGTTTTTGCTCGAACATTAAATGCCTCCAAATGGTATTTATTTCACTTCCCGAGCCCCTGGAAGCATGAAAATCACTTTAAACATGCTAATTTTAGCTCTAACACTGATGATCCACCTACAAATGTGAACTGACGTTCAAAAATAAAACATTTGAAAACGGACCATTTTCCACATTTCTGAAGCATGACGTAATGGGGGGGTGTTATCTCTTTTGTCGAAAATCAGCCGTTTTTGCTCGAACATTAAATGCCTCCAAATGGTATTTAATTAACTTCCCGAGCCCCTGGAAGCATGAAAATCACTTTAAACATGCTAATTTTAGCTCTAACACTGATGATCCACCTACAAATGTGAACTGACGTTCAAAAATAAAACATTTGAAAACGGACCATTTTCCACATTTCTGAAGCATGACGTAATGGGGGGGGTGTTATCTCTTTTGTCGAAAATCAGCCGTTTTTGCTCGAACATTAAATGCCTCCAAATGGTATTTATTTCACTTCCCGAGCCCCTGGAAGCATGAAAATCACTTTAAACATGCTAATTTTAGCTCTAACACTGATGATCCACCTACAAATGTGAACTGACGTTCAAAAATAAAACATTTGAAAACGGACCATTTTCCACATTTCTGAAGCATGACGTAATGGGGGGGTGTTATCTCTTTTGTCGAAAATCAGCCGTTTTTGCTCGAACATTAAATGCCTCCAAATGGTATTTAATTAACTTCCCGAGCTCCTGGAAGCATGAAAATCACTTTAAACATGCTAATTTTAGCTCTAACACTGATGATCCACCTACAAATGTGAACTGACGTTCAAAAATAAAACATTTGAAAACGGACCATTTTCCACATTTCTGAAGCATGACGTAATGGGGGGGGTGTTATCTCTTTTGTCGAAAATCAGCCGTTTTTGCTCGAACATTAAAGGCCTCCAAATGGTATTCAATTAACTTCCCAAGCCCCTGGAAGCATGAAAATCACTTTAAACATGCTAATTTTAGCTCTAACACTGATGATCCACCTACAAATGTGAACTGACGTTCAAAAATAAAACATTTGAAAACGGACCATTTTCCACATTTCTGAAGCATGACGTAATGGGGGGGTGTTATCTCTTTTGTCGAAAATCAGCCGTTTTTGCTCGAACATTAAATGCCTCCAAATGGTATTTATTTCACTTCCCGAGCCCCTGGAAGCATGAAAATCACTTTAAACATGCTAATTTTAGCTCTAACACTGATGATCCACCTACAAATGTGAACTGACGTTCAAAAATAAAACATTTGAAAACGGACCATTTTCCACATTTCTGAAGCATGACGTAATGGGGGGGTGTTATCTCTTTTGTCGAAAATCAGCCGTTTTTGCTCGAACAATAAATGCCTCCAAATGGTATTTAATTAACTTCCCGAGCCCCTGGAAGCATGAAAATCACTTTAAACATGCTAATTTTAGCTCTAACACTGATGATCCACCTACAAATGTGAACTGACGTTCAAAAATAAAACATTTGAAAACGGACCATTTTCCACATTTCTGAAGCATGACGTAATGGGGGGGTGTTATCTCTTTTGTCGAAAATCAGCAGTTTTTGCTCGAACATTAAATGCCTCCAAATGGTATTTAATTAACTTCCCGAGCCCCTGGAAGCATGAAAATCACTTTAAACATGCTAATTTTAGCTCTAACACTGATGATCCACCTACAAATGTGAACTGACGTTCAAAAATAAAACATTTGAAAACGGACCATTTTCCACATTTCTGAAGCATGACGTAATGGGGGGGGGTGTTATCTCTTTTGTCGAAAATCAGCCGTTTTTGCTCGAACATTAAATGCCTCCAAATGGTATTTATTTCACTTCCCGAGCCCCTGGAAGCATGAAAATCACTTTAAACATGCTAATTTTAGCTCTAACACTGATGATCCACCTACAAATGTGAACTGACGTTCAAAAATAAAACATTTGAAAACGGACCATTTTCCACATTTCTGAAGCATGACGTAATGGGGGGGTGTTATCTCTTTTGTCGAAAATCAGCCGTTTTTGCTCGAACATTAAATGCCTCCAAATGGTATTTAATTAACTTCCCGAGCTCCTGGAAGCATGAAAATCACTTTAAACATGCTAATTTTAGCTCTAACACTGATGATCCACCTACAAATGTGAACTGACGTTCAAAAATAAAACATTTGAAAACGGACCATTTTCCACATTTCTGAAGCATGACGTAATGGGGGGGTGTTATCTCTTTTGTCGAAAATCAGCCGTTTTTGCTCGAACATTAAAGGCCTCCAAATGGTATTTAATTAACTTCCCGAGCCCCTGGAAGCATGAAAATCACTTTAAACATGCTAATTTTAGCTCTAACACTGATGATCCACCTACAAATGTGAACTGACGTTCAAAAATAAAACATTTGAAAACGGACCATTTTCCACATTTCTGAAGCATGACGTAATGGGGGGGTGTTATCTCTTTTGTCGAAAATCAGCCGTTTTTGCTCGAACATTAAATGCCTCCAAATGGTATTTATTTCACTTCCCGAGCCCCTGGAAGCATGAAAATCCCTTTAAACATGCTAATTTTAGCTCTAACACTGATGATCCACCTACAAATGTGAACTGACGTTCAAAAATAAAACATTTGAAAACGGACCATTTTCCACATTTCTGAAGCATGACGTAATGGGGGGGTGTTATCTCTTTTGTCGAAAATCAGCCGTTTTTGCTCGAACATTAAATGCCTCCAAATTGTATTTAATTAACTTCCCGGGGTGAAGAAACCCTTTTTGAGAACTCAGAGTGAGTAAATTGGCCATTTTCATGCACTTTTAACCATTCCATAAATCTTGTGTTTTGGGCCCCTGGAAGCATGAAAATCACTTTAAACATGCTAATTTTAGCTCTAACACTGATGATCCACCTACAAATGTGAACTGACGTTCAAAAATAAAACATTTGAAAACGGACCATTTTCCACATTTCTGAAGCATGACGTAATGGGGGGGTGTTATCTCTTTTGTCGAAAATCAGCCGTTTTTGCTCGAACATTAAATGCCTCCAAATGGTATTTATTTCACTTCCCGAGCCCCTGGAAGCATGAAAATCACTTTAAACATGCTAATTTTAGCTCTAACACTGATGATCCACCTACAAATGTGAACTGACGTTCAAAAATAAAACATTTGAAAACGGACCATTTTCCACATTTCTGAAGCATGACGTAATGGGGGGGTGTTATCTCTTTTGTCGAAAATCAGCCGTTTTTGCTCGAACATTAAATGCCTCCAAATGGTATTTATTTCACTTCCCGAGCCCCTGGAAGCATGAAAATCACTTTAAACATGCTAATTTTAGCTCTAACACTGATGATCCACCTACAAATGTGAACTGACGTTCAAAAATAAAACATTTGAAAACGGACCATTTTCCACATTTCTGAAGCATGACGTAATGGGGGGGTGTTATCTCTTTTGTCGAAAATCAGCCGTTTTTGCTCGAACATTAAATGCCTCCAAATGGTATTTAATTAACTTCCCGAGCCCCTGGAAGCATGAAAATCACTTTAAACATGCTAATTTTAGCTCTAACACTGATGATCCACCTACAAATGTGAACTGACGGTAAAAAAATAAAACATTTGAAAACGGACCATTTTCCACATTTCTGAAGCATGACGTAATGGGGGGGTGTTATCTCTTTTGTCGAAAATCAGCCGTTTTTGCTCGAACATTAAATGCCTCCAAATGGTATTTATTTCACTTCCCGAGCCCCTGGAAGCATGAAAATCACTTTAAACATGCTAATTTTAGCTCTAACACTGATGATCCACCTACAAATGTGAACTGACGTTCAAAAATAAAACATTTGAAAACGGACCATTTTCCACATTTCTGAAGCATGACGTAATGGGGGGGTGTTATCTCTTTTGTCGAAAATCAGCCGTTTTTGCTCGAACATTAAATGCCTCCAAATGGTATTTAATTAACTTCCCGAGCCCCTGGAAGCATGAAAATCACTTTAAACATGCTAATTTTAGCTCTAACACTGATGATCCACCTACAAATGTGAACTGACGTTCAAAAATAAAACATTTGAAAACGGACCATTTTCCACATTTCTGAAGCATGACGTAATGGGGGGGTGTTATCTCTTTTGTCGAAAATCAGCCGTTTTTGCTCGAACATTAAATGCCTCCAAATGGTATTTATTTCACTTCCCGAGCCCCTGGAAGCATGAAAATCACTTTAAACATGCTAATTTTAGCTCTAACGCTGATGATCCACCTACAAATGTGAACTGACGTTCAAAAATAAAACATTTGAAAACGGACCATTTTCCACATTTCTGAAGCATGACGTAATGGGGGGGTGTTATCTCTTTTGTCGAAAATCAGCCGTTTTTGCTCGAACATTAAATGCCTCCAAATGGTATTTAATTAACTTCCCGGGGTGAAGAAACCCTTTTTGAGAACTCAGAGTGAGTAAATTGGCCATTTTCATGCACTTTTAACCATTCCATAAATGTTGTGTTTTGGGCCCCTGGAAGCATGAAAATCACTTTAAACATGCTAATTTTAGCTCTAACACTGATGATCCACCTACAAATGTGAACTGACGTTCAAAAATAAAACATTTGAAAACGGACCATTTTCCACATTTCTGAAGCATGACGTAATGGGGGGGTGTTATCTCTTTTGTCGAAAATCAGCCGTTTTTGCTCGAACATTAAATGCCTCCAAATGGTATTTAATTAACTTCCCGAGCCCCTGGAAGCATGAAAATCACTTTAAACATGCTAATTTTAGCTCTAACACTGATGATCCACCTACAAATGTGAACTGACGGTAAAAAAATAAAACATTTGAAAACGGACCATTTTCCACATTTCTGAAGCATGACGTAATGGGGGGGTGTTATCTCTTTTGTCGAAAATCAGCCGTTTTTGCTCGAACATTAAATGCCTCCAAATGGTATTTAATTAACTTCCCGAGCCCCTGGAAGCATGAAAATCACTTTAAACATGCTAATTTTAGCTCTAACACTGATGATCCACCTACAAATGTGAACTGACGGTAAAAAAATAAAACATTTGAAAACGGACCATTTTCCACATTTCTGAAGCATGACGTAATGGGGGGGTGTTATCTCTTTTGTCGAAAATCAGCCGTTTTTGCTCGAACATTAAATGCCTCCAAATGGTATTTAATTAACTTCCCGAGCCCCTGGAAGCATGAAAATCACTTTAAACATGCTAATTTTAGCTCTAACACTGATGATCCACCTACAAATGTGAACTGACGTTCAAAAATAAAACATTTGAAAACGGACCATTTTCCACATTTCTGAAGCATGACGTAATGGGGAGGTGTTATCTCTTTTGTCGAAAATCAGCAGTTTTTGCTCGAACATTAAATGCCTCCAAATGGTATTTAATTAACTTCCCGAGCCCCTGGATGCATGAAAATCACTTTAAACATGCTAATTTTAGCTCTAACACTGATGATCCACCTACAAATGTGAACTGACGTTCAAAAATAAAACATTTGAAAACGGACCATTTTCCACATTTCTGAAGCATGACGTAATGGGGGGGTGTTATCTCTTTTGTCGAAAATCAGCCGTTTTTGCTCGAACATTAAATGCCTCCAAATGGTATTTATTTCACTTCCCGAGCCCCTGGAAGCATGAAAATCACTTTAAACATGCTAATTTTAGCTCTAACGCTGAAGATCGACCTACAAATGTGAACTGACGTTCAAAAATAAAACATTTGAAAACGGACCATTTTCCACATTTCTGAAGCATGACGTAATGGGGGGGTGTTATCTCTTTTGTCGAAAATCAGCCGTTTTTGCTCGAACATTAAATGCCTCCAAATGGTATTTAATTAACTTCCCGGGGTGAAGAAACCCTTTTTGAGAACTCAGAGTGAGTAAATTGGCCATTTTCATGCACTTTTAACCATTCCATAAATCTTGTGTTTTGGGCCCCTGGAAGCATGAAAATCACTTTAAACATGCTAATTTTAGCTCTAACACTGATGATCCACCTACAAATGTGAACTGACGTTCAAAAATAAAACATTTGAAAACGGACCATTTTCCACATTTCTGAAGCATGACGTAATGGGGGGGTGTTATCTCTTTTGTCGAAAATCAGCCGTTTTTGCTCGAACATTAAATGCCTCCAAATGGTATTTAATTAACTTCCCGAGCCCCTGGAAGCATGAAAATCACTTTAAACATGCTAATTTTAGCTCTAACACTGATGATCCACCTACAAATGTGAACTGACGGTAAAAAAATAAAACATTTGAAAACGGACCATTTTCCACATTTCTGAAGCATGACGTAATGGGGGGGTGTTATCTCTTTTGTCGAAAATCAGCCGTTTTTGCTCGAACATTAAATGCCTCCAAATGGTATTTATTTCACTTCCCGAGCCCCTGGAAGCATGAAAATCACTTTAAACATGCTAATTTTAGCTCTAACACTGATGATCCACCTACAAATGTGAACTGACGTTCAAAAATAAAACATTTGAAAACGGACCATTTTCCACATTTCTGAAGCATGACGTAATGGGGGGGTGTTATCTCTTTTGTCGAAAATCAGCCGTTTTTGCTCGAACATTAAATGCCTCCAAATGGTATTTAATTAACTTCCCGGGGTGAAGAAACCCTTTTTAAGAACTCAGAGTGAGTAAATTGGCCATTTTCATGCACTTTTAACCATTCCATAAATCTTGTGTTTTGGGCCCCTGGAAGCATGAAAATCACTTTAAACATGCTAATTTTAGCTCTAACACTGATGATCCACCTACAAATGTGAACTGACGTTCAAAAATAAAACATTTGAAAACGGACCATTTTCCACATTTCTGAAGCATGACGTAATGGGGGGGTGTTATCTCTTTTGTCGAAAATTAGCCGTTTTTGCTCGAACATTAAATGCCTCCAAATGGTATTTAATTAACTTCCCGAGCCCCTGGAAGCATGAAAATCACTTTAAACATGCTAATTTTAGCTCTAACACTGATGATCCACCTACAAATGTGAACTGACCTTCAAAAATAAAACATTTGAAAACGGACCATTTTCCACATTTCTGAAGCATGACGTAATGGGGGGGTGTTATCTCTTTTGTCGAAAATCAGCCGTTTTTGCTCGAACATTAAATGCCTCCAAATGGTATTTAATTAACTTCCCGAGCCCCTGGAAGCATGAAAATCACTTTAAACATGCTAATTTTAGCTCTAACACTGATGATCCACCTACAAATGTGAACTGACGTTCAAAAATAAAACATTTGAAAACGGACCATTTTCCACATTTCTGAAGCATGACGTAATGGGGGGGTGTTATCTCTTTTGTCGAAAATCAGCCGTTTTTGCTCGAACATTAAATGCCTCCAAATGGTATTTAATTAACTTCCCGAGCCCCTGGAAGCATGAAAATCACTTTAAACATTCTAATTTTAGCTCCAACACTGATGATCCACCTACAAATGTGAACTGACGTTCAAAAATAAAACATTTGAAAACGGACCATTTTCCACATTTCTGAAGCATGACGTAATGGGGGGGTGTTATCTCTTTTGTCGAAAATCAGCCGTTTTTGCTCGAACATTAAATGCCTCCAAATGGTATTTATTTCACTTCCCGAGCCCCTGGAAGCATGAAAATCCCTTTAAACATGCTAATTTTAGCTCTAACACTGATGATCCACCTACAAATGTGAATTGACGTTCAAAAACTAAAACATTTGAAAACGGACCATTTTCCACATTTCTGAAGCATGACGTAATGGGGGGGTGTTATCTCTTTTGTCGAAAATCAGCCGTTTTTGCTCGAACATTAAATGCCTCCAAATGGTATTTAATTAACTTCCCGGGGTGAAGAAACCCTTTTTGAGAACTCAGAGTGAGTAAATTGGCCATTTTCATGCACTTTTAACCATTCCATAAATCTTGTGTTTTGGGCCCCTGGAAGCATGAAAATCACTTTAAACATGCTAATTTTAGCTCTAACACTGATGATCCACCTACAAATGTGAACTGACGTTCAAAAATAAAACATTTGAAAACGGACCATTTTCCACATTTCTGAAGCATGACGTAATGGGGGGGTGTTATCTCTTTTGTCGAAAATCAGCCGTTTTTGCTCGAACATTAAATGCCTCCAAATGGTATTTATTTCACTTCCCGAGCCCCTGGAAGCATGAAAATCACTTTAAACATGCTAATTTTAGCTCTAACACTGATGATCCACCTACAAATGTGAACTGACGTTCAAAAATAAAACATTTGAAAACGGACCATTTTCCACATTTCTGAAACATGACGTAATGGGGGGGTGTTATCTCTTTTGTCGAAAATCAGCCGTTTTTGCTCGAACATTAAATGCCTCCAAATGGTATTTAATTAACTTCCCGAGCCCCTGGAAGCATGAAAATCACTTTAAACATGCTAATTTTAGCTCTAACACTGATGATCCACCTACAAATGTGAACTGACGTTCAAAAATAAAACATTTGAAAACGGACCATTTTCCACATTTCTGAAGCATGACGTAATGGGGGGGTGTTATCTCTTTTGTCGAAAATCAGCCGTTTTTGCTCGAACATTAAATGCCTCCAAATGGTATTTAATTAACTTCCCGGGGTGAAGAAACCCTTTTTGAGAACTCAGAGTGAGTAAATTGGCCATTTTCATGCACTTTTAACCATTCCATAAATCTTGTGTTTTGGGCCCCTGGAAGCATGAAAATCACTTTAAACATGCTAATTTTAGCTCTAACACTGATGATCCACCTACAAATGTGAACTGACGTTCAAAAATAAAACATTTGAAAACGGACCATTTTCCACATTTCTGAAGCATGACGTAATGGGTGGGTGTTATCTCTTTTGTCGAAAATCAGCCGTTTTTGCTCGAACATTAAATGCCTCCAAATGGTATTTATTTCACTTCCCGAGCCCCTGGAAGCATGAAAATCACTTTAAACATGCTAATTTTAGCTCTAACACTGATGATCCACCTACAAATGTGAACTGACGTTCAAAAATAAAACATTTGAAAACGGACCATTTTCCACATTTCTGAAGCATGACGTAATGGGGGGGTGTTATCTCTTTTGTCGAAAATCAGCCGTTTTTGCTCGAACATTAAATGCCTCCAAATGGTATTTAATTAACTTCCCGAGCCCCTGGAAGCATGAAAATCACTTTAAACATGCTAATTTTAGCTCTAACACTGATGATCCACCTACAAATGTGAACTGACGTTCAAAAATAAAACATTTGAAAACGGACCATTTTCCACATTTCTGAAGCATGACGTAATGGGGGGGTGTTATCTCTTTTGTCGAAAATCAGCCGTTTTTGCTCGAACATTAAATGCCTCCAAATGGTATTTAATTAACTTCCCGAGCCCCTGGAAGCATGAAAATCACTTTAAACATGCTAATTTTAGCTCTAACACTGATGATCCACCTACAAATGTGAACTGACGTTCAAAAATAAAACATTTGAAAACGGACCATTTTCCACATTTCTGAAGCATGACGTAATGGGGGGGGTGTTATCTCTTTTGTCGAAAATCAGCCGTTTTTGCTCGAACATTAAATGCCTCCAAATGGTATTTATTTCACTTCCCGAGCCCCTGGAAGCATGAAAATCACTTTAAACATGCTAATTTTAGCTCTAACACTGATGATCCACCTACAAATGTGAACTGACGTTCAAAAATAAAACATTTGAAAACGGACCATTTTCCACATTTCTGAAGCATGACGTAATGGGGGGGTGTTATCTCTTTTGTCGAAAATCAGCCGTTTTTGCTCGAACATTAAATGCCTCCAAATGGTATTTAATTAACTTCCCGAGCCCCTGGAAGCATGAAAATCACTTTAAACATGCTAATTTTAGCTCTAACACTGATGATCCACCTACAAATGTGAACTGACGTTCAAAAATAAAACATTTGAAAACGGACTATTTTCCACATTTCCGAAGCATGACGTAATGGGGGGGTGTTATCTCTTTTGTCGAAAATCAGCCGTTTTTGCTCGAACATTAAATGCCTCCAAATTGTATTTATTTCACTTCCCGAGCCCCTGGAAGCATGAAAATCACTTTAAACTTGCTAATTTTAGCTCTAACGCTGATGATCCACCTACAAATGTGAACTGACGTTCAAAAATAAAACATTTGAAAACGGACCATTTTCCACATTTCTGAAGCATGACGTAATGGGGGGGTGTTATCTCTTTTGTCGAAAATCAGCCGTTTTTGCTCGAACATTAAATGCCTCCTAATGGTATTTAATTAACTTCCCGGGGTGAAGAAACCCTATTTGAGAACTCAGAGTGAGTAAATTGGCCATTTTCATGCACTTTTAACCATTCCATAAATGTTGTGTTTTGGGCCCCTGGAAGCATGAAAATCACTTTAAACATGCTAATTTTAGCTCTAACACTGATGATCCACCTACAAATGTGAACTGACGTTCAAAAATAAAACATTTGAAAACGGACCATTTTCCACATTTCTGAAGCATGACGTAATGGGGGGGTGTTATCTCTTTTGTCGAAAATCAGCCGTTTTTGCTCGAACATTAAATGCCTCCAAATGGTATTTAATTAACTTCCCGAGCCCCTGGAAGCATGAAAATCACTTTAAACATGCTAATTTTAGCTCTAACACTGATGATCCACCTACAAATGTGAACTGACGGTAAAAAAATAAAACATTTGAAAACGGACCATTTTCCACATTTCTGAAGCATGACGTAATGGGGGGGTGTTATCTCTTTTGTCGAAAATCAGCCGTTTTTGCTCGAACATTAAATGCCTCCAAATGGTATTTAATTAACTTCCCGAGCCCCTGGAAGCATGAAAATCACTTTAAACATGCTAATTTTAGCTCTAACACTGATGATCCACCTACAAATGTGAACTGACGTTCAAAAATAAAACATTTGAAAACGGACCATTTTCCACATTTCTGAAGCATGACGTAATGGGGGGGTGTTATCTCTTTTGTCGAAAATCAGCAGTTTTTGCTCGAACATTAAATGCCTCCAAATGGTATTTAATTAACTTCCCGAGGCCCTGGAAGCATGAAAATCACTTTAAACATGCTAATTTTAGCTCTAACACTGATGATCCACCTACAAATGTGAACTGACGTTCAAAAATAAAACATTTGAAAACGGACCATTTTCCACATTTCTGAAGCATGACGTAATGGGGGGGTGTTATCTCTTTTGTCGAAAATCAGCCGTTTTTGCTCGAACATTAAATGCCTCCAAATGGTATTTAATTAACTTCCCGAGCCCCTGGAAGCATGAAAATCACTTTAAACATGCTAATTTTAGCTCTAACACTGATGATCCACCTACAAATGTGAACTGACGTTCAAAAATAAAACATTTGAAAACGGACCATTTTCCACATTTCTGAAGCATGACGTAATGGGGGGGTGTTATCTCTTTTGTCGAAAATCAGCCGTTTTTGCTCGAACATTAAATGCCTCCAAATGGTATTTATTTCACTTCCCGAGCCCCTGGAAGCATGAAAATCACTTTAAACATGCTAATTTTAGCTCTAACGCTGATGATCGACCTACAAATGTGAACTGACGTTCAAAAATAAAACATTTGAAAACGGACCATTTTCCACATTTCTGAAGCATGACGTAATGGGGGGGTGTTATCTCTTTTGTCGAAAATCAGCCGTTTTTGCTCGAACATTAAATGCCTCCAAATGGTATTTAATTAACTTCCCGGGGTGAAGAAACCCTTTTTGAGAACTCAGAGTGAGTAAATTGGCGATTTTCATGCACTTTTAACCATTCCATAAATCTTGTGTTTTGGGCCCCTGGAAGCATGAAAATCACTTTAAACATGCTAATTTTAGCTCTAACACTGATGATCCACCTACAAATGTGAACTGACGTTCAAAAATAAAACATTTGAAAACTGACCATTTTCCACATTTCTGAAGCATGACGTAATGGGGGGGTGTTATCTCTTTTGTCGAAAATCAGCCGTTTTTGCTCGAACATTAAATGCCTCCAAATGGTATTTAATTAACTTCCCGAGCCCCTGGAAGCATGAAAATCACTTTAAACATGCTAATTTTAGCTCTAACACTGATGATCCACCTACAAATGTGAACTGACGGTAAAAAAATAAAACATTTGAAAACGGACCATTTTCCACATTTCTGAAGCATGACGTAATGGGGGGGTGTTATCTCTTTTGTCGAAAATCAGCCGTTTTTGCTCGAACATTAAATGCCTCCAAATGGTATTTATTTCACTTCCCGAGCCCCTGGAAGCATGAAAATCACTTTAAACATGCTAATTTTAGCTCTAACACTGATGATCCACCTACAAATGTGAACTGACGTTCAAAAATAAAACATTTGAAAACGGACCATTTTCCACATTTCTGAAGCATGACATAATGGGGGGGTGTTATCTCTTTTGTCGAAAATCAGCCGTTTTTGCTCGAACATTAAATGCCTCCAAATGGTATTTAATTAACTTCCCGGGGTGAAGAAACCCTTTTTAAGAACTCAGAGTGAGTAAATTGGCCATTTTCATGCACTTTTAACCATTCCATAAATCTTGTGTTTTGGGCCCCTGGAAGCATGAAAATCACTTTAAACATGCTAATTTTAGCTCTAACACTGATGATCCACCTACAAATGTGAACTGACGTTCAAAAATAAAACATTTGAAAACGGACCATTTTCCACATTTCTGAAGCATGACGTAATGGGGGGGTGTTATCTCTTTTGTCGAAAATCAGCCGTTTTTGCTCGAACATTAAATGCCTCCAAATGGTATTTAATTAACTTCCCGAGCCCCTGGAAGCATGAAAATCACTTTAAACATGCTAATTTTAGCTCTAACACTGATGATCCACCTACAAATGTGAACTGACCTTCAAAAATAAAACATTTGAAAACGGACCATTTTCCACATTTCTGAAGCATGACGTAATGGGGGGGTGTTATCTCTTTTGTCGAAAATCAGCCGTTTTTGCTCGAACATTAAATGCCTCCAAATGGTATTTAATTAACTTCCCGAGCCCCTGGAAGCATGAAAATCACTTTAAACATGCTAATTTTAGCTCTAACACTGATGATCCACCTACAAATGTGAACTGACGTTCAAAAATAAAACATTTGAAAACGGACCATTTTCCACATTTCTGAAGCATGACGTAATGGGGGGGGTGTTATCTCTTTTGTCGAAAATCAGCCGTTTTTGCTCGAACATTAAATGCCTCCAAATGGTATTTAATTAACTTCCCGAGCCCCTGGAAGCATGAAAATCACTTTAAACATTCTAATTTTAGCTCCAACACTGATGATCCACCTACAAATGTGAACTGACGTTCAAAAATAAAACATTTGAAAACGGACCATTTTCCACATTTCTGAAGCATGACGTAATGGGGGGGTGTTATCTCTTTTGTCGAAAATCAGCCGTTTTTGCTCGAACAATAAATGCCTCCAAATGGTATTTATTTCACTTCCCGAGCCCCTGGAAGCATGAAAATCCCTTTAAACATGCTAATTTTAGCTCTAACACTGATGATCCACCTACAAATGTGAACTGACGTTCAAAAATAAAACATTTGAAAACGGACCATTTTCCACATTTCTGAAGCATGACGTAATGGGGGGGTGTTATCTCTTTTGTCGAAAATCAGCCGTTTTTGCTCGAACATTAAATGCCTCCAAATGGTATTTAATTAACTTCCCGGGGTGAAGAAACCCTTTTTGAGAACTCAGAGTGAGTAAATTGGCCATTTTCATGCACTTTTAACCATTCCATAAATCTTGTGTTTTGGGCCCCTGGAAGCATGAAAATCACTTTAAACATGCTAATTTTAGCTCTAACACTGATGATCCACCTACAAATGTGAACTGACGTTCAAAAATAAAACATTTGAAAACGGACCATTTTCCACATTTCTGAAGCATGACGTAATGGGGGGGTGTTATCTCTTTTGTCGAAAATCAGCCGTTTTTGCTCGAACATTAAATGCCTCCAAATGGTATTTATTTCACTTCCCGAGCCCCTGGAAGCATGAAAATCACTTTAAACATGCTAATTTTAGCTCTAACACTGATGATCCACCTACAAATGTGAACTGACGTTCAAAAATAAAACATTTGAAAACGGACCATTTTCCACATTTCTGAAGCATGACGTAATGGGGGGGTGTTATCTCTTTTGTCGAAAATCAGCCGTTTTTGCTCGAACATTAAATGCCTCCAAATGGTATTTAATTAACTTCCCGAGCCCCTGGAAGCATGAAAATCACTTTAAACATGCTAATTTTAGCTCTAACACTGATGATCCACCTACAAATGTGAACTGACGTTCAAAAATAAAACATTTGAAAACGGACCATTTTCCACATTTCTGAAGCATGACGTAATTGGGGGGTGTTATCTCTTTTGTCGAAAATCAGCAGTTTTTGCTCGAACATTAAATGCCTCCAAATGGTATTTAATTAACTTCCCGAGCCCCTGGAAGCATGAAAATCACTTTAAACATGCTAATTTTAGCTCTAACACTGATGATCCACCTACAAATGTGAACTGACGTTCAAAAATAAAACATTTGAAAACGGACCATTTTCCACATTTCTGAAGCATGACGTAATGGGGGGGTGTTATCTCTTTTGTCGAAAATCAGCCGTTTTTGCTCGAACATTAAATGCCTCCAAATGGTATTTATTTCACTTCCCGAGCCCCTGGAAGCATGAAAATCACTTTAAACATGCTAATTTTAGCTCTAACACTGATGATCCACCTACAAATGTGAACTGACGTTCAAAAATAAAACATTTGAAAACGGACCATTTTCCACATTTCTGAAGCATGACGTAATGGGGGGGTGTTATCTCTTTTGTCGAAAATCAGCCGTTTTTGCTCGAACATTAAATGCCTCCAAATGGTATTTAATTAACTTCCCGAGCCCCTGGAAGCATGAAAATCACTTTAAACATGCTAATTTTAGCTCTAACACTGATGATCCACCTACAAATGTGAACTGACGTTCAAAAATAAAACATTTGAAAACGGACCATTTTCCACATTTCTGAAGCATGACGTAATTGGGGGGTGTTATCTCTTTTGTCGAAAATCAGCAGTTTTTGCTCGAACATTAAATGCCTCCAAATGGTATTTAATTAACTTCCCGAGCCCCTGGAAGCATGAAAATCACTTTAAACATGCTAATTTTAGCTCTAACACTGATGATCCACCTACAAATGTGAACTGACGTTCAAAAATAAAACATTTGAAAACGGACCATTTTCCACATTTCTGAAGCATGACGTAATGGGGGGGTGTTATCTCTTTTGTCGAAAATCAGCCGTTTTTGCTCGAACATTAAATGCCTCCAAATGGTATTTATTTCACTTCCCGAGCCCCTGGAAGCATGAAAATCACTTTAAACATGCTAATTTTAGCTCTAACACTGATGATCCACCTACAAATGTGAACTGACGTTCAAAAATAAAACATTTGAAAACGGACCATTTTCCACATTTCTGAAGCATGACGTAATGGGGGGGTGTTATCTCTTTTGTCGAAAATCAGCAGTTTTTGCTCGAACATTAAATGCCTCCAAATGGTATTTAATTAACTTCCCGAGCCCCTGGAAGCATGAAAATCACTTTAAACATGCTAATTTTAGCTCTAACACTGATGATCCACCTACAAATGTGAACTGACGTTCAAGAATAAAACATTTGAAAACGAACCATTTTCCACATTTCTGAAGCATGACGTAATGGGGGGTGTTATCTTTTTTGTCGAAAATCAGCCGTTTTTGCTCGAACATTAAATGCCTCCAAATGGTATTTAATTAACTTCCCGAGCCCCTGGAAGCATGAAAATCACTTTAAACATGCTAATTTTAGCTCTAACACTGATGATCCACCTACAAATGTGAACTGACGTTCAAAAATAAAACATTTGAAAACGGACCATTTTCCACATTTCTGAAGCATGACGTAATGGGGGGGTGTTATCTCTTTTGTCGAAAATCAGCCGTTTTTGCTCGAACATTAAATGCCTCCAAATGGTATTTATTTCACTTCCCGAGCCCCTGGAAGCATGAAAATCACTTTAAACATGCTAATTTTAGCTCTAACGCTGATGATCCACCTACAAATGTGAACTGACGTTCAAAAATAAAACATTTGAAAACGGACCATTTTCCACATTTCTGAAGCATGACGTAATGGGGGGGTGTTATCTCTTTTGTCGAAAATCAGCCGTTTTTGCTCGAACATTAAATGCCTCCAAATGGTATTTAATTAACTTCCCAGGGTGAAGAAACCCTTTTTGAGAACTCAGAGTGAGTAAATTGGCCATTTTCATGCACTTTTAACCATTCCATAAATCTTGTGTTTTGGGCCCCTGGAAGCATGAAAATCACTTTAAACATGCTAATTTTAGCTCTAACACTGATGATCCACCTACAAATGTGAACTGACGTTCAAAAATAAAACATTTGAAAACGGACCATTTTCCACATTTCTGAAGCATGACGTAATGGGGGGGTGTTATCTCTTTTGTCGAAAATCAGCCGTTTTTGCTCGAACATTAAATGCCTCCAAATGGTATTTAATTAACTTCCCGAGCCCCTGGAAGCATGAAAATCACTTTAAACATGCTAATTTTAGCTCTAACACTGATGATCCACCTACAAATGTGAACTGACGTTCAAAAATAAAACATTTGAAAACGGACCATTTTCCACATTTCTGAAGCATGACGTAATGGGGGGGTGTTATCTCTTTTGTCGAAAATCAGCCGTTTTTTCTCGAACATTAAATGCCTCCAAATGGTATTTATTTCACTTCCCGAGCCCCTGGAAGCATGAAAATCACTTTAAACATGCTAATTTTAGCTCTAACACTGATGATCCACCTACAAATGTGAACTGACGTTCAAAAATAAAACATTTGAAAACGGACCATTTTCCACATTTCTGAAGCATGACGTAATGGGGGGGTGTTATCTCTTTTGTCGAAAATCAGCCGTTTTTGCTCGAACATTAAATGCCTCCAAATGGTATTTAATTAACTTCCCGAGCCCCTGGAAGCATGAAAATCACTTTAAACATGCTAATTTTAGCTCTAACACTGATGATCCACCTACAAATGTGAACTGACGTTCAAAAATAAAACATTTGAAAACGGACCATTTTCCACATTTCTGAAGCATGACGTAATGGGGGGGTGTTATCTCTTTTGTCGAAAATCAGCCGTTTTTGCTCGAACATTAAATGCCTCCAAATGGTATTTAATTAACTTCCCGGGGTGAAGAAACCCTTTTTGAGAACTCAGAGTGAGTAAATTGGCCATTTTCATGCACTTTTAACCATTCCATAAATCTTGTGTTTTGGGCCCCTGGAAGCATGAAAATCACTTTAAACATGCTAATTTTAGCTCTAACAGTGATGATCCACCTACAAATGTGAACTGACGTTCAAAAATAAAACATTTGAAAACGGACCATTTTCCACATTTCTGAAGCATGACGTAATGGGGGGGTGTTATCTCTTTTGTCGAAAATCAGCCGTTTTTGCTCGAACATTAAATGCCTCCAAATGGTATTTATTTCACTTCCCGAGCCCCTGGAAGCATGAAAATCACTTTAAACATGCTAATTTTAGCTCTAACACTGATGATCCACCTACAAATGTGAACTGACGTTCAAAAATAAAACATTTGAAAACGGACCATTTTCCACATTTCTGAAGCATGACGTAATGGGGGGGTGTTGTCTCTTTTGTCGAATATCAGCCGTTTTTGCTCGAACATTAAATGCCTTCAAATGGTATTTAATTAACTTCCCGAGCCCCTGGAAGCATGAAAATCACTTTAAACATGCTAATTTTAGCTCTAACACTGATGATCCACCTACAAATGTGAACTGACGTTCAAAAATAAAACATTTGAAAACTGACCATTTTCCACATTTCTGAAGCATGACGTAATGGGGGGGTGTTATCTCTTTTGTCGAAAATCAGCCGTTTTTGCTCGAACATTAAATGCCTCCAAATGGTATTTATTTCACTTCCCGAGCCCCTGGAAGCATGAAAATCACTTTAAACATGCTAATTTTAGCTCTAACACTGATGATCCACCTACTAATGTGAACTGACGTTCAAAAATAAAACATTTGAAAACTGACCATTTTCCACATTTCTGAAGCATGACGTAATGAAGGGTGTTATCTCTTTTGTCGAAAATCAGCCGTTTTTGCTCGAACATTAAATGCCTCCAAATGGTATTTAATTAACTTCCCGGGGTGAAGAAACCCTTTTTGAGTACTCAGAGTGAGTAAATTGGCCATTTTCATGCACTTTTAACCATTCCATAAATCTTGTGTTTTGGGCCCCTGGAAGCATGAAAATCACTTTAAACATGCTAATTTTAGCTCTAACACTGATGATCCACGTACAAATGTGAACTGACGTTCAAAAATAAAACATTTGAAAACGGACCATTTTCCACATTTCTGAAGCATGACGTAATGGGGGGGTGTTATCTCTTTTGTCGAAAATCAGCCGTTTTTGCTCGAACATTAAATGCCTCCAAATGGTATTTAATTAACTTCCCGGGGTGAAGAAACCCTTTTTGAGTACTCAAAGTGAGTAAATTGGCCATTTTCATGCACTTTTAACCATTCCATAAATCTTGTGTTTTGGGCCCCTGGAAGCATGAAAATCACTTTAAACATGCTAATTTTAGCTCTAACACTGATGATCCACCTACAAATGTGAACTGACGTTCAAAAATAAAACATTTGAAAACGGACCATTTTCCACATTTCTGAAGCATGACGTAATGGGGGGGTGTTATCTCTTTTGTCGAAAATCAGCCGTTTTTGCTCGAACATTAAATGCCTCCAAATGGTATTTAATTAACTTCCCGAGCCCCTGGAAGCATGAAAATCACTTTAAACATGCTAATTTTAGCTCTAACACTGATGATCCACCTACAAATGTGAACTGACGTTCAAAAATAAAACATTTGAAAACGGACCATTTTCCACATTTCTGAAGCATGACGTAATGGGGGGGTGTTATCTCTTTTGTCGAAAATCAGCCGTTTTTGCTCGAACATTAAATGCCTCCAAATGGTATTTATTTCACTTCCCGAGCCCCTGGAAGCATGAAAATCACTTTAAACATGCTAATTTTAGCTCTAACACTGATGATCCACCTACAAATGTGAACTGACGTTCAAAAATAAAACATTTGAAAACGGACCATTTTCCACATTTCTGAAGCATGACGTAATGGGGGGGTGTTATCTCTTTTGTCGAAAATCAGCCGTTTTTGCTCGAACATTAAATGCCTCCAAATTGTATTTAATTAACTTCCCGGGGTGAAGAAACCCTTTTTGAGAACTCAGAGTGAGTAAATTGGCCATTTTCATGCACTTTTAACCATTCCATAAATCTTGTGTTTTGGGCCCCTGGAAGCATGAAAATCACTTTAAACATGCTAATTTTAGCTCTAACACTGATGATCCACCTACAAATGTGAACTGACGTTCAAAAATAAAACATTTGAAAACGGACCATTTTCCACATTTCTGAAGCATGACGTAATGGGGGGGTGTTATCTCTTTTGTCGAAAATCAGCCGTTTTTGCTCGAACATTAAATGCCTCCAAATGGTATTTATTTCACTTCCCGAGCCCCTGGAAGCATGAAAATCACTTTAAACATGCTAATTTTAGCTCTAACACTGATGATCCACCTACAAATGTGAACTGACGTTCAAAAATAAAACATTTAAAAACGGACCATTTTCCACATTTCTGAAGCATGACGTAATGGGGGGGTGTTATCTCTTTTGTCGAAAATCAGCCGTTTTTGCTCGAACATTAAATGCCTCCAAATGGTATTTAATTAACTTCCCGAGCCCCTGGAAGCATGAAAATCACTTTAAACATGCTAATTTTAGCTCTAACACTGATGATCCACCTACAAATGTGAACTGACGTTCAAAAATAAAACATTTGAAAACGGACCATTTTCCACATTTCTGAAGCATGACGTAATGGGGGGGTGTTATCTCTTTTGTCGAAAATCAGCAGTTTTTGCTCGAACATTAAATGCCTCCAAATGGTATTTAATTAACTTCCCGAGCCCCTGGAAGCATGAAAATCACTTTAAACATGCTAATTTTAGCTCTAACACTGATGATCCACCTACAAATGTGAACTGACGTTCAAAAATAAAACATTTGAAAACGGACCATTTTCCACATTTCTGAAGCATGACGTAATGGGGGGGTGTTATCTCTTTTGTCGAAAATCAGCCGTTTTTGCTCGAACATTAAATGCCTCCAAATGGTATTTATTCCACTTCCATAGCCCCTGGAAGCATGAAAATCACTTTAAACATGCTAATTTTAGCTCTAACACTGATGATCCACCTACAAATGTGAACTGACGTTCAAAAATAAAACATTTGAAAACGGACCATTTTCCACATTTCTGAAGCATGACGTAATGGGGGGGTGTTATCTCTTTTGTCGAAAATCAGCCGTTTTTGCTCGAACATTAAATGCCTCCAAATGGTATTTAATTAACTTCCCGAGCCCCTGGAAGCATGAAAATCACTTTAAACATGCTAATTTTAGCTCTAACACTGATGATCCACCTACAAATGTGAACTGACGTTCAAAAATAAAACATTTGAAAACGGACCATTTTCCACATTTCTGAAGCATGACGTAATGGGGGGGTGTTATCTCTTTTGTCGAAAATCAGCCGTTTTTGCTCGAACATTAAAGGCCTCCAAATGGTATTTAATTAACTTCCCGAGCCCCTGGAAGCATGAAAATCACTTTAAACATGCTAATTTTAGCTCTAACACTGATGATCCACCTACAAATGTGAACTGACGTTCAAAAATAAAACATTTGAAAACGGACCATTTTCCACATTTCTGAAGCATGACGTAATGGGGGGGTGTTATCTCTTTTGTCGAAAATCAGCCGTTTTTGCTCGAACATTAAATGCCTCCAAATGGTATTTAATTAACTTCCCGAGCCCCTGGAAGCATGAAAATCACTTTAAACATGCTAATTTTAGCTCTAACACTGATGATCCACCTACAAATGTGAACTGATGTTCAAAAATAAAACATTTGAAAACGGACCATTTTCCACATTTCTGAAGCATGACGTAATGGGGGGGTGTTATCTCTTTTGTCGAAAATCAGCCGTTTTTGCTCGAACATTAAATGCCTCCAAATGGTATTTATTTCACTTCCCGAGCCCCTGGAAGCATGAAAATCACTTTAAACATGCTAATTTTAGCTCTAACGCTGATGATCCACCTACAAATGTGAACTGACGTTCAAAAATAAAACATTTGAAAACGGACCATTTTCCACATTTCTGAAGCATGACGTAATGGGGGGGTGTTATCTCTTTTGTCGAAAATCAGCCGTTTTTGCTCGAACATTAAATGCCTCCAAATGGTATTTAATTAACTTCCCGGGGTGAAGAAACCCTTTTTGAGAACTCAGAGTGAGTAAATTGGCCATTTTCATGCACTTTTAACCATTCCATAAATGTTGTGTTTTGGGCCCCTGGAAGCATGAAAATCACTTTAAACATGCTAATTTTAGCTCTAACACTGATGATCCACCTACAAATGTGAACTGACGTTCAAAAATAAAACATTTGAAAACGGACCATTTTCCACATTTCTGAAGCATGACGTAATGGGGGGGTGTTATCTCTTTTGTCGAAAATCAGCCGTTTTTGCTCGAACATTAAATGCCTCCAAATGGTATTTAATTAACTTCCCGAGCCCCTGGAAGCATGAAAATCACTTTAAACATGCTAATTTTAGCTCTAACACTGATGATCCACCTACAAATGTGAACTGACGGTAAAAAAATAAAACATTTGAAAACGGACCATTTTCCACATTTCTGAAGCATGACGTAATGGGGGGGTGTTATCTCTTTTGTCGAAAATCAGCCGTTTTTGCTCGAACATTAAATGCCTCCAAATGGTATTTATTTCACTTCCCGAGCCCCTGGAAGCATGAAAATCACTTTAAACATGCTAATTTTAGCTCTAACACTGATGATCCACCTACAAATATGAACTGACGTTCAAAAGTAAAACATTTGAAAACGGACCATTTTCCACATTTCTGAAGCATGACGTAATGGGGGGTTGTTATCTCTTTTGTCGAAAATCAGCCGTTTTTGCTCGAACATTAAATGCCTCCAAATGGTATTTAATTAACTTCCCGAGCCCCTGGAAGCATGAAAATCACTTTAAACATGCTAATTTTAGCTCTAACACTGATGATCCACCTACAAATGTGAACTGACGTTCAAAAATAAAACATTTGAAAACGGACCATTTTCCACATTTCTGAAGCATGACGTAATGGGGGGGTGTTATCTCTTTTGTCGAAAATCAGCAGTTTTTGCTCGAACATTAAATGCCTCCAAATGGTATTTAATTAACTTCCCGAGCCCCTGGAAGCATGAAAATCACTTTAAACATGCTAATTTTAGCTCTAACACTGATGATCCACCTACAAATGTGAACTGACGTTCAAAAATAAAACATTTGAAAACGGACCATTTTCCACATTTCTGAAGCATGACGTAATGGGGGGGTGTTATCTATTTTGTCGAAAATCAGCCGTTTTTGATCGAACATTAAATGCCTCCAAATGGTATTTATTTCACTTCCCGAGTCCCTGGAAGCATGAAAATCACTTTAAACATGCTAATTTTAGCTCTAACACTGATGATCCACCTACAAATGTGAACTGACGTTCAAAAATAAAACATTTGAAAACGGACCATTTTCCACATTTCTGAAGCATGACGTAATGGGGGGGTGTTATCTCTTTTGTCGAAAATCAGCCGTTTTTGCTCGAACATTAAATGCCTCCAAATGGTATTTAATTAACTTCCCGAGCCCCTGGAAGCATGAAAATCACTTTAAACATGCTAATTTTAGCTCTAACACTGATGATCCACCTACAAATGTGAACTGACGTTCAAAAATAAAACATTTGAAAACGGACCATTTTCCACATTTCTGAAGCATGACGTAATGGGGGGGTGTTATCTCTTTTGTCGAAAATCAGCCGTTTTTGCTCGAACATTAAATGCCTCCAAATGGTATTTAATTAACTTCCCGAGCCCCTGGAAGCATGAAAATCACTTTAACATGCTAATTTTAGCTCTAACACTGATGATCCACCTACAAATGTGAACTGACGTTCAAAAATAAAACATTTGAAAACGGACCATTTTCCACATTTCTGAAGCATGACGTAATGGGGGGGTGTTATCTCTTTTGTCGAAAATCAGCCGTTTTTGCTCGAACATTAAATGCCTCCAAATGGTATTTATTTCACTTCCCGAGCCCCTGGAAGCATGAAAATCACTTTAAACATGCTAATTGTAGCTCTAACGCTGATGATCCACCTACAAATGTGAACTGACGTTCAAAAATAAAACATTTGAAAACGGACCATTTTCCACATTTCTGAAGCATGACGTAATGGGGGGGTGTTATCTCTTTTGTCGAAAATCAGCCGTTTTTGCTCGAACATTAAATGCCTCCAAATGGTATTTAATTAACTTCCCGGGGTGAAGAAACCCTTTTTGAGAACTCAGAGTGAGTAAATTGGCCATTTTCATGCACTTTTAACCATTCCATAAATCTTGTGTTTTGGGCCCCTGGAAGCATGAAAATCCCTTTAAACATGCTAATTTTAGCTCTAACACTGATGATCCACCTACAAATGTGAACTGACGTTCAAAAATAAAACATTTGAAAACGGACCATTTTCCACATTTCTGAAGCATGACGTAATGGGGGGGTGTTATCTCTTTTGTCGAAAATCAGCCGTTTTTGCTCGAACATTAAATGCCTCCAAATGGTATTTAATTAACTTCCCGAGCCCCTGGAAGCATGAAAATCACTTTAAACATGCTAATTTTAGCTCTAACACTGATGATCCACCTACAAATGTGAACTGACGGTAAAAAAATAAAACATTTGAAAACGGACCATTTTCCACATTTCTGAAGCATGACGTAATGGGGGGGTGTTATCTCTTTTGTCGAAAATCAGCCGTTTTTGCTCGAACATTAAATGCCTCCAAATGGTATTTATTTCACTTCCCGAGCCCCTGGAAGCATGAAAATCACTTTAAACATGCTAATTTTAGCTCTAACACTGATGATCCACCTACAAATGTGAACTGACGTTCAAAAATAAAACATTTGAAAACGGACCATTTTCCACATTTCTGAAGCATGACGTAATGGCGGGGTGTTATCTCTTTTGTCGAACATCAGCCGTTTTTGCTCGAACATTAAATGCCTCCAAATGGTATTTAATTAACTTCCCGGGGTGAAGAAACCCTTTTTAAGAACTCAGAGTGAGTAAATTGGCCATTTTCATGCACTTTTAACCATTCCATAAATCTTGTGTTTTGGGCCCCTGGAAGCATGAAAATCACTTTAAACATGCTAATTTTAGCTCTAACACTGATGATCCACCTACAAATGTGAACTGACGTTCAAAAATAAAACATTTGAAAACGGACCATTTTCCACATTTCTGAAGCATGACGTAATGGGGGGGTGTTATCTCTTTTGTCGAAAATCAGCCGTTTTTGCTCGAACATTAAATGCCTCCAAATGGTATTTATTTCACTTCCCGAGCCCCTGGAAGCATGAAAATCACTTTAAACATGCTAATTTTAGCTCTAACACTGATGATCCACCTACAAATGTGAACTGACGTTAAAAAATAAAACATTTGAAAACGGACCATTTTCCACATTTCTGAAGCATGACGTAATGGGGGGGTGTTATCTCTTTTGTCGAAAATCAGCCGTTTTTGCTCGAACATTACATGCCTCCAAATGGTATTTAATTAACTTCCCGGGGTGAAGAAACCCTTTTTGAGAACTCAGAGTGAGTAAATTGGCCATTTTCATGCACTTTTAACCATTCCATAAATCTTGTGTTTTGGGCCCCTGGAAGCATGAAAATCACTTTAAACATGCTAATTTTAGCTCTAACACTGATGATCCACCTACAAATGTGAACTGACGTTCAAAAATAAAACATTTGAAAACGGACCATTTTCCACATTTCTGAAGCATGACGTAATGGGGGGGTGTTATCTCTTTTGTCGAAAATCAGCCGTTTTTGCTCGAACATTAAATGCCTCCAAATGGTATTTAATTAACTTCCCGAGCCCCTGGAAGCATGAAAATCACTTTAAACATGCTAATTTTAGCTCTAACACTGATGATCCACCTACAAATGTGAACTGACGTTCAAAAATAAAACATTTGAAAACGGACCATTTTCCACATTTCTGAAGCATGACGTAATGGGGGGGTGTTATCTCTTTTGTCGAAAATCAGCCGTTTTTGCTCGAACATTAAATGCCTCCAAATGGTATTTAATTAACTTCCCGAGCCCCTGGAAGCATGAAAATCACTTTAAACATTCTAATTTTAGCTCCAACACTGATGATCCACCTACAAATGTGAACTGACGTTCAAAAATAAAACATTTGAAAACGGACCATTTTCCACATTTCTGAAGCATGACGTAATGGGGGGGTGTTATCTCTTTTGTCGAAAATCAGCCGTTTTTGCTCGAACATTAAATGCCTCCAAATGGTATTTATTTCACTTCCCGAGCCCCTGGAAGCATGAAAATCACTTTAAACATGCTAATTTTAGCTCTAACACTGATGATCCACCTACAAATGTGAACTGACGTTAAAAAATAAAACATTTGAAAACGGACCATTTTCCACATTTCTGAAGCATGACGTAATGGGGGGGTGTTATCTCTTTTGTCGAAAATCAGCCGTTTTTGCTCGAACATTACATGCCTCCAAATGGTATTTAATTAACTTCCCGGGGTGAAGAAACCCTTTTTGAGAACTCAGAGTGAGTAAATTGGCCATTTTCATGCACTTTTAACCATTCCATAAATCTTGTGTTTTGGGCCCCTGGAAGCATGAAAATCACTTTAAACATGCTAATTTTAGCTCTAACACTGATGATCCACCTACAAATGTGAACTGACGTTCAAAAATAAAACATTTGAAAACGGACCATTTTCCACATTTCTGAAGCATGACGTAATGGGGGGGTGTTATCTCTTTTGTCGAAAATCAGCCGTTTTTGCTCGAACATTAAATGCCTCCAAATGGTATTTAATTAACTTCCCGAGCCCCTGGAAGCATGAAAATCACTTTAAACATGCTAATTTTAGCTCTAACACTGATGATCCACCTACAAATGTGAACTGACGTTCAAAAATAAAACATTTGAAAACGGACCATTTTCCACATTTCTGAAGCATGACGTAATGGGGGGGTGTTATCTCTTTTGTCGAAAATCAGCCGTTTTTGCTCGAACATTAAATGCCTCCAAATGGTATTTAATTAACTTCCCGAGCCCCTGGAAGCATGAAAATCACTTTAAACATTCTAATTTTAGCTCCAACACTGATGATCCACCTACAAATGTGAACTGACGTTCAAAAATAAAACATTTGAAAACGGACCATTTTCCACATTTCTGAAGCATGACGTAATGGGGGGGTGTTATCTCTTTTGTCGAAAATCAGCCGTTTTTGCTCGAACATTAAATGCCTCCAAATGGTATTTATTTCACTTCCCGAGCCCCTGGAAGCATGAAAATCCCTTTAAACATGCTAATTTTAGCTCTAACACTGATGATCCACCTACAAATGTGAACTGACGTTCAAAAATAAAACATTTGAAAACGGACCATTTTCCACATTTCTGAAGCATGACGTAATGGGGGGGTGTTATCTCTTTTGTCGAAAATCAGCCGTTTTTGCTCGAACATTAAATGCCTCCAAATGGTATTTAATTAACTTCCCGGGGTGAAGAAACCCTTTTTGAGAACTCAGAGTGAGTAAATTGGCCATTTTCATGCACTTTTAACCATTCCATAAATCTTGTGTTTTGGGCCCCTGGAAGCATGAAAATCACTTTAAACATGCTAATTTTAGCTCTAACACTGATGATCCACCTACAAATGTGAACTGACGTTCAAAAATAAAACATTTGAAAACGGACCATTTTCCACATTTCTGAAGCATGACGTAATGGGGGGGTGTTATCTCTTTTGTCGAAAATCAGCCGTTTTTGCTCGAACATTAAATGCCTCCAAATGGTATTTATTTCACTTCCCGAGCCCCTGGAAGCATGAAAATCACTTTAAACATGTTCATTTTAGCTCTAACACTGATGATCCACCTACAAATGTGAACTGACGTTCAAAAATAAAACATTTGAAAACGGACCATTTTCCACATTTCTGAAGCATGACGTAATGGGGGGGTGTTATCTCTTTTGTCGAAAATCAGCCGTTTTTGCTCGAACATTAAATGCCTCCAAATGGTATTTAA
Organism: Lissotriton vulgaris; assembly: GCF_964263255.1. Classification (NCBI taxonomy): domain Eukaryota; kingdom Metazoa; phylum Chordata; class Amphibia; order Caudata; family Salamandridae; genus Lissotriton; species Lissotriton vulgaris. The sequence continues at coordinate 512,204 of NW_028253316.1, forward strand.
TTAACTTCCCGAGCCCCTGGAAGCATGAAAATCACTTTAAACATGCTAATTTTAGCTCTAACACTGATGATCCACCTACAAATGTGAACTGACGTTCAAAAATAAAACATTTGAAAACGGACCATTTTCCACATTTCTGAAGCATGACGTAATGGGGGGTGTTATCTCTTTTGTCGAAAATCAGCAGTTTTTGCTCGAACATTAAATGCCTCCAAATGGTATTTAATTAACTTCCCGAGCCCCTGGAAGCATGAAAATCACTTTAAACATGCTAATTTTAGCTCTAACACTGATGATCCACCTACAAATGTGAACTGACGTTCAAAAATAAAACATTTGAAAACGGACCATTTTCCACATTTCTGAAGCATGACGTAATGGGGGGGTGTTATCTCTTTTGTCGAAAATCAGCCATTTTTGCTCGAACATTAAATGCCTCCAAATGGTATTTATTTCACTTCCCGAGCCCCTGGAAGCATGAAAATCACTTTAAACATGCTAATTTTAGCTCTAACACTGATGATCCACCTACAAATGTGAACTGACGTTCAAAAATAAAACATTTGAAAACGGACCATTTTCCACATTTCTGAAGCATGACGTAATGGGGGGGTGTTATCTCTTTTGTCGAAAATCAGCAGTTTTTGCTCGAACATTAAATGCCTCCAAATGGTATTTAATTAACTTCCCGAGCCCCTGGAAGCATGAAAATCACTTTAAACATGCTAATTTTAGCTCTAACACTGATGATCCACCTACAAATGTGAACTGACGTTCAAGAATAAAACATTTGAAAACGAACCATTTTCCACATTTCTGAAGCATGACGTAATGGGGGGGTGTTATCTTTTTTGTCGAAAATCAGCCGTTTTTGCTCGAACATTAAATGCCTCCAAATGGTATTTAATTAACTTCCCGAGCCCCTGGAAGCATGAAAATCACTTTAAACATGCTAATTTTAGCTCTAACACTGATGATCCACCTACAAATGTGAACTGACGTTCAAAAATAAAACATTTGAAAACGGACCATTTTCCACATTTCTGAAGCATGACGTAATGGGGGGGTGTTATCTCTTTTGTCGAAAATCAGCCGTTTTTGCTCGAACATTAAATGCCTCCAAATGGTATTTATTTCACTTCCCGAGCCCCTGGAAGCATGAAAATCACTTTAAACATGCTAATTTTAGCTCTAACGCTGATGATCCACCTACAAATGTGAACTGACGTTCAAAAATAAAACATTTGAAAACGGACCATTTTCCACATTTCTGAAGCATGACGTAATGGGGGGGTGTTATCTCTTTTGTCGAAAATCAGCCGTTTTTGCTCGAACATTAAATGCCTCCAAATGGTATTTAATTAACTTCCCGGGGTGAAGAAACCCTTTTTGAGAACTCAGAGTGAGTAAATTGGCCATTTTCATGCACTTTTAACCATTCCATAAATCTTGTGTTTTGGGCCCCTGGAAGCATGAAAATCACTTTAAACATGCTAATTTTAGCTCTAACACTGATGATCCACCTACAAATGTGAACTGACGTTCAAAAATAAAACATTTGAAAACGGACCATTTTCCACATTTCTGAAGCATGACGTAATGGGGGGGTGTTATCTCTTTTGTCGAAAATCAGCCGTTTTTGCTCGAACATTAAATGCCTCCAAATGGTATTTAATTAACTTCCCGAGCCCCTGGAAGCATGAAAATCACTTTAAACATGCTAATTTTAGCTCTAACACTGATGATCCACCTACAAATGTGAACTGACGTTCAAAAATAAAACATTTGAAAACGGACCATTTTCCACATTTCTGAAGCATGACGTAATGGGGGGGTGTTATCTCTTTTGTCGAAAATCAGCCGTTTTTGCTCGAACATTAAATGCCTCCAAATGGTATTTAATTAACTTCCCGAGCCCCTGGAAGCATGAAAATCACTTTAAACATGCTAATTTTAGCTCTAACACTGATGATCCACCTACAAATGTGAACTGACGTTCAAAAATAAAACATTTGAAAACGGACCATTTTCCACATTTCTGAAGCATGACGTAATGGGGGGGTGTTATCTCTTTTGTCGAAAATCAGCCGTTTTTGCTCGAACATTAAATGCCTCCAAATGGTATTTAATTAACTTCCCGAGCCCCTGGAAGCATGAAAATCACTTTAAACATGCTAATTTTAGCTCTAACACTGAAGGAACACCTACAAATGTGAACTGACGTTCAAAAATAAAACATTTGAAAACGGACCATTTTCCACATTTCTGAAGCATGACGTAATGGGGGGTGTTATCTCTTTTGTCGAAAATCAGCCGTTTTTGCTCGAACATTAAATGCCTCCAAATGGTATTTATTTCACTTCCCGAGCCCCTGGAAGCATGAAAATCACTTTAAACATGCTAATTTTAGCTCTAACGCTGATGATCCACCTACAAATGTGAACTGACGTTCAAAAATAAAACATTTGAAAACGGACCATTTTCCACATTTCTGAAGCATGACGTAATGGGGGGGTGTTATCTCTTTTGTCGAAAATCAGCCGTTTTTGCTCGAACATTAAATGCCTCCAAATGGTATTTAATTAACTTCCCGGGGTGAAGAAACCCTTTTTGAGAACTCAGAGTGAGTAAATTGGCCATTGTCATGCACTTTTAACCATTCCATAAATCTTGTGTTTTGGGCCCCTGGAAGCATGAAAATCACTTTAAACATGCTAATTTTAGCTCTAACACTGATGATCCACCTACAAATGTAAACTGACGTTCAAAAATAAAACATTTGAAAACGGACCATTTTCCACATTTCTGAAGCATGACGTAATGGGGGGGGTGTTATCTCTTTTGTCGAACATCAGCCGTTTTTGCTCGAACATTAAATGCCTCCAAATGGTATTTAATTAACTTCCCGGGGTGAAGAAACCCTTTTTAAGAACTCAGAGTGAGTAAATTGGCCATTTTCATGCACTTTTAACCATTCCATAAATCTTGTGTTTTGGGCCCCTGGAAGCATGAAAATCACTTTAAACATGCTAATTTTAGCTCTAACACTGATGATCCACCTACAAATGTGAACTGACGTTCAAAAATAAAACATTTGAAAACGGACCATTTTCCACATTTCTGAAGCATGACGTAATGGGGGGGTGTTATCTCTTTTGTCGAAAATCAGCCGTTTTTGCTCGAACATTAAATGCCTCCAAATGGTATTTAATTAACTTCCCGAGCCCCTGGAAGCATGAAAATCACTTTAAACATGCTAATTTTAGCTCTAACACTGATGTTCCACCTACAAATGTGAACTGACGTTCAAAAATAAAACATTTGAAAACGGACCATTTTCCACATTTCTGAAGCATGACGTAATGGGGGGGTGTTATCTCTTTTGTCGAAAATCAGCCGTTTTTGCTCGGACATTAAATGCCTCCAAATGGTATTTAATTAACTTCCCGAGCCCCTGGAAGCATGAAAATCACTTTAAACATGCTAATTTTAGCTCTAACACTGATGATCCACCTACAAATGTGAACTGACGTTCAAAAATAAAACATTTGAAAACGGACCATTTTCCACATTTCTTAAGCATGACGTAATGGGGGGGTGTTATCTCTTTTGTCGAAAATCAGCCGTTTTTGCTCGAACATTAAATGCCTCCAAATGGTATTTAATTAACTTCCCGAGCCCCTGGAAGCATGAAAATCACTTTAAACATGCTAATTTTAGCTCTAACACTGATGATCCACCTACAAATGTGAACTGACGTTAAAAAATAAAACATTTGAAAACGGACCATTTTCCACATTTCTGAAGCATGACGTAATGGGGGGGTGTTATCTCTTTTGTCGAAAATCAGCCGTTTTTGCTCGAACATTACATGCCTCCAAATGGTATTTAATTAACTTCCCGGGGTGAAGAAACCCTTTTTGAGAACTCAGAGTGAGTAAATTGGCCATTTTCATGCACTTTTAACCATTCCATAAATCTTGTGTTTTGGGCCCCTGGAAGCATGAAAATCACTTTAAACATGCTAATTTTAGCTCTAACACTGATGATCCACCTACAAATGTGAACTGACGTTCAAAAATAAAACATTTGAAAACGGACCATTTTCCACATTTCTGAAGCATGACGTAATGGGGGGGTGTTATCTCTTTTGTCGAAAATCAGCCGTTTTTGCTCGAACATTAAATGCCTCCAAATGGTATTTAATTAACTTCCCGAGCCCCTGGAAGCATGAAAATCACTTTAAACATGCTAATTTTAGCTCTAACACTGATGATCCACCTACAAATGTGAACTGACGTTCAAAAATAAAACATTTGAAAACGGACCATTTTCCACATTTCTGAAGCATGACGTAATGGGGGGGTGTTATCTCTTTTGTCGAAAATCAGCCGTTTTTGCTCGAACATTAAATGCCTCCAAATGGTATTTAATTAACTTCCCGAGCCCCTGGAAGCATGAAAATCACTTTAAACATTCTAATTTTAGCTCCAACACTGATGATCCACCTACAAATGTGAACTGACGTTCAAAAATAAAACATTTGAAAACGGACCATTTTCCACATTTCTGAAGCATGACGTAATGGGGGGGTGTTATCTCTTTTGTCGAAAATCAGCCGTTTTTGCTCGAACATTAAATGCCTCCAAATGGTATTTATTTCACTTCCCGAGCCCCTGGAAGCATGAAAATCACTTTAAACATGCTAATTTTAGCTCTAACACTGATGATCCACCTACAAATGTGAACTGACGTTAAAAAATAAAACATTTGAAAACGGACCATTTTCCACATTTCTGAAGCATGACGTAATGGGGGGGTGTTATCTCTTTTGTCGAAAATCAGCCGTTTTTGCTCGAACATTACATGCCTCCAAATGGTATTTAATTAACTTCCCGGGGTGAAGAAACCCTTTTTGAGAACTCAGAGTGAGTAAATTGGCCATTTTCATGCACTTTTAACCATTCCATAAATCTTGTGTTTTGGGCCCCTGGAAGCATGAAAATCACTTTAAACATGCTAATTTTAGCTCTAACACTGATGATCCACCTACAAATGTGAACTGACGTTCAAAAATAAAACATTTGAAAACGGACCATTTTCCACATTTCTGAAGCATGACGTAATGGGGGGGTGTTATCTCTTTTGTCGAAAATCAGCCGTTTTTGCTCGAACATTAAATGCCTCCAAATGGTATTTAATTAACTTCCCGAGCCCCTGGAAGCATGAAAATCACTTTAAACATGCTAATTTTAGCTCTAACACTGATGATCCACCTACAAATGTGAACTGACGTTCAAAAATAAAACATTTGAAAACGGACCATTTTCCACATTTCTGAAGCATGACGTAATGGGGGGGTGTTATCTCTTTTGTCGAAAATCAGCCGTTTTTGCTCGAACATTAAATGCCTCCAAATGGTATTTAATTAACTTCCCGAGCCCCTGGAAGCATGAAAATCACTTTAAACATTCTAATTTTAGCTCCAACACTGATGATCCACCTACAAATGTGAACTGACGTTCAAAAATAAAACATTTGAAAACGGACCATTTTCCACATTTCTGAAGCATGACGTAATGGGGGGGTGTTATCTCTTTTGTCGAAAATCAGCCGTTTTTGCTCGAACATTAAATGCCTCCAAATGGTATTTATTTCACTTCCCGAGCCCCTGGAAGCATGAAAATCCCTTTAAACATGCTAATTTTAGCTCTAACACTGATGATCCACCTACAAATGTGAACTGACGTTCAAAAATAAAACATTTGAAAACGGACCATTTTCCACATTTCTGAAGCATGACGTAATGGGGGGGTGTTATCTCTTTTGTCGAAAATCAGCCGTTTTTGCTCGAACATTAAATGCCTCCAAATGGTATTTAATTAACTTCCCGGGGTGAAGAAACCCTTTTTGAGAACTCAGAGTGAGTAAATTGGCCATTTTCATGCACTTTTAACCATTCCATAAATCTTGTGTTTTGGGCCCCTGGAAGCATGAAAATCACTTTAAACATGCTAATTTTAGCTCTAACACTGATGATCCACCTACAAATGTGAACTGACGTTCAAAAATAAAACATTTGAAAACGGACCATTTTCCACATTTCTGAAGCATGACGTAATGGGGGGGTGTTATCTCTTTTGTCGAAAATCAGCCGTTTTTGCTCGAACATTAAATGCCTCCAAATGGTATTTATTTCACTTCCCGAGCCCCTGGAAGCATGAAAATCACTTTAAACATGTTCATTTTAGCTCTAACACTGATGATCCACCTACAAATGTGAACTGACGTTCAAAAATAAAACATTTGAAAACGGACCATTTTCCACATTTCTGAAGCATGACGTAATGGGGGGGTGTTATCTCTTTTGTCGAAAATCAGCCGTTTTTGCTCGAACATTAAATGCCTCCAAATGGTATTTAATTAACTTCCCGAGCCCCTGGAAGCATGAAAATCACTTTAAACATGCTAATTTTAGCTCTAACACTGATGATCCACCTACAAATGTGAACTGACGTTCAAAAATAAAACATTTGAAAACGGACCATTTTCCACATTTCTGAAGCATGACGTAATGGGGGGTGTTATCTCTTTTGTCGAAAATCAGCAGTTTTTGCTCGAACATTAAATGCCTCCAAATGGTATTTAATTAACTTCCCGAGCCCCTGGAAGCATGAAAATCACTTTAAACATGCTAATTTTAGCTCTAACACTGATGATCCACCTACAAATGTGAACTGACGTTCAAAAATAAAACATTTGAAAACGGACCATTTTCCACATTTCTGAAGCATGACGTAATGGGGGGGTGTTATCTCTTTTGTCGAAAATCAGCCATTTTTGCTCGAACATTAAATGCCTCCAAATGGTATTTATTTCACTTCCCGAGCCCCTGGAAGCATGAAAATCACTTTAAACATGCTAATTTTAGCTCTAACACTGATGATCCACCTACAAATGTGAACTGACGTTCAAAAATAAAACATTTGAAAACGGACCATTTTCCACATTTCTGAAGCATGACGTAATGGGGGGGTGTTATCTCTTTTGTCGAAAATCAGCAGTTTTTGCTCGAACATTAAATGCCTCCAAATGGTATTTAATTAACTTCCCGAGCCCCTGGAAGCATGAAAATCACTTTAAACATGCTAATTTTAGCTCTAACACTGATGATCCACCTACAAATGTGAACTGACGTTCAAGAATAAAACATTTGAAAACGAACCATTTTCCACATTTCTGAAGCATGACGTAATGGGGGGGTGTTATCTTTTTTGTCGAAAATCAGCCGTTTTTGCTCGAACATTAAATGCCTCCAAATGGTATTTAATTAACTTCCCGAGCCCCTGGAAGCATGAAAATCACTTTAAACATGCTAATTTTAGCTCTAACACTGATGATCCACCTACAAATGTGAACTGACGTTCAAAAATAAAACATTTGAAAACGGACCATTTTCCACATTTCTGAAGCATGACGTAATGGGGGGGTGTTATCTCTTTTGTCGAAAATCAGCCGTTTTTGCTCGAACATTAAATGCCTCCAAATGGTATTTATTTCACTTCCCGAGCCCCTGGAAGCATGAAAATCACTTTAAACATGCTAATTTTAGCTCTAACGCTGATGATCCACCTACAAATGTGAACTGACGTTCAAAAATAAAACATTTGAAAACGGACCATTTTCCACATTTCTGAAGCATGACGTAATGGGGGGGTGTTATCTCTTTTGTCGAAAATCAGCCGTTTTTGCTCGAACATTAAATGCCTCCAAATGGTATTTAATTAACTTCCCGGGGTGAAGAAACCCTTTTTGAGAACTCAGAGTGAGTAAATTGGCCATTTTCATGCACTTTTAACCATTCCATAAATCTTGTGTTTTGGGCCCCTGGAAGCATGAAAATCACTTTAAACATGCTAATTTTAGCTCTAACACTGATGATCCACCTACAAATGTGAACTGACGTTCAAAAATAAAACATTTGAAAACGGACCATTTTCCACATTTCTGAAGCATGACGTAATGGGGGGGTGTTATCTCTTTTGTCGAAAATCAGCCGTTTTTGCTCGAACATTAAATGCCTCCAAATGGTATTTAATTAACTTCCCGAGCCCCTGGAAGCATGAAAATCACTTTAAACATGCTAATTTTAGCTCTAACACTGATGATCCACCTACAAATGTGAACTGACGTTCAAAAATAAAACATTTGAAAACGGACCATTTTCCACATTTCTGAAGCATGACGTAATGGGGGGGTGTTATCTCTTTTGTCGAAAATCAGCCGTTTTTGCTCGAACATTAAATGCCTCCAAATGGTATTTAATTAACTTCCCGAGCCCCTGGAAGCATGAAAATCACTTTAAACATGCTAATTTTAGCTCTAACACTGATGATCCACCTACAAATGTGAACTGACGTTCAAAAATAAAACATTTGAAAACGGACCATTTTCCACATTTCTGAAGCATGACGTAATGGGGGGGTGTTATCTCTTTTGTCGAAAATCAGCCGTTTTTGCTCGAACATTAAATGCCTCCAAATGGTATTTAATTAACTTCCCGAGCCCCTGGAAGCATGAAAATCACTTTAAACATGCTAATTTTAGCTCTAACACTGAAGGAACACCTACAAATGTGAACTGACGTTCAAAAATAAAACATTTGAAAACGGACCATTTTCCACATTTCTGAAGCATGACGTAATGGGGGGTGTTATCTCTTTTGTCGAAAATCAGCCGTTTTTGCTCGAACATTAAATGCCTCCAAATGGTATTTATTTCACTTCCCGAGCCCCTGGAAGCATGAAAATCACTTTAAACATGCTAATTTTAGCTCTAACGCTGATGATCCACCTACAAATGTGAACTGACGTTCAAAAATAAAACATTTGAAAACGGACCATTTTCCACATTTCTGAAGCATGACGTAATGGGGGGGTGTTATCTCTTTTGTCGAAAATCAGCCGTTTTTGCTCGAACATTAAATGCCTCCAAATGGTATTTAATTAACTTCCCGGGGTGAAGAAACCCTTTTTGAGAACTCAGAGTGAGTAAATTGGCCATTGTCATGCACTTTTAACCATTCCATAAATCTTGTGTTTTGGGCCCCTGGAAGCATGAAAATCACTTTAAACATGCTAATTTTAGCTCTAACACTGATGATCCACCTACAAATGTAAACTGACGTTCAAAAATAAAACATTTGAAAACGGACCATTTTCCACATTTCTGAAGCATGACGTAATGGGGGGGGTGTTATCTCTTTTGTCGAACATCAGCCGTTTTTGCTCGAACATTAAATGCCTCCAAATGGTATTTAATTAACTTCCCGGGGTGAAGAAACCCTTTTTAAGAACTCAGAGTGAGTAAATTGGCCATTTTCATGCACTTTTAACCATTCCATAAATCTTGTGTTTTGGGCCCCTGGAAGCATGAAAATCACTTTAAACATGCTAATTTTAGCTCTAACACTGATGATCCACCTACAAATGTGAACTGACGTTCAAAAATAAAACATTTGAAAACGGACCATTTTCCACATTTCTGAAGCATGACGTAATGGGGGGGTGTTATCTCTTTTGTCGAAAATCAGCCGTTTTTGCTCGAACATTAAATGCCTCCAAATGGTATTTAATTAACTTCCCGAGCCCCTGGAAGCATGAAAATCACTTTAAACATGCTAATTTTAGCTCTAACACTGATGTTCCACCTACAAATGTGAACTGACGTTCAAAAATAAAACATTTGAAAACGGACCATTTTCCACATTTCTGAAGCATGACGTAATGGGGGGGTGTTATCTCTTTTGTCGAAAATCAGCCGTTTTTGCTCGGACATTAAATGCCTCCAAATGGTATTTAATTAACTTCCCGAGCCCCTGGAAGCATGAAAATCACTTTAAACATGCTAATTTTAGCTCTAACACTGATGATCCACCTACAAATGTGAACTGACGTTCAAAAATAAAACATTTGAAAACGGACCATTTTCCACATTTCTTAAGCATGACGTAATGGGGGGGTGTTATCTCTTTTGTCGAAAATCAGCCGTTTTTGCTCGAACATTAAATGCCTCCAAATGGTATTTAATTAACTTCCCGAGCCCCTGGAAGCATGAAAATCACTTTAAACATGCTAATTTTAGCTCTAACACTGATGATCCACCTACAAATGTGAACCGACGTTCAAAAATAAAACATTTGAAAACGGACCATTTTCCACATTTCTGAAGCATGACGTAATGGGGGGGTGTTATCTCTTTTGTCGAAAATCAGCCGTTTTTGCTCGAACATTAAATGCCTCCAAATGGTATTTATTTCACTTCCCGAGCCCCTGGAAGCATGAAAATCCCTTTAAACATGCTAATTTTAGCTCTAACACTGATGATCCACCTACAAATGTGAACTGACGTTCAAAAATAAAACATTTGAAAACTGACCATTTTCCACATTTCTGAAGCATGACGTAATGGGGGGGGTGTTATCTCTTTTGTCGAAAATCAGCAGTTTTTGCTCGAACATTAAATGCCTCCAAATGGTATTTAATTAACTTCCCGGGGTGAAGAAACCCTTTTTGAGAACTCAGAGTGAGTAAATTGGCCATTTTCATGCACTTTTAACCATTCCATAAATCTTGTGTTTTGGGCCCCTGGAAGCATGAAAATCACTTTAAACATGATAATTTTAGCTCTAACACTGATGATCCACCTACAAATGTGAACTGACGTTCAAAAATAAAACATTTGAAAACGGACCATTTTCCACATTTCTGAAGCATGACGTAATGGGGGGGTGTTATCTCTTTTGTCGAAAATCAGCAGTTTTTGCTCGAACATTAAATGCCTCCAAATGGTATTTATTTCACTTCCCGAGCCCCTGGAAGCATGAAAATCACTTTAAACATGCTAATTTTAGCTCTAACACTGATGATCCACCTACAAATGTGAACTGACGTTCAAAAATAAAACATTTGAAAACGGACCATTTTCCACATTTCTGAAGCATGACGTAATGGGGGGGTGTTATCTCTTTTGTCGAAAATCAGCCGTTTTTGCTCGAACATTAAATGCCTCCAAATGGTATTTAATTAACTTCCCGAGCCCCTGGAAGCATGAAAATCACTTTAAACATGCTAATTTTAGCTCTAACACTGATGATCCACCTACAAATGTGAACTGTCGTTCAAAAATAAAACATTTGAAAACGGACCATTTTCCACATTTCTGAAGCATGACGTAATGGGGGGGTGTTATCTCTTTTGTCGAAAATCAGCCGTTTTTGCTCGAACATTAAATGCCTCCAAATGGTATTTAATTAACTTCCCGAGCCCCTGGAAGCATGAAAATCACTTTAAACATGCTAATTTTAGCTCTAACACTGATGATCCACCTACAAATGTGAACTGACGTTCAAAAATAAAACATTTGAAAACGGACCATTTTCCACATTTCTGAAGCATGACGTAATGGGGGGTGTTATCTCTTTTGTCGAAAATCAGCCGTTTTTGCTCGAACATTAAATGCCTCCAAATGGTATTTATTTCACTTCCCGAGCCCCTGGAAGCATGAAAATCACTTTAAACATGCTAATTTTAGCTCTAACACTGATGATCCACCTACAAATGTGAACTGACGTTCAAAAATAAAACATTTTAAAACGGACCATTTTCCACATTTCTGAAGCATGACGTAATGGGGGGGTGTTATCTCTTTTGTCGAAAATCAGCCGTTTTTGCTCGAACATTAAATGCCTCCAAATTGTATTTAATTAACTTCCTGAGCCCCTGGAAGCATGAAAATCACTTTAAACATGCTAATTTTAGCTCTAACACTGATGATCCACCTACAAATGTGAACTGACGTTCAAAAATAAAACATTTGAAAACGGACCATTTTCCACATTTCTGAAGCATGACGTAATGGGGGGGTGTTATCTCTTTTGTCGAAAATCAGCCGTTTTTGCTCGAACATTAAATGCCTCCAAATGGTATTTAATTAACTTCCCGGGGTGAAGAAACCCTTTTTGAGAACTCAGAGTGAGTAAATTGGCCATTTTCATGCACTTTTAACCATTCCATAAATCTTGTGTTTTGGGCCCCTGGAAGCATGAAAATCACTTTAAACATGCTAATTTTAGCTCTAACACTGATGATCCACCTACAAATGTGAACTGACGTTCAAAAATAAAACATTTGAAAACGGACCATTTTCCACATTTCTGAAGCATGACGTAATGGGGGGGTGTTATCTCTTTTGTCGAAAATCAGCCGTTTTTGCTCGAACATTAAATACCTCCAAATGGTATTTAATTAACTTCCCGAGCCCCTGGAAGCATGAAAATCACTTTAAACATGCTAATTTTAGCTCTAACACTGATGATCCACCTACAAATGTGAACTGACGTTCAAAAATAAAACATTTGAAAACGGACCATTTTCCACATTTCTGAAGCATGACGTAATGGGGGGGTGTTATCTCTTTTGTCGAAAATCAGCCGTTTTTGCTCGAACATTAAATGCCTCCAAATGGTATTTAATTAACTTCCCGAGCCCCTGGAAGCATGAAAATCACTTTAAACATGCTAATTTTAGCTCTAACACTGATGATCCACCTACAAATGTGAACTGACGTTCAAAAATAAAACATTTGAAAACGGACCATTTTCCACATTTCTGAAGCATGACGTAATGGGGGGGTGTTATCTCTTTTGTCGAAAATCAGCCGTTTTTGCTCGAACATTAAATGCCTCCAAATGGTATTTATTTCACTTCCCGAGCCCCTGGAAGCATGAAAATCACTTTAAACATGCTAATTTTAGCTCTAACGCTGATGATCCACCTACAAATGTGAACTGACGTTCAAAAATAAAACATTTGAAAACGGACCATTTTCCACATTTCTGAAGCATGACGTAATGGGGGGGTGTTATCTCTTTTGTCGAAAATCAGCCGTTTTTGCTCGAACATTAAATGCCTCCAAATGGTATTTAATTAACTTCCCGGGGTGAAGAAACCCTTTTTGAGAACTCAGAGTGAGTAAATTGGCCATTTTCATGCACTTTTAACCATTCCATAAATCTTGTGTTTTGGGCCCCTGGAAGCATGAAAATCACTTTAAACATGCTAATTTTAGCTCTAACACTGATGATCCACCTACAAATGTGAACTGACGTTCAAAAATAAAACATTTGAAAACGGACCATTTTCCACATTTCTGAAGCATGACGTAATGGGGGGGTGTTATCTCTTTTGTCGAAAATCAGCCGTTTTTGCTCGAACATTAAATGCCTCCAAATGGTATTTAATTAACTTCCCGAGCCCCTGGAAGCATGAAAATCACTTTAAACATTTTAATTTTAGCTCTAACACTGATGATCCACCTACAAATGTGAACTGACGTTCAAAAATAAAACATTTGAAAACGGACCATTTTCCACATTTCTGAAGCATGACGTAATGGGGGGGTGTTATCTCTTTTGTCGAAAATCAGCCGTTTTTTCTCGAACATTAAATGCCTCCAAATGGTATTTATTTCACTTCCCGAGCCCCTGGAAGCATGAAAATCACTTTAAACATGCTAATTTTAGCTCTAACACTGATGATCCACCTACAAATGTGAACTGACGTTCAAAAATAAAACATTTGAAAACGGACCATTTTCCACATTTCTGAAGCATGACGTAATGGGGGGGTGTTATCTCTTTTGTCGAAAATCAGCCGTTTTTGCTCGAACATTAAATGCCTCCAAATGGTATTTAATTAACTTCCCGAGCCCCTGGAAGCATGAAAATCACTTTAAACATGCTAATTTTAGCTCTAACACTGATGATCCACCTACAAATGTGAACTGACGTTCAAAAATAAAACATTTGAAAACGGACCATTTTCCACATTTCTGAAGCATGACGTAATGGGGGGGTGTTATCTCTTTTGTCGAAAATCAGCCGTTTTTGCTCGAACATTAAATGCCTCCAAATGGTATTTAATTAACTTCCCGAGCCCCTGGAAGCATGAAAATCACTTTAAACATGCTAATTTTAGCTCTAACACTGATGAACCACCTACAAATGTGAACTGACGTTCAAAAATAAAACATTTGAAAACGGACCATTTTCCACATTTCTGAAGCATGACGTAATGGGGGGGGTGTTATCTCTTTTGTCGAAAATCAGCCGTTTTTGCTCGAACATTAAATGCCTCCAAATGGTATTTAATTAACTTCCCGAGCCCCTGGAAGCATGAAAATCAATTTAAACATGCTAATTTTAGCTCTAACACTGATGATCCACCTACAAATGTGAACTGACGTTCAAAAATAAAACATTTGAAAACGGACCATTTTCCACATTTCTGAAGCATGACGGAATGGGGGGTGTTATCTCTTTTGTCGAAAATCAGCCGTTTTTGCTCGAACATTAAATGCCTCCAAATGGTATTTATTTCACTTCCCGAGCCCCTGGAAGCATGAAAATCACTTTAAACATGCTAATTTTAGCTCTAACACTGATGATCCACCTACAAATGTGAACTGACGTTCAAAAATAAAACATTTGAAAACGGACCATTTTCCACATTTCTGAAGCATGACGTAATGGCGGGGTGTTATCTCTTTTGTCGAACATCAGCCGTTTTTGCTCGAACATTAAATGCCTCCAAATGGTATTTAATTAACTTCCCGGGGTGAAGAAACCCTTTTTAAGAACTCAGAGTGAGTAAATTGGCCATTTTCATGCACTTTTAACCATTCCATATATCTTGTGTTTTGGGCCCCTGGAAGCATGAAAATCACTTTAAACATGCTAATTTTAGCTCTAACACTGATGATCCACCTACAAATGTGAACTGACGTTCAAAAATAAAACATTTGAAAACGGACCATTTTCCACATTTCTGAAGCATGACATTATGGGGGGGTGTTATCTCTTTTGTCGAAAATCAGCCGTTTTTGCTCGAACATTAAATGCCTCCAAATGGTATTTAATTAACTTCCCGAGCCCCTGGAAGCATGAAAATCACTTTAAACATGCTAATTTTAGCTCTAACACTGATGTTCCACCTACAAATGTGAACTGACGTTCAAAAATAAAACATTTGAAAACGGACCATTTTCCACATTTCTGAAGCATGACGTAATGGGGGGGTGTTATCTCTTTTGTCGAAAATCAGCCGTTTTTGCTCGGACATTAAATGCCTCCAAATGGTATTTAATTAACTTCCCGAGCCACTGGAAGCATGAAAATCACTTTAAACATGCTAATTTTAGCTCTAACACTGATGATCCACCTACAAATGTGAACTGACGTTCAAAAATAAAACATTTGAAAACGGACCATTTTCCACATTTCCTAAGCATGACGTAATGGGGGGGTGTTATCTCTTTTGTCGAAAATCAGCCGTTTTTGCTCGAACATTAAATGCCTCCAAATGGTATTTAATTAACTTCCCGAGCCCCTGGAAGCATGAAAATCACTTTAAACATGCTAATTTTAGCTCTAACACTGATGATCCACCTACAAATGTGAACCGACGTTCAAAAATAAAACATTTGAAAACGGACCATTTTCCACATTTCTGAAGCATGACGTAATGGGGGGGTGTTATCTCTTTTGTCGAAAATCAGCCGTTTTTGCTCGAACATTAAATGCCTCCAAATGGTATTTATTTCACTTCCCGAGCCCCTGGAAGCATGAAAATCCCTTTAAACATGCTAATTTTAGCTCTAACACTGATGATCCACCTACAAATGTGAACTGACGTTCAAAAATAAAATATTTGAAAACTGACCATTTTCCACATTTCTGAAGCATGACGTAATGGGGGGGGTGTTATCTCTTTTGTTGAAAATCAGCCGTTTTTGCTCGAACATTAAATGCCTCCAAATGGTATTTAATTAACTTCCCGGGGTGAAGAAACCCTTTTTGAGAACTCAGAGTGAGTAAATTGGCCATTTTCATGCACTTTTAACCATTCCATAAATCTTGTGTTTTGGGACCCTGGAAGCATGAAAATCACTTTAAACATGATAATTTTAGCTCTAACACTGATGATCCACCTACAAATGTGAACTGACGTTCAAAAATAAAACATTTGAAAACGGACCATTTTCCACATTTCTGAAGCATGACGTAATGGGGGGGTGTTATCTCTTTTGTCGAAAATCAGCCGTTTTTGCTCGAACATTAAATGCCTCCAAATGGTATTTATTTCACTTCCCGAGCCCCTGGAAGCATGAAAATCACTTTAAACATGCTAATTTTAGCTCTAACACTGATGATCCACCTACAAATGTGAACTGACGTTCAAAAATAAAACATTTGAAAACGGACCATTTTCCACATTTCTGAAGCATGACGTAATGGGGGGGTGTTATCTCTTTTGTCGAAAATCAGCCGTTTTTGCTCGAACATTAAATGCCTCCAAATGGTATTTAATTAACTTCCCGAGCCCCTGGAAGCATGAAAATCACTTTAAACATGCTAATTTTAGCTCTAACACTGATGATCCACCTACAAATGTGAACTGTCGTTCAAAAAAAAAACATTTGAAAACGGACCATTTTCCACATTTCTGAAGCATGACGTAATGGGGGGGGTGTTATCTCTTTTGTCGAAAATCAGCCGTTTTTGCTCGAACATTAAATGCCTCCAAATGGTATTTAATTAACTTCCCGAGCCCCTGGAAGCATGAAAATCACTTTAAACATGCTAATTTTAGCTCTAACACTGATGATCCACCTACAAATGTGAACTGACGTTCAAAAATAAAACATTTGAAAATGGACCATTTTCCACATTTCTGAAGCATGACGTAATGGGGGGGTGTTATCTCTTTTGTCGAAAATCAGCCGTTTTTGCTCGAACATTAAATGCCTCCAAATGGTATTTATTTCACTTCCCGAGCCCCTGGAAGCATGAAAATCACTTTAAACATGCTAATTTTAGCTCTAACACTGATGATCCACCTACAAATGTGAACTGACGTTCAAAAATAAAACATTTGAAAACGGACCATTTTCCACATTTCTGAAGCATGACGTAATGGGGGGGTGTTATCTCTTTTGTCGAAAATCAGCCGTTTTTGCTCGAACATTAAATGCCTCCAAATTGTATTTAATTAACTTCCTGAGCCCCTGGAAGCATGAAAATCACTTTAAACATGCTAATTTTAGCTCTAACACTGATGATCCACCTACAAATGTGAACTGACGTTCAAAAATAAAACATTTGAAAACGGACCATTTTCCACATTTCTGAAGCATGACGTAATGGGGGGGTGTTATCTCTTTTGTCGAAAATCAGCCGTTTTTGCTCGAACATTAAATGCCTCCAAATGGTATTTAATTAACTTCCCGGGGTGAAGAAACCCTTTTTGAGAACTCAGAGTGAGTAAATTGGCCATTTTCATGCACTTTTAACCATTCCATAAATCTTGTGTTTTGGGCCCCTGGAAGCATGAAAATCACTTTAAACATGCTAATTTTAGCTCTAACACTGATGATCCACCTACAAATGTGAACTGACGTTCAAAAATAAAACATTTGAAAACGGACCATTTTCCACATTTCTGAAGCATGACGTAATGGGGGGGTGTTATCTCTTTTGTCGAAAATCAGCCGTTTTTGCTCGAACATTAAATGCCTCCAAATGGTATTTAATTAACTTCCCGAGCCCCTGGAAGCATGAAAATCACTTTAAACATGCTAATTTTAGCTCTAACACTGATGATCCACCTACAAATGTGAACTGACGTTCAAAAATAAAACATTTGAAAACGGACCATTTTCCACATTTCTGAAGCATGACGTAATGGGGGGGTGTTATCTCTTTTGTCGAAAATCAGCCGTTTTTGCTCGAACATTAAATGCCTCCAAATGGTATTTATTTCACTTCCCGAGCCCCTGGAAGCATGAAAATCACTTTAAACATGCTAATTTTAGCTCTAACACTGATGATCCACCTACAAATGTGAACTGACGTTCAAAAATAAAACATTTGAAAACGGACCATTTTCCACATTTCTGAAGCATGACGTAATGGGGGGGTGTTATCTCTTTTGTCGAAAATCAGCCGTTTTTGCTCGAACATTAAATGCCTCCAAATTGTATTTAATTAACTTCCTGAGCCCCTGGAAGCATGAAAATCACTTTAAACATGCTAATTTTAGCTCTAACACTGATGATCCACCTACAAATGTGAACTGACGTTCAAAAATAAAACATTTGAAAACGGACCATTTTCCACATTTCTGAAGCATGACGTAATGGGGGGGTGTTATCTCTTTTGTCGAAAATCAGCCGTTTTTGCTCGAACATTAAATGCCTCCAAATGGTATTTAATTAACTTCCCGGGGTGAAGAAACCCTTTTTGAGAACTCAGAGTGAGTAAATTGGCCATTTTCATGCACTTTTAACCATTCCATAAATCTTGTGTTTTGGGCCCCTGGAAGCATGAAAATCACTTTAAACATGCTAATTTTAGCTCTAACACTGATGATCCACCTACAAATGTGAACTGACGTTCAAAAATAAAACATTTGAAAACGGACCATTTTCCACATTTCTGAAGCATGACGTAATGGGGGGGTGTTATCTCTTTTGTCGAAAATCAGCCGTTTTTGCTCGAACATTAAATGCCTCCAAATGGTATTTAATTAACTTCCTGAGCCCCTGGAAGCATGAAAATCATTTTAAACATGCTAATTTTAGCTCTAACACTGATGATCCACCTACAAATGTGAACTGACGTTCAAAAATAAAACATTTGAAAACGGACCATTTTCCACATTTCTGAAGCATGACGTAATGGGGGGGTGTTATCTCTTTTGTCGAAAATCAGCCGTTTTTGCTCGAACATTAAATGCCTCCAAATGGTATTTAATTAACTTCCCGAGCCCCTGGAAGCATGAAAATCACTTTAAACATGCTAATTTTAGCTCTAACACTGATTATCCACCTACAAATGTGAACTGACGTTCAAAAATAAAACATTTGAAAACGGACCATTTTCCACATTTCTGAAGCATGACATAATGGGGGGGTGTTATCTCTTTTGTCGAAAATCAGCCGTTTTTGCTCGAACATTAAATGCCTCCAAATGGTATTTAATTAACTTCCCGAGCCCCTGGAAGCATGAAAATCACTTTAAACATGCTAATTTTAGCTCTAACACTGATGATCCACCTACAAATGTGAACTGACGTTCAAAAATAAAACATTTGAAAACGGACCATTTTCCACATTTCTGAAGCATGACGTAATGGGGGGGTGTTATCTCTTTTGTCGAAAATCAGCCGTTTTTGCTCGAACATTAAATGCCTCCAAATGGTATTTAATTAACTTCCCGAGCCCCTGGAAGCATGAAAATCACTTTAAACATGCTAATTTTAGCTCTAACACTGATGATCCACCTACAAATGTGAACTGACGTTCAAAAATAAAACATTTGAAAACGGGCCATTTTCCACATTTCTGAAGCATGACGTAATGGGGGGGTGTTATCTCTTTTGTCGAAAATCAGCCGTTTTTGCTCGAACATTAAATGCCTCCAAATGGTATTTAATTAACTTCCCGAGCCCCTGGAAGCATGAAAATCACTTTAAACATGCTAATTTTAGCTCTAACACTGATGATCCACCTACAAATGTGAACTGACGTTCAAAAATAAAACATTTGAAAACGGACCATTTTCCACATTTCTGAAGCATGACGTAATGGGGGGGTGTTATCTCTTTTGTCGAAAATCAGCCGTTTTTGCTCGAACATTAAATGCCTCCAAATGGTATTTATTTCACTTCCCGAGCCCCTGGAAGCATGAAAATCACTTTAAACATGCTAATTTTAGCTCTAACACTGATGATCCACCTACAAATGTGAACTGACGTTCAAAAATAAAACACTTGAAAACGGACCATTTTCCACATTTCTGAAGCATGACGTAATGGGGGGGTGTTATCTCTTTTGTCGAAAATCAGCCGTTTTTGCTCGAACATTAAATGCCTCCAAATGGTATTTAATTAACTTCCCGGGGTGAAGAAACCCTTTTTGAGAACTCAGAGTGAGTAAATTGGCCATTTTCATGCACTTTTAACCAGTCCATAAATCTTGTGTTTTGGGCCCCTGGAAGCATGAAAATCACTTTAAACATGCTAATTTTAGCTCTAACACTGATGATCCACCTACAAATGTGAACTGACGTTCAAAAATAAAACATTTGAAAACGGACCATTTTCCACATTTCTGAAGCATGACGTAATGGGGGGGTGTTATCTCTTTTGTCGAAAATCAGCCGTTTTTGCTCGAACATTAAATGCCTCCAAATGGTATTTATTTCACTTACCGAGCCCCTGGAAGCATGAAAATCACTTTAAACATGCTAATTTTAGCTCTAACACTGATGATCCACCTACAAATGTGAACTGACGTTCAAAAATAAAACATTTGAAAACGGACCATTTTCCACATTTCTGAAGCATGACGTAATGGGGGGGTGTTTTCTCTTTTGTCGAAAATCAGCCGTTTTTGCTCGAACATTAAATGCCTCCAAATGGTATTTAATTAACTTCCCGAGCCCCTGGAAGAATGAAAATCACTTTAAACATGCTAATTTTAGCTCTAACACTGATGATCCACCTACAAATGTGAACTGACGTTCAAAAATAAAACATTTGAAAACGGACCATTTTCCACATTTCTGAAGCATGACGTAATGGGGGGGTGTTATCTCTTTTGTCGAAAATCAGCCGTTTTTGCTCAAACATTAAATGCCTCCAAATGGTATTTATTTCACTTCCCGAGCCCCTGGAAGCATGAAAATCACTTTAAACATGCTAATTTTAGCTCTAACACTGATGATCCACCTACAAATGTGAACTGACGTTCAAAAATAAAACATTTGAAAACGGACCATTTTCCACATTTCTGAAGCATGACGTAATGGGGGGGTGTTATCTCTTTTGTCGAAAATCAGCCGTTTTTGCTCGAACATTAAATGCCTCCAAATGGTATTTAATTAACTTCCCGAGCCCCTGGAAGCATGAAAATCACTTTAAACATGCTAATTTTAGCTCTAACACTGATGATCCACCTACAAATGTGAACTGACGTTTAAAAATAAAACATTTGAAAACAGACCATTTTCCACATTTCTGAAGCATGACGTAATGGGGGGGTGTTATCTCTTTTGTCGAAAATCAGCCGTTTTTGCTCGAACATTAAATGCCTCCAAATGGTATTTAATTAACTTCCCGAGCCCCTGGAAGCATGAAAATCACTTTAAACATGCTAATTTTAGCTCTAACACTGATGATCCACCTACAAATGTGAACTGACGTTCAAAAATAAAACATTTGAAAACGGACCATTTTCCACATTTCTGAAGCATGACGTAATGGGGGGGTGTTATCTCTTTTGTCGAAAATCAGCCGTTTTTGCTCGAACATTAAATGCCTCCAAATGGTATTTATTTCACTTCCCGAGCCCCTGGAAGCATGAAAATCACTTTAAACATGCTAATTTTAGCTCTAACGCTGATGATCCACCTACAAATGTGAACTGACGTTCAAAAATAAAACTTTTGAAAACGGACCATTTTCCACATTTCTGAAGCATGACGTAATGGGGGGGTGTTATCTCTTTTGTCGAAAATCAGCCGTTTTTGCTCGAACATTAAATGCCTCCAAATGGTATTTAATTAACTTCCCGGGGTGAAGAAACCCTTTTTGAGAACTCAGAGTGAGTAAATTGGCCATTTTCATGCACTTTTAACCATTCCATAAATCTTGTGTTTTGGGCCCCTGGAAGCATGAAAATCACTTTAAACATGATAATTTTAGCTCTAACACTGATGATCCACCTACAAATGTGAACTGACGTTCAAAAATAAAACATTTGAAAACGGACCATTTTCCACATTTCTGAAGCATGACGTAATGGGGGGGTGTTATCTCTTTTGTCGAAAATCAGCCGTTTTTGCTCGAACATTAAATGCCTCCAAATGGTATTTAATTAACTTCCCGAGCCCCTGGAAGCATGAAAATCACTTTAAACATGCTAATTTTAGCTCTAACACTGATGTTCCACCTACAAATGTGAACTGACGTTCAAAAATAAAACATTTGAAAACGGACCATTTTCCACATTTCTGAAGCATGACGTAATGGGGGGGTGTTATCTCTTTTGTCGAAAATCAGCCGTTTTTGCTCGGACATTAAATGCCTCCAAATGGTATTTAATTAACTTCCCGAGCCCCTGGAAGCATGAAAATCACTTTAAACATGCTAATTTTAGCTCTAACACTGATGATCCACCTACAAATGTGAACTGACGTTCAAAAATAAAACATTTGAAAACGGACCATTTTCCACATTTCTGAAGCATGACGTAATGGGGGGGTGTTATCTCTTTTGTCGAAAATCAGCCGTTTTTGCTCGAACATTAAATGCCTCCAAATGGTATTTAATTAACTTCCCGAGCCCCTGGAAGCATGAAAATCACTTTAAACATGCTAATTTTAGCTCTAACACTGATGATCCACCTACAAATGTGAACCGACGTTCAAAAATAAAACATTTGAAAACGGACCATTTTCCACATTTCTGAAGCATGACGTAATGGGGGGGTGTTATCTCTTTTGTCGAAAATCAGCCGTTTTTGCTCGAACATTAAATGCCTCCAAATGGTATTTATTTCACTTCCCGAGCCCCTGGAAGCATGAAAATCCCTTTAAACATGCTAATTTTAGCTCTAACACTGATGATCCACCTACAAATGTGAACTGACGTTCAAAAATAAAACATTTGAAAACGGACCATTTTCCACATTTCTGAAGCATGACGTAATGGGGGGGGTGTTATCTCTTTTGTCGAAAATCAGCCGTTTTTGCTCGAACATTAAATGCCTCCAAATGGTATTTAATTAACTTCCCGGGGTGAAGAAACCCTTTTTGAGAACTCAGAGTGAGTAAATTGGCCATTTTCATGCACTTTTAACCATTCCATAAATCTTGTGTTTTGGGCCCCTGGAAGCATGAAAATCACTTTAAACATGATAATTTTAGCTCTAACACTGATGATCCACCTACAAATGTGAACTGACGTTCAAAAATAAAACATTTGAAAACGGACCATTTTCCACATTTCTGAAGCATGACGTAATGGGGGGGTGTTATCTCTTTTGTCGAAAATCAGCCGTTTTTGCTCGAACATTAAATGCCTCCAAATTGTATTTATTTCACTTCCCGAGCCCCTGGAAGCATGAAAATCACTTTAAACATGCTAATTTTAGCTCTAACACTGATGATCCACCTACAAATGTGAACTGACGTTCAAAAATAAAACATTTGAAAACGGACCATTTTCCACATTTCTGAAGCATGACGTAATGGGGGGGTGTTATCTCTTTTGTCGAAAATCAGCCGTTTTTGCTCGAACATTAAATGCCTCCAAATGGTATTTAATTAACTTCCCGAGCCCCTGGAAGCATGAAAATCACTTTAAACATGCTAATTTTAGCTCTAACACTGATGATCCACCTACAAATGTGAACTGTCGTTCAAAAATAAAACATTTGAAAACAGACCATTTTCCACATTTCTGAAGCATGACGTAATGGGGGGGTGTTATCTCTTTTGTCGAAAATCAGCCGTTTTTGCTCGAACATTAAATGCCTCCAAATGGTATTTAATTAACTTCCCGAGCCCCTGGAAGCATGAAAATCACTTTAAACATGCTAATTTTAGCTCTAACACTGATGATCCACCTACAAATGTGAACTGACGTTCAAAAATAAAACATTTGAAAACGGACCATTTTCCACATTTCTGAAGCATGACGTAATGGGGGGGTGTTATCTCTTTTGTCGAAAATCAGCCGTTTTTGCTCGAACATTAAATGCCTCCAAATGGTATTTATTTCACTTCCCGAGCCCCTGGAAGCATGAAAATCACTTTAAACATGCTAATTTTAGCTCTAACACTGATGATCCACCTACAAATGTGAACTGACGTTCAAGAATAAAACATTTGAAAACGGACCATTTTCCACATTTCTGAAGCATGACGTAATGGGGGGGTGTTATCTCTTTTGTCGAAAATCAGCCGTTTTTGCTCGAACATTAAATGCCTCCAAATGGTATTTAATTAACTTCCCGGGGTGAAGAAACCCTTTTTGAGAACTCAGAGTGAGTAAATTGGCCATTTTCATGCACTTTTAACCATTCCATAAATCTTGTGTTTTGGGCCCCTGGAAGCATGAAAATCACTTTAAACATGCTAATTTTAGCTCTAACACTGATGATCCACCTACAAATGTGAACTGACGTTCAAAAATAAAACATTTGAAAACGGACCATTTTCCACATTTCTGAAGCATGACGTAATGGGGGGGTGTTATCTCTTTTGTCGAAAATCAGCCGTTTTTGCTCGAACATTAAATGCCTCCAAATAGTATTTAATTAACTTCCTGAGCCCCTGGAAGCATGAAAATCATTTTAAACATGCTAATTTTAGCTCTAACACTGATGATCCACCTACAAATGTGAACTGACGTTCAAAAATAAAACATTTGAAAACGGACCATTTTCCACATTTCTGAAGCATGACGTAATGGGGGGGTGTTATCTCTTTTGTCGAAAATCAGCCGTTTTTGCTCGAACATTAAATGCCTCCAAATGGTATTTAATTAACTTCCCGAGCCCCTGGAAGCATGAAAATCACTTTAAACATGCTAATTTTAGCTCTAACACTGATGATCCACCTACAAATGTGAACTGACGTTCAAAAATAAAACATTTGAAAACGGACCATTTTCCACATTTCTGAAGCATGACATAATGGGGGGGTGTTATCTCTTTTGTCGAAAATCAGCCGTTTTTGCTCGAACATTAAATGCCTCCAAATGGTATTTAATTAACTTCCCGAGCCCCTGGAAGCATGAAAATCACTTTAAACATGCTAATTTTAGCTCTAACACTGATGATCCACCTACAAATGTGAACTGACGTTCAAAAATAAAACATTTGAAAACGGACCATTTTCCACATTTCTGAAGCATGACGTAATGGGGGGGTGTTATCTCTTTTGTCGAAAATCAGCCGTTTTTGCTCGAACATTAAATGCCTCCAAATGGTATTTAATTAACTTCCCGAGCCCCTGGAAGCATGAAAATCACTTTAAACATGCTAATTTTAGCTCTAACACTGATGATCCACCTACAAATGTGAACTGACGTTCAAAAATAAAACATTTGAAAACGGGCCATTTTCCACATTTCTGAAGCATGACGTAATGGGGGGGTGTTATCTCTTTTGTCGAAAATCAGCCGTTTTTGCTCGAACATTAAATGCCTCCAAATGGTATTTAATTAACTTCCCGAGCCCCTGGAAGCATGAAAATCACTTTAAACATGCTAATTTTAGCTCTAACACTGATGATCCACCTACAAATGTGAACTGACGTTCAAAAATAAAACATTTGAAAACGGACCATTTTCCACATTTCTGAAGCATGACGTAATGGGGGGGTGTTATCTCTTTTGTCGAAAATCAGCCGTTTTTGCTCGAACATTAAATGCCTCCAAATGGTATTTATTTCACTTCCCGAGCCCCTGGAAGCATGAAAATCACTTTAAACATGCTAATTTTAGCTCTAACACTGATGATCCACCTACAAATGTGAACTGACGTTCAAAAATAAAACACTTGAAAACGGACCATTTTCCACATTTCTGAAGCATGACGTAATGGGGGGGTGTTATCTCTTTTGTCGAAAATCAGCCGTTTTTGCTCGAACATTAAATGCCTCCAAATGGTATTTAATTAACTTCCCGGGGTGAAGAAACCCTTTTTGAGAACTCAGAGTGAGTAAATTGGCCATTTTCATGCACTTTTAACCATTCCATAAATCTTGTGTTTTGGGCCCCTGGAAGCATGAAAATCACTTTAAACATGCTAATTTTAGCTCTAACACTGATGATCCACCTACAAATGTGAACTGACGTTCAAAAATAAAACATTTGAAAACGGACCATTTTCCACATTTCTGAAGCATGACGTAATGGGGGGGTGTTATCTCTTTTGTCGAAAATCAGCCGTTTTTGCTCGAACATTAAATGCCTCCAAATAGTATTTAATTAACTTCCTGAGCCCCTGGAAGCATGAAAATCATTTTAAACATGCTAATTTTAGCTCTAACACTGATGATCCACCTACAAATGTGAACTGACGTTCAAAAATAAAACATTTGAAAACGGACCATTTTCCACATTTCTGAAGCATGACGTAATGGGGGGGTGTTATCTCTTTTGTCGAAAATCAGCCGTTTTTGCTCGAACATTAAATGCCTCCAAATGGTATTTAATTAACTTCCCGAGCCCCTGGAAGCATGAAAATCACTTTAAACATGCTAATTTTAGCTCTAACACTGATGATCCACCTACAAATGTGAACTGACGTTCAAAAATAAAACATTTGAAAACGGACCATTTTCCACATTTCTGAAGCATGACATAATGGGGGGGTGTTATCTCTTTTGTCGAAAATCAGCCGTTTTTGCTCGAACATTAAATGCCTCCAAATGGTATTTAATTAACTTCCCGAGCCCCTGGAAGCATGAAAATCACTTTAAACATGCTAATTTTAGCTCTAACACTGATGATCCACCCACAAATGTGAACTGACGTTCAAAAATAAAACATTTGAAAACGGACCATTTTCCACATTTCTGAAGCATGACGTAATGGGGGGGTGTTATCTCTTTTGTCGAAAATCAGCCGTTTTTGCTCGAACATTAAATGCCTCCAAATGGTATTTAATTAACTTCCCGAGCCCCTGGAAGCATGAAAATCACTTTAAACATGCTAATTTTAGCTCTAACACTGATGATCCACCTACAAATGTGAACTGACGTTCAAAAATAAAACATTTGAAAACGGGCCATTTTCCACATTTCTGAAGCATGACGTAATGGGGGGGTGTTATCTCTTTTGTCGAAAATCAGCCGTTTTTGCTCGAACATTAAATGCCTCCAAATGGTATTTAATTAACTTCCCGAGCCCCTGGAAGCATGAAAATCACTTTAAACATGCTAATTTTAGCTCTAACACTGATGATCCACCTACAAATGTGAACTGACGTTCAAAAATAAAACATTTGAAAACGGACCATTTTCCACATTTCTGAAGCATGACGTAATGGGGGGGTGTTATCTCTTTTGTCGAAAATCAGCCGTTTTTGCTCGAACAGTAAATGCCTCCAAATGGTATTTATTTCACTTCCCGAGCCCCTGGAAGCATGAAAATCACTTTAAACATGCTAATTTTAGCTCTAACACTGATGATCCACCTACAAATGTGAACTGACGTTCAAAAATAAAACACTTGAAAACGGACCATTTTCCACATTTCTGAAGCATGACGTAATGGGGGGGTGTTATCTCTTTTGTCGAAAATCAGCCGTTTTTGCTCGAACATTAAATGCCTCCAAATGGTATTTAATTAACTTCCCGGGGTGAAGAAACCCTTTTTGAGAACTCAGAGTGAGTAAATTGGCCATTTTCATGCACTTTTAACCATTCCATAAATCTTGTGTTTTGGGCCCCTGGAAGCATGAAAATCACTTTAAACATGCTAATTTTAGCTCTAACACTGATGATCCACCTACAAATGTGAACTGACGTTCAAAAATAAAACATTTGAAAACGGACCATTTTCCACATTTCTGAAGCATGACGTAATGGGGGGGTGTTATCTCTTTTGTCGAAAATCAGCCGTTTTTGCTCGAACATTAAATGCCTCCAAATGGTATTTAATTAACTTCCCGAGCCCCTGGAAGCATGAAAATCACTTTAAACATGCTAATTTTAGCTCTAACACTGATGATCCACCTACAAATGTGAACTGACGTTCAAAAATAAAACATTTGAAAACGGACCATTTTCCACATTTCTGAAGCATGACGTAATGGGGGGGTGTTATCTCTTTTGTCGAAAATCAGCCGTTTTTGCTCGAACATTAAATGCCTCCAAATGGTATTTATTTCACTTCCCGAGCCCCTGGAAGCATGAAAATCACTTTAAACATGCTAATTTTAGCTCTAACACTGATGATTCACCTACAAATGTGAACTGACGTTCAAAAATAAAACATTTGAAAACGGACCATTTTCCACATTTCTGAAGCATGACGTAATGGGGGGGTGTTATCTCTTTTGTCGAAAATCAGCCGTTTTTGCTCGAACATTAAATGCCTCCAAATTGTATTTAATTAACTTCCTGAGCCCCTGGAAGCATGAAAATCACTTTAAACATGCTAATTTTAGCTCTAACACTGATGATCCACCTACAAATGTGAACTGACGTTCAAAAATAAAACATTTGAAAACGGACCATTTTCCACATTTCTGAAGCATGACGTAATGGGGGGGTGTTATCTCTTTTGTCGAAAATCAGCCGTTTTTGCTCGAACATTAAATGCCTCCAAATGGTATTTAATTAACTTCCCGGGGTGAAGAAACCCTTTTTGAGAACTCAGAGTGAGTAAATTGGCCATTTTCATGCACTTTTAACCATTCCATAAATCTTGTGTTTTGGGCCCCTGGAAGCATGAAAATCACTTTAAACATGCTAATTTTAGCTCTAACACTGATGATCCACCTACAAATGTGAACTGACGTTCAAAAATAAAACATTTGAAAACGGACCATTTTCCACATTTCTGAAGCATGACGTAATGGGGGGGTGTTATCTCTTTTGTCGAAAATCAGCCGTTTTTGCTCGAACATTAAATGCCTCCAAATGGTATTTAATTAACTTCCCGAGCCCCTGGAAGCATGAAAATCACTTTAAACATGCTAATTTTAGCTCTAACACTGATGATCCACCTACAAATGTGAACTGACGTTCAAAAATAAAACATTTGAAAACGGACCATTTTCCACATTTCTGAAGCATGACGTAATGGGGGGGTGTTATCTCTTTTGTCGAAAATCAGCCGTTTTTGCTCGAACATTAAATGCCTCCAAATGGTATTTATTTCACTTCCCGAGCCCCTGGAAGCATGAAAATCACTTTAAACATGCTAATTTTAGCTCTAACACTGATGATCCACCTACAAATGTGAACTGACGTTCAAAAATAAAACATTTGAAAACGGACCATTTTCCACATTTCTGAAGCATGACGTAATGGGGGGGTGTTATCTCTTTTGTCGAAAATCAGCCGTTTTTGCTCGAACATTAAATGCCTCCAAATTGTATTTAATTAACTTCCTGAGCCCCTGGAAGCATGAAAATCACTTTAAACATGCTAATTTTAGCTCTAACACTGATGATCCACCTACAAATGTGAACTGACGTTCAAAAATAAAACATTTGAAAACGGACCATTTTCCACATTTCTGAAGCATGACGTAATGGGGGGGTGTTATCTCTTTTGTCGAAAATCAGCCGTTTTTGCTCGAACATTAAATGCCTCCAAATGGTATTTAATTAACTTCCCGGGGTGAAGAAACCCTTTTTGAGAACTCAGAGTGAGTAAATTGGCCATTTTCATGCACTTTTAACCATTCCATAAATCTTGTGTTTTGGGCCCCTGGAAGCATGAAAATCACTTTAAACATGTTAATTTTAGCTCTAACACTGATGATCCACCTACAAATGTGAACTGACGTTCAAAAATAAAACATTTGAAAACGGACCATTTTCCACATTTCTGAAGCATGACGTAATGGGGGGGTGTTATCTCTTTTGTCGAAAATCAGCCGTTTTTGCTCGAACATTAAATGCCTCCAAATGGTATTTAATTAACTTCCTGAGCCCCTGGAAGCATGAAAATCATTTTAAACATGCTAATTTTAGCTCTAACACTGATGATCCACCTACAAATGTGAACTGACGTTCAAAAATAAAACATTTGAAAACGGACCATTTTCCACATTTCTGAAGCATGACGTAATGGGGGGGTGTTATCTCTTTTGTCGAAAATCAGCCGTTTTTGCTCGAACATTAAATGCCTCCAAATGGTATTTAATTAACTTCCCGAGCCCCTGGAAGCATGAAAATCACTTTAAACATGCTAATTTTAGCTCTAACACTGATTATCCACCTACAAATGTGAACTGACGTTCAAAAATAAAACATTTGAAAACGGACCATTTTCCACATTTCTGAAGCATGACATAATGGGGGGGTGTTATCTCTTTTGTCGAAAATCAGCCGTTTTTGCTCGAACATTAAATGCCTCCAAATGGTATTTAATTAACTTCCCGAGCCCCTGGAAGCATGAAAATCACTTTAAACATGCTAATTTTAGCTCTAACACTGATGATCCACCTACAAATGTGAACTGACGTTCAAAAATAAAACATTTGAAAACGGACCATTTTCCACATTTCTGAAGCATGACGTAATGGGGGGGTGTTATCTCTTTTGTCGAAAATCAGCCGTTTTTGCTCGAACATTAAATGCCTCCAAATGGTATTTAATTAACTTCCCGAGCCCCTGGAAGCATGAAAATCACTTTAAACATGCTAATTTTAGCTCTAACACTGATGATCCACCTACAAATGTGAACTGACGTTCAAAAATAAAACATTTGAAAACGGGCCATTTTCCACATTTCTGAAGCATGACGTAATGGGGGGGTGTTATCTCTTTTGTCGAAAATCAGCCGTTTTTGCTCGAACATTAAATGCCTCCAAATGGTATTTAATTAACTTCCCGAGCCCCTGGAAGCATGAAAATCACTTTAAACATGCTAATTTTAGCTCTAACACTGATGATCCACCTACAAATGTGAACTGACGTTCAAAAATAAAACATTTGAAAACGGACCATTTTCCACATTTCTGAAGCATGACGTAATGGGGGGGTGTTATCTCTTTTGTCGAAAATCAGCCGTTTTTGCTCGAACATTAAATGCCTCCAAATGGTATTTATTTCACTTCCCGAGCCCCTGGAAGCATGAAAATCACTTTAAACATGCTAATTTTAGCTCTAACACTGATGATCCACCTACAAATGTGAACTGACGTTCAAAAA
The DNA here is from genome assembly GCF_964263255.1 of Lissotriton vulgaris. Taxonomy (NCBI): domain Eukaryota; kingdom Metazoa; phylum Chordata; class Amphibia; order Caudata; family Salamandridae; genus Lissotriton; species Lissotriton vulgaris. The sequence goes on from NW_028253316.1 coordinate 543,224, forward strand.
TAAAACACTTGAAAACGGACCATTTTCCACATTTCTGAAGCATGACGTAATGGGGGGGTGTTATCTCTTTTGTCGAAAATCAGCCGTTTTTGCTCGAACATTAAATGCCTCCAAATGGTATTTAATTAACTTCCCGGGGTGAAGAAACCCTTTTTGAGAACTCAGAGTGAGTAAATTGGCCATTTTCATGCACTTTTAACCATTCCATAAATCTTGTGTTTTGGGCCCCTGGAAGCATGAAAATCACTTTAAACATGCTAATTTTAGCTCTAACACTGATGATCCACCTACAAATGTGAACTGACGTTCAAAAATAAAACATTTGAAAACGGACCATTTTCCACATTTCTGAAGCATGACGTAATGGGGGGGTGTTATCTCTTTTGTCGAAAATCAGCCGTTTTTGCTCGAACATTAAATGCCTCCAAATGGTATTTATTTCACTTACCGAGCCCCTGGAAGCATGAAAATCACTTTAAACATGCTAATTTTAGCTCTAACACTGATGATCCACCTACAAATGTGAACTGACGTTCAAAAATAAAACATTTGAAAACGGACCATTTTCCACATTTCTGAAGCATGACGTAATGGGGGGGTGTTTTCTCTTTTGTCGAAAATCAGCCGTTTTTGCTCGAACATTAAATGCCTCCAAATGGTATTTAATTAACTTCCCGAGCCCCTGGAAGAATGAAAATCACTTTAAACATGCTAATTTTAGCTCTAACACTGATGATCCACCTACAAATGTGAACTGACGTTCAAAAATAAAACATTTGAAAACGGACCATTTTCCACATTTCTGAAGCATGACGTAATGGGGGGGTGTTATCTCTTTTGTCGAAAATCAGCCGTTTTTGCTCAAACATTAAATGCCTCCAAATGGTATTTATTTCACTTCCCGAGCCCCTGGAAGCATGAAAATCACTTTAAACATGCTAATTTTAGCTCTAACACTGATGATCCACCTACAAATGTGAACTGACGTTCAAAAATAAAACATTTGAAAACGGACCATTTTCCACATTTCTGAAGCATGACGTAATGGGGGGGTGTTATCTCTTTTGTCGAAAATCAGCCGTTTTTGCTCGAACATTAAATGCCTCCAAATGGTATTTAATTAACTTCCCGAGCCCCTGGAAGCATGAAAATCACTTTAAACATGCTAATTTTAGCTCTAACACTGATGATCCACCTACAAATGTGAACTGACGTTCAAAAATAAAACATTTGAAAACAGACCATTTTCCACATTTCTGAAGCATGACGTAATGGGGGGGTGTTATCTCTTTTGTCGAAAATCAGCCGTTTTTGCTCGAACATTAAATGCCTCCAAATGGTATTTAATTAACTTCCCGAGCCCCTGGAAGCATGAAAATCACTTTAAACATGCTAATTTTAGCTCTAACACTGATGATCCACCTACAAATGTGAACTGACGTTCAAAAATAAAACATTTGAAAACGGACCATTTTCCACATTTCTGAAGCATGACGTAATGGGGGGGTGTTATCTCTTTTGTCGAAAATCAGCCGTTTTTGCTCGAACATTAAATGCCTCCAAATGGTATTTATTTCACTTCCCGAGCCCCTGGAAGCATGAAAATCACTTTAAACATGCTAATTTTAGCTCTAACGCTGATGATCCACCTACAAATGTGAACTGACGTTCAAAAATAAAACTTTTGAAAACGGACCATTTTCCACATTTCTGAAGCATGACGTAATGGGGGGGTGTTATCTCTTTTGTCGAAAATCAGCCGTTTTTGCTCGAACATTAAATGCCTCCAAATGGTATTTAATTAACTTCCCGGGGTGAAGAAACCCTTTTTGAGAACTCAGAGTGAGTAAATTGGCCATTTTCATGCACTTTTAACCATTCCATAAATCTTGTGTTTTGGGCCCCTGGAAGCATGAAAATCACTTTAAACATGATAATTTTAGCTCTAACACTGATGATCCACCTACAAATGTGAACTGACGTTCAAAAATAAAACATTTGAAAACGGACCATTTTCCACATTTCTGAAGCATGACGTAATGGGGGGGTGTTATCTCTTTTGTCGAAAATCAGCCGTTTTTGCTCGAACATTAAATGCCTCCAAATGGTATTTAATTAACTTCCCGAGCCCCTGGAAGCATGAAAATCACTTTAAACATGCTAATTTTAGCTCTAACACTGATGTTCCACCTACAAATGTGAACTGACGTTCAAAAATAAAACATTTGAAAACGGACCATTTTCCACATTTCTGAAGCATGACGTAATGGGGGGGTGTTATCTCTTTTGTCGAAAATCAGCCGTTTTTGCTCGGACATTAAATGCCTCCAAATGGTATTTAATTAACTTCCCGAGCCCCTGGAAGCATGAAAATCACTTTAAACATGCTAATTTTAGCTCTAACACTGATGATCCACCTACAAATGTGAACTGACGTTCAAAAATAAAACATTTGAAAACGGACCATTTTCCACATTTCTGAAGCATGACGTAATGGGGGGGTGTTATCTCTTTTGTCGAAAATCAGCCGTTTTTGCTCGAACATTAAATGCCTCCAAATGGTATTTAATTAACTTCCCGAGCCCCTGGAAGCATGAAAATCACTTTAAACATGCTAATTTTAGCTCTAACACTGATGATCCACCTACAAATGTGAACCGACGTTCAAAAATAAAACATTTGAAAACGGACCATTTTCCACATTTCTGAAGCATGACGTAATGGGGGGGTGTTATCTCTTTTGTCGAAAATCAGCCGTTTTTGCTCGAACATTAAATGCCTCCAAATGGTATTTATTTCACTTCCCGAGCCCCTGGAAGCATGAAAATCCCTTTAAACATGCTAATTTTAGCTCTAACACTGATGATCCACCTACAAATGTGAACTGACGTTCAAAAATAAAACATTTGAAAACGGACCATTTTCCACATTTCTGAAGCATGACGTAATGGGGGGGGTGTTATCTCTTTTGTCGAAAATCAGCCGTTTTTGCTCGAACATTAAATGCCTCCAAATGGTATTTAATTAACTTCCCGGGGTGAAGAAACCCTTTTTGAGAACTCAGAGTGAGTAAATTGGCCATTTTCATGCACTTTTAACCATTCCATAAATCTTGTGTTTTGGGCCCCTGGAAGCATGAAAATCACTTTAAACATGATAATTTTAGCTCTAACACTGATGATCCACCTACAAATGTGAACTGACGTTCAAAAATAAAACATTTGAAAACGGACCATTTTCCACATTTCTGAAGCATGACGTAATGGGGGGGTGTTATCTCTTTTGTCGAAAATCAGCCGTTTTTGCTCGAACATTAAATGCCTCCAAATTGTATTTATTTCACTTCCCGAGCCCCTGGAAGCATGAAAATCACTTTAAACATGCTAATTTTAGCTCTAACACTGATGATCCACCTACAAATGTGAACTGACGTTCAAAAATAAAACATTTGAAAACGGACCATTTTCCACATTTCTGAAGCATGACGTAATGGGGGGGTGTTATCTCTTTTGTCGAAAATCAGCCGTTTTTGCTCGAACATTAAATGCCTCCAAATGGTATTTAATTAACTTCCCGAGCCCCTGGAAGCATGAAAATCACTTTAAACATGCTAATTTTAGCTCTAACACTGATGATCCACCTACAAATGTGAACTGTCGTTCAAAAATAAAACATTTGAAAACAGACCATTTTCCACATTTCTGAAGCATGACGTAATGGGGGGGTGTTATCTCTTTTGTCGAAAATCAGCCGTTTTTGCTCGAACATTAAATGCCTCCAAATGGTATTTAATTAACTTCCCGAGCCCCTGGAAGCATGAAAATCACTTTAAACATGCTAATTTTAGCTCTAACACTGATGATCCACCTACAAATGTGAACTGACGTTCAAAAATAAAACATTTGAAAACGGACCATTTTCCACATTTCTGAAGCATGACGTAATGGGGGGGTGTTATCTCTTTTGTCGAAAATCAGCCGTTTTTGCTCGAACATTAAATGCCTCCAAATGGTATTTATTTCACTTCCCGAGCCCCTGGAAGCATGAAAATCACTTTAAACATGCTAATTTTAGCTCTAACACTGATGATCCACCTACAAATGTGAACTGACGTTCAAGAATAAAACATTTGAAAACGGACCATTTTCCACATTTCTGAAGCATGACGTAATGGGGGGGTGTTATCTCTTTTGTCGAAAATCAGCCGTTTTTGCTCGAACATTAAATGCCTCCAAATGGTATTTAATTAACTTCCCGGGGTGAAGAAACCCTTTTTGAGAACTCAGAGTGAGTAAATTGGCCATTTTCATGCACTTTTAACCATTCCATAAATCTTGTGTTTTGGGCCCCTGGAAGCATGAAAATCACTTTAAACATGCTAATTTTAGCTCTAACACTGATGATCCACCTACAAATGTGAACTGACGTTCAAAAATAAAACATTTGAAAACGGACCATTTTCCACATTTCTGAAGCATGACGTAATGGGGGGGTGTTATCTCTTTTGTCGAAAATCAGCCGTTTTTGCTCGAACATTAAATGCCTCCAAATAGTATTTAATTAACTTCCTGAGCCCCTGGAAGCATGAAAATCATTTTAAACATGCTAATTTTAGCTCTAACACTGATGATCCACCTACAAATGTGAACTGACGTTCAAAAATAAAACATTTGAAAACGGACCATTTTCCACATTTCTGAAGCATGACGTAATGGGGGGGTGTTATCTCTTTTGTCGAAAATCAGCCGTTTTTGCTCGAACATTAAATGCCTCCAAATGGTATTTAATTAACTTCCCGAGCCCCTGGAAGCATGAAAATCACTTTAAACATGCTAATTTTAGCTCTAACACTGATGATCCACCTACAAATGTGAACTGACGTTCAAAAATAAAACATTTGAAAACGGACCATTTTCCACATTTCTGAAGCATGACATAATGGGGGGGTGTTATCTCTTTTGTCGAAAATCAGCCGTTTTTGCTCGAACATTAAATGCCTCCAAATGGTATTTAATTAACTTCCCGAGCCCCTGGAAGCATGAAAATCACTTTAAACATGCTAATTTTAGCTCTAACACTGATGATCCACCTACAAATGTGAACTGACGTTCAAAAATAAAACATTTGAAAACGGACCATTTTCCACATTTCTGAAGCATGACGTAATGGGGGGGTGTTATCTCTTTTGTCGAAAATCAGCCGTTTTTGCTCGAACATTAAATGCCTCCAAATGGTATTTAATTAACTTCCCGAGCCCCTGGAAGCATGAAAATCACTTTAAACATGCTAATTTTAGCTCTAACACTGATGATCCACCTACAAATGTGAACTGACGTTCAAAAATAAAACATTTGAAAACGGGCCATTTTCCACATTTCTGAAGCATGACGTAATGGGGGGGTGTTATCTCTTTTGTCGAAAATCAGCCGTTTTTGCTCGAACATTAAATGCCTCCAAATGGTATTTAATTAACTTCCCGAGCCCCTGGAAGCATGAAAATCACTTTAAACATGCTAATTTTAGCTCTAACACTGATGATCCACCTACAAATGTGAACTGACGTTCAAAAATAAAACATTTGAAAACGGACCATTTTCCACATTTCTGAAGCATGACGTAATGGGGGGGTGTTATCTCTTTTGTCGAAAATCAGCCGTTTTTGCTCGAACATTAAATGCCTCCAAATGGTATTTATTTCACTTCCCGAGCCCCTGGAAGCATGAAAATCACTTTAAACATGCTAATTTTAGCTCTAACACTGATGATCCACCTACAAATGTGAACTGACGTTCAAAAATAAAACACTTGAAAACGGACCATTTTCCACATTTCTGAAGCATGACGTAATGGGGGGGTGTTATCTCTTTTGTCGAAAATCAGCCGTTTTTGCTCGAACATTAAATGCCTCCAAATGGTATTTAATTAACTTCCCGGGGTGAAGAAACCCTTTTTGAGAACTCAGAGTGAGTAAATTGGCCATTTTCATGCACTTTTAACCATTCCATAAATCTTGTGTTTTGGGCCCCTGGAAGCATGAAAATCACTTTAAACATGCTAATTTTAGCTCTAACACTGATGATCCACCTACAAATGTGAACTGACGTTCAAAAATAAAACATTTGAAAACGGACCATTTTCCACATTTCTGAAGCATGACGTAATGGGGGGGTGTTATCTCTTTTGTCGAAAATCAGCCGTTTTTGCTCGAACATTAAATGCCTCCAAATAGTATTTAATTAACTTCCTGAGCCCCTGGAAGCATGAAAATCATTTTAAACATGCTAATTTTAGCTCTAACACTGATGATCCACCTACAAATGTGAACTGACGTTCAAAAATAAAACATTTGAAAACGGACCATTTTCCACATTTCTGAAGCATGACGTAATGGGGGGGTGTTATCTCTTTTGTCGAAAATCAGCCGTTTTTGCTCGAACATTAAATGCCTCCAAATGGTATTTAATTAACTTCCCGAGCCCCTGGAAGCATGAAAATCACTTTAAACATGCTAATTTTAGCTCTAACACTGATGATCCACCTACAAATGTGAACTGACGTTCAAAAATAAAACATTTGAAAACGGACCATTTTCCACATTTCTGAAGCATGACATAATGGGGGGGTGTTATCTCTTTTGTCGAAAATCAGCCGTTTTTGCTCGAACATTAAATGCCTCCAAATGGTATTTAATTAACTTCCCGAGCCCCTGGAAGCATGAAAATCACTTTAAACATGCTAATTTTAGCTCTAACACTGATGATCCACCTACAAATGTGAACTGACGTTCAAAAATAAAACATTTGAAAACGGACCATTTTCCACATTTCTGAAGCATGACGTAATGGGGGGGTGTTATCTCTTTTGTCGAAAATCAGCCGTTTTTGCTCGAACATTAAATGCCTCCAAATGGTATTTAATTAACTTCCCGAGCCCCTGGAAGCATGAAAATCACTTTAAACATGCTAATTTTAGCTCTAACACTGATGATCCACCTACAAATGTGAACTGACGTTCAAAAATAAAACATTTGAAAACGGGCCATTTTCCACATTTCTGAAGCATGACGTAATGGGGGGGTGTTATCTCTTTTGTCGAAAATCAGCCGTTTTTGCTCGAACATTAAATGCCTCCAAATGGTATTTAATTAACTTCCCGAGCCCCTGGAAGCATGAAAATCACTTTAAACATGCTAATTTTAGCTCTAACACTGATGATCCACCTACAAATGTGAACTGACGTTCAAAAATAAAACATTTGAAAACGGACCTTTTTCCACATTTCTGAAGCATGACGTAATGGGGGGGTGTTATCTCTTTTGTCGAAAATCAGCCGTTTTTGCTCGAACATTAAATGCCTCCAAATGGTATTTATTTCACTTCCCGAGCCCCTGGAAGCATGAAAATCACTTTAAACATGCTAATTTTAGCTCTAACACTGATGATCCACCTACAAATGTGAACTGACGTTCAAAAATAAAACACTTGAAAACGGACCATTTTCCACATTTCTGAAGCATGACGTAATGGGGGGGTGTTATCTCTTTTGTCGAAAATCAGCCGTTTTTGCTCGAACATTAAATGCCTCCAAATGGTATTTAATTAACTTCCCGGGGTGAAGAAACCCTTTTTGAGAACTCAGAGTGAGTAAATTGGCCATTTTCATGCACTTTTAACCATTCCATAAATCTTGTGTTTTGGGCCCCTGGAAGCATGAAAATCACTTTAAACATGCTAATTTTAGCTCTAACACTGATGATCCACCTACAAATGTGAACTGACGTTCAAAAATAAAACATTTGAAAACGGACCATTTTCCACATTTCTGAAGCATGACGTAATGGGGGGGTGTTATCTCTTTTGTCGAAAATCAGCCGTTTTTGCTCGAACATTAAATGCCTCCAAATGGTATTTATTTCACTTCCCGAGCCCCTGGAAGCATGAAAATCACTTTAAACATGCTAATTTTAGCTCTAACACTGATGATCCACCTACAAATGTGAACTGACGTTCAAAAATAAAACATTTGAAAACGGACCATTTTCCACATTTCTGAAGCATGACGTAATGGAGGGGTGTTTTCTCTTTTGTCGAAAATCAGCCGTTTTGCTCGAACATTAAATGCCTCCAAATGGTATTTAATTAACTTCCCGAGCCCCTGGAAGAATGAAAATCACTTTAAACATGCTAATTTTAGCTCTAACACTGATGATCCACCTACAAATGTGAACTGACGTTCAAAAATAAAACATTTGAAAACGGACCATTTTCCACATTTCTGAAGCATGACGTAATGGGGGGGTGTTATCTCTTTTGTCGAAAATCAGCCGTTTTTGCTCGAACATTAAATGCCTCCAAATGGTATTTATTTCACTTCCCGAGCCCCTGGAAGCATGAAAATCACTTTAAACATGCTAATTTTAGCTCTAACACTGATGATCCACCTACAAATGTGAACTGACGTTCAAAAATAAAACATTTGAAAACGGACCATTTTCCACATTTCTGAAGCATGACGTAATGGGGGGGTGTTATCTCTTTTGTCGAAAATCAGCCGTTTTTGCTCGAACATTAAATGCCTCCAAATGGTATTTAATTAACTTCCTGAGCCCCTGGAAGCATGAAAATCACTTTAAACATGCTAATTTTAGCTCTAACACTGATGATCCACCTACAAATGTGAACTGACGTTCAAAAATAAAACATTTGAAAACGGACCAATTTCCACATTTCTGAAGCATGACGTAATGGGGGGGTGTTATCTCTTTTGTCGAAAATCAGCCGTTTTTGCTCGAACATTAAATGCCTCCAAATGGTATTTAATTAACTTCCCGGGGTGAAGAAACCCTTTTTGAGAACACAGAGTGAGTAAATTGGCCATTTTCATGCACTTTTAACCATTCCATAAATCTTGTGTTTTGGGCCCCTGGAAGCATGAAAATCACTTTAAACATGCTAATTTTAGCTCTAACACTGATGATCCACCTACAAATGTGAACTGACGTTCAAAAATAAAACATTTGAAAACGGACCATTTTCCACATTTCTGAAGCATGACGTAATGCGGGGGTGTTATCTCTTTTGTCGAAAATCAGCCGTTTTTGCTCGAACATTAAATGCCTCCAAATGGTATTTAATTAACTTCCCGAGCCCCTGGAAGCATGAAAATCACTTTAAACATGCTAATTTTAGTTCTAACACTGATGATCCACCTACAAATGTGAACTGACGTTCAAAAATAAAACATTTGAAAACGGACCATTTTCCACATTTCTGAAGCATGACGTAATGGGGGGGTGTTATCTCTTTTGTCGAAAATCAGCCGTTTTTGCTCGAACATTAAATGCCTCCAAATGGTATTTATTTCACTTCCCGAGCCCCTGGAAGCATGAAAATCACTTTAAACATGCTAATTTTAGCTCTAACACTGATGATCCACCTACAAATGTGAACTGACGTTCAAAAATAAAACATTTGAAAACGGACCATTTTCCACATTTCTGAAGCATGACGTAATGCGGGGGTGTTATCTCTTTTGTCGAAAATCAGCCGTTTTTGCTCGAACATTAAATGCCTCCAAATGGTATTTAATTAACTTCCCGAGCCCCTGGAAGCATGAAAATCACTTTAAACATGCTAATTTTAGCTCTAACACTGATGATCCACCTACAAATGTGAACTGACGTTCAAAAATAAAACATTTGAAAACGGACCATTTTCCACATTTCTGAAGCATGACGTAATGGGGGGGTGTTATCTCTTTTGTCGAAAATCAGCCGTTTTTGCTCGAACATTAAATGCCTCCAAATGGTATTTATTTCACTCCCCGAGCCCCTGGAAGCATGAAAATCACTTTAAACATGCTAATTTTAGCTCTAACACTGATGATCCACCTACAAATGTGAACTGACGTTCAAAAATAAAACATTTGAAAACGGACCATTTTCCACATTTCTGAAGCATGATGTAATGGGGGGGTGTTATCTCTTTTGTCGAAAATCAGCCGTTTTTGCTCGAACATTAAATGCCTCCAAATGGTATTTATTTCACTTCCCGAGCCCCTGGAAGCATGAAAATCACTTTAAACATGCTAATTTTAGCTCTAACACTGATGATCCACCTACAAATGTGAACTGACGTTCAAAAATAAAACATTTGAAAACGGACCACTTTCCACATTTCTGAAGCATGACGTAATGGGGGGGTGTTATCTCTTTTGTCGAAAATCAGCCGTTTTTGCTGGAACATTAAATGCCTCCGAATGGTATTTAATTACTTTCCCGGGGTGAAGAAACCCTTTTTGAGAACTCAGAGTGAGTAAATTGGCCATTTTCATGCACTTTTAACCATTCCATAAATCTTGTGTTTTGGGCCCCTGGAAGCATGAAAATCACTTTAAACATGCTAATTTTAGCTCTAACACTGATGATCCACCTACAAATGTGAACTGACGTTCAAAAATAAAACATTTGAAAACGGACCATTTTCCACATTTCTGAAGCATGACGTAATGGGGGGGTGTTATCTCTTTTGTCGAAAATCAGCCGTTTTTGCTCGAACATTAAATGCCTCCAAATGGTATTTAATTAACTTCCCGAGCCCCTGGAAGCATGAAAATCACTTTAAACATGCTAATTTTAGCTCTAACACTGATGATCCACCTACAAATGTGAACTGACGTTCAAAAATAAAACATTTGAAAACGGACCATTTTCCACATTTCTGAAGCATGACATAATGGGGGGGTGTTATCTCTTTTGTCGAAAATCAGCCGTTTTTGCTCGAACATTAAATGCCTCCAAATGGTATTTAATTAACTTCCCGAGCCCCTGGAAGCATGAAAATCACTTTAAACATGCTAATTTTAGCTCTAACACTGATGATCCACCTACAAATGTGAACTGACGTTCAAAAATAAAACATTTGAAAACGGACCATTTTCCACATTTCTGAAGCATGACGTAATGGGGGGGTGTTATCTCTTTTGTCGAAAATCAGCCGTTTTTGCTCGAACATTAAATGCCTCCAAATGGTATTTAATTAACTTCCCGAGCCCCTGGAAGCATGAAAATCACTTTAAACATGCTAATTTTAGCTCTAACACTGATGATCCACCTACAAATGTGAACTGACGTTCAAAAATAAAACATTTGAAAACGGGCCATTTTCCACATTTCTGAAGCATGACGTAATGGGGGGGGTGTTATCTCTTTTGTCGAAAATCAGCCGTTTTTGCTCGAACATTAAATGCCTCCAAATGGTATTTAATTAACTTCCCGAGCCCCTGGAAGCATGAAAATCACTTTAAACATGCTAATTTTAGCTCTAACACTGATGATCCACCTACAAATGTGAACTGACGTTCAAAAATAAAACATTTGAAAACGGACCATTTTCCACATTTCTGAAGCATGACGTAATGGGGGGGTGTTATCTCTTTTGTCGAAAATCAGCCGTTTTTGCTCGAACATTAAATGCCTCCAAATGGTATTTAATTAACTTTCCGAGCCCCTGGAAGCATGAAAATCACTTTAAACATGCTAATTTTAGCTCTAACACTGATGATCCACCTACAAATGTGAACTGACGTTCAAAAATAAAACATTTGAAAACGGACCATTTTCCACATTTCTGAAGCATGACGTAATGGGGGGGTGTTATCTCTTTTGTCGAAAATCAGCCGTTTTTGCTGGAACATTAAATGCCTCCAAATGGTATTTAATTAACTTCCCGGGGTGAAGAAACCCTTTTTGAGAACTCAGAGTGAGTAAATTGGCCATTTTCATGCACTTTTAACCATTCCATAAATCTTGTGTTTTGGGCCCCTGGAAGCATGAAAATCACTTTAAACATGCTAATTTTAGCTCTAACACTGATGATCCACCTACAAATGTGAACTGACGTTCAAAAATAAAACATTTGAAAACGGACCATTTTCCACATTTCTGAAGCATGACGTAATGGGGGGTGTTATCTCTTTTGTCGAAAATCAGCCGTTTTTGCTCGAACATTAAATGCTTCCAAATGGTATTTATTTCCCCCCCCCGAGCCCCTGGAAGCATGAAAATCACTTTAAACATGCTAATTTTAGCTCTAACACTGATGATCCACCTACAAATGTGAACTGACGTTCAAAAATAAAACATTTGAAAACGGACCATTTTCCACATTTCTGAAGCATGACGTAATGGGGGGGTGTTATCTCTTTTGTCGAAAATCAGCCGTTTTTGCTCGAACATTAAATGCCTCCAAATGGTATTTAATTAACTTCCCGAGCCCCTGGAAGCATGAAAATCACTTTAAACATGCTAATTTTAGCTCTAACACTGATGATCCACCTACAAATGTGAACTGACGTTCAAAAATAAAACATTTGAAAACGGACCATTTTCCACATTTCTGAAGCATGACGTAATGAAGGGTGTTATCTCTTTTGTCGAAAATCAGCCGTTTTTGCTCGAACATTAAATGCCTCCAAATGGTATTTAATTAATTTCCCGGGGTGAAGAAACCCTTTTTGAGTACTCAGAGTGAGTAAATTGGCCATTTTCATGCACTTTTAACCATTCCATAAATCTTGTGTTTTGGGCCCCTGGAAGCATGAAAATCACTTTAAACATGCTAATTTTAGCTCTAACACTGATGATCCACCTACAAATGTGAACTGACGTTCAAAAATAAAACATTTAAAAACGGACCATTTTCCACATTTCTGAAGCATGACGTAATGGGGGGGGTGTTATCTCTTTTGTCGACAATCAGCCGTTTTTGCTCGAACATTAAATGCCTCCAAATGGTATTTAATTAACTTCCCGGGGTGAAGAAACCCTTTTTGAGTACTCAGAGTGAGTAAATTGGCCATTTTCATGCACTTTTAACCATTCCATAAATCTTGTGTTTTGGGCCCCTGGAAGCATGAAAATCACTTTAAACATGCTAATTTTAGCTCTAACACTGATGATCCACCTACAAATGTGAACTGACGTTCAAAAATAAAACATTTAAAAACGGACCAATTTCCACATTTCTGAAGCATGACGTAATGGGGGGGTGTTATCTCTTTTGTCGAAAATCAGCCGTTTTTGCTCGAACATTAAATGCCTCCAAATGGTATTTAATTAACTTCCCGAGCCCCTGGAAGCATGAAAATCACTTTAAACATGCTAATTTTAGCTCTAACACTGATGATCCACCTACAAATGTGAACTGACGTTCAAAAATAAAACATTTGAAAACGGACCATTTTCCACATTTCTGAAGCATGACGTAATGAAGGGTGTTATCTCTTTTGTCGAAAATCAGCCGTTTTTGCTCGAACATTAAATGCCTCCAAATGGTATTTAATTAACTTCCCGGGGTGAAGAAACCCTTTTTGAGTACTCAGAGTGAGTAAATTGGCCATTTTCATGCACTTTTAACCATTCCATAAATCTTGTGTTTTGGGCCCCTGGAAGCATGAAAATCACTTTAAACATGCTAATTTTAGCTCTAACACTGATGATCCACCTACAAATGTGAACTGACGTTCAAAAATAAAACATTTGAAAACGGACCATTTTCCACATTTCTGAAGCATGACGTAATGGGGGGGTGTTATCTCTTTTGTCGAAAATCAGCCGTTTTTGCTCGAACATTAAATGCCTCCAAATGGTATTTAATTAATTTCCCGGGGTGAAGAAACCCTTTTTGAGTACTCAGAGTGAGTAAATTGGCCATTTTCATGCACTTTTAACCATTCCATAAATCTTGTGTTTTGGGCCCCTGGAAGCATGAAAATCACTTTAAACATGCTAATTTTAGCTCTAACACTGATGATCCACCTACAAATGTGAACTGACGTTCAAAAATAAAACATTTGAAAACGGACCATTTTCTACATTTCTGAAGCATGACGTAATGGGGGGGTGTTATCTCTTTTGTCGAAAATCAGCCGTTTTTGCTCGAACATTAAATGCCTCCAAATGGTATTTAATTAACTTCCCGAGCCCCTGGAAGCAAGAAAATCACTTTAAACATGCTAATTTTAGCTCTAACACTGATGATCCACCTACAAATGTGAACTGACGTTCAAAAATAAAACATTTGAAAACGGACCATTTTCCACATTTCTGAAGCATGACGTAATGGGGGGGTGTTATCTCTTTTGTCGAAAATCAGCCGTTTTTGCTCGAACATTAAATGCCTCCAAATGGTATTTAATTAACTTCCCGGGGTGAAGAAACCCTTTTTGAGAACTCAGAGTGAGTAAATTGGCCATTTTCATGCACTTTTAACCATTCCATAAATCTTGTGTTTTGGGCCCCTGGAAGCATGAAAATCACTTTAAACATGCTAATTTTAGCTCTAACACTGATGATCCACCTACAAATGTGAACTGACGTTCAAAAATAAAACATTTGAAAACGGACCATTTTCCACATTTCTGAAGCATGACGTAATGGGGGGGTGTTATCTCTTTTGTCGAAAATCAGCCGTTTTTGCTCGAACATTAAATGCCTCCAAATGGTATTTATTTCACTTCCCGAGCCCCTGGAAGCATGAAAATCACTTTAAACATGCTAATTTTAGCTCTAACACTGATGATCCACCTACAAATGTGAACTGACGTTCAAAAATAAAACATTTGAAAACGGACCATTTTCCACATTTCTGAAGCATGACGTAATGGGGGGGTGTTATCTCTTTTGTCGAAAATCAGCCGTTTTTGCTCGAACATTAAATGCCTCCAAATGGTATTTAATTAACTTCCCGAGCCCCTGGAAGCATGAAAATCACTTTAAACATGCTAATTTTAGCTCTAACACTGATGATCCACCTACAAATGTGAACTGACGTTCAAAAATAAAACATTTGAAAAAGGACCATTTTCCACATTTCTGAAGCATGACGTAATGGGGGGGTGTTATCTCTTTTGTCGAAAATCAGCCGTTTTTGCTCGAACATTACATGCCTCCAAATGGTATTTAATTAACTTCCCGGGGTGAAGAAACCCTTTTTGAGAACTCAGAGTGAGTAAATTGGCCATTTTCATGCACTTTTAACCATTCCATAAATCTTGTGTTTTGGGCCCCTGGAAGCATGAAAATCACTTTAAACATGCTAATTTTAGCTCTAACACTGATGATCCACCTACAAATGTGAACTGACGTTCAAAAATAAAACATTTGAAAACGGACCATTTTCCACATTTCTGAAGCATGATGTAATGGGGGGGTGTTATCTCTTTTGTCGAAAATCAGCCGTTTTTGCTCGAACATTAAATGCCTCCAAATGGTATTTAATTAACTTCCCGAGCCCCTGGAAGCATGAAAATCACTTTAAACATGCTAATTTTAGCTCTAACACTGATGATCCACCTACAAATGTGAACTGACGTTCAAAAATAAAACATTTGAAAAAGGACCATTTTCCACATTTCTGAAGCATGACGTAATGGGGGGGTGTTATCTCTTTTGTCGAAAATCAGCCGTTTTTGCTCGAACATTAAATGCCTCCAAATGGTATTTATTTCACTTCCCGAGCCCCTGGAAGCATGAAAATCACTTTAAACATGCTAATTTTAGCTCTAACACTGATGATCCACCTACAAATGTGAACTGACGTTCAAAAATAAAACATTTGAAAACGGACCATTTTCCACATTTCTGAAGCATGACGTAATGGGAGGGTGTTATCTCTTTTGTCGAAAATCAGCCGTTTTTGCTCAAACATTAAATGCCTCCAAATGGTATTTATTTCACTTCCCGAGCCCCTGGAAGCATGAAAATCACTTTAAACATGCTAATTTTAGCTCTAACGCTGATGATCCACCTACAAATGTGAACTGACGTTCAAAAATAAAACATTTGAAAACGGACCATTTTCCACATTTCTGAAGCATGACGTAATGGGGGGGTGTTATCTCTTTTGTCGAAAATCAGCCGTTTTTGCTCGAACATTAAATGCCTCTAAATGGTATTTAATTAACTTCCCGGGGTGAAGAAACCCTTTTTGAGAACTCAGAGTGAGTAAATTGGCCATTTTCATGCACTTTTAACCATTCCATAAATCTTGTGTTTTGGGCCCCTGGAAGCATGAAAATCACTTTAAACATGCTAATTTTAGCTCTAACACTGATGATCCACCTACAAATGTGAACTGACGTTCAAAAATAAAACATTTAAAAACGGACCATTTTCCACATTTCTGAAGCATGACGTAATGGGGGGGTGTTATCTCTTTTGTCGAAAATCAGCCGTTTTTGCTCGAACATTAAATGCCTCCAAATGGTATTTAATTAACTTCCCGAGCCCCTGGAAGCATGAAAATCACTTTAAACATGCTAATTTTAGCTCTAACACTGATGATCCACCTACAAATGTGAACTGACGTTCAAAAATAAAACATTTGAAAACGGACCATTTTCCACATTTCTGAAGCATGACGTAATGGGGGGGTGTTATCTCTTTTGTCGAAAATCAGCCGTTTTTGCTCGAACATTAAATGCCTCCAAATGGTATTTAATTAACTTCCCGAGCCCCTGGAAGCATGAAAATCACTTTAAACATGCTAATTTTAGCTCTAACACTGATGATCCACCTACAAATGTGAACTGACGTTCAAAAATAAAACATTTGAAAACGGACCATTTTCCACATTTCTGAAGCATGACGTAATGAAGGGTGTTATCTCTTTTGTCGAAAATCAGCCGTTTTTGCTCGAACATTAAATGCCTCCAAATGGTATTTAATTAACTTCCCGGGGTGAAGAAACCCTTTTTGAGTACTCAGAGTGAGTAAATTGGCCATTTTCATGCACTTTTAACCATTCCATAAATCTTGTGTTTTGGGCCCCTGGAAGCATGAAAATCACTTTAAACATGCTAATTTTAGCTCTAACACTGATGATCCACCTACAAATGTGAACTGACATTCAAAAATAAAACATTTGAAAACGGACCATTTTCCACATTTCTGAAGCATGACGTAATGGGGGGGTGTTATCTCTTTTGTCGAAAATCAGCCGTTTTTGCTCGAACATTAAATGCCTCCAAATGGTATTTATTTCACTTCCCGAGCCCCTGGAAGCATGAAAATCACTTTAAACATGCTAATTTTAGCTCTAACACTGATGATCCACCTACAAATGTGAACTGACGTTCAAAAATAAAACATTTGAAAACGGACCATTTTCCACATTTCTGAAGCATGACGTAATGGGGGGGTGTTATCTCTTTTGTCGAAAATCAGCCGTTTTTGCTCGAACATTAAATGCCTCCAAATGGTATTTAATTAACTTCCCGAGCCCCTGGAAGCATGAAAATCACTTTAAACATGCTAATTTTAGCTCTAACACTGATGATCCACCTACAAATGTGAACTGACGTTCAAAAATAAAACATTTGAAAAAGGACCATTTTCCACATTTCTGAAGCATGACGTAATGGGGGGGTGTTATCTCTTTTGTCGAAAATCAGCCGTTTTTGCTCGAACATTACATGCCTCCAAATGGTATTTAATTAACTTCCCGGGGTGAAGAAACCCTTTTTGAGAACTCAGAGTGAGTAAATTGGCCATTTTCATGCACTTTTAACCATTCCATAAATCTTGTGTTTTGGGCCCCTGGAAGCATGAAAATCACTTTAAACATGCTAATTTTAGCTCTAACACTGATGATCCACCTACAAATGTGAACTGACGTTCAAAAATAAAACATTTGAAAACGGACCATTTTCCACATTTCTGAAGCATGATGTAATGGGGGGGTGTTATCTCTTTTGTCGAAAATCAGCCGTTTTTGCTCGAACATTAAATGCCTCCAAATGGTATTTAATTAACTTCCCGAGCCCCTGGAAGCATGAAAATCACTTTAAACATGCTAATTTTAGCTCTAACACTGATGATCCACCTACAAATGTGAACTGACGTTCAAAAATAAAACATTTGAAAAAGGACCATTTTCCACATTTCTGAAGCATGACGTAATGGGGGGGTGTTATCTCTTTTGTCGAAAATCAGCCGTTTTTGCTCGAACATTAAATGCCTCCAAATGGTATTTATTTCACTTCCCGAGCCCCTGGAAGCATGAAAATCACTTTAAACATGCTAATTTTAGCTCTAACACTGATGATCCACCTACAAATGTGAACTGACGTTCAAAAATAAAACATTTGAAAACGGACCATTTTCCACATTTCTGAAGCATGACGTAATGGGAGGGTGTTATCTCTTTTGTCGAAAATCAGCCGTTTTTGCTCAAACATTAAATGCCTCCAAATGGTATTTATTTCACTTCCCGAGCCCCTGGAAGCATGAAAATCACTTTAAACATGCTAATTTTAGCTCTAACACTGATGATCCACCTACAAATGTGAACTGACGTTCAAAAATAAAACATTTGAAAACGGACCATTTTCCACATTTCTGAAGCATGACGTAATGGGGGGGTGTTATCTCTTTTGTCGAAAATCAGCCGTTTTTGCTCGAACATTAAATGCCTCTAAATGGTATTTAATTAACTTCCCGGGGTGAAGAAACCCTTTTTGAGAACTCAGAGTGAGTAAATTGGCCATTTTCATGCACTTTTAACCATTCCATAAATCTTGTGTTTTGGGCCCCTGGAAGCATGAAAATCACTTTAAACATGCTAATTTTAGCTCTAACACTGATGATCCACCTACAAATGTGAACTGACGTTCAAAAATAAAACACTTGAAAACGGACCATTTTCCACATTTCTGAAGCATGACGTAATGGGGGGTGTTATCTCTTTTGTCGAAAATCAGCCGTTTTTGCTCGAACATTAAATGCCTCCAAATGGTATTTAATTAACTTCCCGGGGTGAAGAAACCCTTTTTGAGAACTCAGAGTGAGTAAATTGGCCATTTTCATGCACTTTTAACCATTCCATAAATCTTGTGTTTTGGGCCCCTGGAAGCATGAAAATCACTTTAAACATGCTAATTTTAGCTCTAACACTGATGATCCACCTACAAATGTGAACTGACGTTCAAAAATAAAACATTTGAAAACGGACCATTTTCCACATTTCTGAAGCATGACGTAATTGGGGGGTGTTATCTCTTTTGTCGAAAATCAGCCGTTTTTGCTCGAACATTAAATGCCTCCAAATGGTATTTATTTCACTTCCCGAGCCCCTGGAAGCATGAAAATCACTTTAAACATGCTAATTTTAGCTCTAACACTGATGATCCACCTACAAATGTGAACTGACGTTCAAAAATAAAACATTTGAAAACGGACCATTTTCCACATTTCTGAAGCATGACGTAATGGGGGGGTGTTATCTCTTTTGTCGAAAATCAGCCGTTTTTGCTGGAACATTAAATGCCTCCAAATGGTATTTAATTAACTTCCCGGGGTGAAGAAACCCTTTTTGAGAACTCAGAGTGAGTAAATTGGCCATTTTCATGCACTTTTAACCATTCCATAAATCTTGTGTTTTGGGCCCCTGGAAGCATGAAAATCACTTTAAACATGCTAATTTTAGCTCTAACACTGATGATCCACCTACAAATGTGAACTGACGTTCAAAAATAAAACATTTAAAAACGGACCATTTTCCACATTTCTGAAGCATGACGTAATGGGGGGGTGTTATCTCTTTTGTCGAAAATCAGCCGTTTTTGCTCGAACATTAAATGCCTCCAAATGGTATTTAATTAACTTCCCGAGCCCCTGGAAGCATGAAAATCACTTTAAACATGCTAATTTTAGCTCTAACACTGATGATCCACCTACAAATGTGAACTGACGTTCAAAAATAAAACATTTGAAAACGGACCATTTTCCACATTTCTGAAGCATGACGTAATGGGGGGGTGTTATCTCTTTTGTCGAAAATCAGCCGTTTTTGCTCGAACATTAAATGCCTCCAAATGGTATTTATTTCACTTCCCGAGCCCCTGGAAGCATGAAAATCACTTTAAACATGCTAATTTTAGCTCTAACACTGATGATCCACCTACAAATGTGAACTGACGTTCAAAAATAAAACATTTGAAAACGGACCATTTTCCACATTTCTGAAGCATGACGTAATGGGGGGGTGTTATCTCTTTTGTCGAAAATCAGCCGTTTTTGCTCGAACATTAAATGCCTCCAAATGGTATTTAATTAACTTCCCGAGCCCCTGGAAGCATGAAAATCACTTTAAACATGCTAATTTTAGCTCTAACACTGATGATCCACCTACAAATGTGAACTGACGTTCAAAAATAAAACATTTGAAAACGGACCATTTTCCACATTTCTGAAGCATGACGTAATGAAGGGTGTTATCTCTTTTGTCGAAAATCAGCCGTTTTTGCTCGAACATTAAATGCCTCCAAATGGTATTTAATTAACTTCCCGGGGTGAAGAAACCCTTTTTGAGTACTCAGAGTGAGTAAATTGGCCATTTTCATGCACTTTTAACCATTCCATAAATCTTGTGTTTTGGGCCCCTGGAAGCATGAAAATCACTTTAAACATGCTAATTTTAGCTCTAACACTGATGATCCACCTACAAATGTGAACTGACGTTCAAAAATAAAACATTTGAAAACGGACCATTTTCCACATTTCTGAAGCATGACGTAATGGGGGGGTGTTATCTCTTTTGTCGAAAATCAGCCGTTTTTGCTCGAACATTAAATGCCTCCAAATGGTATTTAATTAATTTCCCGGGGTGAAGAAACCCTTTTTGAGTACTCAGAGTGAGTAAATTGGCCATTTTCATGCACTTTTAACCATTCCATAAATCTTGTGTTTTGGGCCCCTGGAAGCATGAAAATCACTTTAAACATGCTAATTTTAGCTCTAACACTGATGATCCACCTACAAATGTGAACTGACGTTCAAAAATAAAACATTTGAAAACGGACCATTTTCTACATTTCTGAAGCATGACGTAATGGGGGGGTGTTATCTCTTTTGTCGAAAATCAGCCGTTTTTGCTCGAACATTAAATGCCTCCAAATGGTATTTAATTAACTTCCCGAGCCCCTGGAAGCAAGAAAATCACTTTAAACATGCTAATTTTAGCTCTAACACTGATGATCCACCTACAAATGTGAACTGACGTTCAAAAATAAAACATTTGAAAACGGACCATTTTCCACATTTCTGAAGCATGACGTAATGGGGGGGTGTTATCTCTTTTGTCGAAAATCAGCCGTTTTTGCTCGAACATTAAATGCCTCCAAATGGTATTTAATTAACTTCCCGGGGTGAAGAAACCCTTTTTGAGAACTCAGAGTGAGTAAATTGGCCATTTTCATGCACTTTTAACCATTCCATAAATCTTGTGTTTTGGGCCCCTGGAAGCATGAAAATCACTTTAAACATGCTAATTTTAGCTCTAACACTGATGATCCACCTACAAATGTGAACTGACGTTCAAAAATAAAACATTTGAAAACGGACCATTTTCCACATTTCTGAAGCATGACGTAATGGGGGGGTGTTATCTCTTTTGTCGAAAATCAGCCGTTTTTGCTCGAACATTAAATGCCTCCAAATGGTATTTATTTCACTTCCCGAGCCCCTGGAAGCATGAAAATCACTTTAAACATGCTAATTTTAGCTCTAACACTGATGATCCACCTACAAATGTGAACTGACGTTCAAAAATAAAACATTTGAAAACGGACCATTTTCCACATTTCTGAAGCATGACGTAATGGGGGGGTGTTATCTCTTTTGTCGAAAATCAGCCGTTTTTGCTCGAACATTAAATGCCTC
This sequence comes from Lissotriton vulgaris, assembly GCF_964263255.1. Lineage (NCBI taxonomy): Eukaryota > Metazoa > Chordata > Amphibia > Caudata > Salamandridae > Lissotriton > Lissotriton vulgaris. The sequence continues at coordinate 564,942 of NW_028253316.1, forward strand.
CAAATGGTATTTAATTAACTTCCCGAGCCCCTGGAAGCATGAAAATCACTTTAAACATGCTAATTTTAGCTCTAACACTGATGATCCACCTACAAATGTGAACTGACGTTCAAAAATAAAACATTTGAAAAAGGACCATTTTCCACATTTCTGAAGCATGACGTAATGGGGGGGTGTTATCTCTTTTGTCGAAAATCAGCCGTTTTTGCTCGAACATTACATGCCTCCAAATGGTATTTAATTAACTTCCCGGGGTGAAGAAACCCTTTTTGAGAACTCAGAGTGAGTAAATTGGCCATTTTCATGCACTTTTAACCATTCCATAGATCTTGTGTTTTGGGCCCCTGGAAGCATGAAAATCACTTTAAACATGCTAATTTTAGCTCTAACACTGATGATCCACCTACAAATGTGAACTGACGTTCAAAAATAAAACATTTGAAAACGGACCATTTTCCACATTTCTGAAGCATGATGTAATGGGGGGGTGTTATCTCTTTTGTCGAAAATCAGCCGTTTTTGCTCGAACATTAAATGCCTCCAAATGGTATTTAATTAACTTCCCGAGCCCCTGGAAGCATGAAAATCACTTTAAACATGCTAATTTTAGCTCTAACACTGATGATCCACCTACAAATGTGAACTGACGTTCAAAAATAAAACATTTGAAAAAGGACCATTTTCCACATTTCTGAAGCATGACGTAATGGGGGGGTGTTATCTCTTTTGTCGAAAATCAGCCGTTTTTGCTCGAACATTAAATGCCTCCAAATGGTATTTATTTCACTTCCCGAGCCCCTGGAAGCATGAAAATCACTTTAAACATGCTAATTTTAGCTCTAACACTGATGATCCACCTACAAATGTGAACTGACGTTCAAAAATAAAACATTTGAAAACGGACCATTTTCCACATTTCTGAAGCATGACGTAATGGGAGGGTGTTATCTCTTTTGTCGAAAATCAGCCGTTTTTGCTCAAACATTAAATGCCTCCAAATGGTATTTATTTCACTTCCCGAGCCCCTGGAAGCATGAAAATCACTTTAAACATGCTAATTTTAGCTCTAACACTGATGATCCACCTACAAATGTGAACTGACGTTCAAAAATAAAACATTTGAAAACGGACCATTTTCCACATTTCTGAAGCATGACGTAATGGGGGGGTGTTATCTCTTTTGTCGAAAATCAGCCGTTTTTGCTCGAACATTAAATGCCTCCAAATGGTATTTAATTAACTTCCCGGGGTGAAGAAACCCTTTTTGAGAACTCAGAGTGAGTAAATTGGCCATTTTCATGCACTTTTAACCATTCCATAAATCTTGTGTTTTGGGCCCCTGGAAGCATGAAAATCACTTTAAACATGCTAATTTTAGCTCTAACACTGATGATCCACCTACAAATGTGAACTGACGTTCAAAAATAAAACACTTGAAAACGGACCATTTTCCACATTTCTGAAGCATGACGTAATGGGGGGTGTTATCTCTTTTGTCGAAAATCAGCCGTTTTTGCTCGAACATTAAATGCCTCCAAATGGTATTTAATTAACTTCCCGGGGTGAAGAAACCCTTTTTGAGAACTCAGAGTGAGTAAATTGGCCATTTTCATGCACTTTTAACCATTCCATAAATCTTGTGTTTTGGGCCTCTGGAAGCATGAAAATCACTTTAAACATGCTAATTTTAGCTCTAACACTGATGATCCACCTACAAATGTGAACTGACGTTCAAAAATAAAACATTTGAAAACGGACCATTTTCCACATTTCTGAAGCATGACGTAATGAAGGGTGTTATCTCTTTTGTCGAAAATCAGCCGTTTTTGCTCGAACATTAAATGCCTCCAAATGGTATTTAATTAACTTCCCGGGGTGAAGAAACCCTTTTTGAGTACTCAGAGTGAGTAAATTGGCCATTTTCATGCACTTTTAACCATTCCATAAATCTTGTGTTTTGGGCCCCTGGAAGCATGAAAATCACTTTAAACATGCTAATTTTAGCTCTAACACTGATGATCCACCTACAAATGTGAACTGACGTTCAAAAATAAAACATTTGAAAACGGACCATTTTCCACATTTCTGAAGCATGACGTAATGGGGGGGTGTTATCTCTTTTGTCGAAAATCAGCCGTTTTTGCTCGAACATTAAATGCCTCCAAATGGTATTTAATTAATTTCCCGGGGTGAAGAAACCCTTTTTGAGTACTCAGAGTGAGTAAATTGGCCATTTTCATGCACTTTTAACCATTCCATAAATCTTGTGTTTTGGGCCCCTGGAAGCATGAAAATCACTTTAAACATGCTAATTTTAGCTCTAACACTGATGATCCACCTACAAATGTGAACTGACGTTCAAAAATAAAACATTTAAAAACGGACCATTTTCCACATTTCTGAAGCATGACGTAATGGGGGGGTGTTATCTCTTTTGTCGAAAATCAGCCATTTTTGCTCGAACATTAAATGCCTCCAAATGGTATTTAATTAACTTCCCGAGCCCCTGGAAGCATGAAAATCACTTTAAACATGCTAATTTTAGCTCTAACACTGATGATCCACCTACAAATGTGAACTGACGTTCAAAAATAAAACATTTGAAAACGGACCATTTTCCACATTTCTGAAGCATGACGTAATGGGGGGGTGTTATCTCTTTTGTCGAAAATCAGCCGTTTTTGCTCGAACATTAAATGCCTCCAAATGGTATTTATTTCACTTCCCGAGCCCCTGGAAGCATGAAAATCACTTTAAACATGCTAATTTTAGCTCTAACACTGATGATCCACCTACAAATGTGAACTGACGTTCAAAAATAAAACATTTGAAAACGGACCATTTTCCACATTTCTGAAGCATGACGTAATGGGGGGGTGTTATCTCTTTTGTCGAAAATCAGCCGTTTTTGCTCGAACATTAAATGCCTCCAAATGGTATTTAATTAACTTCCCGAGCCCCTGGAAGCATGAAAATCACTTTAAACATGCTAATTTTAGCTCTAACACTGATGATCCACCTACAAATGTGAACTGACGTTCAAAAATAAAACATTTGAAAACGGACCATTTTCCACATTTCTGAAGCATGACGTAATGAAGGGTGTTATCTCTTTTGTCGAAAATCAGCCGTTTTTGCTCGAACATTAAATGCCTCCAAATGGTATTTAATTAACTTCCCGGGGTGAAGAAACCCTTTTTGAGTACTCAGAGTGAGTAAATTGGCCATTTTCATGCACTTTTAACCATTCCATAAATCTTGTGTTTTGGGCCCCTGGAAGCATGAAAATCACTTTAAACATGCTAATTTTAGCTCTAACACTGATGATCCACCTACAAATGTGAACTGACGTTCAAAAATAAAACATTTGAAAACGGACCATTTTCCACATTTCTGAAGCATGACGTAATGGGGGGGTGTTATCTCTTTTGTCGAAAATCAGCCGTTTTTGCTCGAACATTAAATGCCTCCAAATGGTATTTAATTAATTTCCCGGGGTGAAGAAACCCTTTTTGAGTACTCAGAGTGAGTAAATTGGCCATTTTCATGCACTTTTAACCATTCCATAAATCTTGTGTTTTGGGCCCCTGGAAGCATGAAAATCACTTTAAACATGCTAATTTTAGCTCTAACACTGATGATCCACCTACAAATGTGAACTGACGTTCAAAAATAAAACATTTGAAAACGGACCATTTTCCACATTTCTGAAGCATGACGTAATGGGGGGGTGTTATCTCTTTTGTCGAAAATCAGCCGTTTTTGCTCGAACATTAAATGCCTCCAAATGGTATTTAATTAACTTCCCGAGCCCCTGGAAGCATGAAAATCACTTTAAACATGCTAATTTTAGCTCTAACACTGATGATCCACCTACAAATGTGAACTGACGTTCAAAAATAAAACATTTGAAAACGGACCATTTTCCACATTTCTGAAGCATGACGTAATGGGGGGGTGTTATCTCTTTTGTCGAAAATCAGCCGTTTTTGCTCGAACATTAAATGCCTCCAAATGGTATTTAATTAACTTCCCGGGGTGAAGAAACCCTTTTTGAGAACTCAGAGTGAGTAAATTGGCCATTTTCATGCACTTTTAACCATTCCATAAATCTTGTGTTTTGGGCCCCTGGAAGCATGAAAATCACTTTAAACATGCTAATTTTAGCTCTAACACTGATGATCCACCTACAAATGTGAACTGACGTTCAAAAATAAAACATTTGAAAACGGACCATTTTCCACATTTCTGAAGCATGACGTAATGGGGGGGTGTTATCTCTTTTGTCGAAAATCAGCCGTTTTTGCTCGAACATTAAATGCCTCCAAATGGTATTTATTTCACTTCCCGAGCCCCTGGAAGCATGAAAATCACTTTAAACATGCTAATTTTAGCTCTAACACTGATGATCCACCTACAAATGTGAACTGACGTTCAAAAATAAAACATTTGAAAACGGACCATTTTCCACATTTCTGAAGCATGACGTAATGGGGGGGTGTTATCTCTTTTGTCGAAAATCAGCCGTTTTTGCTCGAACATTAAATGCCTCCAAATGGTATTTAATTAACTTCCCGAGCCCCTGGAAGCATGAAAATCACTTTAAACATGCTAATTTTAGCTCTAACACTGATGATCCACCTACAAATGTGAACTGACGTTCAAAAATAAAACATTTGAAAACGGACCATTTTCCACATTTCTGAAGCATGACGTAATGGGGGGGTGTTATCTCTTTTGTCGAAAATCAGCCGTTTTTGCTCGAACATTACATGCCTCCAAATGGTATTTAATTAACTTCCCGGGGTGAAGAAACCCTTTTTGAGAACTCAGAGTGAGTAAATTGGCCATTTTCATGCACTTTTAACCATTCCATAAATCTTGTGTTTTGGGCCCCTGGAAGCATGAAAATCACTTTAAACATGCTAATTTTAGCTCTAACACTGATGATCCACCTACAAATGTGAACTGACGTTCAAAAATAAAACATTTGAAAACGGACCATTTTCCACATTTCTGAAGCATGATGTAATGGGGGGGTGTTATCTCTTTTGTCGAAAATCAGCCGTTTTTGCTCGAACATTAAATGCCTCCAAATGGTATTTAATTAACTTCCCAAGCCCCTGGAAGCATGAAAATCACTTTAAACATGCTAATTTTAGCTCTAACACTGATGATCCACCTACAAATGTGAACTGACGTTCAAAAATAAAACATTTGAAAAAGGACCATTTTCCACATTTCTGAAGCATGACGTAATGGGGGGGTGTTATCTCTTTTGTCGAAAATCAGCCGTTTTTGCTCGAACATTAAATGCCTCCAAATGGTATTTATTTCACTTCCCGAGCCCCTGGAAGCATGAAAATCACTTTAAACATGCTAATTTTAGCTCTAACACTGATGATCCACCTACAAATGTGAACTGACGTTCAAAAATAAAACATTTGAAAACGGACCATTTTCCACATTTCTGAAGCATGACGTAATGGGAGGGTGTTATCTCTTTTGTCGAAAATCAGCCGTTTTTGCTCAAACATTAAATGCCTCCAAATGGTATTTATTTCACTTCCCGAGCCCCTGGAAGCATGAAAATCACTTTAAACATGCTAATTTTAGCTCTAACACTGATGATCCACCTACAAATGTGAACTGACGTTCAAAAATAAAACATTTGAAAACGGACCATTTTCCACATTTCTGAAGCATGACGTAATGGGGGGGTGTTATCTCTTTTGACGAAAATCAACCGTTTTTGCTCGAACATTAAATGCCTCCAAATGGTATTTAATTAACTTCCCGGGGTGAAGAAACCCTTTTTGAGAACTCAGAGTGAGTAAATTGGCCATTTTCATGCACTTTTAACCATTCCATAAATCTTGTGTTTTGGGCCCCTGGAAGCATGAAAATCACTTTAAACATGCTAATTTTAGCTCTAACACTGATGATCCACCTACAAATGTGAACTGACGTTCAAAAATAAAACACTTGAAAACGGACCATTTTCCACATTTCTGAAGCATGACGTAATGGGGGGTGTTATCTCTTTTGTCGAAAATCAGCCGTTTTTGCTCGAACATTAAATGCCTCCAAATGGTATTTAATTAACTTCCCGGGGTGAAGAAACCCTTTTTGAGAACTCAGAGTGAGTAAATTGGCCATTTTCATGCACTTTTAACCATTCCATAAATCTTGTGTTTTGGGCCCCTGGAAGCATGAAAATCACTTTAAACATGCTAATTTTAGCTCTAACACTGATGATCCACCTACAAATGTGAACTGACGTTCAAAAATAAAACATTTGAAAACGGACCATTTTCCACATTTCTGAAGCATGACGTAATTGGGGGGTGTTATCTCTTTTGTCGAAAATCAGCCGTTTTTGCTCGAACATTAAATGCCTCCAAATGGTATTTATTTCACTTCCCGAGCCCCTGGAAGCATGAAAATCACTTTAAACATGCTAATTTTAGCTCTAACACTGATGATCCACCTACAAATGTGAACTGACGTTCAAAAATAAAACATTTGAAAACGGACCATTTTCCACATTTCTGAAGCATGACGTAATGGGGGGGTGTTATCTCTTTTGTCGAAAATCAGCCGTTTTTGCTGGAACATTAAATGCCTCCAAATGGTATTTAATTAACTTCCCGGGGTGAAGAAACCCTTTTTGAGAACTCAGAGTGAGTAAATTGGCCATTTTCATGCACTTTTAACCATTCCATAAATCTTGTGTTTTGGGCCCCTGGAAGCATGAAAATCACTTTAAACATGCTAATTTTAGCTCTAACACTGATGATCCACCTACAAATGTGAACTGACGTTCAAAAATAAAACATTTGAAAACGGACCATTTTCCACATTTCTGAAGCATGACGTAATGGGGGGGTGTTATCTCTTTTGTCGAAAATCAGCCGTTTTTGCTCGAACATTAAATGCCTCCAAATGGTATTTATTTCACTTCCTGAGCCCCTGGAAGCATGAAAATCACTTTAAACATGCTAATTTTAGCTCTAACACTTATGATCCACCTACAAATGTGAACTGACGTTCAAAAATAAAACATTTGAAAACGGACCATTTTCCCCATTTCTGAAGCATGACGTAATGGGGGGGTGTTATCTCTTTTGTCGAAAATCAGCCGATTTTGCTCGAACATTAAATGCCTCCAAATGGTATTTAATTAACTTCCCGAGCCCCTGGAAGCATGAAAATCACTTTAAACATGCTAATTTTAGCTCTAACACTGATGATCCACCTACAAATGTGAACTGACGTTCAAAAATAAAACATTTGAAAACGGACCATTTTCCACATTTCTGAAGCATGACGTAATGGGGGGGTGTTATCTCTTTTGTCGAAAATCAGCCGTTTTTGCTCGAACATTAAATGCCTCCAAATGGTATTTAATTAACTTCCTGAGCCCCTGGAAGCATGAAAATCACTTTAAACATGCTAATTTTAGCTCTAACACTGATGATCCACCTACAAATGTGAACTGACGTTCAAAAATAAAACATTTGAAAACGGACCATTTTCCACATTTCTGAAGCATGACGTAATGAAGGGTGTTATCTCTTTTGTCGAAAATCAGCCGTTTTTGCTCGAACATTAAATGCCTCCAAATGGTATTTAATTAACTTCCCGGGGTGAAGAAACCCTTTTTGAGTACTCAGAGTGAGTAAATTGGCCATTTTCATGCACTTTTAACCATTCCATAAATCTTGTGTTTTGGGCCCCTGGAAGCATGAAAATCACTTTAAAAATGCTAATTTTAGCTCTAACACTGATGATCCACCTACAAATATGAACTGACGTTCAAAAATAAAACATTTGAAAACGGACCATTTTCCACATTTCTGAAGCATGACGTAATGGGGGGGTGTTATCTCTTTTGTCGAAAATCAGCCGTTTTTGCTCGAACATTAAATGCCTCCAAATGGTATTTAATTAACTTCCCGGGGTGAAGAAACCCTTTTTGAGTACTCAGAGTGAGTAAATTGGCCATTTTCATGCACTTTTAACCTTTCCATAAATCTTGTGTTTTGGGCCCCTGGAAGCATGAAAATCACTTTAAACATGCTAATTTTAGCTCTAACACTGATGATCCACCTACAAATGTGAACTGACGTTCAAAAATAAAACATTTGAAAACGGACCATTTTCCACATTTCTGAAGCATGACGTAATGGGGGGGTGTTATCTCTTTTGTCGAAAATCAGCCGTTTTTGCTCGAACATTAAATGCCTCCAAATGGTATTTAATTCACTTCCCGAGCCGCTGGAAGCATGAAAATCACTTTAAACATGCTAATTTTAGCTCTAACACTGATGATCCACCTACAAATGTGAACTGACGTTCAAAAATAAAACATTTGAAAACGGACCATTTTCCACATTTCTGAAGCATGACATAATGGGGGGGGTGTTATCTCTTTTGTCGAAAATCAGCCGTTTTTGCTCGAACATTAAATGCCTCCAAATGGTATTTAATTAACTTCCCGGGGTGAAGAAACCCTTTTTGAGAACTCAGAGTGAGTAAATTGGCCATTTTCATGCACTTTTAACCATTCCATAAATCTTGTGTTTTGGGCCCCTGGAAGCATGAAAATCACTTTAAACATGCTAATTTTAGCTCTAACACTGATGATCCACCTACAAATGTGAACTGACGTTCAAAAATAAAACATTTGAAAACGGACCATTTTCCACATTTCTGAAGCATGACGTAATGGGGGGGGTGTTATCTCTTTTGTCGAAAATCAGCCGTTTTTGCTCGAACATTAAATGCCTCCAAATGGTATTTAATTAACTTCCCGAGCCCCTGGAAGCATGAAAATCACTTTAAACATGCTAATTTTAGCTCTAACACTGATGATCCACCTACAAATGTGAACTGACGTTCAAAAATAAAACATTTGAAAACGGACCATTTTCCACATTTCTGAAGCATGACGTAATGGGGGGGTGTTATCTCTTTTGTCGAAAATCAGCCGTTTTTGCTCGAACATTAAATGCCTCCAAATGGTATTTAATTAACTTCCCGAGCCCCTGGAAGCATGAAAATCACTTTAAACATGCTAATTTTAGCTCTAACACTGATGATCCACCTACAAATGTGAACTGACGTTCAAAAATAAAACATTTGAAAACGGACCATTTTCCACATTTCTGAAGCATGACGTAATGGGGGGGTGTTATCTCTTTTGTCGAAAATCAGCCGTTTTTGCTCGAACATTAAATGCCTCCAAATGGTATTTAATTAACTTCCCGAGCCCCTGGAAGCATGAAAATCACTTTAAACATGCTAATTTTAGCTCTAACACTGATGATCCACCTACAAATGTGAACTGACGTTCAAAAATAAAACATTTGAAAACGGACCATTTTCCACATTTCTGAAGCATGACGTAATGGGGGGGTGTTATCTCTTTTGTCGAAAATCAGCCGTTTTTGCTCGAACATTAAATGCCTCCAAATGGTATTTAATTAACTTCCCGAGCCCCTGGAAGCATGAAAATCACTTTAAACATGCTAATTTTAGCTCTAACACTGATGATCCACCTACAAATGTGAACTGACGTTCAAAAATAAAACATTTGAAAACGGACCATTTTCCACATTTCTGAAGCATGACGTAATGGGGGGGTGTTATCTCTTTTGTCGAAAATCAGCCGTTTTTGCTCGAACATTAAATGCCTCCAAATGGTATTTAATTAACTTCCCGAGCCCCTGGAAGCATGAAAATCACTTTAAACATGCTAATTTTAGCTCTAACACTGATGATCCACCTACAAATGTGAACTGACGTTCAAAAATAAAACATTTGAAAATGGACCATTTTCCACATTTCTGAAGCATGACGTAATGGGGGGGGTGTTATCTCTTTTGTCGAAAATCAGCCGTTTTTGCTCGAGCATTAAATGCCTCCAAATGGTATTTAACCCCTTCAGTGCTTGTGACAAGGTCAACTCGTCATGGGTTTTACCTGCCCTGTGCTTATGACGAGTTGACCTTGTCACAAACAATGGGAAATCTGGAGTAACAGCACCCAGCGGGAATTGCCTGTAGCACCCAAGGTGTTAATTAACTTCCCGAGCCCCTGGAAGCATGAAAATCACTTTAAACATGCTAATTTTAGCTCTAACACTGATGATCCACCTACAAATGTGAACTGACGTTCAAAAATAAAACATTTGAAAACGGACCATTTTCCACATTTCTGAAGCATGACGTAATGGGGGGGTGTTATCTCTTGTGTCGAAAATCAGCCGTTTTTGATCGAACATTAAATGCCTCCAAATGGTATTTAATTAACTTCCCGGGGTGAAGAAACCCTATTTGAGAACTCAGAGTGAGTAAATTGGCCATTTTCATGCACTTTTAACCATTCCATAAATCTTGTGTTTTGGGCCCCTGGAAGCATGAAAATCACTTTAAACATGCTAATTTTAGCTCTAACACTGATGATCCACCTACAAATGTGAACTGACGTTCAAAAATAAAACATTTGAAAACGGACCATTTTCCACATTTCTGAAGCATGACGTAATGGGGGGGTGTTATCTCTTTTGTCGAAAATCAGCCGTTTTTGCTCGAACATTAAATGCCTCCAAATGGTATTTAATTAACTTCCCGAGCCCCTGGAAGCATGAAAATCACTTTAAACATGCTAATTTTAGCTCTAACACTGATGATCCACCTACAAATGTGAACTGACGTTCAAAAATAAAACATTTGAAAACGGACCATTTTCCACATTTCTGAAGCATGACGTAATGGGGGGGGGTGTTATCTCTTTTGTCGAAAATCAGCCGTTTTTGCTCGAACATTAAATGCCTCCAAATGGTATTTATTTCACTTCCCGAGCCCCTGGAAGCATGAAAATCACTTTAAACATGCTAATTTTAGCTCTAACACTGATGATCCACCTACAATTGTGAACTGACGTTCAAAAATAAAACATTTGAAAACGGACCATTTTCCACATTTCTGAAGCATGACGTAATGGGGGGGTGTTATCTCTTTTGTCGAAAATCAGCCGTTTTTGCTCGAACATTCAATGCCTCCAAATGGTATTTAATTGACTTTCCGGGGTGAAGAAACCCTTTTTGAGAACTCAGAGTGAGTAAATTGGCCATTTTCATGCACTTTTAACCATTCCATAAATCTTGTGTTTTGGGCCCCTGGAAGCATGAAAATCACTTCAAACATGCTAATTTTAGCTCTAACACTGATGATCCACCTACAAATGTGAACTGACTTTCAAAAATAAAACATTTGAAAACGGACCATTTTCCACATTTCTGAAGCATGACGTAATGGGGGGGTGTTATCTCTTTTGTCGAAAATCAGCCGTTTTTGCTCGAACATTAAATGCCTCCAAATGGTATTTATTTCACTTCCCGAGCCCCTGGAAGCATGAAAATCACTTTAAACATGCTAATTTTAGCTCTAACACTGATGATCCACCTACAAATGTGAACTGACGTTCAAAAATAAAACATTTGAAAACGGACCATTTTCCACATTTCTGAAGCATGACGTAATGGGGGGGTGTTATCTCTTTTGTCGAAAATCAGCCGTTTTTGCTCGAACATTAAATGCCTCCAAATGGTATTTAATTAACTTCCCGAGCCCCTGGAAGCATGAAAATCACTTTAAACATGCTAATTTTAGCTCTAACACTGATGATCCACCTACAAATGTGAACTGACGTTCAAAAATAAAACTTTTGAAAACGGACCATTTTCCACATTTCTGAAGCATGACGTAATGGGGGGGTGTTATCTCTTTTGTCGAAAATCAGCCGTTTTTGCTCGAACATTAAATGCCTCCAAATGGTATTTAATTAACTTCCCGGGGTGAAGAAACCCTTTTTGAGAACTCAGAGTGAGTAAATTGGCCATTTTCATGCACTTTTAACCATTCCATAAATCTTGTGTTTTGGGCCCCTGGAAGCATGAAAATCACTTTAAACATGCTAATTTTAGCTCTAACACTGATGATCCACCTACAAATGTGAACTGACGTTCAAAAATAAAACATTTGAAAACGGACCATTTTCCACATTTCTGAAGCATGACGTAATGGGGGGGTGTTATCTCTTTTGTCGAAAATCAGCCGTTTTTGCTCGAACATTAAATGCCTCCAAATGGTATTTAATTCACTTCCCGAGCCGCTGGAAGCATGAAAATCACTTTAAACATGCTAATTTTAGCTCTAACACTGATGATCCACCTACAAATGTGAACTGACGTTCAAAAATAAAACATTTGAAAACGGACCATTTTCCACATTTCTGAAGCATGACATAATGGGGGGGGTGTTATCTCTTTTGTCGAAAATCAGCCGTTTTTGCTCGAACATTAAATGCCTCCAAATGGTATTTAATTAACTTCCCGGGGTGAAGAAACCCTTTTTGAGAACTCAGAGTGAGTAAATTGGCCATTTTCATGCACTTTTAACCATTCCATAAATCTTGTGTTTTGGGCCCCTGGAAGCATGAAAATCACTTTAAACATGCTAATTTTAGCTCTAACACTGATGATCCACCTACAAATGTGAACTGACGTTCAAAAATAAAACATTTGAAAACGGACCATTTTCCACATTTCTGAAGCATGACGTAATGGGGGGGGTGTTATCTCTTTTGTCGAAAATCAGCCGTTTTTGCTCGAACATTAAATGCCTCCAAATGGTATTTAATTAACTTCCCGAGCCCCTGGAAGCATGAAAATCACTTTAAACATGCTAATTTTAGCTCTAACACTGATGATCCACCTACAATTGTGAACTGACGTTCAAAAATAAAACATTTGAAAACGGACCATTTTCCACATTTCTGAAGCATGACGTAATGGGGGGGTGTTATCTCTTTTGTCGAAAATCAGCCGTTTTTGCTCGAACATTCAATGCCTCCAAATGGTATTTAATTGACTTTCCGGGGTGAAGAAACCCTTTTTGAGAACTCAGAGTGAGTAAATTGGCCATTTTCATGCACTTTTAACCATTCCATAAATCTTGTGTTTTGGGCCCCTGGAAGCATGAAAATCACTTCAAACATGCTAATTTTAGCTCTAACACTGATGATCCACCTACAAATGTGAACTGACTTTCAAAAATAAAACATTTGAAAACGGACCATTTTCCACATTTCTGAAGCATGACGTAATGGGGGGGTGTTATCTCTTTTGTCGAAAATCAGCCGTTTTTGCTCGAACATTAAATGCCTCCAAATGGTATTTATTTCACTTCCCGAGCCCCTGGAAGCATGAAAATCACTTTAAACATGCTAATTTTAGCTCTAACACTGATGATCCACCTACAAATGTGAACTGACGTTCAAAAATAAAACATTTGAAAACGGACCATTTTCCACATTTCTGAAGCATGACGTAATGGGGGGGTGTTATCTCTTTTGTCGAAAATCAGCCGTTTTTGCTCGAACATTAAATGCCTCCAAATGGTATTTAATTAACTTCCCGGGGTGAAGAAACCCTTTTTGAGAACTCAGAGTGAGTAAATTGGCCATTTTCATGCACTTTTAACCATTCCATAAATCTTGTGTTTTGGGCCCCTGGAAGCATGAAAATCACTTTAAACATGCTAATTTTAGCTCTAACACTGATGATCCACCTACAAATGTGAACTGACGTTCAAAAATAAAACATTTGAAAACGGACCATTTTCCACATTTCTGAAGCATGACGTAATGGGGGGGTGTTATCTCTTTTGTCGAAAATCAGCCGTTTTTGCTCGAACATTAAATGCCTCCAAATGGTATTTAATTCACTTCCCGAGCCGCTGGAAGCATGAAAATCACTTTAAACATGCTAATTTTAGCTCTAACACTGATGATCCACCTACAAATGTGAACTGACGTTCAAAAATAAAACATTTGAAAACGGACCATTTTCCACATTTCTGAAGCATGACATAATGGGGGGGGTGTTATCTCTTTTGTCGAAAATCAGCCGTTTTTGCTCGAACATTAAATGCCTCCAAATGGTATTTAATTAACTTCCCGGGGTGAAGAAACCCTTTTTGAGAACTCAGAGTGAGTAAATTGGCCATTTTCATGCACTTTTAACCATTCCATAAATCTTGTGTTTTGGGCCCCTGGAAGCATGAAAATCACTTTAAACATGCTAATTTTAGCTCTAACACTGATGATCCACCTACAAATGTGAACTGACGTTCAAAAATAAAACATTTGAAAACGGACCATTTTCCACATTTCTGAAGCATGACGTAATGGGGGGGGTGTTATCTCTTTTGTCGAAAATCAGCCGTTTTTGCTCGAACATTAAATGCCTCCAAATGGTATTTAATTAACTTCCCGAGCCCCTGGAAGCATGAAAATCACTTTAAACATGCTAATTTTAGCTCTAACACTGATGATCCACCTACAAATGTGAACTGACGTTCAAAAATAAAACATTTGAAAACGGACCATTTTCCACATTTCTGAAGCATGACGTAATGGGGGGGTGTTATCTCTTTTGCCGAAAATCAGCCGTTTTTGCTCGAACATAAAATGCCTCCAAATGGTATTTAATTAACTTCCCGAGCCCCTGGAAGCATGAAAATCACTTTAAACATGCTAATTTTAGCTCTAACACTGATGATCCACCTACAAATGTGAACTGACGTTCAAAAATAAAACATTTGAAAACGGACCATTTTCCACATTTCTGAAGCATGACGTAATGGGGGGGTGTTATCTCTTTTGTCGAAAATCAGCCGTTTTTGCTCGAACATTAAATGCCTCCAAATGGTATTTAATTAACTTCCCGAGCCCCTGGAAGCATGAAAATCACTTTAAACATGCTAATTTTAGCTCTAACACTGATGATCCACCTACAAATGTGAACTGACGTTCAAAAATAAAACATTTGAAAACGGACAATTTTCCACATTTCTGAAGCATGACGTAATGGGGGGGTGTTATCTCTTTTGTCGAAAATCAGCCGTTTTTGCTCGAACATTAAATGCCTCCAAATGGTATTTAATTAACTTCCCGAGCCCCTGGAAGCATGAAAATCACTTTAAACATGCTAATTTTAGCTCTAACACTGATGATCCACCTACAAATGTGAACTGACGTTCAAAAATAAAACATTTGAAAACGGACCATTTTCCACATTTCTGAAGCATGACGTAATGGGGGGGTGTTATCTCTTTTGTCGAAAATCAGCCGTTTTTGCTCGAACATTAAATGCCTCCAAATGGTATTTAATTAACTTCCCGAGCCCCTGGAAGCATGAAAATCACTTTAAACATGCTAATTTTAGCTCTAACACTGATGATCCACCTACAAATGTGAACTGACGTTCAAAAATAAAACATTTGAAAACGGACCATTTTCCACATTTCTGAAGCATGACGTAATGGGGGGGTGTTATCTCTTTTGTCGAAAATCAGCCGTTTTTGCTCGAACATTAAATGCCTCCAAATGGTATTTAATTAACTTCCCGAGCCCCTGGAAGCATGAAAATCACTTTAAACATGCTAATTTTAGCTCTAACACTGATGATCCACCTACAAATGTGAACTGACGTTCAAAAATAAAACATTTGAAAACGGACCATTTTCCACATTTCTGAAGCATGACGTAATGGGGGGGTGTTATCTCTTTTGTCGAAAATCAGCCGTTTTTGCTCGAGCATTAAATGCCTCCAAATGGTATTTAACCCCTTCAGTGCTTGTGACAAGGTCAACTCGTCATGGGTTTTACCTGCCCTGTGCTTATGACGAGTTGACCTTGTCACAAACAATGGGAAATCTGGAGTAACAGCACCCAGCGGGAATTGCCTGTAGCACCCAAGGTGTTAATTAACTTCCCGAGCCCCTGGAAGCATGAAAATCACTTTAAACATGCTAATTTTAGCTCTAACACTGATGATCCACCTACAAATGTGAACTGACGTTCAAAAATAAAACATTTGAAAACGGACCATTTTCCACATTTCTGAAGCATGACGTAATGGGGGGGTGTTATCTCTTGTGTCGAAAATCAGCCGTTTTTGATCGAACATTAAATGCCTCCAAATGGTATTTAATTAACTTCCCGGGGTGAAGAAACCCTATTTGAGAACTCAGAGTGAGTAAATTGGCCATTTTCATGCACTTTTAACCATTCCATAAATCTTGTGTTTTGGGCCCCTGGAAGCATGAAAATCACTTTAAACATGCTAATTTTAGCTCTAACACTGATGATCCACCTACAAATGTGAACTGACGTTCAAAAATAAAACATTTGAAAACGGACCATTTTCCACATTTCTGAAGCATGACGTAATGGGGGGGTGTTATCTCTTTTGTCGAAAATCAGCCGTTTTTGCTCGAACATTAAATGCCTCCAAATGGTATTTAATTAACTTCCCGAGCCCCTGGAAGCATGAAAATCACTTTAAACATGCTAATTTTAGCTCTAACACTGATGATCCACCTACAAATGTGAACTGACGTTCAAAAATAAAACATTTGAAAACGGACCATTTTCCACATTTCTGAAGCATGACGTAATGGGGGGGGTGTTATCTCTTTTGTCGAAAATCAGCCGTTTTTGCTCGAACATTAAATGCCTCCAAATGGTATTTATTTCACTTCCCGAGCCCCTGGAAGCATGAAAATCACTTTAAACATGCTAATTTTAGCTCTAACACTGATGATCCACCTACAATTGTGAACTGACGTTCAAAAATAAAACATTTGAAAACGGACCATTTTCCACATTTCTGAAGCATGACGTAATGGGGGGGTGTTATCTCTTTTGTCGAAAATCAGCCGTTTTTGCTCGAACATTCAATGCCTCCAAATGGTATTTAATTGACTTTCCGGGGTGAAGAAACCCTTTTTGAGAACTCAGAGTGAGTAAATTGGCCATTTTCATGCACTTTTAACCATTCCATAAATCTTGTGTTTTGGGCCCCTGGAAGCATGAAAATCACTTCAAACATGCTAATTTTAGCTCTAACACTGATGATCCACCTACAAATGTGAACTGACTTTCAAAAATAAAACATTTGAAAACGGACCATTTTCCACATTTCTGAAGCATGACGTAATGGGGGGGTGTTATCTCTTTTGTCGAAAATCAGCCGTTTTTGCTCGAACATTAAATGCCTCCAAATGGTATTTATTTCACTTCCCGAGCCCCTGGAAGCATGAAAATCACTTTAAACATGCTAATTTTAGCTCTAACACTGATGATCCACCTACAAATGTGAACTGACGTTCAAAAATAAAACATTTGAAAACGGACCATTTTCCACATTTCTGAAGCATGACGTAATGGGGGGGTGTTATCTCTTTTGTCGAAAATCAGCCGTTTTTGCTCGAACATTAAATGCCTCCAAATGGTATTTAATTAACTTCCCGAGCCCCTGGAAGCATGAAAATCACTTTAAACAGGCTAATTTTAGCTCTAACACTGATGATCCACCTACAAATGTGAACTGACGTTCAAAAATAAAACATTTGAAAACGGACCATTTTCCACATTTCTGAAGCATGACGTAATGGGGGGGTGTTATCTCTTTTGTCGAAAATCAGCCGTTTTTGCTCGACATTAAATGCCTCCAAATGGTATTTAATTAACTTCCCGGGGTGAAGAAACCCTTTTTGAGAACTCAGAGTGAGTAAATTGGCCATTTTCATGCACTTTTAACCATTCCATAAATCTTGTGTTTTGGGCCCCTGGAAGCATGAAAATCACTTTAAACATGCTAATTTTAGCTCTAACACTGATGATCCACCTACAAATGTGAACTGACGTTCAAAAATAAAACATTTGATAACGGACCATTTTCCACATTTCTGAAGCATGACGTAATGGGGGGGTGTTATCTCTTTTGTCAAAAATCAGCCGTTTTTGCTCGAACATTAAATGCCTCCAAATGGTATTTAATTAACTTCCCGATCCCCTGGAAGCATGAAAATCACTTTAAACATGCTAATTTTAGCTCTAACACTGATGATCCACCTACAAATGTGAACTGACGTTCAAAAATAAAACATTTGAAAACGGACCATTTTCCACATTTCTGAAGCATGACGTAATGGGGGGGTGTTATCTCTTTTGTCGAAAATCAGCCGTTTTTGCTCGAACATTAAATGCCTCCAAATGGTATTTATTTCACTTCCCGAGCCCCTGGAAGCATGAAAATCACTTTAAACATGCTAATTTTAGCTCTAACAACTGATGATCCACCTACAAATGTGAACTGACGTTCAAAAATAAAACATTTGAAAACGGACCATTTTCCACATTTCTGAAGCATGACGTAATGGGGGGGTGTTATCTCTTTTGTCGAAAATCAGCCGTTTTTGCTCGAACATTAAATGCCTCCAAATGGTATTTAATTAACTTCCCGAGCCCCTGGAAGCATGAAAATCACTTTAAACATGCTAATTTTAGCTCTAACACTGATGATCCACCTACAAATGTGAACTGACGTTCAAAAATAAAACATTTGAAAACGGACCATTTTCCACATTTCTGAAGCATGACGTAATGGGGGGGTGTTATCTCTTTTGTCGAAAATCAGCCGTTTTTGCTCGAACATTAAATGCCTCCAAATGGTATTTAATTAACTTCCTGAGCCCCTGGAAGCATGAAAATCACTTTAAACATGCTAATTTTAGCTCTAACACTGATGATCCACCTACAAATGTGAACTGACGTTCAAAAATAAAACATTTGAAAACGGACCATTTTCCACATTTCTGAAGCATGACGTAATGGGGGGGTGTTATCTCTTTTGTCGAAAATCAGCCGTTTTTGCTCGAGCATTAAATGCCTCCAAATGGTATTTAATTAACTTCCCGAGCCCCTGGAAGCATGAAAATCACTTTAAACATGCTAATTTTAGCTCTAACACTGATGATCCACCTACAAATGTGAACTGACGTTCAAAAATAAAACATTTGAAAACGGACCATTTTCCACATTTCTGAAGCATGACGTAATGGGGGGGTGTTATCTCTTTTGTCGAAAATCAGCCGTTTTTGCTCGAACATTAAATGCCTCCAAATGGTATTTAATTAACTTCCCGAGCCCCTGGAAGCATGAAAATCACTTTAAACATGCTAATTTTAGCTCTAACACTGATGATCCACCTACAAATGTGAACTGACGTTCAAAAATAAAACATTTGAAAACGGACCATTTTCCACATTTCTGAAGCATGACGTAATGGGGGGTGTTATCTCTTTTGTCGAAAATCAGCCGTTTTTGCTCGAGCATTAAATGCCTCCAAATGGTATTTAACCCCTTCAGTGCTTGTGACAAGGTCAACTCGTCATGGGTTTTACCTGCCCTGTGCTTATGACGAGTTGACCTTGTCACAAACAATGGGAAATCTGGAGTAACAGCACCCAGCAGGAATTGCCTGTAGCACCCAAGGTGTTAATTAACTTCCCGAGCCCCTGGAAGCATGAAAATCACTTTAAACATGCTAATTTTAGCTCTAACACTGATGATCCACCTACAAATGTGAACTGACGTTCAAAAATAAAACATTTGAAAACGGACCATTTTCCACATTTCTGAAGCATGACGTAATGGGGGGGTGTTATCTCTTGTGTCGAAAATCAGCCGTTTTTGATCGAACATTAAATGCCTCCAAATGGTATTTAATTAACTTCCCGGGGTGAAGAAACCCTATTTGAGAACTCAGAGTGAGTAAATTGGCCATTTTCATGCACTTTTAACCATTCCATAAATCTTGTGTTTTGGGCCCCTGGAAGCATGAAAATCACTTTAAACATGCTAATTTTAGCTCTAACACTGATGATCCACCTACAAATGTGAACTGACGTTCAAAAATAAAACATTTGAAAACGGACCATTTTCCACATTTCTGAAGCATGACGTAATGGGGGGGTGTTATCTCTTTTGTCGAAAATCAGCCGTTTTTGCTCGAACATTAAATGCCTCCAAATGGTATTTAATTAACTTCCCGAGCCCCTGGAAGCATGAAAATCACTTTAAACATGCTAATTTTAGCTCTAACACTGATGATCCACCTACAAATGTGAACTGACGTTCAAAAATAAAACATTTGAAAACGGACCATTTTCCACATTTCTGAAGCATGACGTAATGGGGGGGGTGTTATCTCTTTTGTCTAAAATCAGCCGTTTTTGCTCGAACATTAAATGCCTCCAAATGGTATTTATTTCACTTCCCGAGCCCCTGGAAGCATGAAAATCACTTTAAACATGCTAATTTTAGCTCTAACACTGATGATCCACCTACAATTGTGAACTGACGTTCAAAAATAAAACATTTGAAAACGGACCATTTTCCACATTTCTGAAGCATGACGTAATGGGGGGGTGTTATCTCTTTTGTCGAAAATCAGCCGTTTTTGCTCGAACATTCAATGCCTCCAAATGGTATTTAATTGACTTTCCGGGGTGAAGAAACCCTTTTTGAGAACTCAGAGTGAGTAAATTGGCCATTTTCATGCACTTTTAACCATTCCATAAATCTTGTGTTTTGGGCCCCTGGAAGCATGAAAATCACTTCAAACATGCTAATTTTAGCTCTAACACTGATGATCCACCTACAAATGTGAACTGACTTTCAAAAATAAAACATTTGAAAACGGACCATTTTCCACATTTCTGAAGCATGACGTAATGGGGGGGTGTTATCTCTTTTGTCGAAAATCAGCCGTTTTTGCTCGAACATTAAATGCCTCCAAATGGTATTTATTTCACTTCCCGAGCCCCTGGAAGCATGAAAATCACTTTAAACATGCTAATTTTAGCTCTAACACTGATGATCCACCTACAAATGTGAACTGACGTTCAAAAATAAAACATTTGAAAACGGACCATTTTCCACATTTCTGAAGCATGACGTAATGGGGGGGTGTTATCTCTTTTGTCGAAAATCAGCCGTTTTTGCTCGAACATTAAATGCCTCCAAATGGTATTTAATTAACTTCCCGAGCCCCTGGAAGCATGAAAATCACTTTAAACATGCTAATTTTAGCTCTAACACTGATGATCCACCTACAAATGTGAACTGACGTTCAAAAATAAAACATTTGAAAACGGACCATTTTCCACATTTCTGAAGCATGACGTAATGGGGGGGTGTTATCTCTTTTGTCGAAAATCAGCCGTTTTTGCTCGAACATTAAATGCCTCCAAATGGTATTTAATTAACTTCCCGGGGTGAAGAAACCCTTTTTGAGAACTCAGAGTGAGTAAATTGGCCATTTTCATGCACTTTTAACCATTCCATAAATCTTGTGTTTTGGGCCCCTGGAAGCATGAAAATCACTTTAAACATGCTAATTTTAGCTCTAACACTGATGATCCACCTACAAATGTGAACTGACGTTCAAAAATAAAACATTTGATAACGGACCATTTTCCACATTTCTGAAGCATGACGTAATGGGGGGGTGTTATCTCTTTTGTCAAAAATCAGCCGTTTTTGCTCGAACATTAAATGCCTCCAAATGGTATTTAATTAACTTCCCGATCCCCTGGAAGCATGAAAATCACTTTAAACATGCTAATTTTAGCTCTAACACTGATGATCCACCTACAAATGTGAACTGACGTTCAAAAATAAAACATTTGAAAACGGACCATTTTCCACATTTCTGAAGCATGACGTAATGGGGGGGTGTTATCTCTTTTGTCGAAAATCAGCCGTTTTTGCTCGAACATTAAATGCCTCCAAATGGTATTTATTTCACTTCCCGAGCCCCTGGAAGCATGAAAATCACTTTAAACATGCTAATTTTAGCTCTAACAACTGATGATCCACCTACAAATGTGAACTGACGTTCAAAAATAAAACATTTGAAAACGGACCATTTTCCACATTTCTGAAGCATGACGTAATGGGGGGGTGTTATCTCTTTTGTCGAAAATCAGCCGTTTTTGCTCGAACATTAAATGCCTCCAAATGGTATTTAATTAACTTCCCGAGCCCCTGGAAGCATGAAAATCACTTTAAACATGCTAATTTTAGCTCTAACACTGATGATCCACCTACAAATGTGAACTGACGTTCAAAAATAAAACATTTGAAAACGGACCATTTTCCACATTTCTGAAGCATGACGTAATGGGGGGGTGTTATCTCTTTTGTCGAAAATCAGCCGTTTTTGCTCGAACATTAAATGCCTCCAAATGGTATTTAATTAACTTCCTGAGCCCCTGGAAGCATGAAAATCACTTTAAACATGCTAATTTTAGCTCTAACACTGATGATCCACCTACAAATGTGAACTGACGTTCAAAAATAAAACATTTGAAAACGGACCATTTTCCACATTTCTGAAGCATGACGTAATGGGGGGGTGTTATCTCTTTTGTCGAAAATCAGCCGTTTTTGCTCGAGCATTAAATGCCTCCAAATGGTATTTAATTAACTTCCCGAGCCCCTGGAAGCATGAAAATCACTTTAAACATGCTAATTTTAGCTCTAACACTGATGATCCACCTACAAATGTGAACTGACGTTCAAAAATAAAACATTTGAAAACGGACCATTTTCCACATTTCTGAAGCATGACGTAATGGGGGGGTGTTATCTCTTTTGTCGAAAATCAGCCGTTTTTGATCGAACATTAAATGCCTCCAAATGGTATTTAATTAACTTCCCGGGGTGAAGAAACCCTATTTGAGAACTCAGAGTGAGTAAATTGGCCATTTTCATGCACTTTTAACCATTCCATAAATCTTGTGTTTTGGGCCCCTGGAAGCATGAAAATCACTTTAAACATGCTAATTTTAGCTCTAACACTGATGATCCACCTACAAATGTGAACTGACGTTCAAAAATAAAACATTTGAAAACGGACCATTTTCCACATTTCTGAAGCATGACGTAATGGGGGGGGGTGTTATCTCTTTTGTCGAAAATCAGCCGTTTTTGCTCGAACATTAAATGCCTCCAAATGGTATTTATTTCACTTCCCGAGCCCCTGGAAGCATGAAAATCACTTTAAACATGCTAATTTTAGCTCTAACACTGATGATCCACCTACAATTGTGAACTGACGTTCAAAAATAAAACATTTGAAAACGGACCATTTTCCACATTTCTGAAGCATGACGTAATGGGGGGGTGTTATCTCTTTTGTCGAAAATCAGCCGTTTTTGCTCGAACATTCAATGCCTCCAAATGGTATTTAATTGACTTTCCGGGGTGAAGAAACCCTTTTTGAGAACTCAGAGTGAGTAAATTGGCCATTTTCATGCACTTTTAACCATTCCATAAATCTTGTGTTTTGGGCCCCTGGAAGCATGAAAATCACTTCAAACAAGCTAATTTTAGCTCTAACACTGATGATCCACCTACAAATGTGAACTGACTTTCAAAAATAAAACATTTGAAAACGGACCATTTTCCACATTTCTGAAGCATGACGTAATGGGGGGGTGTTATCTCTTTTGTCGAAAATCAGCCGTTTTTGCTCGAACATTAAATGCCTCCAAATGGTATTTATTTCACTTCCCGAGCCCCTGGAAGCATGAAAATCACTTTAAACATGCTAATTTTAGCTCTAACACTGATGATCCACCTACAAATGTGAACTGACGTTCAAAAATAAAACATTTGAAAACGGACCATTTTCCACATTTCTGAAGCATGACGTAATGGGGGGGTGTTATCTCTTTTGTCGAAAATCAGCCGTTTTTGCTCGAACATTAAATGCCTCCAAATGGTATTTAATTAACTTCCCGAGCCCCTGGAAGCATGAAAATCACTTTAAACATGCTAATTTTAGCTCTAACACCGATGATCCACCTACAAATGTGAACTGACGTTCAAAAATAAAACATTTGAAAACGGACCATTTTCCACATTTCTGAAGCATGACGTAATGGGGGGGTGTTATCTCTTTTGTCGAAAATCAGCCGTTTTTGCTCGAACATTAAATGCCTCCAAATGGTATTTAATTAACTTCCCGGGGTGAAGAAACCCTTTTTGAGAACTCAGAGTGAGTAAATTGGCCATTTTCATGCACTTTTAACCATTCCATAAATCTTGTGTTTTGGGCCCCTGAAAGCATGAAAATCACTTTAAACATGCTAATTTTAGCTCTAACACTGATGATCCACCTACAAATGTGAACTGACGTTCAAAAATAAAACATTTGATAACGGACCATTTTCCACATTTCTGAAGCATGACGTAATGGGGGGGTGTTATCTCTTTTGTCGAAAATCAGCCGTTTTTGCTCGAACATTAAATGCCTCCAAATGGTATTTAATTAACTTCCCGAGCCCCTGGAAGCATGAAAATCACTTTAAACATGCTAATTTTAGCTCTAACACTGATGATCCACCTACAAATGTGAACTGACGTTCAAAAATAAAACATTTGAAAACGGACCATTTTCCACATTTCTGAAGCATGACGTAATGGGGGGGTGTTATCTCTTTTGTCGAAAATCAGCCGTTTTTGCTCGAACATTAAATGCCTCCAAATGGTATTTATTTCACTTCCCGAGCCCCTGGAAGCATGAAAATCACTTTAAACATGCTAATTTTAGCTCTAACACTGATGATCCACCTACAAATGTGAACTGACGTTCAAAAATAAAACATTTGAAAACGGACCATTTTCCACATTTCTGAAGCATGACGTAATGGGGGGGTGTTATCTCTTTTGTCGAAAATCAGCCGTTTTTGCTCGAACATTAAATGCCTCCAAATGGTATTTAATTAACTTCCCGGGCCCCTGGAAGCATGAAAATCACTTTAAACATGCTAATTTTAGCTCTAACACTGATGATCCACCTACAAATGTGAACTGACGTTCAAAAATAAAACATTTGAAAACGGACCATTTTCCACATTTCTGAAGCATGACGTAATGGGGGGGTGTTATCTCTTTTGTCGAAAATCAGCCGTTTTTGCTCGAACATTAAATGCCTCCAAATGGTATTTAATTAACTTCCTGAGCCCCTGGAAGCATGAAAATCACTTTAAACATGCTAATTTTAGCTCTAACACTGATGATCCACCTACAAATGTGAACTGACGTTCAAAAATAAAACATTTGAAAACGGACCATTTTCCACATTTCTGAAGCATGACGTAATGGGGGGGTGTTATCTCTTTTGTCGAAAATCAGCCGTTTTTGATCGAACATTAAATGCCTCCAAATGGTATTTAATTAACTTCCCGGGGTGAAGAAACCCTATTTGAGAACTCAGAGTGAGTAAATTGGCCATTTTCATGCACTTTTAACCATTCCATAAATCTTGTGTTTTGGGCCCCTGGAAGCATGAAAATCACTTTAAACATGCTAATTTTAGCTCTAACACTGATGATCCACCTACAAATGTGAACTGACGTTCAAAAATAAAACATTTGAAAACGGACCATTTTCCACATTTCTGAAGCATGACGTAATGGGGGGGTGTTATCTCTTTTGTCGAAAATCAGCCGTTTTTGCTCGAACATTAAATGCCTCCAAATGGTATTTAATTAACTTCCCGAGCCCCTGGAAGCATGAAAATCACTTTAAACATGCTAATTTTAGCTCTAACACTGATGATCCACCTACAAATGTGAACTGACGTTCAAAAATAAAACATTTGAAAACGGACCATTTTCCACATTTCTGAAGCATGACGTAATGGGGGGGTGTTATCTCTTTTGTCGAAAATCAGCCGTTTTTGCTCGAACATAAAATGCCTCCAAATGGTATTTATTTCACTTCCCGAGCCCCTGGAAGCATGAAAATCACTTTAAACATGCTAATTTTAGCTCTAACACTGATGATCCACCTACAAATGTGAACTGACGTTCAAAAATAAAACATTTGAAAACGGACCATTTTCCACATTTCTGAAGCATGACGTAATGGGGGGGTGTTATCTCTTTTGTCGAAAATCAGCCGTTTTTGCTCGAACATTAAATGCCTCCAAATGGTATTTAATTAACTTCCCGGGGTGAAGAAACCCTTTTTGAGAACTCAGAGTGAGTAAATTGGCCATTTTCATGCACTTTTAACCATTCCATAAATCTTGTGTTTTGGGCCCCTGGAAGCATGAAAATCACTTTAAACATGCTAATTTTAGCTCTAACACTGATGATCCACCTACAAATGTGAACTGACGTTCAAAAATAAAACATTTGAAAACGGACCATTTTCCACATTTCTGAAGCATGACGTAATGGGGGGGTGTTATCTCTTTTGTCGAAAATCAGCCGTTTTTGCTCGAACATTAAATGCCTCCAAATGGTATTTAATTAACTTCCCGGGGTGAAGAAACCCTTTTTGAGAACTCAGAGTGAGTAAATTGGCCATTTTCATGCACTTTTAACCATTCCATAAATCTTGTGTTTTGGGCCCCTGGAAGCATGAAAATCACTTCAAACATGCTAATTTTAGCTCTAACACTGATGATCCACCTACAAATGTGAACTGACTTTCAAAAATAAAACATTTGAAAACGGACCATTTTCCACATTTCTGAAGCATGACGTAATGGGGGGGTGTTATCTCTTTTGTCGAAAATCAGCCGTTTTTGCTCGAACATTAAATGCCTCCAAATGGTATTTATTTCACTTCCCGAGCCCCTGGAAGCATGAAAATCACTTTAAACATGCTAATTTTAGCTCTAACACTGATGATCCACCTACAAATGTGAACTGACGTTCAAAAATAAAACATTTGAAAAAGGACCATTTTCCACATTTCTGAAGCATGACGTAATGGGGGGGTGTTATCTCTTTTGTCGAAAATCAGCCGTTTTTGCTCGAACATTAAATGCCTCCAAATGGTATTTAATTAACTTCCCGAGCCCCTGGAAGCATGAAAATCACTTTAAACATGCTAATTTTAGCTCTAACACTGATGATCCACCTACAAATGTGAACTGACGTTCAAAAATAAAACATTTGAAAACGGACCATTTTCCACATTTCTGAAGCATGACGTAATGGGGGGGTGTTATCTCTTTTGTCGAAAATCAGCCGTTTTTGCTCGAACATTAAATGCCTCCAAATGGTATTTAATTAACTTCCCGGGGTGAAGAAACCCTTTTTGAGAACTCAGAGTGAGTAAATTGGCCATTTTCATGCACTTTTAACCATTCCATAAATCTTGTGTTTTGGGCCCCTGGAAGCATGAAAATCACTTTAAACATGCTAATTTTAGCTCTAACACTGATGATCCACCTACAAATGTGAACTGACGTTCAAAAATAAAACATTTGAAAACGGACCATTTTCCACATTTCTGAAGCATGACGTAATGGGGGGGTGTTATCTCTTTTGTCGAAAATCAGCCGTTTTTGCTCGAACATTAAATGCCTCCAAATGGTATTTAATTAACTTCCCGAGCCCCTGGAAGCATGAAAATCACTTTAAACATGCTAATTTTAGCTCTAACACTGATGATCCACCTACAAATGTGAACTGACGTTCAAAAATAAAACATTTGAAAACGGACCATTTTCCACATTTCTGAAGCATGACGTAATGGGGGGGTGTTATCTCTTTTGTCGAAAATCAGCCGTTTTTGCTCGAACATTAAATGCCTCCAAATGGTATTTAATTAACTTCCCGGGGTGAAGAAACCCTTTTTGAGAACTCAGAGTGAGTAAATTGGCCATTCTCATGCACTTTTAACCATTCCATAAATCTTGTGTTTTGGGCCCCTGGAAGCATGAAAATCACTTTAAACATGCTAATTTTAGCTCTAACACTGATGATCCACCTACAAATGTGAACTGACGTTCAAAAATAAAACATTTGAAAACGGACCATTTTCCACATTTCTGAAGCATGACGTAATGGGGGGGTGTTATCTCTTTTGTCGAAAATCAGCCGTTTTTGCTTGAACATTAAATGCCTCCAAATGGTATTTAATTAACTTCCCGGGGTGAAAAAACCCTTTTTGAGAACTCAGAGTGAGTAAATTGGCCATTTTCATGCACTTTTAACCATTCCATAAATCTTGTGTTTTGGGCCCCTGGAAGCATGAAAATCACTTTAAACATGCTAATTTTAGCTCTAACACTGATGATCCACCTACAAATGTGAACTGACGTTCAAAAATAAAACATTTGAAAACGGACCATTTTCCACATTTCTGAAGCATGACGTAATGGGGGGGTGTTATCTCTTTTGTCGAAAATCAGCCGTTTTTGCTCGAACATTAAATGCCTCCAAATGGTATTTAATTAACTTCCCGAGCCCCTGGAAGCATGAAAATCACTTTAAACATGCTAATTTTAGCTCTAACACTGATGATCCACCTACAAATGTGAACTGACGTTCAAAAATAAAACATTTGAAAACGGACCATTTTCCACATTTCTGAAGCATGACGTAATGGGGGGGTGTTATCTCTTTTGTCGAAAATCAGCCGTTTTTGCTCGAACATAAAATGCCTCCAAATGGTATTTATTTCACTTCCCGAGCCCCTGGAAGCATGAAAATCACTTTAAACATGCTAATTTTAGCTCTAACACTGATGATCCACCTACAAATGTGAACTGACGTTCAAAAATAAAACATTTGAAAACGGACCATTTTCCACATTTCTGAAGCATGACGTAATGGGGGGGTGTTATCTCTTTTGTCGAAAATCAGCCGTTTTTGCTCGAACATTAAATGCCTCCAAATGGTATTTAATTAACTTCCCGGGGTGAAGAAACCCTTTTTGAGAACTCAGAGTGAGTAAATTGGCCATTTTCATGCACTTTTAACCATTCCATAAATCTTGTGTTTTGGGCCCCTGGAAGCATGAAAATCACTTTAAACATGCTAATTTTAGCTCTAACACTGATGATCCACCTACAAATGTGAACTGACGTTCAAAAATAAAACATTTGAAAACGGACCATTTTCCACATTTCTGAAGCATGACGTAATGGGGGGGTGTTATCTCTTTTGTCGAAAATCAGCCGTTTTTGCTCGAACATTAAATGCCTCCAAATGGTATTTAATTAACTTCCCGGGGTGAAGAAACCCTTTTTGAGAACTCAGAGTGAGTAAATTGGCCATTTTCATGCACTTTTAACCATTCCATAAATCTTGTGTTTTGGGCCCCTGGAAGCATGAAAATCACTTCAAACATGCTAATTTTAGCTCTAACACTGATGATCCACCTACAAATGTGAACTGACTTTCAAAAATAAAACATTTGAAAACGGACCATTTTCCACATTTCTGAAGCATGACGTAATGGGGGGGTGTTATCTCTTTTGTCGAAAATCAGCCGTTTTTGCTCGAACATTAAATGCCTCCAAATGGTATTTATTTCACTTCCCGAGCCCCTGGAAGCATGAAAATCACTTTAAACATGCTAATTTTAGCTCTAACACTGATGATCCACCTACAAATGTGAACTGACGTTCAAAAATAAAACATTTGAAAAAGGACCATTTTCCACATTTCTGAAGCATGACGTAATGGGGGGGTGTTATCTCTTTTGTCGAAAATCAGCCGTTTTTGCTCGAACATTAAATGCCTCCAAATGGTATTTAATTAACTTCCCGAGCCCCTGGAAGCATGAAAATCACTTTAAACATGCTAATTTTAGCTCTAACACTGATGATCCACCTACAAATGTGAACTGACGTTCAAAAATAAAACATTTGAAAACGGACCATTTTCCACATTTCTGAAGCATGACGTAATGGGGGGGTGTTATCTCTTTTGTCGAAAATCAGCCGTTTTTGCTCGAACATTAAATGCCTCCAAATGGTATTTAATTAACTTCCCGGGGTGAAGAAACCCTTTTTGAGAACTCAGAGTGAGTAAATTGGCCATTTTCATGCACTTTTAACCATTCCATAAATCTTGTGTTTTGGGCCCCTGGAAGCATGAAAATCACTTTAAACATGCTAATTTTAGCTCTAACACTGATGATCCACCTACAAATGTGAACTGACGTTCAAAAATAAAACATTTGAAAACGGACCATTTTCCACATTTCTGAAGCATGACGTAATGGGGGGGTGTTATCTCTTTTGTCGAAAATCAGCCGTTTTTGCTCGAACATTAAATGCCTCCAAATGGTATTTAATTAACTTCCCGAGCCCCTGGAAGCATGAAAATCACTTTAAACATGCTAATTTTAGCTCTAACACTGATGATCCACCTACAAATGTGAACTGACGTTCAAAAATAAAACATTTGAAAACGGACCATTTTCCACATTTCTGAAGCATGACGTAATGGGGGGGTGTTATCTCTTTTGTCGAAAATCAGCCGTTTTTGCTCGAACATTAAATGCCTCCAAATGGTATTTAATTAACTTCCCGGGGTGAAGAAACCCTTTTTGAGAACTCAGAGTGAGTAAATTGGCCATTCTCATGCACTTTTAACCATTCCATAAATCTTGTGTTTTGGGCCCCTGGAAGCATGAAAATCACTTTAAACATGCTAATTTTAGCTCTAACACTGATGATCCACCTACAAATGTGAACTGACGTTCAAAAATAAAACATTTGAAAACGGACCATTTTCCACATTTCTGAAGCATGACGTAATGGGGGGGTGTTATCTCTTTTGTCGAAAATCAGCCGTTTTTGCTTGAACATTAAATGCCTCCAAATGGTATTTAATTAACTTCCCGAGCCCCTGGAAGCATGAAAATCACTTTAAACATGCTAATTTTAGCTCTTACACTGATGATCCACCTACAAATGTGAACTGACGTTCAAAAATAAAACATTTGAAAACGGACCATTTTCCACATTTCTGAAGCATGACGTAATGGGGGGGTGTTATCTCTTTTGTCGAAAATCAGCCGTTTTTGCTTGAACATTAAATGCCTCCAAATGGTATTTATTTCACTTCCCGAGCCCCTGGAAGCATGAAAATCACTTTAAACATGCTAATTTTAGCTCTAACACTGATGATCCACCTACAAATGTGAACTGACGTTCAAAAATAAAACATTTGAAAACGGACCATTTTCCACATTTCTGAAGCATGACGTAATGGGGGGGTGTTATCTCTTTTGTCGAAAATCAGCCGTTTTTGCTGGAACATTAAATGGCTCCAAATGGTATTTAATTAACTTCCCGGGGTGAAGAAACCCTTTTTGAGAACTCAGAGTGAGTAAATTGGCCATTTTCATGCACTTTTAACCATTCCATAAATCTTGTGTTTAGGGCCCCTGGAAGCATGAAAATCACTTTAAACATGCTAATTTTAGCTCTAACACTGATGATCCACCTACAAATGTGAACTGACGTTCAAAAATAAAACATTTGAAAACGGACCATTTTCCACATTTCTGAAGCATGACGTAATGGGGGGGTGTTATCTCTTTTGTCGAAAATCAGCCGTTTTTGCTCGAACATTAAATGCCTCCAAATGGTATTTAATTAACTTCCCGAGCCCCTGGAAGCATGAAAATCACTTTAAACATGCTAATTTTAGCTCTAACACTGATGATCCACCTACAAATGTGAACTGACGTTCAAAAATAAAACATTTGAAAACGGACCATTTTCCACATTTCTGAAGCATGACGTAATGGGGGGGTGTTATCTCTTTTGTCGAAAATCAGCAGTTTTTGCTCGAACATTAAATGCCTCCAAATGGTATTTAATTAACTTCCCGGGGTGAAGAAACCCTTTTTGAGAACTCAGAGTGAGTAAATTGGCCATTCTCATGCACTTTTAACCATTCCATAAATCTTGTGTTTTGGGCCCCTGGAAGCATGAAAATCACTTTAAACATGCTAATTTTAGCTCTAACACTGATGATCCACCTACAAATGTGAACTGACGTTCAAAAATAAAACATTTGAAAATGGACCATTTTCCACATTTCTGAAGCATGACGTAATGGGGGGGTGTTATCTCTTTTGTCGAAAATCATCCGTTTTTGCTCGAACATTAAATGCCTCCAAATGGTATTTATTTCACTTCCCAAGCCCCTGGAAGCATGAAAATCACTTTAAACATGCTAATTTTAGCTCTAACACTGATGATCCACCTACAAATGTGAACTGACGTTCAAAAATAAAACATTTGAAAACGGACCATTTTCCACATTTCTGAAGCATGACGTAATGGGGGGGTGTTATCTCTTTTGTCGAAAATCAGCCGTTTTTGCTCGAACATTAAATGCCTCCAAATGGTATTTAATTAACTTCCCGAGCCCCTGGAAGCATGAAAATCACTTTAAACATGCTAATTTTAGCTCTAACACTGATGATCCACCTACAAATGTGAACTGACGTTCAAAAATAAAACATTTGAAAACGGACCATTTTCCACAGTTCTGAAGCATGACGTAATGGGGGGGTGTTATCTCTTTTGTCGAAAATAAGCCATTTTTGCTCGAACATTAAATGCCTCCAAATGGTATTTAATTAACTTCCCGGGGTGAAGAAACCCTTTTTGAGAACTCAGAGTGAGTAAATTGGCCATTTTCATGCACTTTTAACCATTCCATAAATCTTGCCTTTTGGGCCCCTGGAAGCATGAAAATCACTTTAAACATGCTAATTTTAGCTCTAACACTGATGATCCATCTACAAATGTGAACTGACGTTCAAAAATAAAACATTTGAAAACGGACCATTTTCCACATTTCTGAAGCATGACGTAATGGGGGGGTGTTATCTCTTTTGTCGAAAATCAGCCGTTTTTGCTCGAACATTAAATGCCTCCAAATGGTATTTAATTAACTTCCCGAGCCCCTGGAAGCATGAAAATCACTTAAACATGCTAATTTTAGCTCTTACACTGATGATCCACCTACAAATGTGAACTGACGTTCAAAAATAAAACATTTGAAAACGGACCATTTTCCACATTTCTGAAGCATGACGTAATGGGGGGGTGTTATCTCTTTTGTCGAAAATCAGCCGTTTTTGCTCGAACATTAAATGCCTCCAAATGGTATTTATTTCACTTCCCAAGCCCCTGGAAGCATGAAAATCACTTTAAACATGCTAATTTTAGCTCTAACACTGATGATCCACCTACAAATGTGAACTGACGTTCAAAAATAAAACATTTGAAAACGGACCATTTTCCACATTTCTGAAGCATGACGTAATGGGGGGGGGTGTTATCTCTTTTGTCGAAAATCAGCCGTTTTTGCTCGAACATTAAATGCCTCCAAATGGTATTTAATTAACTTCCCGAGCCCCTGGAAGCATGAAAATCACTTTAAACATGCTAATTTTAGCTCTAACACTGATGATCCACCTACAAATGTGAACTGACGTTCAAAAATAAAACATTTGAAAACGGACCATTTTCCACATTTCTGAAGCATGATGTAATGGGGGGGGTGTTATCTCTTTTGTCGAAAATCAGCCGTTTTTGCTCGAAAATTAAATGCCTCCAAATGGTATTTAATTAACTTCCCGGGGTGAAGAAACCCTTTTTGAGAACTCAGAGTGAGTAAATTGGCCATTTTCATGCACTTTTAACCATTCCATAAATCTTGTGTTTTGGGCCCCTGGAAGCATGAAAATCACTTTAAACATGCTAATTTTAGCTCTAACACTGATGATCCACCTACAAATGTGAACTGACGTTCAAAAATAAAACATTTGAAAACGGACCATTTTCCACATTTCTGAAGCATGACGTAATGGGGGGGTGTTATCTCTTTTGTCGAAAATCAGCCGTTTTTGCTCGAACATTAAATGCCTCCAAATGGTATTTAATTAACTTCCCGAGCCCCTGGAAGCATGAAAATCACTTTAAACATGCTAATTTTAGCTCTAACACTGATGATCCACCTACAAATGTGAACTGACGTTCAAAAATAAAACATTTGAAAACGGACCATTTTCCACATTTCTGAAGCATGACGTAATGGGGGTGTTATCTCTTTTGTCGAAAATCAGCCGTTTTTGCTCGAACATTAAATGCCTCCAAATGGTATTTATTTCACTTCCCGAGCCCCTGGAAGCATGAAAATCACTTTAAACATGCTAATTTTAGCTCTAACACTGATGATCCACCTACAAATGTGAACTGACGTTCAAAAATAAAACATTTGAAAACGGACCATCTTCCACATTTCTGAAGCATGACGTAATGGGGGGTGTTATCTCTTTTGTCGAAAATCAGCCGTTTTTGCTCGAACATTAAATGCCTCCAAATGGTATTTAATTAACTTCCCGGGGTGAAGAAACCCTTTTTGAGAACTCAGAGTGAGTAAATTGGCCATTTTCATGCACTTTTAACCATTCCATAAATCATGTGTTTTGGGCCCCTGGAAGCATGAAAATCACTTTAAACATGATAATTTTAGCTCTAACACTGATGATCCACCTACAAATGTGAACTGACGTTCAAAAATAAAACATTTGAAAACGGACCATTTTCCACATTTCTGAAGCATGACGTAATGGGGGGGTGTTATCTCTTTTGTCGAAAATCAGCCGTTTTTGCTCGAACATTAAATGCCTCCAAATGGTATTTATTTCACTTCCCGAGCCCCTGGAAGCATGAAAATCACTTTAAACATGCTAATTTTAGCTCTAACACTGATGATCCACCTACAAATGTGAACTGACGTTCAAAAATAAAACATTTGAAAACGGACCATTTTCCACATTTCTGAAGCATGACGTAATGGGGGGGTGTTATCTCTTTTGTCGAAAATCAGCCGTTTTTGCTCGAACATTAAATGCCTCCAAATGGTATTTAATTAACTTCCCGAGCCCCTGGAAGCATGAAAATCACTTTAAACATGCTAATTTTAGCTCTAACACTGATGATCCACCTACAAATGTGAACTGACGTTCAAAAATAAAACATTTGAAAACGGACCATTTTCCACATTTCTGAAGCATGACGTAATGGGGGGGTGTTATCTCTTTTGTCGAAAATCAGCCGTTTTTGCTCGAACATTAAATGCCTCCAAATGGTATTTAATTAACTTCCCGAGCCCCTGGAAGCATGAAAATCACTTTAAACATGCTAATTTTAGCTCTAACACTGATGATCCACCTACAAATGTGAACTGACGTTCAAAAATAAAACATTTGAAAACGAACCATTTTCCACATTTCTGAAGCATGACGTAATGGGGGGGTGTTATCTCTTTTGTCGAAAATCAGCCGTTTTTGCTCGAACATTAAATGCCTCCAAATGGTATTTAATTAACTTCCCGAGCCCCTGGAAGCATGAAAATCACTTTAAACATGCTAATTTTAGCTCTAACACTGATGATCCACCTACAAATGTGAACTGACGTTCAAAAATAAAACATTTGAAAACGAACCATTTTCCACATTTCTGAAGCATGACGTAATGGGGGGGTGTTATCTCTTTTGTCGAAAATCAGCCGTTTTTGCTCGAACATTAAATGCCTCCAAATGGTATTTAATTAACTTCCCGAGCCCCTGGAAGCATGAAAATCACTTTAAACATGCTAATTTTAGCTCTAACACTGATGATCCACCTACAAATGTGAACTGACGTTCAAAAATAAAACATTTGAAAACGGACCATTTTCCACATTTCTGAAGCATGACGTAATGGGGGGGTGTTATCTCTTTTGTCGAAAATCAGCCGTTTTTGCTCGAACATTAAATGCCTCCAAATGGTATTTAATTAACTTCCCGAGCCCCTGGAAGCATGAAAATCACTTTAAACATGCTAATTTAAGCTCTAACACTGATGATCCACCTACAAATGTGAACTGACGTTCAAAAATAAAACATTTGAAAACGGACCATTTTCCACATTTCTGAAGCATGACGTAATGGGGGGGGTGTTATCTCTTTTGTCGAAAATCAGCCGTTTTTGCTCGAACATTAAATGCCTCCAAATGGTATTTAATTAACTTCCCGAGCCCCTGGAAGCATGAAAATCACTTTAAACATGCTAATTTTAGCTCTAACACTGATGATCCACCTACAAATGTGAACTGACGTTCAAAAATAAAACATTTGAAAACGGACCATTTTCCACATTTCTGAAGCATGACGTAATGGGGGGGTGTTATCTCTTTTGTCGAAAATCAGCCGTTTTTGCTCGAACATTAAATGCCTCCAAATGGTATTTAATTAACTTCCCGAGCCCCTGGAAGCATGAAATTCACTTTAAACATGCTAATTTTAGCTCTAACACTGATGATCCACCTACAAATGTGAACTGACGTTCAAAAATAAAACATTTGAAAACGGACCATTTTCCACATTTCTGAAGCATGACGTAATGGGGGGGTGTTATCTCTTTTGTCGAAAATCAGCCGTTTTTGCTCGAGCATTAAATGCCTCCAAATGGTATTTAATTACCTTCCCGAGCCCCTGGAAGCATGAAAATCAATTTAAACATGCTCATTTTAGCTCTAACACTGATGATCCACCTACAAATGTGAACTGACGTTCAAAAATAAAACATTTGAAAACGGACCATTTTCCACATTTCTGAAGCATGACGTAATGGGGGGGTGTTATCTCTTTTGTCGAAAATCATCCGTTTTTGCTCGAACATTAAATGCCTCCAAATGGTATTTATTTCACTTCCCAAGCCCCTGGAAGCATGAAAATCACTTTAAACATGCTAATTTTAGCTCTAACACTGATGATCCACCTACAAATGTGAACTGACGTTCAAAAATAAATTTTTGAAAACGGACCATTTTCCACATTTCTGAAGCATGACGTAATGGGGGGGTGTTATCTCTTTTGTCGAAAATCAGCCGTTTTTGCTCGAACATTAAATGCCTCCAAATGGTATTTAATTAACTTCCCGAGCCCCTGGAAGCATGAAAATCACTTTAAACATGCTAATTTTAGCTCTAACACTGATGATCCACCTACAAATGTGAACTGACGTTCAAAAATAAAACATTTGAAAACGGACCATTTTCCACATTTCTGAAGCATGACGTAATGGGGGGGGGTGTTATCTCTTTTGTCGAAAATCAGCCGTTTTTGCTCGAACATTAAATGCCTCCAAATGGTATTTAATTAACTTCCCGGGGTGAAGAAACCCTTTTTGAGAACTCAGAGTGAGTAAATTGGCCATTTTCATGCACTTTTAACCATTCCATAAATCTTGCCTTTTGGGCCCCTGGAAGCATGAAAATCACTTTAAACATGCTAATTTTAGCTCTAACACTGATGATCCACCTACAAATGTGAACTGACGTTCAAAAATAAAACATTTGAAAACGGACCATTTTCCACATTTCTGAAGCATGACGTAATGGGGGGGTGTTATCTCTTTTGTCGAAAATCAGCCGTTTTTGCTCGAACATTAAATGCCTCCAAATGGTATTTAATTAACTTCCCGAGCCCCTGGAAGCATGAAAATCACTTTAAACATGCTAATTTTAGCTCTAACACTGATGATCCACCTACAAATGTGAACTGACGTTCAAAAATAAAACATTTGAAAACGGACCATTTTCCACATTTCTGAAGCATGACGTAATGGAGGGGTGTTATCTCTTTTGTCGAAAATCAGCCGTTTTTGCTCGAACATTAAATGCCTCCAAATGGTATTTATTTCACTTCCCGAGCCCCTGGAAGCATGAAAATCACTTTAAACATGCTAATTTTAGCTCTAACACTGATGATCCACCTACAAATGTGAACTGACGTTCAAAAATAAAACATTTGAAAACGGACCATCTTCCACATTTCTGAAGCATGACGTAATGGGGGGTGTTATCTCTTTTGTCGAAAATCAGCCGTTTTTGCTCGAACATTAAATGCCTCCAAATGGTATTTAATTAACTTCCCGGGGTGAAGAAACCCTTTTTGAGAACTCAGAGTGAGTAAATTGGCCATTTTCATGCACTTTTAACCATTCCATAAATCATGTGTTTTGGGCCCCTGGAAGCATGAAAATCACTTTAAACATGATAATTTTAGCTCTAACACTGATGATCCACCTACAAATGTGAACTGACGTTCAAAAATAAAACATTTGAAAACGGACCATTTTCCACATTTCTGAAGCATGACGTAATGGGGGGGTGTTATCTCTTTTGTCGAAAATCAGCCGTTTTTGCTCGAACATTAAATGCCTCCAAATGGTATTTATTTCACTTCCCGAGCCCCTGGAAGCATGAAAATCACTTTAAACATGCTAATTTTAGCTCTAACACTGATGATCCACCTACAAATGTGAACTGACGTTCAAAAATAAAACATTTGAAAACGGACCATTTTCCACATTTCTGAAGCATGACGTATTGGGGGGGTGTTATCTCTTGTCGAAAATCAGCCGTTTTTGCTCGAACATTAAATGCCTCCAAATGGTATTTAATTAACTTCCCGAGCCCCTGGAAGCATGAAAATCACTTTAAACATGCTAATTTTAGCTCTAACACTGATGATCCACCTACAAATGTGAACTGACGTTCAAAAATAAAACATTTGAAAACGGACCATTTTCCACATTTCTGAAGCATGACGTAATGGGGGGGTGTTATCTCTTTTGTCGAAAATCAGCCGTTTTTGCTCGAACATTAAATGCCTCCAAATGGTATTTAATTAACTTCCCGAGCCCCTGGAAGCATGAAAATCACTTTAAACATGCTAATTTTAGCTCTAACACTGATGATCCACCTACAAATGTGAACTGACGTTCAAAAATGAAACATTTGAAAACGGACCATTTTCCACATTTCTGAAGCATGACGTAATGGGGGGGGTGTTATCTCTTTTGTCGAAAATCAGCCGTTTTTGCTCGAACATTAAATGCCTCCAAATGGTATTTAATTAACTTCCCGAGCCCCTGGAAGCATGAAAATCACTTTAAACATGCTAATTTTAGCTCTAACACTGATGATCCACCTACAAATGTGAACTGACGTTCAAAAATAAAACATTTGAAAACGGACCATTTTCCACATTTCTGAAGCATGACGTAATGGGGGGGTGTTATCTCTTTTGTCGAAAATCAGCCGTTTTTGCTCGAACATTAAATGCCTCCAAATGGTATTTAATTAACTTCCCGAGCCCCTGGAAGCATGAAAATCACTTTAACACCTTGGCTGCTAGCAGTTTTCCCGTCCTGTGCTGGAAATTGATATTTTACTTTATTCATGACGAGCTCAGCTCGTCATCAGCACAGCTCAACCGTGCATCATGACGAGCTGAGCTCGTCATCAGCATCGAAAGGGTTAAACATGCTAATTTTAGCTCGAACACTGATGATCCACCTACAAATGTGAACTGACGTTCAAAAATAAAACATTTGAAAACGAACCATTTTCCACATTTCAGAAGCATGACGTAATGGGGGGGTGTTACCTCTTTTGTCGAAAATCAGCCGTTTTTGCTCGAACATTAAATGCCTCCAAATGGTATTTAATTAACTTCCCGATCCCCTGGAAGCATGAAAATCACTTTAAACATGCTAATTTTAGCTCTAACACTGATGATCCACCTACAAATGTGAACTGACGTTCAAAAATAAAACATTTGAAAACGGACCATTTTCCACATTTCTGAAGCATGACGTAATGGGGGGGTGTTATCTCTTTTGTCGAAAATCAGCCGTTTTTGCTCGAACATTAAATGCCTCCAAATGGTATTTAATTAACTTCCTGAGCCCCTGGAAGCATGAAAATCACTTTAAACATGCTACTTTTAGCTCTAACACTGATGATCCACCTACAAATGTGAACTGACGTTCAAAAATAAAACATTTGAAAACGGACCATTTTCCACATTTCTGAAGCATGACGTAATGGGGGGGGGTGTTATCTCTTTTGTCGAAAATCAGCCGTTTTTGCTCGAACATTAAATGCCTCCAAATGGTATTTAATTAACTTCCCGAGCCCCTGGAAGCATGAAAATCACTTTAAACATGCTAATTTTAGCTCTAACACTGATGATCCACCTACAAATGTGAACTGACGTTCAAAAATAAAACATTTGAAAACGGACCATTTTCCACATTTCTGAAGCATGACGTAATGGGGGGGTGTTATCTCTTTTGTCGAAAATCAGCCGTTTTTGCTCGAACATTAAATGCCTCCAAATGGTATTTAATTAACTTCCCGAGCCCCTGGAAGCATGAAAATCACTTTAAACATGCTAATTTTAGCTCTAACACTGATGATCCACCTACAAATGTGAACTGACGTTCAAAAATAAAACATTTGAAAACGGACCATTTTCCACATTTCTGAAGCATGACGTAATGGGGGGGTGTTATCTCTTTTGTCGAAAATCAGCCGTTTTTGCTCGAGCATTAAATGCCTCCAAATGGTATTTAATTAACTTCCCGAGCCCCTGGAAGCATGAAAATCAATTTAAACATGCTAATTTTAGCTCTAACACTGATGATCCACCTACAAATGTGAACTGACGTTCAAAAATAAAACATTTGAAAACGGACCATTTTCCACATTTCTGAAGCATGACGGAATGGGGGGGTGTTATCTCTTTTGTCGAAAATCAGCCGTTTTTGATCGAACATTAAATGCCTCCAAATTGTATTTAATTAACTTCCCGGGGTGAAGAAACCCTATTTGAGAACTCAGAGTGAGTAAATTGGCCATTTTCATGCACTTTTAACCATTCCATAAATCTTGTGTTTTTTGCCCCTGGAAGCATGAAAATCACTTTAAACATGCTAATTTTAGCTCTAACACTGATGATCCACCTACAAATGTGAACTGACGTTCAAAAATAAAACATTTGAAAACGGACCATTTTCCACATTTCTGAAGCATGACGTAATGGGGGGGTGTTATCTCTTTTGTCGAAAATCAGCCGTTTTTGCTCGAACATTAAAAGCCTCCAAATGGTATTTAATTAACTTCCCGAGCCCCTGGAAGCATGAAAATCACTTTAAACATGCTAATTTTAGCTCTAACACTGATGATCCACCTACAAATGTGAACTGACGTTCAAAAATAAAACATTTGAAAACGGACCATTTTCCACATTTCTGAAGCATGACGTAATGGGGGGGTGTTATCTCTTTTGTCGAAAATCAGCCGTTTTTGCTCGAACATTAAATGCCTCCAAATGGTATTTATTTCACTTCCCGAGCCCCTGGAAGCATGAAAATCACTTTAAACATGCTAATTTTAGCTCTAACACTGATGATCCACCTACAAATGTGAACTGACGTTCAAAAATAAAACATTTGAAAACAGACCATTTTCCACATTTCTGAAGCATGACGTAATGGGGGGGTGTTATCTCTTTTGTCGAAAATCAGCCGTTTTTGCTCGAACATTAAATGCCTCCAAATGGTATTTAATTAACTTCCCGGAGTGAAGAAACCCTTTTTGAGAACTCAGAGTGAGTCAATTGGCCATTTTCATGCACTTTTAACCATTCCATAAATCTTGTGTTTTGGGCCCCTGGAAGCATGAAAATCACTTTAAACATGCTAATTTTAGCTCTAACACTGATGATCCACCTACAAATGTGAACTGACGTTCAAAAATAAAACATTTGAAAACGGACCATTTTCCACATTTCTGAAGCATGACGTAATGGGGGGGGTGTTATCTCTTTTGTCGAAAATCAGCCGTTTTTGCTCGAACATTAAATGCCTCCAAATGGTATTTAATTAACTTCCCGGGGTGAAGAAACTCTTTTTGAGAACTCAGAGTGAGTAAATTGGCCATTTTCATGCACTTTTAACCATTCCATAAATCTTGTGTTTTGGGCCCCTGGAAGCATGAAAATCACTTCAAACATGCTAATTTTAGCTCTAACACTGATGATCCACCTACAAATGTGAACTGACTTTCAAAAATAAAACATTTGAAAACGGACCATTTTCCACATTTCTGAAGCATGACGTAATGGGGGGGTGTTATCTCTTTTGTCGAAAATCAGCCGTTTTTGCTCGAACATTAAATGCCTCCAAATGGTATTTATTTCAATTCCCGAGCCCCTGGAAGCATGAAAAACACTTTAAACATGCTAATTTTAGCTCTAACACTGATGATCCACCTACAAATGTGAACTGACGTTCAAAAATAAAACATTTGAAAACGGACCATTTTCCACATTTCTGAAGCATGACGTAATGGGGGGGTGTTATCTCTTTTGTCGAAAATCAGCCGTTTTTGCTCGAACATTAAATGCCTCCAAATGGTATTTAATTAACTTCCCGAGCCCCTGGAAGCATGAAAATCACTTTAAACATGCTAATTTTAGCTCTAACACTGATGATCCACCTTCAAATGTGAACTGACGTTCAAAAATAAAACATTTGAAAACGGACCATTTTCCACATTTCTGAAGCATGACGTAATGGGGGGGTGTTATCAGTTTTGTCGAAAATCAGCCGTTTTTGCTCGAACATTAAATGCCTCCAAATGGTATTTAATTAACTTCCCGGGGTGAAGAAACCCTTTTTGAGAACTGAGAGTGAGTAAATTGGCCATTTTCATGCACTTTTAACCATTCCATAAATCTTGTGTTTTGGGCCCCTGGAAGCATGAAAATCACTTTAAACATGCTAATTTTAGCTCTAACACTGATGATCCACCTACAAATGTGAACTGACGTTCAAAAATGAAACATTTGAAAACTGACCATTTTCCACATTTCTGAAGCATGACGTAATGGGGGGGTGTTATCTCTTTTGTCGAAAATCAGCCGTTTTTGCTCGAACATTAAATGCCTCCAAATGGTATTTAATTAACTTCCCGAGCCCCTGGAAGCATGAAAATCACTTTAAACATGCTAATTTTAGCTCTAACACTGATGATCCACCTACAAATGTGAACTGACGTTCAAAAATAAAACATTTGAAAACGGACCATTTTCCACATTTCTGAAGCATGACGTAATGGGGGGGGTGTTATCTCTTTTGTCGAAAATAAGCCATTTTTGCTCGAACATTAAATGCCTCCAAATGGTATTTAATTAACTTCCCGGGGTGAAGAAACCCTTTTTGAGAACTCAGAGTGAGTAAATTGGCCATTTTCATGCACTTTTAACCATTCCATAAATCTTGCCTTTTGGGCCCCTGGAAGCATGAAAATCACTTTAAACATGCTAATTTTAGCTCTAACACTGATGATCCATCTACAAATGTGAACTGACGTTCAAAAATAAAACATTTGAAAACGGACCATTTTCCACATTTCTGAAGCATGACGTAATGGGGGGGTGTTATCTCTTTTGTCGAAAATCAGCCGTTTTTGCTCGAACATTAAATGCCTCCAAATGGTATTTAATTAACTTCCCGAGCCCCTGGAAGCATGAAAATCACTTAAACATGCTAATTTTAGCTCTAACACTGATGATCCACCTACAAATGTGAACTGACGTTCAAAAATAAAACATTTGAAAACAGACCATTTTCCACATTTCTGAAGCATGACGTAATGGGGGGGTGTTATCTCTTTTGTCGAAAATCAGCCGTTTTTGCTCGAACATTAAATGCCTCCAAATGGTATTTAATTAACTTCCCGGGGTGAAGAAACCCTTTTTGAGAACTCAGAGTGAGTCAATTGGCCATTTTCATGCACTTTTAACCATTCCATAAATCTTGTGTTTTGGGCCCCTGGAAGCATGAAAATCACTTTAAACATGCTAATTTTAGCTCTAACACTGATGATCCACCTACAAATGTGAACTGACGTTCAAAAATAAAACATTTGAAAACGGACCATTTTCCACATTTCTGAAGCATGACGTAATGGGGGGGGTGTTATCTCTTTTGTCGAAAATCAGCCGTTTTTGCTCGAACATTAAATGCCTCCAAATGGTATTTAA
The DNA here is from genome assembly GCF_964263255.1 of Lissotriton vulgaris. NCBI lineage: Eukaryota > Metazoa > Chordata > Amphibia > Caudata > Salamandridae > Lissotriton > Lissotriton vulgaris. The sequence continues at coordinate 608,595 of NW_028253316.1, forward strand.
TTAACTTCCCGGGGTGAAGAAACTCTTTTTGAGAACTCAGAGTGAGTAAATTGGCCATTTTCATGCACTTTTAACCATTCCATAAATCTTGTGTTTTGGGCCCCTGGAAGCATGAAAATCACTTCAAACATGCTAATTTTAGCTCTAACACTGATGATCCACCTACAAATGTGAACTGACTTTCAAAAATAAAACATTTGAAAACGGACCATTTTCCACATTTCTGAAGCATGACGTAATGGGGGGGTGTTATCTCTTTTGTCGAAAATCAGCCGTTTTTGCTCGAACATTAAATGCCTCCAAATGGTATTTATTTCAATTCCCGAGCCCCTGGAAGCATGAAAAACACTTTAAACATGCTAATTGTAGCTCTAACACTGATGATCCACCTACAAATGTGAACTGACGTTCAAAAATAAAACATTTGAAAACGGACCATTTTCCACATTTCTGAAGCATGACGTAATGGGGGGGTGTTATCTCTTTTGTCGAAAATCAGCCGTTTTTGCTCGAACATTAAATGCCTCCAAATGGTATTTAATTAACTTCCCGAGCCCCTGGAAGCATGAAAATCACTTTAAACATGCTAATTTTAGCTCTAACACTGATGATCCACCTTCAAATGTGAACTGACGTTCAAAAATAAAACATTTGAAAAAGGACCATTTTCCACATTTCTGAAGCATGACGTAATGGGGGGGTGTTATCAGTTTTGTCGAAAATCAGCCGTTTTTGCTCGAACATTAAATGCCTCCAAATGGTATTTAATTAACTTCCCGGGGTGAAGAAACCCTTTTTGAGAACTGAGAGTGAGTAAATTGGCCATTTTCATGCACTTTTAACCATTCCATAAATCTTGTGTTTTGGGCCCCTGGAAGCATGAAAATCACTTTAAACATGCTAATTTTAGCTCTAACACTGATGATCCACCTACAAATGTGAACTGACGTTCAAAAATGAAACATTTGAAAACTGACCATTTTCCACATTTCTGAAGCATGACGTAATGGGGGGGTGTTATCTCTTTTGTCGAAAATCAGCCGTTTTTGCTCGAACATTAAATGCCTCCAAATGGTATTTAATTAACTTCCCGAGCCCCTGGAAGCATGAAAATCACTTTAAACATGCTAATTTTAGCTCTAACACTGATGATCCACCTACAAATGTGAACTGACGTTCAAAAATAAAACATTTGAAAACGGACCATTTTCCACATTTCTGAAGCATGACGTAATGGGGGGGGTGTTATCTATTTTGTCGAAAATAAGCCATTTTTGCTCGAACATTAAATGCCTCCAAATGGTATTTAATTAACTTCCCGGGGTGAAGAAACCCTTTTTGAGAACTCAGAGTGAGTAAATTGGCCATTTTCATGCACTTTTAACCATTCCATAAATCTTGCCTTTTGGGCCCCTGGAAGCATGAAAATCACTTTAAACATGCTAATTTTAGCTCTAACACTGATGATCCATCTACAAATGTGAACTGACGTTCAAAAATAAAACATTTGAAAACGGACCATTTTCCACATTTCTGAAGCATGACGTAATGGGGGGGTGTTATCTCTTTTGTCGAAAATCAGCCGTTTTTGCTCGAACATTAAATGCCTCCAAATGGTATTTAATTAACTTCCCGAGCCCCTGGAAGCATGAAAATCACTTAAACATGCTAATTTTAGCTCTTACACTGATGATCCACCTACAAATGTGAACTGACGTTCAAAAATAAAACATTTGAAAACGGACCATTTTCCACATTTCTGAAGCATGACGTAATGGGGGGGTGTTATCTCTTTTGTCGAAAATCAGCCGTTTTTGCTCGAACATTAAATGCCTCCAAATGGTATTTATTTCACTTCCCAAGCCCCTGGAAGCATGAAAATCACTTTAAACATACTAATTTTAGCTCTAACACTGATGATCCACCTACAAATGTGAACTGACGTTCAAAAATAAAACATTTGAAAACGGACCATTTTCCACATTTCTGAAGCATGACGTAATGGGGGGGGTGTTATCTCTTTTGTCGAAAATCAGCCGTTTTTGCTCGAACATTAAATGCCTCCAAATGGTATTTAATTAACTTCCCGAGCCCCTGGAAGCATGAAAATCACTTTAAACATGCTCATTTTAGCTCTAACACTGATGATCCACCTACAAATGTGAACTGACGTTCAAAAATAAAACATTTGAAAACGGACCATTTTCCACATTTCTGAAGCATGATGTAATGGGGGGGGTGTTATCTCTTTTGTCGAAAATCAGCCGTTTTTGCTCGAAAATTAAATGCCTCCAAATGGTATTTAATTAACTTCCCGGGGTGAAGAAACCCTTTTTGAGAACTCAGAGTGAGTAAATTGGCCATTTTCATGCACTTTTAACCATTCCATAAATCTTGTGTTTTGGGCCCCTGGAAGCATGAAAATCACTTTAAACATGCTAATTTTAGCTCTAACACTGATGATCCACCTACAAATGTGAACTGACGTTCAAAAATAAAACATTTGAAAACGGACCATTTTCCACATTTCTGAAGCATGACGTAATGGGGGGGTGTTATCTCTTTTGTCGAAAATCAGCCGTTTTTGCTCGAACATTAAATGCCTCCAAATGGTATTTAATTAACTTCCCGAGCCCCTGGAAGCATGAAAATCACTTTAAACATGCTAATTTTAGCTCTAACACTGATGATCCACCTACAAATGTGAACTGACGTTCAAAAATAAAACATTTGAAAACGGACCATTTTCCACATTTCTGAAGCATGACGTAATGGGGGGGTGTTATCTCTTTTGTCGAAAATCAGCCGTTTTTGCTCGAACATTAAATGCCTCCAAATGGTATTTAATTAACTTCCCGAGCCCCTGGAAGCATGAAAATCACTTTAAACATGCTAATTTTAGCTCTAACACTGATGATCCACCTACAAATGTGAAATGACGTTCAAAAATAAAACATTTGAAAACGAACCATTTTCCACATTTCTGAAGCATGACGTAATGGGGGGGTGTTATCTCTTTTGTCGAAAATCAGCCGTTTTTGCTCGAACATTAAATGCCTCCAAATGGTATTTAATTAACTTCCCGAGCCCCTGGAAGCATGAAAATCACTTTAAACATGCTAATTTTAGCTCTAACACTGATGATCCACCTACAAATGTGAACTGACGTTCAAAAATAAAACATTTGAAAACGGACCATTTTCCACATTTCTGAAGCATGACGTAATGGGGGGGTGTTATCTCTTTTGTCGAAAATCAGCCGTTTTTGCTCGAACATTAAATGCCTCCAAATGGTATTTAATTAACTTCCCGAGCCCCTGGAAGCATGAAAATCACTTTAAACATGCTAATTTTTTGCTCTAACACTGATGATCCACCTACAAATGTGAACTGACGTTCAAAAATAAAACATTTGAAAACGGACCATTTTCCACATTTCTGAAGCATGACGTAATGGGGGGGGTGTTATCTCTTTTGTCGAAAATCAGCCGTTTTTGCTCGAACATTAAATGCCTCCAAATGGTATTTAATTAACTTCCCGAGCCCCTGGAAGCATGAAAATCACTTTAAACATGCTAATTTTAGCTCTAACACTGATGATCCACCTACAAATGTGAACTGACGTTCAAAAATAAAACATTTGAAAACGGACCATTTTCCACATTTCTGAAGCATGACGTAATGGGGGGGTGTTATCTCTTTTGTCGAAAATCAGCCGTTTTTGCTCGAACATTAAATGCCTCCAAATGGTATTTAATTAACTTCCCGAGCCCCTGGAAGCATGAAAATCACTTTAAACATGCTAATTTTAGCTCTAACACTGATGATCCACCTACAAATGTGAACTGACGTTCAAAAATAAAACATTTGAAAACGGACCATTTTCCACATTTCTGAAGCATGACGTAATGGGGGGGTGTTATCTCTTTTGTCGAAAATCAGCCGTTTTTGCTCGAGCATTAAATGCCTCCAAATGGTATTTAATTAACTTCCCGAGCCCCTGGAAGCATGAAAATCAATTTAAACATGCTCATTTTAGCTCTAACACTGATGATCCACCTACAAATGTGAACTGACGTTCAAAAATAAAACATTTGAAAACGGACCATTTTCCACATTTCTGAAGCATGACGTAATGGGGGGGTGTTATCTCTTTTGTCGAAAATCAGCCGTTTTTGCTCGAACATTAAATGCCTCCAAATGGTATTTATTTCACTTCCCAAGCCCCTGGAAGCATGAAAATCACTTTAAACATGCTAATTTTAGCTCTAACACTGATGATCCACCTACAAATGTGAACTGACGTTCAAAAATAAAACATTTGAAAACGGACCATTTTCCACATTTCTGAAGCATGACGTAATGGGGGGGTGTTATCTCTTTTGTCGAAAATCAGCCGTTTTTGCTCGAACATTAAATGCCTCCAAATGGTATTTAATTAACTTCCCGAGCCCCTGGAAGCATGAAAATCACTTTAAACATGCTAATTTTAGCTCTAACACTGATGATCCACCTACAAATGTGAACTGACGTTCAAAAATAAAACATTTGAAAACGGACCATTTTCCACATTTCTGAAGCATGACGTAATGGGGGGGTGTTATCTCTTTTGTCGAAAATCAGCCGTTTTTGCTCGAACATTAAATGCCTCCAAATGGTATTTAATTAACTTCCCGGGGTGAAGAAACCCTTTTTGAGAACTCAGAGTGAGTAAATTGGCCATTTTCATGCACTTTTAACCATTCCATAAATCTTGCCTTTTGGGCCCCTGGAAGCATGAAAATCACTTTAAACATGCTAATTTTAGCTCTAACACTGATGATCCACCTACAAATGTGAACTGACGTTCAAAAATAAAACATTTGAAAACGGACCATTTTCCACATTTCTGAAGCATGACGTAATGGGGGGGTGTTATCTCTTTTGTCGAAAATCAGCCGTTTTTGCTCGAACATTAAATGCCTCCAAATGGTATTTAATTAACTTCCCGAGCCCCTGGAAGCATGAAAATCACTTAAACATGCTAATTTTAGCTCTTACACTGATGATCCACCTACAAATGTGAACTGACGTTCAAAAATAAAACATTTGAAAACGGACCATTTTCCACATTTCTGAAGCATGACGTAATGGGGGGGTGTTATCTCTTTTGTCGAAAATCAGCCATTTTTGCTCGAACATTAAATGCCTCCAAATGGTATTTATTTCACTTCCCAAGCCCCTGGCAGCATGAAAATCACTTTAAACATGCTAATTTTAGCTCTAACACTGATGATCCACCTACAAATGTGAACTGACGTTCAAAAATAAAACATTTGAAAACGGACCATTTTCCACATTTCTGAAGCATGACGTAATGGGGGGGGTGTTATCTCTTTTGTCGAAAATCAGCCGTTTTTGCTCGAACATTAAATGCCTCCAAATGGTATTTAATTAACTTCCCGAGCCCCTGGAAGCATGAAAATCACTTTAAACATGCTAATTTTAGCTCTAACACTGATGATCTACCTACAAATGTGAACTGACGTTCAAAAATAAAACATTTGAAAACGGACCATTTTCCACATTTCTGAAGCATGATGTAATGGGGGGGGTGTTATCTCTTTTGTCGAAAATCAGCCGTTTTTGCTCGAACATTAAATGCCTCCAAATGGTATTTAATTAACTTCCCGGGGTGAAGAAACCCTTTTTGAGAACTCAGAGTGAGTAAATTGGCCATTTTCATGCACTTTTAACCATTCCATAAATCTTGTGTTTTGGGCCCCTGGAAGCATGAAAATCACTTTAAACATGCTAATTTTAGCTCTAACACTGATGATCCACCTACAAATGTGAACTGACGTTCAAAAATAAAACATTTGAAAACGGACCATTTTCCACATTTCTGAAGCATGACGTAATGGGGGGGTGTTATCTCTTTTGTCGAAAATCAGCCGTTTTTGCTCGAACATTAAATGCCTCCAAATGGTATTTAATTAACTTCCCGAGCCCCTGGAAGCATGAAAATCACTTTAAACATGCTAATTTTAGCTCTAACACTGATGATCCACATACAAATGTGAACTGACGTTCAAAAATAAAACATTTGAAAACGGACCATTTTCCACATTTCTGAAGCATGACGTAATGGGGGGGTGTTATCTCTTTTGTCGAAAATCAGCCGTTTTTGCTCGAACATTAAATGCCTCCAAATGGTATTTATTTCACTTCCCGAGCCCCTGGAAGCATGAAAATCACTTTAAACATGCTAATTTTAGCTCTAACACTGATGATCCACCTACAAATGTGAACTGACGTTCAAAAATAAAACATTTGAAAACGGACCATCTTCCACATTTCTGAAGCATGACGTAATGAGGGGTGTTATCTCTTTTGTCGAAAATCAGCCGTTTTTGCTCGAACATTAAATGCCTCCAAATGGTATTTAATTAACTTCCCGGGGTGAAGAAACCCTTTTTGAGAACTCAGAGTGAGTAAATTGGCCATTTTCATGCACTTTTAACCATTCCATAAATCATGTGTTTTGGGCCCCTGGAAGCATGAAAATCACTTTAAACATGATAATTTTAGCTCTAACACTGATGATCCACCTACAAATGTGAACTGACGTTCAAAAATAAAACATTTGAAAACGGACCATTTTCCACATTTCTGAAGCATGACGTAATGGGGGGGGTGTTATCTCTTTTGTCGAAAATCAGCCGTTTTTGCTCGAACATTAAATGCCTCCAAATGGTATTTAATTAACTTCCCGAGCCCCTGGAAGCATGAAAATCACTTTAAACATGCTAATTTTAGCTCTAACACTGATGATCCACCTACAAATGTGAACTGACGTTCAAAAATAAAACATTTGAAAACGGACCATTTTCCACATTTCTGAAGCATGACGTAATGGGGGGGTGTTATCTCTTTTGTCGAAAATCAGCCGTTTTTGCTCAAACATTAAATGCCTCCAAATGGTATTTAATTAACTTCCCGAGCCCCTGGAAGCATGAAAATCACTTTAAACATGCTAATTTTAGCTCTAACACTGATGATCCACCTACAAATGTGAACTGACGTTCAAAAATAAAACATTTGAAAACGGACCATTTTCCACATTTCTGAAGCATGACGTAATGGGGGGGGTGTTATCTCTTTTGTCGAAAATCAGCCGTTTTTGCTCGAACATTAAATGCCTCCAAATGGTATTTAATTAACTTCCCGAGCCCCTGGAAGCATGAAAATCACTTTAAACATGCTAATTTTAGCTCTAACACTGATGATCCACCTACAAATGTGAACTGACGTTCAAAAATAAAACATTTGAAAACGGACCATTTTCCACATTTCTGAAGCATGACGTAATGGGGGGGTGTTATCTCTTTTGTCGAAAATCAGCCGTTTTTGCTCGAACATTAAATGCCTCCAAATGGTATTTAATTAACTTCCCGAGCCCCTGGAAGCATGAAAATCACTTTAACACCTTGGCTGCTAGCAGTTTTCCCGTCCTGTGCTGGAAATTGATATTTTACTTTATTCATGACGAGCTCAGCTCGTCATCAGCACAGCTCAACCGTGCATCATGACGAGCTGAGCTCGTCATCAGCATCGAAAGGGTTAAACATGCTAATTTTAGCTCGAACACTGATGATCCACCTACAAATGTGAACTGACGTTCAAAAATAAAACATTTGAAAACGAACCATTTTCCACATTTCAGAAGCATGACGTAATGGGGGGGTGTTATCTCTTTTGTCGAAAATCAGCCGTTTTTGCTCGAACATTAAATGCCTCCAAATGGTATTTAATTAACTTCCCGAGCCCCTGGAAGCATGAAAATCACTTTAAACATGCTAATTTTAGCTCTAACACTGATGATCCACCTACAAATGTGAACTGACGTTCAAAAATAAAACATTTGAAAATGGACCATTTTCCACATTTCTGAAGCATGACGTAATGGGGGGGTGTTATCTCTTTTGTCGAAAATCAGCCGTTTTTGCTCGAACATTAAATGCCTCCAAATGGTATTTAATTAACTTCCTGAGCCCCTGGAAGCATGAAAATCACTTTAAACATGCTAATTTTAGCTCTAACACTGATGATCCACCTACAAATGTGAACTGACGTTCAAAAATAAAACATTTGAAAACGGACCATTTTCCACATTTCTGAAGCATGACGTAATGGGGGGGGTGTTATCTCTTTTGTCGAAAATCAGCCGTTTTTGCTCGAACATTAAATGCCTCCAAATGGTATTTAATTAACTTCCCGAGCCCCTGGAAGCATGAAAATCACTTTAAACATGCTAATTTTAGCTCTAACACTGATGATCCACCTACAAATGTGAACTGACGTTCAAAAATAAAACATTTGAAAACGGACCATTTTCCACATTTCTGAAGCATGACGTAATGGGGGGGGTGTTATCTCTTTTGTCGAAAATCAGCCGTTTTTGCTCGAACATTAAATGCCTCCAAATGGTATTTAATTAACTTCCCGAGCCCCTGGAAGCATGAAAATCACTTTAAACATGCTAATTTTAGCTCTAACACTGATGATCCACCTACAAATGTGAACTGACGTTCAAAAATAAAACATTTGAAAACGGACCATTTTCCACATTTCTGAAGCATGACGTAATGGGGGGGTGTTATCTCTTTTGTCGAAAATCAGCCGTTTTTGCTCGAGCATTAAATGCCTCCAAATGGTATTTAATTAACTTCCCGAGCCCCTGGAAGCATGAAAATCAATTTAAACATGCTAATTTTAGCTCTAACACTGATGATCCACCTACAAATGTGAACTGACGTTCAAAAATAAAACATTTGAAAACGGACCATTTTCCACATTTCTGAAGCATGACGGAATGGGGGGGTGTTATCTCTTTTGTCGAAAATCAGCCGTTTTTGATCGAACATTAAATGCCTCCAAATGGTATTTAATTAACTTCCCGGGGTGAAGAAACCCTATTTGAGAACTCAGAGTGAGTAAATTGGCCATTTTCATGCACTTTTAACCATTCCATAAATCTTGTGTTTTTTGCCCCTGGAAGCATGAAAATCACTTTAAACATGCTAATTTTAGCTCTAACACTGATGATCCACCTACAAATGTGAACTGACGTTCAAAAATAAAACATTTGAAAACGGACCATTTTCCACATTTCTGAAGCATGACGTAATGGGGGGGTGTTATCTCTTTTGTCGAAAATCAGCCGTTTTTGCTCGAACATTAAATGCCTCCAAATGGTATTTATTTCACTTCCCGAGCCCCTGGAAGCATGAAAATCACTTTAAACATGCTAATTTTAGCTCTAACACTGATGATCCACCTACAAATGTGAACTGACGTTCAAAAATAAAACATTTGAAAACGGACCATTTTCCACATTTCTGAAGCATGACGTAATGGGGGGGTGTTATCTCTTTTGTCGAAAATCAGCCGTTTTTGCTCGAACATTAAATGCCTCCAAATGGTATTTATTTCACTTCCCGAGCCCCTGGAAGCATGAAAATCACTTTAAACATGCTAATTTTAGCTCTAACACTGATGATCCACCTACAAATGTGAACTGACGTTCAAAAATAAAACATTTGAAAACGGACCATCTTCCACATTTCTGAAGCATGACGTAATGGGGGGTGTTATCTCTTTTGTCGAAAATCAGCCGTTTTTGCTCGAACATTAAATGCCTCCAAATGGTATTTAATTAACTTCCCGGGGTGAAGAAACCCTTTTTGAGAACTCAGAGTGAGTAAATTGGCCATTTTCATGCACTTTTAACCATTCCATAAATCATGTGTTTTGGGCCCCTGGAAGCATGAAAATCACTTTAAACATGATAATTTTAGCTCTAACACTGATGATCCACCTACAAATGTGAACTGACGTTCAAAAATAAAACATTTGAAAACGGACCATTTTCCACATTTCTGAAGCATGACGTAATGGGGGGGGTGTTATCTCTTTTGTCGAAAATCAGCCGTTTTTGCTCGAACATTAAATGCCTCCAAATGGTATTTAATTAACTTCCCGAGCCCCTGGAAGCATGAAAATCACTTTAAACATGCTAATTTTAGCTCTAACACTGATGATCCACCTACAAATGTGAACTGACGTTCAAAAATAAAACATTTGAAAACGGACCATTTTCCACATTTCTGAAGCATGACGTAATGGGGGGGTGTTATCTCTTTTGTCGAAAATCAGCCGTTTTTGCTCGAACATTAAATGCCTCCAAATGGTATTTAATTAACTTCCCGAGCCCCTGGAAGCATGAAAATCACTTTAAACATGCTAATTTTAGCTCTAACACTGATGATCCACCTACAAATGTGAACTGACGTTCAAAAATAAAACATTTGAAAACGGACCATTTTCCACATTTCTGAAGCATGACGTAATGGGGGGGGTGTTATGTCTTTTGTCGAAAATCAGTCGTTTTTGCTCGAACATTAAATGCCTCCAAATGGTATTTAATTAACTACCCGAGCCCCTGGAAGCATGAAAATCACTTTAAACATGCTAATTTTAGCTCTAACACTGATGATCCACCTACAAATGTGAACTGACGTTCAAAAATAAAACATTTGAAAACGGACCATTTTCCACATTTCTGAAGCATGACGTAATGGGGGGGTGTTATCTCTTTTGTCGAAAATCAGCCGTTTTTGCTCGGACATTAAATGCCTCCAAATGGTATTTAATTAACTTCCCGAGCCCCTGGAAGCATGAAAATCACTTTAACACCTTGGCTGCTAGCAGTTTTCCCGTCCTGTGCTGGAAATTGATATTTTACTTTATTCATGACGAGCTCAGCTCGTCATCAGCACAGCTCAACCGTGCATCATGACGAGCTGAGCTCGTCATCAGCATCGAAAGGGTTAAACATGCTAATTTTAGCTCGAACACTGATGATCCACCTACAAATGTGAACTGACGTTCAAAAATAAAACATTTGAAAACGAACCATTTTCCACATTTCAGAAGCATGACGTAATGGGGGGGTGTTATCTCTTTTGTCGAAAATCAGCCGTTTTTGCTCGAACATTAAATGCCTCCAAATGGTATTTAATTAACTTCCCGAGCCCCTGGAAGCATGAAAATCACTTTAAACATGCTAATTTTAGCTCTAACACTGATGATCCACCTACAAATGTGAACTGACGTTCAAAAATAAAACATTTGAAAACGGACCATTTTCCACATTTCTGAAGCATGACGTAATGGGGGGGTGTTATCTCTTTTGTCGAAAATCAGCCGTTTTTGCTCGAACATTAAATGCCTCCAAATGGTATTTAATTAACTTCCTGAGCCCCTGGAAGCATGAAAATCACTTTAAACATGCTAATTTTAGCTCTAACACTGATGATCCACCTACAAATGTGAACTGACGTTCAAAAATAAAACATTTGAAAACGGACCATTTTCCACATTTCTGAAGCATGACGTAATGGGGGGGGGTGTTATCTCTTTTGTCGAAAATCAGCCGTTTTTGCTCGAACATTAAATGCCTCCAAATGGTATTTAATTAACTTCCCGAGCCCCTGGAAGCATGAAAATCACTTTAAACATGCTAATTTTAGCTCTAACACTGATGATCCACCTACAAATGTGAACTGACGTTCAAAAATAAAACATTTGAAAACGGACCATTTTCCACATTTCTGAAGCATGACGTAATGGGGGGGGGGTGTTATCTCCTTTGTCGAAAATCAGCCGTTTTTGCTCGAACATTAAATGCCTCCAAATGGTATTTAATTAACTTCCCGAGCCCCTGGAAGCATGAAAATCACTTTAAACATGCTAATTTTAGCTCTAACACTGATGATCCACCTACAAATGTGAACTGACGTTCAAAAATAAAACATTTGAAAACGGACCATTTTCCACATTTCTGAAGCATGACGTAATGGGGGGGTGTTATCTCTTTTGTCGAAAATCAGCCGTTTTTGCTCGAGCATTAAATGCCTCCAAATGGTATTTAATTAACTTCCCGAGCCCCTGGAAGCATGAAAATCAATTTAAACATGCTAATTTTAGCTCTAACACTGATGATCCACCTACAAATGTGAACTGACGTTCAAAAATAAAACATTTGAAAACGGACCATTTTCCACATTTCTGAAGCATGACGGAATGGGGGGGTGTTATCTCTTTTGTCGAAAATCAGCCGTTTTTGATCGAACATTAAATGCCTCCAAATGGTATTTAATTAACTTCCCGGGGTGAAGAAACCCTATTTGAGAACTCAGAGTGAGTAAATTGGCCATTTTCATGCACTTTTAACCATTCCATAAATCTTGTGTTTTTTGCCCCTGGAAGCATGAAAATCACTTTAAACATGCTAATTTTAGCTCTAACACTGATGATCCACCTACAAATGTGAACTGACGTTCAAAAATAAAACATTTGAAAACGGACCATTTTCCACATTTCTGAAGCATGACGTAATGGGGGGGGTGTTATCTCTTTTGTCGAAAATCAGCCGTTTTTGCTCGAACATTAAATGCCTCCAAATGGTATTTAATTAACTTCCCGAGCCCCTGGAAGCATGAAAATCACTTTAAACATGCTAATTTTAGCTCTAACACTGATGATCCACCTACAAATGTGAACTGACGTTCAAAAATAAAACATTTGAAAACGGACCATTTTCCACATTTCTGAAGCATGACGTAATGGGGGGGTGTTATCTCTTTTGTCGAAAATCAGCCGTTTTTGCTCGAACATTAAATGCCTCCAAATGGTATTTAATTAACTTCCCGGGGTGAAGAAACCCTTTTTGAGAACTCAGAGTGAGTAAATTGGCCATTTTCATGCACTTTTAACCATTCCATAAATCTTGCCTTTTGGGCCCCTGGAAGCATGAAAATCACTTTAAACATGCTAATTTTAGCTCTAACACTGATGATCCACCTACAAATGTGAACTGACGTTCAAAAATAAAACATTTGAAAACGGACCATTTTCCACATTTCTGAAGCATGACGTAATGGGGGGGTGTTATCTCTTTTGTCGAAAATCAGCCGTTTTTGCTCGAACATTAAATGCCTCCAAATGGTATTTAATTAACTTCCCGAGCCCCTGGAAGCATGAAAATCACTTAAACATGCTAATTTTAGCTCTTACACTGATGATCCACCTACAAATGTGAACTGACGTTCAAAAATAAAACATTTGAAAACGGACCATTTTCCACATTTCTGAAGCATGACGTAATGGGGGGGTGTTATCTCTTTTGTCGAAAATCAGCCATTTTTGCTCGAACATTAAATGCCTCCAAATGGTATTTATTTCACTTCCCAAGCCCCTGGCAGCATGAAAATCACTTTAAACATGCTAATTTTAGCTCTAACACTGATGATCCACCTACAAATGTGAACTGACGTTCAAAAATAAAACATTTGAAAACGGACCATTTTCCACATTTCTGAAGCATGACGTAATGGGGGGGGTGTTATCTCTTTTGTCGAAAATCAGCCGTTTTTGCTCGAACATTAAATGCCTCCAAATGGTATTTAATTAACTTCCCGAGCCCCTGGAAGCATGAAAATCACTTTAAACATGCTAATTTTAGCTCTAACACTGATGATCTACCTACAAATGTGAACTGACGTTCAAAAATAAAACATTTGAAAACGGACCATTTTCCACATTTCTGAAGCATGATGTAATGGGGGGGTGTTATCTCTTTTGTCGAAAATCAGCCGTTTTTGCTCGAACATTAAATGCCTCCAAATGGTATTTAATTAACTTCCCGGGGTGAAGAAACCCTTTTTGAGAACTCAGAGTGAGTAAATTGGCCATTTTCATGCACTTTTAACCATTCCATAAATCTTGTGTTTTGGGCCCCTGGAAGCATGAAAATCACTTTAAACATGCTAATTTTAGCTCTAACACTGATGATCCACCTACAAATGTGAACTGACGTTCAAAAATAAAACATTTGAAAACGGACCATTTTCCACATTTCTGAAGCATGACGTAATGGGGGGGTGTTATCTCTTTTGTCGAAAATCAGCCGTTTTTGCTCGAACATTAAATGCCTCCAAATGGTATTTAATTAACTTCCCGAGCCCCTGGAAGCATGAAAATCACTTTAAACATGCTAATTTTAGCTCTAACACTGATGATCCACATACAAATGTGAACTGACGTTCAAAAATAAAACATTTGAAAACGGACCATTTTCCACATTTCTGAAGCATGACGTAATGGGGGGGTGTTATCTCTTTTGTCGAAAATCAGCCGTTTTTGCTCGAACATTAAATGCCTCCAAATGGTATTTAATTAACTTCCCGGGGTGAAGAAACCCTTTTTGAGAACTCAGAGTGAGTAAATTGGCCATTTTCATGCACTTTTAACCATTCCATAAATCTTGTGTTTTGGGCCCCTGGAAGCATGAAAATCACTTTAAACATGCTAATTTTAGCTCTAACACTGATGATCCACCTACAAATGTGAACTGACGTTCAAAAATAAAACATTTGAAAACGGACCATTTTCCACATTTCTGAAGCATGACGTAATGGGGGGGTGTTATCTCTTTTGTCGAAAATCAGCCGTTTTTGCTCGAACATTAAATGCCTCCAAATGGTATTTAATTAACTTCCCGAGCCCCTGGAAGCATGAAAATCACTTTAAACATGCTAATTTTAGCTCTAACACTGATGATCCACATACAAATGTGAACTGACGTTCAAAAATAAAACATTTGAAAACGGACCATTTTCCACATTTCTGAAGCATGACGTAATGGGGGGGTGTTATCTCTTTTGTCGAAAATCAGCCGTTTTTGCTCGAACATTAAATGCCTCCAAATGGTATTTATTTCACTTCCCGAGCCCCTGGAAGCATGAAAATCACTTTAAACATGCTAATTTTAGCTCTAACACTGATGATCCACCTACAAATGTGAACTGACGTTCAAAAATAAAACATTTGAAAACGGACCATCTTCCACATTTCTGAAGCATGACGTAATGGGGGGTGTTATCTCTTTTGTCGAAAATCAGCCGTTTTTGCTCGAACATTAAATGCCTCCAAATGGTATTTAATTAACTTCCCGGGGTGAAGAAACCCTTTTTGAGAACTCAGAGTGAGTAAATTGGCCATTTTCATGCACTTTTAACCATTCCATAAATCATGTGTTTTGGGCCCCTGGAAGCATGAAAATCACTTTAAACATGATAATTTTAGCTCTAACACTGATGATCCACCTACAAATGTGAACTGACGTTCAAAAATAAAACATTTGAAAACGGACCATTTTCCACATTTCTGAAGCATGACGTAATGGGGGGGGTGTTATCTCTTTTGTCGAAAATCAGCCGTTTTTGCTCGAACATTAAATGCCTCCAAATGGTATTTAATTAACTTCCCGAGCCCCTGGAAGCATGAAAATCACTTTAAACATGCTAATTTTAGCTCTAACACTGATGATCCACCTACAAATGTGAACTGACGTTCAAAAATAAAACATTTGAAAACGGACCATTTTCCACATTTCTGAAGCATGACGTAATGGGGGGGTGTTATCTCTTTTGTCGAAAATCAGCCGTTTTTGCTCGAACATTAAATGCCTCCAAATGGTATTTAATTAACTTCCCGAGCCCCTGGAAGCATGAAAATCACTTTAAACATGCTAATTTTAGCTCTAACACTGATGATCCACCTACAAATGTGAACTGACGTTCAAAAATAAAACATTTGAAAACGGACCATTTTCCACATTTCTGAAGCATGACGTAATGGGGGGGGTGTTATCTCTTTTGTCGAAAATCAGCCGTTTTTGCTCGAACATTAAATGCCTCCAAATGGTATTTAATTAACTTCCCGAGCCCCTGGAAGCATGAAAATCACTTTAAACATGCTAATTTTAGCTCTAACACTGATGATCCACCTACAAATGTGAACTGACGTTCAAAAATAAAACATTTGAAAACGGACCATTTTCCACATTTCTGAAGCATGACGTAATGGGGGGGTGTTATCTCTTTTGTCGAAAATCAGCCGTTTTTGCTCGAACATTAAATGCCTCCAAATGGTATTTGTTAGAATTGGGGGTCTCTGGTTGGCGCAGGTTTGTACTTGCGACAAGCAGGGACCCTCTCCTCTAAGTCAGGGCAAAGAATTACTCCCAGAAATAACCCCTGCTTACCCGTTAGGTAGTGTGGCGCAAGCAGTCTAGGCTAAACTCTGGAGTACATTGGGTTAAACATTTGCAGCATCACACACAATAAACCAACAACCCACCACACAAGGACACAAGACTGGATTCTTTGTAAAAATATACCTCTTTATATAAACTTTACGCAGGCTTGTAAATACAGTCTTTTCAAGAAATGGTTCCAGTTACTTTCAATAGACCATATATACTCTTCCAGCAGTGCCTTGTAAATACAGTCTTTTTACTTTCTAAAAGTGGTTCCAGTTACTCTTGAAAATGGGCCACAGTTCGTGTTTAGCGTTAAAAGAATTGTTCTTGTGCTTTTGAAAAGGGTTGCGGACTCTTCCCTAGTCCTGGTACGTTCCTCTGGTAAGATTTATGATCAGCCTGGGCCTCTCTGCGCCAACTATCAGACCCGGTCTGCCCAATCTCACGCTTCTAGCGAGATCGGCGGCCGGGGAGTCACTGTCTGCCTGACGAGCGCGCTGCGCGGCTGTCAGGGGAGAGAGCGGGGGCCCGGGGAGCGCTCACAGCGCGACTCCGGGGGCTCGGCTGAGGCAGAGGGCGGTGCGAGCGAGGCGGGACAGGGGCTCGCACCGCGGGACGGGAAACAGTACCTGTGTCTTTCTTGGGGTCGGGTGCAGGCCGGCTCGGCGGTCCACGTCGCGGTGTCTTCCTCCCGGGGTTGGAGCGAGCGGCGGCTCGGCTCTGGCTCGGAGGTTGGCGTTGCGGCGCGGGTCGGGCCGACGGCGACACACCTCAGGTCCTGAAAAAGGGGGCAGAGCCCCGGGTAGCAGCGTGAGGCGCACACAAGCCTCTCAGGTCACAGCAAACACGTGGCAAAGTCCGTTCTTGCGATGCTTCGCAGTTAGGCAGGCGGTAGGGACGGTGATTAGGCCAGCGAGGCTGGGCCTTACGGTGTCACCTGGTGCCGGCCAGTTAGCAGATGCGGTGCTCGGCGGGACGGGGTGCCAAGGGCCTCTTAGGAGGGGCGCAGGGATTCTTTCACGGCGCGCTCCTCTTTCCTTCAGCAGCTGTGTCGATCGGGTTGCTGGCTCACAGCAGCTCCTTCTTCCAGGGGGACAGGGTAGCGCCCACTGTTCCTGGGGCGCTGGTCAGGGGGCAAGTTCCACAGCAAGCCCTTGGAGATCTTTTCAGGAGTTTGGCACAAGTTGAATAAAAGCAAAGTCTTTCAGTCTTTCTTCTCCTGCTCTCCTTCAGCAGCGAGGCACCCACCACAGGCCAGTCTCTTGGGGTCAGAGTCAGTACTTCTCCTTGCAGCTTCCAGGGTCCTCCTCTTCAGGCAGAGCTTCTTCTTTGCGCAAACTGGATCTAATTTACAAGGAGCAGGGCTCCTACTTTTATACCCAGTTTCTTTTGTTCTTACAGGCCAGGGGGGCCTCTGCATAACTGTTCTCAGTCCCTGAGCACTTGTGGTGGGTACTTCTGCTTCTGCATTCAGTGTGAGGGCAGGCACATCAGCCGCTCCCCAGGGGGGCGGAGCCGGCATTGTGAAGACAGGGGCAGCTTGAGCACTTTGTTGACAAGCTTCGGTCCTTCCTGGTCCAGGTGCAGGCTGAGTCATCAGTCGCTCCCCAGGGGGGCGGAGCCAGCATTGTGGCGGCAGAGCACAGCCTGATGCATCATTCAGGGAAACTCCCACCTCCCACTAAGGTGTCATCCTGCTATTCACCCACTGTCCACACCCAGCCCTGTCACTCACACAACTCAGACAGTCAGATACACACAAGAGCAGAGGCGGGCTGAAATGGTTAGGCAAGCAAATGCTAACTTTCTAAAAGTAGCATTTGCAAACCCAGGATATTAAAATAAACTTTACTAAAAGAAATATTTTATTATTCTGAGTTCAGGCATACTAAACATGACTCTCTACCATGTTCCCTGAGCCTGCTGGGATTATAGAGTGTAATAAATTCCAGCAGCCCATTCTGGCCTAAAGGGAGCAGGTAGCCTTACAATAGTGAAAAACGAATTGGGTTGTAATTCACTACTAGGACATGCCACACACATCAGGGCTTGTCCTACCTTACACTTACAATGCACCCTGCCCTCAGGCCTACCATAGGGGTGACTAATATGAAGTTAAGGGAAGGTTTAGGGGCTGGCAAGTGGGTGCACTTGCCCAGCCAGCATGACAGTACCAGACTGCACACAGGTTCTGCAATGGCAGACCCTAGACACATTTTAAGGCTGCTTCTGTGGGTGGCGCAACCAGCGCTGCAGGCCCACTAGCAGTATTGGCACTTACAAGCCCTGGCACTCCTGGTGCACTTTACTAGGGACTAACAGTAAATCCAATGAACCAATCATAGACATCAATCACATGTACAATTTTCAGTAGGAAGAGCATATGCACTTTACCACTGGTCAGCAGTGGTAAAGTGCCCAGAGTCATTAAACCAAACAAAATAGGTCAGAGAGAGTATTGGAGGAAGGCAAAAAGTTTAGGGATAACCCTGCCAAGAGGCCCAGGTCCAACAGTATTTAATTAACTTCCCGAGCCCCTGGAAGCATGAAAATCACTTTAACACCTTGGCTGCTAGCAGTTTTCCCGTCCTGTGCTGGAAATTGATATTTTACTTTATTCATGACGAGCTCAGCTCGTCATCAGCACAGCTCAACCGTGCATCATGACGAGCTGAGCTCGTCATCAGCATCGAAAGGGTTAAACATGCTAATTTTAGCTCGAACACTGATGATCCACCTACAAATGTGAACTGACGTTCAAAAATAAAACATTTGAAAACGAACCATTTTCCACATTTCAGAAGCATGACGTAATGGGGGGGTGTTATCTCTTTTGTCGAAAATCAGCCGTTTTTGCTCGAACATTAAATGCCTCCAAATGGTATTTAATTAACTTCCCGAGCCC
This sequence comes from Lissotriton vulgaris, assembly GCF_964263255.1. Taxonomy (NCBI): domain Eukaryota; kingdom Metazoa; phylum Chordata; class Amphibia; order Caudata; family Salamandridae; genus Lissotriton; species Lissotriton vulgaris. The sequence goes on from NW_028253316.1 coordinate 627,647, forward strand.
CTGGAAGCATGAAAATCACTTTAAACATGCTAATTTTAGCTCTAACACTGATGATCCACCTACAAATGTGAACTGACGTTCAAAAATAAAACATTTGAAAATGGACCATTTTCCACATTTCTGAAGCATGACGTAATGGGGGGTTGTTATCTCTTTTGTCGAAAATCAGCCGTTTTTGCTCGAACATTAAATGCCTCCAAATGGTATTTAATTAACTTCCTGAGCCCCTGGAAGCATGAAAATCACTTTAAACATGCTAATTTTAGCTCTAACACTGATGATCCACCTACAAATGTGAACTGACGTTCAAAAATAAAACATTTGAAAACGGACCATTTTCCACATTTCTGAAGCATGACGTAATGGGGGGGGTGTTATCTCTTTTGTCGAAAATCAGCCGTTTTTGCTCGAACATTAAATGCCTCCAAATGGTATTTAATTAACTTCCCGAGCCCCTGGAAGCATGAAAATCACTTTAAACATGCTAATTTTAGCTCTAACACTGATGATCCACCTACAAATGTGAACTGACGTTCAAAAATAAAACATTTGAAAACGGACCATTTTCCACATTTCTGAAGCATGACGTAATGGGGGGGGGGTGTTATCTCTTTTGTCGAAAATCAGCCGTTTTTGCTCGAACATTAAATGCCTCCAAATGGTATTTAATTAACTTCCCGAGCCCCTGGAAGCATGAAAATCACTTTAAACATGCTAATTTTAGCTCTAACACTGATGATCCACCTACAAATGTGAACTGACGTTCAAAAATAAAACATTTGAAAACGGACCATTTTCCACATTTCTGAAGCATGACGTAATGGGGGGGTGTTATCTCTTTTGTCGAAAATCAGCCGTTTTTGCTCGAGCATTAAATGCCTCCAAATGGTATTTAATTAACTTCCCGAGCCCCTGGAAGCATGAAAATCAATTTAAACATGCTAATTTTAGCTCAAACACTGATGATCCACCTACAAATGTGAACTGACGTTCAAAAATAAAACATTTGAAAACGGACCATTTTCCACATTTCTGAAGCATGACGGAATGGGGGGGTGTTATCTCTTTTGTCGAAAATCAGCCGTTTTTGATCGAACATTAAATGCCTCCAAATGGTATTTAATTAACTTCCCGGGGTGAAGAAACCCTATTTGAGAACTCAGAGTGAGTAAATTGGCCATTTTCATGCACTTTTAACCATTCCATAAATCTTGTGTTTTTTGCCCCTGGAAGCATGAAAATCACTTTAAACATGCTAATTTTAGCTCTAACACTGATGATCCACCTACAAATGTGAACTGACGTTCAAAAATAAAACATTTGAAAACGGACCATTTTCCACATTTCTGAAGCATGACGTAATGGGGGGGTGTTATCTCTTTTGTCGAAAATCAGCCGTTTTTGCTCGAACATTAAAAGCCTCCAAATGGTATTTAATTAACTTCCCGAGCCCCTGGAAGCATGAAAATCACTTTAAACATGCTAATTTTAGCTCTAACACTGATGATCCACCTACAAATGTGAACTGACGTTCAAAAATAAAACATTTGAAAACGGACCATTTTCCACATTTCTGAAGCATGACGTAATGGGGGGGTGTTATCTCTTTTGTCGAAAATCAGCCGTTTTTGCTCGAACATTAAATGCCTCCAAATGGTATTTATTTCACTTCCCGAGCCCCTGGAAGCATGAAAATCACTTTAAACATGCTAATTTTAGCTCTAACACTGATGATCCACCTACAAATGTGAACTGACGTTCAAAAATAAAACATTTGAAAACGGACCATTTTCCACATTTCTGAAGCATGACGTAATGGGGGGGTGTTATCTCTTTTGTCGAAAATCAGCCGTTTTTGCTCGAACATTAAATGCCTCCAAATGGTATTTATTTCACTTCCCGAGCCCCTGGAAGCATGAAAATCACTTTAAACATGCTAATTTTAGCTCTAACACTGATGATCCACCTACAAATGTGAACTGACGTTCAAAAATAAAACATTTGAAAACGGACCATCTTCCACATTTCTGAAGCATGACGTAATGGGGGGTGTTATCTCTTTTGTCGAAAATCAGCCGTTTTTGCTCGAACATTAAATGCCTCCAAATGGTATTTAATTAACTTCCCGGGGTGAAGAAACCCTTTTTGAGAACTCAGAGTGAGTAAATTGGCCATTTTCATGCACTTTTAACCATTCCATAAATCATGTGTTTTGGGCCCCTGGAAGCATGAAAATCACTTTAAACATGATAATTTTAGCTCTAACACTGATGATCCACCTACAAATGTGAACTGACGTTCAAAAATAAAACATTTGAAAACGGACCATTTTCCACATTTCTGAAGCATGACGTAATGGGGGGGGTGTTATCTCTTTTGTCGAAAATCAGCCGTTTTTGCTCGAACATTAAATGCCTCCAAATGGTATTTAATTAACTTCCCGAGCCCCTGGAAGCATGAAAATCACTTTAAACATGCTAATTTTAGCTCTAACACTGATGATCCACCTACAAATGTGAACTGACGTTCAAAAATAAAACATTTGAAAACGGACCATTTTCCACATTTCTGAAGCATGACGTAATGGGGGGGTGTTATCTCTTTTGTCGAAAATCAGCCGTTTTTGCTCGAACATTAAATGCCTCCAAATGGTATTTAATTAACTTCCCGAGCCCCTGGAAGCATGAAAATCACTTTAAACATGCTAATTTTAGCTCTAACACTGATGATCCACCTACAAATGTGAACTGACGTTCAAAAATAAAACATTTGAAAACGGACCATTTTCCACATTTCTGAAGCATGACGTAATGGGGGGGGTGTTATCTCTTTTGTCGAAAATCAGCCGTTTTTGCTCGAACATTAAATGCCTCCAAATGGTATTTAATTAACTACCCGAGCCCCTGGAAGCATGAAAATCACTTTAAACATGCTAATTTTAGCTCTAACACTGATGATCCACCTACAAATGTGAACTGACGTTCAAAAATAAAACATTTGAAAACGGACCATTTTCCACATTTCTGAAGCATGACGTAATGGGGGGGTGTTATCTCTTTTGTCGAAAATCAGCCGTTTTTGCTCGAACATTAAATGCCTCCAAATGGTATTTAATTAACTTCCCGAGCCCCTGGAAGCATGAAAATCACTTTAACACCTTGGCTGCTAGCAGTTTTCCCGTCCTGTGCTGGAAATTGATATTTTACTTTATTCATGACGAGCTCAGCTCGTCATCAGCACAGCTCAACCGTGCATCATGACGAGCTGAGCTCGTCATCAGCATCGAAAGGGTTAAACATGCTAATTTTAGCTCGAACACTGATGATCCACCTACAAATGTGAACTGACGTTCAAAAATAAAACATTTGAAAACGAACCATTTTCCACATTTCAGAAGCATGACGTAATGGGGGGGTGTTATCTCTTTTGTCGAAAATCAGCCGTTTTTGCTCGAACATTAAATGCCTCCAAATGGTATTTAATTAACTTCCCGAGCCCCTGGAAGCATGAAAATCACTTTAAACATGCTAATTTTAGCTCTAACACTGATGATCCACCTACAAATGTGAACTGACGTTCAAAAATAAAACATTTGAAAACGGACCATTTTCCACATTTCTGAAGCATGACGTAATGGGGGGGTGTTATCTCTTTTGTCGAAAATCAGCCGTTTTTGCTCGAACATTAAATGCCTCCAAATGGTATTTAATTAACTTCCTGAGCCCCTGGAAGCATGAAAATCACTTTAAACATGCTAATTTTAGCTCTAACACTGATGATCCACCTACAAATGTGAACTGACGTTCAAAAATAAAACATTTGAAAACGGACCATTTTCCACATTTCTGAAGCATGACGTAATGGGGGGGGGTGTTATCTCTTTTGTCGAAAATCAGCCGTTTTTGCTCGAACATTAAATGCCTCCAAATGGTATTTAATTAACTTCCCGAGCCCCTGGAAGCATGAAAATCACTTTAAACATGCTAATTTTAGCTCTAACACTGATGATCCACCTACAAATGTGAACTGACGTTCAAAAATAAAACATTTGAAAACGGACCATTTTCCACATTTCTGAAGCATGACGTAATGGGGGGGGGGTGTTATCTCTTTTGTCGAAAATCAGCCGTTTTTGCTCGAACATTAAATGCCTCCAAATGGTATTTAATTAACTTCCCGAGCCCCTGGAAGCATGAAAATCACTTTAAACATGCTAATTTTAGCTCTAACACTGATGATCCACCTACAAATGTGAACTGATGTTCAAAAATAAAACATTTGAAAACGGACCATTTTCCACATTTCTGAAGCATGACGTAATGGGGGGGTGTTATCTCTTTTGTCGAAAATCAGCCGTTTTTGCTCGAGCATTAAATGCCTCCAAATGGTATTTAATTAACTTCCCGAGCCCCTGGAAGCATGAAAATCAATTTAAACATGCTAATTTTAGCTCTAACACTGATGATCCACCTACAAATGTGAACTGACGTTCAAAAATAAAACATTTGAAAACGGACCATTTTCCACATTTCTGAAGCAGGACGGAATGGGGGGGTGTTATCTCTTTTGTCGAAAATCAGCCGTTTTTGATCGAACATTAAATGCCTCCAAATGGTATTTAATTAACTTCCCGGGGTGAAGAAACCCTATTTGAGAACTCAGAGTGAGTAAATTGGCCATTTTCATGCACTTTTAACCATTCCATAAATCTTGTGTTTTTTGCCCCTGGAAGCATGAAAATCACTTTAAACATGCTAATTTTAGCTCTAACACTGATGATCCACCTACAAATGTGAACTGACGTTCAAAAATAAAACATTTGAAAACGGACCATTTTCCACATTTCTGAAGCATGACGTAATGGGGGGGGTGTTATCTCTTTTGTCGAAAATCAGCCGTTTTTGCTCGAACATTAAATGCCTCCAAATGGTATTTAATTAACTTCCCGAGCCCCTGGAAGCATGAAAATCACTTTAAACATGCTAATTTTAGCTCTAACACTGATGATCCACCTACAAATGTGAACTGACGTTCAAAAATAAAACATTTGAAAACGGACCATTTTCCACATTTCTGAAGCATCACGTAATGGGGGGGTGTTATCTCTTTTGTCGAAAATCAGCCGTTTTTGCTCGAACATTAAATGCCTCCAAATGGTATTTAATTAACTTCCCGGGGTGAAGAAACCCTTTTTGAGAACTCAGAGTGAGTAAATTGGCCATTTTCATGCACTTTTAACCATTCCATAAATCATGTGTTTTGGGCCCCTGGAAGCATGAAAATCACTTTAAACATGATAATTTTAGCTCTAACACTGATGATCCACCTACAAATGTGAACTGACGTTCAAAAATAAAACATTTGAAAACGGACCATTTTCCACATTTCTGAAGCATGACGTAATGGGGGGGGTGTTATCTCTTTTGTCGAAAATCAGCCGTTTTTGCTCGAACATTAAATGCCTCCAAATGGTATTTAATTAACTTCCCGAGCCCCTGGAAGCATGAAAATCACTTTAAACATGCTAATTTTAGCTCTAACACTGATGATCCACCTACAAATGTGAACTGACGTTCAAAAATAAAACATTTGAAAACGGACCATTTTCCACATTTCTGAAGCATGACGTAATGGGGGGGTGTTATCTCTTTTGTCGAAAATCAGCCGTTTTTGCTCGAACATTAAATGCCTCCAAATGGTATTTAATTAACTTCCCGAGCCCCTGGAAGCATGAAAATCACTTTAAACATGCTAATTTTAGCTCTAACACTGATGATCCACCTACAAATGTGAACTGACGTTCAAAAATAAAACATTTGAAAACGGACCATTTTCCACATTTCTGAAGCATGACGTAATGGGGGGGGTGTTATCTCTTTTGTCGAAAATCAGCCGTTTTTGCTCGAACATTAAATGCCTCCAAATGGTATTTAATTAACTTCCAGAGCCCCTGGAAGCATGAAAATCACTTTAAACATGCTAATTTTAGCTCTAACACTGATGATCCACCTACAAATGTGAACTGACGTTCAAAAATAAAACATTTGAAAACGGACCATTTTCCACATTTCTGAAGCATGACGTAATGGGGGGGTGTTATCTCTTTTGTCGAAAATCAGCCGTTTTTGCTCGAACATTAAATGCCTCCAAATGGTATTTAATTAACTTCCCGAGCCCCTGGAAGCATGAAAATCACTTTAACACCTTGGCTGCTATCAGTTTTCCCGTCCTGTGCTGGAAATTGATATTTTACTTTATTCATGACGAGCTCAGCTCGTCATCAGCACAGCTCAACCGTGCATCATGACGAGCTGAGCTCGTCATCAGCATCGAAAGGGTTAAACATGCTAATTTTAGCTCGAACACTGATGATCCACCTACAAATGTGAACTGACGTTCAAAAATAAAACATTTGAAAACGAACCATTTTCCACATTTCAGAAGCATGACGTAATGGGGGGGTGTTATCTCTTTTGTCGAAAATCAGCCGTTTTTGCTCGAACATTAAATGCCTCCAAATGGTATTTAATTAACTTCCCGAGCCCCTGGAAGCATGAAAATCACTTTAAACATGCTAATTTTAGCTCTAACACTGATGATCCACCTACAAATGTGAACTGACGTTCAAAAATAAAACATTTGAAAACGGACCATTTTCCACATTTCTGAAGCATGACGTAATGGGGGGGTGTTATCTCTTTTGTCGAAAATCAGCCGTTTTTGCTCGAACATTAAATGCCTCCAAATGGTATTTAATTAACTTCCTGAGCCCCTGGAAGCATGAAAATCACTTTAAACATGCTAATTTTAGCTCTAACACTGATGATCCACCTACAAATGTGAACTGACGTTCAAAAATAAAACATTTGAAAACGGACCATTTTCCACATTTCTGAAGCATGACGTAATGGGGGGGGGTGTTATCTCTTTTGTCGAAAATCAGCCGTTTTTGCTCGAACATTAAATGCCTCCAAATGGTATTTAATTAACTTCCCGAGCCCCTGGAAGCATGAAAATCACTTTAAACATGCTAATTTTAGCTCTAACACTGATGATCCACCTACAAATGTGAACTGACGTTCAAAAATAAAACATTTGAAAACGGACCATTTTCCACATTTCTGAAGCATGACGTAATGGGGGGGGGTGTTATCTCTTTTGTCGAAAATCAGCCGTTTTTGCTCGAACATTAAATGCCTCCAAATGGTATTTAATTAACTTCCCGAGCCCCTGGAAGCATGAAAATCACTTTAAACATGCTAATTTTAGCTCTAACACTGATGATCCACCTACAAATGTGAACTGACGTTCAAAAATAAAACATTTGAAAACGGACCATTTTCCACATTTCTGAAGCATGACGTAATGGGGGGGTGTTATCTCTTTTGTCGAAAATCAGCCGTTTTTGCTCGAGCATTAAATGCCTCCAAATGGTATTTAATTAACTTCCCGAGCCCCTGGAAGCATGAAAATCAATTTAAACATGCTAATTTTAGCTCTAACACTGATGATCCACCTACAAATGTGAACTGACGTTCAAAAATAAAACATTTGAAAACGGACCATTTTCCACATTTCTGAAGCATGACGGAATGGGGGGGTGTTATCTCTTTTGTCGAAAATCAGCCGTTTTTGATCGAACATTAAATGCCTCCAAATGGTATTTAATTAACTTCCCGGGGTGAAGAAACCCTATTTGAGAACTCAGAGTGAGTAATTTGGCCATTTTCATGCACTTTTAACCATTCCATAAATCTTGTGTTTTTTGCCCCTGGAAGCATGAAAATCACTTTAAACATGCTAATTTTAGCTCTAACACTGATGATCCACCTACAAATGTGAACTGACGTTCAAAAATAAAACATTTGAAAACGGACCATTTTCCACATTTCTGAAGCATGACGTAATGGGGGGGTGTTATCTCTTTTGTCGAAAATCAGCCGTTTTTGCTCGAACATTAAAAGCCTCCAAATGGTATTTAATTAACTTCCCGAGCCCCTGGAAGCATGAAAATCACTTTAAACATGCTAATTTTAGCTCTAACACTGATGATCCACCTACAAATGTGAACTGACGTTCAAAAATAAAACATTTGAAAACGGACCATTTTCCACATTTCTGAAGCATGACGTAATGGGGGGGTGTTATCTCTTTTGTCGAAAATCAGCCGTTTTTGCTCGAACATTAAATGCCTCCAAATGGTATTTATTTCACTTCCCGAGCCCCTGGAAGCATGAAAATCACTTTAAACATGCTAATTTTAGCTCTAACACTGATGATCCACCTACAAATGTGAACTGACGTTCAAAAATAAAACATTTGAAAACGGACCATTTTCCACATTTCTGAAGCATGACGTAATGGGGGGGTGTTATCTCTTTTGTCGAAAATCAGCCGTTTTTGCTCGAACATTAAATGCCTCCAAATGGTATTTATTTCACTTCCCGAGCCCCTGGAAGCATGAAAATCACTTTAAACATGCTAATTTTAGCTCTAACACTGATGATCCACCTACAAATGTGAACTGACGTTCAAAAATAAAACATTTGAAAACGGACCATCTTCCACATTTCTGAAGCATGACGTAATGGGGGGTGTTATCTCTTTTGTCGAAAATCAGCCGTTTTTGCTCGAACATTAAATGCCTCCAAATGGTATTTAATTAACTTCCCGGGGTGAAGAAACCCTTTTTGAGAACTCAGAGTGAGTAAATTGGCCATTTTCATGCACTTTTAACCATTCCATAAATCATGTGTTTTGGGCCCCTGGAAGCATGAAAATCACTTTAAACATGATAATTTTAGCTCTAACACTGATGATCCACCTACAAATGTGAACTGACGTTCAAAAATAAAACATTTGAAAACGGACCATTTTCCACATTTCTGAAGCATGACGTAATGGGGGGGGTGTTATCTCTTTTGTCGAAAATCAGCAGTTTTTGCTCGAACATTAAATGCCTCCAAATGGTATTTAATTAACTTCCCGAGCCCCTGGAAGCATGAAAATCACTTTAAACATGCTAATTTTAGCTCTAACACTGATGATCCACCTACAAATGTGAACTGACGTTCAAAAATAAAACATTTGAAAACGGACCATTTTCCACATTTCTGAAGCATGACGTAATGGGGGGGTGTTATCTCTTTTGTCGAAAATCAGCCGTTTTTGCTCGAACATTAAATGCCTCCAAATGGTATTTAATTAACTTCCCGAGCCCCTGGAAGCATGAAAATCACTTTAAACATGCTAATTTTAGCTCTAACACTGATGATCCACCTACAAATGTGAACTGACGTTCAAAAATAAAACATTTGAAAACGGACCATTTTCCACATTTCTGAAGCATGACGTAATGGGGGGGGTGTTATCTCTTTTGTCGAAAATCAGCCGTTTTTGCTCGAACATTAAATGCCTCCAAATGGTATTTAATTAACTTCCCGAGCCCCTGGAAGCATGAAAATCACTTTAAACATGCTAATTTTAGCTCTAACACTGATGATCCACCTACAAATGTGAACTGACGTTCAAAAATAAAACATTTGAAAACGGACCATTTTCCACATTTCTGAAGCATGACGTAATGGGGGGGTGTTATCTCTTTTGTCGAAAATCAGCCGTTTTTGCTCGAACATTAAATGCCTCCAAATGGTATTTAATTAACTTCCCGAGCCCCTGGAAGCATGAAAATCACTTTAACACCTTGGCTGCTAGCAGTTTTCCCGTCCTGTGCTGGAAATTGATATTTTACTTTATTCATGACGAGCTCAGCTCGTCATCAGCACAGCTCAACCGTGCATCATGACGAGCTGAGCTCGTCATCAGCATCGAAAGGGTTAAACATGCTAATTTTAGCTCGAACACTGATGATCCACCTACAAATGTGAACTGACGTTCAAAAATAAAACATTTGAAAACGAACCATTTTCCACATTTCAGAAGCATGACGTAATGGGGGGGTGTTATCTCTTTTGTCGAAAATCAGCCGTTTTTGCTCGAACATTAAATGCCTCCAAATGGTATTTAATTAACTTCCCGAGCCCCTGGAAGCATGAAAATCACTTTAAACATGCTAATTTTAGCTCTAACACTGATGATCCACCTACAAATGTGAACTGACGTTCAAAAATAAAACATTTGAAAACGGACCATTTTCCACATTTCTGAAGCATGACGTAATGGGGGGGTGTTATCTCTTTTGTCGAAAATCAGCCGTTTTTGCTCGAACATTAAATGCCTCCAAATGGTATTTAATTAACTTCCTGAGCCCCTGGAAGCATGAAAATCACTTTAAACATGCTAATTTTAGCTCTAACACTGATGATCCACCTACAAATGTGAACTGACGTTCAAAAATAAAACATTTGAAAACGGACCATTTTCCACATTTCTGAAGCATGACGTAATGGGGGGGGGTGTTATCTCTTTTGTCGAAAATCAGCCGTTTTTGCTCGAACATTAAATGCCTCCAAATGGTATTTAATTAACTTCCCGAGCCCCTGGAAGCATGAAAATCACTTTAAACATGCTAATTTTAGCTCTAACACTGATGATCCACCTACAAATGTGAACTGACGTTCAAAAATAAAACATTTGAAAACGGACCATTTTCCACATTTCTGAAGCATGACGTAATGGGGGGGGGTGTTATCTCTTTTGTCGAAAATCAGCCGTTTTTGCTCGAACATTAAATGCCTCCAAATGGTATTTAATTAACTTCCCGAGCCCCTGGAAGCATGAAAATCACTTTAAACATGCTAATTTTAGCTCTAACACTGATGATCCACCTACAAATGTGAACTGACGTTCAAAAATAAAACATTTGAAAACGGACCATTTTCCACATTTCTGAAGCATGACGTAATGGGGGGGTGTTATCTCTTTTGTCGAAAATCAGCCGTTTTTGCTCGAGCATTAAATGCCTCCAAATGGTATTTAATTAACTTCCCGAGCCCCTGGAAGCATGAAAATCAATTTAAACATGCTAATTTTAGCTCTAACACTGATGATCCACCTACAAATGTGAACTGACGTTCAAAAATAAAACATTTGAAAACGGACCATTTTCCACATTTCTGAAGCATGACGGAATGGGGGGGTGTTATCTCTTTTGTCGAAAATCAGCCGTTTTTGATCGAACATTAAATGCCTCCAAATGGTATTTAATTAACTTCCCGGGGTGAAGAAACCCTATTTGAGAACTCAGAGTGAGTAATTTGGCCATTTTCATGCACTTTTAACCATTCCATAAATCTTGTGTTTTTTGCCCCTGGAAGCATGAAAATCACTTTAAACATGCTAATTTTAGCTCTAACACTGATGATCCACCTACAAATGTGAACTGACGTTCAAAAATAAAACATTTGAAAACGGACCATTTTCCACATTTCTGAAGCATGACGTAATGGGGGGGTGTTATCTCTTTTGTCGAAAATCAGCCGTTTTTGCTCGAACATTAAAAGCCTCCAAATGGTATTTAATTAACTTCCCGAGCCCCTGGAAGCATGAAAATCACTTTAAACATGCTAATTTTAGCTCTAACACTGATGATCCACCTACAAATGTGAACTGACGTTCAAAAATAAAACATTTGAAAACGGACCATTTTCCACATTTCTGAAGCATGACGTAATGGGGGGGTGTTATCTCTTTTGTCGAAAATCAGCCGTTTTTGCTCGAACATTAAATGCCTCCAAATGGTATTTATTTCACTTCCCGAGCCCCTGGAAGCATGAAAATCACTTTAAACATGCTAATTTTAGCTCTAACACTGATGATCCACCTACAAATGTGAACTGACGTTCAAAAATAAAACATTTGAAAACGGACCATTTTCCACATTTCTGAAGCATGACGTAATGGGGGGGTGTTATCTCTTTTGTCGAAAATCAGCCGTTTTTGCTCGAACATTAAATGCCTCCAAATGGTATTTATTTCACTTCCCGAGCCCCTGGAAGCATGAAAATCACTTTAAACATGCTAATTTTAGCTCTAACACTGATGATCCACCTACAAATGTGAACTGACGTTCAAAAATAAAACATTTGAAAACGGACCATCTTCCACATTTCTGAAGCATGACGTAATGGGGGGTGTTATCTCTTTTGTCGAAAATCAGCCGTTTTTGCTCGAACATTAAATGCCTCCAAATGGTATTTAATTAACTTCCCGGGGTGAAGAAACCCTTTTTGAGAACTCAGAGTGAGTAAATTGGCCATTTTCATGCACTTTTAACCATTCCATAAATCATGTGTTTTGGGCCCCTGGAAGCATGAAAATCACTTTAAACATGATAATTTTAGCTCTAACACTGATGATCCACCTACAAATGTGAACTGACGTTCAAAAATAAAACATTTGAAAACGGACCATTTTCCACATTTCTGAAGCATGACGTAATGGGGGGGGTGTTATCTCTTTTGTCGAAAATCAGCAGTTTTTGCTCGAACATTAAATGCCTCCAAATGGTATTTAATTAACTTCCCGAGCCCCTGGAAGCATGAAAATCACTTTAAACATGCTAATTTTAGCTCTAACACTGATGATCCACCTACAAATGTGAACTGACGTTCAAAAATAAAACATTTGAAAACGGACCATTTTCCACATTTCTGAAGCATGACGTAATGGGGGGGTGTTATCTCTTTTGTCGAAAATCAGCCGTTTTTGCTCGAACATTAAATGCCTCCAAATGGTATTTAATTAACTTCCCGAGCCCCTGGAAGCATGAAAATCACTTTAAACATGCTAATTTTAGCTCTAACACTGATGATCCACCTACAAATGTGAACTGACGTTCAAAAATAAAACATTTGAAAACGGACCATTTTCCACATTTCTGAAGCATGACGTAATGGGGGGGGTGTTATCTCTTTTGTCGAAAATCAGCCGTTTTTGCTCGAACATTAAATGCCTCCAAATGGTATTTAATTAACTTCCCGAGCCCCTGGAAGCATGAAAATCACTTTAAACATGCTAATTTTAGCTCTAACACTGATGATCCACCTACAAATGTGAACTGACGTTCAAAAATAAAACATTTGAAAACGGACCATTTTCCACATTTCTGAAGCATGACGTAATGGGGGGGTGTTATCTCTTTTGTCGAAAATCAGCCGTTTTTGCTCGAACATTAAATGCCTCCAAATGGTATTTAATTAACTTCCCGAGCCCCTGGAAGCATGAAAATCACTTTAACACCTTGGCTGCTAGCAGTTTTCCCGTCCTGTGCTGGAAATTGATATTTTACTTTATTCATGACGAGCTCAGCTCGTCATCAGCACAGCTCAACCGTGCATCATGACGAGCTGAGCTCGTCATCAGCATCGAAAGGGTTAAACATGCTAATTTTAGCTCGAACACTGATGATCCACCTACAAATGTGAACTGACGTTCAAAAATAAAACATTTGAAAACGAACCATTTTCCACATTTCAGAAGCATGACGTAATGGGGGGGTGTTATCTCTTTTGTCGAAAATCAGCCGTTTTTGCTCGAACATTAAATGCCTTCAAATGGTATTTAATTAACTTCCCGAGCCCCTGGAAGCATGAAAATCACTTTAAACATGCTAATTTTAGCTCTAACACTGATGATCCACCTACAAATGTGAACTGACGTTCAAAAATAAAACATTTGAAAACGGACCATTTTCCACATTTCTGAAGCATGACGTAATGGGGGGGTGTTATCTCTTTTGTCGAAAATCAGCCGTTTTTGCTCGAACATTAAATGCCTCCAAATGGTATTTAATTAACTTCCTGAGCCCCTGGAAGCATGAAAATCACTTTAAACATGCTAATTTTAGCTCTAACACTGATGATCCACCTACAAATGTGAACTGACGTTCAAAAATAAAACATTTGAAAACGGACCATTTTCCACATTTCTGAAGCATGACGTAATGGGGGGGGGTGTTATCTCTTTTGTCGAAAATCAGCCGTTTTTGCTCGAACATTAAATGCCTCCAAATGGTATTTAATTAACTTCCCGAGCCCCTGGAAGCATGAAAATCACTTTAAACATGCTAATTTTAGCTCTAACACTGATGATCCACCTACAAATGTGAACTGACGTTCAAAAATAAAACATTTGAAAACGGACCATTTTCCACATTTCTGAAGCATGACGTAATGGGGGGGGGGTGTTATCTCTTTTGTCGAAAATCAGCCGTTTTTGCTCGAACATTAAATGCCTCCAAATGGTATTTAATTAACTTCCCGAGCCCCTGGAAGCATGAAAATCACTTTAAACATGCTAATTTTAGCTCTAACACTGATGATCCACCTACAAATGTGAACTGACGTTCAAAAATAAAACATTTGAAAACGGACCATTTTCCACATTTCTGAAGCATGACGTAATGGGGGGGTGTTATCTCTTTTGTCGAAAATCAGCCGTTTTTGCTCGAGCATTAAATGCCTCCAAATGGTATTTAATTAACTTCCCGAGCCCCTGGAAGCATGAAAATCAATTTAAACATGCTAATTTTAGCTCTAACACTGATGATCCACCTACAAATGTGAACTGACGTTCAAAAATAAAACATTTGAAAACGGACCATTTTCCACATTTCTGAAGCATGACGGAATGGGGGGGTGTTATCTCTTTTGTCGAAAATCAGCCGTTTTTGATCGAACATTAAATGCCTCCAAATGGTATTTAATTAACTTCCCGGGGTGAAGAAACCCTATTTGAGAACTCAGAGTGAGTAAATTGGCCATTTTCATGCACTTTTAACCATTCCATAAATCTTGTGTTTTTTGCCCCTGGAAGCATGAAAATCACTTTAAACATGCTAATTTTAGCTCTAACACTGATGATCCACCTACAAATGTGAACTGACGTTCAAAAATAAAACATTTGAAAACGGACCATTTTCCACATTTCTGAAGCATGACGTAATGGGGGGGTGTTATCTCTTTTGTCGAAAATCAGCCGTTTTTGCTCGAACATTAAAAGCCTCCAAATGGTATTTAATTAACTTCCCGAGCCCCTGGAAGCATGAAAATCACTTTAAACATGCTAATTTTAGCTCTAACACTGATGATCCACCTACAAATGTGAACTGACGTTCAAAAATAAAACATTTGAAAACGGACCATTTTCCACATTTCTGAAGCATGACGTAATGGGGGGGTGTTATCTCTTTTGTCGAAAATCAGCCGTTTTTGCTCGAACATTAAATGAATCCAAATGGTATTTAATTAACTTCCCGGGGTGAAGAAACTCTTTTTGAGAACTCAGAGTGAGTAAATTGGCCATTTTCATGCACTTTTAACCATTCCATAAATCTTGTGTTTTGGGCCCCTGGAAGCATGAAAATCACTTCAAACATGCTAATTTTAGCTCTAACACTGATGATCCACCTACAAATGTGAACTGACGTTCAAAAATAAAACATTTGAAAACGGACCATTTTCCACATTTCTGAAGCATGACGTAATGGGGGGGTGTTATCTCTTTTGTCGAAAATCAGCCGTTTTTGCTCGCACATTAAATGCCTCCAAATGGTATTTAATTAACTTCCCGAGCCCCTGGAAGCATGAAAATCACTTTAAACATGCTAATTTTAGCTCTAACACTGATGATCCACCTACAAATGTGAACTGACGTTCAAAAATAAAACATTTGAAAACGGACCATTTTCCACATTTCTGAAGCATGACGTAATGGGGGGGTGTTATCTCTTTTGTCGAAAATCAGCCGTTTTTGCTCGAACATTAAATGCCTCCAAATGGTATTTAATTAACTTCCCGGGGTGAAGAAACCCTTTTTGAGAACTCAGAGTGAGTAAATTGGCCATTTTCATGCACTTTTAACCATTCCATAAATCTTGCCTTTTGGGCCCCTGGAAGCATGAAAATCACTTTAAACATGCTAATTTTAGCTCTAACACTGATGATCCACCTACAAATGTGAACTGACGTTCAAAAATAAAACATTTGAAAACGGACCATTTTCCACATTTCTGAAGCATGACGTAATGGGGGGGTGTTATCTCTTTTGTCGAAAATCAGCCGTTTTTGCTCGAACATTAAATGCCTCCAAATGGTATTTAATTAACTTCCCGAGCCCCTGGAAGCATGAAAATCACTTTAAACATGCTAATTTTAGCTCTAACACTGATGATCCACCTACAAATGTGAACTGACGTTCAAAAATAAAACATTTGAAAACGGACCATTTTCCACATTTCTGAAGCATGACGTAATGGGGGGGTGTTATCTCTTTTGTCGAAAATCAGCCGTTTTTGCTCGAGCATTAAATGCCTCCAAATGGTATTTAATTAACTTCCCGAGCCCCTGGAAGCATGAAAATCAATTTAAACATGCTAATTTTAGCTCTAACACTGATGATCCACCTACAAATGTGAACTGACGTTCAAAAATAAAACATTTGAAAACGGACCATTTTCCACATTTCTGAAGCAGGACGGAATGGGGGGGTGTTATCTCTTTTGTCGAAAATCAGCCGTTTTTGATCGAACATTAAATGCCTCCAAATGGTATTTAATTAACTTCCCGGGGTGAAGAAACCCTATTTGAGAACTCAGAGTGAGTAAATTGGCCATTTTCATGCACTTTTAACCATTCCATAAATCTTGTGTTTTTTGCCCCTGGAAGCATGAAAATCACTTTAAACATGCTAATTTTAGCTCTAACACCGATGATCCACCTACAAATGTGAACTGACGTTCAAAAATAAAACATTTGAAAACGGACCATTTTCCACATTTCTGAAGCATGACGTAATGGGGGGGGTGTTATCTCTTTTGTCGAAAATCAGCCGTTTTTGCTCGAACATTAAATGCCTCCAAATGGTATTTAATTAACTTCCCGAGCCCCTGGAAGCATGAAAATCACTTTAAACATGCTAATTTTAGCTCTAACACTGATGATCCACCTACAAATGTGAACTGACGTTCAAAAATAAAACATTTGAAAACGGACCATTTTCCACATTTCTGAAGCATGACGTAATGGGGGGGTGTTATCTCTTTTGTCGAAAATCAGCCGTTTTTGCTCGAACATTAAATGCCTCCAAATGGTATTTAATTAACTTCCCGGGGTGAAGAAACCCTTTTTGAGAACTCAGAGTGAGTAAATTGGCCATTTTCATGCACTTTTAACCATTCCATAAATCATGTGTTTTGGGCCCCTGGAAGCATGAAAATCACTTTAAACATGATAATTTTAGCTCTAACACTGATGATCCACCTACAAATGTGAACTGACGTTCAAAAATAAAACATTTGAAAACGGACCATTTTCCACATTTCTGAAGCATGACGTAATGGGGGGGGTGTTATCTCTTTTGTCGAAAATCAGCCGTTTTTGCTCGAACATTAAATGCCTCCAAATGGTATTTAATTAACTTCCCGAGCCCCTGGAAGCATGAAAATCACTTTAAACATGCTAATTTTAGCTCTAACACTGATGATCCACCTACAAATGTGAACTGACGTTCAAAAATAAAACATTTGAAAACGGACCATTTTCCACATTTCTGAAGCATGACGTAATGGGGGGGTGTTATCTCTTTTGTCGAAAATCAGCCGTTTTTGCTCGAACATTAAATGCCTCCAAATGGTATTTAATTAACTTCCCGAGCCCCTGGAAGCATGAAAATCACTTTAAACATGCTAATTTTAGCTCTAACACTGATGATCCACCTACAAATGTGAACTGACGTTCAAAAATAAAACATTTGAAAACGGACCATTTTCCACATTTCTGAAGCATGACGTAATGGGGGGGGTGTTATCTCTTTTGTCGAAAATCAGCCGTTTTTGCTCGAACATTAAATGCCTCCAAATGGTATTTAATTAACTTCCAGAGCCCCTGGAAGCATGAAAATCACTTTAAACATGCTAATTTTAGCTCTAACACTGATGATCCACCTACAAATGTGAACTGACGTTCAAAAATAAAACATTTGAAAACGGACCATTTTCCACATTTCTGAAGCATGACGTAATGGGGGGGTGTTATCTCTTTTGTCGAAAATCAGCCGTTTTTGCTCGAACATTAAATGCCTCCAAATGGTATTTAATTAACTTCCCGAGCCCCTGGAAGCATGAAAATCACTTTAACACCTTGGCTGCTAGCAGTTTTCCCGTCCTGTGCTGGAAATTGATATTTTACTTTATTCATGACGAGCTCAGCTCGTCATCAGCACAGCTCAACCGTGCATCATGACGAGCTGAGCTCGTCATCAGCATCGAAAGGGTTAAACATGCTAATTTTAGCTCGAACACTGATGATCCACCTACAAATGTGAACTGACGTTCAAAAATAAAACATTTGAAAACGAACCATTTTCCACATTTCAGAAGCATGACGTAATGGGGGGGTGTTATCTCTTTTGTCGAAAATCAGCCGTTTTTGCTCGAACATTAAATGCCTCCAAATGGTATTTAATTAACTTCCCGAGCCCCTGGAAGCATGAAAATCACTTTAAACATGCTAATTTTAGCTCTAACACTGATGATCCACCTACAAATGTGAACTGACGTTCAAAAATAAAACATTTGAAAACGGACCATTTTCCACATTTCTGAAGCATGACGTAATGGGGGGGTGTTATCTCTTTTGTCGAAAATCAGCCGTTTTTGCTCGAACATTAAATGCCTCCAAATGGTATTTAATTAACTTCCTGAGCCCCTGGAAGCATGAAAATCACTTTAAACATGCTAATTTTAGCTCTAACACTGATGATCCACCTACAAATGTGAACTGACGTTCAAAAATAAAACATTTGAAAACGGACCATTTTCCACATTTCTGAAGCATGACGTAATGGGGGGGGGTGTTATCTCTTTTGTCGAAAATCAGCCGTTTTTGCTCGAACATTAAATGCCTCCAAATGGTATTTAATTAACTTCCCGAGCCCCTGGAAGCATGAAAATCACTTTAAACATGCTAATTTTAGCTCTAACACTGATGATCCACCTACAAATGTGAACTGACGTTCAAAAATAAAACATTTGAAAACGGACCATTTTCCACATTTCTGAAGCATGACGTAATGGGGGGGGGGTGTTATCTCTTTTGTCGAAAATCAGCCGTTTTTGCTCGAACATTAAATGCCTCCAAATGGTATTTAATTAACTTCCCGAGCCCCTGGAAGCATGAAAATCACTTTAAACATGCTAATTTTAGCTCTAACACTGATGATCCACCTACAAATGTGAACTGACGTTCAAAAATAAAACATTTGAAAACGGACCATTTTCCACATTTCTGAAGCATGACGTAATGGGGGGGTGTTATCTCTTTTGTCGAAAATCAGCCGTTTTTGCTCGAGCATTAAATGCCTCCAAATGGTATTTAATTAACTTCCCGAGCCCCTGGAAGCATGAAAATCAATTTAAACATGCTAATTTTAGCTCTAACACTGATGATCCACCTACAAATGTGAACTGACGTTCAAAAATAAAACATTTGAAAACGGACCATTTTCCACATTTCTGAAGCATGACGGAATGGGGGGGTGTTATCTCTTTTGTCGAAAATCAGCCGTTTTTGATCGAACATTAAATGCCTCCAAATGGTATTTAATTAACTTCCCGGGGTGAAGAAACCCTATTTGAGAACTCAGAGTGAGTAATTTGGCCATTTTCATGCACTTTTAACCATTCCATAAATCTTGTGTTTTTTGCCCCTGGAAGCATGAAAATCACTTTAAACATGCTAATTTTAGCTCTAACACTGATGATCCACCTACAAATGTGAACTGACGTTCAAAAATAAAACATTTGAAAACGGACCATTTTCCACATTTCTGAAGCATGACGTAATGGGGGGGTGTTATCTCTTTTGTCGAAAATCAGCCGTTTTTGCTCGAACATTAAAAGCCTCCAAATGGTATTTAATTAACTTCCCGAGCCCCTGGAAGCATGAAAATCACTTTAAACATGCTAATTTTAGCTCTAACACTGATGATCCACCTACAAATGTGAACTGACGTTCAAAAATAAAACATTTGAAAACGGACCATTTTCCACATTTCTGAAGCATGACGTAATGGGGGGGTGTTATCTCTTTTGTCGAAAATCAGCCGTTTTTGCTCGAACATTAAATGCCTCCAAATGGTATTTATTTCACTTCCCGAGCCCCTGGAAGCATGAAAATCACTTTAAACATGCTAATTTTAGCTCTAACACTGATGATCCACCTACAAATGTGAACTGACGTTCAAAAATAAAACATTTGAAAACGGACCATTTTCCACATTTCTGAAGCATGACGTAATGGGGGGGTGTTATCTCTTTTGTCGAAAATCAGCCGTTTTTGCTCGAACATTAAATGCCTCCAAATGGTATTTATTTCACTTCCCGAGCCCCTGGAAGCATGAAAATCACTTTAAACATGCTAATTTTAGCTCTAACACTGATGATCCACCTACAAATGTGAACTGACGTTCAAAAATAAAACATTTGAAAACGGACCATCTTCCACATTTCTGAAGCATGACGTAATGGGGGGTGTTATCTCTTTTGTCGAAAATCAGCCGTTTTTGCTCGAACATTAAATGCCTCCAAATGGTATTTAATTAACTTCCCGGGGTGAAGAAACCCTTTTTGAGAACTCAGAGTGAGTAAATTGGCCATTTTCATGCACTTTTAACCATTCCATAAATCATGTGTTTTGGGCCCCTGGAAGCATGAAAATCACTTTAAACATGATAATTTTAGCTCTAACACTGATGATCCACCTACAAATGTGAACTGACGTTCAAAAATAAAACATTTGAAAACGGACCATTTTCCACATTTCTGAAGCATGACGTAATGGGGGGGGTGTTATCTCTTTTGTCGAAAATCAGCCGTTTTTGCTCGAACATTAAATGCCTCCAAATGGTATTTAATTAACTTCCCGAGCCCCTGGAAGCATGAAAATCACTTTAAACATGCTAATTTTAGCTCTAACACTGATGATCCACCTACAAATGTGAACTGACGTTCAAAAATAAAACATTTGAAAACGGACCATTTTCCACATTTCTGAAGCATGACGTAATGGGGGGGTGTTATCTCTTTTGTCGAAAATCAGCCGTTTTTGCTCGAACATTAAATGCCTCCAAATGGTATTTAATTAACTTCCCGAGCCCCTGGAAGCATGAAAATCACTTTAAACATGCTAATTTTAGCTCTAACACTGATGATCCACCTACAAATGTGAACTGACGTTCAAAAATAAAACATTTGAAAACGGACCATTTTCCACATTTCTGAAGCATGACGTAATGGGGGGGGTGTTATCTCTTTTGTCGAAAATCAGCCGTTTTTGCTCGAACATTAAATGCCTCCAAATGGTATTTAATTAACTTCCCGAGCCCCTGGAAGCATGAAAATCACTTTAAACATGCTAATTTTAGCTCTAACACTGATGATCCACCTACAAATGTGAACTGACGTTCAAAAATAAAACATTTGAAAACGGACCATTTTCCACATTTCTGAAGCATGACGTAATGGGGGGGTGTTATCTCTTTTGTCGAAAATCAGCCGTTTTTGCTCGAACATTAAATGCCTCCAAATGGTATTTAATTAACTTCCCGAGCCCCTGGAAGCATGAAAATCACTTTAACACCTTGGCTGCTAGCAGTTTTCCCGTCCTGTGCTGGAAATTGATATTTTACTTTATTCATGACGAGCTCAGCTCGTCATCAGCACAGCTCAACCGTGCATCATGACGAGCTGAGCTCGTCATCAGCATCGAAAGGGTTAAACATGCTAATTTTAGCTCGAACACTGATGATCCACCTACAAATGTGAACTGACGTTCAAAAATAAAACATTTGAAAACGAACCATTTTCCACATTTCAGAAGCATGACGTAATGGGGGGGTGTTATCTCTTTTGTCGAAAATCAGCCGTTTTTGCTCGAACATTAAATGCCTCCAAATGGTATTTAATTAACTTCCCGAGCCCCTGGAAGCATGAAAATCACTTTAAACATGCTAATTTTAGCTCTAACACTGATGATCCACCTACAAATGTGAACTGACGTTCAAAAATAAAACATTTGAAAACGGACCATTTTCCACATTTCTGAAGCATGACGTAATGGGGGGGTGTTATCTCTTTTGTCGAAAATCAGCCGTTTTTGCTCGAACATTAAATGCCTCCAAATGGTATTTAATTAACTTCCTGAGCCCCTGGAAGCATGAAAATCACTTTAAACATGCTAATTTTAGCTCTAACACTGATGATCCACCTACAAATGTGAACTGACGTTCAAAAATAAAACATTTGAAAACGGACCATTTTCCACATTTCTGAAGCATGACGTAATGGGGGGGGGTGTTATCTCTTTTGTCGAAAATCAGCCGTTTTTGCTCGAACATTAAATGCCTCCAAATGGTATTTAATTAACTTCCCGAGCCCCTGGAAGCATGAAAATCACTTTAAACATGCTAATTTTAGCTCTAACACTGATGATCCACCTACAAATGTGAACTGACGTTCAAAAATAAAACATTTGAAAACGGACCATTTTCCACATTTCTGAAGCATGACGTAATGGGGGGGGGGTGTTATCTCTTTTGTCGAAAATCAGCCGTTTTTGCTCGAACATTAAATGCCTCCAAATGGTATTTAATTAACTTCCCGAGCCCCTGGAAGCATGAAAATCACTTTAAACATGCTAATTTTAGCTCTAACACTGATGATCCACCTACAAATGTGAACTGACGTTCAAAAATAAAACATTTGAAAACGGACCATTTTCCACATTTCTGAAGCATGACGTAATGGGGGGGTGTTATCTCTTTTGTCGAAAATCAGCCGTTTTTGCTCGAGCATTAAATGCCTCCAAATGGTATTTAATTAACTTCCCGAGCCCCTGGAAGCATGAAAATCAATTTAAACATGCTAATTTTAGCTCTAACACTGATGATCCACCTACAAATGTGAACTGACGTTCAAAAATAAAACATTTGAAAACGGACCATTTTCCACATTTCTGAAGCATGACGGAATGGGGGGGTGTTATCTCTTTTGTCGAAAATCAGCCGTTTTTGATCGAACATTAAATGCCTCCAAATGGTATTTAATTAACTTCCCGGGGTGAAGAAACCCTATTTGAGAACTCAGAGTGAGTAAATTGGCCATTTTCATGCACTTTTAACCATTCCATAAATCTTGTGTTTTTTGCCCCTGGAAGCATGAAAATCACTTTAAACATGCTAATTTTAGCTCTAACACTGATGATCCACCTACAAATGTGAACTGACGTTCAAAAATAAAACATTTGAAAACGGACCATTTTCCACATTTCTGAAGCATGACGTAATGGGGGGGTGTTATCTCTTTTGTCGAAAATCAGCCGTTTTTGCTCGAACATTAAAAGCCTCCAAATGGTATTTAATTAACTTCCCGAGCCCCTGGAAGCATGAAAATCACTTTAAACATGCTAATTTTAGCTCTAACACTGATGATCCACCTACAAATGTGAACTGACGTTCAAAAATAAAACATTTGAAAACGGACCATTTTCCACATTTCTGAAGCATGACGTAATGGGGGGGTGTTATCTCTTTTGTCGAAAATCAGCCGTTTTTGCTCGAACATTAAATGAATCCAAATGGTATTTAATTAATGACGTAATGGGGGGGTGTTATCTCTTTTGTCGAAAATCAGCCGTTTTTGCTCGAACATTAAATGCCTCCAAATGGTATTTATTTCACTTCCCAAGCCCCTGGAAGCATGAAAATCACTTTAAACATGCTAATTTTAGCTCTAACACTGATGATCCACCTACAAATGTGAACTGACGTTCAAAAATAAAACATTTGAAAACGGACCATTTTCCACATTTCTGAAGCATGACGTAATGGGGGGGTGTTATCTCTTTTGTCGAAAATCAGCCGTTTTTGCTCGAACATTAAATGCCTCCAAATGGTATTTAATTAACTTCCCGAGCCCCTGGAAGCATGAAAATCACTTTAAACATGCTAATTTTAGCTCTAACACTGATGATCCACCTACAAATGTGAACTGACGTTCAAAAATAAAACATTTGAAAACGGACCATTTTCCACATTTCTGAAGCATGACGTAATGGGGGGGTGTTATCTCTTTTGTCGAAAATCAGCCGTTTTTGCTCGAACATTAAATGCCTCCAAATGGTATTTAATTAACTTCCCGGGGTGAAGAAACCCTTTTTGAGAACTCAGAGTGAGTAAATTGGCCATTTTCATGCACTTTTAACCATTCCATAAATCTTGCCTTTTGGGCCCCTGGAAGCATGAAAATCACTTTAAACATGCTAATTTTAGCTCTAACACTGATGATCCACCTACAAATGTGAACTGACGTTCAAAAATAAAACATTTGAAAACGGACCATTTTCCACATTTCTGAAGCATGACGTAATGGGGGGGTGTTATCTCTTTTGTCGAAAATCAGCCGTTTTTGCTCGAACATTAAATGCCTCCAAATGGTATTTAATTAACTTCCCGAGCCCCTGGAAGCATGAAAATCACTTAAACATGCTAATTTTAGCTCTTACACTGATGATCCACCTACAAATGTGAACTGACGTTCAAAAATAAAACATTTGAAAACGGACCATTTTCCACATTTCTGAAGCATGACGTAATGGGGGGGTGTTATCTCTTTTGTCGAAAATCAGCCATTTTTGCTCGAACATTAAATGCCTCCAAATGGTATTTATTTCACTTCCCAAGCCCCTGGCAGCATGAAAATCACTTTAAACATGCTAATTTTAGCTCTAACACTGATGATCCACCTACAAATGTGAACTGACGTTCAAAAATAAAACATTTGAAAACGGACCATTTTCCACATTTCTGAAGCATGACGTAATGGGGGGGGTGTTATCTCTTTTGTCGAAAATCAGCCGTTTTTGCTCGAACATTAAATGCCTCCAAATGGTATTTAATTAACTTCCCGAGCCCCTGGAAGCATGAAAATCACTTTAAACATGCTAATTTTAGCTCTAACACTGATGATCTACCTACAAATGTGAACTGACGTTCAAAAATAAAACATTTGAAAACGGACCATTTTCCACATTTCTGAAGCATGATGTAATGGGGGGGGTGTTATCTCTTTTGTCGAAAATCAGCCGTTTTTGCTCGAACATTAAATGCCTCCAAATGGTATTTAATTAACTTCCCGGGGTGAAGAAACCCTTTTTGAGAACTCAGAGTGAGTAAATTGGCCATTTTCATGCACTTTTAACCATTCCATAAATCTTGTGTTTTGGGCCCCTGGAAGCATGAAAATCACTTTAAACATGCTAATTTTAGCTCTAACACTGATGATCCACCTACAAATGTGAACTGACGTTCAAAAATAAAACATTTGAAAACGGACCATTTTCCACATTTCTGAAGCATGACGTAATGGGGGGGTGTTATCTCTTTTGTCGAAAATCAGCCGTTTTTGCTCGAACATTAAATGCCTCCAAATGGTATTTAATTAACTTCCCGAGCCCCTGGAAGCATGAAAATCACTTTAAACATGCTAATTTTAGCTCTAACACTGATGATCCACATACAAATGTGAACTGACGTTCAAAAATAAAACATTTGAAAACGGACCATTTTCCACATTTCTGAAGCATGACGTAATGGGGGGGTGTTATCTCTTTTGTCGAAAATCAGCCGTTTTTGCTCGAACATTAAATGCCTCCAAATGGTATTTATTTCACTTCCCGAGCCCCTGGAAGCATGAAAATCACTTTAAACATGCTAATTTTAGCTCTAACACTGATGATCCACCTACAAATGTGAACTGACGTTCAAAAATAAAACATTTGAAAACGGACCATCTTCCACATTTCTGAAGCATGACGTAATGAGGGGTGTTATCTCTTTTGTCGAAAATCAGCCGTTTTTGCTCGAACATTAAATGCCTCCAAATGGTATTTAATTAACTTCCCGGGGTGAAGAAACCCTTTTTGAGAACTCAGAGTGAGTAAATTGGCCATTTTCATGCACTTTTAACCATTCCATAAATCATGTGTTTTGGGCCCCTGGAAGCATGAAAATCACTTTAAACATGATAATTTTAGCTCTAACACTGATGATCCACCTACAAATGTGAACTGACGTTCAAAAATAAAACATTTGAAAACGGACCATTTTCCACATTTCTGAAGCATGACGTAATGGGGGGGGTGTTATCTCTTTTGTCGAAAATCAGCCGTTTTTGCTCGAACATTAAATGCCTCCAAATGGTATTTAATTAACTTCCCGAGCCCCTGGAAGCATGAAAATCACTTTAAACATGCTAATTTTAGCTCTAACACTGATGATCCACCTACAAATGTGAACTGACGTTCAAAAATAAAACATTTGAAAACGGACCATTTTCCACATTTCTGAAGCATGACGTAATGGGGGGGTGTTATCTCTTTTGTCGAAAATCAGCCGTTTTTGCTCAAACATTAAATGCCTCCAAATGGTATTTAATTAACTTCCCGAGCCCCTGGAAGCATGAAAATCACTTTAAACATGCTAATTTTAGCTCTAACACTGATGATCCACCTACAAATGTGAACTGACGTTCAAAAATAAAACATTTGAAAACGGACCATTTTCCACATTTCTGAAGCATGACGTAATGGGGGGGGTGTTATCTCTTTTGTCGAAAATCAGCCGTTTTTGCTCGAACATTAAATGCCTCCAAATGGTATTTAATTAACTTCCCGAGCCCCTGGAAGCATGAAAATCACTTTAAACATGCTAATTTTAGCTCTAACACTGATGATCCACCTACAAATGTGAACTGACGTTCAAAAATAAAACATTTGAAAACGGACCATTTTCCACATTTCTGAAGCATGACGTAATGGGGGGGTGTTATCTCTTTTGTCGAAAATCAGCCGTTTTTGCTCGAACATTAAATGCCTCCAAATGGTATTTAATTAACTTCCCGAGCCCCTGGAAGCATGAAAATCACTTTAACACCTTGGCTGCTAGCAGTTTTCCCGTCCTGTGCTGGAAATTGATATTTTACTTTATTCATGACGAGCTCAGCTCGTCATCAGCACAGCTCAACCGTGCATCATGACGAGCTGAGCTCGTCATCAGCATCGAAAGGGTTAAACATGCTAATTTTAGCTCGAACACTGATGATCCACCTACAAATGTGAACTGACGTTCAAAAATAAAACATTTGAAAACGAACCATTTTCCACATTTCAGAAGCATGACGTAATGGGGGGGTGTTATCTCTTTTGTCGAAAATCAGCCGTTTTTGCTCGAACATTAAATGCCTCCAAATGGTATTTAATTAACTTCCCGAGCCCCTGGAAGCATGAAAATCACTTTAAACATGCTAATTTTAGCTCTAACACTGATGATCCACCTACAAATGTGAACTGACGTTCAAAAATAAAACATTTGAAAATGGACCATTTTCCACATTTCTGAAGCATGACGTAATGGGGGGGTGTTATCTCTTTTGTCGAAAATCAGCCGTTTTTGCTCGAACATTAAATGCCTCCAAATGGTATTTAATTAACTTCCTGAGCCCCTGGAAGCATGAAAATCACTTTAAACATGCTAATTTTAGCTCTAACACTGATGATCCACCTACAAATGTGAACTGACGTTCAAAAATAAAACATTTGAAAACGGACCATTTTCCACATTTCTGAAGCATGACGTAATGGGGGGGGTGTTATCTCTTTTGTCGAAAATCAGCCGTTTTTGCTCGAACATTAAATGCCTCCAAATGGTATTTAATTAACTTCCCGAGCCCCTGGAAGCATGAAAATCACTTTAAACATGCTAATTTTAGCTCTAACACTGATGATCCACCTACAAATGTGAACTGACGTTCAAAAATAAAACATTTGAAAACGGACCATTTTCCACATTTCTGAAGCATGACGTAATGGGGGGGGTGTTATCTCTTTTGTCGAAAATCAGCCGTTTTTGCTCGAACATTAAATGCCTCCAAATGGTATTTAATTAACTTCCCGAGCCCCTGGAAGCATGAAAATCACTTTAAACATGCTAATTTTAGCTCTAACACTGATGATCCACCTACAAATGTGAACTGACGTTCAAAAATAAAACATTTGAAAACGGACCATTTTCCACATTTCTGAAGCATGACGTAATGGGGGGGTGTTATCTCTTTTGTCGAAAATCAGCCGTTTTTGCTCGAGCATTAAATGCCTCCAAATGGTATTTAATTAACTTCCCGAGCCCCTGGAAGCATGAAAATCAATTTAAACATGCTAATTTTAGCTCTAACACTGATGATCCACCTACAAATGTGAACTGACGTTCAAAAATAAAACATTTGAAAACGGACCATTTTCCACATTTCTGAAGCATGACGGAATGGGGGGGTGTTATCTCTTTTGTCGAAAATCAGCCGTTTTTGATCGAACATTAAATGCCTCCAAATGGTATTTAATTAACTTCCCGGGGTGAAGAAACCCTATTTGAGAACTCAGAGTGAGTAAATTGGCCATTTTCATGCACTTTTAACCATTCCATAAATCTTGTGTTTTTTGCCCCTGGAAGCATGAAAATCACTTTAAACATGCTAATTTTAGCTCTAACACTGATGATCCACCTACAAATGTGAACTGACGTTCAAAAATAAAACATTTGAAAACGGACCATTTTCCACATTTCTGAAGCATGACGTAATGGGGGGGTGTTATCTCTTTTGTCGAAAATCAGCCGTTTTTGCTCGAACATTAAATGCCTCCAAATGGTATTTATTTCACTTCCCGAGCCC
Source organism: Lissotriton vulgaris (assembly GCF_964263255.1). Lineage (NCBI taxonomy): Eukaryota > Metazoa > Chordata > Amphibia > Caudata > Salamandridae > Lissotriton > Lissotriton vulgaris. The sequence continues at coordinate 656,385 of NW_028253316.1, forward strand.
CTGGAAGCATGAAAATCACTTTAAACATGCTAATTTTAGCTCTAACACTGATGATCCACCTACAAATGTGAACTGACGTTCAAAAATAAAACATTTGAAAACGGACCATTTTCCACATTTCTGAAGCATGACGTAATGGGGGGGTGTTATCTCTTTTGTCGAAAATCAGCCGTTTTTGCTCGAACATTAAATGCCTCCAAATGGTATTTATTTCACTTCCCGAGCCCCTGGAAGCATGAAAATCACTTTAAACATGCTAATTTTAGCTCTAACACTGATGATCCACCTACAAATGTGAACTGACGTTCAAAAATAAAACATTTGAAAACGGACCATCTTCCACATTTCTGAAGCATGACGTAATGGGGGGTGTTATCTCTTTTGTCGAAAATCAGCCGTTTTTGCTCGAACATTAAATGCCTCCAAATGGTATTTAATTAACTTCCCGGGGTGAAGAAACCCTTTTTGAGAACTCAGAGTGAGTAAATTGGCCATTTTCATGCACTTTTAACCATTCCATAAATCATGTGTTTTGGGCCCCTGGAAGCATGAAAATCACTTTAAACATGATAATTTTAGCTCTAACACTGATGATCCACCTACAAATGTGAACTGACGTTCAAAAATAAAACATTTGAAAACGGACCATTTTCCACATTTCTGAAGCATGACGTAATGGGGGGGGTGTTATCTCTTTTGTCGAAAATCAGCCGTTTTTGCTCGAACATTAAATGCCTCCAAATGGTATTTAATTAACTTCCCGAGCCCCTGGAAGCATGAAAATCACTTTAAACATGCTAATTTTAGCTCTAACACTGATGATCCACCTACAAATGTGAACTGACGTTCAAAAATAAAACATTTGAAAACGGACCATTTTCCACATTTCTGAAGCATGACGTAATGGGGGGGTGTTATCTCTTTTGTCGAAAATCAGCCGTTTTTGCTCGAACATTAAATGCCTCCAAATGGTATTTAATTAACTTCCCGAGCCCCTGGAAGCATGAAAATCACTTTAAACATGCTAATTTTAGCTCTAACACTGATGATCCACCTACAAATGTGAACTGACGTTCAAAAATAAAACATTTGAAAACGGACCATTTTCCACATTTCTGAAGCATGACGTAATGGGGGGGGTGTTATGTCTTTTGTCGAAAATCAGTCGTTTTTGCTCGAACATTAAATGCCTCCAAATGGTATTTAATTAACTACCCGAGCCCCTGGAAGCATGAAAATCACTTTAAACATGCTAATTTTAGCTCTAACACTGATGATCCACCTACAAATGTGAACTGACGTTCAAAAATAAAACATTTGAAAACGGACCATTTTCCACATTTCTGAAGCATGACGTAATGGGGGGGTGTTATCTCTTTTGTCGAAAATCAGCCGTTTTTGCTCGGACATTAAATGCCTCCAAATGGTATTTAATTAACTTCCCGAGCCCCTGGAAGCATGAAAATCACTTTAACACCTTGGCTGCTAGCAGTTTTCCCGTCCTGTGCTGGAAATTGATATTTTACTTTATTCATGACGAGCTCAGCTCGTCATCAGCACAGCTCAACCGTGCATCATGACGAGCTGAGCTCGTCATCAGCATCGAAAGGGTTAAACATGCTAATTTTAGCTCGAACACTGATGATCCACCTACAAATGTGAACTGACGTTCAAAAATAAAACATTTGAAAACGAACCATTTTCCACATTTCAGAAGCATGACGTAATGGGGGGGTGTTATCTCTTTTGTCGAAAATCAGCCGTTTTTGCTCGAACATTAAATGCCTCCAAATGGTATTTAATTAACTTCCCGAGCCCCTGGAAGCATGAAAATCACTTTAAACATGCTAATTTTAGCTCTAACACTGATGATCCACCTACAAATGTGAACTGACGTTCAAAAATAAAACATTTGAAAACGGACCATTTTCCACATTTCTGAAGCATGACGTAATGGGGGGGTGTTATCTCTTTTGTCGAAAATCAGCCGTTTTTGCTCGAACATTAAATGCCTCCAAATGGTATTTAATTAACTTCCTGAGCCCCTGGAAGCATGAAAATCACTTTAAACATGCTAATTTTAGCTCTAACACTGATGATCCACCTACAAATGTGAACTGACGTTCAAAAATAAAACATTTGAAAACGGACCATTTTCCACATTTCTGAAGCATGACGTAATGGGGGGGGGTGTTATCTCTTTTGTCGAAAATCAGCCGTTTTTGCTCGAACATTAAATGCCTCCAAATGGTATTTAATTAACTTCCCGAGCCCCTGGAAGCATGAAAATCACTTTAAACATGCTAATTTTAGCTCTAACACTGATGATCCACCTACAAATGTGAACTGACGTTCAAAAATAAAACATTTGAAAACGGACCATTTTCCACATTTCTGAAGCATGACGTAATGGGGGGGGGGTGTTATCTCCTTTGTCGAAAATCAGCCGTTTTTGCTCGAACATTAAATGCCTCCAAATGGTATTTAATTAACTTCCCGAGCCCCTGGAAGCATGAAAATCACTTTAAACATGCTAATTTTAGCTCTAACACTGATGATCCACCTACAAATGTGAACTGACGTTCAAAAATAAAACATTTGAAAACGGACCATTTTCCACATTTCTGAAGCATGACGTAATGGGGGGGTGTTATCTCTTTTGTCGAAAATCAGCCGTTTTTGCTCGAGCATTAAATGCCTCCAAATGGTATTTAATTAACTTCCCGAGCCCCTGGAAGCATGAAAATCAATTTAAACATGCTAATTTTAGCTCTAACACTGATGATCCACCTACAAATGTGAACTGACGTTCAAAAATAAAACATTTGAAAACGGACCATTTTCCACATTTCTGAAGCATGACGGAATGGGGGGGTGTTATCTCTTTTGTCGAAAATCAGCCGTTTTTGATCGAACATTAAATGCCTCCAAATGGTATTTAATTAACTTCCCGGGGTGAAGAAACCCTATTTGAGAACTCAGAGTGAGTAAATTGGCCATTTTCATGCACTTTTAACCATTCCATAAATCTTGTGTTTTTTGCCCCTGGAAGCATGAAAATCACTTTAAACATGCTAATTTTAGCTCTAACACTGATGATCCACCTACAAATGTGAACTGACGTTCAAAAATAAAACATTTGAAAACGGACCATTTTCCACATTTCTGAAGCATGACGTAATGGGGGGGGTGTTATCTCTTTTGTCGAAAATCAGCCGTTTTTGCTCGAACATTAAATGCCTCCAAATGGTATTTAATTAACTTCCCGAGCCCCTGGAAGCATGAAAATCACTTTAAACATGCTAATTTTAGCTCTAACACTGATGATCCACCTACAAATGTGAACTGACGTTCAAAAATAAAACATTTGAAAACGGACCATTTTCCACATTTCTGAAGCATGACGTAATGGGGGGGTGTTATCTCTTTTGTCGAAAATCAGCCGTTTTTGCTCGAACATTAAATGCCTCCAAATGGTATTTAATTAACTTCCCGGGGTGAAGAAACCCTTTTTGAGAACTCAGAGTGAGTAAATTGGCCATTTTCATGCACTTTTAACCATTCCATAAATCTTGCCTTTTGGGCCCCTGGAAGCATGAAAATCACTTTAAACATGCTAATTTTAGCTCTAACACTGATGATCCACCTACAAATGTGAACTGACGTTCAAAAATAAAACATTTGAAAACGGACCATTTTCCACATTTCTGAAGCATGACGTAATGGGGGGGTGTTATCTCTTTTGTCGAAAATCAGCCGTTTTTGCTCGAACATTAAATGCCTCCAAATGGTATTTAATTAACTTCCCGAGCCCCTGGAAGCATGAAAATCACTTAAACATGCTAATTTTAGCTCTTACACTGATGATCCACCTACAAATGTGAACTGACGTTCAAAAATAAAACATTTGAAAACGGACCATTTTCCACATTTCTGAAGCATGACGTAATGGGGGGGTGTTATCTCTTTTGTCGAAAATCAGCCATTTTTGCTCGAACATTAAATGCCTCCAAATGGTATTTATTTCACTTCCCAAGCCCCTGGCAGCATGAAAATCACTTTAAACATGCTAATTTTAGCTCTAACACTGATGATCCACCTACAAATGTGAACTGACGTTCAAAAATAAAACATTTGAAAACGGACCATTTTCCACATTTCTGAAGCATGACGTAATGGGGGGGGTGTTATCTCTTTTGTCGAAAATCAGCCGTTTTTGCTCGAACATTAAATGCCTCCAAATGGTATTTAATTAACTTCCCGAGCCCCTGGAAGCATGAAAATCACTTTAAACATGCTAATTTTAGCTCTAACACTGATGATCTACCTACAAATGTGAACTGACGTTCAAAAATAAAACATTTGAAAACGGACCATTTTCCACATTTCTGAAGCATGATGTAATGGGGGGGTGTTATCTCTTTTGTCGAAAATCAGCCGTTTTTGCTCGAACATTAAATGCCTCCAAATGGTATTTAATTAACTTCCCGGGGTGAAGAAACCCTTTTTGAGAACTCAGAGTGAGTAAATTGGCCATTTTCATGCACTTTTAACCATTCCATAAATCTTGTGTTTTGGGCCCCTGGAAGCATGAAAATCACTTTAAACATGCTAATTTTAGCTCTAACACTGATGATCCACCTACAAATGTGAACTGACGTTCAAAAATAAAACATTTGAAAACGGACCATTTTCCACATTTCTGAAGCATGACGTAATGGGGGGGTGTTATCTCTTTTGTCGAAAATCAGCCGTTTTTGCTCGAACATTAAATGCCTCCAAATGGTATTTAATTAACTTCCCGAGCCCCTGGAAGCATGAAAATCACTTTAAACATGCTAATTTTAGCTCTAACACTGATGATCCACATACAAATGTGAACTGACGTTCAAAAATAAAACATTTGAAAACGGACCATTTTCCACATTTCTGAAGCATGACGTAATGGGGGGGTGTTATCTCTTTTGTCGAAAATCAGCCGTTTTTGCTCGAACATTAAATGCCTCCAAATGGTATTTAATTAACTTCCCGGGGTGAAGAAACCCTTTTTGAGAACTCAGAGTGAGTAAATTGGCCATTTTCATGCACTTTTAACCATTCCATAAATCTTGTGTTTTGGGCCCCTGGAAGCATGAAAATCACTTTAAACATGCTAATTTTAGCTCTAACACTGATGATCCACCTACAAATGTGAACTGACGTTCAAAAATAAAACATTTGAAAACGGACCATTTTCCACATTTCTGAAGCATGACGTAATGGGGGGGTGTTATCTCTTTTGTCGAAAATCAGCCGTTTTTGCTCGAACATTAAATGCCTCCAAATGGTATTTAATTAACTTCCCGAGCCCCTGGAAGCATGAAAATCACTTTAAACATGCTAATTTTAGCTCTAACACTGATGATCCACATACAAATGTGAACTGACGTTCAAAAATAAAACATTTGAAAACGGACCATTTTCCACATTTCTGAAGCATGACGTAATGGGGGGGTGTTATCTCTTTTGTCGAAAATCAGCCGTTTTTGCTCGAACATTAAATGCCTCCAAATGGTATTTATTTCACTTCCCGAGCCCCTGGAAGCATGAAAATCACTTTAAACATGCTAATTTTAGCTCTAACACTGATGATCCACCTACAAATGTGAACTGACGTTCAAAAATAAAACATTTGAAAACGGACCATCTTCCACATTTCTGAAGCATGACGTAATGGGGGGTGTTATCTCTTTTGTCGAAAATCAGCCGTTTTTGCTCGAACATTAAATGCCTCCAAATGGTATTTAATTAACTTCCCGGGGTGAAGAAACCCTTTTTGAGAACTCAGAGTGAGTAAATTGGCCATTTTCATGCACTTTTAACCATTCCATAAATCATGTGTTTTGGGCCCCTGGAAGCATGAAAATCACTTTAAACATGATAATTTTAGCTCTAACACTGATGATCCACCTACAAATGTGAACTGACGTTCAAAAATAAAACATTTGAAAACGGACCATTTTCCACATTTCTGAAGCATGACGTAATGGGGGGGGTGTTATCTCTTTTGTCGAAAATCAGCCGTTTTTGCTCGAACATTAAATGCCTCCAAATGGTATTTAATTAACTTCCCGAGCCCCTGGAAGCATGAAAATCACTTTAAACATGCTAATTTTAGCTCTAACACTGATGATCCACCTACAAATGTGAACTGACGTTCAAAAATAAAACATTTGAAAACGGACCATTTTCCACATTTCTGAAGCATGACGTAATGGGGGGGTGTTATCTCTTTTGTCGAAAATCAGCCGTTTTTGCTCGAACATTAAATGCCTCCAAATGGTATTTAATTAACTTCCCGAGCCCCTGGAAGCATGAAAATCACTTTAAACATGCTAATTTTAGCTCTAACACTGATGATCCACCTACAAATGTGAACTGACGTTCAAAAATAAAACATTTGAAAACGGACCATTTTCCACATTTCTGAAGCATGACGTAATGGGGGGGGTGTTATCTCTTTTGTCGAAAATCAGCCGTTTTTGCTCGAACATTAAATGCCTCCAAATGGTATTTAATTAACTTCCCGAGCCCCTGGAAGCATGAAAATCACTTTAAACATGCTAATTTTAGCTCTAACACTGATGATCCACCTACAAATGTGAACTGACGTTCAAAAATAAAACATTTGAAAACGGACCATTTTCCACATTTCTGAAGCATGACGTAATGGGGGGGTGTTATCTCTTTTGTCGAAAATCAGCCGTTTTTGCTCGAACATTAAATGCCTCCAAATGGTATTTGTTAGAATTGGGGGTCTCTGGTTGGCGCAGGTTTGTACTTGCGACAAGCAGGGACCCTCTCCTCTAAGTCAGGGCAAAGAATTACTCCCAGAAATAACCCCTGCTTACCCGTTAGGTAGTGTGGCGCAAGCAGTCTAGGCTAAACTCTGGAGTACATTGGGTTAAACATTTGCAGCATCACACACAATAAACCAACAACCCACCACACAAGGACACAAGACTGGATTCTTTGTAAAAATATACCTCTTTATATAAACTTTACGCAGGCTTGTAAATACAGTCTTTTCAAGAAATGGTTCCAGTTACTTTCAATAGACCATATATACTCTTCCAGCAGTGCCTTGTAAATACAGTCTTTTTACTTTCTAAAAGTGGTTCCAGTTACTCTTGAAAATGGGCCACAGTTCGTGTTTAGCGTTAAAAGAATTGTTCTTGTGCTTTTGAAAAGGGTTGCGGACTCTTCCCTAGTCCTGGTACGTTCCTCTGGTAAGATTTATGATCAGCCTGGGCCTCTCTGCGCCAACTATCAGACCCGGTCTGCCCAATCTCACGCTTCTAGCGAGATCGGCGGCCGGGGAGTCACTGTCTGCCTGACGAGCGCGCTGCGCGGCTGTCAGGGGAGAGAGCGGGGGCCCGGGGAGCGCTCACAGCGCGACTCCGGGGGCTCGGCTGAGGCAGAGGGCGGTGCGAGCGAGGCGGGACAGGGGCTCGCACCGCGGGACGGGAAACAGTACCTGTGTCTTTCTTGGGGTCGGGTGCAGGCCGGCTCGGCGGTCCACGTCGCGGTGTCTTCCTCCCGGGGTTGGAGCGAGCGGCGGCTCGGCTCTGGCTCGGAGGTTGGCGTTGCGGCGCGGGTCGGGCCGACGGCGACACACCTCAGGTCCTGAAAAAGGGGGCAGAGCCCCGGGTAGCAGCGTGAGGCGCACACAAGCCTCTCAGGTCACAGCAAACACGTGGCAAAGTCCGTTCTTGCGATGCTTCGCAGTTAGGCAGGCGGTAGGGACGGTGATTAGGCCAGCGAGGCTGGGCCTTACGGTGTCACCTGGTGCCGGCCAGTTAGCAGATGCGGTGCTCGGCGGGACGGGGTGCCAAGGGCCTCTTAGGAGGGGCGCAGGGATTCTTTCACGGCGCGCTCCTCTTTCCTTCAGCAGCTGTGTCGATCGGGTTGCTGGCTCACAGCAGCTCCTTCTTCCAGGGGGACAGGGTAGCGCCCACTGTTCCTGGGGCGCTGGTCAGGGGGCAAGTTCCACAGCAAGCCCTTGGAGATCTTTTCAGGAGTTTGGCACAAGTTGAATAAAAGCAAAGTCTTTCAGTCTTTCTTCTCCTGCTCTCCTTCAGCAGCGAGGCACCCACCACAGGCCAGTCTCTTGGGGTCAGAGTCAGTACTTCTCCTTGCAGCTTCCAGGGTCCTCCTCTTCAGGCAGAGCTTCTTCTTTGCGCAAACTGGATCTAATTTACAAGGAGCAGGGCTCCTACTTTTATACCCAGTTTCTTTTGTTCTTACAGGCCAGGGGGGCCTCTGCATAACTGTTCTCAGTCCCTGAGCACTTGTGGTGGGTACTTCTGCTTCTGCATTCAGTGTGAGGGCAGGCACATCAGCCGCTCCCCAGGGGGGCGGAGCCGGCATTGTGAAGACAGGGGCAGCTTGAGCACTTTGTTGACAAGCTTCGGTCCTTCCTGGTCCAGGTGCAGGCTGAGTCATCAGTCGCTCCCCAGGGGGGCGGAGCCAGCATTGTGGCGGCAGAGCACAGCCTGATGCATCATTCAGGGAAACTCCCACCTCCCACTAAGGTGTCATCCTGCTATTCACCCACTGTCCACACCCAGCCCTGTCACTCACACAACTCAGACAGTCAGATACACACAAGAGCAGAGGCGGGCTGAAATGGTTAGGCAAGCAAATGCTAACTTTCTAAAAGTAGCATTTGCAAACCCAGGATATTAAAATAAACTTTACTAAAAGAAATATTTTATTATTCTGAGTTCAGGCATACTAAACATGACTCTCTACCATGTTCCCTGAGCCTGCTGGGATTATAGAGTGTAATAAATTCCAGCAGCCCATTCTGGCCTAAAGGGAGCAGGTAGCCTTACAATAGTGAAAAACGAATTGGGTTGTAATTCACTACTAGGACATGCCACACACATCAGGGCTTGTCCTACCTTACACTTACAATGCACCCTGCCCTCAGGCCTACCATAGGGGTGACTAATATGAAGTTAAGGGAAGGTTTAGGGGCTGGCAAGTGGGTGCACTTGCCCAGCCAGCATGACAGTACCAGACTGCACACAGGTTCTGCAATGGCAGACCCTAGACACATTTTAAGGCTGCTTCTGTGGGTGGCGCAACCAGCGCTGCAGGCCCACTAGCAGTATTGGCACTTACAAGCCCTGGCACTCCTGGTGCACTTTACTAGGGACTAACAGTAAATCCAATGAACCAATCATAGACATCAATCACATGTACAATTTTCAGTAGGAAGAGCATATGCACTTTACCACTGGTCAGCAGTGGTAAAGTGCCCAGAGTCATTAAACCAAACAAAATAGGTCAGAGAGAGTATTGGAGGAAGGCAAAAAGTTTAGGGATAACCCTGCCAAGAGGCCCAGGTCCAACACAACCCCCTTCCAGCCAAAACGCAGGGTAGACCAATCACCACTGTGATGGGCTTCCCTGCTTGGGGCGATAGAACATGGACCTGGCCCGCAACAGCAGGGGCACATTCCAGTTCTACGCCAATCAGAACCTATTTTAAATCCTCTGTACATACTCTCAGGGTCCACCCAGTTACTCCATGGGGCACCCTTCTCTTCCTCTGTGGACACCACCTGTGCGGCCTCTAACCTTAACTTGCTCACAGGTGTGTCCCAACAGACAGTCATCAAATCACAGTGGCCACTGACAGTAGTCAGGGCTGAGACCCAGGCCTCATGCCTCTCAGGGCTCCCAAACCTCTGTGGCCTCAGAGAGTGGGGGGCAGTAGCCCCAGGTGCTTGGCACCCTTTGTCCACTCTCCCTCCTGTCAGGTCAGGTATGTCATCCTGGCACTGACCTACCAGCTCCAGGCCTCTACCTGGCAGCTGAACCAAAAACTGGGGTGGGCTCTCCCACACCCGGTCCTCCTCCTTGGGGCTCTGTACCCTCCCACCTGGAGTGGTACCCCCTTCCAGAATTGTCAGCGCACCTGTGGCAGGTGATCTGCACAATTCGCCCACCAGTTCAGGGGTGTCATCCTGCAACTGGGGCACCAGGTCAGGGGGGACACCCTGCACCTGGCCCTTAAGCCTAGGGTCTAGACCCTCTAGTTGAACCGGGGTCAGAGGCGAGGACTTCCTCCCTCTGCACCCCCTTCCAGAGTACTGCCCACTCCCAATTGGAGTGGTACCCCTAGAAGCGACATGGGCCAGGACACTGATTACAGTGGTCCTGCCCTCCAGATCAGGCAACACCTGAACCTGGCTCTCCAACTCAGGAACCCAACCCTGCAGTTGAACACTTGCCTGGCGCACCAGGACTTCCCGGGGAGCACGCATGCCCCCCCTGAGGGCGGCACATAGCTCAGGTGCCGTGCGACAGTCTGCCTGGCGCAGATCTCCCAACCCCTGTCCATCTGACAGTGCGGGAAGATCCCCCAGGACAGAAGTGGTGTCCCCATGGTCATTCACTGGGGACGCAGCCCTGCTGGCTGGCCCCTGACCCACTGGTTCTTCCACTGGGGACTGTTTCCCCCTCTCGCCCCTCCTTCTGGACTTCTGCACCCTCCCAACTGGAGTGGTACTGCCAGACACCAGAACTACTGGAGCTCTGTTTACAGAGCCTCCACGTTCTCTAGCCACTGGGGGATCCCCCTCAGCGGGTGACTCATCTGGACAGCCTAGGCTCCCCACCTGGTGTTCCCTTAAAGAACCATCCAGGCTCTGAGACTGAGGTTGGGCACTACCGGGACAAAACCCATTCTCACTCCTTCCCCTCAAGGACAGGACGTGAGGCCCTACACCCCTCTCACTATTACAGGACCTAGCTGGGCTACTCTGCGCCACTTCCACCACTCTGGGCTGGAAGATACCTGAGCCACTCCCCACAGGATCACACCCCAATGCCTCTCCAGACCCACTGGAATCCACCACAAGGTCTACCTCCAATGTGAGCTCCCTGGGGTCAGAGAACTCACTCTCAAACAGGTGTTGGCATAGCTCTGGAAAACTGGGACTTAAAGTATGCTCTCCCACAATTGGATTACACAGCCCCCTAGCAGGGTTAATCAAACTATCCTTCACCTCACCATCCAGCGCCTCACACACATACTCCACACCATCCTTCTGAGACTGGCCATACAGTAGCGGACTGTCTCTGTCACACAACCCACACTCTTCTGGGCGGTCCTTACACTCACCCACCAGGACCTCAACCATGGGGGAATCCCTCCCACCACTAGGACCATGAACTCCTACGCCAGTCACCCTATTCCCTTCAGGGTCGCTGCGCACTACTGGAGCTACCTCATGCCCTTGAACCTCCTGGTGTAAGTTAACCCCCTCCAAGTCAGGTGCCATATCTCTAGGTGCGCGCACTATGCTGTCAGCACTAGATACCTTAATGTTGCTGCCACCATCTGAGCTGGACTCCACCTCCAACTCAGCAAAGCTCAATCTCTGAGCTACACATATTTCTTGTTGCTGGGCTGAAGCCCTCCTGGCCTCAAGCCCCTCGAGCTCCAAGTCAAGTTTCCTCATTCTTAAGTCATGCGCAAGCTCCATTTTCATTTCTTCCAGGGCTAACTTCCTAGATTCTAGCTCCAGTTGGCAATTCCATTTCAGCTCCGCCAACTTCATTTCATGTTCTCGGGTGGCCTGTCTGTCCGCCAGCTCCTCTGGTGACAGACCTCGGCCAGAAACACTGCTACCCAATGGGGAGGTTGCACCCCTCCACTCTGGAGTCAGGGGTCCCTCCAGCTGCTGTTCTGCATCCTCAAATTCAAAATCCTTTCCAGGGGCATTCCTTGCCTTGACCCAGGCCCTCAGCGCCTTTTGGAACTGCTCCCTTCTGGAGAGTCCGGTCATGGAAATGTTCAAATTTTTGCAGAAGCTCTTGAGCTGTTTCCCGGTATAGTTTTCTAGTTTCTCCCAATCACAGTCAATAGAAGAAATGGATGGTGCCTTTTCCATTTTCACTGACACCGGCATGACTTCAAAAACACATGGAGATCTCTTCTAGCAACACATAAATAAAAAAAAGTCTGTGGCTTAGGTTACTGGATTGTAATCACTGTGCAATGGTCACTAGTCAATGTATGGACACTGCAAATGTAAATTCGAGATCCTCACCGCTGCGACCAATGTTAGAATTGGGGGTCTCTGGTTGGCGCAGGTTTGTACTTGCGACAAGCAGGGACCCTCTCCTCTAAGTCAGGGCAAAGAATTACTCCCAGAAATAACCCCTGCTTACCCGTTAGGTAGTGTGGCGCAAGCAGTCTAGGCTAAACTCTGGAGTACATTGGGTTAAACATTTGCAGCATCACACACAATAAACCAACAACCCACCACACAAGGACACAAGACTGGATTCTTTGTAAAAATATACCTCTTTATATAAACTTTACGCAGGCTTGTAAATACAGTCTTTTCAAGAAATGGTTCCAGTTACTTTCAATAGACCATATATACTCTTCCAGCAGTGCCTTGTAAATACAGTCTTTTTACTTTCTAAAAGTGGTTCCAGTTACTCTTGAAAATGGGCCACAGTTCGTGTTTAGCGTTAAAAGAATTGTTCTTGTGCTTTTGAAAAGGGTTGCGGACTCTTCCCTAGTCCTGGTACGTTCCTCTGGTAAGATTTATGATCAGCCTGGGCCTCTCTGCGCCAACTATCAGACCCGGTCTGCCCAATCTCACGCTTCTAGCGAGATCGGCGGCCGGGGAGTCACTGTCTGCCTGACGAGCGCGCTGCGCGGCTGTCAGGGGAGAGAGCGGGGGCCCGGGGAGCGCTCACAGCGCGACTCCGGGGGCTCGGCTGAGGCAGAGGGCGGTGCGAGCGAGGCGGGACAGGGGCTCGCACCGCGGGACGGGAAACAGTACCTGTGTCTTTCTTGGGGTCGGGTGCAGGCCGGCTCGGCGGTCCACGTCGCGGTGTCTTCCTCCCGGGGTTGGAGCGAGCGGCGGCTCGGCTCTGGCTCGGAGGTTGGCGTTGCGGCGCGGGTCGGGCCGACGGCGACACACCTCAGGTCCTGAAAAAGGGGGCAGAGCCCCGGGTAGCAGCGTGAGGCGCACACAAGCCTCTCAGGTCACAGCAAACACGTGGCAAAGTCCGTTCTTGCGATGCTTCGCAGTTAGGCAGGCGGTAGGGACGGTGATTAGGCCAGCGAGGCTGGGCCTTACGGTGTCACCTGGTGCCGGCCAGTTAGCAGATGCGGTGCTCGGCGGGACGGGGTGCCAAGGGCCTCTTAGGAGGGGCGCAGGGATTCTTTCACGGCGCGCTCCTCTTTCCTTCAGCAGCTGTGTCGATCGGGTTGCTGGCTCACAGCAGCTCCTTCTTCCAGGGGGACAGGGTAGCGCCCACTGTTCCTGGGGCGCTGGTCAGGGGGCAAGTTCCACAGCAAGCCCTTGGAGATCTTTTCAGGAGTTTGGCACAAGTTGAATAAAAGCAAAGTCTTTCAGTCTTTCTTCTCCTGCTCTCCTTCAGCAGCGAGGCACCCACCACAGGCCAGTCTCTTGGGGTCAGAGTCAGTACTTCTCCTTGCAGCTTCCAGGGTCCTCCTCTTCAGGCAGAGCTTCTTCTTTGCGCAAACTGGATCTAATTTACAAGGAGCAGGGCTCCTACTTTTATACCCAGTTTCTTTTGTTCTTACAGGCCAGGGGGGCCTCTGCATAACTGTTCTCAGTCCCTGAGCACTTGTGGTGGGTACTTCTGCTTCTGCATTCAGTGTGAGGGCAGGCACATCAGCCGCTCCCCAGGGGGGCGGAGCCGGCATTGTGAAGACAGGGGCAGCTTGAGCACTTTGTTGACAAGCTTCGGTCCTTCCTGGTCCAGGTGCAGGCTGAGTCATCAGTCGCTCCCCAGGGGGGCGGAGCCAGCATTGTGGCGGCAGAGCACAGCCTGATGCATCATTCAGGGAAACTCCCACCTCCCACTAAGGTGTCATCCTGCTATTCACCCACTGTCCACACCCAGCCCTGTCACTCACACAACTCAGACAGTCAGATACACACAAGAGCAGAGGCGGGCTGAAATGGTTAGGCAAGCAAATGCTAACTTTCTAAAAGTAGCATTTGCAAACCCAGGATATTAAAATAAACTTTACTAAAAGAAATATTTTATTATTCTGAGTTCAGGCATACTAAACATGACTCTCTACCATGTTCCCTGAGCCTGCTGGGATTATAGAGTGTAATAAATTCCAGCAGCCCATTCTGGCCTAAAGGGAGCAGGTAGCCTTACAATAGTGAAAAACGAATTGGGTTGTAATTCACTACTAGGACATGCCACACACATCAGGGCTTGTCCTACCTTACACTTACAATGCACCCTGCCCTCAGGCCTACCATAGGGGTGACTAATATGAAGTTAAGGGAAGGTTTAGGGGCTGGCAAGTGGGTGCACTTGCCCAGCCAGCATGACAGTACCAGACTGCACACAGGTTCTGCAATGGCAGACCCTAGACACATTTTAAGGCTGCTTCTGTGGGTGGCGCAACCAGCGCTGCAGGCCCACTAGCAGTATTGGCACTTACAAGCCCTGGCACTCCTGGTGCACTTTACTAGGGACTAACAGTAAATCCAATGAACCAATCATAGACATCAATCACATGTACAATTTTCAGTAGGAAGAGCATATGCACTTTACCACTGGTCAGCAGTGGTAAAGTGCCCAGAGTCATTAAACCAAACAAAATAGGTCAGAGAGAGTATTGGAGGAAGGCAAAAAGTTTAGGGATAACCCTGCCAAGAGGCCCAGGTCCAACAGTATTTAATTAACTTCCCGAGCCCCTGGAAGCATGAAAATCACTTTAACACCTTGGCTGCTAGCAGTTTTCCCGTCCTGTGCTGGAAATTGATATTTTACTTTATTCATGACGAGCTCAGCTCGTCATCAGCACAGCTCAACCGTGCATCATGACGAGCTGAGCTCGTCATCAGCATCGAAAGGGTTAAACATGCTAATTTTAGCTCGAACACTGATGATCCACCTACAAATGTGAACTGACGTTCAAAAATAAAACATTTGAAAACGAACCATTTTCCACATTTCAGAAGCATGACGTAATGGGGGGGTGTTATCTCTTTTGTCGAAAATCAGCCGTTTTTGCTCGAACATTAAATGCCTCCAAATGGTATTTAATTAACTTCCCGAGCCCCTGGAAGCATGAAAATCACTTTAAACATGCTAATTTTAGCTCTAACACTGATGATCCACCTACAAATGTGAACTGACGTTCAAAAATAAAACATTTGAAAATGGACCATTTTCCACATTTCTGAAGCATGACGTAATGGGGGGTTGTTATCTCTTTTGTCGAAAATCAGCCGTTTTTGCTCGAACATTAAATGCCTCCAAATGGTATTTAATTAACTTCCTGAGCCCCTGGAAGCATGAAAATCACTTTAAACATGCTAATTTTAGCTCTAACACTGATGATCCACCTACAAATGTGAACTGACGTTCAAAAATAAAACATTTGAAAACGGACCATTTTCCACATTTCTGAAGCATGACGTAATGGGGGGGGTGTTATCTCTTTTGTCGAAAATCAGCCGTTTTTGCTCGAACATTAAATGCCTCCAAATGGTATTTAATTAACTTCCCGAGCCCCTGGAAGCATGAAAATCACTTTAAACATGCTAATTTTAGCTCTAACACTGATGATCCACCTACAAATGTGAACTGACGTTCAAAAATAAAACATTTGAAAACGGACCATTTTCCACATTTCTGAAGCATGACGTAATGGGGGGGGGGTGTTATCTCTTTTGTCGAAAATCAGCCGTTTTTGCTCGAACATTAAATGCCTCCAAATGGTATTTAATTAACTTCCCGAGCCCCTGGAAGCATGAAAATCACTTTAAACATGCTAATTTTAGCTCTAACACTGATGATCCACCTACAAATGTGAACTGACGTTCAAAAATAAAACATTTGAAAACGGACCATTTTCCACATTTCTGAAGCATGACGTAATGGGGGGGTGTTATCTCTTTTGTCGAAAATCAGCCGTTTTTGCTCGAGCATTAAATGCCTCCAAATGGTATTTAATTAACTTCCCGAGCCCCTGGAAGCATGAAAATCAATTTAAACATGCTAATTTTAGCTCAAACACTGATGATCCACCTACAAATGTGAACTGACGTTCAAAAATAAAACATTTGAAAACGGACCATTTTCCACATTTCTGAAGCATGACGGAATGGGGGGGTGTTATCTCTTTTGTCGAAAATCAGCCGTTTTTGATCGAACATTAAATGCCTCCAAATGGTATTTAATTAACTTCCCGGGGTGAAGAAACCCTATTTGAGAACTCAGAGTGAGTAAATTGGCCATTTTCATGCACTTTTAACCATTCCATAAATCTTGTGTTTTTTGCCCCTGGAAGCATGAAAATCACTTTAAACATGCTAATTTTAGCTCTAACACTGATGATCCACCTACAAATGTGAACTGACGTTCAAAAATAAAACATTTGAAAACGGACCATTTTCCACATTTCTGAAGCATGACGTAATGGGGGGGTGTTATCTCTTTTGTCGAAAATCAGCCGTTTTTGCTCGAACATTAAAAGCCTCCAAATGGTATTTAATTAACTTCCCGAGCCCCTGGAAGCATGAAAATCACTTTAAACATGCTAATTTTAGCTCTAACACTGATGATCCACCTACAAATGTGAACTGACGTTCAAAAATAAAACATTTGAAAACGGACCATTTTCCACATTTCTGAAGCATGACGTAATGGGGGGGTGTTATCTCTTTTGTCGAAAATCAGCCGTTTTTGCTCGAACATTAAATGCCTCCAAATGGTATTTATTTCACTTCCCGAGCCCCTGGAAGCATGAAAATCACTTTAAACATGCTAATTTTAGCTCTAACACTGATGATCCACCTACAAATGTGAACTGACGTTCAAAAATAAAACATTTGAAAACGGACCATTTTCCACATTTCTGAAGCATGACGTAATGGGGGGGTGTTATCTCTTTTGTCGAAAATCAGCCGTTTTTGCTCGAACATTAAATGCCTCCAAATGGTATTTATTTCACTTCCCGAGCCCCTGGAAGCATGAAAATCACTTTAAACATGCTAATTTTAGCTCTAACACTGATGATCCACCTACAAATGTGAACTGACGTTCAAAAATAAAACATTTGAAAACGGACCATCTTCCACATTTCTGAAGCATGACGTAATGGGGGGTGTTATCTCTTTTGTCGAAAATCAGCCGTTTTTGCTCGAACATTAAATGCCTCCAAATGGTATTTAATTAACTTCCCGGGGTGAAGAAACCCTTTTTGAGAACTCAGAGTGAGTAAATTGGCCATTTTCATGCACTTTTAACCATTCCATAAATCATGTGTTTTGGGCCCCTGGAAGCATGAAAATCACTTTAAACATGATAATTTTAGCTCTAACACTGATGATCCACCTACAAATGTGAACTGACGTTCAAAAATAAAACATTTGAAAACGGACCATTTTCCACATTTCTGAAGCATGACGTAATGGGGGGGGTGTTATCTCTTTTGTCGAAAATCAGCCGTTTTTGCTCGAACATTAAATGCCTCCAAATGGTATTTAATTAACTTCCCGAGCCCCTGGAAGCATGAAAATCACTTTAAACATGCTAATTTTAGCTCTAACACTGATGATCCACCTACAAATGTGAACTGACGTTCAAAAATAAAACATTTGAAAACGGACCATTTTCCACATTTCTGAAGCATGACGTAATGGGGGGGTGTTATCTCTTTTGTCGAAAATCAGCCGTTTTTGCTCGAACATTAAATGCCTCCAAATGGTATTTAATTAACTTCCCGAGCCCCTGGAAGCATGAAAATCACTTTAAACATGCTAATTTTAGCTCTAACACTGATGATCCACCTACAAATGTGAACTGACGTTCAAAAATAAAACATTTGAAAACGGACCATTTTCCACATTTCTGAAGCATGACGTAATGGGGGGGGTGTTATCTCTTTTGTCGAAAATCAGCCGTTTTTGCTCGAACATTAAATGCCTCCAAATGGTATTTAATTAACTACCCGAGCCCCTGGAAGCATGAAAATCACTTTAAACATGCTAATTTTAGCTCTAACACTGATGATCCACCTACAAATGTGAACTGACGTTCAAAAATAAAACATTTGAAAACGGACCATTTTCCACATTTCTGAAGCATGACGTAATGGGGGGGTGTTATCTCTTTTGTCGAAAATCAGCCGTTTTTGCTCGAACATTAAATGCCTCCAAATGGTATTTAATTAACTTCCCGAGCCCCTGGAAGCATGAAAATCACTTTAACACCTTGGCTGCTAGCAGTTTTCCCGTCCTGTGCTGGAAATTGATATTTTACTTTATTCATGACGAGCTCAGCTCGTCATCAGCACAGCTCAACCGTGCATCATGACGAGCTGAGCTCGTCATCAGCATCGAAAGGGTTAAACATGCTAATTTTAGCTCGAACACTGATGATCCACCTACAAATGTGAACTGACGTTCAAAAATAAAACATTTGAAAACGAACCATTTTCCACATTTCAGAAGCATGACGTAATGGGGGGGTGTTATCTCTTTTGTCGAAAATCAGCCGTTTTTGCTCGAACATTAAATGCCTCCAAATGGTATTTAATTAACTTCCCGAGCCCCTGGAAGCATGAAAATCACTTTAAACATGCTAATTTTAGCTCTAACACTGATGATCCACCTACAAATGTGAACTGACGTTCAAAAATAAAACATTTGAAAACGGACCATTTTCCACATTTCTGAAGCATGACGTAATGGGGGGGTGTTATCTCTTTTGTCGAAAATCAGCCGTTTTTGCTCGAACATTAAATGCCTCCAAATGGTATTTAATTAACTTCCTGAGCCCCTGGAAGCATGAAAATCACTTTAAACATGCTAATTTTAGCTCTAACACTGATGATCCACCTACAAATGTGAACTGACGTTCAAAAATAAAACATTTGAAAACGGACCATTTTCCACATTTCTGAAGCATGACGTAATGGGGGGGGGTGTTATCTCTTTTGTCGAAAATCAGCCGTTTTTGCTCGAACATTAAATGCCTCCAAATGGTATTTAATTAACTTCCCGAGCCCCTGGAAGCATGAAAATCACTTTAAACATGCTAATTTTAGCTCTAACACTGATGATCCACCTACAAATGTGAACTGACGTTCAAAAATAAAACATTTGAAAACGGACCATTTTCCACATTTCTGAAGCATGACGTAATGGGGGGGGGGTGTTATCTCTTTTGTCGAAAATCAGCCGTTTTTGCTCGAACATTAAATGCCTCCAAATGGTATTTAATTAACTTCCCGAGCCCCTGGAAGCATGAAAATCACTTTAAACATGCTAATTTTAGCTCTAACACTGATGATCCACCTACAAATGTGAACTGACGTTCAAAAATAAAACATTTGAAAACGGACCATTTTCCACATTTCTGAAGCATGACGTAATGGGGGGGTGTTATCTCTTTTGTCGAAAATCAGCCGTTTTTGCTCGAGCATTAAATGCCTCCAAATGGTATTTAATTAACTTCCCGAGCCCCTGGAAGCATGAAAATCAATTTAAACATGCTAATTTTAGCTCTAACACTGATGATCCACCTACAAATGTGAACTGACGTTCAAAAATAAAACATTTGAAAACGGACCATTTTCCACATTTCTGAAGCAGGACGGAATGGGGGGGTGTTATCTCTTTTGTCGAAAATCAGCCGTTTTTGATCGAACATTAAATGCCTCCAAATGGTATTTAATTAACTTCCCGGGGTGAAGAAACCCTATTTGAGAACTCAGAGTGAGTAAATTGGCCATTTTCATGCACTTTTAACCATTCCATAAATCTTGTGTTTTTTGCCCCTGGAAGCATGAAAATCACTTTAAACATGCTAATTTTAGCTCTAACACTGATGATCCACCTACAAATGTGAACTGACGTTCAAAAATAAAACATTTGAAAACGGACCATTTTCCACATTTCTGAAGCATGACGTAATGGGGGGGGTGTTATCTCTTTTGTCGAAAATCAGCCGTTTTTGCTCGAACATTAAATGCCTCCAAATGGTATTTAATTAACTTCCCGAGCCCCTGGAAGCATGAAAATCACTTTAAACATGCTAATTTTAGCTCTAACACTGATGATCCACCTACAAATGTGAACTGACGTTCAAAAATAAAACATTTGAAAACGGACCATTTTCCACATTTCTGAAGCATCACGTAATGGGGGGGTGTTATCTCTTTTGTCGAAAATCAGCCGTTTTTGCTCGAACATTAAATGCCTCCAAATGGTATTTAATTAACTTCCCGGGGTGAAGAAACCCTTTTTGAGAACTCAGAGTGAGTAAATTGGCCATTTTCATGCACTTTTAACCATTCCATAAATCATGTGTTTTGGGCCCCTGGAAGCATGAAAATCACTTTAAACATGATAATTTTAGCTCTAACACTGATGATCCACCTACAAATGTGAACTGACGTTCAAAAATAAAACATTTGAAAACGGACCATTTTCCACATTTCTGAAGCATGACGTAATGGGGGGGGTGTTATCTCTTTTGTCGAAAATCAGCCGTTTTTGCTCGAACATTAAATGCCTCCAAATGGTATTTAATTAACTTCCCGAGCCCCTGGAAGCATGAAAATCACTTTAAACATGCTAATTTTAGCTCTAACACTGATGATCCACCTACAAATGTGAACTGACGTTCAAAAATAAAACATTTGAAAACGGACCATTTTCCACATTTCTGAAGCATGACGTAATGGGGGGGTGTTATCTCTTTTGTCGAAAATCAGCCGTTTTTGCTCGAACATTAAATGCCTCCAAATGGTATTTAATTAACTTCCCGAGCCCCTGGAAGCATGAAAATCACTTTAAACATGCTAATTTTAGCTCTAACACTGATGATCCACCTACAAATGTGAACTGACGTTCAAAAATAAAACATTTGAAAACGGACCATTTTCCACATTTCTGAAGCATGACGTAATGGGGGGGGTGTTATCTCTTTTGTCGAAAATCAGCCGTTTTTGCTCGAACATTAAATGCCTCCAAATGGTATTTAATTAACTTCCAGAGCCCCTGGAAGCATGAAAATCACTTTAAACATGCTAATTTTAGCTCTAACACTGATGATCCACCTACAAATGTGAACTGACGTTCAAAAATAAAACATTTGAAAACGGACCATTTTCCACATTTCTGAAGCATGACGTAATGGGGGGGTGTTATCTCTTTTGTCGAAAATCAGCCGTTTTTGCTCGAACATTAAATGCCTCCAAATGGTATTTAATTAACTTCCCGAGCCCCTGGAAGCATGAAAATCACTTTAACACCTTGGCTGCTAGCAGTTTTCCCGTCCTGTGCTGGAAATTGATATTTTACTTTATTCATGACGAGCTCAGCTCGTCATCAGCACAGCTCAACCGTGCATCATGACGAGCTGAGCTCGTCATCAGCATCGAAAGGGTTAAACATGCTAATTTTAGCTCGAACACTGATGATCCACCTACAAATGTGAACTGACGTTCAAAAATAAAACATTTGAAAACGAACCATTTTCCACATTTCAGAAGCATGACGTAATGGGGGGGTGTTATCTCTTTTGTCGAAAATCAGCCGTTTTTGCTCGAACATTAAATGCCTCCAAATGGTATTTAATTAACTTCCCGAGCCCCTGGAAGCATGAAAATCACTTTAAACATGCTAATTTTAGCTCTAACACTGATGATCCACCTA
Source organism: Lissotriton vulgaris (assembly GCF_964263255.1). Classification (NCBI taxonomy): domain Eukaryota; kingdom Metazoa; phylum Chordata; class Amphibia; order Caudata; family Salamandridae; genus Lissotriton; species Lissotriton vulgaris. The sequence continues at coordinate 678,122 of NW_028253316.1, forward strand.
CAAATGTGAACTGACGTTCAAAAATAAAACATTTGAAAACGGACCATTTTCCACATTTCTGAAGCATGACGTAATGGGGGGGTGTTATCTCTTTTGTCGAAAATCAGCCGTTTTTGCTCGAACATTAAATGCCTCCAAATGGTATTTAATTAACTTCCTGAGCCCCTGGAAGCATGAAAATCACTTTAAACATGCTAATTTTAGCTCTAACACTGATGATCCACCTACAAATGTGAACTGACGTTCAAAAATAAAACATTTGAAAACGGACCATTTTCCACATTTCTGAAGCATGACGTAATGGGGGGGGGTGTTATCTCTTTTGTCGAAAATCAGCCGTTTTTGCTCGAACATTAAATGCCTCCAAATGGTATTTAATTAACTTCCCGAGCCCCTGGAAGCATGAAAATCACTTTAAACATGCTAATTTTAGCTCTAACACTGATGATCCACCTACAAATGTGAACTGACGTTCAAAAATAAAACATTTGAAAACGGACCATTTTCCACATTTCTGAAGCATGACGTAATGGGGGGGGGTGTTATCTCTTTTGTCGAAAATCAGCCGTTTTTGCTCGAACATTAAATGCCTCCAAATGGTATTTAATTAACTTCCCGAGCCCCTGGAAGCATGAAAATCACTTTAAACATGCTAATTTTAGCTCTAACACTGATGATCCACCTACAAATGTGAACTGACGTTCAAAAATAAAACATTTGAAAACGGACCATTTTCCACATTTCTGAAGCATGACGTAATGGGGGGGTGTTATCTCTTTTGTCGAAAATCAGCCGTTTTTGCTCGAGCATTAAATGCCTCCAAATGGTATTTAATTAACTTCCCGAGCCCCTGGAAGCATGAAAATCAATTTAAACATGCTAATTTTAGCTCTAACACTGATGATCCACCTACAAATGTGAACTGACGTTCAAAAATAAAACATTTGAAAACGGACCATTTTCCACATTTCTGAAGCATGACGGAATGGGGGGGTGTTATCTCTTTTGTCGAAAATCAGCCGTTTTTGATCGAACATTAAATGCCTCCAAATGGTATTTAATTAACTTCCCGGGGTGAAGAAACCCTATTTGAGAACTCAGAGTGAGTAATTTGGCCATTTTCATGCACTTTTAACCATTCCATAAATCTTGTGTTTTTTGCCCCTGGAAGCATGAAAATCACTTTAAACATGCTAATTTTAGCTCTAACACTGATGATCCACCTACAAATGTGAACTGACGTTCAAAAATAAAACATTTGAAAACGGACCATTTTCCACATTTCTGAAGCATGACGTAATGGGGGGGTGTTATCTCTTTTGTCGAAAATCAGCCGTTTTTGCTCGAACATTAAAAGCCTCCAAATGGTATTTAATTAACTTCCCGAGCCCCTGGAAGCATGAAAATCACTTTAAACATGCTAATTTTAGCTCTAACACTGATGATCCACCTACAAATGTGAACTGACGTTCAAAAATAAAACATTTGAAAACGGACCATTTTCCACATTTCTGAAGCATGACGTAATGGGGGGGTGTTATCTCTTTTGTCGAAAATCAGCCGTTTTTGCTCGAACATTAAATGCCTCCAAATGGTATTTATTTCACTTCCCGAGCCCCTGGAAGCATGAAAATCACTTTAAACATGCTAATTTTAGCTCTAACACTGATGATCCACCTACAAATGTGAACTGACGTTCAAAAATAAAACATTTGAAAACGGACCATTTTCCACATTTCTGAAGCATGACGTAATGGGGGGGTGTTATCTCTTTTGTCGAAAATCAGCCGTTTTTGCTCGAACATTAAATGCCTCCAAATGGTATTTATTTCACTTCCCGAGCCCCTGGAAGCATGAAAATCACTTTAAACATGCTAATTTTAGCTCTAACACTGATGATCCACCTACAAATGTGAACTGACGTTCAAAAATAAAACATTTGAAAACGGACCATCTTCCACATTTCTGAAGCATGACGTAATGGGGGGTGTTATCTCTTTTGTCGAAAATCAGCCGTTTTTGCTCGAACATTAAATGCCTCCAAATGGTATTTAATTAACTTCCCGGGGTGAAGAAACCCTTTTTGAGAACTCAGAGTGAGTAAATTGGCCATTTTCATGCACTTTTAACCATTCCATAAATCATGTGTTTTGGGCCCCTGGAAGCATGAAAATCACTTTAAACATGATAATTTTAGCTCTAACACTGATGATCCACCTACAAATGTGAACTGACGTTCAAAAATAAAACATTTGAAAACGGACCATTTTCCACATTTCTGAAGCATGACGTAATGGGGGGGGTGTTATCTCTTTTGTCGAAAATCAGCAGTTTTTGCTCGAACATTAAATGCCTCCAAATGGTATTTAATTAACTTCCCGAGCCCCTGGAAGCATGAAAATCACTTTAAACATGCTAATTTTAGCTCTAACACTGATGATCCACCTACAAATGTGAACTGACGTTCAAAAATAAAACATTTGAAAACGGACCATTTTCCACATTTCTGAAGCATGACGTAATGGGGGGGTGTTATCTCTTTTGTCGAAAATCAGCCGTTTTTGCTCGAACATTAAATGCCTCCAAATGGTATTTAATTAACTTCCCGAGCCCCTGGAAGCATGAAAATCACTTTAAACATGCTAATTTTAGCTCTAACACTGATGATCCACCTACAAATGTGAACTGACGTTCAAAAATAAAACATTTGAAAACGGACCATTTTCCACATTTCTGAAGCATGACGTAATGGGGGGGGTGTTATCTCTTTTGTCGAAAATCAGCCGTTTTTGCTCGAACATTAAATGCCTCCAAATGGTATTTAATTAACTTCCCGAGCCCCTGGAAGCATGAAAATCACTTTAAACATGCTAATTTTAGCTCTAACACTGATGATCCACCTACAAATGTGAACTGACGTTCAAAAATAAAACATTTGAAAACGGACCATTTTCCACATTTCTGAAGCATGACGTAATGGGGGGGTGTTATCTCTTTTGTCGAAAATCAGCCGTTTTTGCTCGAACATTAAATGCCTCCAAATGGTATTTAATTAACTTCCCGAGCCCCTGGAAGCATGAAAATCACTTTAACACCTTGGCTGCTAGCAGTTTTCCCGTCCTGTGCTGGAAATTGATATTTTACTTTATTCATGACGAGCTCAGCTCGTCATCAGCACAGCTCAACCGTGCATCATGACGAGCTGAGCTCGTCATCAGCATCGAAAGGGTTAAACATGCTAATTTTAGCTCGAACACTGATGATCCACCTACAAATGTGAACTGACGTTCAAAAATAAAACATTTGAAAACGAACCATTTTCCACATTTCAGAAGCATGACGTAATGGGGGGGTGTTATCTCTTTTGTCGAAAATCAGCCGTTTTTGCTCGAACATTAAATGCCTCCAAATGGTATTTAATTAACTTCCCGAGCCCCTGGAAGCATGAAAATCACTTTAAACATGCTAATTTTAGCTCTAACACTGATGATCCACCTACAAATGTGAACTGACGTTCAAAAATAAAACATTTGAAAACGGACCATTTTCCACATTTCTGAAGCATGACGTAATGGGGGGGTGTTATCTCTTTTGTCGAAAATCAGCCGTTTTTGCTCGAACATTAAATGCCTCCAAATGGTATTTAATTAACTTCCTGAGCCCCTGGAAGCATGAAAATCACTTTAAACATGCTAATTTTAGCTCTAACACTGATGATCCACCTACAAATGTGAACTGACGTTCAAAAATAAAACATTTGAAAACGGACCATTTTCCACATTTCTGAAGCATGACGTAATGGGGGGGGGTGTTATCTCTTTTGTCGAAAATCAGCCGTTTTTGCTCGAACATTAAATGCCTCCAAATGGTATTTAATTAACTTCCCGAGCCCCTGGAAGCATGAAAATCACTTTAAACATGCTAATTTTAGCTCTAACACTGATGATCCACCTACAAATGTGAACTGACGTTCAAAAATAAAACATTTGAAAACGGACCATTTTCCACATTTCTGAAGCATGACGTAATGGGGGGGGGGTGTTATCTCTTTTGTCGAAAATCAGCCGTTTTTGCTCGAACATTAAATGCCTCCAAATGGTATTTAATTAACTTCCCGAGCCCCTGGAAGCATGAAAATCACTTTAAACATGCTAATTTTAGCTCTAACACTGATGATCCACCTACAAATGTGAACTGACGTTCAAAAATAAAACATTTGAAAACGGACCATTTTCCACATTTCTGAAGCATGACGTAATGGGGGGGTGTTATCTCTTTTGTCGAAAATCAGCCGTTTTTGCTCGAGCATTAAATGCCTCCAAATGGTATTTAATTAACTTCCCGAGCCCCTGGAAGCATGAAAATCAATTTAAACATGCTAATTTTAGCTCTAACACTGATGATCCACCTACAAATGTGAACTGACGTTCAAAAATAAAACATTTGAAAACGGACCATTTTCCACATTTCTGAAGCATGACGGAATGGGGGGGTGTTATCTCTTTTGTCGAAAATCAGCCGTTTTTGATCGAACATTAAATGCCTCCAAATGGTATTTAATTAACTTCCCGGGGTGAAGAAACCCTATTTGAGAACTCAGAGTGAGTAATTTGGCCATTTTCATGCACTTTTAACCATTCCATAAATCTTGTGTTTTTTGCCCCTGGAAGCATGAAAATCACTTTAAACATGCTAATTTTAGCTCTAACACTGATGATCCACCTACAAATGTGAACTGACGTTCAAAAATAAAACATTTGAAAACGGACCATTTTCCACATTTCTGAAGCATGACGTAATGGGGGGGTGTTATCTCTTTTGTCGAAAATCAGCCGTTTTTGCTCGAACATTAAAAGCCTCCAAATGGTATTTAATTAACTTCCCGAGCCCCTGGAAGCATGAAAATCACTTTAAACATGCTAATTTTAGCTCTAACACTGATGATCCACCTACAAATGTGAACTGACGTTCAAAAATAAAACATTTGAAAACGGACCATTTTCCACATTTCTGAAGCATGACGTAATGGGGGGGTGTTATCTCTTTTGTCGAAAATCAGCCGTTTTTGCTCGAACATTAAATGCCTCCAAATGGTATTTATTTCACTTCCCGAGCCCCTGGAAGCATGAAAATCACTTTAAACATGCTAATTTTAGCTCTAACACTGATGATCCACCTACAAATGTGAACTGACGTTCAAAAATAAAACATTTGAAAACGGACCATTTTCCACATTTCTGAAGCATGACGTAATGGGGGGGTGTTATCTCTTTTGTCGAAAATCAGCCGTTTTTGCTCGAACATTAAATGCCTCCAAATGGTATTTATTTCACTTCCCGAGCCCCTGGAAGCATGAAAATCACTTTAAACATGCTAATTTTAGCTCTAACACTGATGATCCACCTACAAATGTGAACTGACGTTCAAAAATAAAACATTTGAAAACGGACCATCTTCCACATTTCTGAAGCATGACGTAATGGGGGGTGTTATCTCTTTTGTCGAAAATCAGCCGTTTTTGCTCGAACATTAAATGCCTCCAAATGGTATTTAATTAACTTCCCGGGGTGAAGAAACCCTTTTTGAGAACTCAGAGTGAGTAAATTGGCCATTTTCATGCACTTTTAACCATTCCATAAATCATGTGTTTTGGGCCCCTGGAAGCATGAAAATCACTTTAAACATGATAATTTTAGCTCTAACACTGATGATCCACCTACAAATGTGAACTGACGTTCAAAAATAAAACATTTGAAAACGGACCATTTTCCACATTTCTGAAGCATGACGTAATGGGGGGGGTGTTATCTCTTTTGTCGAAAATCAGCAGTTTTTGCTCGAACATTAAATGCCTCCAAATGGTATTTAATTAACTTCCCGAGCCCCTGGAAGCATGAAAATCACTTTAAACATGCTAATTTTAGCTCTAACACTGATGATCCACCTACAAATGTGAACTGACGTTCAAAAATAAAACATTTGAAAACGGACCATCTTCCACATTTCTGAAGCATGACGTAATGGGGGGTGTTATCTCTTTTGTCGAAAATCAGCCGTTTTTGCTCGAACATTAAATGCCTCCAAATGGTATTTAATTAACTTCCCGGGGTGAAGAAACCCTTTTTGAGAACTCAGAGTGAGTAAATTGGCCATTTTCATGCACTTTTAACCATTCCATAAATCATGTGTTTTGGGCCCCTGGAAGCATGAAAATCACTTTAAACATGATAATTTTAGCTCTAACACTGATGATCCACCTACAAATGTGAACTGACGTTCAAAAATAAAACATTTGAAAACGGACCATTTTCCACATTTCTGAAGCATGACGTAATGGGGGGGGTGTTATCTCTTTTGTCGAAAATCAGCCGTTTTTGCTCGAACATTAAATGCCTCCAAATGGTATTTAATTAACTTCCCGAGCCCCTGGAAGCATGAAAATCACTTTAAACATGCTAATTTTAGCTCTAACACTGATGATCCACCTACAAATGTGAACTGACGTTCAAAAATAAAACATTTGAAAACGGACCATTTTCCACATTTCTGAAGCATGACGTAATGGGGGGGTGTTATCTCTTTTGTCGAAAATCAGCCGTTTTTGCTCGAACATTAAATGCCTCCAAATGGTATTTAATTAACTTCCCGAGCCCCTGGAAGCATGAAAATCACTTTAAACATGCTAATTTTAGCTCTAACACTGATGATCCACCTACAAATGTGAACTGACGTTCAAAAATAAAACATTTGAAAACGGACCATTTTCCACATTTCTGAAGCATGACGTAATGGGGGGGGTGTTATCTCTTTTGTCGAAAATCAGCCGTTTTTGCTCGAACATTAAATGCCTCCAAATGGTATTTAATTAACTTCCCGAGCCCCTGGAAGCATGAAAATCACTTTAAACATGCTAATTTTAGCTCTAACACTGATGATCCACCTACAAATGTGAACTGACGTTCAAAAATAAAACATTTGAAAACGGACCATTTTCCACATTTCTGAAGCATGACGTAATGGGGGGGTGTTATCTCTTTTGTCGAAAATCAGCCGTTTTTGCTCGAACATTAAATGCCTCCAAATGGTATTTGTTAGAATTGGGGGTCTCTGGTTGGCGCAGGTTTGTACTTGCGACAAGCAGGGACCCTCTCCTCTAAGTCAGGGCAAAGAATTACTCCCAGAAATAACCCCTGCTTACCCGTTAGGTAGTGTGGCGCAAGCAGTCTAGGCTAAACTCTGGAGTACATTGGGTTAAACATTTGCAGCATCACACACAATAAACCAACAACCCACCACACAAGGACACAAGACTGGATTCTTTGTAAAAATATACCTCTTTATATAAACTTTACGCAGGCTTGTAAATACAGTCTTTTCAAGAAATGGTTCCAGTTACTTTCAATAGACCATATATACTCTTCCAGCAGTGCCTTGTAAATACAGTCTTTTTACTTTCTAAAAGTGGTTCCAGTTACTCTTGAAAATGGGCCACAGTTCGTGTTTAGCGTTAAAAGAATTGTTCTTGTGCTTTTGAAAAGGGTTGCGGACTCTTCCCTAGTCCTGGTACGTTCCTCTGGTAAGATTTATGATCAGCCTGGGCCTCTCTGCGCCAACTATCAGACCCGGTCTGCCCAATCTCACGCTTCTAGCGAGATCGGCGGCCGGGGAGTCACTGTCTGCCTGACGAGCGCGCTGCGCGGCTGTCAGGGGAGAGAGCGGGGGCCCGGGGAGCGCTCACAGCGCGACTCCGGGGGCTCGGCTGAGGCAGAGGGCGGTGCGAGCGAGGCGGGACAGGGGCTCGCACCGCGGGACGGGAAACAGTACCTGTGTCTTTCTTGGGGTCGGGTGCAGGCCGGCTCGGCGGTCCACGTCGCGGTGTCTTCCTCCCGGGGTTGGAGCGAGCGGCGGCTCGGCTCTGGCTCGGAGGTTGGCGTTGCGGCGCGGGTCGGGCCGACGGCGACACACCTCAGGTCCTGAAAAAGGGGGCAGAGCCCCGGGTAGCAGCGTGAGGCGCACACAAGCCTCTCAGGTCACAGCAAACACGTGGCAAAGTCCGTTCTTGCGATGCTTCGCAGTTAGGCAGGCGGTAGGGACGGTGATTAGGCCAGCGAGGCTGGGCCTTACGGTGTCACCTGGTGCCGGCCAGTTAGCAGATGCGGTGCTCGGCGGGACGGGGTGCCAAGGGCCTCTTAGGAGGGGCGCAGGGATTCTTTCACGGCGCGCTCCTCTTTCCTTCAGCAGCTGTGTCGATCGGGTTGCTGGCTCACAGCAGCTCCTTCTTCCAGGGGGACAGGGTAGCGCCCACTGTTCCTGGGGCGCTGGTCAGGGGGCAAGTTCCACAGCAAGCCCTTGGAGATCTTTTCAGGAGTTTGGCACAAGTTGAATAAAAGCAAAGTCTTTCAGTCTTTCTTCTCCTGCTCTCCTTCAGCAGCGAGGCACCCACCACAGGCCAGTCTCTTGGGGTCAGAGTCAGTACTTCTCCTTGCAGCTTCCAGGGTCCTCCTCTTCAGGCAGAGCTTCTTCTTTGCGCAAACTGGATCTAATTTACAAGGAGCAGGGCTCCTACTTTTATACCCAGTTTCTTTTGTTCTTACAGGCCAGGGGGGCCTCTGCATAACTGTTCTCAGTCCCTGAGCACTTGTGGTGGGTACTTCTGCTTCTGCATTCAGTGTGAGGGCAGGCACATCAGCCGCTCCCCAGGGGGGCGGAGCCGGCATTGTGAAGACAGGGGCAGCTTGAGCACTTTGTTGACAAGCTTCGGTCCTTCCTGGTCCAGGTGCAGGCTGAGTCATCAGTCGCTCCCCAGGGGGGCGGAGCCAGCATTGTGGCGGCAGAGCACAGCCTGATGCATCATTCAGGGAAACTCCCACCTCCCACTAAGGTGTCATCCTGCTATTCACCCACTGTCCACACCCAGCCCTGTCACTCACACAACTCAGACAGTCAGATACACACAAGAGCAGAGGCGGGCTGAAATGGTTAGGCAAGCAAATGCTAACTTTCTAAAAGTAGCATTTGCAAACCCAGGATATTAAAATAAACTTTACTAAAAGAAATATTTTATTATTCTGAGTTCAGGCATACTAAACATGACTCTCTACCATGTTCCCTGAGCCTGCTGGGATTATAGAGTGTAATAAATTCCAGCAGCCCATTCTGGCCTAAAGGGAGCAGGTAGCCTTACAATAGTGAAAAACGAATTGGGTTGTAATTCACTACTAGGACATGCCACACACATCAGGGCTTGTCCTACCTTACACTTACAATGCACCCTGCCCTCAGGCCTACCATAGGGGTGACTAATATGAAGTTAAGGGAAGGTTTAGGGGCTGGCAAGTGGGTGCACTTGCCCAGCCAGCATGACAGTACCAGACTGCACACAGGTTCTGCAATGGCAGACCCTAGACACATTTTAAGGCTGCTTCTGTGGGTGGCGCAACCAGCGCTGCAGGCCCACTAGCAGTATTGGCACTTACAAGCCCTGGCACTCCTGGTGCACTTTACTAGGGACTAACAGTAAATCCAATGAACCAATCATAGACATCAATCACATGTACAATTTTCAGTAGGAAGAGCATATGCACTTTACCACTGGTCAGCAGTGGTAAAGTGCCCAGAGTCATTAAACCAAACAAAATAGGTCAGAGAGAGTATTGGAGGAAGGCAAAAAGTTTAGGGATAACCCTGCCAAGAGGCCCAGGTCCAACACAACCCCCTTCCAGCCAAAACGCAGGGTAGACCAATCACCACTGTGATGGGCTTCCCTGCTTGGGGCGATAGAACATGGACCTGGCCCGCAACAGCAGGGGCACATTCCAGTTCTACGCCAATCAGAACCTATTTTAAATCCTCTGTACATACTCTCAGGGTCCACCCAGTTACTCCATGGGGCACCCTTCTCTTCCTCTGTGGACACCACCTGTGCGGCCTCTAACCTTAACTTGCTCACAGGTGTGTCCCAACAGACAGTCATCAAATCACAGTGGCCACTGACAGTAGTCAGGGCTGAGACCCAGGCCTCATGCCTCTCAGGGCTCCCAAACCTCTGTGGCCTCAGAGAGTGGGGGGCAGTAGCCCCAGGTGCTTGGCACCCTTTGTCCACTCTCCCTCCTGTCAGGTCAGGTATGTCATCCTGGCACTGACCTACCAGCTCCAGGCCTCTACCTGGCAGCTGAACCAAAAACTGGGGTGGGCTCTCCCACACCCGGTCCTCCTCCTTGGGGCTCTGTACCCTCCCACCTGGAGTGGTACCCCCTTCCAGAATTGTCAGCGCACCTGTGGCAGGTGATCTGCACAATTCGCCCACCAGTTCAGGGGTGTCATCCTGCAACTGGGGCACCAGGTCAGGGGGGACACCCTGCACCTGGCCCTTAAGCCTAGGGTCTAGACCCTCTAGTTGAACCGGGGTCAGAGGCGAGGACTTCCTCCCTCTGCACCCCCTTCCAGAGTACTGCCCACTCCCAATTGGAGTGGTACCCCTAGAAGCGACATGGGCCAGGACACTGATTACAGTGGTCCTGCCCTCCAGATCAGGCAACACCTGAACCTGGCTCTCCAACTCAGGAACCCAACCCTGCAGTTGAACACTTGCCTGGCGCACCAGGACTTCCCGGGGAGCACGCATGCCCCCCCTGAGGGCGGCACATAGCTCAGGTGCCGTGCGACAGTCTGCCTGGCGCAGATCTCCCAACCCCTGTCCATCTGACAGTGCGGGAAGATCCCCCAGGACAGAAGTGGTGTCCCCATGGTCATTCACTGGGGACGCAGCCCTGCTGGCTGGCCCCTGACCCACTGGTTCTTCCACTGGGGACTGTTTCCCCCTCTCGCCCCTCCTTCTGGACTTCTGCACCCTCCCAACTGGAGTGGTACTGCCAGACACCAGAACTACTGGAGCTCTGTTTACAGAGCCTCCACGTTCTCTAGCCACTGGGGGATCCCCCTCAGCGGGTGACTCATCTGGACAGCCTAGGCTCCCCACCTGGTGTTCCCTTAAAGAACCATCCAGGCTCTGAGACTGAGGTTGGGCACTACCGGGACAAAACCCATTCTCACTCCTTCCCCTCAAGGACAGGACGTGAGGCCCTACACCCCTCTCACTATTACAGGACCTAGCTGGGCTACTCTGCGCCACTTCCACCACTCTGGGCTGGAAGATACCTGAGCCACTCCCCACAGGATCACACCCCAATGCCTCTCCAGACCCACTGGAATCCACCACAAGGTCTACCTCCAATGTGAGCTCCCTGGGGTCAGAGAACTCACTCTCAAACAGGTGTTGGCATAGCTCTGGAAAACTGGGACTTAAAGTATGCTCTCCCACAATTGGATTACACAGCCCCCTAGCAGGGTTAATCAAACTATCCTTCACCTCACCATCCAGCGCCTCACACACATACTCCACACCATCCTTCTGAGACTGGCCATACAGTAGCGGACTGTCTCTGTCACACAACCCACACTCTTCTGGGCGGTCCTTACACTCACCCACCAGGACCTCAACCATGGGGGAATCCCTCCCACCACTAGGACCATGAACTCCTACGCCAGTCACCCTATTCCCTTCAGGGTCGCTGCGCACTACTGGAGCTACCTCATGCCCTTGAACCTCCTGGTGTAAGTTAACCCCCTCCAAGTCAGGTGCCATATCTCTAGGTGCGCGCACTATGCTGTCAGCACTAGATACCTTAATGTTGCTGCCACCATCTGAGCTGGACTCCACCTCCAACTCAGCAAAGCTCAATCTCTGAGCTACACATATTTCTTGTTGCTGGGCTGAAGCCCTCCTGGCCTCAAGCCCCTCGAGCTCCAAGTCAAGTTTCCTCATTCTTAAGTCATGCGCAAGCTCCATTTTCATTTCTTCCAGGGCTAACTTCCTAGATTCTAGCTCCAGTTGGCAATTCCATTTCAGCTCCGCCAACTTCATTTCATGTTCTCGGGTGGCCTGTCTGTCCGCCAGCTCCTCTGGTGACAGACCTCGGCCAGAAACACTGCTACCCAATGGGGAGGTTGCACCCCTCCACTCTGGAGTCAGGGGTCCCTCCAGCTGCTGTTCTGCATCCTCAAATTCAAAATCCTTTCCAGGGGCATTCCTTGCCTTGACCCAGGCCCTCAGCGCCTTTTGGAACTGCTCCCTTCTGGAGAGTCCGGTCATGGAAATGTTCAAATTTTTGCAGAAGCTCTTGAGCTGTTTCCCGGTATAGTTTTCTAGTTTCTCCCAATCACAGTCAATAGAAGAAATGGATGGTGCCTTTTCCATTTTCACTGACACCGGCATGACTTCAAAAACACATGGAGATCTCTTCTAGCAACACATAAATAAAAAAAAGTCTGTGGCTTAGGTTACTGGATTGTAATCACTGTGCAATGGTCACTAGTCAATGTATGGACACTGCAAATGTAAATTCGAGATCCTCACCGCTGCGACCAATGTTAGAATTGGGGGTCTCTGGTTGGCGCAGGTTTGTACTTGCGACAAGCAGGGACCCTCTCCTCTAAGTCAGGGCAAAGAATTACTCCCAGAAATAACCCCTGCTTACCCGTTAGGTAGTGTGGCGCAAGCAGTCTAGGCTAAACTCTGGAGTACATTGGGTTAAACATTTGCAGCATCACACACAATAAACCAACAACCCACCACACAAGGACACAAGACTGGATTCTTTGTAAAAATATACCTCTTTATATAAACTTTACGCAGGCTTGTAAATACAGTCTTTTCAAGAAATGGTTCCAGTTACTTTCAATAGACCATATATACTCTTCCAGCAGTGCCTTGTAAATACAGTCTTTTTACTTTCTAAAAGTGGTTCCAGTTACTCTTGAAAATGGGCCACAGTTCGTGTTTAGCGTTAAAAGAATTGTTCTTGTGCTTTTGAAAAGGGTTGCGGACTCTTCCCTAGTCCTGGTACGTTCCTCTGGTAAGATTTATGATCAGCCTGGGCCTCTCTGCGCCAACTATCAGACCCGGTCTGCCCAATCTCACGCTTCTAGCGAGATCGGCGGCCGGAGAGTCACTGTCTGCCTGACGAGCGCGCTGCGCGGCTGTCAGGGGAGAGAGCGGGGGCCCGGGGAGCGCTCACAGCGCGACTCCGGGGGCTCGGCTGAGGCAGAGGGCGGTGCGAGCGAGGCGGGACAGGGGCTCGCACCGCGGGACGGGAAACAGTACCTGTGTCTTTCTTGGGGTCGGGTGCAGGCCGGCTCGGCGGTCCACGTCGCGGTGTCTTCCTCCCGGGGTTGGAGCGAGCGGCGGCTCGGCTCTGGCTCGGAGGTTGGCGTTGCGGCGCGGGTCGGGCCGACGGCGACACACCTCAGGTCCTGAAAAAGGGGGCAGAGCCCCGGGTAGCAGCGTGAGGCGCACACAAGCCTCTCAGGTCACAGCAAACACGTGGCAAAGTCCGTTCTTGCGATGCTTCGCAGTTAGGCAGGCGGTAGGGACGGTGATTAGGCCAGCGAGGCTGGGCCTTACGGTGTCACCTGGTGCCGGCCAGTTAGCAGATGCGGTGCTCGGCGGGACGGGGTGCCAAGGGCCTCTTAGGAGGGGCGCAGGGATTCTTTCACGGCGCGCTCCTCTTTCCTTCAGCAGCTGTGTCGATCGGGTTGCTGGCTCACAGCAGCTCCTTCTTCCAGGGGGACAGGGTAGCGCCCACTGTTCCTGGGGCGCTGGTCAGGGGGCAAGTTCCACAGCAAGCCCTTGGAGATCTTTTCAGGAGTTTGGCACAAGTTGAATAAAAGCAAAGTCTTTCAGTCTTTCTTCTCCTGCTCTCCTTCAGCAGCGAGGCACCCACCACAGGCCAGTCTCTTGGGGTCAGAGTCAGTACTTCTCCTTGCAGCTTCCAGGGTCCTCCTCTTCAGGCAGAGCTTCTTCTTTGCGCAAACTGGATCTAATTTACAAGGAGCAGGGCTCCTACTTTTATACCCAGTTTCTTTTGTTCTTACAGGCCAGGGGGGCCTCTGCATAACTGTTCTCAGTCCCTGAGCACTTGTGGTGGGTACTTCTGCTTCTGCATTCAGTGTGAGGGCAGGCACATCAGCCGCTCCCCAGGGGGGCGGAGCCGGCATTGTGAAGACAGGGGCAGCTTGAGCACTTTGTTGACAAGCTTCGGTCCTTCCTGGTCCAGGTGCAGGCTGAGTCATCAGTCGCTCCCCAGGGGGGCGGAGCCAGCATTGTGGCGGCAGAGCACAGCCTGATGCATCATTCAGGGAAACTCCCACCTCCCACTAAGGTGTCATCCTGCTATTCACCCACTGTCCACACCCAGCCCTGTCACTCACACAACTCAGACAGTCAGATACACACAAGAGCAGAGGCGGGCTGAAATGGTTAGGCAAGCAAATGCTAACTTTCTAAAAGTAGCATTTGCAAACCCAGGATATTAAAATAAACTTTACTAAAAGAAATATTTTATTATTCTGAGTTCAGGCATACTAAACATGACTCTCTACCATGTTCCCTGAGCCTGCTGGGATTATAGAGTGTAATAAATTCCAGCAGCCCATTCTGGCCTAAAGGGAGCAGGTAGCCTTACAATAGTGAAAAACGAATTGGGTTGTAATTCACTACTAGGACATGCCACACACATCAGGGCTTGTCCTACCTTACACTTACAATGCACCCTGCCCTCAGGCCTACCATAGGGGTGACTAATATGAAGTTAAGGGAAGGTTTAGGGGCTGGCAAGTGGGTGCACTTGCCCAGCCAGCATGACAGTACCAGACTGCACACAGGTTCTGCAATGGCAGACCCTAGACACATTTTAAGGCTGCTTCTGTGGGTGGCGCAACCAGCGCTGCAGGCCCACTAGCAGTATTGGCACTTACAAGCCCTGGCACTCCTGGTGCACTTTACTAGGGACTAACAGTAAATCCAATGAACCAATCATAGACATCAATCACATGTACAATTTTCAGTAGGAAGAGCATATGCACTTTACCACTGGTCAGCAGTGGTAAAGTGCCCAGAGTCATTAAACCAAACAAAATAGGTCAGAGAGAGTATTGGAGGAAGGCAAAAAGTTTAGGGATAACCCTGCCAAGAGGCCCAGGTCCAACAGTATTTAATTAACTTCCCGAGCCCCTGGAAGCATGAAAATCACTTTAACACCTTGGCTGCTAGCAGTTTTCCCGTCCTGTGCTGGAAATTGATATTTTACTTTATTCATGACGAGCTCAGCTCGTCATCAGCACAGCTCAACCGTGCATCATGACGAGCTGAGCTCGTCATCAGCATCGAAAGGGTTAAACATGCTAATTTTAGCTCGAACACTGATGATCCACCTACAAATGTGAACTGACGTTCAAAAATAAAACATTTGAAAACGAACCATTTTCCACATTTCAGAAGCATGACGTAATGGGGGGGTGTTATCTCTTTTGTCGAAAATCAGCCGTTTTTGCTCGAACATTAAATGCCTCCAAATGGTATTTAATTAACTTCCCGAGCCCCTGGAAGCATGAAAATCACTTTAAACATGCTAATTTTAGCTCTAACACTGATGATCCACCTACAAATGTGAACTGACGTTCAAAAATAAAACATTTGAAAATGGACCATTTTCCACATTTCTGAAGCATGACGTAATGGGGGGTTGTTATCTCTTTTGTCGAAAATCAGCCGTTTTTGCTCGAACATTAAATGCCTCCAAATGGTATTTAATTAACTTCCTGAGCCCCTGGAAGCATGAAAATCACTTTAAACATGCTAATTTTAGCTCTAACACTGATGATCCACCTACAAATGTGAACTGACGTTCAAAAATAAAACATTTGAAAACGGACCATTTTCCACATTTCTGAAGCATGACGTAATGGGGGGGGTGTTATCTCTTTTGTCGAAAATCAGCCGTTTTTGCTCGAACATTAAATGCCTCCAAATGGTATTTAATTAACTTCCCGAGCCCCTGGAAGCATGAAAATCACTTTAAACATGCTAATTTTAGCTCTAACACTGATGATCCACCTACAAATGTGAACTGACGTTCAAAAATAAAACATTTGAAAACGGACCATTTTCCACATTTCTGAAGCATGACGTAATGGGGGGGGGGTGTTATCTCTTTTGTCGAAAATCAGCCGTTTTTGCTCGAACATTAAATGCCTCCAAATGGTATTTAATTAACTTCCCGAGCCCCTGGAAGCATGAAAATCACTTTAAACATGCTAATTTTAGCTCTAACACTGATGATCCACCTACAAATGTGAACTGACGTTCAAAAATAAAACATTTGAAAACGGACCATTTTCCACATTTCTGAAGCATGACGTAATGGGGGGGTGTTATCTCTTTTGTCGAAAATCAGCCGTTTTTGCTCGAGCATTAAATGCCTCCAAATGGTATTTAATTAACTTCCCGAGCCCCTGGAAGCATGAAAATCAATTTAAACATGCTAATTTTAGCTCAAACACTGATGATCCACCTACAAATGTGAACTGACGTTCAAAAATAAAACATTTGAAAACGGACCATTTTCCACATTTCTGAAGCATGACGGAATGGGGGGGTGTTATCTCTTTTGTCGAAAATCAGCCGTTTTTGATCGAACATTAAATGCCTCCAAATGGTATTTAATTAACTTCCCGGGGTGAAGAAACCCTATTTGAGAACTCAGAGTGAGTAAATTGGCCATTTTCATGCACTTTTAACCATTCCATAAATCTTGTGTTTTTTGCCCCTGGAAGCATGAAAATCACTTTAAACATGCTAATTTTAGCTCTAACACTGATGATCCACCTACAAATGTGAACTGACGTTCAAAAATAAAACATTTGAAAACGGACCATTTTCCACATTTCTGAAGCATGACGTAATGGGGGGGTGTTATCTCTTTTGTCGAAAATCAGCCGTTTTTGCTCGAACATTAAAAGCCTCCAAATGGTATTTAATTAACTTCCCGAGCCCCTGGAAGCATGAAAATCACTTTAAACATGCTAATTTTAGCTCTAACACTGATGATCCACCTACAAATGTGAACTGACGTTCAAAAATAAAACATTTGAAAACGGACCATTTTCCACATTTCTGAAGCATGACGTAATGGGGGGGTGTTATCTCTTTTGTCGAAAATCAGCCGTTTTTGCTCGAACATTAAATGCCTCCAAATGGTATTTATTTCACTTCCCGAGCCCCTGGAAGCATGAAAATCACTTTAAACATGCTAATTTTAGCTCTAACACTGATGATCCACCTACAAATGTGAACTGACGTTCAAAAATAAAACATTTGAAAACGGACCATTTTCCACATTTCTGAAGCATGACGTAATGGGGGGGTGTTATCTCTTTTGTCGAAAATCAGCCGTTTTTGCTCGAACATTAAATGCCTCCAAATGGTATTTATTTCACTTCCCGAGCCCCTGGAAGCATGAAAATCACTTTAAACATGCTAATTTTAGCTCTAACACTGATGATCCACCTACAAATGTGAACTGACGTTCAAAAATAAAACATTTGAAAACGGACCATCTTCCACATTTCTGAAGCATGACGTAATGGGGGGTGTTATCTCTTTTGTCGAAAATCAGCCGTTTTTGCTCGAACATTAAATGCCTCCAAATGGTATTTAATTAACTTCCCGGGGTGAAGAAACCCTTTTTGAGAACTCAGAGTGAGTAAATTGGCCATTTTCATGCACTTTTAACCATTCCATAAATCATGTGTTTTGGGCCCCTGGAAGCATGAAAATCACTTTAAACATGATAATTTTAGCTCTAACACTGATGATCCACCTACAAATGTGAACTGACGTTCAAAAATAAAACATTTGAAAACGGACCATTTTCCACATTTCTGAAGCATGACGTAATGGGGGGGGTGTTATCTCTTTTGTCGAAAATCAGCCGTTTTTGCTCGAACATTAAATGCCTCCAAATGGTATTTAATTAACTTCCCGAGCCCCTGGAAGCATGAAAATCACTTTAAACATGCTAATTTTAGCTCTAACACTGATGATCCACCTACAAATGTGAACTGACGTTCAAAAATAAAACATTTGAAAACGGACCATTTTCCACATTTCTGAAGCATGACGTAATGGGGGGGTGTTATCTCTTTTGTCGAAAATCAGCCGTTTTTGCTCGAACATTAAATGCCTCCAAATGGTATTTAATTAACTTCCCGAGCCCCTGGAAGCATGAAAATCACTTTAAACATGCTAATTTTAGCTCTAACACTGATGATCCACCTACAAATGTGAACTGACGTTCAAAAATAAAACATTTGAAAACGGACCATTTTCCACATTTCTGAAGCATGACGTAATGGGGGGGGTGTTATCTCTTTTGTCGAAAATCAGCCGTTTTTGCTCGAACATTAAATGCCTCCAAATGGTATTTAATTAACTACCCGAGCCCCTGGAAGCATGAAAATCACTTTAAACATGCTAATTTTAGCTCTAACACTGATGATCCACCTACAAATGTGAACTGACGTTCAAAAATAAAACATTTGAAAACGGACCATTTTCCACATTTCTGAAGCATGACGTAATGGGGGGGTGTTATCTCTTTTGTCGAAAATCAGCCGTTTTTGCTCGAACATTAAATGCCTCCAAATGGTATTTAATTAACTTCCCGAGCCCCTGGAAGCATGAAAATCACTTTAACACCTTGGCTGCTAGCAGTTTTCCCGTCCTGTGCTGGAAATTGATATTTTACTTTATTCATGACGAGCTCAGCTCGTCATCAGCACAGCTCAACCGTGCATCATGACGAGCTGAGCTCGTCATCAGCATCGAAAGGGTTAAACATGCTAATTTTAGCTCGAACACTGATGATCCACCTACAAATGTGAACTGACGTTCAAAAATAAAACATTTGAAAACGAACCATTTTCCACATTTCAGAAGCATGACGTAATGGGGGGGTGTTATCTCTTTTGTCGAAAATCAGCCGTTTTTGCTCGAACATTAAATGCCTCCAAATGGTATTTAATTAACTTCCCGAGCCCCTGGAAGCATGAAAATCACTTTAAACATGCTAATTTTAGCTCTAACACTGATGATCCACCTACAAATGTGAACTGACGTTCAAAAATAAAACATTTGAAAACGGACCATTTTCCACATTTCTGAAGCATGACGTAATGGGGGGGTGTTATCTCTTTTGTCGAAAATCAGCCGTTTTTGCTCGAACATTAAATGCCTCCAAATGGTATTTAATTAACTTCCTGAGCCCCTGGAAGCATGAAAATCACTTTAAACATGCTAATTTTAGCTCTAACACTGATGATCCACCTACAAATGTGAACTGACGTTCAAAAATAAAACATTTGAAAACGGACCATTTTCCACATTTCTGAAGCATGACGTAATGGGGGGGGGTGTTATCTCTTTTGTCGAAAATCAGCCGTTTTTGCTCGAACATTAAATGCCTCCAAATGGTATTTAATTAACTTCCCGAGCCCCTGGAAGCATGAAAATCACTTTAAACATGCTAATTTTAGCTCTAACACTGATGATCCACCTACAAATGTGAACTGACGTTCAAAAATAAAACATTTGAAAACGGACCATTTTCCACATTTCTGAAGCATGACGTAATGGGGGGGGGGTGTTATCTCTTTTGTCGAAAATCAGCCGTTTTTGCTCGAACATTAAATGCCTCCAAATGGTATTTAATTAACTTCCCGAGCCCCTGGAAGCATGAAAATCACTTTAAACATGCTAATTTTAGCTCTAACACTGATGATCCACCTACAAATGTGAACTGACGTTCAAAAATAAAACATTTGAAAACGGACCATTTTCCACATTTCTGAAGCATGACGTAATGGGGGGGTGTTATCTCTTTTGTCGAAAATCAGCCGTTTTTGCTCGAGCATTAAATGCCTCCAAATGGTATTTAATTAACTTCCCGAGCCCCTGGAAGCATGAAAATCAATTTAAACATGCTAATTTTAGCTCTAACACTGATGATCCACCTACAAATGTGAACTGACGTTCAAAAATAAAACATTTGAAAACGGACCATTTTCCACATTTCTGAAGCAGGACGGAATGGGGGGGTGTTATCTCTTTTGTCGAAAATCAGCCGTTTTTGATCGAACATTAAATGCCTCCAAATGGTATTTAATTAACTTCCCGGGGTGAAGAAACCCTATTTGAGAACTCAGAGTGAGTAAATTGGCCATTTTCATGCACTTTTAACCATTCCATAAATCTTGTGTTTTTTGCCCCTGGAAGCATGAAAATCACTTTAAACATGCTAATTTTAGCTCTAACACTGATGATCCACCTACAAATGTGAACTGACGTTCAAAAATAAAACATTTGAAAACGGACCATTTTCCACATTTCTGAAGCATGACGTAATGGGGGGGGTGTTATCTCTTTTGTCGAAAATCAGCCGTTTTTGCTCGAACATTAAATGCCTCCAAATGGTATTTAATTAACTTCCCGAGCCCCTGGAAGCATGAAAATCACTTTAAACATGCTAATTTTAGCTCTAACACTGATGATCCACCTACAAATGTGAACTGACGTTCAAAAATAAAACATTTGAAAACGGACCATTTTCCACATTTCTGAAGCATCACGTAATGGGGGGGTGTTATCTCTTTTGTCGAAAATCAGCCGTTTTTGCTCGAACATTAAATGCCTCCAAATGGTATTTAATTAACTTCCCGGGGTGAAGAAACCCTTTTTGAGAACTCAGAGTGAGTAAATTGGCCATTTTCATGCACTTTTAACCATTCCATAAATCATGTGTTTTGGGCCCCTGGAAGCATGAAAATCACTTTAAACATGATAATTTTAGCTCTAACACTGATGATCCACCTACAAATGTGAACTGACGTTCAAAAATAAAACATTTGAAAACGGACCATTTTCCACATTTCTGAAGCATGACGTAATGGGGGGGGTGTTATCTCTTTTGTCGAAAATCAGCCGTTTTTGCTCGAACATTAAATGCCTCCAAATGGTATTTAATTAACTTCCCGAGCCCCTGGAAGCATGAAAATCACTTTAAACATGCTAATTTTAGCTCTAACACTGATGATCCACCTACAAATGTGAACTGACGTTCAAAAATAAAACATTTGAAAACGGACCATTTTCCACATTTCTGAAGCATGACGTAATGGGGGGGTGTTATCTCTTTTGTCGAAAATCAGCCGTTTTTGCTCGAACATTAAATGCCTCCAAATGGTATTTAATTAACTTCCCGAGCCCCTGGAAGCATGAAAATCACTTTAAACATGCTAATTTTAGCTCTAACACTGATGATCCACCTACAAATGTGAACTGACGTTCAAAAATAAAACATTTGAAAACGGACCATTTTCCACATTTCTGAAGCATGACGTAATGGGGGGGGTGTTATCTCTTTTGTCGAAAATCAGCCGTTTTTGCTCGAACATTAAATGCCTCCAAATGGTATTTAATTAACTTCCAGAGCCCCTGGAAGCATGAAAATCACTTTAAACATGCTAATTTTAGCTCTAACACTGATGATCCACCTACAAATGTGAACTGACGTTCAAAAATAAAACATTTGAAAACGGACCATTTTCCACATTTCTGAAGCATGACGTAATGGGGGGGTGTTATCTCTTTTGTCGAAAATCAGCCGTTTTTGCTCGAACATTAAATGCCTCCAAATGGTATTTAATTAACTTCCCGAGCCCCTGGAAGCATGAAAATCACTTTAACACCTTGGCTGCTAGCAGTTTTCCCGTCCTGTGCTGGAAATTGATATTTTACTTTATTCATGACGAGCTCAGCTCGTCATCAGCACAGCTCAACCGTGCATCATGACGAGCTGAGCTCGTCATCAGCATCGAAAGGGTTAAACATGCTAATTTTAGCTCGAACACTGATGATCCACCTACAAATGTGAACTGACGTTCAAAAATAAAACATTTGAAAACGAACCATTTTCCACATTTCAGAAGCATGACGTAATGGGGGGGTGTTATCTCTTTTGTCGAAAATCAGCCGTTTTTGCTCGAACATTAAATGCCTCCAAATGGTATTTAATTAACTTCCCGAGCCCCTGGAAGCATGAAAATCACTTTAAACATGCTAATTTTAGCTCTAACACTGATGATCCACCTACAAATGTGAACTGACGTTCAAAAATAAAACATTTGAAAACGGACCATTTTCCACATTTCTGAAGCATGACGTAATGGGGGGGTGTTATCTCTTTTGTCGAAAATCAGCCGTTTTTGCTCGAACATTAAATGCCTCCAAATGGTATTTAATTAACTTCCTGAGCCCCTGGAAGCATGAAAATCACTTTAAACATGCTAATTTTAGCTCTAACACTGATGATCCACCTACAAATGTGAACTGACGTTCAAAAATAAAACATTTGAAAACGGACCATTTTCCACATTTCTGAAGCATGACGTAATGGGGGGGGGTGTTATCTCTTTTGTCGAAAATCAGCCGTTTTTGCTCGAACATTAAATGCCTCCAAATGGTATTTAATTAACTTCCCGAGCCCCTGGAAGCATGAAAATCACTTTAAACATGCTAATTTTAGCTCTAACACTGATGATCCACCTACAAATGTGAACTGACGTTCAAAAATAAAACATTTGAAAACGGACCATTTTCCACATTTCTGAAGCATGACGTAATGGGGGGGGGTGTTATCTCTTTTGTCGAAAATCAGCCGTTTTTGCTCGAACATTAAATGCCTCCAAATGGTATTTAATTAACTTCCCGAGCCCCTGGAAGCATGAAAATCACTTTAAACATGCTAATTTTAGCTCTAACACTGATGATCCACCTACAAATGTGAACTGACGTTCAAAAATAAAACATTTGAAAACGGACCATTTTCCACATTTCTGAAGCATGACGTAATGGGGGGGTGTTATCTCTTTTGTCGAAAATCAGCCGTTTTTGCTCGAGCATTAAATGCCTCCAAATGGTATTTAATTAACTTCCCGAGCCCCTGGAAGCATGAAAATCAATTTAAACATGCTAATTTTAGCTCTAACACTGATGATCCACCTACAAATGTGAACTGACGTTCAAAAATAAAACATTTGAAAACGGACCATTTTCCACATTTCTGAAGCATGACGGAATGGGGGGGTGTTATCTCTTTTGTCGAAAATCAGCCGTTTTTGATCGAACATTAAATGCCTCCAAATGGTATTTAATTAACTTCCCGGGGTGAAGAAACCCTATTTGAGAACTCAGAGTGAGTAATTTGGCCATTTTCATGCACTTTTAACCATTCCATAAATCTTGTGTTTTTTGCCCCTGGAAGCATGAAAATCACTTTAAACATGCTAATTTTAGCTCTAACACTGATGATCCACCTACAAATGTGAACTGACGTTCAAAAATAAAACATTTGAAAACGGACCATTTTCCACATTTCTGAAGCATGACGTAATGGGGGGGTGTTATCTCTT
Organism: Lissotriton vulgaris; assembly: GCF_964263255.1. Lineage (NCBI taxonomy): Eukaryota > Metazoa > Chordata > Amphibia > Caudata > Salamandridae > Lissotriton > Lissotriton vulgaris. The sequence continues at coordinate 701,486 of NW_028253316.1, forward strand.
TTGTCGAAAATCAGCCGTTTTTGCTCGAACATTAAAAGCCTCCAAATGGTATTTAATTAACTTCCCGAGCCCCTGGAAGCATGAAAATCACTTTAAACATGCTAATTTTAGCTCTAACACTGATGATCCACCTACAAATGTGAACTGACGTTCAAAAATAAAACATTTGAAAACGGACCATTTTCCACATTTCTGAAGCATGACGTAATGGGGGGGTGTTATCTCTTTTGTCGAAAATCAGCCGTTTTTGCTCGAACATTAAATGCCTCCAAATGGTATTTATTTCACTTCCCGAGCCCCTGGAAGCATGAAAATCACTTTAAACATGCTAATTTTAGCTCTAACACTGATGATCCACCTACAAATGTGAACTGACGTTCAAAAATAAAACATTTGAAAACGGACCATTTTCCACATTTCTGAAGCATGACGTAATGGGGGGGTGTTATCTCTTTTGTCGAAAATCAGCCGTTTTTGCTCGAACATTAAATGCCTCCAAATGGTATTTATTTCACTTCCCGAGCCCCTGGAAGCATGAAAATCACTTTAAACATGCTAATTTTAGCTCTAACACTGATGATCCACCTACAAATGTGAACTGACGTTCAAAAATAAAACATTTGAAAACGGACCATCTTCCACATTTCTGAAGCATGACGTAATGGGGGGTGTTATCTCTTTTGTCGAAAATCAGCCGTTTTTGCTCGAACATTAAATGCCTCCAAATGGTATTTAATTAACTTCCCGGGGTGAAGAAACCCTTTTTGAGAACTCAGAGTGAGTAAATTGGCCATTTTCATGCACTTTTAACCATTCCATAAATCATGTGTTTTGGGCCCCTGGAAGCATGAAAATCACTTTAAACATGATAATTTTAGCTCTAACACTGATGATCCACCTACAAATGTGAACTGACGTTCAAAAATAAAACATTTGAAAACGGACCATTTTCCACATTTCTGAAGCATGACGTAATGGGGGGGGTGTTATCTCTTTTGTCGAAAATCAGCAGTTTTTGCTCGAACATTAAATGCCTCCAAATGGTATTTAATTAACTTCCCGAGCCCCTGGAAGCATGAAAATCACTTTAAACATGCTAATTTTAGCTCTAACACTGATGATCCACCTACAAATGTGAACTGACGTTCAAAAATAAAACATTTGAAAACGGACCATTTTCCACATTTCTGAAGCATGACGTAATGGGGGGGTGTTATCTCTTTTGTCGAAAATCAGCCGTTTTTGCTCGAACATTAAATGCCTCCAAATGGTATTTAATTAACTTCCCGAGCCCCTGGAAGCATGAAAATCACTTTAAACATGCTAATTTTAGCTCTAACACTGATGATCCACCTACAAATGTGAACTGACGTTCAAAAATAAAACATTTGAAAACGGACCATTTTCCACATTTCTGAAGCATGACGTAATGGGGGGGGTGTTATCTCTTTTGTCGAAAATCAGCCGTTTTTGCTCGAACATTAAATGCCTCCAAATGGTATTTAATTAACTTCCCGAGCCCCTGGAAGCATGAAAATCACTTTAAACATGCTAATTTTAGCTCTAACACTGATGATCCACCTACAAATGTGAACTGACGTTCAAAAATAAAACATTTGAAAACGGACCATTTTCCACATTTCTGAAGCATGACGTAATGGGGGGGTGTTATCTCTTTTGTCGAAAATCAGCCGTTTTTGCTCGAACATTAAATGCCTCCAAATGGTATTTAATTAACTTCCCGAGCCCCTGGAAGCATGAAAATCACTTTAACACCTTGGCTGCTAGCAGTTTTCCCGTCCTGTGCTGGAAATTGATATTTTACTTTATTCATGACGAGCTCAGCTCGTCATCAGCACAGCTCAACCGTGCATCATGACGAGCTGAGCTCGTCATCAGCATCGAAAGGGTTAAACATGCTAATTTTAGCTCGAACACTGATGATCCACCTACAAATGTGAACTGACGTTCAAAAATAAAACATTTGAAAACGAACCATTTTCCACATTTCAGAAGCATGACGTAATGGGGGGGTGTTATCTCTTTTGTCGAAAATCAGCCGTTTTTGCTCGAACATTAAATGCCTCCAAATGGTATTTAATTAACTTCCCGAGCCCCTGGAAGCATGAAAATCACTTTAAACATGCTAATTTTAGCTCTAACACTGATGATCCACCTACAAATGTGAACTGACGTTCAAAAATAAAACATTTGAAAACGGACCATTTTCCACATTTCTGAAGCATGACGTAATGGGGGGGTGTTATCTCTTTTGTCGAAAATCAGCCGTTTTTGCTCGAACATTAAATGCCTCCAAATGGTATTTAATTAACTTCCTGAGCCCCTGGAAGCATGAAAATCACTTTAAACATGCTAATTTTAGCTCTAACACTGATGATCCACCTACAAATGTGAACTGACGTTCAAAAATAAAACATTTGAAAACGGACCATTTTCCACATTTCTGAAGCATGACGTAATGGGGGGGGGTGTTATCTCTTTTGTCGAAAATCAGCCGTTTTTGCTCGAACATTAAATGCCTCCAAACGGTATTTAATTAACTTCCCGAGCCCCTGGAAGCATGAAAATCACTTTAAACATGCTAATTTTAGCTCTAACACTGATGATCCACCTACAAATGTGAACTGACGTTCAAAAATAAAACATTTGAAAACGGACCATTTTCCACATTTCTGAAGCATGACGTAATGGGGGGGGGTGTTATCTCTTTTGTCGAAAATCAGCCGTTTTTGCTCGAACATTAAATGCCTCCAAATGGTATTTAATTAACTTCCCGAGCCCCTGGAAGCATGAAAATCACTTTAAACATGCTAATTTTAGCTCTAACACTGATGATCCACCTACAAATGTGAACTGACGTTCAAAAATAAAACATTTGAAAACGGACCATTTTCCACATTTCTGAAGCATGACGTAATGGGGGGGTGTTATCTCTTTTGTCGAAAATCAGCCGTTTTTGCTCGAGCATTAAATGCCTCCAAATGGTATTTAATTAACTTCCCGAGCCCCTGGAAGCATGAAAATCAATTTAAACATGCTAATTTTAGCTCTAACACTGATGATCCACCTACAAATGTGAACTGACGTTCAAAAATAAAACATTTGAAAACGGACCATTTTCCACATTTCTGAAGCATGACGGAATGGGGGGGTGTTATCTCTTTTGTCGAAAATCAGCCGTTTTTGATCGAACATTAAATGCCTCCAAATGGTATTTAATTAACTTCCCGGGGTGAAGAAACCCTATTTGAGAACTCAGAGTGAGTAATTTGGCCATTTTCATGCACTTTTAACCATTCCATAAATCTTGTGTTTTTTGCCCCTGGAAGCATGAAAATCACTTTAAACATGCTAATTTTAGCTCTAACACTGATGATCCACCTACAAATGTGAACTGACGTTCAAAAATAAAACATTTGAAAACGGACCATTTTCCACATTTCTGAAGCATGACGTAATGGGGGGGTGTTATCTCTTTTGTCGAAAATCAGCCGTTTTTGCTCGAACATTAAAAGCCTCCAAATGGTATTTAATTAACTTCCCGAGCCCCTGGAAGCATGAAAATCACTTTAAACATGCTAATTTTAGCTCTAACACTGATGATCCACCTACAAATGTGAACTGACGTTCAAAAATAAAACATTTGAAAACGGACCATTTTCCACATTTCTGAAGCATGACGTAATGGGGGGGTGTTATCTCTTTTGTCGAAAATCAGCCGTTTTTGCTCGAACATTAAATGCCTCCAAATGGTATTTATTTCACTTCCCGAGCCCCTGGAAGCATGAAAATCACTTTAAACATGCTAATTTTAGCTCTAACACTGATGATCCACCTACAAATGTGAACTGACGTTCAAAAATAAAACATTTGAAAACGGACCATTTTCCACATTTCTGAAGCATGACGTAATGGGGGGGTGTTATCTCTTTTGTCGAAAATCAGCCGTTTTTGCTCGAACATTAAATGCCTCCAAATGGTATTTATTTCACTTCCCGAGCCCCTGGAAGCATGAAAATCACTTTAAACATGCTAATTTTAGCTCTAACACTGATGATCCACCTACAAATGTGAACTGACGTTCAAAAATAAAACATTTGAAAACGGACCATCTTCCACATTTCTGAAGCATGACGTAATGGGGGGTGTTATCTCTTTTGTCGAAAATCAGCCGTTTTTGCTCGAACATTAAATGCCTCCAAATGGTATTTAATTAACTTCCCGGGGTGAAGAAACCCTTTTTGAGAACTCAGAGTGAGTAAATTGGCCATTTTCATGCACTTTTAACCATTCCATAAATCATGTGTTTTGGGCCCCTGGAAGCATGAAAATCACTTTAAACATGATAATTTTAGCTCTAACACTGATGATCCACCTACAAATGTGAACTGACGTTCAAAAATAAAACATTTGAAAACGGACCATTTTCCACATTTCTGAAGCATGACGTAATGGGGGGGGTGTTATCTCTTTTGTCGAAAATCAGCAGTTTTTGCTCGAACATTAAATGCCTCCAAATGGTATTTAATTAACTTCCCGAGCCCCTGGAAGCATGAAAATCACTTTAAACATGCTAATTTTAGCTCTAACACTGATGATCCACCTACAAATGTGAACTGACGTTCAAAAATAAAACATTTGAAAACGGACCATTTTCCACATTTCTGAAGCATGACGTAATGGGGGGGTGTTATCTCTTTTGTCGAAAATCAGCCGTTTTTGCTCGAACATTAAATGCCTCCAAATGGTATTTAATTAACTTCCCGAGCCCCTGGAAGCATGAAAATCACTTTAAACATGCTAATTTTAGCTCTAACACTGATGATCCACCTACAAATGTGAACTGACGTTCAAAAATAAAACATTTGAAAACGGACCATTTTCCACATTTCTGAAGCATGACGTAATGGGGGGGGTGTTATCTCTTTTGTCGAAAATCAGCCGTTTTTGCTCGAACATTAAATGCCTCCAAATGGTATTTAATTAACTTCCCGAGCCCCTGGAAGCATGAAAATCACTTTAAACATGCTAATTTTAGCTCTAACACTGATGATCCACCTACAAATGTGAACTGACGTTCAAAAATAAAACATTTGAAAACGGACCATTTTCCACATTTCTGAAGCATGACGTAATGGGGGGGTGTTATCTCTTTTGTCGAAAATCAGCCGTTTTTGCTCGAACATTAAATGCCTCCAAATGGTATTTAATTAACTTCCCGAGCCCCTGGAAGCATGAAAATCACTTTAACACCTTGGCTGCTAGCAGTTTTCCCGTCCTGTGCTGGAAATTGATATTTTACTTTATTCATGACGAGCTCAGCTCGTCATCAGCACAGCTCAACCGTGCATCATGACGAGCTGAGCTCGTCATCAGCATCGAAAGGGTTAAACATGCTAATTTTAGCTCGAACACTGATGATCCACCTACAAATGTGAACTGACGTTCAAAAATAAAACATTTGAAAACGAACCATTTTCCACATTTCAGAAGCATGACGTAATGGGGGGGTGTTATCTCTTTTGTCGAAAATCAGCCGTTTTTGCTCGAACATTAAATGCCTTCAAATGGTATTTAATTAACTTCCCGAGCCCCTGGAAGCATGAAAATCACTTTAAACATGCTAATTTTAGCTCTAACACTGATGATCCACCTACAAATGTGAACTGACGTTCAAAAATAAAACATTTGAAAACGGACCATTTTCCACATTTCTGAAGCATGACGTAATGGGGGGGTGTTATCTCTTTTGTCGAAAATCAGCCGTTTTTGCTCGAACATTAAATGCCTCCAAATGGTATTTAATTAACTTCCTGAGCCCCTGGAAGCATGAAAATCACTTTAAACATGCTAATTTTAGCTCTAACACTGATGATCCACCTACAAATGTGAACTGACGTTCAAAAATAAAACATTTGAAAACGGACCATTTTCCACATTTCTGAAGCATGACGTAATGGGGGGGGGTGTTATCTCTTTTGTCGAAAATCAGCCGTTTTTGCTCGAACATTAAATGCCTCCAAATGGTATTTAATTAACTTCCCGAGCCCCTGGAAGCATGAAAATCACTTTAAACATGCTAATTTTAGCTCTAACACTGATGATCCACCTACAAATGTGAACTGACGTTCAAAAATAAAACATTTGAAAACGGACCATTTTCCACATTTCTGAAGCATGACGTAATGGGGGGGGGGTGTTATCTCTTTTGTCGAAAATCAGCCGTTTTTGCTCGAACATTAAATGCCTCCAAATGGTATTTAATTAACTTCCCGAGCCCCTGGAAGCATGAAAATCACTTTAAACATGCTAATTTTAGCTCTAACACTGATGATCCACCTACAAATGTGAACTGACGTTCAAAAATAAAACATTTGAAAACGGACCATTTTCCACATTTCTGAAGCATGACGTAATGGGGGGGTGTTATCTCTTTTGTCGAAAATCAGCCGTTTTTGCTCGAGCATTAAATGCCTCCAAATGGTATTTAATTAACTTCCCGAGCCCCTGGAAGCATGAAAATCAATTTAAACATGCTAATTTTAGCTCTAACACTGATGATCCACCTACAAATGTGAACTGACGTTCAAAAATAAAACATTTGAAAACGGACCATTTTCCACATTTCTGAAGCATGACGGAATGGGGGGGTGTTATCTCTTTTGTCGAAAATCAGCCGTTTTTGATCGAACATTAAATGCCTCCAAATGGTATTTAATTAACTTCCCGGGGTGAAGAAACCCTATTTGAGAACTCAGAGTGAGTAAATTGGCCATTTTCATGCACTTTTAACCATTCCATAAATCTTGTGTTTTTTGCCCCTGGAAGCATGAAAATCACTTTAAACATGCTAATTTTAGCTCTAACACTGATGATCCACCTACAAATGTGAACTGACGTTCAAAAATAAAACATTTGAAAACGGACCATTTTCCACATTTCTGAAGCATGACGTAATGGGGGGGTGTTATCTCTTTTGTCGAAAATCAGCCGTTTTTGCTCGAACATTAAAAGCCTCCAAATGGTATTTAATTAACTTCCCGAGCCCCTGGAAGCATGAAAATCACTTTAAACATGCTAATTTTAGCTCTAACACTGATGATCCACCTACAAATGTGAACTGACGTTCAAAAATAAAACATTTGAAAACGGACCATTTTCCACATTTCTGAAGCATGACGTAATGGGGGGGTGTTATCTCTTTTGTCGAAAATCAGCCGTTTTTGCTCGAACATTAAATGAATCCAAATGGTATTTAATTAACTTCCCGGGGTGAAGAAACTCTTTTTGAGAACTCAGAGTGAGTAAATTGGCCATTTTCATGCACTTTTAACCATTCCATAAATCTTGTGTTTTGGGCCCCTGGAAGCATGAAAATCACTTCAAACATGCTAATTTTAGCTCTAACACTGATGATCCACCTACAAATGTGAACTGACGTTCAAAAATAAAACATTTGAAAACGGACCATTTTCCACATTTCTGAAGCATGACGTAATGGGGGGGTGTTATCTCTTTTGTCGAAAATCAGCCGTTTTTGCTCGCACATTAAATGCCTCCAAATGGTATTTAATTAACTTCCCGAGCCCCTGGAAGCATGAAAATCACTTTAAACATGCTAATTTTAGCTCTAACACTGATGATCCACCTACAAATGTGAACTGACGTTCAAAAATAAAACATTTGAAAACGGACCATTTTCCACATTTCTGAAGCATGACGTAATGGGGGGGTGTTATCTCTTTTGTCGAAAATCAGCCGTTTTTGCTCGAACATTAAATGCCTCCAAATGGTATTTAATTAACTTCCCGGGGTGAAGAAACCCTTTTTGAGAACTCAGAGTGAGTAAATTGGCCATTTTCATGCACTTTTAACCATTCCATAAATCTTGCCTTTTGGGCCCCTGGAAGCATGAAAATCACTTTAAACATGCTAATTTTAGCTCTAACACTGATGATCCACCTACAAATGTGAACTGACGTTCAAAAATAAAACATTTGAAAACGGACCATTTTCCACATTTCTGAAGCATGACGTAATGGGGGGGTGTTATCTCTTTTGTCGAAAATCAGCCGTTTTTGCTCGAACATTAAATGCCTCCAAATGGTATTTAATTAACTTCCCGAGCCCCTGGAAGCATGAAAATCACTTTAAACATGCTAATTTTAGCTCTAACACTGATGATCCACCTACAAATGTGAACTGACGTTCAAAAATAAAACATTTGAAAACGGACCATTTTCCACATTTCTGAAGCATGACGTAATGGGGGGGTGTTATCTCTTTTGTCGAAAATCAGCCGTTTTTGCTCGAGCATTAAATGCCTCCAAATGGTATTTAATTAACTTCCCGAGCCCCTGGAAGCATGAAAATCAATTTAAACATGCTAATTTTAGCTCTAACACTGATGATCCACCTACAAATGTGAACTGACGTTCAAAAATAAAACATTTGAAAACGGACCATTTTCCACATTTCTGAAGCAGGACGGAATGGGGGGGTGTTATCTCTTTTGTCGAAAATCAGCCGTTTTTGATCGAACATTAAATGCCTCCAAATGGTATTTAATTAACTTCCCGGGGTGAAGAAACCCTATTTGAGAACTCAGAGTGAGTAAATTGGCCATTTTCATGCACTTTTAACCATTCCATAAATCTTGTGTTTTTTGCCCCTGGAAGCATGAAAATCACTTTAAACATGCTAATTTTAGCTCTAACACTGATGATCCACCTACAAATGTGAACTGACGTTCAAAAATAAAACATTTGAAAACGGACCATTTTCCACATTTCTGAAGCATGACGTAATGGGGGGGGTGTTATCTCTTTTGTCGAAAATCAGCCGTTTTTGCTCGAACATTAAATGCCTCCAAATGGTATTTAATTAACTTCCCGAGCCCCTGGAAGCATGAAAATCACTTTAAACATGCTAATTTTAGCTCTAACACTGATGATCCACCTACAAATGTGAACTGACGTTCAAAAATAAAACATTTGAAAACGGACCATTTTCCACATTTCTGAAGCATGACGTAATGGGGGGGTGTTATCTCTTTTGTCGAAAATCAGCCGTTTTTGCTCGAACATTAAATGCCTCCAAATGGTATTTAATTAACTTCCCGGGGTGAAGAAACCCTTTTTGAGAACTCAGAGTGAGTAAATTGGCCATTTTCATGCACTTTTAACCATTCCATAAATCATGTGTTTTGGGCCCCTGGAAGCATGAAAATCACTTTAAACATGATAATTTTAGCTCTAACACTGATGATCCACCTACAAATGTGAACTGACGTTCAAAAATAAAACATTTGAAAACGGACCATTTTCCACATTTCTGAAGCATGACGTAATGGGGGGGGTGTTATCTCTTTTGTCGAAAATCAGCCGTTTTTGCTCGAACATTAAATGCCTCCAAATGGTATTTAATTAACTTCCCGAGCCCCTGGAAGCATGAAAATCACTTTAAACATGCTAATTTTAGCTCTAACACTGATGATCCACCTACAAATGTGAACTGACGTTCAAAAATAAAACATTTGAAAACGGACCATTTTCCACATTTCTGAAGCATGACGTAATGGGGGGGTGTTATCTCTTTTGTCGAAAATCAGCCGTTTTTGCTCGAACATTAAATGCCTCCAAATGGTATTTAATTAACTTCCCGAGCCCCTGGAAGCATGAAAATCACTTTAAACATGCTAATTTTAGCTCTAACACTGATGATCCACCTACAAATGTGAACTGACGTTCAAAAATAAAACATTTGAAAACGGACCATTTTCCACATTTCTGAAGCATGACGTAATGGGGGGGGTGTTATCTCTTTTGTCGAAAATCAGCCGTTTTTGCTCGAACATTAAATGCCTCCAAATGGTATTTAATTAACTTCCAGAGCCCCTGGAAGCATGAAAATCACTTTAAACATGCTAATTTTAGCTCTAACACTGATGATCCACCTACAAATGTGAACTGACGTTCAAAAATAAAACATTTGAAAACGGACCATTTTCCACATTTCTGAAGCATGACGTAATGGGGGGGTGTTATCTCTTTTGTCGAAAATCAGCCGTTTTTGCTCGAACATTAAATGCCTCCAAATGGTATTTAATTAACTTCCCGAGCCCCTGGAAGCATGAAAATCACTTTAACACCTTGGCTGCTAGCAGTTTTCCCGTCCTGTGCTGGAAATTGATATTTTACTTTATTCATGACGAGCTCAGCTCGTCATCAGCACAGCTCAACCGTGCATCATGACGAGCTGAGCTCGTCATCAGCATCGAAAGGGTTAAACATGCTAATTTTAGCTCGAACACTGATGATCCACCTACAAATGTGAACTGACGTTCAAAAATAAAACATTTGAAAACGAACCATTTTCCACATTTCAGAAGCATGACGTAATGGGGGGGTGTTATCTCTTTTGTCGAAAATCAGCCGTTTTTGCTCGAACATTAAATGCCTCCAAATGGTATTTAATTAACTTCCCGAGCCCCTGGAAGCATGAAAATCACTTTAAACATGCTAATTTTAGCTCTAACACTGATGATCCACCTACAAATGTGAACTGACGTTCAAAAATAAAACATTTGAAAACGGACCATTTTCCACATTTCTGAAGCATGACGTAATGGGGGGGTGTTATCTCTTTTGTCGAAAATCAGCCGTTTTTGCTCGAACATTAAATGCCTCCAAATGGTATTTAATTAACTTCCTGAGCCCCTGGAAGCATGAAAATCACTTTAAACATGCTAATTTTAGCTCTAACACTGATGATCCACCTACAAATGTGAACTGACGTTCAAAAATAAAACATTTGAAAACGGACCATTTTCCACATTTCTGAAGCATGACGTAATGGGGGGGGGTGTTATCTCTTTTGTCGAAAATCAGCCGTTTTTGCTCGAACATTAAATGCCTCCAAATGGTATTTAATTAACTTCCCGAGCCCCTGGAAGCATGAAAATCACTTTAAACATGCTAATTTTAGCTCTAACACTGATGATCCACCTACAAATGTGAACTGACGTTCAAAAATAAAACATTTGAAAACGGACCATTTTCCACATTTCTGAAGCATGACGTAATGGGGGGGGGTGTTATCTCTTTTGTCGAAAATCAGCCGTTTTTGCTCGAACATTAAATGCCTCCAAATGGTATTTAATTAACTTCCCGAGCCCCTGGAAGCATGAAAATCACTTTAAACATGCTAATTTTAGCTCTAACACTGATGATCCACCTACAAATGTGAACTGACGTTCAAAAATAAAACATTTGAAAACGGACCATTTTCCGCATTTCTGAAGCATGACGTAATGGGGGGGTGTTATCTCTTTTGTCGAAAATCAGCCGTTTTTGCTCGAGCATTAAATGCCTCCAAATGGTATTTAATTAACTTCCCGAGCCCCTGGAAGCATGAAAATCAATTTAAACATGCTAATTTTAGCTCTAACACTGATGATCCACCTACAAATGTGAACTGACGTTCAAAAATAAAACATTTGAAAACGGACCATTTTCCACATTTCTGAAGCATGACGGAATGGGGGGGTGTTATCTCTTTTGTCGAAAATCAGCCGTTTTTGATCGAACATTAAATGCCTCCAAATGGTATTTAATTAACTTCCCGGGGTGAAGAAACCCTATTTGAGAACTCAGAGTGAGTAATTTGGCCATTTTCATGCACTTTTAACCATTCCATAAATCTTGTGTTTTTTGCCCCTGGAAGCATGAAAATCACTTTAAACATGCTAATTTTAGCTCTAACACTGATGATCCACCTACAAATGTGAACTGACGTTCAAAAATAAAACATTTGAAAACGGACCATTTTCCACATTTCTGAAGCATGACGTAATGGGGGGGTGTTATCTCTTTTGTCGAAAATCAGCCGTTTTTGCTCGAACATTAAAAGCCTCCAAATGGTATTTAATTAACTTCCCGAGCCCCTGGAAGCATGAAAATCACTTTAAACATGCTAATTTTAGCTCTAACACTGATGATCCACCTACAAATGTGAACTGACGTTCAAAAATAAAACATTTGAAAACGGACCATTTTCCACATTTCTGAAGCATGACGTAATGGGGGGGTGTTATCTCTTTTGTCGAAAATCAGCCGTTTTTGCTCGAACATTAAATGCCTCCAAATGGTATTTATTTCACTTCCCGAGCCCCTGGAAGCATGAAAATCACTTTAAACATGCTAATTTTAGCTCTAACACTGATGATCCACCTACAAATGTGAACTGACGTTCAAAAATAAAACATTTGAAAACGGACCATTTTCCACATTTCTGAAGCATGACGTAATGGGGGGGTGTTATCTCTTTTGTCGAAAATCAGCCGTTTTTGCTCGAACATTAAATGCCTCCAAATGGTATTTATTTCACTTCCCGAGCCCCTGGAAGCATGAAAATCACTTTAAACATGCTAATTTTAGCTCTAACACTGATGATCCACCTACAAATGTGAACTGACGTTCAAAAATAAAACATTTGAAAACGGACCATCTTCCACATTTCTGAAGCATGACGTAATGGGGGGTGTTATCTCTTTTGTCGAAAATCAGCCGTTTTTGCTCGAACATTAAATGCCTCCAAATGGTATTTAATTAACTTCCCGGGGTGAAGAAACCCTTTTTGAGAACTCAGAGTGAGTAAATTGGCCATTTTCATGCACTTTTAACCATTCCATAAATCATGTGTTTTGGGCCCCTGGAAGCATGAAAATCACTTTAAACATGATAATTTTAGCTCTAACACTGATGATCCACCTACAAATGTGAACTGACGTTCAAAAATAAAACATTTGAAAACGGACCATTTTCCACATTTCTGAAGCATGACGTAATGGGGGGGGTGTTATCTCTTTTGTCGAAAATCAGCCGTTTTTGCTCGAACATTAAATGCCTCCAAATGGTATTTAATTAACTTCCCGAGCCCCTGGAAGCATGAAAATCACTTTAAACATGCTAATTTTAGCTCTAACACTGATGATCCACCTACAAATGTGAACTGACGTTCAAAAATAAAACATTTGAAAACGGACCATTTTCCACATTTCTGAAGCATGACGTAATGGGGGGGTGTTATCTCTTTTGTCGAAAATCAGCCGTTTTTGCTCGAACATTAAATGCCTCCAAATGGTATTTAATTAACTTCCCGAGCCCCTGGAAGCATGAAAATCACTTTAAACATGCTAATTTTAGCTCTAACACTGATGATCCACCTACAAATGTGAACTGACGTTCAAAAATAAAACATTTGAAAACGGACCATTTTCCACATTTCTGAAGCATGACGTAATGGGGGGGGTGTTATCTCTTTTGTCGAAAATCAGCCGTTTTTGCTCGAACATTAAATGCCTCCAAATGGTATTTAATTAACTTCCCGAGCCCCTGGAAGCATGAAAATCACTTTAAACATGCTAATTTTAGCTCTAACACTGATGATCCACCTACAAATGTGAACTGACGTTCAAAAATAAAACATTTGAAAACGGACCATTTTCCACATTTCTGAAGCATGACGTAATGGGGGGGTGTTATCTCTTTTGTCGAAAATCAGCCGTTTTTGCTCGAACATTAAATGCCTCCAAATGGTATTTAATTAACTTCCCGAGCCCCTGGAAGCATGAAAATCACTTTAACACCTTGGCTGCTAGCAGTTTTCCCGTCCTGTGCTGGAAATTGATATTTTACTTTATTCATGACGAGCTCAGCTCGTCATCAGCACAGCTCAACCGTGCATCATGACGAGCTGAGCTCGTCATCAGCATCGAAAGGGTTAAACATGCTAATTTTAGCTCGAACACTGATGATCCACCTACAAATGTGAACTGACGTTCAAAAATAAAACATTTGAAAACGAACCATTTTCCACATTTCAGAAGCATGACGTAATGGGGGGGTGTTATCTCTTTTGTCGAAAATCAGCCGTTTTTGCTCGAACATTAAATGCCTCCAAATGGTATTTAATTAACTTCCCGAGCCCCTGGAAGCATGAAAATCACTTTAAACATGCTAATTTTAGCTCTAACACTGATGATCCACCTACAAATGTGAACTGACGTTCAAAAATAAAACATTTGAAAACGGACCATTTTCCACATTTCTGAAGCATGACGTAATGGGGGGGTGTTATCTCTTTTGTCGAAAATCAGCCGTTTTTGCTCGAACATTAAATGCCTCCAAATGGTATTTAATTAACTTCCTGAGCCCCTGGAAGCATGAAAATCACTTTAAACATGCTAATTTTAGCTCTAACACTGATGATCCACCTACAAATGTGAACTGACGTTCAAAAATAAAACATTTGAAAACGGACCATTTTCCACATTTCTGAAGCATGACGTAATGGGGGGGGGTGTTATCTCTTTTGTCGAAAATCAGCCGTTTTTGCTCGAACATTAAATGCCTCCAAATGGTATTTAATTAACTTCCCGAGCCCCTGGAAGCATGAAAATCACTTTAAACATGCTAATTTTAGCTCTAACACTGATGATCCACCTACAAATGTGAACTGACGTTCAAAAATAAAACATTTGAAAACGGACCATTTTCCACATTTCTGAAGCATGACGTAATGGGGGGGGGGTGTTATCTCTTTTGTCGAAAATCAGCCGTTTTTGCTCGAACATTAAATGCCTCCAAATGGTATTTAATTAACTTCCCGAGCCCCTGGAAGCATGAAAATCACTTTAAACATGCTAATTTTAGCTCTAACACTGATGATCCACCTACAAATGTGAACTGACGTTCAAAAATAAAACATTTGAAAACGGACCATTTTCCACATTTCTGAAGCATGACGTAATGGGGGGGTGTTATCTCTTTTGTCGAAAATCAGCCGTTTTTGCTCGAGCATTAAATGCCTCCAAATGGTATTTAATTAACTTCCCGAGCCCCTGGAAGCATGAAAATCAATTTAAACATGCTAATTTTAGCTCTAACACTGATGATCCACCTACAAATGTGAACTGACGTTCAAAAATAAAACATTTGAAAACGGACCATTTTCCACATTTCTGAAGCATGACGGAATGGGGGGGTGTTATCTCTTTTGTCGAAAATCAGCCGTTTTTGATCGAACATTAAATGCCTCCAAATGGTATTTAATTAACTTCCCGGGGTGAAGAAACCCTATTTGAGAACTCAGAGTGAGTAAATTGGCCATTTTCATGCACTTTTAACCATTCCATAAATCTTGTGTTTTTTGCCCCTGGAAGCATGAAAATCACTTTAAACATGCTAATTTTAGCTCTAACACTGATGATCCACCTACAAATGTGAACTGACGTTCAAAAATAAAACATTTGAAAACGGACCATTTTCCACATTTCTGAAGCATGACGTAATGGGGGGGTGTTATCTCTTTTGTCGAAAATCAGCCGTTTTTGCTCGAACATTAAAAGCCTCCAAATGGTATTTAATTAACTTCCCGAGCCCCTGGAAGCATGAAAATCACTTTAAACATGCTAATTTTAGCTCTAACACTGATGATCCACCTACAAATGTGAACTGACGTTCAAAAATAAAACATTTGAAAACGGACCATTTTCCACATTTCTGAAGCATGACGTAATGGGGGGGTGTTATCTCTTTTGTCGAAAATCAGCCGTTTTTGCTCGAACATTAAATGAATCCAAATGGTATTTAATTAACTTCCCGGGGTGAAGAAACTCTTTTTGAGAACTCAGAGTGAGTAAATTGGCCATTTTCATGCACTTTTAACCATTCCATAAATCTTGTGTTTTGGGCCCCTGGAAGCATGAAAATCACTTCAAACATGCTAATTTTAGCTCTAACACTGATGATCCACCTACAAATGTGAACTGACGTTCAAAAATAAAACATTTGAAAACGGACCATTTTCCACATTTCTGAAGCATGACGTAATGGGGGGGTGTTATCTCTTTTGTCGAAAATCAGCCGTTTTTGCTCGCACATTAAATGCCTCCAAATGGTATTTAATTAACTTCCCGAGCCCCTGGAAGCATGAAAATCACTTTAAACATGCTAATTTTAGCTCTAACACTGATGATCCACCTACAAATGTGAACTGACGTTCAAAAATAAAACATTTGAAAACGGACCATTTTCCACATTTCTGAAGCATGACGTAATGGGGGGGTGTTATCTCTTTTGTCGAAAATCAGCCGTTTTTGCTCGAACATTAAATGCCTCCAAATGGTATTTAATTAACTTCCCGGGGTGAAGAAACCCTTTTTGAGAACTCAGAGTGAGTAAATTGGCCATTTTCATGCACTTTTAACCATTCCATAAATCTTGCCTTTTGGGCCCCTGGAAGCATGAAAATCACTTTAAACATGCTAATTTTAGCTCTAACACTGATGATCCACCTACAAATGTGAACTGACGTTCAAAAATAAAACATTTGAAAACGGACCATTTTCCACATTTCTGAAGCATGACGTAATGGGGGGGTGTTATCTCTTTTGTCGAAAATCAGCCGTTTTTGCTCGAACATTAAATGCCTCCAAATGGTATTTAATTAACTTCCCGAGCCCCTGGAAGCATGAAAATCACTTAAACATGCTAATTTTAGCTCTTACACTGATGATCCACCTACAAATGTGAACTGACGTTCAAAAATAAAACATTTGAAAACGGACCATTTTCCACATTTCTGAAGCATGACGTAATGGGGGGGTGTTATCTCTTTTGTCGAAAATCAGCCATTTTTGCTCGAACATTAAATGCCTCCAAATGGTATTTATTTCACTTCCCAAGCCCCTGGAAGCATGAAAATCACTTTAAACATGCTAATTTTAGCTCTAACACTGATGATCCACCTACAAATGTGAACTGACGTTCAAAAATAAAACATTTGAAAACGGACCATTTTCCACATTTCTGAAGCATGACGTAATGGGGGGGGTGTTATCTCTTTTGTCGAAAATCAGCCGTTTTTGCTCGAACATTAAATGCCTCCAAATGGTATTTAATTAACTTCCCGAGCCCCTGGAAGCATGAAAATCACTTTAAACATGCTAATTTTAGCTCTAACACTGATGATCCACCTACAAATGTGAACTGACGTTCAAAAATAAAACATTTGAAAACGGACCATTTTCCACATTTCTGAAGCATGATGTAATGGGGGGGTGTTATCTCTTTTGTCGAAAATCAGCCGTTTTTGCTCGAACATTAAATGCCTCCAAATGGTATTTAATTAACTTCCCGGGGTGAAGAAACCCTTTTTGAGAACTCAGAGTGAGTAAATTGGCCATTTTCATGCACTTTTAACCATTCCATAAATCTTGTGTTTTGGGCCCCTGGAAGCATGAAAATCAATTTAAACATGCTAATTTTAGCTCTAACACTGATGATCCACCTACAAATGTGAACTGACGTTCAAAAATAAAACATTTGAAAACGGACCATTTTCCACATTTCTGAAGCATGACGTAATGGGGGGGTGTTATCTCTTTTGTCGAAAATCAGCCGTTTTTGCTCGAACATTAAATGCCTCCAAATGGTATTTAATTAACTTCCCGAGCCCCTGGAAGCATGAAAATCACTTTAAACATGCTAATTTTAGCTCTAACACTGATGATCCACATACAAATGTGAACTGACGTTCAAAAATAAAACATTTGAAAACGGACCATTTTCCACATTTCTGAAGCATGACGTTATGGGGGGGTGTTATCTCTTTTGTCGAAAATCAGCCGTTTTTGCTCGAACATTAAATGCCTCCAAATGGTATTTATTTCACTTCCCGAGCCCCTGGAAGCATGAAAATCACTTTAAACATGCTAATTTTAGCTCTAACACTGATGATCCACCTACAAATGTGAACTGACGTTCAAAAATAAAACATTTGAAAACGGACCATCTTCCACATTTCTGAAGCATGACGTAATGGGGGGTGTTATCTCTTTTGTCGAAAATCAGCCGTTTTTGCTCGAACATTAAATGCCTCCAAATGGTATTTAATTAACTTCCCGGGGTGAAGAAACCCTTTTTGAGAACTCAGAGTGAGTAAATTGGCCATTTTCATGCACTTTTAACCATTCCATAAATCATGTGTTTTGGGCCCCTGGAAGCATGAAAATCACTTTAAACATGATAATTTTAGCTCTAACACTGATGATCCACCTACAAATGTGAACTGACGTTCAAAAATAAAACATTTGAAAACGGACCATTTTCCACATTTCTGAAGCATGACGTAATGGGGGGGGTGTTATCTCTTTGGTCGAAAATCAGCCGTTTTTGCTCGAACATTAAATGCCTCCAAATGGTATTTAATTAACTTCCCGAGCCCCTGGAAGCATGAAAATCACTTTAAACATGCTAATTTTAGCTCTAACACTGATGATCCACCTACAAATGTGAACTGACGTTCAAAAATAAAACATTTGAAAACGGACCATTTTCCACATTTCTGAAGCATGACGTAATGGGGGGGGTGTTATCTCTTTTGTCGAAAATCAGCCGTTTTTGCTCGAACATTAAATGCCTCCAAATGGTATTTAATTAACTTCCCGAGCCCCTGGAAGCATGAAAATCACTTTAAACATGCTAATTTTAGCTCTAACACTGATGATCCACCTACAAATGTGAACTGACGTTCAAAAATAAAACATTTGAAAACGGACCATTTTCCACATTTCTGAAGCATGACGTAATGGGGGGGGTGTTATCTCTTTTGTCGAAAATCAGCCGTTTTTGCTCGAACATTAAATGCCTCCAAATGGTATTTAATTAACTTCCCGAGCCCCTGGAAGCATGAAAATCACTTTAAACATGCTAATTTTAGCTCTAACACTGATGATCCACCTACAAATGTGAACTGACGTTCAAAAATAAAACATTTGAAAACGGACCATTTTCCACATTTCTGAAGCATGACGTAATGGGGGGGTGTTATCTCTTTTGTCGAAAATCAGCCGTTTTTGCTCGAACATTAAATGCCTCCAAATGGTATTTAATTAACTTCCCGAGCCCCTGGAAGCATGAAAATCACTTTAACACCTTGGCTGCTAGCAGTTTTCCCGTCCTGTGCTGGAAATTGATATTTTACTTTATTCATGACGAGCTCAGCTCGTCATCAGCACAGCTCAACCGTGCATCATGACGAGCTGAGCTCGTCATCAGCATCGAAAGGGTTAAACATGCTAATTTTAGCTCGAACACTGATGATCCACCTACAAATGTGAACTGACGTTCAAAAATAAAACATTTGAAAACGAACCATTTTCCACATTTCAGAAGCATGACGTAATGGGGGGGTGTTATCTCTTTTGTCGAAAATCAGCCGTTTTTGCTCGAACATTAAATGCCTCCAAATGGTATTTAATTAACTTCCCGAGCCCCTGGAAGCATCAAAATCACTTTAAACATGCTAATTTTAGCTCTAACACTGATGATCCACCTACAAATGTGAACTGACGTTCAAAAATAAAACATTTGAAAACGGACCATTTTCCACATTTCTGAAGCATGACGTAATGGGGGGGTGTTATCTCTTTTGTCGAAAATCAGCCGTTTTTGCTCGAACATTAAATGCCTCCAAATGGTATTTAATTAACTTCCTGAGCCCCTGGAAGCATGAAAATCACTTTAAACATGCTAATTTTAGCTCTAACACTGATGATCCACCTACAAATGTGAACTGACGTTCAAAAATAAAACATTTGAAAACGGACCATTTTCCACATTTCTGAAGCATGACGTAATGGGGGGGGGTGTTATCTCTTTTGTCGAAAATCAGCCGTTTTTGCTCGAACATTAAATGCCTCCAAATGGTATTTAATTAACTTCCCGAGCCCCTGGAAGCATGAAAATCACTTTAAACATGCTAATTTTAGCTCTAACACTGATGATCCACCTACAAATGTGAACTGACGTTCAAAAATAAAACATTTGAAAACGGACCATTTTCCACATTTCTGAAGCATGACGTAATGGGGGGGGGGGTGTTATCTCTTTTGTCGAAAATCAGCCGTTTTTGCTCGAACATTAAATGCCTCCAAATGGTATTTAATTAACTTCCCGAGCCCCTGGAAGCATGAAAATCACTTTAAACATGCTAATTTTAGCTCTAACACTGATGATCCACCTACAAATGTGAACTGACGTTCAAAAATAAAACATTTGAAAACGGACCATTTTCCACATTTCTGAAGCATGACGTAATGGGGGGGTGTTATCTCTTTTGTCGAAAATCAGCCGTTTTTGCTCGAGCATTAAATGCCTCCAAATGGTATTTAATTAACTTCCCGAGCCCCTGGAAGCATGAAAATCAATTTAAACATGCTAATTTTAGCTCTAACACTGATGATCCACCTACAAATGTGAACTGACGTTCAAAAATAAAACATTTGAAAACGGACCATTTTCCACATTTCTGAAGCATGACGGAATGGGGGGGTGTTATCTCTTTTGTCGAAAATCAGCCGTTTTTGATCGAACATTAAATGCCTCCAAATGGTATTTAATTAACTTCCCGGGGTGAAGAAACCCTATTTGAGAACTCAGAGTGAGTAAATTGGCCATTTTCATGCACTTTTAACCATTCCATAAATCTTGTGTTTTTTGCCCCTGGAAGCATGAAAATCACTTTAAACATGCTAATTTTAGCTCTAACACTGATGATCCACCTACAAATGTGAACTGACGTTCAAAAATAAAACATTTGAAAACGGACCATTTTCCACATTTCTGAAGCATGATGTAATGGGGGGGTGTTATCTCTTTTGTCGAAAATCAGCCGTTTTTGCTCGAACATTAAAAGCCTCCAAATGGTATTTAATTAACTTCCCGAGCCCCTGGAAGCATGAAAATCACTTTAAACATGCTAATTTTAGCTCTAACACTGATGATCCACCTACAAATGTGAACTGACGTTCAAAAATAAAACATTTGAAAACGGACCATTTTCCACATTTCTGAAGCATGACGTAATGGGGGGGTGTTATCTCTTTTGTCGAAAATCAGCCGTTTTTGCTCGAACATTAAATGCCTCCAAATGGTATTTATTTCACTTCCCGAGCCCCTGGAAGCATGAAAATCACTTTAAACATGCTAATTTTAGCTCTAACACTGATGATCCACCTACAAATGTGAACTGACGTTCAAAAATAAAACATTTGAAAACGGACCATTTTCCACATTTCTGAAGCATGACGTAATGGGGGGGTGTTATCTCTTTTGTCGAAAATCAGCCGTTTTTGCTCGAACATTAAATGCCTCCAAATGGTATTTAATTAACTTCCCGGGGTGAAGAAACCCTTTTTGAGAACTCAGAGTGAGTCAATTGGCCATTTTCATGCACTTTTAACCATTCCATAAATCTTGTGTTTTGGGCCCCTGGAAGCATGAAAATCACTTTAAACATGCTAATTTTAGCTCTAACACTGATGATCCACCTACAAATGTGAACTGACGTTCAAAAATAAAACATTTGAAAACGGACCATTTTCCACATTTCTGAAGCATGACGTAATGGGGGGGGTGTTATCTCTTTTGTCGAAAATCAGCCGTTTTTGCTCGAACATTAAATGCCTCCAAATGGTATTTAATTAACTTCCCGGGGTGAAGAAACTCTTTTTGAGAACTCAGAGTGAGTAAATTGGCCATTTTCATGCACTTTTAACCATTCCATAAATCTTGTGTTTTGGGCCCCTGGAAGCATGAAAATCACTTCAAACATGCTAATTTTAGCTCTAACACTGATGATCCACCTACAAATGTGAACTGACTTTCAAAAATAAAACATTTGAAAACGGACCATTTTCCACATTTCTGAAGCATGACGTAATGGGGGGGTGTTATCTCTTTTGTCGAAAATCAGCCGTTTTTGCTCGAACATTAAATGCCTCCAAATGGTATTTATTTCAATTCCCGAGCCCCTGGAAGCATGAAAAACACTTTAAACATGCTAATTTTAGCTCTAACACTGATGATCCACCTACAAATGTGAACTGACGTTCAAAAATAAAACATTTGAAAACGGACCATTTTCCACATTTCTGAAGCATGACGTAATGGGGGGGTGTTATCTCTTTTGTCGAAAATCAGCCGTTTTTGCTCGAACATTAAATGCCTCCAAATGGTATTTAATTAACTTCCCGAGCCCCTGGAAGCATGAAAATCACTTTAAACATGCTAATTTTAGCTCTAACACTGATGATCCACCTACAAATGTGAACTGACGTTCAAAAATAAAACATTTGAAAACGAACCATTTTCCACATTTCTGAAGCATGACGTAATGGGGGGGTGTTATCTCTTTTGTCGAAAATCAGCCGTTTTTGCTCGAACATTAAATGCCTCCAAATGGTATTTATTTAACTTCCCGAGCCCCTGGAAGCATGAAAATCACTTTAAACATGCTAATTTTAGCTCTAACACTGATGATCCACCTACAAATGTGAACTGACGTTCAAAAATAAAACATTTGAAAATGGACCATTTTCCACATTTCTGAAGCATGACGTAATGGGGGGGTGTTATCTCTTTTGTCGAAAATCAGCCGTTTTTGCTCGAACATTAAATGCCTCCAAATGGTATTTAATTAACTTCCCGAGCCCCTGGAAGCATGAAAATCACTTTAAACATGCTAATTTTAGCTCTAACACTGATGATCCACCTACAAATGTGAACTGACGTTCAAAAATAAAACATTTGAAAACGGACCATTTTCCACATTTCTGAAGCATGACGTAATGGGGGGGGTGTTATCTCTTTTGTCGAAAATCAGCCGTTTTTGCTCGAACATTAAATGCCTCCAAATGGTATTTAATTAACTTCCCGAGCCCCTGGAAGCATGAAAATCAATTTAAACATGCTCATTTTAGCTCTAACACTGATGATCCACCTACAAATGTGAACTGACGTTCAAAAATAAAACATTTGAAAACGGACCATTTTCCACATTTCTGAAGCATGACGTAATGGGGGGGTGTTATCTCTTTTGTCGAAAATCATCCGTTTTTGCTCGAACATTAAATGCCTCCAAATGTTATTTATTTCACTTCCCAAGCCCCTGGAAGCATGAAAATCACTTTAAACATGCTAATTTTAGCTCTAACACTGATGATCCACCTACAAATGTGAACTGACGTTCAAAAATAAAACATTTGAAAACGGACCATTTTCCACATTTCTGAAGCATGACGTAATGGGGGGGTGTTATCTCTTTTGTCGAAAATCAGCCGTTTTTGCTCGAACATTAAATGCCTCCAAATGGTATTTAATTAACTTCCCGAGCCCCTGGAAGCATGAAAATCACTTTAAACATGCTAATTTTAGCTCTAACACTGATGATCCACCTACAAATGTGAACTGACGTTCAAAAATAAAACATTTGAAAACGGACCATTTTCCACATTTCTGAAGCATGACGTAATGGGGGGGTGTTATCTCTTTTGTCGAAAATCAGCCGTTTTTGCTCGAACATTAAATGCCTCCAAATGGTATTTAATTAACTTCCCGGGGTGAAGAAACCCTTTTTGAGAACTCAGAGTGAGTAAATTGGCCATTTTCATGCACTTTTAACCATTCCATAAATCTTGCCTTTTGGGCCCATGGAAGCATGAAAATCACTTTAAACATGCTAATTTTAGCTCTAACACTGATGATCCACCTACAAATGTGAACTGACGTTCAAAAATAAAACATTTGAAAACGGACCATTTTCCACATTTCTGAAGCATGACGTAATGGGGGGGTGTTATCTCTTTTGTCGAAAATCAGCCGTTTTTGCTCGAACATTAAATGCCTCCAAATGGTATTTAATTAACTTCCCGAGCCCCTGGAAGCATGAAAATCACTTAAACATGCTAATTTTAGCTCTTACACTGATGATCCACCTACAAATGTGAACTGACGTTCAAAAATAAAACATTTGAAAACGGACCATTTTCCACATTTCTGAAGCATGACGTAATGGGGGGGTGTTATCTCTTTTGTCGAAAATCAGCCATTTTTGCTCGAACATTAAATGCCTCCAAATGGTATTTATTTCACTTCCCAAGCCCCTGGAAGCATGAAAATCACTTTAAACATGCTAATTTTAGCTCTAACACTGATGATCCACCTACAAATGTGAACTGACGTTCAAAAATAAAACATTTGAAAACGGACCATTTTCCACATTTCTGAAGCATGACGTAATGGGGGGGTGTTATCTCTTTTGTCGAAAATCAGCCGTTTTTGCTCGAACATTAAATGCCTCCAAATGGTATTTAATTAACTTCCCGAGCCCCTGGAAGCATGAAAATCACTTTAAACATGCTAATTTTAGCTCTAACACTGATGATCCACATACAAATGTGAACTGACGTTCAAAAATAAAACATTTGAAAACGGACCATTTTCCACATTTCTGAAGCATGACGTAATGGGGGGGTGTTATCTCTTTTGTCGAAAATCAGCCGTTTTTGCTCGAACATTAAATGCCTCCAAATGGTATTTATTTCACTTCCCGAGCCCCTGGAAGCATGAAAATCACTTTAAACATGCTAATTTTAGCTCTAACACTGATGATCCACCTACAAATGTGAACTGACGTTCAAAAATAAAACATTTGAAAACGGACCATCTTCCACATTTCTGAAGCATGACGTAATGGGGGGTGTTATCTCTTTTGTCGAAAATCAGCCGTTTTTGCTCGAACATTAAATGCCTCCAAATGGTATTTAATTAACTTCCCGGGGTGAAGAAACCCTTTTTGAGAACTCAGAGTGAGTAAATTGGCCATTTTCATGCACTTTTAACCATTCCATAAATCATGTGTTTTGGGCCCCTGGAAGCATGAAAATCACTTTAAACATGATAATTTTAGCTCTAACACTGATGATCCACCTACAAATGTGAACTGACGTTCAAAAATAAAACATTTGAAAACGGACCATTTTCCACATTTCTGAAGCATGACGTAATGGGGGGGTGTTATCTCTTTTGTCGAAAATCAGCCGTTTTTGCTCGAACATTAAATGCCTCCAAATGGTATTTATTTCACTTCCCGAGCCCCTGGAAGCATGAAAATCACTTTAAACATGCTAATTTTAGCTCTAACACTGATGATCCACCTACAAATGTGAACTGACGTTCAAAAATAAAACATTTGAAAACGAACCATTTTCCACATTTCTGAAGCATGACGTAATGGGGGGGTGTTATCTCTTTTGTCGAAAATCAGCCGTTTTTGCTCGAACATTAAATGCCTCCAAATGGTATTTATTTAACTTCCCGAGCCCCTGGAAGCATGAAAATCACTTTAAACATGCTAATTTTAGCTCTAACACTGATGATCCACCTACAAATGTGAACTGACGTTCAAAAATAAAACATTTGAAAATGGACCATTTTCCACATTTCTGAAGCATGACGTAATGGGGGGGTGTTATCTCTTTTGTCGAAAATCAGCCGTTTTTGCTCGAACATTAAATGCCTCCAAATGGTATTTAATTAACTTCCCGAGCCCCTGGAAGCATGAAAATCACTTTAAACATGCTAATTTTAGCTCTAACACTGATGATCCACCTACAAATGTGAACTGACGTTCAAAAATAAAACATTTGAAAACGGACCATTTTCCACATTTCTGAAGCATGACGTAATGGGGGGGGTGTTATCTCTTTTGTCGAAAATCAGCCGTTTTTGCTCGAACATTAAATGCCTCCAAATGGTATTTAATTAACTTCCCGAGCCCCTGGAAGCATGAAAATCACTTTAAACATGCTAATTTTAGCTCTAACACTGATGATCCACCTACAAATGTGAACTGACGTTCAAAAATAAAACATTTGAAAACGGACCATTTTCCACATTTCTGAAGCATGACGTAATGGGGGGGTGTTATCTCTTTTGTCGAAAATCAGCCGTTTTTGCTCGAACATTAAATGCCTCCAAATGGTATTTAATTAACTTCCCGAGCCCCTGGAAGCATGAAAATCACTTTAAACATGCTAATTTTAGCTCTAACACTGATGATCCACCTACAAATGTGAACTGAGGTTCAAAAATAAAACATTTGAAAACGGACCATTTTCCACATTTCTGAAGCATGACGTAATGGGGGGGTGTTATCTCTTTTGTCGAAAATCAGCCGTTTTTGCTCGAGCATTAAATGCCTCCAAATGGTATTTAATTAACTTCCCGAGCCCCTGGAAGCATGAAAATCAATTTAAACATGCTCATTTTAGCTCTAACACTGATGATCCACCTACAAATGTGAACTGACGTTCAAAAATAAAACATTTGAAAACGGACCATTTTCCACATTTCTGAAGCATGACGTAATGGGGGGGTGTTATCTCTTTTGTCGAAAATCATCCGTTTTTGCTCGAACATTAAATGCCTCCAAATGGTATTTATTTCACTTCCCAAGCCCCTGGAAGCATGAAAATCACTTTAAACATGCTAATTTTAGCTCTAACACTGATGATCCACCTACAAATGTGAACTGACGTTCAAAAATAAAACATTTGAAAACGGACCATTTTCCACATTTCTGAAGCATGACGTAATGGGGGGGTGTTATCTCTTTTGTCGAAAATCAGCCGTTTTTGCTCGAACATTAAATGCCTCCAAATGGTATTTAATTAACTTCCCGAGCCCCTGGAAGCATGAAAATCACTTTAAACATGCTAATTTTAGCTCTAACACTGATGATCCACCTACAAATGTGAACTGACGTTCAAAAATAAAACATTTGAAAACGGACCATTTTCCACATTTCTGAAGCATGACGTAATGGGGGGGTGTTATCTCTTTTGTCGAAAATCAGCCGTTTTTGCTCGAACATTAAATGCCTCCAAATGGTATTTAATTAACTTCCCGGGGTGAAGAAACCCTTTTTGAGAACTCAGAGTGAGTAAATTGGCCATTTTCATGCACTTTTAACCATTCCATAAATCTTGCCTTTTGGGCCCCTGGAAGCATGAAAATCACTTTAAACATGCTAATTTTAGCTCTAACACTGATGATCCACCTACAAATGTGAACTGACGTTCAAAAATAAAACATTTGAAAACGGACCATTTTCCACATTTCTGAAGCATGACGTAATGGGGGGGTGTTATCTCTTTTGTCGAAAATCAGCCGTTTTTGCTCGAACATTAAATGCCTCCAAATGGTATTTAATTAACTTCCCGAGCCCCTGGAAGCATGAAAATCACTTAAACATGCTAATTTTAGCTCTTACACTGATGATCCACCTACAAATGTGAACTGACGTTCAAAAATAAAACATTTGAAAACGGACCATTTTCCACATTTCTGAAGCATGACGTAATGGGGGGGTGTTATCTCTTTTGTCGAAAATCAGCCATTTTTGCTCGAACATTAAATGCCTCCAAATGGTATTTATTTCACTTCCCAAGCCCCTGGAAGCATGAAAATCACTTTAAACATGCTAATTTTAGCTCTAACACTGATGATCCACCTACAAATGTGAACTGACGTTCAAAAATAAAACATTTGAAAACGGACCATTTTCCACATTTCTGAAGCATGACGTAATGGGGGGGGTGTTATCTCTTTTGTCGAAAATCAGCCGTTTTTGCTCGAACACTAAATGCCTCCAAATGGTATTTAATTAACTTCCCGAGCCCCTGGAAGCATGAAAATCACTTTAAACATGCTAATTTTAGCTCTAACACTGATGATCCACCTACAAATGTGAACTGACGTTCAAAAATAAAACATTTGAAAACGGACCATTTTCCACATTTCTGAAGCATGATGTAATGGGGGGGTGTTATCTCTTTTGTCGAAAATCAGCCGTTTTTGCTCGAACATTAAATGCCTCCAAATGGTATTTAATTAACTTCCCGGGGTGAAGAAACCCTTTTTGAGAACTCAGAGTGAGTAAATTGGCCATTTTCATGCACTTTTAACCATTCCATAAATCTTGTGTTTTGGGCCCCTGGAAGCATGAAAATCACTTTAAACATGCTAATTTTAGCTCTAACACTGATGATCCACCTACAAATGTGAACTGACGTTCAAAAATAAAACATTTGAAAACGGACCATTTTCCACATTTCTGAAGCATGACGTAATGGGGGGTGTTATCTCTTTTGTCGAAAATCAGCCGTTTTTGCTCGAACATTAAATGCCTCCAAATGGTATTTAATTAACTTCCCGAGCCCCTGGAAGCATGAAAATCACTTTAAACATGCTAATTTTAGCTCTAACACTGATGATCCACATACAAATGTGAACTGACGTTCAAAAATAAAACATTTGAAAACGGACCATTTTCCACATTTCTGAAGCATGACGTAATGGGGGGGTGTTATCTCTTTTGTCGAAAATCAGCCGTTTTTGCTCGAACATTAAATGCCTCCAAATGGTATTTATTTCACTTCCCGAGCCCCTGGAAGCATGAAAATCACTTTAAACATGCTAATTTTAGCTCTAACACTGATGATCCACCTACAAATGTGAACTGACGTTCAAAAATAAAACATTTGAAAACGGACCATCTTCCACATTTCTGAAGCATGACGTAATGGGGGGTGTTATCTCTTTTGTCGAAAATCAGCCGTTTTTGCTCGAACATTAAATGCCTCCAAATGGTATTTAATTAACTTCCCGGGGTGAAGAAACCCTTTTTGAGAACTCAGAGTGAGTAAATTGGCCATTTTCATGCACTTTTAACCATTCCATAAATCATGTGTTTTGGGCCCCTGGAAGCATGAAAATCACTTTAAACATGATAATTTTAGCTCTAACACTGATGATCCACCTACAAATGTGAACTGACGTTCAAAAATAAAACATTTGAAAACGGACCATTTTCCACATTTCTGAAGCATGACGTAATGGGGGGGTGTTATCTCTTTTGTCGAAAATCAGCCGTTTTTGCTCGAACATTAAATGCCTCCAAATGGTATTTATTTCACTTCCCGAGCCCCTGGAAGCATGAAAATCACTTTAAACATGCTAATTTTAGCTCTAACACTGATGATCCACCTACAAATGTGAACTGACGTTCAAAAATAAAACATTTGAAAACGGACCATTTTCCACATTTCTGAAGCATGACGTAATGGGGGGGGTGTTATCTCTTTTGTCGAAAATCAGCCGTTTTTGCTCGAACATTAAATGCCTCCAAATGGTATTTAATTAACTTCCCGAGCCCCTGGAAGCATGAAAATCACTTTAAACATGCTAATTTTAGCTCTAACACTGATGATCCACCTACAAATGTGAACTGACGTTCAAAAATAAAACATTTGAAAACGGACCATTTTCCACATTTCTGAAGCATGACGTAATGGGGGGGTGTTATCTCTTTTGTCGAAAATCAGCCGTTTTTGCTCGAACATTAAATGCCTCCAAATGGTATTTAATTAACTTCCCGAGCCCCTGGAAGCATGAAAATCACTTTAACACCTTGGCTGCTAGCAGTTTTCCCGTCCTGTGCTGGAAATTGATATTTTACTTTATTCATGACGAGCTCAGCTCGTCATCAGCACAGCTCAACCGTGCATCATGACGAGCTGAGCTCGTCATCAGCATCGAAAGGGTTAAACATGCTAATTTTAGCTCGAACACTGATGATCCACCTACAAATGTGAACTGACGTTCAAAAATAAAACATTTGAAAATGAACCATTTTCCACATTTCAGAAGCATGACGTAATGGGGGGGTGTTATCTCTTTTGTCGAAAATCAGCCGTTTTTGCTCGAACATTAAATGCCTCCAAATGGTATTTAATTAACTTCCCGAGCCCCTGGAAGCATGAAAATCACTTTAAACATGCTAATTTTAGCTCTAACACTGATGATCCACCTACAAATGTGAACTGACGTTCAAAAATAAAACATTTGAAAACGGACCATTTTCCACATTTCTGAAGCATGACGTAATGGGGGGGTGTTATCTCTTTTGTCGAAAATCAGCCGTTTTTGCTCGAACATTAAATGCCTCCAAATGGTATTTAATTAACTTCCTGAGCCCCTGGAAGCATGAAAATCACTTTAAACATGCTAATTTTAGCTCTAACACTGATGATCCACCTACAAATGTGAACTGACGTTCAAAAATAAAACATTTGAAAACGGACCATTTTCCACATTTCTGAAGCATGACGTAATGGGGGGGGGTGTTATCTCTTTTGTCGAAAATCAGCCGTTTTTGCTCGAACATTAAATGCCTCCAAATGGTATTTAATTAACTTCCCGAGCCCCTGGAAGCATGAAAATCACTTTAAACATGCTAATTTTAGCTCTAACACTGATGATCCACCTACAAATGTGAACTGACGTTCAAAAATAAAACATTTGAAAACGGACCATTTTCCACATTTCTGAAGCATGACGTAATGGGGGGGGGTGTTATCTCTTTTGTCGAAAATCAGCCGTTTTTGCTCGAACATTAAATGCCTCCAAATGGTATTTAATTAACTTCCCGAGCCCCTGGAAGCATGAAAATCACTTTAAACATGCTAATTTTAGCTCTAACACTGATGATCCACCTACAAATGTGAACTGACGTTCAAAAATAAAACATTTGAAAACGGACCATTTTCCACATTTCTGAAGCATGACGTAATGGGGGGGTGTTATCTCTTTTGTCGAAAATCAGCCGTTTTTGCTCGAGCATTAAATGCCTCCAAATGGTATTTAATTAACTTCCCGAGCCCCTGGAAGCATGAAAATCAATTTAAACATGCTAATTTTAGCTCTAACACTGATGATCCACCTACAAATGTGAACTGACGTTCAAAAATAAAACATTTGAAAACGGACCATTTTCCACATTTCTGAAGCATGACGGAATGGGGGGGTGTTATCTCTTTTGTCGAAAATCAGCCGTTTTTGATCGAACATTAAATGCCTCCAAATGGTATTTAATTAACTTCCCGGGGTGAAGAAACCCTATTTGAGAACTCAGAGTGAGTAAATTGGCCATTTTCATGCACTTTTAACCATTCCATAAATCTTGTGTTTTTTGCCCCTGGAAGCATGAAAATCACTTTAAACATGCTAATTTTAGCTCTAACACTGATGATCCACCTACAAATGTGAACTGACGTTCAAAAATAAAACATTTGAAAACGGACCATTTTCCACATTTCTGAAGCATGACGTAATGGGGGGGTGTTATCTCTTTTGTCGAAAATCAGCCGTTTTTGCTCGAACATTAAAAGCCTCCAAATGGTATTTAATTAACTTCCCGAGCCCCTGGAAGCATGAAAATCACTTTAAACATGCTAATTTTAGCTCTAACACTGATGATCCACCTACAAATGTGAACTGACGTTCAAAAATAAAACATTTGAAAACGGACCATTTTCCACATTTCTGAAGCATGACGTAATGGGGGGGTGTTATCTCTTTTGTCGAAAATCAGCCGTTTTTGCTCGAACATTAAATGCCTCCAAATGGTATTTATTTCACTTCCCGAGCCCCTGGAAGCATGAAAATCACTTTAAACATGCTAATTTTAGCTCTAACACTGATGATCCACCTACAAATGTGAACTGACGTTCAAAAATAAAACATTTGAAAACGGACCATTTTCCACATTTCTGAAGCATGACGTAATGGGGGGGTGTTATCTCTTTTGTCGAAAATCAGCCGTTTTTGCTCGAACATTAAATGCCTCCAAATGGTATTTAATTAACTTCCCGGGGTGAAGAAACCCTTTTTGAGAACTCAGAGTGAGTCAATTGGCCATTTTCATGCACTTTTAACCATTCCATAAATCTTGTGTTTTGGGCCCCTGGAAGCATGAAAATCACTTTAAACATGCTAATTTTAGCTCTAACACTGATGATCCACCTACAAATGTGAACTGACGTTCAAAAATAAAACATTTGAAAACGGACCATTTTCCACATTTCTGAAGCATGACGTAATGGGGGGGGTGTTATCTCTTTTGTCGAAAATCAGCCGTTTTTGCTTGAACATTAAATGCCTCCAAATGGTATTTAATTAACTTCCCGGGGTGAAGAAACTCTTTTTGAGAACTCAGAGTGAGTAAATTGGCCATTTTCATGCACTTTTAACCATTCCATAAATCTTGTGTTTTGGGCCCCTGGAAGCATGAAAATCACTTCAAACATGCTAATTTTAGCTCTAACACTGATGATCCACCTACAAATGTGAACTGACTTTCAAAAATAAAACATTTGAAAACGGACCCTTTTCCACATTTCTGAAGCATGACGTAATGGGGGGGTGTTATCTCTTTTGTCGAAAATCAGCCGTTTTTGCTCGAACATTAAATGCCTCCAAATGGTATTTATTTTAATTCCCGAGCCCCTGGAAGCATGAAAAACACTTTAAACATGCTAATTTTAGCTCTAACACTGATGATCCACCTACAAATGTGAACTGACGTTCAAAAATAAAACATTTGAAAACGGACCATTTTCCACATTTCTGAAGCATGACGTAATGGGGGGGGTGTTATCTCTTTTGTCGAAAATCAGCCGTTTTTGCTCGAACATTAAATGCCTCCAAATGGTATTTAATTAACTTCCCGAGCCCCTGGAAGCATGAAAATCACTTTAAACATGCTAATTTTAGCTCTAACACTGATGATCCACCTACAAATGTGAACTGACGTTCAAAAATAAAACATTTGAAAACGAACCATTTTCCACATTTCTGAAGCATGACGTAATGGGGGGGTGTTATCTCTTTTGTCGAAAATCAGCCGTTTTTGCTCGAACATTAAATGCCTCCAAATGGTATTTAATTATCTTCCCGAGCCCCTGGAAGCATGAAAATCACTTTAAACATGCTAATTTTAGCTCTAACACTGATGATCCACCTACAAATGTGAACTGACGTTCAAAAATAAAACATTTGAAAACGGACCATTTTCCACATTTCTGAAGCATGACGTAATGGGGGGGTGTTATCTCTTTTGTCGAAAATCAGCCGTTTTTGCTCGAACATTAAATGCCTCCAAATGGTATTTAATTAACTTCCCGAGCCCCTGGAAGCATGAAAATCACTTTAAACATGCCTATTTTAGCTCTAACACTGATGATCCACCTACAAATGTGAACTGAGGTTCAAAAATAAAACATTTGAAAACGGACCATTTTCCACATTTCTGAAGCATGACGTAATGGGGGGGTGTTATCTCTTTTGTCGAAAATCAGCCGTTTTTGCTCGAGCATTAAATGCCTCCAAATGGTATTTAATTAACTTCCCGAGCCCCTGGAAGCATGAAAATCAATTTAAACATGCTCATTTTAGCTCTAACACTGATGATCCACCTACAAATGTGAACTGACGTTCAAAAATAAAACATTTGAAAACGGACCATTTTCCACATTTCTGAAGCATGACGTAATGGGGGGGTGTTATCTCTTTTGTCGAAAATCATCCGTTTTTGCTCGAACATTAAATGCCTCCAAATGGTATTTATTTCACTTCCCAAGCCCCTGGAAGCATGAAAATCACTTTAAACATGCTAATTTTAGCTCTAACACTGATGATCCACCTACAAATGTGAACTGACGTTCAAAAATAAAACATTTGAAAACGGACCATTTTCCACATTTCTGAAGCATGACGTAATGGGGGGGTGTTATCTCTTTTGTCGAAAATCAGCCGTTTTTGCTCGAACATTAAATGCCTCCAAATGGTATTTAATTAACTTCCCGAGCCCCTGGAAGCATGAAAATCACTTTAAACATGCTAATTTTAGCTCTAACACTGATGATCCACCTACAAATGTGAACTGACGTTCAAAAATAAAACATTTGAAAACGGACCATTTTCCACATTTCTGAAGCATGACGTAATGGGGGGGTGTTATCTCTTTTGTCGAAAATCAGCCGTTTTTGCTCGAACATTAAATGCCTCCAAATGGTATTTAATTAACTTCCCGGGGTGAAGAAACCCTTTTTGAGAACTCAGAGTGAGTAAATTGGCCATTTTCATGCACTTTTAACCATTCCATAAATCTTGCCTTTTGGGCCCCTGGAAGCATGAAAATCACTTTAAACATGCTAATTTTAGCTCTAACACTGATGATCCACCTACAAATGTGAACTGACGTTCAAAAATAAAACATTTGAAAACGGACCATTTTCCACATTTCTGAAGCATGACGTAATGGGGGGGTGTTATCTCTTTTGTCGAAAATCAGCCGTTTTTGCTCGAACATTAAATGCCTCCAAATGGTATTTAATTAACTTCCCGAGCCCCTGGAAGCATGAAAATCACTTTAAACATGCTAATTTTAGCTCTAACACTGATGATCCACCTACAAATGTGAACTGACGTTCAAAAATAAAACATTTGAAAACGGACCATTTTCCACATTTCTGAAGCATGACGTAATGGGGGGGTGTTATCTCTTTTGTCGAAAATCAGCCGTTTTTGCTCGAACATTAAATGCCTCCAAATGGTATTTATTTCACTTCCCGAGCCCCTGGAAGCATGAAAATCACTTTAAACATGCTAATTTTAGCTCTAACACTGATGATCCACCTACAAATGTGAACTGACGTTCAAAAATAAAACATTTGAAAACGGACCATCTTCCACATTTCTGAAGCATGACGTAATGGGGGGTGTTATCTCTTTTGTCGAAAATCAGCCGTTTTTGCTCGAACATTAAATGCCTCCAAATGGTATTTAATTAACTTCCCGGGGTGAAGAAACCCTTTTTGAGAACTCAGAGTGAGTAAATTGGCCATTTTCATGCACTTTTAACCATTCCATAAATCATGTGTTTTGGGCCCCTGGAAGCATGAAAATCACTTTAAACATGATAATTTTAGCTCTAACACTGATGATCCACCTACAAATGTGAACTGACGTTCAAAAATAAAACATTTGAAAACGGACCATTTTCCACATTTCTGAAGCATGACGTAATGGGGGGGTGTTATCACTTTTGTCGAAAATCAGCCGTTTTTGCTCGAACATTAAATGCCTCCAAATGGTATTTATTTCACTTCCCGAGCCCCTGGAAGCATGAAAATCACTTTAAACATGCTAATTTTAGCTCTAACACTGATGATCCACCTACAAATGTGAACTGACGTTCAAAAATAAAACATTTGAAAACGGACCATTTTCCACATTTCTGAAGCATGACGTATTGGGGGGGTGTTATCTCTTTTGTCGAAAATCAGCCGTTTTTGCTCGAACATTAAATGCCTCCAAATGGTATTTAATTAACTTCCCGAGCCCCTGGAAGCATGAAAATCACTTTAAACATGCTAATTTTAGCTCTAACACTGATGATCCACCTACAAATGTGAACTGACGTTCAAAAATAAAACATTTGAAAACGGACCATTTTCCACATTTCTGAAGCATGACGTAATGGGGGGGTGTTATCTCTTTTGTCGAAAATCAGCCGTTTTTGCTCGAACATTAAATGCCTCCAAATGGTATTTAATTAACTTCCCGAGCCCCTGGAAGCATGAAAATCACTTTAAACATGCTAATTTTAGCTCTAACACTGATGATCCACCTACAAATGTGAACTGACGTTCAAAAATAAAACATTTGAAAACGGACCATTTTCCACATTTCTGAAGCATGACGTAATGGGGGGGGTGTTATCTCTTTTGTCGAAAATCAGCCGTTTTTGCTCGAACATTAAATGCCTCCAAATGGTATTTAATTAACTTCCCGGGGTGAAGAAACCCTTTTTGAGAACTCAGAGTGAGTAAATTGGCCATTTTCATGCACTTTTAACCATTCCATAAATCTTGCCTTTTGGGCCCCTGGAAGCATGAAAATCACTTTAAACATGCTAATTTTAGCTCTAACACTGATGATCCATCTACAAATGTGAACTGACGTTCAAAAATAAAACATTTGAAAACGGACCATTTTCCACATTTCTGAAGCATGACGTAATGGGGGGGGTGTTATCTCTTTTGTCGAAAATCAGCCGTTTTTGCTCGAACATTAAATGCCTCCAAATGGTATTTAATTAACTTCCCGAGCCCCTGGAAGCATGAAAATCACTTAAACATGCTAATTTTAGCTCTTACACTGATGATCCACCTACAAATGTGAACTGACGTTCAAAAATAAAACATTTGAAAACGGACCATTTTCCACATTTCTGAAGCATGACGTAATGGGGGGGTGTTATCTCTTTTGTCGAAAATCAGCCGTTTTTGCTCGAACATTAAATGCCTCCAAATGGTATTTATTTCACTTCCCAAGCCCCTGGAAGCATGAAAATCACTTTAAACATGCTAATTTTAGCTCTAACACTGATGATCCACCTACAAATGTGAACTGACGTTCAAAAATAAAACATTTGAAAACGGACCATTTTCCACATTTCTGAAGCATGACGTAATGGGGGGGGGTGTTATCTCTTTTGTCGAAAATCAGCCGTTTTTGCTCGAACATTAAATGCCTCCAAATGGTATTTAATTAACTTCCCGAGCCCCTGGAAGCATGAAAATCACTTTAAACATGCTAATTTTAGCTCTAACACTGATGATCCACCTACAAATGTGAACTGACGTTCAAAAATAAAACATTTGAAAACGGACCATTTTCCACATTTCTGAAGCATGATGTAATGGGGGGGGTGTTATCTCTTTTGTCGAAAATCAGCCGTTTTTGCTCGAAAATTAAATGCCTCCAAATGGTATTTAATTAACTTCCCGGGGTGAAGAAACCCTTTTTGAGAACTCAGAGTGAGTAAATTGGCCATTTTCATGCACTTTTAACCATTCCATAAATCTTGTGTTTTGGGCCCCTGGAAGCATGAAAATCACTTTAAACATGCTAATTTTAGCTCTAACACTGATGATCCACCTACAAATGTGAACTGACGTTCAAAAATAAAACATTTGAAAACGGACCATTTTCCACATTTCTGAAGCATGACGTAATGGGGGGGTGTTATCTCTTTTGTCGAAAATCAGCCGTTTTTGCTCGAACATTAAATGCCTCCAAATGGTATTTAATTAACTTCCCGAGCCCCTGGAAGCATAAAATCACTTTAAACATGCTAATTTTAGCTCTAACACTGATGATCCACCTACAAATGTGAACTGAAGTTCAAAAATAAAACATTTGAAAACGAACCATTTTCCACATTTCTGAAGCATGACGTAATGGGGGGGAGTTATCTCTTTTGTCGAAAATCAGCCGTTTTTGCTCGAACATTAAATGCCTCCAAATGGTATTTAATTAACTTCCCGAGCCCCTGGAAGCATGAAAATCACTTTAAACATGCTAATTTTAGCTCTAACACTGATGATCCACCTACAAATGTGAACTGACGTTCAAAAATAAAACATTTGAAAACGGACCATTTTCCACATTTCTGAAGCATGACATAATGGGGGGGTGTTATCTCTTTTGTCGAAAATCAGCCGTTTTTGCTCGAACATTAAATGCCTCCAAATGGTATTTAATTAACTTCCCGAGCCCCTGGAAGCATGAAAATCACTTTAAACATGCTAATTTTAGCTCTAACACTGATGATCCACCTACAAATGTGAACTGACGTTCAAAAATAAAACATTTGAAAACGGACCATTTTCCACATTTCTGAAGCATGACGTAATGGGGGGGGTGTTATCTCTTTTGTCGAAAATCAGCCGTTTTTGCTCGAACATTAAATGCCTCCAAATGGTATTTAATTAACTTCCCGAGCCCCTGGAAGCATGAAAATCACTTTAAACATGCTAATTTTAGCTCTAACACTGATGATCCACCTACAAATGTGAACTGACGTT
Organism: Lissotriton vulgaris; assembly: GCF_964263255.1. Classification (NCBI taxonomy): domain Eukaryota; kingdom Metazoa; phylum Chordata; class Amphibia; order Caudata; family Salamandridae; genus Lissotriton; species Lissotriton vulgaris. Next base: position 739,185 of record NW_028253316.1, read on the forward strand.
CAAAAATAAAACATTTGAAAACGGACCATTTTCCACATTTCTGAAGCATGACGTAATGGGGGGGTGTTATCTCTTTTGTCGAAAATCAGCCGTTTTTGCTCGAACATTAAATGCCTCCAAATGGTATTTAATTAACTTCCCGAGCCCCTGGAAGCATGAAAATCACTTTAAACATGCTAATTTTAGCTCTAACACTGATGATCCACCTACAAATGTGAACTGACGTTCAAAAATAAAACATTTGAAAACGGACCATTTTCCACATTTCTGAAGCATGACGTAATGGGGGGGTGTTATCTCTTTTGTCGAAAATCAGCCGTTTTTGCTCGAGCATTAAATGCCTCCAAATGGTATTTAATTAACTTCCCGAGCCCCTGGAAGCATGAAAATCAATTTAAACATGCTAATTTTAGCTCTAACACTGATGATCCACCTACAAATGTGAACTGACGTTCAAAAATAAAACATTTGAAAACGGACCATTTTCCACATTTCTGAAGCATGACGTAATGGGGGGGTGTTATCTCTTTTGTCGAAAATCAGCCGTTTTTGCTCGAACATTAAATGCCTCCAAATGGTATTTAATTAACTTCCCGAGCCCCTGGAAGCATGAAAATCACTTTAAACATGCTAATTTTAGCTCTAACACTGATGATCCACCTACAAATGTGAACTGACGTTCAAAAATAAAACATTTGAAAACGGACCATTTTCCACATTTCTGAAGCATGACGTAATGGGGGGGTGTTATCTCTTTTGTCGAAAATCAGCCGTTTTTGCTCGAACATTAAATGCCTCCAAATGGTATTTAATTAACTTCCCGAGCCCCTGGAAGCATGAAAATCACTTTAAACATGCTAATTTTAGCTCTAACACTGATGATCCACCTACAAATGTGAACTGAAGTTCAAAAATAAAACATTTGAAAACGAACCATTTTCCACATTTCTGAAGCATGACGTAATGGGGGGGTGTTATCTCTTTTGTCGAAAATCAGCCGTTTTTGCTCGAACATTAAATGCCTCCAAATGGTATTTAATTAACTTCCCGAGCCCCTGGAAGCATGAAAATCACTTTAAACATGCTAATTTTAGCTCTAACACTGATGATCCACCTACAAATGTGAACTGACGTTCAAAAATAAAACATTTGAAAACGGACCATTTTCCACATTTCTGAAGCATGACGTAATGGGGGGGTGTTATCTCTTTTGTCGAAAATCAGCCGTTTTTGCTCGAACATTAAATGCCTCCAAATGGTATTTAATTAACTTCCCGAGCCCCTGGAAGCATGAAAATCACTTTAAACATGCTAATTTTAGCTCTAACACTGATGATCCACCTACAAATGTGAACTGACGTTCAAAAATAAAACATTTGAAAACGGACCATTTTCCACATTTCTGAAGCATGACGTAATGGGGGGGGTGTTATCTCTTTTGTCGAAAATCAGCCGTTTTTGCTCGAACATTAAATGCCTCCAAATGGTATTTAATTAACTTCCCGAGCCCCTGGAAGCATGAAAATCACTTTAAACATGCTAATTTTAGCTCTAACACTGATGATCCACCTACAAATGTGAACTGACGTTCAAAAATAAAACATTTGAAAACGGACCATTTTCCACATTTCTGAAGCATGACGTAATGGGGGGGTGTTATCTCTTTTGTCGAAAATCAGCCGTTTTTGCTCGAACATTAAATGCCTCCAAATGGTATTTAATTAACTTCCCGAGCCCCTGGAAGCATGAAAATCACTTTAAACATGCTAATTTTAGCTCTAACACTGATGATCCACCTACAAATGTGAACTGACGTTCAAAAATAAAACATTTGAAAACGGACCATTTTCCACATTTCTGAAGCATGACGTAATGGGGGGGTGTTATCTCTTTTGTCGAAAATCAGCCGTTTTTGCTCGAGCATTAAATGCCTCCAAATGGTATTTAATTAACTTCCCGAGCCCCTGGAAGCATGAAAATCAATTTAAACATGCTCATTTTAGCTCTAACACTGATGATCCACCTACAAATGTGAACTGACGTTCAAAAATAAAACATTTGAAAACGGACCATTTTCCACATTTCTGAAGCATGACGTAATGGGGGGGTGTTATCTCTTTTGTCGAAAATCAGCCGTTTTTGCTCGAACATTAAATGCCTCCAAATGGTATTTATTTCACTTCCCAAGCCCCTGGAAGCATGAAAATCACTTTAAACATGCTAATTTTAGCTCTAACACTGATGATCCACCTACAAATGTGAACTGACGTTCAAAAATAAAACATTTGAAAACGGACCATTTTCCACATTTCTGAAGCATGACGTAATGGGGGGGTGTTATCTCTTTTGTCGAAAATCAGCCGTTTTTGCTCGAACATTAAATGCCTCCAAATGGTATTTAATTAACTTCCCGGGGTGAAGAAACCCTTTTTGAGAACTCAGAGTGAGTAAATTGGCCATTTTCATGCACTTTTAACCATTCCATAAATCTTGCCTTTTGGGCCCCTGGAAGCATGAAAATCACTTTAAACATGCTAATTTTAGCTCTAACACTGATGATCCACCTACAAATGTGAACTGACGTTCAAAAATAAAACATTTGAAAACGGACCATTTTCCACATTTCTGAAGCATGACGTAATGGGGGGGTGTTATCTCTTTTGTCGAAAATCAGCCGTTTTTGCTCGAACATTAAATGCCTCCAAATGGTATTTAATTAACTTCCCGAGCCCCTGGAAGCATGAAAATCACTTAAACATGCTAATTTTAGCTCTTACACTGATGATCCACCTACAAATGTGAACTGACGTTCAAAAATAAAACATTTGAAAACGGACCATTTTCCACATTTCTGAAGCATGACGTAATGGGGGGGTGTTATCTCTTTTGTCGAAAATCAGCCATTTTTGCTCGAACATTAAATGCCTCCAAATGGTATTTATTTCACTTCCCAAGCCCCTGGAAGCATGAAAATCACTTTAAACATGCTAATTTTAGCTCTAACACTGATGATCCACCTACAAATGTGAACTGACGTTCAAAAATAAAACATTTGAAAACGGACCATTTTCCACATTTCTGAAGCATGACGTAATGGGGGGGTGTTATCTCTTTTGTCGAAAATCAGCCGTTTTTGCTCGAACATTAAATGCCTCCAAATGGTATTTAATTAACTTCCCGAGCCCCTGGAAGCATGAAAATCACTTTAAACATGCTAATTTTAGCTCTAACACTGATGATCCACCTACAAATGTGAACTGACGTTCAAAAATAAAACATTTGAAAACGGACCATTTTCCACATTTCTGAAGCATGATGTAATGGGGGGGTGTTATCTCTTTTGTCGAAAATCAGCCGTTTTTGCTCGAACATTAAATGCCTCCAAATGGTATTTAATTAACTTCCCGGGGTGAAGAAACCCTTTTTGAGAACTCAGAGTGAGTAAATTGGCCATTTTCATGCACTTTTAACCATTCCATAAATCTTGTGTTTTGGGCCCCTGGAAGCATGAAAATCACTTTAAACATGCTAATTTTAGCTCTAACACTGATGATCCACCTACAAATGTGAACTGACGTTCAAAAATAAAACATTTGAAAACGGACCATTTTCCACATTTCTGAAGCATGACGTAATGGGGGGGTGTTATCTCTTTTGTCGAAAATCAGCCGTTTTTGCTCGAACATTAAATGCCTCCAAATGGTATTTAATTAACTTCCCGAGCCCCTGGAAGCATGAAAATCACTTTAAACATGCTAATTTTAGCTCTAACACTGATGATCCACATACAAATGTGAACTGACGTTCAAAAATAAAACATTTGAAAACGGACCATTTTCCACATTTCTGAAGCATGACGTAATGGGGGGGTGTTATCTCTTTTGTCGAAAATCAGCCGTTTTTGCTCGAACATTAAATGCCTCCAAATGGTATTTATTTCACTTCCCGAGCCCCTGGAAGCATGAAAATCACTTTAAACATGCTAATTTTAGCTCTAACACTGATGATCCACCTACAAATGTGAACTGACGTTCAAAAATAAAACATTTGAAAACGGACCATCTTCCACATTTCTGAAGCATGACGTAATGGGGGTGTTATCTCTTTTGTCGAAAATCAGCCGTTTTTGCTCGAACATTAAATGCCTCCAAATGGTATTTAATTAACTTCCCGGGGTGAAGAAACCCTTTTTGAGAACTCAGAGTGAGTAAATTGGCCATTTTCATGCACTTTTAACCATTCCATAAATCATGTGTTTTGGGCCCCTGGAAGCATGAAAATCACTTTAAACATGATAATTTTAGCTCTAACACTGATGATCCACCTACAAATGTGAACTGACGTTCAAAAATAAAACATTTGAAAACGGACCATTTTCCACATTTCTGAAGCATGACGTAATGGGGGGGAGTTATCTCTTTTGTCGAAAATCAGCCGTTTTTGCTCGAACATTAAATGCCTCCAAATGGTATTTATTTCACTTCCCGAGCCCCTGGAAGCATGAAAATCACTTTAAACATGCTAATTTTAGCTCTAACACTGATGATCCACCTACAAATGTGAACTGACGTTCAAAAATAAAACATTTGAAAACGGACCATCTTCCACATTTCTGAAGCATGACGTAATGGGGGTGTTATCTCTTTTGTCGAAAATCAGCCGTTTTTGCTCGAACATTAAATGCCTCCAAATGGTATTTAATTAACTTCCCGGGGTGAAGAAACCCTTTTTGAGAACTCAGAGTGAGTAAATTGGCCATTTTCATGCACTTTTAACCATTCCATAAATCATGTGTTTTGGGCCCCTGGAAGCATGAAAATCACTTTAAACATGATAATTTTAGCTCTAACACTGATGATCCACCTACAAATGTGAACTGACGTTCAAAAATAAAACATTTGAAAACGGACCATTTTCCACATTTCTGAAGCATGACGTAATGGGGGGGAGTTATCTCTTTTGTCGAAAATCAGCCGTTTTTGCTCGAACATTAAATGCCTCCAAATGGTATTTATTTCACTTCCCGAGCCCCTGGAAGCATGAAAATCACTTTAAACATGCTAATTTTAGCTCTAACACTGATGATCCACCTACAAATGTGAACTGACGTTCAAAAATAAAACATTTGAAAACGGACCATTTTCCACATTTCTGAAGCATGACGTAATGGGGGGGTGTTATCTCTTTTGTCGAAAATCAGCCGTTTTTGCTCGAACATTAAATGCCTCCAAATGGTATTTAATTAACTTCCCGAGCCCCTGGAAGCATGAAAATCACTTTAAACATGCTAATTTTAGCTCTAACACTGATGATCCACCTACAAATGTGAACTGACGTTCAAAAATAAAACATTTGAAAACGGACCATTTTCCACATTTCTGAAGCATGACGTAATGGGGGGGGTGTTATCTCTTTTGTCGAAAATCAGCCGTTTTTGCTCGAACATTAAATGCCTCCAAATGGTATTTAATTAACTTCCGAGCCCCTGGAAGCATGAAAATCACTTTAAACATGCTAATTTTAGCTCTAACACTGATGATCCACCTACAAATGTGAACTGACGTTCAAAAATAAAACATTTGAAAACGGACCATTTTCCACATTTCTGAAGCATGACGTAATGGGGGGGTGTTATCTCTTTTGTCGAAAATCAGCCGTTTTTGCTCGAACATTAAATGCCTCCAAATGGTATTTAATTAACTTCCCGAGCCCCTGGAAGCATGAAAATCACTTTAACACCTTGGCTGCTAGCAGTTTTCCCGTCCTGTGCTGGAAATTGATATTTTACTTTATTCATGACGAGCTCAGCTCGTCATCAGCACAGCTCAACCGTGCATCATGACGAGCTGAGCTCGTCATCAGCATCGAAAGGGTTAAACATGCTAATTTTAGCTCGAACACTGATGATCCACCTACAAATGTGAACTGACGTTCAAAAATAAAACATTTGAAAACGAACCATTTTCCACATTTCAGAAGCATGACGTAATGGGGGGGTGTTATCTCTTTTGTCGAAAATCAGCCGTTTTTGCTCGAACATTAAATGCCTCCAAATGGTATTTAATTAACTTCCCGAGCCCCTGGAAGCATGAAAATCACTTTAAACATGCTAATTTTAGCTCTAACACTGATGATCCACCTACAAATGTGAACTGACGTTCAAAAATAAAACATTTGAAAACGGACCATTTTCCACATTTCTGAAGCATGACGTAATGGGGGGGTGTTATCTCTTTTGTCGAAAATCAGCCGTTTTTGCTCGAACATTAAATGCCTCCAAATGGTATTTAATTAACTTCCTGAGCCCCTGGAAGCATGAAAATCACTTTAAACATGCTAATTTTAGCTCTAACACTGATGATCCACCTACAAATGTGAACTGACGTTCAAAAATAAAACATTTGAAAACGGACCATTTTCCACATTTCTGAAGCATGACGTAATGGGGGGGGGTGTTATCTCTTTTGTCGAAAATCAGCCGTTTTTGCTCGAACATTAAATGCCTCCAAATGGTATTTAATTAACTTCCCGAGCCCCTGGAAGCATGAAAATCACTTTAAACATGCTAATTTTAGCTCTAACACTGATGATCCACCTACAAATGTGAACTGACGTTCAAAAATAAAACATTTGAAAACGGACCATTTTCCACATTTCTGAAGCATGACGTAATGGGGGGGTGTTATCTCTTTTGTCGAAAATCAGCCGTTTTTGCTCGAACATTAAATGCCTCCAAATGGTATTTAATTAACTTCCCGAGCCCCTGGAAGCATGAAAATCACTTTAAACATGCTAATTTTAGCTCTAACACTGATGATCCACCTACAAATGTGAACTGACGTTCAAAAATAAAACATTTGAAAACGGACCATTTTCCACATTTCTGAAGCATGACGTAATGGGGGGGTGTTATCTCTTTTGTCGAAAATCAGCCGTTTTTGCTCGAGCATTAAATGCCTCCAAATGGTATTTAATTAACTTCCCGAGCCCCTGGAAGCATGAAAATCAATTTAAACATGCTAATTTTAGCTCTAACACTGATGATCCACCTACAAATGTGAACTGACGTTCAAAAATAAAACATTTGAAAACGGACCATTTTCCACATTTCTGAAGCATGACGGAATGGGGGGGTGTTATCTCTTTTGTCGAAAATCAGCCGTTTTTGATCGAACATTAAATGCCTCCAAATGGTATTTAATTAACTTCCCGGGGTGAAGAAACCCTATTTGAGAACTCAGAGTGAGTAAATTGGCCATTTTCATGCACTTTTAACCATTCCATAAATCTTGTGTTTTTTGCCCCTGGAAGCATGAAAATCACTTTAAACATGCTAATTTTAGCTCTAACACTGATGATCCACCTACAAATGTGAACTGACGTTCAAAAATAAAACATTTGAAAACGGACCATTTTCCACATTTCTGAAGCATGACGTAATGGGGGGGTGTTATCTCTTTTGTCGAAAATCAGCCGTTTTTGCTCGAACATTAAAAGCCTCCAAATGGTATTTAATTAACTTCCCGAGCCCCTGGAAGCATGAAAATCACTTTAAACATGCTAATTTTAGCTCTAACACTGATGATCCACCTACAAATGTGAACTGACGTTCAAAAATAAAACATTTGAAAACGGACCATTTTCCACATTTCTGAAGCATGACGTAATGGGGGGGTGTTATCTCTTTTGTCGAAAATCAGCCGTTTTTGCTCGAACATTAAATGCCTCCAAATGGTATTTATTTCACTTCCCGAGCCCCTGGAAGCATGAAAATCACTTTAAACATGCTAATTTTAGCTCTAACACTGATGATCCACCTACAAATGTGAACTGACGTTCAAAAATAAAACATTTGAAAACGGACCATTTTCCACATTTCTGAAGCATGACGTAATGGGGGGGTGTTATCTCTTTTGTCGAAAATCAGCCGTTTTTGCTCGAACATTAAATGCCTCCAAATGGTATTTAATTAACTTCCTGAGCCCCTGGAAGCATGAAAATCACTTTAAACATGCTAATTTTAGCTCTAACACTGATGATCCACCTACAAATGTGAACTGACGTTCAAAAATAAAACATTTGAAAACGGACCATTTTCCACATTTCTGAAGCATGACGTAATGGGGGGGGGTGTTATCTCTTTTGTCGAAAATCAGCCGTTTTTGCTCGAACATTAAATGCCTCCAAATGGTATTTAATTAACTTCCCGAGCCCCTGGAAGCATGAAAATCACTTTAAACATGCTAATTTTAGCTCTAACACTGATGATCCACCTACAAATGTGAACTGACGTTCAAAAATAAAACATTTGAAAACGGACCATTTTCCACATTTCTGAAGCATGACGTAATGGGGGGGTGTTATCTCTTTTGTCGAAAATCAGCCGTTTTTGCTCGAACATTAAATGCCTCCAAATGGTATTTAATTAACTTCCCGAGCCCCTGGAAGCATGAAAATCACTTTAAACATGCTAATTTTAGCTCTAACACTGATGATCCACCTACAAATGTGAACTGACGTTCAAAAATAAAACATTTGAAAACGGACCATTTTCCACATTTCTGAAGCATGACGTAATGGGGGGGTGTTATCTCTTTTGTCGAAAATCAGCCGTTTTTGCTCGAGCATTAAATGCCTCCAAATGGTATTTAATTAACTTCCCGAGCCCCTGGAAGCATGAAAATCAATTTAAACATGCTAATTTTAGCTCTAACACTGATGATCCACCTACAAATGTGAACTGACGTTCAAAAATAAAACATTTGAAAACGGACCATTTTCCACATTTCTGAAGCATGACGGAATGGGGGGGTGTTATCTCTTTTGTCGAAAATCAGCCGTTTTTGATCGAACATTAAATGCCTCCAAATGGTATTTAATTAACTTCCCGGGGTGAAGAAACCCTATTTGAGAACTCAGAGTGAGTAAATTGGCCATTTACATGCACTTTTAACCATTCCATAAATCTTGTATTTTTTGCCCCTGGAAGCATGAAAATCACTTTAAACATGCTAATTTTAGCTCTAACACTGATGATCCACCTACAAATGTGAACTGACGTTCAAAAATAAAACATTTGAAAACGGACCATTTTCCACATTTCTGAAGCATGACGTAATGGGGGGGTGTTATCTCTTTTGTCGAAAATCAGCCGTTTTTGCTCGAACATTAAAAGCCTCCAAATGGTATTTAATTAACTTCCCGAGCCCCTGGAAGCATGAAAATCACTTTAAACATGCTAATTTTAGCTCTAACACTGATGATCCACCTACAAATGTGAACTGACGTTCAAAAATAAAACATTTGAAAACGGACCATTTTCCACATTTCTGAAGCATGACGTAATGGGGGGGTGTTATCTCTTTTGTCGAAAATCAGCCGTTTTTGCTCGAACATTAAATGCCTCCAAATGGTATTTATTTCACTTCCCGAGCCCCTGGAAGCATGAAAATCACTTTAAACATGCTAATTTTAGCTCTAACACTGATGATCCACCTACAAATGTGAACTGACGTTCAAAAATAAAACATTTGAAAACGGACCATTTTCCACATTTCTGAAGCATGACGTAATGGGGGGGTGTTATCTCTTTTGTCGAAAATCAGCCGTTTTTGCTCGAACATTAAATGCCTCCAAATGGTATTTAATTAACTTCCCGGGGTGAAGAAACCCTTTTTGAGAACTCAGAGTGAGTCAATTCGCCATTTTCATGCACTTTTAACCATTCCATAAATCCTGTGTTTTGGGCCCCTGGAAGCATGAAAATCACTTTAAACATGCTAATTTTAGCTCTAACACTGATGATCCACCTACAAATGTGAACTGACGTTCAAAAATAAAACATTTGAAAACGGACCATTTTCCACATTTCTGAAGCATGACGTAATGGGGGGGGTGTTATCTCTTTTGTCGAAAATCAGCCATTTTTGCTCGAACATTAAATGCCTCCAAATGGTATTTAATTAACTTCCCGGGGTGAAGAAACTCTTTTTGAGAACTCAGAGTGAGTAAATTGGCCATTTTCATGCACTTTTAACCATTCCATAAATCTTGTGTTTTGGGCCCCTGGAAGCATGAAAATCACTTCAAACATGCTAATTTTAGCTCTAACACTGATGATCCACCTACAAATGTGAACTGACTTTCAAAAATAAAACATTTGAAAACGGACCATTTTCCACATTTCTGAAGCATGACGTAATGGGGGGGTGTTATCTCTTTTGTCGAAAATCAGCCGTTTTTGCTCGAACATTAAATGCCTCCAAATGGTATTTATTTCAATTCCCGAGCCCCTGGAAGCATGAAAAACACTTTAAACATGCTAATTTTAGCTCTAACACTGATGATCCACCTACAAATGTGAACTGACGTTCAAAAATAAAACATTTGAAAACGGACCATTTTCCACATTTCTGAAGCATGACGTAATGGGGGGGTGTTATCTCTTTTGTCGAAAATCAGCCGTTTTTGCTCGAACATTAAATGCCTCCAAATGGTATTTAATTAACTTCCCGAGCCCCTGGAAGCATGAAAATCACTTTAAACATGCTAATTTTAGCTCTAACACTGATGATCCACCTACAAATGTGAACTGACGTTCAAAAATAAAACATTTGAAAACGGACCATTTTCCACATTTCTGAAGCATGACGTAATGGGGGGGTGTTATCAGTTTTGTCGAAAACCAGCCGTTTTTGCTCGAACATTAAATGCCTCCAAATGGTATTTAATTAACTTCCCGGGGTGAAGAAACCCTTTTTGAGAACTGAGAGTGAGTAAATTGGCCATTTTCATGCACTTTTAACCATTCCATAAATCTTGTGTTTTGGGCCCCTGGAAGCATGAAAATCACTTTAAACATGCTAATTTTAGCTCTAACACTGATGATCCACCTACAAATGTGAACTGACGTTCAAAAATGAAACATTTGAAAACTGACCATTTTCCACATTTCTGAAGCATGACGTAATGGGGGGGTGTTATCTCTTTTGTCGAAAATCAGCCGTTTTTGCTCGAACATTAAATGCCTCCAAATGGTATTTAATTAACTTCCCGAGCCCCTGGAAGCATGAAAATCACTTTAAACATGCTAATTTTAGCTCTAACACTGATGATCCACCTACAAATGTGAACTGACGTTCAAAAATAAAACATTTGAAAACGGACCATTTTCCACATTTCTGAAGCATGACGTAATGGGGGGGTGTTATCTCTTTTGTCGAAAATCAGCCGTTTTTGCTCGAACATTAAATGCCTCCAAATGGTATTTAATTAACTTCCCGAGCCCCTGGAAGCATGAAAATCACTTTAAACATGCTAATTTTAGCTCTAACACTGATGATCCACCTACAAATGTGAACTGACGTTCAAAAATAAAACATTTGAAAACGGACCATTTTCCACATTTCTGAAGCATGACGTAATGGGGGGGTGTTATCAGTTTTGTCAAAAACCAGCCGTTTTTGCTCGAACATTAAATGCCTCCAAATGGTATTTAATTAACTTCCCGGGGTGAAGAAACCCTTTTTGAGAACTGAGAGTGAGTAAATTGGCCATTTTCATGCACTTTTAACCATTCCATAAATCTTGTGTTTTGGGCCCCTGGAAGCATGAAAATCACTTTAAACATGCTAATTTTAGCTCTAACACTGATGATCCACCTACAAATGTGAACTGACGTTCAAAAATGAAACATTTGAAAACTGACCATTTTCCACATTTCTGAAGCATGACGTAATGGGGGGGTGTTATCTCTTTTGTCGAAAATCAGCCGTTTTTGCTCGAACATTAAATGCCTCCAAATGGTATTTAATTAACTTCCCGAGCCCCTGGAAGCATGAAAATCACTTTAAACATGCTAATTTTAGCTCTAACACTGATGATCCACCTACAAATGTGAACTGACGTTCAAAAATAAAACATTTGAAAACGGACCATTTTCCACATTTCTGAAGCATGACGTAATGGGGGGGTGTTATCTCTTTTGTCGAAAATCAGCCGTTTTTGCTCGAACATTAAATGCCTCCAAATGGTATTTAATTAACTTCCCGAGCCCCTGGAAGCATGAAAATCACTTTAAACATGCTAATTTTAGCTCTAACACTGATGATCCACCTACAAATGTGAACTGACGTTCAAAAATAAAACATTTGAAAACGGACCATTTTCCACATTTCTGAAGCATGACGTAATGGGGGGGTGTTATCTCTTTTGTCGAAAATCAGCCGTTTTTGCTCGAACATTAAATGCCTCCAAATGGTATTTAATTAACTTCCCGAGCCCCTGGAAGCATGAAAATCACTTTAAACATGCTAATTTTAGCTCTAACACTGATGATCCACCTACAAATGTGAACTGACGTTCAAAAATAAAACATTTGAAAACGGACCATTTTCCACATTTCTGAAGCATGACGTAATGGGGGGGTGTTATCTCTTTTGTCGAAAATCAGCCGTTTTTGCTCGAACATTAAATGCCTCCAAATGGTATTTAATTAACTTCCCGAGCCCCTGGAAGCATGAAAATCACTTTAAACATGCTAATTTTAGCTCTAACACTGATGATCCACCTACAAATGTGAACTGACGTTCAAAAATAAAACATTTGAAAACGGACCATTTTCCACATTTCTGAAGCATGACGTAATGGGGGGGTGTTATCTCTTTTGTCGAAAATCAGCCGTTTTTGCTCGAACATTAAATGCCTCCAAATGGTATTTATTTCACTTCCCGAGCCCCTGGAAGCATGAAAATCACTTTAAACATGCTAATTTTAGCTCTAACACTGATGATCCACCTACAAATGTGAACTGACGTTCAAAAATAAAACATTTGAAAACGGACCATTTTCCACATTTCTGAAGCATGACGTAATGGGGGGGTGTTATCTCTTTTGTCGAAAATCAGCCGTTTTTGCTTGAACATTAAATGCCTCCAAATGGTATTTATTTCACTTCCCGAGCCCCTGGAAGCATGAAAATCACTTTAAACATGCTAATTTTAGCTCTAACACTGATGATCCACCTACAAATGTGAACTGACGTTCAAAAATAAAACATTTGAAAACGGACCATTTTCCACATTTCTGAAGCATGACGTAATGGGGGGGTGTTATCTCTTTTGTCGAAAATCAGCCGTTTTTGCTCGAACATTAAATGCCTCCAAATGGTATTTAATTAACTTCCCGAGCCCCTGGAAGCATGAAAATCACTTTAAACATGCTAATTTTAGCTCTAACACTGATGATCCACCTACAAATGTGAACTGACGTTCAAAAATAAAACATTTGAAAACGGACCATTTTCCACATTTCTGAAGCATGACGTAATGGGGGGGGGGTGTTATCTCTTTTGTCGAAAATCAGCCGTTTTTGCTCGAACATTAAATGCCTCCAAATGGTATTTAATTAACTTCCCGAGCCCCTGGAAGCATGAAAATCACTTTAAACATGCTAATTTTAGCTCTAACACTGATGATCCACCTACAAATGTGAACTGACGTTCAAAAATAAAACATTTGAAAACGGACCATTTTCCACATTTCTGAAGCATGACGTAATGGGGGGGTGTTATCTCTTTTGTCGAAAATCAGCCGTTTTTGCTCGGACATTAAATGCCTCCAAATGGTATTTAATTAACTTCCCGAGCCCCTGGAAGCATGAAAATCACTTTAAACATGCTAATTTTAGCTCTAACACTGATGATCCACCTACAAATGTGAACTGACGTTCAAAAATAAAACATTTGAAAACGGACCATTTTCCACATTTCTGAAGCATGACGTAATGGGGGGGGTGTTATCTCTTTTGTCGAAAATCAGCCGTTTTTGCTCGAACATTAAATGCCTCCAAATGGTATTTAATTAACTTCCCGAGCCCCTGGAAGCATGAAAATCCCTTTAAACATGCTAATTTTAGCTCTAACACTGATGATCCACCTACAAATGTGAACTGACGTTCAAAAATAAAACATTTGAAAACGGACCATTTTCCACATTTCTGAAGCATGACGTAATGGGGGGGTGTTATCTCTTTTGTCGAAAATCAGCCGTTTTTGCTCGAACATTAAATGCCTCCAAATGGTATTTAATTAACTTCCCAAGCCCCTGGAAGCATGAAAATCACTTTAAACATGCTAATTTTAGCTCTAACACTGATGATCCACCTACAAATGTGAACTGACGTTCAAAAATAAAACATTTGAAAACGGACCATTTTCCACATTTCTGAAGCATGACGTAATGGGGGGGTGTTATCTCTTTTGTCGAAAATCAGCCGTTTTTGCTCGAACATTAAATGCCTCCAAATGGTATTTAATTAACTTCCCGAGCCCCTGGAAGCATGAAAATCACTTTAAACATGCTAATTTTAGCTCTAACACTGATGATCCACCTACAAATGTGAACTGACGTTCAAAAATAAAACATTTGAAAACGGACCATTTTCCACATTTCTGAAGCATGACGTAATGGGGGGGGGGTGTTATCTCTTTTGTCGAAAATCAGCCGTTTTTGCTCGAACATTAAATGCCTCCAAATGGTATTTAATTAACTTCCCGAGCCCCTGGAAGCATGAAAATCACTTTAAACATGCTAATTTTAGCTCTAACACTGATGATCCACCTACAAATGTGAACTGACGTTCAAAAATAAAACATTTGAAAACGGACCATTTTCCACATTTCTGAAGCATGACGTAATGGGGGGGTGTTATCTCTTTTGTCGAAAATCAGCCGTTTTTGCTCGAGCATTAAATGCCTCCAAATGGTATTTAATTAACTTCCCGAGCCCCTGGAAGCATGAAAATCACTTTAAACATGCTAATTTTAGCTCTAACACTGATGATCCATCTACAAATGTGAACTGACGTTCAAAAATAAAACATTTGAAAACGGACCATTTTCCACATTTCTGAAGCATGACGTAATGGGGGGGTGTTATCTCTTTTGTCGAAAATCTGCCGTTTTTGCTCGAGCATTAAATGCCTCCAAATGGTATTTAATTAACTTCCCGAGCCCCTGGAAGCATGAAAATCACTTTAAACATGCTAATTTTAGCTCTAACACTGATGATCCACCTACAAATGTGAACTGACGTTCAAAAATAAAACATTTGAAAACGGACCATTTTCCACATTTCTGAAGCATGACGTAATGGGGGGGTGTTATCTCTTTTGTCGAAAATCAGCCGTTTTTGATCGAACATTAAATGCCTCCAAATGGTATTTAATTAACTTCCCGGGGTGAAGAAACCCTATTTGAGAACTCAGAGTGAGTAAATTGGCCATTTTCATGCACTTTTAACCATTCCATAAATCTTGTGTTTTGGGCCCCTGGAAGCATGAAAATCACTTTAAACATGCTAATTTTAGCTCTAACACTGATGATCCACCTACAAATGTGAACTGACGTTCAAAAATAAAACATTTGAAAACGGACCATTTTCCACATTTCTGAAGCATGACGTAATGGGGGGGTGTTATCTCTTTTGTCGAAAATCAGCCGTTTTTGCTCGAACATTAAATGCCTCCAAATGGTATTTAATTAACTTCCCGAGCCCCTGGAAGCATGAAAATCACTTTAAACATGCTAATTTTAGCTCTAACACTGATGATCCACCTACAAATGTGAACTGACGTTCAAAAATAAAACATTTGGAAAGGGGCGACCATTCGGTCCCCCCGAACGTATGGTGGAGTACCACGATCCCCCCGGGAAGCCATCTTGGGCGGGAGGCGAGTCTCGGCTGGTATGCCCGAAGTGGCGTAGCCGGGGCGCGCCTTTTTCCCGCCCTAGAGTGGGCTGGCCTAGACACTGACGCGGCCGGCCACGCCTTCGGGGCAGGCCGGGGCGGGTTTACGCCCGCCCTGAAGACGGATAAAAGGAGCAACAAGCCAAGGAAGCATCCTCTTGTTCCTGTGCTCTGAAGCTGCACCACCTCGCTGCACGTGAGCTCGAGACGGAACGAAGAGCCATTTTTGAGCGTTGTAATCTTTCTTGTTTGTTTTGCAGATACTCTGTCGGAGAATGCCTAAGAAGGCGGGAAAGCGAATGACTACCGACCAGATGCTGCGTGTTCTCATGAAAGAGGTGACCGACCTAAAGAAGCGAATGGCGGAGAAAGACGAGGAAGGGGGGCCGAAACGTCCTCTGGCAGGAGCAGCTCCAGGAGGAAAAGGCAAGAGGCCCAGAAGGGGAGCAGCTGGGGGAGACGTCCCAGTTCCCGGTACTCCACTCGAGGCACCCATCCCTGTGCCAGTGGAAGGGAATCCGATTCCTGTGGTGGTCACCCCCGTGTCCGGGGACGAGATGCCGCCCGAGCTGGCAGCACAATTAGCAGCGTGGTTGGGTAAAGGTAGCAAGGGCGCCACGGCTGACGACGCGCAGGTGTTGATGAAGCAGCTGCGGGAAACAAGGGAAGCGACAAAGGCACCATCGCCGGCTGCGGCAGTAGAAAAACCACCTGGGTCAGGTCCAGTCGCAGATACAGCTTCCGGTTCAGGTAAGCGGCCATTGCTGATTGCGAGGGATGAGTCGGCACCCTCTCGAAGGGAAAAGTTGGGTCAACATGTACCTCTGGCTATCAAAGAGAAGATATGGGCAGGGGAGTATATAAACATCTTCTCGTTGCTTACCGATCATTATGAGATGGAGCAGGTTAAGAGCCAGAAGGAGCTCATGCATCCGAGTGTTTGGCGCGCAAAGATGGCCGCCTTTAAGGTAAATGAAAACATTGGTAATTGGGGCAAAGCATGGGGGTTTTTACATCCATCTTGGGTGAACGTAGGCCCGAATTGCTGTCTGAATTGCCGATTTATCAGTCACGGATCATGGGGTATTCAGTATCTCACGAGGGCAACCATTGGTTTTGTTATGATAATGTTTTCAGAAAAGCAAAAGAGCACGATAAAAACTTAACTTGGGATTGTTATGATTCTGTGTCCTGGTCCAAAATGGAGGACTCTGGCATGTTGAAGGTGCCATTGGTAGGGAGTAACGTTGGCGAATCCTCCCGCCAATATGCGGGGACGCCCTTTCGATCAGGTACGAGTAACGACAATCACTCGAGGCCAATCGGCAACACAGGTAAAAGGGGGGTTTGTTGGAACTTTAACAGGGGGAAATGTACTAGGCCCCAGGGGTCATGCAATTTTAGGCACGAATGTGGGGGGTGTGGGCAATCATCCCATCCTGAGTCCATGTGCAGAGCCAAAACGGGTGATAACGGGGGTAGAGGAGGCGCCAAACAGGTCTGACATAGTCCGAGGGGCGCCTTTACCTACTCCGATTGATACCATGGCGATGATTCCCTGGCTCAGCGAATACCCGGATCACGCTTCCGCTGGGGTGTTGCGGAGCGGATTTTCATATGGTTTCCGCATCCCAGTAGGGGAGTTTCAGGGTATAGCAAAATGTAAAAACCAGATATCGGTCTTACAGCATACGACCGTGGTACAGGAAAAGATCGGGAAGGAGGTGGCTCGAGGTCGAGTCACCGGTCCATTTAATGTCCCACCAGTTGCTAACTTTGTTTGTTCCCCTTTAGGGGTGGTCCCCAAGAAGGACCCGGGTGAGTTTCGGCTGATACATAATTTATCAGCCCCACGTGGTCTTTCCGTAAACGATGCGATAGACCCGGAAGTGTGTTCGGTGCGGTACGCATCCTTCGATGAGGCCGTAGCCATATTGAATCGCCTGGGGCCCGGTGCGCTGATGGCAAAATCCGATATCGAGTCAGCGTTCCGGTTGCTCCCGGTACACCCAGACGATCAGCGTCTCCTTGGTTTCATGTTTCAGGGTCACTATTACATGGATAGGTGTATGCCGATGGGGTGCTCTATATCGTATGCTTATTTCGAAAAGTTCAGTTGCTTCCTGCAATGGGTCTTCACAAAGAGGACGGGGTTTCAACATGTTATGCATTATCTCGATGACTTTTTGTTTCTGGGGGCAGCCGGGGATCCGGAATGTGGACAGGCTTTGAATGCATTTTGTGTCTTGATGAATCAGTTTGGCGTGCCATTGGCACCAGGTAAGACTGTGGGTCCCTCGACTTGCCTCGAGTTTCTGGGGATCGAGCTCGATTCCGAGGAAGGTTGTTTTCGTTTACCAGGTGACAAAGTGTTAAGGTTCAGGGCATCCCTGCAAATGTGTATAAGTGAGTCTAAGGTTAAGCTACATCAATTACAACAATTGGTGGGGCAGTTGAATTTTGCTCTAAGAGTGATACCGATGGCCCGCCCCTTTTCTCGCTCGATCGCTTAAGCCATGGTCGGCCTGAAGGAGGGTCATCATCGCACAAGGCTCTCGGCAGAGGTTCGCCAGGACATGCGCATTTGGTTGGCATTTCTGGCGGATTTCAATGGTCGAATTGTCTGGAACAAACCGGCCGTGTCCTCTGAGGAGCTGGGGCTGTGGACAGATTCGGCAGGGAGCATTGGTTTTGGTGCCATATTCGGCACTCAGTGGTCGGCACAAAGATGGCCGTCATGGTGGCATGATAGTGGTCTAACAAGTAACATTGCTTTCCTAGAACTTTTTCCCATTCTGGTGGCCCTGAGAACTTGGCCTGAGGGGTTCAGAGATCACTCTGTGGTATTCTGGTCTCATAACATGACCGTTGTTGAGTGTATCAATAACCAGGCAGCACGATGCAAATGGGTTCTGAGATTGCTCAAGGAAATTGTGTTATTGTGTATGCAATTGAATGTACTATTTAAGGCAAGACATGTCCCGGGGGTGATGAACCAGGCGGCTGATGCCCTTTCTCGTTTTCGTATGCAGGCCTTCTGGGGTTTTCGGCCCACAGCGGACCCGGTGGCAGCACCCTTTTCCGAAGCTCTCTGGTCTCTCGGTGCCCCGAATTACAGAACCTCGTGGGAGAGAGTTTAGCACCCAGGACGAGGAAGGCATATGAAGGGGCGTTCCATTCCTATTGGGCCTTTTTGGGGGCGGCTAGAGGGGAGCTTTGGGGCCAGGAGGAGTTGGTAGTGAAATTCCTGCTGTCGTTACGGCAGGCAGGCAAATCAGTGGCTACGGCCCAGAGGCATCGGGCCGCCATTTCCTTTGTGGCTAGGGCTTATGGGATCCAGGACCCGACAGCGTCTTTCATTGTGCAAAAAGCGCTACGTGGGTGGCAACGCCTTGAGGGTCGCAGAGTAGATGAAAGGCGCCCGATAGGTCTGGATAGGTTCGCCCTGTTATTATCTAGACTCCCTGCAATATGTTCATCTCAGTATGAAACAGTGTTATTCCGAGCCGCTTTTATGCTGGCATTCCATGGGGCTATGCGGGTAAGCGAATTAGTGGCGAGGAACAAGCAGGATGTGATGGGGGGACTGTGCCAAGAGCACGTTCAGATCAGAGGGGAGACAATGACTGTCTCGTTCGTCAGGTCCAAGACCGACCAGGGTGCGATGGGTGACTGCATAATAATGCAAAGGATCCCCGGGTCCTCCAGGTGCCCGGTAAGTTGTGTAGAGGAATATTTAGCACCAAGGGTGGCACCATGGGGGGGGACCTTGTTGAGACACGCTGACACCACCCCACTGACGAGGTTTCAGTTTCAGCGGGTGCTTGCGATGTCGATTACTGCTGCGGGCTTGAACCCGGGCGAGTTTGGGACCCATTCCTTTCGGATAGGGGCTGCTACGGAGGCTACAGCCAGGGGTCTGAATGTCGAACAAATTAAACGTGTGGGGCGTTGGTCCTCCAATTGTTATAAGAGGTATGTGCGCTTGCACATGTTGTGAAGCTGTAATGATGTACTCACGCTTCTTGTTTTGTTTGGTTTCAGTTGCGCAAGCCTACGAGGCGGGGCGGACTATGCAGTCGACCCAACACCGGGCCAGCGGTCAGACATCACCGGCTGTGAAAGAGGAGGTGTGGGTCGTGGGCCACTCATACGTGAGGCGTGCCGCGGACGTATTCAAAGCAGGTGATATGTTTCACGTGGCTGGGGAATACGGGTACAGGGTGTCCTTCTACGGAAGGGGCGGACTCTGTATTGACCAGTTTCAATCATTTTTCGAGGGTTTGCTAGGGCGGACGAGGTCACCGCCGTCTATAGTCATAGTACATCTTGGGGGCAATGATTTGGTCACCACTGGTAGACGACTTCTTCTTGAGGCGATGCTTTCCACTGTAAGTTGGTTGGCGAGGAGAGTTCCAGGGTGCACGATTGCATGGTCCCATATGATCCCACGAAAAGTATGGCGGGGGGCTATTTCTGTTTCTGCTCTGAATCATTCAGTAAGAAAAGTCAATAACAAAGTGAGTAGATTGTTCCGTTCCAATACACTGCATTCGATTTCGCATGGTTGTATTACTGGTGACAGTATGTATTTGGGGGATGGTGTTCACTTGTCCCGGGTGGGGAACGAGTTACTCATAGGAGACTTGATGGCTTGGCTAAAGACTTTAAGACATGACCTTTAGGTAGGAGTTTTGTGGGGGGTCCGGATAGCCGGTCAACTATCCGGCCTGTGGCGGTAAGGTCATGATCGGTGAGCACTAATTGGAAGATCCCTATGAGTGGGCGTCACCCATTACGGATGGGAGCGCTCGAGGGAGGTGGCCATTGGCCCCTCAACGGGGTAGGCGGTCCCTTCTAAGGATGGGCCGCCGAAAGGAAAGGAAAGGCGGTCAAGGCCCCTTCCTGGGTAGGAGGGGCTACAGCCCCCTCCTGGAGAATTTCCCGGGGCCAGGTCATCTGCGACGGCAGATGTGGTAAGTTGTGTGGGGTTTGGGGGGGGGTCTACGCTACCTTCTAGATACCTCACACGAGTCCTCGGACGACCTTTAAGTGGCGTCGAGTTTATTGGGGCCCCCGTCAAGTCAAGGGAAATTGGTAGTTGCACTCGAGGTACTCCTCTGTGCGGTCGCCCCTCACAAGTGAGGGGGATATTTCTGGTTTAGGGATCTTGACACCGGTTACGACCTTGCCGTTGGCCCTTAAACGTTAGGATGTACAATTTCAAAATTTCAAGTTAAATGTTTTGTAGGATGTTAGTTCGGCTAGGAGAACCTTTGTATTAGAGAATATGTTAAGGTTAGCCAAACATCGCAATGTGGTAATGAAATTGTACATAATATGAAACTGTTATTTTAATGTTTTAATTTTGTTTCATATTTTAATAAATACGGCCGGGAGGGTCACTCCCTCCCGTCTTCCAAAAGTTCAGAACTGTTTCCGGTTTCCCATCCTTGGGGATTGTGTTGAGAGGGGGTGGCGGGTATCTCAGCCATATGGAAAGGGGCGACCATTCGGTCCCCCCGAACGTATGGTGGAGTACCACGATCCCCCCGGGAAGCCATCTTGGGCGGGAGGCGAGTCTCGGCTGGTATGCCCGAAGTGGCGTAGCCGGGGCGCGCCTTTTTCCCGCCCTAGAGTGGGCTGGCCTAGACACTGACGCGGCCGGCCACGCCTTCGGGGCAGGCCGGGGCGGGTTTACGCCCGCCCTGAAGACGGATAAAAGGAGCAACAAGCCAAGGAAGCATCCTCTTGTTCCTGTGCTCTGAAGCTGCACCACCTCGCTGCACGTGAGCTCGAGACGGAACGAAGAGCCATTTTTGACCCACCCACCAGCCCCTGAGGACAGCAAGTGGTTTTGAATAAAGTTTAATGTGGTAACTCTAATTTGGTTTACAGGTTCGGATTTTTATCGTGATAACTTTGAATATGCAATAAAGAATGGTCAATTGGTGGTATGTTTTGCAAATAAAGTTATCCGGCTCTAGTGTTGATCAGTAGCATGTTATTAATAAAGTGTTGTTTTTACTGTCTTTTAGTAAATTAGTCGTTTAGTTTAGAACTGTCGTATTTATTTTGGTCGGGCGGTAAGGTCATGATCGGTGAGCACTAATTGGAAGATCCCTATGAGTGGGCGTCACCCATTACGGATGGGAGCGCTCGAGGGAGGTGGCCATTGGCCCCTCAACGGGGTAGGCGGTCCCTTCTAAGGATGGGCCGCCGAAAGGAAAGGAAAGGCGGTCAAGGCCCCTTCCTGGGTAGGAGGGGCTACAGCCCCCTCCTGGAGAATTTCCCGGGGCCAGGTCATCTGCGACGGCAGATGTGGTAAGTTGTGTGGGGTTTGGGGGGGGGTCTACGCTACCTTCTAGATACCTCACATGAGTCCTCGGACGACCTTTAAGTGGCGTCGAGTTTATTGGGGCCCCCGTCAAGTCAAGGGAAATTGGTAGTTGCACTCGAGGTACTCCTCTGTGCGGTCGCCCCTCACAAGTGAGGGGGATATTTCTGGTTTAGGGATCTTGACACCGGTTACGACCTTGCCGTTGGCCCTTAAACGTTAGGATGTACAATTTCAAAATTTCAAGTTAAATGTTTTGTAGGATGTTAGTTCGGCTAGGAGAACCTTTGTATTAGAGAATATGTTAAGGTTAGCCAAACATCGCAATGTGGTAATGAAATTGTACATAATATGAAACTGTTATTTTAATGTTTTAATTTTGTTTCATATTTTAATAAATACGGCCGGGAGGGTCACTCCCTCCCGTCTTCCAAAAGTTCAGAACTGTTTCCGGTTTCCCATCCTTGGGGATTGTGTTGAGAGGGGGTGGCGGGTATCTCAGCCATATGAAAACGGACCATTTTCCACATTTCTGAAGCATGACGTAATGGGGGGGTGTTATCTCTTTTGTCGAAAATCAGCCGTTTTTGCTCGAACATTAAATGCCTCCAAATGGTATTTATTTCACTTCCCGAGCCCCTGGAAGCATGAAAATCACTTTAAACATGCTAATTTTAGCTCTAACACTGATGATCCACCTACAAATGTGAACTGACGTTCAAAAATAAAACATTTGAAAACGGACCATTTTCCACATTTCTGAAGCATGACGTAATGGGGGGGGTGTTATCTCTTTTGTCGAAAATCAGCCGTTTTTGCTCGAACATTAAATGCCTCCAAATGCTATTTAATTAACTTCCCGGGGTGAAGAAACCCTTTTTGAGAACTCAGAGTGAGTAAATTGGCCATTTTCATGCACTTTTAACCATTCCATAAATCTTGTGTTTTGGGCCCCTGGAAGCATGAAAATCACTTCAAACATGCTAATTTTAGCTCTAACACTGATGATCCACCTACAAATGTGAACTGACTTTCAAAAATAAAACATTTGAAAACGGACCATTTTCTACATTTCTGAAGCATGACGTAATGGGGGGGTGTTATCTCTTTTGTCGAAAATCAGCCGTTTTTGCTCGAACATTAAATGCCTCCAAATGGTATTTATTTCACTTCCCGAGCCCCTGGAAGCATGAAAATCACTTTAAACATGCTATTTTTAGCTCTAACACTGATGATCCACCTACAAATGTGAACTGACGTTCAAAAATAAAACATTTGAAAAGGGACCATTTTCCACATTTCTGAAGCATGACGTAATGGGGGGGTGTTATCTCTTTTGTCGAAAATCAGCCGTTTTTGCTCGAACATTAAATGCCTCCAAATGGTATTTAATTAACTTCCCGAGCCCCTGGAAGCATGAAAATCACTTTAAACATGCTAATTTTAGCTCTAACACTGATGATCCACCTACAAATGTGAACTGACGTTCAAAAATAAAACATTTGAAAACGGACCATTTTCCACATTTCTGAAGCATGACGTAATGGGGGGGTGTTATCTCTTTTGTCGAAAATCAGCCGTTTTTGCTCGAACATTAAATGCCTCCAAATGGTATTTAATTAACTTCCCGGGGTGAAGAAACCCTTTTTGAGAACTCAGAGTGAGTAAATTGGCCATTTTCATGCACTTTTAACCATTCCATAAATCTTGTGTTTTGGGCCCCTGGAAGCATGAAAATCACTTTAAACATGCTAATTTTAGCTCTAACACTGATGATCCACCTACAAATGTGAACTGACGTTCAAAAATAAAACATTTGAAAACGGACCATTTTCCACATTTCTGAAGCATGACGTAATGGGGGGGTGTTATCTCTTTTGTCGAAAATCAGCCGTTTTTGCTCGAACATTAAATGCCTCCAAATGGTATTTAATTAACTTCCCGAGCCCCTGGAAGCATGAAAATCACTTTAAACATGCTAATTTTAGCTCTAACACTGATGATCCACCTACAAATGTGAACTGACGTTCAAAAATAAAACATTTGAAAACGGACCATTTTCCACATTTCTGAAGCATGACGTAATGGGGGGGTGTTATCTCTTTTGTCGAAAATCAGCCGTTTTTGCTCGAACATTAAATGCCTCCAAATGGTATTTATTTCACTTCCCGAGCCCCTGGAAGCATGAAAATCACTTTAAACATGCTAATTTTAGCTCTAACACTGATGATCCACCTACAGATGTGAACTGACGTTCAAAAATAAAACATTTGAAAACGGACCATTTTCCACATTTCTGAAGCATGACGTAATGGGGGGGTGTTATCTCTTTAGTCGAAAATCAGCCGTTTTTGCTCGAACATTAAATGCCTCCAAATGGTATTTAATTAACTTCCCGAGCCCCTGGAAGCATGAAAATCACTTTAAACATGCTAATTTTAGCTCTAACACTGATGATCCACCTACAAATGTGAACTGACGTTCAAAAATAAAACATTTGAAAACGGACCATTTTCCACATTTCTGAAGCATGACGTAATGGGGGGGTGTTATCTCTTTTGTCGAAAATCAGCCGTTTTTGCTCGAACATTAAATGCCTCCAAATGGTATTTAATTAACTTCCCGGGGTGAAGAAACCCGTTTTG
Organism: Lissotriton vulgaris; assembly: GCF_964263255.1. Taxonomy (NCBI): domain Eukaryota; kingdom Metazoa; phylum Chordata; class Amphibia; order Caudata; family Salamandridae; genus Lissotriton; species Lissotriton vulgaris. The sequence goes on from NW_028253316.1 coordinate 763,913, forward strand.
AGAACTCAGAGTGAGTAAATTGGCCATTTTCATGCACTTTTAACCATTCCATAAATCTTGTGTTTTGGGCCCCTGGAAGCATGAAAATCACTTTAAACATGCTAATTTTAGCTCTAACACTGATGATCCACCTACAAATGTGAACTGACGTTCAAAAATAAAACATTTGAAAACGGACCATTTTCCACATTTCTGAAGCATGACGTAATGGGGGGGTGTTATCTCTTTTGTCGAAAATCAGCCGTTTTTGCTCGAACATTAAATGCCTCCAAATGGTATTTATTTCACTTCCCGAGCCCCTGGAAGCATGAAAATCACTTTAAACATGCTAATTTTAGCTCTAACACTGATGATCCACCTACAAATGTGAACTGACGTTCAAAAATAAAACATTTGAAAACGGACCATTTTCCACATTTCTGAAGCATGACGTAATGGGGGGGTGTTATCTCTTTTGTCGAAAATCAGCCGTTTTTGCTCGAACATTAAATGCCTCCAAATGGTATTTAATTAACTTCCCGAGCCCCTGGAAGCATGAAAATCACTTTAAACATGCTAATTTTAGCTCTAACACTGATGATCCACCTACAAATGTGAACTGACGTTCAAAAATAAAACATTTGAAAACGGACCATTTTCCACATTTCTGAAGCATGACGTAATGGGGGGGTGTTATCTCTTTTGTCGAAAATCAGCCGTTTTTGCTCGAACATTAAATGCCTCCAAATGGTATTTAATTAACTTCCCAAGCCCCTGGAAGCATGAAAATCACTTTAAACATGCTAATTTTAGCTCTAACACTGATGATCCACCTACAAATGTGAACTGACGTTCAAAAATAAAACATTTGAAAACGGACCATTTTCCACATTTCTGAAGCATGACGTAATGGGGGGGTGTTATCTCTTTTGTCGAAAATCAGCCGTTTTTGCTCGAACATTAAATGCCTCCAAATGGTATTTAATTAACTTCCCGAGCCCCTGGAAGCATGAAAATCACTTTAAACATGCTAATTTTAGCTCTAACACTGATGATCCACCTACAAATGTGAACTGACGTTCAAAAATAAAACATTTGAAAACGGACCATTTTCCACATTTCTGAAGCATGACGTAATGGGGGGGGGGTGTTATCTCTTTTGTCGAAAATCAGCCGTTTTTGCTCGAACATTAAATGCCTCCAAATGGTATTTAATTAACTTCCCGAGCCCCTGGAAGCATGAAAATCACTTTAAACATGCTAATTTTAGCTCTAACACTGATGATCCACCTACAAATGTGAACTGACGTTCAAAAATAAAACATTTGAAAACGGACCATTTTCCACATTTCTGAAGCATGACGTAATGGGGGGGTGTTATCTCTTTTGTCGAAAATCAGCCGTTTTTGCTCGAGCATTAAATGCCTCCAAATGGTATTTAATTAACTTCCCGAGCCCCTGGAAGCATGAAAATCACTTTAAACATGCTAATTTTAGCTCTAACACTGATGATCCATCTACAAATGTGAACTGACGTTCAAAAATAAAACATTTGAAAACGGACCATTTTCCACATTTCTGAAGCATGACGTAATGGGGGGGTGTTATCTCTTTTGTCGAAAATCTGCCGTTTTTGCTCGAGCATTAAATGCCTCCAAATGGTATTTAATTAACTTCCCGAGCCCCTGGAAGCATGAAAATCACTTTAAACATGCTAATTTTAGCTCTAACACTGATGATCCACCTACAAATGTGAACTGACGTTCAAAAATAAAACATTTGAAAACGGACCATTTTCCACATTTCTGAAGCATGACGTAATGGGGGGGTGTTATCTCTTTTGTCGAAAATCAGCCGTTTTTGATCGAACATTAAATGCCTCCAAATGGTATTTAATTAACTTCCCGGGGTGAAGAAACCCTATTTGAGAACTCAGAGTGAGTAAATTGGCCATTTTCATGCACTTTTAACCATTCCATAAATCTTGTGTTTTGGGCCCCTGGAAGCATGAAAATCACTTTAAACATGCTAATTTTAGCTCTAACACTGATGATCCACCTACAAATGTGAACTGACGTTCAAAAATAAAACATTTGAAAACGGACCATTTTCCACATTTCTGAAGCATGACGTAATGGGGGGGTGTTATCTCTTTTGTCGAAAATCAGCCGTTTTTGCTCGAACATTAAATGCCTCCAAATGGTATTTAATTAACTTCCCGAGCCCCTGGAAGCATGAAAATCACTTTAAACATGCTAATTTTAGCTCTAACACTGATGATCCACCTACAAATGTGAACTGACGTTCAAAAATAAAACATTTGGAAAGGGGCGACCATTCGGTCCCCCCGAACGTATGGTGGAGTACCACGATCCCCCCGGGAAGCCATCTTGGGCGGGAGGCGAGTCTCGGCTGGTATGCCCGAAGTGGCGTAGCCGGGGCGCGCCTTTTTCCCGCCCTAGAGTGGGCTGGCCTAGACACTGACGCGGCCGGCCACGCCTTCGGGGCAGGCCGGGGCGGGTTTACGCCCGCCCTGAAGACGGATAAAAGGAGCAACAAGCCAAGGAAGCATCCTCTTGTTCCTGTGCTCTGAAGCTGCACCACCTCGCTGCACGTGAGCTCGAGACGGAACGAAGAGCCATTTTTGAGCGTTGTAATCTTTCTTGTTTGTTTTGCAGATACTCTGTCGGAGAATGCCTAAGAAGGCGGGAAAGCGAATGACTACCGACCAGATGCTGCGTGTTCTCATGAAAGAGGTGACCGACCTAAAGAAGCGAATGGCGGAGAAAGACGAGGAAGGGGGGCCGAAACGTCCTCTGGCAGGAGCAGCTCCAGGAGGAAAAGGCAAGAGGCCCAGAAGGGGAGCAGCTGGGGGAGACGTCCCAGTTCCCGGTACTCCACTCGAGGCACCCATCCCTGTGCCAGTGGAAGGGAATCCGATTCCTGTGGTGGTCACCCCCGTGTCCGGGGACGAGATGCCGCCCGAGCTGGCAGCACAATTAGCAGCGTGGTTGGGTAAAGGTAGCAAGGGCGCCACGGCTGACGACGCGCAGGTGTTGATGAAGCAGCTGCGGGAAACAAGGGAAGCGACAAAGGCACCATCGCCGGCTGCGGCAGTAGAAAAACCACCTGGGTCAGGTCCAGTCGCAGATACAGCTTCCGGTTCAGGTAAGCGGCCATTGCTGATTGCGAGGGATGAGTCGGCACCCTCTCGAAGGGAAAAGTTGGGTCAACATGTACCTCTGGCTATCAAAGAGAAGATATGGGCAGGGGAGTATATAAACATCTTCTCGTTGCTTACCGATCATTATGAGATGGAGCAGGTTAAGAGCCAGAAGGAGCTCATGCATCCGAGTGTTTGGCGCGCAAAGATGGCCGCCTTTAAGGTAAATGAAAACATTGGTAATTGGGGCAAAGCATGGGGGTTTTTACATCCATCTTGGGTGAACGTAGGCCCGAATTGCTGTCTGAATTGCCGATTTATCAGTCACGGATCATGGGGTATTCAGTATCTCACGAGGGCAACCATTGGTTTTGTTATGATAATGTTTTCAGAAAAGCAAAAGAGCACGATAAAAACTTAACTTGGGATTGTTATGATTCTGTGTCCTGGTCCAAAATGGAGGACTCTGGCATGTTGAAGGTGCCATTGGTAGGGAGTAACGTTGGCGAATCCTCCCGCCAATATGCGGGGACGCCCTTTCGATCAGGTACGAGTAACGACAATCACTCGAGGCCAATCGGCAACACAGGTAAAAGGGGGGTTTGTTGGAACTTTAACAGGGGGAAATGTACTAGGCCCCAGGGGTCATGCAATTTTAGGCACGAATGTGGGGGGTGTGGGCAATCATCCCATCCTGAGTCCATGTGCAGAGCCAAAACGGGTGATAACGGGGGTAGAGGAGGCGCCAAACAGGTCTGACATAGTCCGAGGGGCGCCTTTACCTACTCCGATTGATACCATGGCGATGATTCCCTGGCTCAGCGAATACCCGGATCACGCTTCCGCTGGGGTGTTGCGGAGCGGATTTTCATATGGTTTCCGCATCCCAGTAGGGGAGTTTCAGGGTATAGCAAAATGTAAAAACCAGATATCGGTCTTACAGCATACGACCGTGGTACAGGAAAAGATCGGGAAGGAGGTGGCTCGAGGTCGAGTCACCGGTCCATTTAATGTCCCACCAGTTGCTAACTTTGTTTGTTCCCCTTTAGGGGTGGTCCCCAAGAAGGACCCGGGTGAGTTTCGGCTGATACATAATTTATCAGCCCCACGTGGTCTTTCCGTAAACGATGCGATAGACCCGGAAGTGTGTTCGGTGCGGTACGCATCCTTCGATGAGGCCGTAGCCATATTGAATCGCCTGGGGCCCGGTGCGCTGATGGCAAAATCCGATATCGAGTCAGCGTTCCGGTTGCTCCCGGTACACCCAGACGATCAGCGTCTCCTTGGTTTCATGTTTCAGGGTCACTATTACATGGATAGGTGTATGCCGATGGGGTGCTCTATATCGTATGCTTATTTCGAAAAGTTCAGTTGCTTCCTGCAATGGGTCTTCACAAAGAGGACGGGGTTTCAACATGTTATGCATTATCTCGATGACTTTTTGTTTCTGGGGGCAGCCGGGGATCCGGAATGTGGACAGGCTTTGAATGCATTTTGTGTCTTGATGAATCAGTTTGGCGTGCCATTGGCACCAGGTAAGACTGTGGGTCCCTCGACTTGCCTCGAGTTTCTGGGGATCGAGCTCGATTCCGAGGAAGGTTGTTTTCGTTTACCAGGTGACAAAGTGTTAAGGTTCAGGGCATCCCTGCAAATGTGTATAAGTGAGTCTAAGGTTAAGCTACATCAATTACAACAATTGGTGGGGCAGTTGAATTTTGCTCTAAGAGTGATACCGATGGCCCGCCCCTTTTCTCGCTCGATCGCTTAAGCCATGGTCGGCCTGAAGGAGGGTCATCATCGCACAAGGCTCTCGGCAGAGGTTCGCCAGGACATGCGCATTTGGTTGGCATTTCTGGCGGATTTCAATGGTCGAATTGTCTGGAACAAACCGGCCGTGTCCTCTGAGGAGCTGGGGCTGTGGACAGATTCGGCAGGGAGCATTGGTTTTGGTGCCATATTCGGCACTCAGTGGTCGGCACAAAGATGGCCGTCATGGTGGCATGATAGTGGTCTAACAAGTAACATTGCTTTCCTAGAACTTTTTCCCATTCTGGTGGCCCTGAGAACTTGGCCTGAGGGGTTCAGAGATCACTCTGTGGTATTCTGGTCTCATAACATGACCGTTGTTGAGTGTATCAATAACCAGGCAGCACGATGCAAATGGGTTCTGAGATTGCTCAAGGAAATTGTGTTATTGTGTATGCAATTGAATGTACTATTTAAGGCAAGACATGTCCCGGGGGTGATGAACCAGGCGGCTGATGCCCTTTCTCGTTTTCGTATGCAGGCCTTCTGGGGTTTTCGGCCCACAGCGGACCCGGTGGCAGCACCCTTTTCCGAAGCTCTCTGGTCTCTCGGTGCCCCGAATTACAGAACCTCGTGGGAGAGAGTTTAGCACCCAGGACGAGGAAGGCATATGAAGGGGCGTTCCATTCCTATTGGGCCTTTTTGGGGGCGGCTAGAGGGGAGCTTTGGGGCCAGGAGGAGTTGGTAGTGAAATTCCTGCTGTCGTTACGGCAGGCAGGCAAATCAGTGGCTACGGCCCAGAGGCATCGGGCCGCCATTTCCTTTGTGGCTAGGGCTTATGGGATCCAGGACCCGACAGCGTCTTTCATTGTGCAAAAAGCGCTACGTGGGTGGCAACGCCTTGAGGGTCGCAGAGTAGATGAAAGGCGCCCGATAGGTCTGGATAGGTTCGCCCTGTTATTATCTAGACTCCCTGCAATATGTTCATCTCAGTATGAAACAGTGTTATTCCGAGCCGCTTTTATGCTGGCATTCCATGGGGCTATGCGGGTAAGCGAATTAGTGGCGAGGAACAAGCAGGATGTGATGGGGGGACTGTGCCAAGAGCACGTTCAGATCAGAGGGGAGACAATGACTGTCTCGTTCGTCAGGTCCAAGACCGACCAGGGTGCGATGGGTGACTGCATAATAATGCAAAGGATCCCCGGGTCCTCCAGGTGCCCGGTAAGTTGTGTAGAGGAATATTTAGCACCAAGGGTGGCACCATGGGGGGGGACCTTGTTGAGACACGCTGACACCACCCCACTGACGAGGTTTCAGTTTCAGCGGGTGCTTGCGATGTCGATTACTGCTGCGGGCTTGAACCCGGGCGAGTTTGGGACCCATTCCTTTCGGATAGGGGCTGCTACGGAGGCTACAGCCAGGGGTCTGAATGTCGAACAAATTAAACGTGTGGGGCGTTGGTCCTCCAATTGTTATAAGAGGTATGTGCGCTTGCACATGTTGTGAAGCTGTAATGATGTACTCACGCTTCTTGTTTTGTTTGGTTTCAGTTGCGCAAGCCTACGAGGCGGGGCGGACTATGCAGTCGACCCAACACCGGGCCAGCGGTCAGACATCACCGGCTGTGAAAGAGGAGGTGTGGGTCGTGGGCCACTCATACGTGAGGCGTGCCGCGGACGTATTCAAAGCAGGTGATATGTTTCACGTGGCTGGGGAATACGGGTACAGGGTGTCCTTCTACGGAAGGGGCGGACTCTGTATTGACCAGTTTCAATCATTTTTCGAGGGTTTGCTAGGGCGGACGAGGTCACCGCCGTCTATAGTCATAGTACATCTTGGGGGCAATGATTTGGTCACCACTGGTAGACGACTTCTTCTTGAGGCGATGCTTTCCACTGTAAGTTGGTTGGCGAGGAGAGTTCCAGGGTGCACGATTGCATGGTCCCATATGATCCCACGAAAAGTATGGCGGGGGGCTATTTCTGTTTCTGCTCTGAATCATTCAGTAAGAAAAGTCAATAACAAAGTGAGTAGATTGTTCCGTTCCAATACACTGCATTCGATTTCGCATGGTTGTATTACTGGTGACAGTATGTATTTGGGGGATGGTGTTCACTTGTCCCGGGTGGGGAACGAGTTACTCATAGGAGACTTGATGGCTTGGCTAAAGACTTTAAGACATGACCTTTAGGTAGGAGTTTTGTGGGGGGTCCGGATAGCCGGTCAACTATCCGGCCTGTGGCGGTAAGGTCATGATCGGTGAGCACTAATTGGAAGATCCCTATGAGTGGGCGTCACCCATTACGGATGGGAGCGCTCGAGGGAGGTGGCCATTGGCCCCTCAACGGGGTAGGCGGTCCCTTCTAAGGATGGGCCGCCGAAAGGAAAGGAAAGGCGGTCAAGGCCCCTTCCTGGGTAGGAGGGGCTACAGCCCCCTCCTGGAGAATTTCCCGGGGCCAGGTCATCTGCGACGGCAGATGTGGTAAGTTGTGTGGGGTTTGGGGGGGGGTCTACGCTACCTTCTAGATACCTCACACGAGTCCTCGGACGACCTTTAAGTGGCGTCGAGTTTATTGGGGCCCCCGTCAAGTCAAGGGAAATTGGTAGTTGCACTCGAGGTACTCCTCTGTGCGGTCGCCCCTCACAAGTGAGGGGGATATTTCTGGTTTAGGGATCTTGACACCGGTTACGACCTTGCCGTTGGCCCTTAAACGTTAGGATGTACAATTTCAAAATTTCAAGTTAAATGTTTTGTAGGATGTTAGTTCGGCTAGGAGAACCTTTGTATTAGAGAATATGTTAAGGTTAGCCAAACATCGCAATGTGGTAATGAAATTGTACATAATATGAAACTGTTATTTTAATGTTTTAATTTTGTTTCATATTTTAATAAATACGGCCGGGAGGGTCACTCCCTCCCGTCTTCCAAAAGTTCAGAACTGTTTCCGGTTTCCCATCCTTGGGGATTGTGTTGAGAGGGGGTGGCGGGTATCTCAGCCATATGGAAAGGGGCGACCATTCGGTCCCCCCGAACGTATGGTGGAGTACCACGATCCCCCCGGGAAGCCATCTTGGGCGGGAGGCGAGTCTCGGCTGGTATGCCCGAAGTGGCGTAGCCGGGGCGCGCCTTTTTCCCGCCCTAGAGTGGGCTGGCCTAGACACTGACGCGGCCGGCCACGCCTTCGGGGCAGGCCGGGGCGGGTTTACGCCCGCCCTGAAGACGGATAAAAGGAGCAACAAGCCAAGGAAGCATCCTCTTGTTCCTGTGCTCTGAAGCTGCACCACCTCGCTGCACGTGAGCTCGAGACGGAACGAAGAGCCATTTTTGACCCACCCACCAGCCCCTGAGGACAGCAAGTGGTTTTGAATAAAGTTTAATGTGGTAACTCTAATTTGGTTTACAGGTTCGGATTTTTATCGTGATAACTTTGAATATGCAATAAAGAATGGTCAATTGGTGGTATGTTTTGCAAATAAAGTTATCCGGCTCTAGTGTTGATCAGTAGCATGTTATTAATAAAGTGTTGTTTTTACTGTCTTTTAGTAAATTAGTCGTTTAGTTTAGAACTGTCGTATTTATTTTGGTCGGGCGGTAAGGTCATGATCGGTGAGCACTAATTGGAAGATCCCTATGAGTGGGCGTCACCCATTACGGATGGGAGCGCTCGAGGGAGGTGGCCATTGGCCCCTCAACGGGGTAGGCGGTCCCTTCTAAGGATGGGCCGCCGAAAGGAAAGGAAAGGCGGTCAAGGCCCCTTCCTGGGTAGGAGGGGCTACAGCCCCCTCCTGGAGAATTTCCCGGGGCCAGGTCATCTGCGACGGCAGATGTGGTAAGTTGTGTGGGGTTTGGGGGGGGGTCTACGCTACCTTCTAGATACCTCACATGAGTCCTCGGACGACCTTTAAGTGGCGTCGAGTTTATTGGGGCCCCCGTCAAGTCAAGGGAAATTGGTAGTTGCACTCGAGGTACTCCTCTGTGCGGTCGCCCCTCACAAGTGAGGGGGATATTTCTGGTTTAGGGATCTTGACACCGGTTACGACCTTGCCGTTGGCCCTTAAACGTTAGGATGTACAATTTCAAAATTTCAAGTTAAATGTTTTGTAGGATGTTAGTTCGGCTAGGAGAACCTTTGTATTAGAGAATATGTTAAGGTTAGCCAAACATCGCAATGTGGTAATGAAATTGTACATAATATGAAACTGTTATTTTAATGTTTTAATTTTGTTTCATATTTTAATAAATACGGCCGGGAGGGTCACTCCCTCCCGTCTTCCAAAAGTTCAGAACTGTTTCCGGTTTCCCATCCTTGGGGATTGTGTTGAGAGGGGGTGGCGGGTATCTCAGCCATATGAAAACGGACCATTTTCCACATTTCTGAAGCATGACGTAATGGGGGGGTGTTATCTCTTTTGTCGAAAATCAGCCGTTTTTGCTCGAACATTAAATGCCTCCAAATGGTATTTATTTCACTTCCCGAGCCCCTGGAAGCATGAAAATCACTTTAAACATGCTAATTTTAGCTCTAACACTGATGATCCACCTACAAATGTGAACTGACGTTCAAAAATAAAACATTTGAAAACGGACCATTTTCCACATTTCTGAAGCATGACGTAATGGGGGGGGTGTTATCTCTTTTGTCGAAAATCAGCCGTTTTTGCTCGAACATTAAATGCCTCCAAATGCTATTTAATTAACTTCCCGGGGTGAAGAAACCCTTTTTGAGAACTCAGAGTGAGTAAATTGGCCATTTTCATGCACTTTTAACCATTCCATAAATCTTGTGTTTTGGGCCCCTGGAAGCATGAAAATCACTTCAAACATGCTAATTTTAGCTCTAACACTGATGATCCACCTACAAATGTGAACTGACTTTCAAAAATAAAACATTTGAAAACGGACCATTTTCTACATTTCTGAAGCATGACGTAATGGGGGGGTGTTATCTCTTTTGTCGAAAATCAGCCGTTTTTGCTCGAACATTAAATGCCTCCAAATGGTATTTATTTCACTTCCCGAGCCCCTGGAAGCATGAAAATCACTTTAAACATGCTATTTTTAGCTCTAACACTGATGATCCACCTACAAATGTGAACTGACGTTCAAAAATAAAACATTTGAAAAGGGACCATTTTCCACATTTCTGAAGCATGACGTAATGGGGGGGTGTTATCTCTTTTGTCGAAAATCAGCCGTTTTTGCTCGAACATTAAATGCCTCCAAATGGTATTTAATTAACTTCCCGAGCCCCTGGAAGCATGAAAATCACTTTAAACATGCTAATTTTAGCTCTAACACTGATGATCCACCTACAAATGTGAACTGACGTTCAAAAATAAAACATTTGAAAACGGACCATTTTCCACATTTCTGAAGCATGACGTAATGGGGGGGTGTTATCTCTTTTGTCGAAAATCAGCCGTTTTTGCTCGAACATTAAATGCCTCCAAATGGTATTTAATTAACTTCCCGGGGTGAAGAAACCCTTTTTGAGAACTCAGAGTGAGTAAATTGGCCATTTTCATGCACTTTTAACCATTCCATAAATCTTGTGTTTTGGGCCCCTGGAAGCATGAAAATCACTTTAAACATGCTAATTTTAGCTCTAACACTGATGATCCACCTACAAATGTGAACTGACGTTCAAAAATAAAACATTTGAAAACGGACCATTTTCCACATTTCTGAAGCATGACGTAATGGGGGGGTGTTATCTCTTTTGTCGAAAATCAGCCGTTTTTGCTCGAACATTAAATGCCTCCAAATGGTATTTAATTAACTTCCCGAGCCCCTGGAAGCATGAAAATCACTTTAAACATGCTAATTTTAGCTCTAACACTGATGATCCACCTACAAATGTGAACTGACGTTCAAAAATAAAACATTTGAAAACGGACCATTTTCCACATTTCTGAAGCATGACGTAATGGGGGGGTGTTATCTCTTTTGTCGAAAATCAGCCGTTTTTGCTCGAACATTAAATGCCTCCAAATGGTATTTATTTCACTTCCCGAGCCCCTGGAAGCATGAAAATCACTTTAAACATGCTAATTTTAGCTCTAACACTGATGATCCACCTACAGATGTGAACTGACGTTCAAAAATAAAACATTTGAAAACGGACCATTTTCCACATTTCTGAAGCATGACGTAATGGGGGGGTGTTATCTCTTTAGTCGAAAATCAGCCGTTTTTGCTCGAACATTAAATGCCTCCAAATGGTATTTAATTAACTTCCCGAGCCCCTGGAAGCATGAAAATCACTTTAAACATGCTAATTTTAGCTCTAACACTGATGATCCACCTACAAATGTGAACTGACGTTCAAAAATAAAACATTTGAAAACGGACCATTTTCCACATTTCTGAAGCATGACGTAATGGGGGGGTGTTATCTCTTTTGTCGAAAATCAGCCGTTTTTGCTCGAACATTAAATGCCTCCAAATGGTATTTAATTAACTTCCCGGGGTGAAGAAACCCGTTTTGAGAACTCAGAGTGAGTAAATTGGCCATTTTCATGCACTTTTAACCATTCCATAAATCTTGTGTTTTGGGCCCCTGGAAGCATGAAAATCACTTTAAACATGCTAATTTTAGCTCTAACACTGATGATCCACCTACAAATGTGAACTGACGTTCAAAAATAAAACATTTGAAAACGGACCATTTTCCACATTTCTGAAGCATGACGTAATGGGGGGGTGTTATCTCTTTTGTCGAAAATCAGCCGTTTTTGCTCGAACATTAAATGCCTCCAAATGGTATTTATTTCACTTCCCGAGCCCCTGGAAGCATGAAAATCACTTTAAACATGCTAATTTTAGCTCTAACACTGATGATCCACCTACAAATGTGAACTGACGTTCAAAAATAAAACATTTGAAAACGGACCATTTTCCACATTTCTGAAGCATGACGTAATGGGGGGGTGTTATCTCTTTTGTCGAAAATCAGCCGTTTTTGCTCGAACATTAAATGCCTCCAAATGGTATTTAATTAACTTCCCGAGCCCCTGGAAGCATGAAAATCACTTTAAACATGCTAATTTTAGCTCTAACACTGATGATCCACCTACAAATGTGAACTGACGTTCAAAAATAAAACATTTGAAAACGGACCATTTTCCACATTTCTGAAGCATGACGTAATGGGGGGGTGTTATCTCTTTTGTCGAAAATCAGCCGTTTTTGCTCGAACATTAAATGCCTCCAAATGGTATTTAATTAACTTCCCGAGCCCCTGGAAGCATGAAAATCACTTTAAACATGCTAATTTTAGCTCTAACACTGATGATCCACCTACAAATGTGAACTGACGTTCAAAAATAAAACATTTGAAAACGGACCATTTTCCACATTTCTGAAGCATGACGTAATGGGGGGGGTGTTATCTCTTTTGTCGAAAATCAGCCGTTTTTGCTCGAACATTAAATGCCTCCAAATGGTATTTAATTAACTTCCCGAGCCCCTGGAAGCATGAAAATCACTTTAAACATGCTAATTTTAGCTCTAACACTGATGATCCACCTACAAATGTGAACTGACGTTCAAAAATAAAACATTTGAAAACGGACCATTTTCCACATTTCTGAAGCATGACGTAATGGGGGGGTGTTATCTCTTTTGTCGAAAATCAGCCGTTTTTGCTCGAACATTAAATGCCTCCAAATGGTATTTAATTAACTTCCCGAGCCCCTGGAAGCATGAAAATCACTTTTTAATCATGCTAATTTTAGCTCTAACACTGATGATCCACCTACAAATGTGAACTGACGTTCAAAAATAAAACATTTGAAAACGGACCATTTTCCACATTTCTGAAGCATGACGTAATGGGGGGGTGTTATCTCTTTTGTCGAAAATCAGCCGTTTTTGCTCGAACATTAAATGCCTCCAAATGGTATTTAATTAACTTCCCGAGCCCCTGGAAGCATGAAAATCACTTTAAACATGCTAATTTTAGCTCTAACACTGATGATCCACCTACAAATGTGAACTGACGTTCAAAAATAAAACATTTGAAAACGGACCATTTTCCACATTTCTGAAGCATGACGTAATGGGGGGGTGTTATCTCTTTTGTCGAAAATCAGCCGTTTTTGCTCGAACAATAAATGCCTCCAAATGGTATTTAATTAACTTCCCGAGCCCCTGGAAGCATGAAAATCACTTTAAACATGCTAATTTTAGCTCTAACACTGATGATCCACCTACAAATGTGAACTGACGTTCAAAAATAAAACATTTGAAAACGGACCATTTTCCACATTTCTGAAGCATGACGTAATGGGGGGGGGGGGGGGGTGTTATCTCTTTTGTCGAAAATCAGCCGTTTTTGCTCGAACATTAAATGCCTCCAAATGGTATTTAATTAACTTCCCGAGCCCCTGGAAGCATGAAAATCACTTTAAACATGCTAATTTTAGCTCTAACACTGATGATCCACCTACAAATGTGAACTGACGTTCAAAAATAAAACATTTGAAAACGGACCATTTTCCACATTTCTGAAGCATGACGTAATGGGGGGGTGTTATCTCTTTTGTCGAAAATCAGCCGTTTTTGCTCGAACATTAAATGCCTCCAAATGGTATTTAATTAACTTCCCGAGCCCCTGGAAGCATGAAAATCACTTTAAACATGCTAATTTTAGCTCTAACACTGATGATCCACCTACAAATGTGAACTGACGTTCAAAAATAAAACATTTGAAAACGGACCATTTTCCACATTTCTGAAGCATGACGTAATGGGGGGGTGTTATCTCTTTTGTCGAAAATCAGCCGTTTTTGCTCGAGCATTAAATGCCTCCAAATGGTATTTAATTAACTTCCCGAGCCCCTGGAAGCATGAAAATCAATTTAAACATGCTAATTTTAGCTCTAACACTGATGATCCACCTACAAATGTGAACTGACGTTCAAAAATAAAACATTTGAAAACGGACCATTTTCCACATTTCTGAAGCATGACGTAATGGGGGGGTGTTATCTCTTTTGTCGAAAATCAGCCGTTTTTGATCGAACATTAAATGCCTCCAAATGGTATTTAATTAACTTCCCGGGGTGAAGAAACCCTATTTGAGAACTCAGAGTGAGTAAATTGGCCATTTTCATGCACTTTTAACCATTCCATAAATCTTGTGTTTTTTGCCCCTGGAAGCATGAAAATCACTTTAAACATGCTAATTTTAGCTCTAACACTGATGATCCACCTACAAATGTGAACTGACGTTCAAAAATAAAACATTTGAAAACGGACCATTTTCCACATTTCTGAAGCATGACGTAATGGGGGGGTGTTATCTCTTTTGTCGAAAATCAGCCGTTTTTGCTCGAACATTAAAACCCTCCAAATGGTATTTAATTAACTTCCCGAGCCCCTGGAAGCATGAAAATCACTTTAAACATGCTAATTTTAGCTCTAACACTGATGATCCACCTACAAATGTGAACTGACGTTCAAAAATAAAACATTTGAAAACGGACCATTTTCCACATTTCTGAAGCATGACGTAATGGGGGGGTGTTATCTCTTTTGTCGAAAATCAGCCGTTTTTGCTCGAACATTAAATGCCTCCAAATGGTATTTATTTCACTTCCCGAGCCCCTGGAAGCATGAAAATCACTTTAAACATGCTAATTTTAGCTCTAACACTGATGATCCACCTACAAATGTGAACTGACGTTCAAAAATAAAACATTTGAAAACGGACCATTTTCCACATTTCTGAAGCATGACGTAATGGGGGGGTGTTATCTCTTTTGTCGAAAATCAGCCGTTTTTGCTCGAACATTAAATGCCTCCAAATGGTATTTAATTAACTTCCCGGGGTGAAGAAACCCGTTTTGAGAACTCAGAGTGAGTAAATTGGCCATTTTCATGCACTTTTAACCATTCCATAAATCTTGTGTTTTGGGCCCCTGGAAGCATGAAAATCACTTTAAACATGCTAATTTTAGCTCTAACACTGATGATCCACCTACAAATGTGAACTGACGTTCAAAAATAAAACATTTGAAAACGGACCATTTTCCACATTTCTGAAGCATGACGTAATGGGGGGGTGTTATCTCTTTTGTCGAAAATCAGCCGTTTTTGCTCGAACATTAAATGCCTCCAAATGGTATTTATTTCACTTCCCGAGCCCCTGGAAGCATGAAAATCACTTTAAACATGCTAATTTTAGCTCTAACACTGATGATCCACCTACAAATGTGAACTGACGTTCAAAAATAAAACATTTGAAAACGGACCATTTTCCACATTTCTGAAGCATGACGTAATGGGGGGGTGTTATCTCTTTTGTCGAAAATCAGCCGTTTTTGCTCGAACATTAAATGCCTCCAAATGGTATTTAATTAACTTCCCGAGCCCCTGGAAGCATGAAAATCACTTTAAACATGCTAATTTTAGCTCTAACACTGATGATCCACCTACAAATGTGAACTGACGTTCAAAAATAAAACATTTGAAAACGGACCATTTTCCACATTTCTGAAGCATGACGTAATGGGGGGGTGTTATCTCTTTTGTCGAAAATCAGCCGTTTTTGCTCGAACATTAAATGCCTCCAAATGGTATTTAATTAACTTCCCGAGCCCCTGGAAGCATGAAAATCACTTTAAACATGCTAATTTTAGCTCTAACACTGATGATCCACCTACAAATGTGAACTGACGTTCAAAAATAAAACATTTGAAAACGGACCATTTTCCACATTTCTGAAGCATGACGTAATGGGGGGGGTGTTATCTCTTTTGTCGAAAATCAGCCGTTTTTGCTCGAACATTAAATGCCTCCAAATGGTATTTAATTAACTTCCCGAGCCCCTGGAAGCATGAAAATCACTTTAAACATGCTAATTTTAGCTCTAACACTGATGATCCACCTACAAATGTGAACTGACGTTCAAAAATAAAACATTTGAAAACGGACCATTTTCCACATTTCTGAAGCATGACGTAATGGGGGGGTGTTATCTCTTTTGTCGAAAATCAGCCGTTTTTGCTCGAACATTAAATGCCTCCAAATGGTATTTAATTAACTTCCCGAGCCCCTGGAAGCATGAAAATCACTTTTTAATCATGCTAATTTTAGCTCTAACACTGATGATCCACCTACAAATGTGAACTGACGTTCAAAAATAAAACATTTGAAAACGGACCATTTTCCACATTTCTGAAGCATGACGTAATGGGGGGGTGTTATCTCTTTTGTCGAAAATCAGCCGTTTTTGCTCGAACATTAAATGCCTCCAAATGGTATTTAATTAACTTCCCGAGCCCCTGGAAGCATGAAAATCACTTTAAACATGCTAATTTTAGCTCTAACACTGATGATCCACCTACAAATGTGAACTGACGTTCAAAAATAAAACATTTGAAAACGGACCATTTTCCACATTTCTGAAGCATGACGTAATGGGGGGGTGTTATCTCTTTTGTCGAAAATCAGCCGTTTTTGCTCGAACAATAAATGCCTCCAAATGGTATTTAATTAACTTCCCGAGCCCCTGGAAGCATGAAAATCACTTTAAACATGCTAATTTTAGCTCTAACACTGATGATCCACCTACAAATGTGAACTGACGTTCAAAAATAAAACATTTGAAAACGGACCATTTTCCACATTTCTGAAGCATGACGTAATGGGGGGGGGGGGGGGTGTTATCTCTTTTGTCGAAAATCAGCCGTTTTTGCTCGAACATTAAATGCCTCCAAATGGTATTTAATTAACTTCCCGAGCCCCTGGAAGCATGAAAATCACTTTAAACATGCTAATTTTAGCTCTAACACTGATGATCCACCTACAAATGTGAACTGACGTTCAAAAATAAAACATTTGAAAACGGACCATTTTCCACATTTCTGAAGCATGACGTAATGGGGGGGTGTTATCTCTTTTGTCGAAAATCAGCCGTTTTTGCTCGAACATTAAATGCCTCCAAATGGTATTTAATTAACTTCCCGAGCCCCTGGAAGCATGAAAATCACTTTAAACATGCTAATTTTAGCTCTAACACTGATGATCCACCTACAAATGTGAACTGACGTTCAAAAATAAAACATTTGAAAACGGACCATTTTCCACATTTCTGAAGCATGACGTAATGGGGGGGTGTTATCTCTTTTGTCGAAAATCAGCCGTTTTTGCTCGAGCATTAAATGCCTCCAAATGGTATTTAATTAACTTCCCGAGCCCCTGGAAGCATGAAAATCAATTTAAACATGCTAATTTTAGCTCTAACACTGATGATCCACCTACAAATGTGAACTGACGTTCAAAAATAAAACATTTGAAAACGGACCATTTTCCACATTTCTGAAGCATGACGTAATGGGGGGGTGTTATCTCTTTTGTCGAAAATCAGCCGTTTTTGATCGAACATTAAATGCCTCCAAATGGTATTTAATTAACTTCCCGGGGTGAAGAAACCCTATTTGAGAACTCAGAGTGAGTAAATTGGCCATTTTCATGCACTTTTAACCATTCCATAAATCTTGTGTTTTTTGCCCCTGGAAGCATGAAAATCACTTTAAACATGCTAATTTTAGCTCTAACACTGATGATCCACCTACAAATGTGAACTGACGTTCAAAAATAAAACATTTGAAAACGGACCATTTTCCACATTTCTGAAGCATGACGTAATGGGGGGGTGTTATCTCTTTTGTCGAAAATCAGCCGTTTTTGCTCGAACATTAAAAGCCTCCAAATGGTATTTAATTAACTTCCCGAGCCCCTGGAAGCATGAAAATCACTTTAAACATGCTAATTTTAGCTCTAACACTGATGATCCACCTACAAATGTGAACTGACGTTCAAAAATAAAACATTTGAAAACGGACCATTTTCCACATTTCTGAAGCATGACGTAATGGGGGGGTGTTATCTCTTTTGTCGAAAATCAGCCGTTTTTGCTCGAACATTAAATGCCTCCAAATGGTATTTATTTCACTTCCCGAGCCCCTGGAAGCATGAAAATCACTTTAAACATGCTAATTTTAGCTCTAACACTGATGATCCTCCTACAAATGTGAACTGACGTTCAAAAATAAAACATTTGAAAACGGACCATTTTCCACATTTCTGAAGCATGACGTAATGGGGGGGTGTTATCTCTTTTGTCGAAAATCAGCCGTTTTTGCTCGAACATTAAATGCCTCCAAATGGTATTTAATTAACTTCCCGGGGTGAAGAAACCCTTTTTGAGAACTCAGAGTGAGTAAATTGGCCATTTTCATGCACTTTTAACCATTCCATAAATCTTGTGTTTTGGGCCCCTGGAAGCATGAAAATCACTTTAAACATGCTAATTTTAGCTCTAACACTGATGATCCACCTACAAATGTGAACTGACGTTCAAAAATAAAACATTTGAAAACGGACCATTTTCCACATTTCTGAAGCATGACGTAATGGGGGGGGTGTTATCTCTTTTGTCGAAAATCAGCCGTTTTTGCTCGAACATTAAATGCCTCCAAATGGTATTTAATTAACTTCCCGGGGTGAAGAAACCCTTTTTGAGAACTCAGAGTGAGTAAATTGGCCATTTTCATGCACTTTTAACCATTCCATAAATCTTGTGTTTTGGGCCCCTGGAAGCATGAAAATCACTTCAAACATGCTAATTTTAGCTCTAACACTGATGATCCACCTACAAATGTGAACTGACGTTAAAAAATAAAACATTTGAAAACGGACCATTTTCCACATTTCTGAAGCATGACGTAATGGGGGGGTGTTATCTCTTTTGTCGAAAATCAGCCGTTTTTGCTCGAACATTAAATGCCTCCAAATGGTATTTAATTAACTTCCCGAGCCCCTGGAAGCATGAAAATCACTTTAAACATGCTAATTTTAGCTCTAAAACTGATGATCCATCTACAAATGTGAACTGACGTTCAAAAATAAAACATTTGAAAACGGACCATTTTCCACATTTCTGAAGCATGACGTAATGGGGGGGTGTTATCTCTTTTGTCGAAAATCAGCCGTTTTTGCTCGAACATTAAATGCCTCCAAATGGTATTTAATTAACTTCCCGAGCCCCTGGAAGCATGAAAATCACTTTAAACATGCTAATTTTAGCTCTAACACTGATGATCCACCTACAAATGTGAACTGACGTTCAAAAATAAAACATTTGAAAACGGACCATTTTCCACATTTCTGAAGCATGACGTAATGGGGGGGTGTTATCTCTTTTGTCGAAAATCAGCAGTTTTTGCTCGAACATTAAATGCCTCCAAATGGTATTTAATTAACTTCCCGAGCCCCTGGAAGCATGAAAATCACTTTAAACATGCTAATTTTAGCTCTAACACTGATGATCCACCTACAAATGTGAACTGACGTTCAAAAATAAAACATTTGAAAACGGACCATTTTCCACATTTCTGAAGCATGACGTAATGGGGGGGTGTTATCTCTTTTGTCGAAAATCAGCCGTTTTTGCTCGAACATTAAATGCCTCCAAATGGTATTTAATTAACTTCCCGAGCCCCTGGAAGCATGAAAATCACTTTAAACATGCTAATTTTAGCTCTAACACTGATGATCCACCTACAAATGTGAACTGACGTTCAAAAATAAAACATTTGAAAACGGACCATTTTCCACATTTCTGAAGCATGACGTAATGGGGGGGTGTTATCTCTTTTGTCGAAAATCAGCCGTTTTTGCTCGAACATTAAATGCCTCCAAATGGTATTTAATTAACTTCCCGAGCCCCTGGAAGCATGAAAATCACTTTAAACATGCTAATTTTAGCTCTAACACTGATGATCCACCTACAAATGTGAACTGACGTTCAAAAATAAAACATTTGAAAACGGACCATTTTCCACATTTCTGAAGCATGACGTAATGGGGGGGGTGTTATCTCTTTTGTCGAAAATCAGCCGTTTTTGCTCGAACAATAAATGCCTCCAAATGGTATTTAATTAACTTCCCGAGCCCCTGGAAGCATGAAAATCACTTTAAACATGCTAATTTTAGCTCTAACACTGATGATCCACCTACAAATGTGAACTGACGTTCAAAAATAAAACATTTGAAAACGGACCATTTTCCACATTTCTGAAGCATGACGTAATGGGGGGGGGTGTTATCTCTTTTGTCGAAAATCAGCCGTTTTTGCTCGAACATTAAATGCCTCCAAATGGTATTTAATTAACTTCCCGAGCCCCTGGAAGCATGAAAATCACTTTAAACATGCTAATTTTAGCTCTAACACTGATGATCCACCTACAAATGTGAACTGACGTTCAAAAATAAAACATTTGAAAACGGACCATTTTCCACATTTCTGAAGCATGACGTAATGGGGGGGTGTTATCTCTTTTGTCGAAAATCAGCCGTTTTTGCTCGAACATTAAATGCCTCCAAATGGTATTTAATTAACTTCCCGAGCCCCTGGAAGCATGAAAATCACTTTAAACATGCTAATTTTAGCTCTAACACTGATGATCCACCTACAAATGTGAACTGACGTTCAAAAATAAAACATTTGAAAACGGACCATTTTCCACATTTCTGAAGCATGACGTAATGGGGGGGTGTTATCTCTTTTGTCGAAAATCAGCCGTTTTTGCTCGAGCATTAAATGCCTCCAAATGGTATTTAATTAACTTCCCGGGGTGAAGAAACCCTATTTGAGAACTCAGAGTGAGTAAATTGGCCATTTTCATGCACTTTTAACCATTCCATAAATCTTGTGTTTTTTGCCCCTGGAAGCATGAAAATCACTTTAAACATGCTAATTTTAGCTCTAACACTGATGATCCACCTACAAATGTGAACTGACGTTCAAAAATAAAACATTTGAAAACGGACCATTTTCCACATTTCTGAAGCATGACGTAATGGGGGGGTGTTATCTCTTTTGTCGAAAATCAGCCGTTTTTGCTCGAACATTAAATGCCTCCAAATGGTATTTAATTAACTTCCCGAGCCCCTGGAAGCATGAAAATCACTTTAAACATGCTAATTTTAGCTCTAACACTGATGATCCACCTACAAATGTGAACTGACGTTCAAAAATAAAACATTTGAAAACGGACCATTTTCCACATTTCTGAAGCATGACGTAATGGGGGGGGTGTTATCTCTTTTGTCGAAAATCAGCCGTTTTTGCTCGAACATTAAATGCCTCCAAATGGTATTTAATTAACTTCCCGAGCCCCTGGAAGCATGAAAATCACTTTAAACATGCTAATTTTAGCTCTAACACTGATGATCCACCTACAAATGTGAACTGACGTTCAAAAATAAAACATTTGAAAACGGACCATTTTCCACATTTCTGAAGCATGACGTAATGGGGGGGTGTTATCTCTTTTGTCGAAAATCAGCCGTTTTTGCTCGAACATTAAATGCCTCCAAATGGTATTTAATTAACTTCCCGAGCCCCTGGAAGCATGAAAATCACTTTAAACATGCTAATTTTAGCTCTAACACTGATGATCCACCTACAAATGTGAACTGACGTTCAAAAATAAAACATTTGAAAACGGACCATTTTCCACATTTCTGAAGCATGACGTAATGGGGGGGTGTTATCTCTTTTGTCGAAAATCAGCCGTTTTTGCTCGAACATTAAATGCCTCCAAATGGTATTTAATTAACTTCCCGAGCCCCTGGAAGCATGAAAATCACTTTAAACATGCTAATTTTAGCTCTAACACTGATGATCCACCTACAAATGTGAACTGACGTTCAAAAATAAAACATTTGAAAACGGACCATTTTCCACATTTCTGAAGCATGACGTAATGGGGGGGTGTTATCTCTTTTGTCGAAAATCAGCCGTTTTTGCTCGAACAATAAATGCCTCCAAATGGTATTTAATTAACTTCCCGAGCCCCTGGAAGCATGAAAATCACTTTAAACATGCTAATTTTAGCTCTAACACTGATGATCCACCTACAAATGTGAACTGACGTTCAAAAATAAAACATTTGAAAACGGACCATTTTCCACATTTCTGAAGCATGACGTAATGGGGGGGGGGGGTGTTATCTCTTTTGTCGAAAATCAGCCGTTTTTGCTCGAACATTAAATGCCTCCAAATGGTATTTAATTAACTTCCCGAGCCCCTGGAAGCATGAAAATCACTTTAAACATGCTAATTTTAGCTCTAACACTGATGATCCACCTACAAATGTGAACTGACGTTCAAAAATAAAACATTTGAAAACGGACCATTTTCCACATTTCTGAAGCATGACGTAATGGGGGGGTGTTATCTCTTTTGTCGAAAATCAGCCGTTTTTGCTCGAACATTAAATGCCTCCAAATGGTATTTAATTAACTTCCCGAGCCCCTGGAAGCATGAAAATCACTTTAAACATGCTAATTTTAGCTCTAACACTGATGATCCACCTACAAATGTGAACTGACGTTCAAAAATAAAACATTTGAAAACGGACCATTTTCCACATTTCTGAAGCATGACGTAATGGGGGGGTGTTATCTCTTTTGTCGAAAATCAGCCGTTTTTGCTCGAGCATTAAATGCCTCCAAATGGTATTTAATTAACTTCCCGAGCCCCTGGAAGCATGAAAATCAATTTAAACATGCTAATTTTAGCTCTAACACTGATGATCCACCTACAAATGTGAACTGACGTTCAAAAATAAAACATTTGAAAACGGACCATTTTCCACATTTCTGAAGCATGACGTAATGGGGGGGTGTTATCTCTTTTGTCGAAAATCAGCCGTTTTTGCTCGAACATTAAAAGCCTCCAAATGGTATTTAATTAACTTCCCGAGCCCCTGGAAGCATGAAAATCACTTTAAACATGCTAATTTTAGCTCTAACACTGATGATCCACCTACAAATGTGAACTGACATTCAAAAATAAAACATTTGAAAACGGACCATTTTCCACATTTCTGAAGCATGACGTAATGGGGGGGTGTTATCTCTTTTGTCGAAAATCAGCCGTTTTTGCTCGAACATTAAATGCCTCCAAATGGTATTTATTTCACTTCCCGAGCCCCTGGAAGCATGAAAATCACTTTAAACATGCTAATTTTAGCTCTAACACTGATGATCCACCTACAAATGTGAACTGACGTTCAAAAATAAAACATTTGAAAACGGACCATTTTCCACATTTCTGAAGCATGACGTAATGGGGGGGTGTTATCTCTTTTGTCGAAAATCAGCCGTTTTTGCTCGAACATTAAATGCCTCCAAATGGTATTTAATTAACTTCCCGGGGTGAAGAAACCCTTTTTGAGAACTCAGAGTGAGTAAATTGGCCATTTTCATGCACTTTTAACCATTCCATAAATCTTGTGTTTTGGGCCCCTGGAAGCATGAAAATCACTTTAAACATGCTAATTTTAGCTCTAACACTGATGATCCACCTACAAATGTGAACTGACGTTCAAAAATAAAACATTTGAAAACGGACCATTTTCCACATTTCTGAAGCATGACGTAATGGGGGGGGTGTTATCTCTTTTGTCGAAAATCAGCCGTTTTTGCTCGAACATTAAATGCCTCCAAATGGTATTTAATTAACTTCCCGGGGTGAAGAAACCCTTTTTGAGAACTCAGAGTGAGTAAATTGGCCATTTTCATGCACTTTTAACCATTCCATAAATCTTGTGTTTTGGGCCCCTGGAAGCATGAAAATCACTTCAAACATGCTAATTTTAGCTCTAACACTGATGATCCACCTACAAATGTGAACTGACGTTCAAAAATAAAACATTTGAAAACGGACCATTTTCCACATTTCTGAAGCATGACGTAATGGGGGGGTGTTATCTCTTTTGTCGAAAATCAGCCGTTTTTTCTCGAACATTAAATGCCTCCAAATGGTATTTAATTAACTTCCCGAGCCCCTGGAAGCATGAAAATCACTTTAAACATGCTAATTTTAGCTCTAACACTGATGATCCATCTACAAATGTGAACTGACGTTCAAAAATAAAACATTTGAAAACGGACCATTTTCCACATTTCTGAAGCATGACGTAATGGGGGGGTGTTATCTCTTTTGTCGAAAATCAGCCGTTTTTGCTCGAACATTAAATGCCTCCAAATGGTATTTAATTAACTTCCCGAGCCCCTGGAAGCATGAAAATCACTTTAAACATGCTAATTTTAGCTCTAACACTGATGATCCACCTACAAATGTGAACTGACGTTCAAAAATAAAACATTTGAAAACGGACCATTTTCCACATTTCTGAAGCATGACGTAATGGGGGGGTGTTATCTCTTTTGTCGAAAATCAGCAGTTTTTGCTCGAACATTAAATGCCTCCAAATGGTATTTAATTAACTTCCCGAGCCCCTGGAAGCATGAAAATCACTTTAAACATGCTAATTTTAGCTCTAACACTGATGATCCACCTACAAATGTGAACTGACGTTCAAAAATAAAACATTTGAAAACGGACCATTTTCCACATTTCTGAAGCATGACGTAATGGGGGGGTGTTATCTCTTTTGTCGAAAATCAGCCGTTTTTGCTCGAACATTAAATGCCTCCAAATGGTATTTAATTAACTTCCCGAGCCCCTGGAAGCATGAAAATCACTTTAAACATGCTAATTTTAGCTCTAACACTGATGATCCACCTACAAATGTGAACTGACGTTCAAAAATAAAACATTTGAAAACGGACCATTTTCCACATTTCTGAAGCATGACGTAATGGGGGGGTGTTATCTCTTTTGTCGAAAATCAGCCGTTTTTGCTCGAACATTAAATGCCTCCAAATGGTATTTAATTAACTTCCCGAGCCCCTGGAAGCATGAAAATCACTTTAAACATGCTAATTTTAGCTCTAACACTGATGATCCACCTACAAATGTGAACTGACGTTCAAAAATAAAACATTTGAAAACGGACCATTTTCCACATTTCTGAAGCATGACGTAATGGGGGGGGTGTTATCTCTTTTGTCGAAAATCAGCCGTTTTTGCTCGAACAATAAATGCCTCCAAATGGTATTTAATTAACTTCCCGAGCCCCTGGAAGCATGAAAATCACTTTAAACATGCTAATTTTAGCTCTAACACTGATGATCCACCTACAAATGTGAACTGACGTTCAAAAATAAAACATTTGAAAACGGACCATTTTCCACATTTCTGAAGCATGACGTAATGGGGGGGGGGTGTTATCTCTTTTGTCGAAAATCAGCCGTTTTTGCTCGAACATTAAATGCCTCCAAATGGTATTTAATTAACTTCCCGAGCCCCTGGAAGCATGAAAATCACTTTAAACATGCTAATTTTAGCTCTAACACTGATGATCCACCTACAAATGTGAACTGACGTTCAAAAATAAAACATTTGAAAACGGACCATTTTCCACATTTCTGAAGCATGACGTAATGGGGGGGTGTTATCTCTTTTGTCGAAAATCAGCCGTTTTTGCTCGAACATTAAATGCCTCCAAATGGTATTTAATTAACTTCCCGAGCCCCTGGAAGCATGAAAATCACTTTAAACATGCTAATTTTAGCTCTAACACTGATGATCCACCTACAAATGTGAACTGACGTTCAAAAATAAAACATTTGAAAACGGACCATTTTCCACATTTCTGAAGCATGACGTAATGGGGGGGTGTTATCTCTTTTGTCGAAAATCAGCCGTTTTTGCTCGAGCATTAAATGCCTCCAAATGGTATTTAATTAACTTCCCGGGGTGAAGAAACCCTATTTGAGAACTCAGAGTGAGTAAATTGGCCATTTTCATGCACTTTTAACCATTCCATAAATCTTGTGTTTTTTGCCCCTGGAAGCATGAAAATCACTTTAAACATGCTAATTTTAGCTCTAACACTGATGATCCACCTACAAATGTGAACTGACGTTCAAAAATAAAACATTTGAAAACGGACCATTTTCCACATTTCTGAAGCATGACGTAATGGGGGGGTGTTATCTCTTTTGTCGAAAATCAGCCATTTTTGCTCGAACATTAAAAGCCTCCAAATGGTATTTAATTAACTTCCCGAGCCCCTGGAAGCATGAAAATCACTTTAAACATGCTAATTTTAGCTCTAACACTGATGATCCACCTACAAATGTGAACTGACGTTCAAAAATAAAACATTTGAAAACGGACCATTTTCCACATTTCTGAAGCATGACGTAATGGGGGGGTGTTATCTCTTTTGTCGAAAATCAGCCGTTTTTGCTCGAACATTAAATGCCTCCAAATGGTATTTATTTCACTTCCCGAGCCCCTGGAAGCATGAAAATCACTTTAAACATGCTAATTTTAGCTCTAACACTGATGATCCACCTACAAATGTGAACTGACGTTCAAAAATAAAACATTTGAAAACGGACCATTTTCCACATTTCTGAAGCATGACGTAATGGGGGGGGTGTTATTTCTTTTGTCGAAAATCAGCCGTTTTTGCTCGAACATTAAATGCCTCCAAATGGTATTTATTTCACTTCCCGAGCCACTGGAAGCATGAAAATCACTTTAAACATGCTAATTTTAGCTCTAACACTGATGATCCACCTACAAATGTGAACTGACGTTCAAAAATAAAACATTTGAAAACGGACCATTTTCCACATTTCTGAAGCATGACGTAATGGGGGGTGTTATCTCTTTTGTCGAAAATCAGCCGTTTTTGCTCGAACATTAAATGCCTCCAAATGGGATTTAATTAACTTCCCGAGCCCCTGGAAGCATGAAAATCACTTTAAACATGCTAATTTTAGCTCTAACACTGATGATCCACCTACAAATGTGAACTGACGTTCAAAAATAAAACATTTGAAAACGGACCATTTTCCACATTTCTGAAGCATGACGTAATGGGGGGGTGTTATCTCTTTTGTCGAAAATCAGCCGTTTTTGCTCGAACATTAAATGCCTCCAAATGGTATTTAATTAACTTCCCGAGCCCCTGGAAGCATGAAAATCACTTTAAACATGCTAATTTTAGCTCTAACACTGATGATCCACCTACAAATGTGAACTGACGTTCAAAAATAAAACATTTGAAAACGGACCATTTTCCACATTTCTGAAGCATGACGTAATGGGGGGGTGTTATCTCTTTTGTCGAAAATCAGCCGTTTTTGCTCGAACATTAAATGCCTCCAAATGGTATTTAATTAACTTCCCGAGCCCCTGGAAGCATGAAAATCACTTTAAACATGCTAATTTTAGCTCTAACACTGATGATCCACCTACAAATGTGAACTGACGTTCAAAAATAAAACATTTGAAAACGGACCATTTTCCACATTTCTGAAGCATGACGTAATGGGGGGGTGTTATCTCTTTTGTCGAAAATCAGCCGTTTTTGCTCGAACATTAAATGCCTCCAAATGGTATTTAATTAACTTCCCGAGCCCCTGGAAGCATGAAAATCACTTTAAACATGCTAATTTTAGCTCTAACACTGATGATCCACCTACAAATGTGAACTGACGTTCAAAAATAAAACATTTGAAAACGGACCATTTTCCACATTTCTGAAGCATGACGTAATGGGGGGGGTGTTATCTCTTTTGTCGAAAATCAGCCGTTTTTGCTCGAACATTAAATGCCTCCAAATGGTATTTAATTAACTTCCCGAGCCCCTGGAAGCATGAAAATCACTTTAAACATGCTAATTTTAGCTCTAACACTGATGATCCACCTACAAATGTGAACTGACGTTCAAAAATAAAACATTTGAAAACGGACCATTTTCCACATTTCTGAAGCATGACGTAATGGGGGGGGTGTTATCTCTTTTGTCGAAAATCAGCCGTTTTTGCTCGAACATTAAATGCCTCCAAATGGTATTTAATTAACTTCCCGAGCCCCTGGAAGCATGAAAATCACTTTTTAATCATGCTAATTTTAGCTCTAACACTGATGATCCACCTACAAATGTGAACTGACGTTCAAAAATAAAACATTTGAAAACGGACCATTTTCCACATTTCTGAAGCATGACGTAATGGGGGGGTGTTATCTCTTTTGTCGAAAATCAGCCGTTTTTGCTCGAACATTAAATGCCTCCAAATGGTATTTAATTAACTTCCCGAGCCCCTGGAAGCATGAAAATCACTTTAAACATGCTAATTTTAGCTCTAACACTGATGATCCACCTACAAATGTGAACTGACGTTCAAAAATAAAACATTTGAAAACGGACCATTTTCCACATTTCTGAAGCATGACGTAATGGGGGGGTGTTATCTCTTTTGTCGAAAATCAGCCGTTTTTGCTCGAACAATAAATGCCTCCAAATGGTATTTAATTAACTTCCCGAGCCCCTGGAAGCATGAAAATCACTTTAAACATGCTAATTTTAGCTCTAACACTGATGATCCACCTACAAATGTGAACTGACGTTCAAAAATAAAACATTTGAAAACGGACCATTTTCCACATTTCTGAAGCATGACGTAATGGGGGGGGGGGGGTGTTATCTCTTTTGTCGAAAATCAGCCGTTTTTGCTCGAACATTAAATGCCTCCAAATGGTATTTAATTAACTTCCCGAGCCCCTGGAAGCATGAAAATCACTTTAAACATGCTAATTTTAGCTCTAACACTGATGATCCACCTACAAATGTGAACTGACGTTCAAAAATAAAACATTTGAAAACGGACCATTTTCCACATTTCTGAAGCATGACGTAATGGGGGGGTGTTATCTCTTTTGTCGAAAATCAGCCGTTTTTGCTCGAACATTAAATGCCTCCAAATGGTATTTAATTAACTTCCCGAGCCCCTGGAAGCATGAAAATCACTTTAAACATGCTAATTTTAGCTCTAACACTGATGATCCACCTACAAATGTGAACTGACGTTCAAAAATAAAACATTTGAAAACGGACCATTTTCCACATTTCTGAAGCATGACGTAATGGGGGGGTGTTATCTCTTTTGTCGAAAATCAGCCGTTTTTGATCGAACATTAAATGCCTCCAAATGGTATTTAATTAACTTCCCGGGGTGAAGAAACCCTATTTGAGAACTCAGAGTGAGTAAATTGGCCATTTTCATGCACTTTTAACCATTCCATAAATCTTGTGTTTTTTGCCCCTGGAAGCATGAAAATCACTTTAAACATGCTAATTTTAGCTCTAACACTGATGATCCACCTACAAATGTGAACTGACGTTCAAAAATAAAACATTTGAAAACGGACCATTTTCCACATTTCTGAAGCATGACGTAATGGGGGGGTGTTATCTCTTTTGTCGAAAATCAGCCGTTTTTGCTCGAACATTAAAAGCCTCCAAATGGTATTTAATTAACTTCCCGAGCCCCTGGAAGCATGAAAATCACTTTAAACATGCTAATTTTAGCTCTAACACTGATGATCCACCTACAAATGTGAACTGACGTTCAAAAATAAAACATTTGAAAACTGACCATTTTCCACATTTCTGAAGCATGACGTAATGGGGGGGTGTTATCTCTTTTGTCGAAAATCAGCCGTTTTTGCTCGAACATTAAATGCCTCCAAATGGTATTTATTTCACTTCCCGAGCCCCTGGAAGCATGAAAATCACTTTAAACATGCTAATTTTAGCTCTAACACTGATGATCCACCTACAAATGTTAACTGACGTTCAAAAATAAAACATTTGAAAACGGACCATTTTCCACATTTCTGAAGCATGACGTAATGGGGGGGTGTTATCTCTTTTGTCGAAAATCAGCCGTTTTTGCTCGAACATTAAATGCCTCCAAATGGTATTTAATTAACTTCCCGGGGTGAAGAAACCCTTTTTGAGAACTCAGAGTGAGTAAATTGGCCATTTTCATGCACTTTTAACCATTCCATAAATCTTGTGTTTTGGGCCCCTGGAAGCATGAAAATCACTTTAAACATGCTAATTTTAGCTCTAACACTGATGATCCACCTACAAATGTGAACTGACGTTCAAAAATAAAACATTTGAAAACGGACCATTTTCCACATTTCTGAAGCATGACGTAATGGGGGGGGTGTTATCTCTTTTGTCGAAAATCAGCCGTTTTTGCTCGAACATTAAATGCCTCCAAATGGTATTTAATTAACTTCCCGAGCCCCTGGAAGCATGAAAATCACTTTAAACATGCTAATTTTAGCTCTAACACTGATGATCCACCTACAAATGTGAACTGACGTTCAAAAATAAAACATTTGAAAACGGACCATTTTCCACATTTCTGAAGCATGACGTAATGGTGGGGTGTTATCTCTTTTGTCGAAAATCAGCCGTTTTTGCTCGAACATTAAATGCCTCCAAATGGTATTTAATTAACTTCCCGAGCCCCTGGAAGCATGAAAATCACTTTAAACATGCTAATTTTAGCTCTAACACTGATGATCCACCTACAAATGTGAACTGACGTTCAAAAATAAAACATTTGAAAACGGACCATTTTCCACATTTCTGAAGCATGACGTAATGGGGGGGTGTTATCTCTTTTGTCGAAAATCAGCCGTTTTTGCTCGAACATTAAATGCCTCCAAATGGTATTTAATTAACTTCCCGAGCCCCTGGAAGCATGAAAATCACTTTAAACATGCTAATTTTAGCTCTAACACTGATGATCCACCTACAAATGTGAACTGACGTTCAAAAATAAAACATTTGAAAACGGACCATTTTCCACATTTCTGAAGCATGACGTAATGGGGGGGTGTTATCTCTTTTGTCGAAAATCAGCCGTTTTTGCTCGAACAATAAATGCCTCCAAATGGTATTTAATTAACTTCCCGAGCCCCTGGAAGCATGAAAATCACTTTAAACATGCTAATTTTAGCTCTAACACTGATGATCCACCTACAAATGTGAACTGACGTTCAAAAATAAAACATTTGAAAACGGACCATTTTCCACATTTCTGAAGCATGACGTAATGGGGGGGGGGGGGGTGTTATCTCTTTTGTCGAAAATCAGCCGTTTTTGCTCGAACATTAAATGCCTCCAAATGGTATTTAATTAACTTCCCGAGCCCCTGGAAGCATGAAAATCACTTTAAACATGCTAATTTTAGCTCTAACACTGATGATCCACCTACAAATGTGAACTGACGTTCAAAAATAAAACATTTGAAAACGGACCATTTTCCACATTTCTGAAGCATGACGTAATGGGGGGGTGTTATCTCTTTTGTCGAAAATCAGCCGTTTTTGCTCGAACATTAAATGCCTCCAAATGGTATTTAATTAACTTCCCGAGCCCCTGGAAGCATGAAAATCACTTTAAACATGCTAATTTTAGCTCTAACACTGATGATCCACCTACAAATGTGAACTGACGTTCAAAAATAAAACATTTGAAAACGGACCATTTTCCACATTTCTGAAGCATGACGTAATGGGGGGGTGTTATCTCTTTTGTCGAAAATCAGCCGTTTTTGCTCGAGCATTAAATGCCTCCAAATGGTATTTAATTAACTTCCCGAGCCCCTGGAAGCATGAAAATCAATTTAAACATGCTAATTTTAGCTCTAACACTGATGATCCACCTACAAATGTGAACTGACGTTCAAAAATAAAACATTTGAAAACGGACCATTTTCCACATTTCTGAAGCATGACGTAATGGGGGGGTGTTATCTCTTTTGTCGAAAATCAGCCGTTTTTGATCGAACATTAAATGCCTCCAAATGGTATTTAATTAACTTCCCGGGGTGAAGAAACCCTATTTGAGAACTCAGAG
The DNA here is from genome assembly GCF_964263255.1 of Lissotriton vulgaris. Taxonomy (NCBI): domain Eukaryota; kingdom Metazoa; phylum Chordata; class Amphibia; order Caudata; family Salamandridae; genus Lissotriton; species Lissotriton vulgaris. The sequence goes on from NW_028253316.1 coordinate 795,471, forward strand.
TGAGTAAATTGGCCATTTTCATGCACTTTTAACCATTCCATAAATCTTGTGTTTTTTGCCCCTGGAAGCATGAAAATCACTTTAAACATGCTAATTTTAGCTCTAACACTGATGATCCACCTACAAATGTGAACTGACGTTCAAAAATAAAACATTTGAAAACGGACCATTTTCCACATTTCTGAAGCATGACGTAATGGGGGGGTGTTATCTCTTTTGTCGAAAATCAGCCGTTTTTGCTCGAACATTAAAAGCCTCCAAATGGTATTTAATTAACTTCCCGAGCCCCTGGAAGCATGAAAATCACTTTAAACATGCTAATTTTAGCTCTAACACTGATGATCCACCTACAAATGTGAACTGACGTTCAAAAATAAAACATTTGAAAACGGACCATTTTCCACATTTCTGAAGCATGACGTAATGGGGGGGTGTTATCTCTTTTGTCGAAAATCAGCCGTTTTTGCTCGAACATTAAATGCCTCCAAATGGTATTTATTTCACTTCCCGAGCCCCTGGAAGCATGAAAATCACTTTAAACATGCTAATTTTAGCTCTAACACTGATGATCCACCTACAAATGTGAACTGACGTTCAAAAATAAAACATTTGAAAACGGACCATTTTCCACATTTCTGAAGCATGACGTAATGGGGGGGTGTTATCTCTTTTGTCGAAAATCAGCCGTTTTTGCTCGAACATTAAATGCCTCCAAATGGTATTTAATTAACTTCCCGGGGTGAAGAAACCCTTTTTGAGAACTCAGAGTGAGTAAATTGGCCATTTTCATGCACTTTTAACCATTCCATAAATCTTGTGTTTTGGGCCCCTGGAAGCATGAAAATCACTTTAAACATGCTAATTTTAGCTCTAACACTGATGATCCACCTACAAATGTGAACTGACGTTCAAAAATAAAACATTTGAAAACGGACCATTTTCCACATTTCTGAAGCATGACGTAATGGGGGGGGTGTTATCTCTTTTGTCGAAAATCAGCCGTTTTTGCTCGAACATTAAATGCCTCCAAATGGTATTTAATTAACTTCCCGGGGTGAAGAAACCCTTTTTGAGAACTCAGAGTGAGTAAATTGGCCATTTTCATGCACTTTTAACCATTCCATAAATCTTGTGTTTTGGGCCCCTGGAAGCATGAAAATCACTTCAAACATGCTAATTTTAGCTCTAACACTGATGATCCACCTACAAATGTGAACTGACGTTCAAAAATAAAACATTTGAAAACGGACCATTTTCCACATTTCTGAAGCATGACGTAATGGGGGGGTGTTATCTCTTTTGTCGAAAATCAGCCGTTTTTGCTCGAACATTAAATGCCTCCAAATGGTATTTAATTAACTTCCCGAGCCCCTGGAAGCATGAAAATCACTTTAAACATGCTAATTTTAGCTCTAACACTGATGATCCACCTACAAATGTGAACTGACGTTCAAAAATAAAACATTTGAAAACGGACCATTTTCCACATTTCTGAAGCATGACGTAATGGGGGGGGTGTTATTTCTTTTGTCGAAAATCAGCCGTTTTTGCTCGAACATTAAATGCCTCCAAATGGTATTTATTTCACTTCCCGAGCCACTGGAAGCATGAAAATCACTTTAAACATGCTAATTTTAGCTCTAACACTGATGATCCACCTACAAATGTGAACTGACGTTCAAAAATAAAACATTTGAAAACGGACCATTTTCCACATTTCTGAAGCATGACGTAATGGGGGGTGTTATCTCTTTTGTCGAAAATCAGCCGTTTTTGCTCGAACATTAAATGCCTCCAAATGGGATTTAATTAACTTCCCGAGCCCCTGGAAGCATGAAAATCACTTTAAACATGCTAATTTTAGCTCTAACACTGATGATCCACCTACAAATGTGAACTGACGTTCAAAAATAAAACATTTGAAAACGGACCATTTTCCACATTTCTGAAGCATGACGTAATGGGGGGGTGTTATCTCTTTTGTCGAAAATCAGCCGTTTTTGCTCGAACATTAAATGCCTCCAAATGGTATTTAATTAACTTCCCGAGCCCCTGGAAGCATGAAAATCACTTTAAACATGCTAATTTTAGCTCTAACACTGATGATCCACCTACAAATGTGAACTGACGTTCAAAAATAAAACATTTGAAAACGGACCATTTTCCACATTTCTGAAGCATGACGTAATGGGGGGGTGTTATCTCTTTTGTCGAAAATCAGCCGTTTTTGCTCGAACATTAAATGCCTCCAAATGGTATTTAATTAACTTCCCGAGCCCCTGGAAGCATGAAAATCACTTTAAACATGCTAATTTGAGCTCTAACACTGATGATCCACCTACAAATGTGAACTGACGTTCAAAAATAAAACATTTGAAAACGGACCATTTTCCACATTTCTGAAGCATGACGTAATGGGGGGGTGTTATCTCTTTTGTCGAAAATCAGCCGTTTTTGCTCGAACATTAAATGCCTCCAAATGGTATTTAATTAACTTCCCGAGCCCCTGGAAGCATGAAAATCACTTTAAACATGCTAATTTTAGCTCTAACACTGATGATCCACCTACAAATGTGAACTGACGTTCAAAAATAAAACATTTGAAAACGGACCATTTTCCACATTTCTGAAGCATGACGTAATGGGGGGGGTGTTATCTCTTTTGTCGAAAATCAGCCGTTTTTGCTCGAACATTAAATGCCTCCAAATGGTATTTAATTAACTTCCCGAGCCCCTGGAAGCATGAAAATCACTTTAAACATGCTAATTTTAGCTCTAACACTGATGATCCACCTACAAATGTGAACTGACGTTCAAAAATAAAACATTTGAAAACGGACCATTTTCCACATTTCTGAAGCATGACGTAATGGGGGGGTGTTATCTCTTTTGTCGAAAATCAGCCGTTTTTGCTCGAACATTAAATGCCTCCAAATGGTATTTAATTAACTTCCCGAGCCCCTGGAAGCATGAAAATCACTTTTTAATCATGCTAATTTTAGCTCTAACACTGATGATCCACCTACAAATGTGAACTGACGTTCAAAAATAAAACATTTGAAAACGGACCATTTTCCACATTTCTGAAGCATGACGTAATGGGGGGGTGTTATCTCTTTTGTCGAAAATCAGCCGTTTTTGCTCGAACATTAAATGCCTCCAAATGGTATTTAATTAACTTCCCGAGCCCCTGGAAGCATGAAAATCACTTTAAACATGCTAATTTTAGCTCTAACACTGATGATCCACCTACAAATGTGAACTGACGTTCAAAAATAAAACATTTGAAAACGGACCATTTTCCACATTTCTGAAGCATGACGTAATGGGGGGGTGTTATCTCTTTTGTCGAAAATCAGCCGTTTTTGCTCGAACAATAAATGCCTCCAAATGGTATTTAATTAACTTCCCGAGCCCCTGGAAGCATGAAAATCACTTTAAACATGCTAATTTTAGCTCTAACACTGATGATCCACCTACAAATGTGAACTGACGTTCAAAAATAAAACATTTGAAAACGGACCATTTTCCACATTTCTGAAGCATGACGTAATGGGGGGGGGGGGTGTTATCTCTTTTGTCGAAAATCAGCCGTTTTTGCTCGAACATTAAATGCCTCCAAATGGTATTTAATTAACTTCCCGAGCCCCTGGAAGCATGAAAATCACTTTAAACATGCTAATTTTAGCTCTAACACTGATGATCCACCTACAAATGTGAACTGACGTTCAAAAATAAAACATTTGAAAACGGACCATTTTCCACATTTCTGAAGCATGACGTAATGGGGGGGTGTTATCTCTTTTGTCGAAAATCAGCCGTTTTTGCTCGAACATTAAATGCCTCCAAATGGTATTTAATTAACTTCCCGAGCCCCTGGAAGCATGAAAATCACTTTAAACATGCTAATTTTAGCTCTAACACTGATGATCCACCTACAAATGTGAACTGACGTTCAAAAATAAAACATTTGAAAACGGACCATTTTCCACATTTCTGAAGCATGACGTAATGGGGGGGTGTTATCTCTTTTGTCGAAAATCAGCCGTTTTTGCTCGAGCATTAAATGCCTCCAAATGGTATTTAATTAACTTCCCGAGCCCCTGGAAGCATGAAAATCAATTTAAACATGCTAATTTTAGCTCTAACACTGATGATCCACCTACAAATGTGAACTGACGTTCAAAAATAAAACATTTGAAAACGGACCATTTTCCACATTTCTGAAGCATGACGTAATGGGGGGGTGTTATCTCTTTTGTCGAAAATCAGCCGTTTTTGATCGAACATTAAATGCCTCCAAATGGTATTTAATTAACTTCCCGGGGTGAAGAAACCCTATTTGAGAACTCAGAGTGAGTAAATTGGCCATTTTCATGCACTTTTAACCATTCCATAAATCTTGTGTTTTTTGCCCCTGGAAGCATGAAAATCACTTTAAACATGCTAATTTTAGCTCTAACACTGATGATCCACCTACAAATGTGAACTGACGTTCAAAAATAAAACATTTGAAAACGGACCATTTTCCACATTTCTGAAGCATGACGTAATGGGGGGGTGTTATCTCTTTTGTCGAAAATCAGCCGTTTTTGCTCGAACATTAAAAGCCTCCAAATGGTATTTAATTAACTTCCCGAGCCCCTGGAAGCATGAAAATCACTTTAAACATGCTAATTTTAGCTCTAACACTGATGATCCACCTACAAATGTGAACTGACGTTCAAAAATAAAACATTTGAAAACTGACCATTTTCCACATTTCTGAAGCATGACGTAATGGGGGGGTGTTATCTCTTTTGTCGAAAATCAGCCGTTTTTGCTCGAACATTAAATGCCTCCAAATGGTATTTATTTCACTTCCGAGCCCCTGGAAGCATGAAAATCACTTTAAACATGCTAATTTTAGCTCTAACACTGATGATCCACCTACAAATGTGAACTGACGTTCAAAAATAAAACATTTGAAAACGGACCATTTTCCACATTTCTGAAGCATGACGTAATGGGGGGGTGTTATCTCTTTTGTCGAAAATCAGCCGTTTTGCTCGAACATTAAATGCCTCCAAATGGTATTTAATTAACTTCCCGGGGTGAAGAAACCCTTTTTGAGAACTCAGAGTGAGTAAATTGGCCATTTTCATGCACTTTTAACCATTCCATAAATCTTGTGTTTTGGGCCCCTGGAAGCATGAAAATCACTTTAAACATGCTAATTTTAGCTCTAACACTGATGATCCACCTACAAATGTGAACTGACGTTCAAAAATAAAACATTTGAAAACGGACCATTTTCCACATTTCTGAAGCATGACGTAATGGGGGGGGTGTTATCTCTTTTGTCGAAAATCAGCCGTTTTTGCTCGAACATTAAATGCCTCCAAATGGTATTTAATTAACTTCCCGAGCCCCTGGAAGCATGAAAATCACTTTAAACATGCTAATTTTAGCTCTAACACTGATGATCCACCTACAAATGTGAACTGACGTTCAAAAATAAAACATTTGAAAACGGACCATTTTCCACATTTCTGAAGCATGACGTAATGGGGGGGTGTTATCTCTTTTGTCGAAAATCAGCCGTTTTTGCTCGAACATTAAATGCCTCCAAATGGTATTTAATTAACTTCCCGAGCCCCTGGAAGCATGAAAATCACTTTAAACATGCTAATTTTAGCTCTAACACTGATGATCCACCTACAAATGTGAACTGACGTTCAAAAATAAAACATTTGAAAACGGACCATTTTCCACATTTCTGAAGCATGACGTAATGGGGGGGTGTTATCTCTTTTGTCGAAAATCAGCCGTTTTTGCTCGAACATTAAATGCCTCCAAATGGTATTTAATTAACTTCCCGAGCCCCTGGAAGCATGAAAATCACTTTAAACATGCTAATTTTAGCTCTAACACTGATGATCCACCTACAAATGTGAACTGACGTTCAAAAATAAAACATTTGAAAACGGACCATTTTCCACATTTCTGAAGCATGACGTAATGGGGGGGGTGTTATCTCTTTTGTCGAAAATCAGCCGTTTTTGCTCGAACAATAAATGCCTCCAAATGGTATTTAATTAACTTCCCGAGCCCCTGGAAGCATGAAAATCACTTTAAACATGCTAATTTTAGCTCTAACACTGATGATCCACCTACAAATGTGAACTGACGTTCAAAAATAAAACATTTGAAAACGGACCATTTTCCACATTTCTGAAGCATGACGTAATGGGGGGGGGGTGTTATCTCTTTTGTCGAAAATCAGCCGTTTTTGCTCGAACATTAAATGCCTCCAAATGATATTTAATTAACTTCCCGAGCCCCTGGAAGCATGAAAATCACTTTAAACATGCTAATTTTAGCTCTAACACTGATGATCCACCTACAAATGTGAACTGACGTTCAAAAATAAAACATTTGAAAACGGACCATTTTCCACATTTCTGAAGCATGACGTAATGGGGGGGTGTTATCTCTTTTGTCGAAAATCAGCCGTTTTTGCTCGAACATTAAATGCCTCCAAATGGTATTTAATTAACTTCCCGAGCCCCTGGAAGCATGAAAATCACTTTAAACATGCTAATTTTAGCTCTAACACTGATGATCCACCTACAAATGTGAACTGACGTTCAAAAATAAAACATTTGAAAACGGACCATTTTCCACATTTCTGAAGCATGACGTAATGGGGGGGTGTTATCTCTTTTGTCGAAAATCAGCCGTTTTTGCTCGAGCATTAAATGCCTCCAAATGGTATTTAATTAACTTCCCGGGGTGAAGAAACCCTATTTGAGAACTCAGAGTGAGTAAATTGGCCATTTTCATGCACTTTTAACCATTCCATAAATCTTGTGTTTTTTGCCCCTGGAAGCATGAAAATCACTTTAAACATGCTAATTTTAGCTCTAACACTGATGATCCACCTACAAATGTGAACTGACGTTCAAAAATAAAACATTTGAAAACGGACCATTTTCCACATTTCTGAAGCATGACGTAATGGGGGGGTGTTATCTCTTTTGTCGAAAATCAGCCGTTTTTGCTCGAACATTAAATGCCTCCAAATGGTATTTAATTAACTTCCCGAGCCCCTGGAAGCATGAAAATCACTTTAAACATGCTAATTTTAGCTCTAACACTGATGATCCACCTACAAATGTGAACTGACGTTCAAAAATAAAACATTTGAAAACGGACCATTTTCCACATTTCTGAAGCATGACGTAATGGGGGGGGTGTTATCTCTTTTGTCGAAAATCAGCCGTTTTTGCTCGAACATTAAATGCCTCCAAATGGTATTTAATTAACTTCCCGAGCCCCTGGAAGCATGAAAATCACTTTAAACATGCTAATTTTAGCTCTAACACTGATGATCCACCTACAAATGTGAACTGACGTTCAAAAATAAAACATTTGAAAACGGACCATTTTCCACATTTCTGAAGCATGACGTAATGGGGGGGTGTTATCTCTTTTGTCGAAAATCAGCCGTTTTTGCTCGAACATTAAATGCCTCCAAATGGTATTTAATTAACTTCCCGAGCCCCTGGAAGCATGAAAATCACTTTAAACATGCTAATTTTAGCTCTAACACTGATGATCCACCTACAAATGTGAACTGACGTTCAAAAATAAAACATTTGAAAACGGACCATTTTCCACATTTCTGAAGCATGACGTAATGGGGGGGTGTTATCTCTTTTGTCGAAAATCAGCCGTTTTTGCTCGAACATTAAATGCCTCCAAATGGTATTTAATTAACTTCCCGAGCCCCTGGAAGCATGAAAATCACTTTAAACATGCTAATTTTAGCTCTAACACTGATGATCCACCTACAAATGTGAACTGACGTTCAAAAATAAAACATTTGAAAACGGACCATTTTCCACATTTCTGAAGCATGACGTAATGGGGGGGTGTTATCTCTTTTGTCGAAAATCAGCCGTTTTTGCTCGAACAATAAATGCCTCCAAATGGTATTTAATTAACTTCCCGAGCCCCTGGAAGCATGAAAATCACTTTAAACATGCTAATTTTAGCTCTAACACTGATGATCCACCTACAAATGTGAACTGACGTTCAAAAATAAAACATTTGAAAACGGACCATTTTCCACATTTCTGAAGCATGACGTAATGGGGGGGGGGGTGTTATCTCTTTTGTCGAAAATCAGCCGTTTTTGCTCGAACATTAAATGCCTCCAAATGGTATTTAATTAACTTCCCGAGCCCCTGGAAGCATGAAAATCACTTTAAACATGCTAATTTTAGCTCTAACACTGATGATCCACCTACAAATGTGAACTGACGTTCAAAAATAAAACATTTGAAAACGGACCATTTTCCACATTTCTGAAGCATGACGTAATGGGGGGGTGTTATCTCTTTTGTCGAAAATCAGCCGTTTTTGCTCGAACATTAAATGCCTCCAAATGGTATTTCATTAACTTCCCGAGCCCCTGGAAGCATGAAAATCACTTTAAACATGCTAATTTTAGCTCTAACACTGATGATCCACCTACAAATGTGAACTGACGTTCAAAAATAAAACATTTGAAAACGGACCATTTTCCACATTTCTGAAGCATGACGTAATGGGGGGGTGTTATCTCTTTTGTCGAAAATCAGCCGTTTTTGCTCGAGCATTAAATGCCTCCAAATGGTATTTAATTAACTTCCCGAGCCCCTGGAAGCATGAAAATCAATTTAAACATGCTAATTTTAGCTCTAACACTGATGATCCACCTACAAATGTGAACTGACGTTCAAAAATAAAACATTTGAAAACGGACCATTTTCCACATTTCTGAAGCATGACGTAATGGGGGGGTGTTATCTCTTTTGTCGAAAATCAGCCGTTTTTGATCGAACATTAAATGCCTCCAAATGGTATTTAATTAACTTCCCGGGGTGAAGAAACCCTATTTGAGAACTCAGAGTGAGTAAATTGGCCATTTTCATGCACTTTTAACCATTCCATAAATCTTGTGTTTTTTGCCCCTGGAAGCATGAAAATCACTTTAAACATGCTAATTTTAGCTCTAACACTGATGATCCACCTACAAATGTGAACTGACGTTCAAAAATAAAACATTTGAAAACGGACCATTTTCCACATTTCTGAAGCATGACGTAATGGGGGGGTGTTATCTCTTTTGTCGAAAATCAGCCGTTTTTGCTCGAACATTAAAAGCCTCCAAATGGTATTTAATTAACTTCCCGAGCCCCTGGAAGCATGAAAATCACTTTAAACATGCTAATTTTAGCTCTAACACTGATGATCCACCTACAAATGTGAACTGACGTTCAAAAATAAAACATTTGAAAACGGACCATTTTCCACATTTCTGAAGCATGACGTAATGGGGGGGTGTTATCTCTTTTGTCGAAAATCAGCCGTTTTTGCTCGAACATTAAATGCCTCCAAATGGTATTTATTTCACTTCCCGAGCCCCTGGAAGCATGAAAATCACTTTAAACATGCTAATTTTAGCTCTAACACTGATGATCCACCTACAAATGTGAACTGACGTTCAAAAATAAAACATTTGAAAACGGACCATTTTCCACATTTCTGAAGCATGACGTAATGGGGGGGTGTTATCTCTTTTGTCGAAAATCAGCCGTTTTTGCTCGAACATTAAATGCCTCCAAATGGTATTTAATTAACTTCCCGGGGTGAAGAAACCCTTTTTGAGAACTCAGAGTGAGTAAATTGGCCATTTTCATGCACTTTTAACCATTCCATAAATCTTGTGTTTTGGGCCCCTGGAAGCATGAAAATCACTTTAAACATGCTAATTTTAGCTCTAACACTGATGATCCACCTACAAATGTGAACTGACGTTCAAAAATAAAACATTTGAAAACGGACCATTTTCCACATTTCTGAAGCATGACGTAATGGGGGGGGTGTTATCTCTTTTGTCGAAAATCAGCCGTTTTTGCTCGAACATTAAATGCCTCCAAATGGTATTTAATTAACTTCCCGGGGTGAAGAAACCCTTTTTGAGAACTCAGAGTGAGTAAATTGGCCATTTTCATGCACTTTTAACCATTCCATAAATCTTGTGTTTTGGGCCCCTGGAAGCATGAAAATCACTTCAAACATGCTAATTTTAGCTCTAACACTGATGATCCACCTACAAATGTGAACTGACGTTCAAAAATAAAACATTTGAAAACGGACCATTTTCCACATTTCTGAAGCATGACGTAATGGGGGGGTGTTATCTCTTTTGTCGAAAATCAGCCGTTTTTGCTCGAACATTAAATGCCTCCAAATGGTATTTAATTAACTTCCCGAGCCCCTGGAAGCATGAAAATCACTTTAAACATGCTAATTTTAGCTCTAACACTGATGATCCATCTACAAATGTGAACTGACGTTCAAAAATAAAACATTTGAAAACGGACCATTTTCCACATTTCTGAAGCATGACGTAATGGGGGGTGTTATCTCTTTTGTCGAAAATCAGCCGTTTTTGCTCGAACATTAAATGCCTCCAAATGGTATTTAATTAACTTCCCGAGCCCCTGGAAGCATGAAAATCACTTTAAACATGCTAATTTTAGCTCTAACACTGATGATCCACCTACAAATGTGAACTGACGTTCAAAAATAAAACATTTGAAAACGGACCATTTTCCACATTTCTGAAGCATGACGTAATGGGGGGGTGTTATCTCTTTTGTCGAAAATCAGCAGTTTTTGCTCGAACATTAAATGCCTCCAAATGGTATTTAATTAACTTCCCGAGCCCCTGGAAGCATGAAAATCACTTTAAACATGCTAATTTTAGCTCTAACACTGAAGATCCACCGACAAATGTGAACTGACGTTCAAAAATAAAACATTTGAAAACGGACCATTTTCCACATTTCTGAAGCATGACGTAATGGGGGGGTGTTATCTCTTTTGTCGAAAATCAGCCGTTTTTGCTCGAACATTAAATGCCTCCAAATGGTATTTAATTAACTTCCCGAGCCCCTGGAAGCATGAAAATCACTTTAAACATGCTAATTTTAGCTCTAACACTGATGATCCACCTACAAATGTGAACTGACGTTCAAAAATAAAACATTTGAAAACGGACCATTTTCCACATTTCTGAAGCATGACGTAATGGGGGGGTGTTATCTCTTTTGTCGAAAATCAGCCGTTTTTGCTCGAACATTAAATGCCTCCAAATGGTATTTAATTAACTTCCCGAGCCCCTGGAAGCATGAAAATCACTTTAAACATGCTAATTTTAGCTCTAACACTGATGATCCACCTACAAATGTGAACTGACGTTCAAAAATAAAACATTTGAAAACGGACCATTTTCCACATTTCTGAAGCATGACGTAATGGGGGGGGTGTTATCTCTTTTGTCGAAAATCAGCCGTTTTTGCTCGAACAATAAATGCCTCCAAATGGTATTTAATTAACTTCCCGAGCCCCTGGAAGCATGAAAATCACTTTAAACATGCTAATTTTAGCTCTAACACTGATGATCCACCTACAAATGTGAACTGACGTTCAAAAATAAAACATTTGAAAACGGACCATTTTCCACATTTCTGAAGCATGACGTAATGGGGGGGTGTTATCTCTTTTGTCGAAAATCAGCCGTTTTTGCTCGAACATTAAATGCCTCCAAATGGTATTTAATTAACTTCCCGGGGTGAAGAAACCCGTTTTGAGAACTCAGAGTGAGTAAATTGGCCATTTTCATGCACTTTTAACCATTCCATAAATCTTGTGTTTTGGGCCCCTGGAAGCATGAAAATCACTTTAAACATGCTAATTTTAGCTCTAACACTGATGATCCACCTACAAATGTGAACTGACGTTCAAAAATAAAACATTTGAAAACGGACCATTTTCCACATTTCTGAAGCATGACGTAATGGGGGGTGTTATCTCTTTTGTCGAAAATCAGCCGTTTTTGCTCGAACATTAAATGCCTCCAAATGGTATTTATTTCACTTCCCGAGCCCCTGGAAGCATGAAAATCAATTTAAACATGCTAATTTTAGCTCTAACACTGATGATCCACCTACAAATGTGAACTGACGTTCAAAAATAAAACATTTGAAAACGGACCATTTTCCACATTTCTGAAGCATGACGTAATGGGGGGGTGTTATCTCTTTTGTCGAAAATCAGCCGTTTTTGCTCGAACATTAAATGCCTCCAAATGGTATTTAATTAACTTCCCGAGCCCCTGGAAGCATGAAAATCACTTTAAACATGCTAATTTTAGCTCTAACACTGATGATCCACCTACAAATGTGAACTGACGTTCAAAAATAAAACATTTGAAAACGGACCATTTTCCACATTTCTGAAGCATGACGTAATGGGGGGGGTGTTATCTCTTTTGTCGAAAATCAGCCGTTTTTGCTCGAACATTAAATGCCTCCAAATGGTATTTAATTAACTTCCCGAGCCCCTGGAAGCATGAAAATCACTTTAAACATGCTAATTTTAGCTCTAACACTGATGATCCACCTACAAATGTGAACTGACGTTCAAAAATAAAACATTTGAAAACGGACCATTTTCCACATTTCTGAAGCATGACGTAATGGGGGGGTGTTATCTCTTTTGTCGAAAATCAGCCGTTTTTGCTCGAACATTAAATGCCTCCAAATGGTATTTAATTAACTTCCCGAACCCCTGGAAGCATGAAAATCACTTTTTAATCATGCTAATTTTAGCTCTAACACTGATGATCCACCTACAAATGTGAACTGACGTTCAAAAATAAAACATTTGAAAACGGACCATTTTCCACATTTCTGAAGCATGACGTAATGGGGGGGTGTTATCTCTTTTGTCGAAAATCAGCCGTTTTTGCTCGAACATTAAATGCCTCCAAATGGTATTTAATTAACTTCCCGAGCCCCTGGAAGCATGAAAATCACTTTAAACATGCTAATTTTAGCTCTAACACTGATGATCCACCTACAAATGTGAACTGACGTTCAAAAATAAAACATTTGAAAACGGACCATTTTCCACATTTCTGAAGCATGACGTAATGGGGGGGTGTTATCTCTTTTGTCGAAAATCAGCCGTTTTTGCTCGAACAATAAATGCCTCCAAATGGTATTTAATTAACTTCCCGAGCCCCTGGAAGCATGAAAATCACTTTAAACATGCTAATTTTAGCTCTAACACTGATGATCCACCTACAAATGTGAACTGACGTTCAAAAATAAAACATTTGAAAACGGACCATTTTCCACATTTCTGAAGCATGACGTAATGGGGGGGGGGGGGTGTTATCTCTTTTGTCGAAAATCAGCCGTTTTTGCTCGAACATTAAATGCCTCCAAATGGTATTTAATTAACTTCCCGAGCCCCTGGAAGCATGAAAATCACTTTAAACATGCTAATTTTAGCTCTAACACTGATGATCCACCTACAAATGTGAACTGACGTTCAAAAATAAAACATTTGAAAACGGACCATTTTCCACATTTCTGAAGCATGACGTAATGGGGGGGTGTTATCTCTTTTGTCGAAAATCAGCCGTTTTTGCTCGAACATTAAATGCCTCCAAATGGTATTTAATTAACTTCCCGAGCCCCTGGAAGCATGAAAATCACTTTAAACATGCTAATTTTAGCTCTAACACTGATGATCCACCTACAAATGTGAACTGACGTTCAAAAATAAAACATTTGAAAACGGACCATTTTCCACATTTCTGAAGCATGACGTAATGGGGGGGTGTTATCTCTTTTGTCGAAAATCAGCCGTTTTTGCTCGAACATTAAATGCCTCCAAATGGTATTTAATTAACTTCCCGAGCCCCTGGAAGCATGAAAATCACTTTAAACATGCTAATTTTAGCTCTAACACTGATGATCCACCTACAAATGTGAACTGACGTTCAAAAATAAAACATTTGAAAACGGACCATTTTCCACATTTCTGAAGCATGACGTAATGGGGGGGTGTTATCTCTTTTGTCGAAAATCAGCCGTTTTTGCTCGAGCATTAAATGCCTCCAAATGGTATTTAATTAACTTCCCGAGCCCCTGGAAGCATGAAAATCAATTTAAACATGCTAATTTTAGCTCTAACACTGATGATCCACCTACAAATGTGAACTGACGTTCAAAAATAAAACATTTGAAAACGGACCATTTTCCACATTTCTGAAGCATGACGTAATGGGGGGGTGTTATCTCTTTTGTCGAAAATCAGCCGTTTTTGATCGAACATTAAATGCCTCCAAATGGTATTTAATTAACTTCCCGGGGTGAAGAAACCCTATTTGAGAACTCAGAGTGAGTAAATTGGCCATTTTCATGCACTTTTAACCATTCCATAAATCTTGTGTTTTTTGCCCCTGGAAGCATGAAAATCACTTTAAACATGCTAATTTTAGCTCTAACACTGATGATCCACCTACAAATGTGAACTGACGTTCAAAAATAAAACATTTGAAAACGGACCATTTTCCACATTTCTGAAGCATGACGTAATGGGGGGGTGTTATCTCTTTTGTCGAAAATCAGCCGTTTTTGCTCGAACATTAAAAGCCTCCAAATGGTATTTAATTAACTTCCCGAGCCCCTGGAAGCATGAAAATCACTTTAAACATGCTAATTTTAGCTCTAACACTGATGATCCACCTACAAATGTGAACTGACGTTCAAAAATAAAACATTTGAAAACGGACCATTTTCCACATTTCTGAAGCATGACGTAATGGGGGGGTGTTATCTCTTTTGTCGAAAATCAGCCGTTTTTGCTCGAACATTAAATGCCTCCAAATGGTATTTATTTCACTTCCCGAGCCCCTGGAAGCATGAAAATCACTTTAAACATGCTAATTTTAGCTCTAACACTGATGATCCACCTACAAATGTGAACTGACGTTCAAAAATAAAACATTTGAAAACGGACCATTTTCCACATTTCTGAAGCATGACGTAATGGGGGGGTGTTATCTCTTTTGTCGAAAATCAGCCGTTTTTGCTCGAACATTAAATGCCTCCAAATGGTATTTAATTAACTTCCCGGGGTGAAGAAACCCTTTTTGAGAACTCAGAGTGAGTAAATTGGCCATTTTCATGCACTTTTAACCATTCCATAAATCTTGTGTTTTGGGCCCCTGGAAGCATGAAAATCACTTTAAACATGCTAATTTTAGCTCTAACACTGATGATCCACCTACAAATGTGAACTGACGTTCAAAAATAAAACATTTGAAAACGGACCATTTTCCACATTTCTGAAGCATGACGTAATGGGGGGGGTGTTATCTCTTTTGTCGAAAATCAGCCGTTTTTGCTCGAACATTAAATGCCTCCAAATGGTATTTAATTAACTTCCCGGGGTGAAGAAACCCTTTTTGAGAACTCAGAGTGAGTAAATTGGCCATTTTCATGCACTTTTAACCATTCCATAAATCTTGTGTTTTGGGCCCCTGGAAGCATGAAAATCACTTCAAACATGCTAATTTTAGCTCTAACACTGATGATCCACCTACAAATGTGAACTGACGTTCAAAAATAAAACATTTGAAAACGGACCATTTTCCACATTTCTGAAGCATGACGTAATGGGGGGGTGTTATCTCTTTTGTCGAAAATCAGCCGTTTTTGCTCGAACATTAAATGCCTCCAAATGGTATTTAATTAACTTCCCGAGCCCCTGGAAGCATGAAAATCACTTTAAACATGCTAATTTTAGCTCTAACACTGATGATCCATCTACAAATGTGAACTGACGTTCAAAAATAAAACATTTGAAAACGGACCATTTTCCACATTTCTGAAGCATGACGTAATGGGGGGGTGTTATCTCTTTTGTCGAAAATCAGCCGTTTTTGCTCGAACATTAAATGCCTCCAAATGGTATTTAATTAACTTCCCGAGCCCCTGGAAGCATGAAAATCACTTTAAACATGCTAATTTTAGCTCTAACACTGATGATCCACCTACAAATGTGAACTGACGTTCAAAAATAAAACATTTGAAAACGGACCATTTTCCACATTTCTGAAGCATGACGTAATGGGGGGGTGTTATCTCTTTTGTCGAAAATCAGCAGTTTTTGCTCGAACATTAAATGCCTCCAAATGGTATTTAATTAACTTCCCGAGCCCCTGGAAGCATGAAAATCACTTTAAACATGCTAATTTTAGCTCTAACACTGATGATCCACCTACAAATGTGAACTGACGTTCAAAAATAAAACATTTGAAAACGGACCATTTTCCACATTTCTGAAGCATGACGTAATGGGGGGGTGTTATCTCTTTTGTCGAAAATCAGCCGTTTTTGCTCGAACATTAAATGCCTCCAAATGGTATTTAATTAACTTCCCGAGCCCCTGGAAGCATGAAAATCACTTTAAACATGCTAATTTTAGCTCTAACACTGATGATCCACCTACAAATGTGAACTGACGTTCAAAAATAAAACATTTGAAAACGGACCATTTTCCACATTTCTGAAGCATGACGTAATGGGGGGGTGTTATCTCTTTTGTCGAAAATCAGCCGTTTTTGCTCGAACATTAAATGCCTCCAAATGGTATTTAATTAACTTCCCGAGCCCCTGGAAGCATGAAAATCACTTTAAACATGCTAATTTTAGCTCTAACACTGATGATCCACCTACAAATGTGAACTGACGTTCAAAAATAAAACATTTGAAAACGGACCATTTTCCACATTTCTGAAGCATGACGTAATGGGGGGGGTGTTATCTCTTTTGTCGAAAATCAGCCGTTTTTGCTCGAACAATAAATGCCTCCAAATGGTATTTAATTAACTTCCCGAGCCCCTGGAAGCATGAAAATCACTTTAAACATGCTAATTTTAGCTCTAACACTGATGATCCACCTACAAATGTGAACTGACGTTCAAAAATAAAACATTTGAAAACGGACCATTTTCCACATTTCTGAAGCATGACGTAATGGGGGGGTGTTATCTCTTTTGTCGAAAATCAGCCGTTTTTGCTCGAACATTAAATGCCTCCAAATGGTATTTAATTAACTTCCCGGGGTGAAGAAACCCGTTTTGAGAACTCAGAGTGAGTAAATTGGCCATTTTCATGCACTTTTAACCATTCCATAAATCTTGTGTTTTGGGCCCCTGGAAGCATGAAAATCACTTTAAACATGCTAATTTTAGCTCTAACACTGATGATCCACCTACAAATGTGAACTGACGTTCAAAAATAAAACATTTGAAAACGGACCATTTTCCACATTTCTGAAGCATGACGTAATGGGGGGGTGTTATCTCTTTTGTCGAAAATCAGCCGTTTTTGCTCGAACATTAAATGCCTCCAAATGGTATTTATTTCACTTCCCGAGCCCCTGGAAGCATGAAAATCACTTTAAACATGCTAATTTTAGCTCTAACACTGATGATCCACCTACAAATGTGAACTGACGTTCAAAAATAAAACATTTGAAAACGGACCATTTTCCACATTTCTGAAGCATGACGTAATGGGGGGGTGTTATCTCTTTTGTCGAAAATCAGCCGTTTTTGCTCGAACATTAAATGCCTCCAAATGGTATTTAATTAACTTCCCGAGCCCCTGGAAGCATGAAAATCACTTTAAACATGCTAATTTTAGCTCTAACACTGATGATCCACCTACAAATGTGAACTGACGTTCAAAAATAAAACATTTGAAAACGGACCATTTTCCACATTTCTGAAGCATGACGTAATGGGGGGGTGTTATCTCTTTTGTCGAAAATCAGCCGTTTTTGCTCGAACATTAAATGCCTCCAAATGGTATTTAATTAACTTCCCGAGCCCCTGGAAGCATGAAAATCACTTTAAACATGCTAATTTTAGCTCTAACACTGATGATCCACCTACAAATGTGAACTGACGTTCAAAAATAAAACATTTGAAAACGGACCATTTTCCACATTTCTGAAGCATGACGTAATGGGGGGGGTGTTATCTCTTTTGTCGAAAATCAGCCGTTTTTGCTCGAACATTAAATGCCTCCAAATGGTATTTAATTAACTTCCCGAGCCCCTGGAAGCATGAAAATCACTTTAAACATGCTAATTTTAGCTCTAACACTGATGATCCACCTACAAATGTGAACTGACGTTCAAAAATAAAACATTTGAAAACGGACCATTTTCCACATTTCTGAAGCATGACGTAATGGGGGGGTGTTATCTCTTTTGTCGAAAATCAGCCGTTTTTGCTCGAACATTAAATGCCTCCAAATGGTATTTAATTAACTTCCCGAGCCCCTGGAAGCATGAAAATCACTTTTTAATCATGCTAATTTTAGCTCTAACACTGATGATCCACCTACAAATGTGAACTGACGTTCAAAAATAAAACATTTGAAAACGGACCATTTTCCACATTTCTGAAGCATGACGTAATGGGGGGGTGTTATCTCTTTTGTCGAAAATCAGCCGTTTTTGCTCGAACATTAAATGCCTCCAAATGGTATTTAATTAACTTCCCGAGCCCCTGGAAGCATGAAAATCACTTTAAACATGCTAATTTTAGCTCTAACACTGATGATCCACCTACAAATGTGAACTGACGTTCAAAAATAAAACATTTGAAAACGGACCATTTTCCACATTTCTGAAGCATGACGTAATGGGGGGGTGTTATCTCTTTTGTCGAAAATCAGCCGTTTTTGCTCGAACAATAAATGCCTCCAAATGGTATTTAATTAACTTCCCGAGCCCCTGGAAGCATGAAAATCACTTTAAACATGCTAATTTTAGCTCTAACACTGATGATCCACCTACAAATGTGAACTGACGTTCAAAAATAAAACATTTGAAAACGGACCATTTTCCACATTTCTGAAGCATGACGTAATGGGGGGGGGGGGGTGTTATCTCTTTTGTCGAAAATCAGCCGTTTTTGCTCGAACATTAAATGCCTCCAAATGGTATTTAATTAACTTCCCGAGCCCCTGGAAGCATGAAAATCACTTTAAACATGCTAATTTTAGCTCTAACACTGATGATCCACCTACAAATGTGAACTGACGTTCAAAAATAAAACATTTGAAAACGGACCATTTTCCACATTTCTGAAGCATGACGTAATGGGGGGGTGTTATCTCTTTTGTCGAAAATCAGCCGTTTTTGCTCGAACATTAAATGCCTCCAAATGGTATTTAATTAACTTCCCGAGCCCCTGGAAGCATGAAAATCACTTTAAACATGCTAATTTTAGCTCTAACACTGATGATCCACCTACAAATGTGAACTGACGTTCAAAAATAAAACATTTGAAAACGGACCATTTTCCACATTTCTGAAGCATGACGTAATGGGGGGGTGTTATCTCTTTTGTCGAAAATCAGCCGTTTTTGCTCGAGCATTAAATGCCTCCAAATGGTATTTAATTAACTTCCCGAGCCCCTGGAAGCATGAAAATCAATTTAAACATGCTAATTTTAGCTCTAACACTGATGATCCACCTACAAATGTGAACTGACGTTCAAAAATAAAACATTTGAAAACGGACCATTTTCCACATTTCTGAAGCATGACGTAATGGGGGGGTGTTATCTCTTTTGTCGAAAATCAGCCGTTTTTGATCGAACATTAAATGCCTCCAAATGGTATTTAATTAACTTCCCGGGGTGAAGAAACCCTATTTGAGAACTCAGAGTGAGTAAATTGGCCATTTTCATGCACTTTTAACCATTCCATAAATCTTGTGTTTTTTGCCCCTGGAAGCATGAAAATCACTTTAAACATGCTAATTTTAGCTCTAACACTGATGATCCACCTACAAATGTGAACTGACGTTCAAAAATAAAACATTTGAAAACGGACCATTTTCCACATTTCTGAAGCATGACGTAATGGGGGGGTGTTATCTCTTTTGTCGAAAATCAGCCGTTTTTGCTCGAACATTAAAAGCCTCCAAATGGTATTTAATTAACTTCCCGAGCCCCTGGAAGCATGAAAATCACTTTAAACATGCTAATTTTAGCTCTAACACTGATGATCCACCTACAAATGTGAACTGACGTTCAAAAATAAAACATTTGAAAACGGACCATTTTCCACATTTCTGAAGCATGACGTAATGGGGGGGTGTTATCTCTTTTGTCGAAAATCAGCCGTTTTTGCTCGAACATTAAATGCCTCCAAATGGTATTTATTTCACTTCCCGAGCCCCTGGAAGCATGAAAATCACTTTAAACATGCTAATTTTAGCTCTAACACTGATGATCCACCTACAAATGTGAACTGACGTTCAAAAATAAAACATTTGAAAACGGACCATTTTCCACATTTCTGAAGCATGACGTAATGGGGGGGTGTTATCTCTTTTGTCGAAAATCAGCCGTTTTTGCTCGAACATTAAATGCCTCCAAATGGTATTTAATTAACTTCCCGGGGTGAAGAAACCCATTTTGAGAACTCAGAGTGAGTAAATTGGCCATTTTCATGCACTTTTAACCATTCCATAAATCTTGTGTTTTGGGCCCCTGGAAGCATGAAAATCACTTTAAACATGCTAATTTTAGCTCTAACACTGATGATCCACCTACAAATGTGAACTGACGTTCAAAAATAAAACATTTGAAAACGGACCATTTTCCACATTTCTGAAGCATGACGTAATGGGGGGGGTGTTATCTCTTTTGTCGAAAATCAGCCGTTTTTGCTCGAACATTAAATGCCTCCAAATGGTATTTAATTAACTTCCCGGGGTGAAGAAACCCTTTTTGAGAACTCAGAGTGAGTAAATTGGCCATTTTCATGCACTTTTAACCATTCCATAAATCTTGTGTTTTGGGCCCCTGGAAGCATGAAAATCACTTCAAACATGCTAATTTTAGCTCTAACACTGATGATCCACCTACAAATGTGAACTGACGTTAAAAAATAAAACATTTGAAAACGGACCATTTTCCACATTTCTGAAGCATGACGTAATGGGGGGGTGTTATCTCTTTTGTCGAAAATCAGCCGTTTTTGCTCGAACATTAAATGCCTCCAAATGGTATTTAATTAACTTCCCGAGCCCCTGGAAGCATGAAAATCACTTTAAACATGCTAATTTTAGCTCTAACACTGATGATCCATCTACAAATGTGAACTGACGTTCAAAAATAAAACATTTGAAAACGGACCATTTTCCACATTTCTGAAGCATGACGTAATGGGGGGGTGTTATCTCTTTTGTCGAAAATCAGCCGTTTTTGCTCGAACATTAAATGCCTCCAAATGGTATTTAATTAACTTCCCGAGCCCCTGGAAGCATGAAAATCACTTTAAACATGCTAATTTTAGCTCTAACACTGATGATCCACCTACAAATGTGAACTGACGTTCAAAAATAAAACATTTGAAAACGGACCATTTTCCACATTTCTGAAGCATGATGTAATGGGGGGGTGTTATCTCTTTTGTCGAAAATCAGCAGTTTTTGCTCGAACATTAAATGCCTCCAAATGGTATTTAATTAACTTCCCGAGCCCCTGGAAGCATGAAAATCACTTTAAACATGCTAATTTTAGCTCTAACACTGATGATCCACCTACAACTGTGAACTGACGTTCAAAAATAAAACATTTGAAAACGGACCATTTTCCACATTTCTGAAGCATGACGTAATGGGGGGGTGTTATCTCTTTTGTCGAAAATCAGCCGTTTTTGCTCGAACATTAAATGCCTCCAAATGGTATTTAATTAACTTCCCGAGCCCCTGGAAGCATGAAAATCACTTTAAACATGCTAATTTTAGCTCTAACACTGATGATCCACCTACAAATGTGAACTGACGTTCAAAAATAAAACATTTGAAAACGGACCATTTTCCACATTTCTGAAGCATGACGTAATGGGGGGGTGTTATCTCTTTTGTCGAAAATCAGCCGTTTTGGCTCGAACATTAAAAGCCTCCAAATGGTATTTAATTAACTTCCCGAGCCCCTGGAAGCATGAAAATCACTTTAAACATGCTAATTTTAGCTCTAACACTGATGATCCACCTACAAATGTGAACTGACGTTCAAAAATAAAACATTTGAAAACGGACCATTTTCCACATTTCTGAAGCATGACGTAATGGGGGGGTGTTATCTCTTTTGTCGAAAATCAGCCGTTTTTGCTCGAACATTAAATGCCTCCAAATGGTATTTATTTCACTTCCCGAGCCCCTGGAAGCATGAAAATCACTTTAAACATGCTAATTTTAGCTCTAACACTGATGATCCACCTACAAATGTGAACTGACGTTCAAAAATAAAACATTTGAAAACGGACCATTTTCCACATTTCTGAAGCATGACGTAATGGGGGGGTGTTATCTCTTTTGTCGAAAATCAGCCGTTTTTGCTCGAACATTAAATGCCTCCAAATGGTATTTAATTAACTTCCCGGGGTGAAGAAACCCATTTTGAGAACTCAGAGTGAGTAAATTGGCCATTTTCATGCACTTTTAACCATTCCATAAATCTTGTGTTTTGGGCCCCTGGAAGCATGAAAATCACTTTAAACATGCTAATTTTAGCTCTAACACTGATGATCCACCTACAAATGTGAACTGACGTTCAAAAATAAAACATTTGAAAACGGACCATTTTCCACATTTCTGAAGCATGACGTAATGGGGGGGGTGTTATCTCTTTTGTCGAAAATCAGCCGTTTTTGCTCGAACATTAAATGCCTCCAAATGGTATTTAATTAACTTCCCGGGGTGAAGAAACCCTTTTTGAGAACTCAGAGTGAGTAAATTGGCCATTTTCATGCACTTTTAACCATTCCATAAATCTTGTGTTTTGGGCCCCTGGAAGCATGAAAATCACTTCAAACATGCTAATTTTAGCTCTAACACTGATGATCCACCTACAAATGTGAACTGACGTTAAAAAATAAAACATTTGAAAACGGACCATTTTCCACATTTCTGAAGCATGACGTAATGGGGGGGTGTTATCTCTTTTGTCGAAAATCAGCCGTTTTTGCTCGAACATTAAATGCCTCCAAATGGTATTTAATTAACTTCCCGAGCCCCTGGAAGCATGAAAATCACTTTAAACATGCTAATTTTAGCTCTAACACTGATGATCCATCTACAAATGTGAACTGACGTTCAAAAATAAAACATTTGAAAACGGACCATTTTCCACATTTCTGAAGCATGACGTAATGGGGGGGTGTTATCTCTTTTGTCGAAAATCAGCCGTTTTTGCTCGAACATTAAATGCCTCCAAATGGTATTTAATTAACTTCCCGAGCCCCTGGAAGCATGAAAATCACTTTAAACATGCTAATTTTAGCTCTAACACTGATGATCCACCTACAAATGTGAACTGACGTTCAAAAATAAAACATTTGAAAACGGACCATTTTCCACATTTCTGAAGCATGACGTAATGGGGGGGTGTTATCTCTTTTGTCGAAAATCAGCAGTTTTTGCTCGAACATTAAATGCCTCCAAATGGTATTTAATTAACTTCCCGAGCCCCTGGAAGCATGAAAATCACTTTAAACATGCTAATTTTAGCTCTAACACTGATGATCCACCTACAACTGTGAACTGACGTTCAAAAATAAAACATTTGAAAACGGACCATTTTCCACATTTCTGAAGCATGACGTAATGGGGGGGTGTTATCTCTTTTGTCGAAAATCAGCCGTTTTTGCTCGAACATTAAATGCCTCCAAATGGTATTTAATTAACTTCCCGAGCCCCTGGAAGCATGAAAATCACTTTAAACATGCTAATTTTAGCTCTAACACTGATGATCCACCTACAAATGTGAACTGACGTTCAAAAATAAAACATTTGAAAACGGACCATTTTCCACATTTCTGAAGCATGACGTAATGGGGGGGTGTTATCTCTTTTGTCGAAAATCAGCCGTTTTTGCTCGAACATTAAATGCCTCCAAATGGTATTTAATTAACTTCCCGAGCCCCTGGAAGCATGAAAATCACTTTAAACATGCTAATTTTAGCTCTAACACTGATGATCCACCTACAAATGTGAACTGACGTTCAAAAATAAAACATTTGAAAACGGACCATTTTCCACATTTCTGAAGCATGACGTAATGGGGGGGGGTGTTATCTCTTTTGTCGAAAATCAGCCGTTTTTGCTCGAACAATAAATGCCTCCAAATGGTATTTAATTAACTTCCCGAGCCCCTGGAAGCATGAAAATCACTTTAAACATGCTAATTTTAGCTCTAACACTGATGATCCACCTACAAATGTGAACTGACGTTCAAAAATAAAACATTTGAAAACGGACCATTTTCCACATTTCTGAAGCATGACGTAATGGGGGGGGGGTGTTATCTCTTTTGTCGAAAATCAGCCGTTTTTGCTCGAACATTAAATGCCTCCAAATGGTATTTAATTAACTTCCCGAGCCCCTGGAAGCATGAAAATCACTTTAAACATGCTAATTTTAGCTCTAACACTGATGATCCACCTACAAATGTGAACTGACGTTCAAAAATAAAACATTTGAAAACGGACCATTTTCCACATTTCTGAAGCATGACGTAATGGGGGGGTGTTATCTCTTTTGTCGAAAATCAGCCGTTTTTGCTCGAACATTAAATGCCTCCAAATGGTATTTAATTAACTTCCCGAGCCCCTGGAAGCATGAAAATCACTTTAAACATGCTAATTTTAGCTCTAACACTGATGATCCACCTACAAATGTGAACTGACGTTCAAAAATAAAACATTTGAAAACGGACCATTTTCCACATTTCTGAAGCATGACGTAATGGGGGGGTGTTATCTCTTTTGTCGAAAATCAGCCGTTTTTGCTCGAGCATTAAATGCCTCCAAATGGTATTTAATTAACTTCCCGGGGTGAAGAAACCCTATTTGAGAACTCAGAGTGAGTAAATTGGCCATTTTCATGCACTTTTAACCATTCCATAAATCTTGTGTTTTTTGCCCCTGGAAGCATGAAAATCACTTTAAACATGCTAATTTTAGCTCTAACACTGATGATCCACCTACAAATGTGAACTGACGTTCAAAAATAAAACATTTGAAAACGGACCATTTTCCACATTTCTGAAGCATGACGTAATGGGGGGGTGTTATCTCTTTTGTCGAAAATCAGCCGTTTTTGCTCGAACATTAAATGCCTCCAAATGGTATTTAATTAACTTCCCGAGCCCCTGGAAGCATGAAAATCACTTTAAACATGCTAATTTTAGCTCTAACACTGATGATCCACCTACAAATGTGAACTGACGTTCAAAAATAAAACATTTGAAAACGGACCATTTTCCACATTTCTGAAGCATGACGTAATGGGGGGGGTGTTATCTCTTTTGTCGAAAATCAGCCGTTTTTGCTCGAACATTAAATGCCTCCAAATGGTATTTAATTAACTTCCCGAGCCCCTGGAAACATGAAAATCACTTTAAACATGCTAATTTTAGCTCTAACACTGATGATCCACCTACAAATGTGAACTGACGTTCAAAAATAAAACATTTGAAAACGGACCATTTTCCACATTTCTGAAGCATGACGTAATGGGGGGGTGTTATCTCTTTTGTCGAAAATCAGCCGTTTTTGCTCGAACATTAAATGCCTCCAAATGGTATTTAATTAACTTCCCGAGCCCCTGGAAGCATGAAAATCACTTTAAACATGCTAATTTTAGCTCTAACACTGATGATCCACCTACAAATGTGAACTGACGTTCAAAAATAAAACATTTGAAAACGGACCATTTTCCACATTTCTGAAGCATGACGTAATGGGGGGGTGTTATCTCTTTTGTCGAAAATCAGCCGTTTTTGCTCGAACATTAAATGCCTCCAAATGGTATTTAATTAACTTCCCGAGCCCCTGGAAGCATGAAAATCACTTTAAACATGCTAATTTTAGCTCTAACACTGATGATCCACCTACAAATGTGAACTGACGTTCAAAAATAAAACATTTGAAAACGGACCATTTTCCACATTTCTGAAGCATGACGTAATGGGGGGGTGTTATCTCTTTTGTCGAAAATCAGCCGTTTTTGCTCGAACAATAAATGCCTCCAAATGGTATTTAATTAACTTCCCGAGCCCCTGGAAGCATGAAAATCACTTTAAACATGCTAATTTTAGCTCTAACACTGATGATCCACCTACAAATGTGAACTGACGTTCAAAAATAAAACATTTGAAAACGGACCATTTTCCACATTTTTGAAGCATGACGTAATGGGGGGGGGGGGGGGGGGTGTTATCTCTTTTGTCGAAAATCAGCCGTTTTTGCTCGAACATTAAATGCCTCCAAATGGTATTTAATTAACTTCCCGAGCCCCTGGAAGCATGAAAATCACTTTAAACATGCTAATTTTAGCTCTAACACTGATGATCCACCTACAAATGTGAACTGACGTTCAAAAATAAAACATTTGAAAACGGACCATTTTCCACATTTCTGAAGCATGACGTAATGGGGGGGTGTTATCTCTTTTGTCGAAAATCAGCCGTTTTTGCTCGAACATTAAATGCCTCCAAATGGTATTTAATTAACTTCCCGAGCCCCTGGAAGCATGAAAATCACTTTAAACATGCTAATTTTAGCTCTAACACTGATGATCCACCTACAAATGTGAACTGACGTTCAAAAATAAAACATTTGAAAACGGACCATTTTCCACATTTCTGAAGCATGACGTAATGGGGGGGTGTTATCTCTTTTGTCGAAAATCAGCCGTTTTTGCTCGAGCATTAAATGCCTCCAAATGGTATTTAATTAACTTCCCGAGCCCCTGGAAGCATGAAAATCAATTTAAACATGCTAATTTTAGCTCTAACACTGATGATCCACCTACAAATGTGAACTGACGTTCAAAAATAAAACATTTGAAAACGGACCATTTTCCACATTTCTGAAGCATGACGTAATGGGGGGGTGTTATCTCTTTTGTCGAAAATCAGCCGTTTTTGATCGAACATTAAATGCCTCCAAATGGTATTTAATTAACTTCCCGGGGTGAAGAAACCCTATTTGAGAACTCAGAGTGAGTAAATTGGCCATTTTCATGCACTTTTAACCATTCCATAAATCTTGTGTTTTTTGCCCCTGGAAGCATGAAAATCACTTTAAACATGCTAATTTTAGCTCTAACACTGATGATCCACCTACAAATGTGAACTGACGTTCAAAAATAAAACATTTGAAAACGGACCATTTTCCACATTTCTGAAGCATGACGTAATGGGGGGGTGTTATCTCTTTTGTCGAAAATCAGCCGTTTTTGCTCGAACATTAAAAGCCTCCAAATGGTATTTAATTAACTTCCCGAGCCCCTGGAAGCATGAAAATCACTTTAAACATGCTAATTTTAGCTCTAACACTGATGATCCACCTACAAATGTGAACTGACGTTCAAAAATAAAACATTTGAAAACGGACCATTTTCCACATTTCTGAAGCATGACGTAATGGGGGGGTGTTATCTCTTTTGTCGAAAATCAGCCGTTTTTGCTCGAACATTAAATGCCTCCAAATGGTATTTATTTCACTTCCCGAGCCCCTGGAAGCATGAAAATCACTTTAAACATGCTAATTTTAGCTCTAACACTGATGATCCACCTACAAATGTGAACTGACGTTCAAAAATAAAACATTTGAAAACGGACCATTTTCCACATTTCTGAAGCATGACGTAATGGGGGGGTGTTATCTCTTTTGTCGAAAATCAGCCGTTTTTGCTCGAACATTAAATGCCTCCAAATGGTATTTAATTAACTTCCCGGGGTGAAGAAACCCTTTTTGAGAACTCAGAGTGAGTAAATTGGCCATTTTCATGCACTTTTAACCATTCCATAAATCTTGTGTTTTGGGCCCCTGGAAGCATGAAAATCACTTTAAACATGCTAATTTTAGCTCTAACACTGATGATCCACCTACAAATGTGAACTGACGTTCAAAAATAAAACATTTGAAAACGGACCATTTTCCACATTTCTGAAGCATGACGTAATGGGGGGGGTGTTATCTCTTTTGTCGAAAATCAGCCGTTTTTGCTCGAACATTAAATGCCTCCAAATGGTATTTAATTAACTTCCCGGGGTGAAGAAACCCTTTTTGAGAACTCAGAGTGAGTAAATTGGCCATTTTCATGCACTTTTAACCATTCCATAAATCTTGTGTTTTGGGCCCCTGGAAGCATGAAAATCACTTCAAACATGCTAATTTTAGCTCTAACACTGATGATCCACCTACAAATGTGAACTGACGTTCAAAAATAAAACATTTGAAAACGGACCATTTTCCACATTTCTGAAGCATGACGTAATGGGGGGGTGTTATCTCTTTTGTCGAAAATCAGCCGTTTTTGCTCGAACATTAAATGCCTCCAAATGGTATTTAATTAACTTCCCGAGCCCCTGGAAGCATGAAAATCACTTTAAACATGCTAATTTTAGCTCTAACACTGATGATCCATCTACAAATGTGAACTGACGTTCAAAAATAAAACATTTGAAAACGGACCATTTTCCACATTTCTGAAGCATGACGTAATGGGGGGGTGTTATCTCTTTTGTCGAAAATCAGCCGTTTTTGCTCGAACATTAAATGCCTCCAAATGGTATTTAATTAACTTCCCGAGCCCCTGGAAGCATGAAAATCACTTTAAACATGCTAATTTTAGCTCTAACACTGATGATCCACCTACAAATGTGAACTGACGTTCAAAAATAAAACATTTGAAAACGGACCATTTTCCACATTTCTGAAGCATGACGTAATGGGGGGGTGTTATCTCTTTTGTCGAAAATCAGCAGTTTTTGCTCGAACATTAAATGCCTCCAAATGGTATTTAATTAACTTCCCGAGCCCCTGGAAGCATGAAAATCACTTTAAACATGCTAATTTTAGCTCTAACACTGATGATCCACCTACAAATGTGAACTGACGTTCAAAAATAAAACATTTGAAAACGGACCATTTTCCACATTTCTGAAGCATGACGTAATGGGGGGGTGTTATCTCTTTTGTCGAAAATCAGCCGTTTTTGCTCGAACATTAAATGCCTCCAAATGGTATTTAATTAACTTCCCGAGCCCCTGGAAGCATGAAAATCACTTTAAACATGCTAATTTTAGCTCTAACACTGATGATCCACCTACAAATGTGAACTGACGTTCAAAAATAAAACATTTGAAAACGGACCATTTTCCACATTTCTGAAGCATGACGTAATGGGGGGGTGTTATCTCTTTTGTCGAAAATCAGCCGTTTTTGCTCGAACATTAAATGCCTCCAAATGGTATTTAATTAACTTCCCGAGCCCCTGGAAGCATGAAAATCACTTTAAACATGCTAATTTTAGTTCTAACACTGATGATCCACCTACAAATGTGAACTGACGTTCAAAAATAAAACATTTGAAAACGGACCATTTTCCACATTTCTGAAGCATGACGTAATGGGGGGGGTGTTATCTCTTTTGTCGAAAATCAGCCGTTTTTGCTCGAACAATAAATGCCTCCAAATGGTATTTAATTAACTTCCCGAGCCCCTGGAAGCATGAAAATCACTTTAAACATGCTAATTTTAGCTCGCTCTAACACTGATGATCCACCTACAAATGTGAACTGACGTTCAAAAATAAAACATTTGAAAACGGACCATTTTCCACATTTCTGAAGCATGACGTAATGGGGGGGTGTTATCTCTTTTGTCGAAAATCAGCCGTTTTTGCTCGAGCATTAAATGCCTCCAAATGGTATTTAATTAACTTCCCGGGGTGAAGAAACCCTATTTGAGAACTCAGAGTGAGTAAATTGGCCATTTTCATGCACTTTTAACCATTCCATAAATCTTGTGTTTTTTGCCCCTGGAAGCATGAAAATCACTTTAAACATGCTAATTTTAGCTCTAACACTGATGATCCACCTACAAATGTGAACTGACGTTCAAAAATAAAACATTTGAAAACGGACCATTTTCCACATTTCTGAAGCATGACGTAATGGGGGGGTGTTATCTCTTTTGTCGAAAATCAGCCATTTTTGCTCGAACATTAAAAGCCTCCAAATGGTATTTAATTAACTTCCCGAGCCCCTGGAAGCATGAAAATCACTTTAAACATGCTAATTTTAGCTCTAACACTGATGATCCACCTACAAATGTGAACTGACGTTCAAAAATAAAACATTTGAAAACGGACCATTTTCCACATTTCTGAAGCATGACGTAATGGGGGGGTGTTATCTCTTTTGTCGAAAATCAGCCGTTTTTGCTCGAACATTAAATGCCTCCAAATGGTATTTATTTCACTTCCCGAGCCCCTGGAAGCATGAAAATCACTTTAAACATGCTAATTTTAGCTCTAACACTGATGATCCACCTACAAATGTGAACTGACGTTCAAAAATAAAACATTTGAAAACGGACCATTTTCCACATTTCTGAAGCATGACGTAATGGGGGGGGTGTTATTTCTTTTGTCGAAAATCAGCCGTTTTTGCTCGAACATTAAATGCCTCCAAATGGTATTTATTTCACTTCCCGAGCCACTGGAAGCATGAAAATCACTTTAAACATGCTAATTTTAGCTCTAACACTGATGATCCACCTACAAATGTGAACTGACGTTCAAAAATAAAACATTTGAAAACGGACCATTTTCCACATTTCTGAAGCATGACGTAATGGGGGGTGTTATCTCTTTTGTCGAAAATCAGCCGTTTTTGCTCGAACATTAAATGCCTCCAAATGGGATTTAATTAACTTCCCGAGCCCCTGGAAGCATGAAAATCACTTTAAACATGCTAATTTTAGCTCTAACACTGATGATCCACCTACAAATGTGAACTGACGTTCAAAAATAAAACATTTGAAAACGGACCATTTTCCACATTTCTGAAGCATGACGTAATGGGGGGGTGTTATCTCTTTTGTCGAAAATCAGCCGTTTTTGCTCGAACATTAAATGCCTCCAAATGGTATTTAATTAACTTCCCGAGCCCCTGGAAGCATGAAAATCACTTTAAACATGCTAATTTTAGCTCTAACACTGATGATCCACCTACAAATGTGAACTGACGTTCAAAAATAAAACATTTGAAAACGGACCATTTTCCACATTTCTGAAGCATGACGTAATGGGGGGGTGTTATCTCTTTTGTCGAAAATCAGCCGTTTTTGCTCGAACATTAAATGCCTCCAAATGGTATTTAATTAACTTCCCGAGCCCCTGGAAGCATGAAAATCACTTTAAACATGCTAATTTTAGCTCTAACACTGATGATCCACCTACAAATGTGAACTGACGTTCAAAAATAAAACATTTGAAAACGGACCATTTTCCACATTTCTGAAGCATGACGTAATGGGGGGGTGTTATCTCTTTTGTCGAAAATCAGCCGTTTTTGCTCGAACATTAAATGCCTCCAAATGGTATTTAATTAACTTCCCGAGCCCCTGGAAGCATGAAAATCACTTTAAACATGCTAATTTTAGCTCTAACACTGATGATCCACCTACAAATGTGAACTGACGTTCAAAAATAAAACATTTGAAAACGGACCATTTTCCACATTTCTGAAGCATGACGTAATGGGGGGGGTGTTATCTCTTTTGTCGAAAATCAGCCGTTTTTGCTCGAACATTAAATGCCTCCAAATGGTATTTAATTAACTTCCCGAGCCCCTGGAAGCATGAAAATCACTTTAAACATGCTAATTTTAGCTCTAACACTGATGATCCACCTACAAATGTGAACTGACGTTCAAAAATAAAACATTTGAAAACGGACCATTTTCCACATTTCTGAAGCATGACGTAATGGGGGGGGTGTTATCTCTTTTGTCGAAAATCAGCCGTTTTTGCTCGAACATTAAATGCCTCCAAATGGTATTTAATTAACTTCCCGAGCCCCTGGAAGCATGAAAATCACTTTTTAATCATGCTAATTTTAGCTCTAACACTGATGATCCACCTACAAATGTGAACTGACGTTCAAAAATAAAACATTTGAAAACGGACCATTTTCCACATTTCTGAAGCATGACGTAATGGGGGGGTGTTATCTCTTTTGTCGAAAATCAGCCGTTTTTGCTCGAACATTAAATGCCTCCAAATGGTATTTAATTAACTTCCCGAGCCCCTGGAAGCATGAAAATCACTTTAAACATGCTAATTTTAGCTCTAACACTGATGATCCACCTACAAATGTGAACTGACGTTCAAAAATAAAACATTTGAAAACGGACCATTTTCCACATTTCTGAAGCATGACGTAATGGGGGGGTGTTATCTCTTTTGTCGAAAATCAGCCGTTTTTGCTCGAACAATAAATGCCTCCAAATGGTATTTAATTAACTTCCCGAGCCCCTGGAAGCATGAAAATCACTTTAAACATGCTAATTTTAGCTCTAACACTGATGATCCACCTACAAATGTGAACTGACGTTCAAAAATAAAACATTTGAAAACGGACCATTTTCCACATTTCTGAAGCATGACGTAATGGGGGGGGGGGGGTGTTATCTCTTTTGTCGAAAATCAG
Organism: Lissotriton vulgaris; assembly: GCF_964263255.1. NCBI lineage: Eukaryota > Metazoa > Chordata > Amphibia > Caudata > Salamandridae > Lissotriton > Lissotriton vulgaris. Next base: position 827,965 of record NW_028253316.1, read on the forward strand.
CCGTTTTTGCTCGAACATTAAATGCCTCCAAATGGTATTTAATTAACTTCCCGAGCCCCTGGAAGCATGAAAATCACTTTAAACATGCTAATTTTAGCTCTAACACTGATGATCCACCTACAAATGTGAACTGACGTTCAAAAATAAAACATTTGAAAACGGACCATTTTCCACATTTCTGAAGCATGACGTAATGGGGGGGTGTTATCTCTTTTGTCGAAAATCAGCCGTTTTTGCTCGAACATTAAATGCCTCCAAATGGTATTTAATTAACTTCCCGAGCCCCTGGAAGCATGAAAATCACTTTAAACATGCTAATTTTAGCTCTAACACTGATGATCCACCTACAAATGTGAACTGACGTTCAAAAATAAAACATTTGAAAACGGACCATTTTCCACATTTCTGAAGCATGACGTAATGGGGGGGTGTTATCTCTTTTGTCGAAAATCAGCCGTTTTTGATCGAACATTAAATGCCTCCAAATGGTATTTAATTAACTTCCCGGGGTGAAGAAACCCTATTTGAGAACTCAGAGTGAGTAAATTGGCCATTTTCATGCACTTTTAACCATTCCATAAATCTTGTGTTTTTTGCCCCTGGAAGCATGAAAATCACTTTAAACATGCTAATTTTAGCTCTAACACTGATGATCCACCTACAAATGTGAACTGACGTTCAAAAATAAAACATTTGAAAACGGACCATTTTCCACATTTCTGAAGCATGACGTAATGGGGGGGTGTTATCTCTTTTGTCGAAAATCAGCCGTTTTTGCTCGAACATTAAAAGCCTCCAAATGGTATTTAATTAACTTCCCGAGCCCCTGGAAGCATGAAAATCACTTTAAACATGCTAATTTTAGCTCTAACACTGATGATCCACCTACAAATGTGAACTGACGTTCAAAAATAAAACATTTGAAAACTGACCATTTTCCACATTTCTGAAGCATGACGTAATGGGGGGGTGTTATCTCTTTTGTCGAAAATCAGCCGTTTTTGCTCGAACATTAAATGCCTCCAAATGGTATTTATTTCACTTCCCGAGCCCCTGGAAGCATGAAAATCACTTTAAACATGCTAATTTTAGCTCTAACACTGATGATCCACCTACAAATGTTAACTGACGTTCAAAAATAAAACATTTGAAAACGGACCATTTTCCACATTTCTGAAGCATGACGTAATGGGGGGGTGTTATCTCTTTTGTCGAAAATCAGCCGTTTTTGCTCGAACATTAAATGCCTCCAAATGGTATTTAATTAACTTCCCGGGGTGAAGAAACCCTTTTTGAGAACTCAGAGTGAGTAAATTGGCCATTTTCATGCACTTTTAACCATTCCATAAATCTTGTGTTTTGGGCCCCTGGAAGCATGAAAATCACTTTAAACATGCTAATTTTAGCTCTAACACTGATGATCCACCTACAAATGTGAACTGACGTTCAAAAATAAAACATTTGAAAACGGACCATTTTCCACATTTCTGAAGCATGACGTAATGGGGGGGGTGTTATCTCTTTTGTCGAAAATCAGCCGTTTTTGCTCGAACATTAAATGCCTCCAAATGGTATTTAATTAACTTCCCGAGCCCCTGGAAGCATGAAAATCACTTTAAACATGCTAATTTTAGCTCTAACACTGATGATCCACCTACAAATGTGAACTGACGTTCAAAAATAAAACATTTGAAAACGGACCATTTTCCACATTTCTGAAGCATGACGTAATGGTGGGGTGTTATCTCTTTTGTCGAAAATCAGCCGTTTTTGCTCGAACATTAAATGCCTCCAAATGGTATTTAATTAACTTCCCGAGCCCCTGGAAGCATGAAAATCACTTTAAACATGCTAATTTTAGCTCTAACACTGATGATCCACCTACAAATGTGAACTGACGTTCAAAAATAAAACATTTGAAAACGGACCATTTTCCACATTTCTGAAGCATGACGTAATGGGGGGGTGTTATCTCTTTTGTCGAAAATCAGCCGTTTTTGCTCGAACATTAAATGCCTCCAAATGGTATTTAATTAACTTCCCGAGCCCCTGGAAGCATGAAAATCACTTTAAACATGCTAATTTTAGCTCTAACACTGATGATCCACCTACAAATGTGAACTGACGTTCAAAAATAAAACATTTGAAAACGGACCATTTTCCACATTTCTGAAGCATGACGTAATGGGGGGGTGTTATCTCTTTTGTCGAAAATCAGCCGTTTTTGCTCGAACAATAAATGCCTCCAAATGGTATTTAATTAACTTCCCGAGCCCCTGGAAGCATGAAAATCACTTTAAACATGCTAATTTTAGCTCTAACACTGATGATCCACCTACAAATGTGAACTGACGTTCAAAAATAAAACATTTGAAAACGGACCATTTTCCACATTTCTGAAGCATGACGTAATGGGGGGGGGGGGGGTGTTATCTCTTTTGTCGAAAATCAGCCGTTTTTGCTCGAACATTAAATGCCTCCAAATGGTATTTAATTAACTTCCCGAGCCCCTGGAAGCATGAAAATCACTTTAAACATGCTAATTTTAGCTCTAACACTGATGATCCACCTACAAATGTGAACTGACGTTCAAAAATAAAACATTTGAAAACGGACCATTTTCCACATTTCTGAAGCATGACGTAATGGGGGGGTGTTATCTCTTTTGTCGAAAATCAGCCGTTTTTGCTCGAACATTAAATGCCTCCAAATGGTATTTAATTAACTTCCCGAGCCCCTGGAAGCATGAAAATCACTTTAAACATGCTAATTTTAGCTCTAACACTGATGATCCACCTACAAATGTGAACTGACGTTCAAAAATAAAACATTTGAAAACGGACCATTTTCCACATTTCTGAAGCATGACGTAATGGGGGGGTGTTATCTCTTTTGTCGAAAATCAGCCGTTTTTGCTCGAGCATTAAATGCCTCCAAATGGTATTTAATTAACTTCCCGAGCCCCTGGAAGCATGAAAATCAATTTAAACATGCTAATTTTAGCTCTAACACTGATGATCCACCTACAAATGTGAACTGACGTTCAAAAATAAAACATTTGAAAACGGACCATTTTCCACATTTCTGAAGCATGACGTAATGGGGGGGTGTTATCTCTTTTGTCGAAAATCAGCCGTTTTTGATCGAACATTAAATGCCTCCAAATGGTATTTAATTAACTTCCCGGGGTGAAGAAACCCTATTTGAGAACTCAGAGTGAGTAAATTGGCCATTTTCATGCACTTTTAACCATTCCATAAATCTTGTGTTTTTTGCCCCTGGAAGCATGAAAATCACTTTAAACATGCTAATTTTAGCTCTAACACTGATGATCCACCTACAAATGTGAACTGACGTTCAAAAATAAAACATTTGAAAACGGACCATTTTCCACATTTCTGAAGCATGACGTAATGGGGGGGTGTTATCTCTTTTGTCGAAAATCAGCCGTTTTTGCTCGAACATTAAAAGCCTCCAAATGGTATTTAATTAACTTCCCGAGCCCCTGGAAGCATGAAAATCACTTTAAACATGCTAATTTTAGCTCTAACACTGATGATCCACCTACAAATGTGAACTGACGTTCAAAAATAAAACATTTGAAAACGGACCATTTTCCACATTTCTGAAGCATGACGTAATGGGGGGGTGTTATCTCTTTTGTCGAAAATCAGCCGTTTTTGCTCGAACATTAAATGCCTCCAAATGGTATTTATTTCACTTCCCGAGCCCCTGGAAGCATGAAAATCACTTTAAACATGCTAATTTTAGCTCTAACACTGATGATCCACCTACAAATGTGAACTGACGTTCAAAAATAAAACATTTGAAAACGGACCATTTTCCACATTTCTGAAGCATGACGTAATGGGGGGGTGTTATCTCTTTTGTCGAAAATCAGCCGTTTTTGCTCGAACATTAAATGCCTCCAAATGGTATTTAATTAACTTCCCGGGGTGAAGAAACCCTTTTTGAGAACTCAGAGTGAGTAAATTGGCCATTTTCATGCACTTTTAACCATTCCATAAATCTTGTGTTTTGGGCCCCTGGAAGCATGAAAATCACTTTAAACATGCTAATTTTAGCTCTAACACTGATGATCCACCTACAAATGTGAACTGACGTTCAAAAATAAAACATTTGAAAACGGACCATTTTCCACATTTCTGAAGCATGACGTAATGGGGGGGGTGTTATCTCTTTTGTCGAAAATCAGCCGTTTTTGCTCGAACATTAAATGCCTCCAAATGGTATTTAATTAACTTCCCGGGGTGAAGAAACCCTTTTTGAGAACTCAGAGTGAGTAAATTGGCCATTTTCATGCACTTTTAACCATTCCATAAATCTTGTGTTTTGGGCCCCTGGAAGCATGAAAATCACTTCAAACATGCTAATTTTAGCTCTAACACTGATGATCCACCTACAAATGTGAACTGACGTTCAAAAATAAAACATTTGAAAACGGACCATTTTCCACATTTCTGAAGCATGACGTAATGGGGGGGTGTTATCTCTTTTGTCGAAAATCAGCCGTTTTTGCTCGAACATTAAATGCCTCCAAATGGTATTTAATTAACTTCCCGAGCCCCTGGAAGCATGAAAATCACTTTAAACATGCTAATTTTAGCTCTAACACTGATGATCCACCTACAAATGTGAACTGACGTTCAAAAATAAAACATTTGAAAACGGACCATTTTCCACATTTCTGAAGCATGACGTAATGGGGGGGGTGTTATTTCTTTTGTCGAAAATCAGCCGTTTTTGCTCGAACATTAAATGCCTCCAAATGGTATTTATTTCACTTCCCGAGCCACTGGAAGCATGAAAATCACTTTAAACATGCTAATTTTAGCTCTAACACTGATGATCCACCTACAAATGTGAACTGACGTTCAAAAATAAAACATTTGAAAACGGACCATTTTCCACATTTCTGAAGCATGACGTAATGGGGGGTGTTATCTCTTTTGTCGAAAATCAGCCGTTTTTGCTCGAACATTAAATGCCTCCAAATGGGATTTAATTAACTTCCCGAGCCCCTGGAAGCATGAAAATCACTTTAAACATGCTAATTTTAGCTCTAACACTGATGATCCACCTACAAATGTGAACTGACGTTCAAAAATAAAACATTTGAAAACGGACCATTTTCCACATTTCTGAAGCATGACGTAATGGGGGGGTGTTATCTCTTTTGTCGAAAATCAGCCGTTTTTGCTCGAACATTAAATGCCTCCAAATGGTATTTAATTAACTTCCCGAGCCCCTGGAAGCATGAAAATCACTTTAAACATGCTAATTTTAGCTCTAACACTGATGATCCACCTACAAATGTGAACTGACGTTCAAAAATAAAACATTTGAAAACGGACCATTTTCCACATTTCTGAAGCATGACGTAATGGGGGGGTGTTATCTCTTTTGTCGAAAATCAGCCGTTTTTGCTCGAACATTAAATGCCTCCAAATGGTATTTAATTAACTTCCCGAGCCCCTGGAAGCATGAAAATCACTTTAAACATGCTAATTTGAGCTCTAACACTGATGATCCACCTACAAATGTGAACTGACGTTCAAAAATAAAACATTTGAAAACGGACCATTTTCCACATTTCTGAAGCATGACGTAATGGGGGGGTGTTATCTCTTTTGTCGAAAATCAGCCGTTTTTGCTCGAACATTAAATGCCTCCAAATGGTATTTAATTAACTTCCCGAGCCCCTGGAAGCATGAAAATCACTTTAAACATGCTAATTTTAGCTCTAACACTGATGATCCACCTACAAATGTGAACTGACGTTCAAAAATAAAACATTTGAAAACGGACCATTTTCCACATTTCTGAAGCATGACGTAATGGGGGGGGTGTTATCTCTTTTGTCGAAAATCAGCCGTTTTTGCTCGAACATTAAATGCCTCCAAATGGTATTTATTTCACTTCCCGAGCCCCTGGAAGCATGAAAATCACTTTAAACATGCTAATTTTAGCTCTAACACTGATGATCCACCTACAAATGTGAACTGACGTTCAAAAATAAAACATTTGAAAACGGACCATTTTCCACATTTCTGAAGCATGACGTAATGGGGGGGTGTTATCTCTTTTGTCGAAAATCAGCCGTTTTTGCTCGAACATTAAATGCCTCCAAATGGTATTTAATTAACTTCCCGGGGTGAAGAAACCCTTTTTGAGAACTCAGAGTGAGTAAATTGGCCATTTTCATGCACTTTTAACCATTCCATAAATCTTGTGTTTTGGGCCCCTGGAAGCATGAAAATCACTTTAAACATGCTAATTTTAGCTCTAACACTGATGATCCACCTACAAATGTGAACTGACGTTCAAAAATAAAACATTTGAAAACGGACCATTTTCCACATTTCTGAAGCATGACGTAATGGGGGGGGTGTTATCTCTTTTGTCGAAAATCAGCCGTTTTTGCTCGAACATTAAATGCCTCCAAATGGTATTTAATTAACTTCCCGGGGTGAAGAAACCCTTTTTGAGAACTCAGAGTGAGTAAATTGGCCATTTTCATGCACTTTTAACCATTCCATAAATCTTGTGTTTTGGGCCCCTGGAAGCATGAAAATCACTTCAAACATGCTAATTTTAGCTCTAACACTGATGATCCACCTACAAATGTGAACTGACGTTCAAAAATAAAACATTTGAAAACGGACCATTTTCCACATTTCTGAAGCATGACGTAATGGGGGGGTGTTATCTCTTTTGTCGAAAATCAGCCGTTTTTGCTCGAACATTAAATGCCTCCAAATGGTATTTAATTAACTTCCCGAGCCCCTGGAAGCATGAAAATCACTTTAAACATGCTAATTTTAGCTCTAACACTGATGATCCACCTACAAATGTGAACTGACGTTCAAAAATAAAACATTTGAAAACGGACCATTTTCCACATTTCTGAAGCATGACGTAATGGGGGGGGTGTTATTTCTTTTGTCGAAAATCAGCCGTTTTTGCTCGAACATTAAATGCCTCCAAATGGTATTTATTTCACTTCCCGAGCCACTGGAAGCATGAAAATCACTTTAAACATGCTAATTTTAGCTCTAACACTGATGATCCACCTACAAATGTGAACTGACGTTCAAAAATAAAACATTTGAAAACGGACCATTTTCCACATTTCTGAAGCATGACGTAATGGGGGGTGTTATCTCTTTTGTCGAAAATCAGCCGTTTTTGCTCGAACATTAAATGCCTCCAAATGGGATTTAATTAACTTCCCGAGCCCCTGGAAGCATGAAAATCACTTTAAACATGCTAATTTTAGCTCTAACACTGATGATCCACCTACAAATGTGAACTGACGTTCAAAAATAAAACATTTGAAAACGGACCATTTTCCACATTTCTGAAGCATGACGTAATGGGGGGGTGTTATCTCTTTTGTCGAAAATCAGCCGTTTTTGCTCGAACATTAAATGCCTCCAAATGGTATTTAATTAACTTCCCGAGCCCCTGGAAGCATGAAAATCACTTTAAACATGCTAATTTTAGCTCTAACACTGATGATCCACCTACAAATGTGAACTGACGTTCAAAAATAAAACATTTGAAAACGGACCATTTTCCACATTTCTGAAGCATGACGTAATGGGGGGGTGTTATCTCTTTTGTCGAAAATCAGCCGTTTTTGCTCGAACATTAAATGCCTCCAAATGGTATTTAATTAACTTCCCGAGCCCCTGGAAGCATGAAAATCACTTTAAACATGCTAATTTGAGCTCTAACACTGATGATCCACCTACAAATGTGAACTGACGTTCAAAAATAAAACATTTGAAAACGGACCATTTTCCACATTTCTGAAGCATGACGTAATGGGGGGGTGTTATCTCTTTTGTCGAAAATCAGCCGTTTTTGCTCGAACATTAAATGCCTCCAAATGGTATTTAATTAACTTCCCGAGCCCCTGGAAGCATGAAAATCACTTTAAACATGCTAATTTTAGCTCTAACACTGATGATCCACCTACAAATGTGAACTGACGTTCAAAAATAAAACATTTGAAAACGGACCATTTTCCACATTTCTGAAGCATGACGTAATGGGGGGGGTGTTATCTCTTTTGTCGAAAATCAGCCGTTTTTGCTCGAACATTAAATGCCTCCAAATGGTATTTAATTAACTTCCCGAGCCCCTGGAAGCATGAAAATCACTTTAAACATGCTAATTTTAGCTCTAACACTGATGATCCACCTACAAATGTGAACTGACGTTCAAAAATAAAACATTTGAAAACGGACCATTTTCCACATTTCTGAAGCATGACGTAATGGGGGGGTGTTATCTCTTTTGTCGAAAATCAGCCGTTTTTGCTCGAACATTAAATGCCTCCAAATGGTATTTATTTCACTTCCCGAGCCCCTGGAAGCATGAAAATCACTTTAAACATGCTAATTTTAGCTCTAACACTGATGATCCACCTACAAATGTGAACTGACGTTCAAAAATAAAACATTTGAAAACGGACCATTTTCCACATTTCTGAAGCATGACGTAATGGGGGGGTGTTATCTCTTTTGTCGAAAATCAGCCGTTTTTGCTCGAACATTAAATGCCTCCAAATGGTATTTAATTAACTTCCCGGGGTGAAGAAACCCTTTTTGAGAACTCAGAGTGAGTAAATTGGCCATTTTCATGCACTTTTAACCATTCCATAAATCTTGTGTTTTGGGCCCCTGGAAGCATGAAAATCACTTTAAACATGCTAATTTTAGCTCTAACACTGATGATCCACCTACAAATGTGAACTGACGTTCAAAAATAAAACATTTGAAAACGGACCATTTTCCACATTTCTGAAGCATGACGTAATGGGGGGGGTGTTATCTCTTTTGTCGAAAATCAGCCGTTTTTGCTCGAACATTAAATGCCTCCAAATGGTATTTAATTAACTTCCCGGGGTGAAGAAACCCTTTTTGAGAACTCAGAGTGAGTAAATTGGCCATTTTCATGCACTTTTAACCATTCCATAAATCTTGTGTTTTGGGCCCCTGGAAGCATGAAAATCACTTCAAACATGCTAATTTTAGCTCTAACACTGATGATCCACCTACAAATGTGAACTGACGTTCAAAAATAAAACATTTGAAAACGGACCATTTTCCACATTTCTGAAGCATGACGTAATGGGGGGGTGTTATCTCTTTTGTCGAAAATCAGCCGTTTTTGCTCGAACATTAAATGCCTCCAAATGGTATTTAATTAACTTCCCGAGCCCCTGGAAGCATGAAAATCACTTTAAACATGCTAATTTTAGCTCTAACACTGATGATCCACCTACAAATGTGAACTGACGTTCAAAAATAAAACATTTGAAAACGGACCATTTTCCACATTTCTGAAGCATGACGTAATGGGGGGGGTGTTATTTCTTTTGTCGAAAATCAGCCGTTTTTGCTCGAACATTAAATGCCTCCAAATGGTATTTATTTCACTTCCCGAGCCACTGGAAGCATGAAAATCACTTTAAACATGCTAATTTTAGCTCTAACACTGATGATCCACCTACAAATGTGAACTGACGTTCAAAAATAAAACATTTGAAAACGGACCATTTTCCACATTTCTGAAGCATGACGTAATGGGGGGTGTTATCTCTTTTGTCGAAAATCAGCCGTTTTTGCTCGAACATTAAATGCCTCCAAATGGGATTTAATTAACTTCCCGAGCCCCTGGAAGCATGAAAATCACTTTAAACATGCTAATTTTAGCTCTAACACTGATGATCCACCTACAAATGTGAACTGACGTTCAAAAATAAAACATTTGAAAACGGACCATTTTCCACATTTCTGAAGCATGACGTAATGGGGGGGTGTTATCTCTTTTGTCGAAAATCAGCCGTTTTTGCTCGAACATTAAATGCCTCCAAATGGTATTTAATTAACTTCCCGAGCCCCTGGAAGCATGAAAATCACTTTAAACATGCTAATTTTAGCTCTAACACTGATGATCCACCTACAAATGTGAACTGACGTTCAAAAATAAAACATTTGAAAACGGACCATTTTCCACATTTCTGAAGCATGACGTAATGGGGGGGTGTTATCTCTTTTGTCGAAAATCAGCCGTTTTTGCTCGAACATTAAATGCCTCCAAATGGTATTTAATTAACTTCCCGAGCCCCTGGAAGCATGAAAATCACTTTAAACATGCTAATTTGAGCTCTAACACTGATGATCCACCTACAAATGTGAACTGACGTTCAAAAATAAAACATTTGAAAACGGACCATTTTCCACATTTCTGAAGCATGACGTAATGGGGGGGTGTTATCTCTTTTGTCGAAAATCAGCCGTTTTTGCTCGAACATTAAATGCCTCCAAATGGTATTTAATTAACTTCCCGAGCCCCTGGAAGCATGAAAATCACTTTAAACATGCTAATTTTAGCTCTAACACTGATGATCCACCTACAAATGTGAACTGACGTTCAAAAATAAAACATTTGAAAACGGACCATTTTCCACATTTCTGAAGCATGACGTAATGGGGGGGGTGTTATCTCTTTTGTCGAAAATCAGCCGTTTTTGCTCGAACATTAAATGCCTCCAAATGGTATTTATTTCACTTCCCGAGCCCCTGGAAGCATGAAAATCACTTTAAACATGCTAATTTTAGCTCTAACACTGATGATCCACCTACAAATGTGAACTGACGTTCAAAAATAAAACATTTGAAAACGGACCATTTTCCACATTTCTGAAGCATGACGTAATGGGGGGGTGTTATCTCTTTTGTCGAAAATCAGCCGTTTTTGCTCGAACATTAAATGCCTCCAAATGGTATTTAATTAACTTCCCGGGGTGAAGAAACCCTTTTTGAGAACTCAGAGTGAGTAAATTGGCCATTTTCATGCACTTTTAACCATTCCATAAATCTTGTGTTTTGGGCCCCTGGAAGCATGAAAATCACTTTAAACATGCTAATTTTAGCTCTAACACTGATGATCCACCTACAAATGTGAACTGACGTTCAAAAATAAAACATTTGAAAACGGACCATTTTCCACATTTCTGAAGCATGACGTAATGGGGGGGGTGTTATCTCTTTTGTCGAAAATCAGCCGTTTTTGCTCGAACATTAAATGCCTCCAAATGGTATTTAATTAACTTCCCGGGGTGAAGAAACCCTTTTTGAGAACTCAGAGTGAGTAAATTGGCCATTTTCATGCACTTTTAACCATTCCATAAATCTTGTGTTTTGGGCCCCTGGAAGCATGAAAATCACTTCAAACATGCTAATTTTAGCTCTAACACTGATGATCCACCTACAAATGTGAACTGACGTTCAAAAATAAAACATTTGAAAACGGACCATTTTCCACATTTCTGAAGCATGACGTAATGGGGGGGTGTTATCTCTTTTGTCGAAAATCAGCCGTTTTTGCTCGAACATTAAATGCCTCCAAATGGTATTTAATTAACTTCCCGAGCCCCTGGAAGCATGAAAATCACTTTAAACATGCTAATTTTAGCTCTAACACTGATGATCCACCTACAAATGTGAACTGACGTTCAAAAATAAAACATTTGAAAACGGACCATTTTCCACATTTCTGAAGCATGACGTAATGGGGGGGGTGTTATTTCTTTTGTCGAAAATCAGCCGTTTTTGCTCGAACATTAAATGCCTCCAAATGGTATTTATTTCACTTCCCGAGCCACTGGAAGCATGAAAATCACTTTAAACATGCTAATTTTAGCTCTAACACTGATGATCCACCTACAAATGTGAACTGACGTTCAAAAATAAAACATTTGAAAACGGACCATTTTCCACATTTCTGAAGCATGACGTAATGGGGGGTGTTATCTCTTTTGTCGAAAATCAGCCGTTTTTGCTCGAACATTAAATGCCTCCAAATGGGATTTAATTAACTTCCCGAGCCCCTGGAAGCATGAAAATCACTTTAAACATGCTAATTTTAGCTCTAACACTGATGATCCACCTACAAATGTGAACTGACGTTCAAAAATAAAACATTTGAAAACGGACCATTTTCCACATTTCTGAAGCATGACGTAATGGGGGGGTGTTATCTCTTTTGTCGAAAATCAGCCGTTTTTGCTCGAACATTAAATGCCTCCAAATGGTATTTAATTAACTTCCCGAGCCCCTGGAAGCATGAAAATCACTTTAAACATGCTAATTTTAGCTCTAACACTGATGATCCACCTACAAATGTGAACTGACGTTCAAAAATAAAACATTTGAAAACGGACCATTTTCCACATTTCTGAAGCATGACGTAATGGGGGGGTGTTATCTCTTTTGTCGAAAATCAGCCGTTTTTGCTCGAACATTAAATGCCTCCAAATGGTATTTAATTAACTTCCCGAGCCCCTGGAAGCATGAAAATCACTTTAAACATGCTAATTTGAGCTCTAACACTGATGATCCACCTACAAATGTGAACTGACGTTCAAAAATAAAACATTTGAAAACGGACCATTTTCCACATTTCTGAAGCATGACGTAATGGGGGGGTGTTATCTCTTTTGTCGAAAATCAGCCGTTTTTGCTCGAACATTAAATGCCTCCAAATGGTATTTAATTAACTTCCCGAGCCCCTGGAAGCATGAAAATCACTTTAAACATGCTAATTTTAGCTCTAACACTGATGATCCACCTACAAATGTGAACTGACGTTCAAAAATAAAACATTTGAAAACGGACCATTTTCCACATTTCTGAAGCATGACGTAATGGGGGGGGTGTTATCTCTTTTGTCGAAAATCAGCCGTTTTTGCTCGAACATTAAATGCCTCCAAATGGTATTTAATTAACTTCCCGAGCCCCTGGAAGCATGAAAATCACTTTAAACATGCTAATTTTAGCTCTAACACTGATGATCCACCTACAAATGTGAACTGACGTTCAAAAATAAAACATTTGAAAACGGACCATTTTCCACATTTCTGAAGCATGACGTAATGGGGGGGTGTTATCTCTTTTGTCGAAAATCAGCCGTTTTTGCTCGAACATTAAATGCCTCCAAATGGTATTTAATTAACTTCCCGAGCCCCTGGAAGCATGAAAATCACTTTTTAATCATGCTAATTTTAGCTCTAACACTGATGATCCACCTACAAATGTGAACTGACGTTCAAAAATAAAACATTTGAAAACGGACCATTTTCCACATTTCTGAAGCATGACGTAATGGGGGGGTGTTATCTCTTTTGTCGAAAATCAGCCGTTTTTGCTCGAACATTAAATGCCTCCAAATGGTATTTAATTAACTTCCCGAGCCCCTGGAAGCATGAAAATCACTTTAAACATGCTAATTTTAGCTCTAACACTGATGATCCACCTACAAATGTGAACTGACGTTCAAAAATAAAACATTTGAAAACGGACCATTTTCCACATTTCTGAAGCATGACGTAATGGGGGGGTGTTATCTCTTTTGTCGAAAATCAGCCGTTTTTGCTCGAACAATAAATGCCTCCAAATGGTATTTAATTAACTTCCCGAGCCCCTGGAAGCATGAAAATCACTTTAAACATGCTAATTTTAGCTCTAACACTGATGATCCACCTACAAATGTGAACTGACGTTCAAAAATAAAACATTTGAAAACGGACCATTTTCCACATTTCTGAAGCATGACGTAATGGGGGGGGGGGGTGTTATCTCTTTTGTCGAAAATCAGCCGTTTTTGCTCGAACATTAAATGCCTCCAAATGGTATTTAATTAACTTCCCGAGCCCCTGGAAGCATGAAAATCACTTTAAACATGCTAATTTTAGCTCTAACACTGATGATCCACCTACAAATGTGAACTGACGTTCAAAAATAAAACATTTGAAAACGGACCATTTTCCACATTTCTGAAGCATGACGTAATGGGGGGGTGTTATCTCTTTTGTCGAAAATCAGCCGTTTTTGCTCGAACATTAAATGCCTCCAAATGGTATTTAATTAACTTCCCGAGCCCCTGGAAGCATGAAAATCACTTTAAACATGCTAATTTTAGCTCTAACACTGATGATCCACCTACAAATGTGAACTGACGTTCAAAAATAAAACATTTGAAAACGGACCATTTTCCACATTTCTGAAGCATGACGTAATGGGGGGGTGTTATCTCTTTTGTCGAAAATCAGCCGTTTTTGCTCGAGCATTAAATGCCTCCAAATGGTATTTAATTAACTTCCCGAGCCCCTGGAAGCATGAAAATCAATTTAAACATGCTAATTTTAGCTCTAACACTGATGATCCACCTACAAATGTGAACTGACGTTCAAAAATAAAACATTTGAAAACGGACCATTTTCCACATTTCTGAAGCATGACGTAATGGGGGGGTGTTATCTCTTTTGTCGAAAATCAGCCGTTTTTGATCGAACATTAAATGCCTCCAAATGGTATTTAATTAACTTCCCGGGGTGAAGAAACCCTATTTGAGAACTCAGAGTGAGTAAATTGGCCATTTTCATGCACTTTTAACCATTCCATAAATCTTGTGTTTTTTGCCCCTGGAAGCATGAAAATCACTTTAAACATGCTAATTTTAGCTCTAACACTGATGATCCACCTACAAATGTGAACTGACGTTCAAAAATAAAACATTTGAAAACGGACCATTTTCCACATTTCTGAAGCATGACGTAATGGGGGGGTGTTATCTCTTTTGTCGAAAATCAGCCGTTTTTGCTCGAACATTAAAAGCCTCCAAATGGTATTTAATTAACTTCCCGAGCCCCTGGAAGCATGAAAATCACTTTAAACATGCTAATTTTAGCTCTAACACTGATGATCCACCTACAAATGTGAACTGACGTTCAAAAATAAAACATTTGAAAACTGACCATTTTCCACATTTCTGAAGCATGACGTAATGGGGGGGTGTTATCTCTTTTGTCGAAAATCAGCCGTTTTTGCTCGAACATTAAATGCCTCCAAATGGTATTTATTTCACTTCCCGAGCCCCTGGAAGCATGAAAATCACTTTAAACATGCTAATTTTAGCTCTAACACTGATGATCCACCTACAAATGTGAACTGACGTTCAAAAATAAAACATTTGAAAACGGACCATTTTCCACATTTCTGAAGCATGACGTAATGGGGGGGTGTTATCTCTTTTGTCGAAAATCAGCCGTTTTTGCTCGAACATTAAATGCCTCCAAATGGTATTTAATTAACTTCCCGGGGTGAAGAAACCCTTTTTGAGAACTCAGAGTGAGTAAATTGGCCATTTTCATGCACTTTTAACCATTCCATAAATCTTGTGTTTTGGGCCCCTGGAAGCATGAAAATCACTTTAAACATGCTAATTTTAGCTCTAACACTGATGATCCACCTACAAATGTGAACTGACGTTCAAAAATAAAACATTTGAAAACGGACCATTTTCCACATTTCTGAAGCATGACGTAATGGGGGGGGTGTTATCTCTTTTGTCGAAAATCAGCCGTTTTTGCTCGAACATTAAATGCCTCCAAATGGTATTTAATTAACTTCCCGAGCCCCTGGAAGCATGAAAATCACTTTAAACATGCTAATTTTAGCTCTAACACTGATGATCCACCTACAAATGTGAACTGACGTTCAAAAATAAAACATTTGAAAACGGACCATTTTCCACATTTCTGAAGCATGACGTAATGGGGGGGGTGTTATCTCTTTTGTCGAAAATCAGCCGTTTTTGCTCGAACATTAAATGCCTCCAAATGGTATTTAATTAACTTCCCGAGCCCCTGGAAGCATGAAAATCACTTTAAACATGCTAATTTTAGCTCTAACACTGATGATCCACCTACAAATGTGAACTGACGTTCAAAAATAAAACATTTGAAAACGGACCATTTTCCACATTTCTGAAGCATGACGTAATGGGGGGGTGTTATCTCTTTTGTCGAAAATCAGCCGTTTTTGCTCGAACATTAAATGCCTCCAAATGGTATTTAATTAACTTCCCGAGCCCCTGGAAGCATGAAAATCACTTTAAACATGCTAATTTTAGCTCTAACACTGATGATCCACCTACAAATGTGAACTGACGTTCAAAAATAAAACATTTGAAAACGGACCATTTTCCACATTTCTGAAGCATGACGTAATGGGGGGGGTGTTATCTCTTTTGTCGAAAATCAGCCGTTTTTGCTCGAACAATAAATGCCTCCAAATGGTATTTAATTAACTTCCCGAGCCCCTGGAAGCATGAAAATCACTTTAAACATGCTAATTTTAGCTCTAACACTGATGATCCACCTACAAATGTGAACTGACGTTCAAAAATAAAACATTTGAAAACGGACCATTTTCCACATTTCTGAAGCATGACGTAATGGGGGGGGGGTGTTATCTCTTTTGTCGAAAATCAGCCGTTTTTGCTCGAACATTAAATGCCTCCAAATGGTATTTAATTAACTTCCCGAGCCCCTGGAAGCATGAAAATCACTTTAAACATGCTAATTTTAGCTCTAACACTGATGATCCACCTACAAATGTGAACTGACGTTCAAAAATAAAACATTTGAAAACGGACCATTTTCCACATTTCTGAAGCATGACGTAATGGGGGGGTGTTATCTCTTTTGTCGAAAATCAGCCGTTTTTGCTCGAACATTAAATGCCTCCAAATGGTATTTAATTAACTTCCCGAGCCCCTGGAAGCATGAAAATCACTTTAAACATGCTAATTTTAGCTCTAACACTGATGATCCACCTACAAATGTGAACTGACGTTCAAAAATAAAACATTTGAAAACGGACCATTTTCCACATTTCTGAAGCATGACGTAATGGGGGGGTGTTATCTCTTTTGTCGAAAATCAGCCGTTTTTGCTCGAGCATTAAATGCCTCCAAATGGTATTTAATTAACTTCCCGGGGTGAAGAAACCCTATTTGAGAACTCAGAGTGAGTAAATTGGCCATTTTCATGCACTTTTAACCATTCCATAAATCTTGTGTTTTTTGCCCCTGGAAGCATGAAAATCACTTTAAACATGCTAATTTTAGCTCTAACACTGATGATCCACCTACAAATGTGAACTGACGTTCAAAAATAAAACATTTGAAAACGGACCATTTTCCACATTTCTGAAGCATGACGTAATGGGGGGGTGTTATCTCTTTTGTCGAAAATCAGCCGTTTTTGCTCGAACATTAAATGCCTCCAAATGGTATTTAATTAACTTCCCGAGCCCCTGGAAGCATGAAAATCACTTTAAACATGCTAATTTTAGCTCTAACACTGATGATCCACCTACAAATGTGAACTGACGTTCAAAAATAAAACATTTGAAAACGGACCATTTTCCACATTTCTGAAGCATGACGTAATGGGGGGGGTGTTATCTCTTTTGTCGAAAATCAGCCGTTTTTGCTCGAACATTAAATGCCTCCAAATGGTATTTAATTAACTTCCCGAGCCCCTGGAAGCATGAAAATCACTTTAAACATGCTAATTTTAGCTCTAACACTGATGATCCACCTACAAATGTGAACTGACGTTCAAAAATAAAACATTTGAAAACGGACCATTTTCCACATTTCTGAAGCATGACGTAATGGGGGGGTGTTATCTCTTTTGTCGAAAATCAGCCGTTTTTGCTCGAACATTAAATGCCTCCAAATGGTATTTAATTAACTTCCCGAGCCCCTGGAAGCATGAAAATCACTTTAAACATGCTAATTTTAGCTCTAACACTGATGATCCACCTACAAATGTGAACTGACGTTCAAAAATAAAACATTTGAAAACGGACCATTTTCCACATTTCTGAAGCATGACGTAATGGGGGGGTGTTATCTCTTTTGTCGAAAATCAGCCGTTTTTGCTCGAACATTAAATGCCTCCAAATGGTATTTAATTAACTTCCCGAGCCCCTGGAAGCATGAAAATCACTTTAAACATGCTAATTTTAGCTCTAACACTGATGATCCACCTACAAATGTGAACTGACGTTCAAAAATAAAACATTTGAAAACGGACCATTTTCCACATTTCTGAAGCATGACGTAATGGGGGGGTGTTATCTCTTTTGTCGAAAATCAGCCGTTTTTGCTCGAACAATAAATGCCTCCAAATGGTATTTAATTAACTTCCCGAGCCCCTGGAAGCATGAAAATCACTTTAAACATGCTAATTTTAGCTCTAACACTGATGATCCACCTACAAATGTGAACTGACGTTCAAAAATAAAACATTTGAAAACGGACCATTTTCCACATTTCTGAAGCATGACGTAATGGGGGGGGGGGTGTTATCTCTTTTGTCGAAAATCAGCCGTTTTTGCTCGAACATTAAATGCCTCCAAATGGTATTTAATTAACTTCCCGAGCCCCTGGAAGCATGAAAATCACTTTAAACATGCTAATTTTAGCTCTAACACTGATGATCCACCTACAAATGTGAACTGACGTTCAAAAATAAAACATTTGAAAACGGACCATTTTCCACATTTCTGAAGCATGACGTAATGGGGGGGTGTTATCTCTTTTGTCGAAAATCAGCCGTTTTTGCTCGAACATTAAATGCCTCCAAATGGTATTTCATTAACTTCCCGAGCCCCTGGAAGCATGAAAATCACTTTAAACATGCTAATTTTAGCTCTAACACTGATGATCCACCTACAAATGTGAACTGACGTTCAAAAATAAAACATTTGAAAACGGACCATTTTCCACATTTCTGAAGCATGACGTAATGGGGGGGTGTTATCTCTTTTGTCGAAAATCAGCCGTTTTTGCTCGAGCATTAAATGCCTCCAAATGGTATTTAATTAACTTCCCGAGCCCCTGGAAGCATGAAAATCAATTTAAACATGCTAATTTTAGCTCTAACACTGATGATCCACCTACAAATGTGAACTGACGTTCAAAAATAAAACATTTGAAAACGGACCATTTTCCACATTTCTGAAGCATGACGTAATGGGGGGGTGTTATCTCTTTTGTCGAAAATCAGCCGTTTTTGATCGAACATTAAATGCCTCCAAATGGTATTTAATTAACTTCCCGGGGTGAAGAAACCCTATTTGAGAACTCAGAGTGAGTAAATTGGCCATTTTCATGCACTTTTAACCATTCCATAAATCTTGTGTTTTTTGCCCCTGGAAGCATGAAAATCACTTTAAACATGCTAATTTTAGCTCTAACACTGATGATCCACCTACAAATGTGAACTGACGTTCAAAAATAAAACATTTGAAAACGGACCATTTTCCACATTTCTGAAGCATGACGTAATGGGGGGGTGTTATCTCTTTTGTCGAAAATCAGCCGTTTTTGCTCGAACATTAAAAGCCTCCAAATGGTATTTAATTAACTTCCCGAGCCCCTGGAAGCATGAAAATCACTTTAAACATGCTAATTTTAGCTCTAACACTGATGATCCACCTACAAATGTGAACTGACGTTCAAAAATAAAACATTTGAAAACGGACCATTTTCCACATTTCTGAAGCATGACGTAATGGGGGGGTGTTATCTCTTTTGTCGAAAATCAGCCGTTTTTGCTCGAACATTAAATGCCTCCAAATGGTATTTATTTCACTTCCCGAGCCCCTGGAAGCATGAAAATCACTTTAAACATGCTAATTTTAGCTCTAACACTGATGATCCACCTACAAATGTGAACTGACGTTCAAAAATAAAACATTTGAAAACGGACCATTTTCCACATTTCTGAAGCATGACGTAATGGGGGGGTGTTATCTCTTTTGTCGAAAATCAGCCGTTTTTGCTCGAACATTAAATGCCTCCAAATGGTATTTAATTAACTTCCCGGGGTGAAGAAACCCTTTTTGAGAACTCAGAGTGAGTAAATTGGCCATTTTCATGCACTTTTAACCATTCCATAAATCTTGTGTTTTGGGCCCCTGGAAGCATGAAAATCACTTTAAACATGCTAATTTTAGCTCTAACACTGATGATCCACCTACAAATGTGAACTGACGTTCAAAAATAAAACATTTGAAAACGGACCATTTTCCACATTTCTGAAGCATGACGTAATGGGGGGGGTGTTATCTCTTTTGTCGAAAATCAGCCGTTTTTGCTCGAACATTAAATGCCTCCAAATGGTATTTAATTAACTTCCCGGGGTGAAGAAACCCTTTTTGAGAACTCAGAGTGAGTAAATTGGCCATTTTCATGCACTTTTAACCATTCCATAAATCTTGTGTTTTGGGCCCCTGGAAGCATGAAAATCACTTCAAACATGCTAATTTTAGCTCTAACACTGATGATCCACCTACAAATGTGAACTGACGTTCAAAAATAAAACATTTGAAAACGGACCATTTTCCACATTTCTGAAGCATGACGTAATGGGGGGGTGTTATCTCTTTTGTCGAAAATCAGCCGTTTTTGCTCGAACATTAAATGCCTCCAAATGGTATTTAATTAACTTCCCGAGCCCCTGGAAGCATGAAAATCACTTTAAACATGCTAATTTTAGCTCTAACACTGATGATCCATCTACAAATGTGAACTGACGTTCAAAAATAAAACATTTGAAAACGGACCATTTTCCACATTTCTGAAGCATGACGTAATGGGGGGTGTTATCTCTTTTGTCGAAAATCAGCCGTTTTTGCTCGAACATTAAATGCCTCCAAATGGTATTTAATTAACTTCCCGAGCCCCTGGAAGCATGAAAATCACTTTAAACATGCTAATTTTAGCTCTAACACTGATGATCCACCTACAAATGTTAACTGACGTTCAAAAATAAAACATTTGAAAACGGACCATTTTCCACATTTCTGAAGCATGACGTAATGGGGGGGTGTTATCTCTTTTGTCGAAAATCAGCAGTTTTTGCTCGAACATTAAATGCCTCCAAATGGTATTTAATTAACTTCCCGAGCCCCTGGAAGCATGAAAATCACTTTAAACATGCTAATTTTAGCTCTAACACTGAAGATCCACCGACAAATGTGAACTGACGTTCAAAAATAAAACATTTGAAAACGGACCATTTTCCACATTTCTGAAGCATGACGTAATGGGGGGGTGTTATCTCTTTTGTCGAAAATCAGCCGTTTTTGCTCGAACATTAAATGCCTCCAAATGGTATTTAATTAACTTCCCGAGCCCCTGGAAGCATGAAAATCACTTTAAACATGCTAATTTTAGCTCTAACACTGATGATCCACCTACAAATGTGAACTGACGTTCAAAAATAAAACATTTGAAAACGGACCATTTTCCACATTTCTGAAGCATGACGTAATGGGGGGGTGTTATCTCTTTTGTCGAAAATCAGCCGTTTTTGCTCGAACATTAAATGCCTCCAAATGGTATTTAATTAACTTCCCGAGCCCCTGGAAGCATGAAAATCACTTTAAACATGCTAATTTTAGCTCTAACACTGATGATCCACCTACAAATGTGAACTGACGTTCAAAAATAAAACATTTGAAAACGGACCATTTTCCACATTTCTGAAGCATGACGTAATGGGGGGGGTGTTATCTCTTTTGTCGAAAATCAGCCGTTTTTGCTCGAACAATAAATGCCTCCAAATGGTATTTAATTAACTTCCCGAGCCCCTGGAAGCATGAAAATCACTTTAAACATGCTAATTTTAGCTCTAACACTGATGATCCACCTACAAATGTGAACTGACGTTCAAAAATAAAACATTTGAAAACGGACCATTTTCCACATTTCTGAAGCATGACGTAATGGGGGGGTGTTATCTCTTTTGTCGAAAATCAGCCGTTTTTGCTCGAACATTAAATGCCTCCAAATGGTATTTAATTAACTTCCCGGGGTGAAGAAACCCGTTTTGAGAACTCAGAGTGAGTAAATTGGCCATTTTCATGCACTTTTAACCATTCCATAAATCTTGTGTTTTGGGCCCCTGGAAGCATGAAAATCACTTTAAACATGCTAATTTTAGCTCTAACACTGATGATCCACCTACAAATGTGAACTGACGTTCAAAAATAAAACATTTGAAAACGGACCATTTTCCACATTTCTGAAGCATGACGTAATGGGGGGTGTTATCTCTTTTGTCGAAAATCAGCCGTTTTTGCTCGAACATTAAATGCCTCCAAATGGTATTTATTTCACTTCCCGAGCCCCTGGAAGCATGAAAATCAATTTAAACATGCTAATTTTAGCTCTAACACTGATGATCCACCTACAAATGTGAACTGACGTTCAAAAATAAAACATTTGAAAACGGACCATTTTCCACATTTCTGAAGCATGACGTAATGGGGGGGTGTTATCTCTTTTGTCGAAAATCAGCCGTTTTTGCTCGAACATTAAATGCCTCCAAATGGTATTTAATTAACTTCCCGAGCCCCTGGAAGCATGAAAATCACTTTAAACATGCTAATTTTAGCTCTAACACTGATGATCCACCTACAAATGTGAACTGACGTTCAAAAATAAAACATTTGAAAACGGACCATTTTCCACATTTCTGAAGCATGACGTAATGGGGGGGGTGTTATCTCTTTTGTCGAAAATCAGCCGTTTTTGCTCGAACATTAAATGCCTCCAAATGGTATTTAATTAACTTCCCGAGCCCCTGGAAGCATGAAAATCACTTTAAACATGCTAATTTTAGCTCTAACACTGATGATCCACCTACAAATGTGAACTGACGTTCAAAAATAAAACATTTGAAAACGGACCATTTTCCACATTTCTGAAGCATGACGTAATGGGGGGGTGTTATCTCTTTTGTCGAAAATCAGCCGTTTTTGCTCGAACATTAAATGCCTCCAAATGGTATTTAATTAACTTCCCGAACCCCTGGAAGCATGAAAATCACTTTTTAATCATGCTAATTTTAGCTCTAACACTGATGATCCACCTACAAATGTGAACTGACGTTCAAAAATAAAACATTTGAAAACGGACCATTTTCCACATTTCTGAAGCATGACGTAATGGGGGGGTGTTATCTCTTTTGTCGAAAATCAGCCGTTTTTGCTCGAACATTAAATGCCTCCAAATGGTATTTAATTAACTTCCCGAGCCCCTGGAAGCATGAAAATCACTTTAAACATGCTAATTTTAGCTCTAACACTGATGATCCACCTACAAATGTGAACTGACGTTCAAAAATAAAACATTTGAAAACGGACCATTTTCCACATTTCTGAAGCATGACGTAATGGGGGGGTGTTATCTCTTTTGTCGAAAATCAGCCGTTTTTGCTCGAACAATAAATGCCTCCAAATGGTATTTAATTAACTTCCCGAGCCCCTGGAAGCATGAAAATCACTTTAAACATGCTAATTTTAGCTCTAACACTGATGATCCACCTACAAATGTGAACTGACGTTCAAAAATAAAACATTTGAAAACGGACCATTTTCCACATTTCTGAAGCATGACGTAATGGGGGGGGGGGGGTGTTATCTCTTTTGTCGAAAATCAGCCGTTTTTGCTCGAACATTAAATGCCTCCAAATGGTATTTAATTAACTTCCCGAGCCCCTGGAAGCATGAAAATCACTTTAAACATGCTAATTTTAGCTCTAACACTGATGATCCACCTACAAATGTGAACTGACGTTCAAAAATAAAACATTTGAAAACGGACCATTTTCCACATTTCTGAAGCATGACGTAATGGGGGGGTGTTATCTCTTTTGTCGAAAATCAGCCGTTTTTGCTCGAACATTAAATGCCTCCAAATGGTATTTAATTAACTTCCCGAGCCCCTGGAAGCATGAAAATCACTTTAAACATGCTAATTTTAGCTCTAACACTGATGATCCACCTACAAATGTGAACTGACGTTCAAAAATAAAACATTTGAAAACGGACCATTTTCCACATTTCTGAAGCATGACGTAATGGGGGGGTGTTATCTCTTTTGTCGAAAATCAGCCGTTTTTGCTCGAACATTAAATGCCTCCAAATGGTATTTAATTAACTTCCCGAGCCCCTGGAAGCATGAAAATCACTTTAAACATGCTAATTTTAGCTCTAACACTGATGATCCACCTACAAATGTGAACTGACGTTCAAAAATAAAACATTTGAAAACGGACCATTTTCCACATTTCTGAAGCATGACGTAATGGGGGGGTGTTATCTCTTTTGTCGAAAATCAGCCGTTTTTGCTCGAGCATTAAATGCCTCCAAATGGTATTTAATTAACTTCCCGAGCCCCTGGAAGCATGAAAATCAATTTAAACATGCTAATTTTAGCTCTAACACTGATGATCCACCTACAAATGTGAACTGACGTTCAAAAATAAAACATTTGAAAACGGACCATTTTCCACATTTCTGAAGCATGACGTAATGGGGGGGTGTTATCTCTTTTGTCGAAAATCAGCCGTTTTTGATCGAACATTAAATGCCTCCAAATGGTATTTAATTAACTTCCCGGGGTGAAGAAACCCTATTTGAGAACTCAGAGTGAGTAAATTGGCCATTTTCATGCACTTTTAACCATTCCATAAATCTTGTGTTTTTTGCCCCTGGAAGCATGAAAATCACTTTAAACATGCTAATTTTAGCTCTAACACTGATGATCCACCTACAAATGTGAACTGACGTTCAAAAATAAAACATTTGAAAACGGACCATTTTCCACATTTCTGAAGCATGACGTAATGGGGGGGTGTTATCTCTTTTGTCGAAAATCAGCCGTTTTTGCTCGAACATTAAAAGCCTCCAAATGGTATTTAATTAACTTCCCGAGCCCCTGGAAGCATGAAAATCACTTTAAACATGCTAATTTTAGCTCTAACACTGATGATCCACCTACAAATGTGAACTGACGTTCAAAAATAAAACATTTGAAAACGGACCATTTTCCACATTTCTGAAGCATGACGTAATGGGGGGGTGTTATCTCTTTTGTCGAAAATCAGCCGTTTTTGCTCGAACATTAAATGCCTCCAAATGGTATTTATTTCACTTCCCGAGCCCCTGGAAGCATGAAAATCACTTTAAACATGCTAATTTTAGCTCTAACACTGATGATCCACCTACAAATGTGAACTGACGTTCAAAAATAAAACATTTGAAAACGGACCATTTTCCACATTTCTGAAGCATGACGTAATGGGGGGGTGTTATCTCTTTTGTCGAAAATCAGCCGTTTTTGCTCGAACATTAAATGCCTCCAAATGGTATTTAATTAACTTCCCGGGGTGAAGAAACCCTTTTTGAGAACTCAGAGTGAGTAAATTGGCCATTTTCATGCACTTTTAACCATTCCATAAATCTTGTGTTTTGGGCCCCTGGAAGCATGAAAATCACTTTAAACATGCTAATTTTAGCTCTAACACTGATGATCCACCTACAAATGTGAACTGACGTTCAAAAATAAAACATTTGAAAACGGACCATTTTCCACATTTCTGAAGCATGACGTAATGGGGGGGGTGTTATCTCTTTTGTCGAAAATCAGCCGTTTTTGCTCGAACATTAAATGCCTCCAAATGGTATTTAATTAACTTCCCGGGGTGAAGAAACCCTTTTTGAGAACTCAGAGTGAGTAAATTGGCCATTTTCATGCACTTTTAACCATTCCATAAATCTTGTGTTTTGGGCCCCTGGAAGCATGAAAATCACTTCAAACATGCTAATTTTAGCTCTAACACTGATGATCCACCTACAAATGTGAACTGACGTTCAAAAATAAAACATTTGAAAACGGACCATTTTCCACATTTCTGAAGCATGACGTAATGGGGGGGTGTTATCTCTTTTGTCGAAAATCAGCCGTTTTTGCTCGAACATTAAATGCCTCCAAATGGTATTTAATTAACTTCCCGAGCCCCTGGAAGCATGAAAATCACTTTAAACATGCTAATTTTAGCTCTAACACTGATGATCCATCTACAAATGTGAACTGACGTTCAAAAATAAAACATTTGAAAACGGACCATTTTCCACATTTCTGAAGCATGACGTAATGGGGGGGTGTTATCTCTTTTGTCGAAAATCAGCCGTTTTTGCTCGAACATTAAATGCCTCCAAATGGTATTTAATTAACTTCCCGAGCCCCTGGAAGCATGAAAATCACTTTAAACATGCTAATTTTAGCTCTAACACTGATGATCCACCTACAAATGTGAACTGACGTTCAAAAATAAAACATTTGAAAACGGACCATTTTCCACATTTCTGAAGCATGACGTAATGGGGGGGTGTTATCTCTTTTGTCGAAAATCAGCAGTTTTTGCTCGAACATTAAATGCCTCCAAATGGTATTTAATTAACTTCCCGAGCCCCTGGAAGCATGAAAATCACTTTAAACATGCTAATTTTAGCTCTAACACTGATGATCCACCTACAAATGTGAACTGACGTTCAAAAATAAAACATTTGAAAACGGACCATTTTCCACATTTCTGAAGCATGACGTAATGGGGGGGTGTTATCTCTTTTGTCGAAAATCAGCCGTTTTTGCTCGAACATTAAATGCCTCCAAATGGTATTTAATTAACTTCCCGAGCCCCTGGAAGCATGAAAATCACTTTAAACATGCTAATTTTAGCTCTAACACTGATGATCCACCTACAAATGTGAACTGACGTTCAAAAATAAAACATTTGAAAACGGACCATTTTCCACATTTCTGAAGCATGACGTAATGGGGGGGTGTTATCTCTTTTGTCGAAAATCAGCCGTTTTTGCTCGAACATTAAATGCCTCCAAATGGTATTTAATTAACTTCCCGAGCCCCTGGAAGCATGAAAATCACTTTAAACATGCTAATTTTAGCTCTAACACTGATGATCCACCTACAAATGTGAACTGACGTTCAAAAATAAAACATTTGAAAACGGACCATTTTCCACATTTCTGAAGCATGACGTAATGGGGGGGGTGTTATCTCTTTTGTCGAAAATCAGCCGTTTTTGCTCGAACAATAAATGCCTCCAAATGGTATTTAATTAACTTCCCGAGCCCCTGGAAGCATGAAAATCACTTTAAACATGCTAATTTTAGCTCTAACACTGATGATCCACCTACAAATGTGAACTGACGTTCAAAAATAAAACATTTGAAAACGGACCATTTTCCACATTTCTGAAGCATGACGTAATGGGGGGGTGTTATCTCTTTTGTCGAAAATCAGCCGTTTTTGCTCGAACATTAAATGCCTCCAAATGGTATTTAATTAACTTCCCGGGGTGAAGAAACCCGTTTTGAGAACTCAGAGTGAGTAAATTGGCCATTTTCATGCACTTTTAACCATTCCATAAATCTTGTGTTTTGGGCCCCTGGAAGCATGAAAATCACTTTAAACATGCTAATTTTAGCTCTAACACTGATGATCCACCTACAAATGTGAACTGACGTTCAAAAATAAAACATTTGAAAACGGACCATTTTCCACATTTCTGAAGCATGACGTAATGGGGGGGTGTTATCTCTTTTGTCGAAAATCAGCCGTTTTTGCTCGAACATTAAATGCCTCCAAATGGTATTTATTTCACTTCCCGAGCCCCTGGAAGCATGAAAATCACTTTAAACATGCTAATTTTAGCTCTAACACTGATGATCCACCTACAAATGTGAACTGACGTTCAAAAATAAAACATTTGAAAACGGACCATTTTCCACATTTCTGAAGCATGACGTAATGGGGGGGTGTTATCTCTTTTGTCGAAAATCAGCCGTTTTTGCTCGAACATTAAATGCCTCCAAATGGTATTTAATTAACTTCCCGAGCCCCTGGAAGCATGAAAATCACTTTAAACATGCTAATTTTAGCTCTAACACTGATGATCCACCTACAAATGTGAACTGACGTTCAAAAATAAAACATTTGAAAACGGACCATTTTCCACATTTCTGAAGCATGACGTAATGGGGGGGTGTTATCTCTTTTGTCGAAAATCAGCCGTTTTTGCTCGAACATTAAATGCCTCCAAATGGTATTTAATTAACTTCCCGAGCCCCTGGAAGCATGAAAATCACTTTAAACATGCTAATTTTAGCTCTAACACTGATGATCCACCTACAAATGTGAACTGACGTTCAAAAATAAAACATTTGAAAACGGACCATTTTCCACATTTCTGAAGCATGACGTAATGGGGGGGGTGTTATCTCTTTTGTCGAAAATCAGCCGTTTTTGCTCGAACATTAAATGCCTCCAAATGGTATTTAATTAACTTCCCGAGCCCCTGGAAGCATGAAAATCACTTTAAACATGCTAATTTTAGCTCTAACACTGATGATCCACCTACAAATGTGAACTGACGTTCAAAAATAAAACATTTGAAAACGGACCATTTTCCACATTTCTGAAGCATGACGTAATGGGGGGGTGTTATCTCTTTTGTCGAAAATCAGCCGTTTTTGCTCGAACATTAAATGCCTCCAAATGGTATTTAATTAACTTCCCGAGCCCCTGGAAGCATGAAAATCACTTTTTAATCATGCTAATTTTAGCTCTAACACTGATGATCCACCTACAAATGTGAACTGACGTTCAAAAATAAAACATTTGAAAACGGACCATTTTCCACATTTCTGAAGCATGACGTAATGGGGGGGTGTTATCTCTTTTGTCGAAAATCAGCCGTTTTTGCTCGAACATTAAATGCCTCCAAATGGTATTTAATTAACTTCCCGAGCCCCTGGAAGCATGAAAATCACTTTAAACATGCTAATTTTAGCTCTAACACTGATGATCCACCTACAAATGTGAACTGACGTTCAAAAATAAAACATTTGAAAACGGACCATTTTCCACATTTCTGAAGCATGACGTAATGGGGGGGTGTTATCTCTTTTGTCGAAAATCAGCCGTTTTTGCTCGAACAATAAATGCCTCCAAATGGTATTTAATTAACTTCCCGAGCCCCTGGAAGCATGAAAATCACTTTAAACATGCTAATTTTAGCTCTAACACTGATGATCCACCTACAAATGTGAACTGACGTTCAAAAATAAAACATTTGAAAACGGACCATTTTCCACATTTCTGAAGCATGACGTAATGGGGGGGGGGGGGTGTTATCTCTTTTGTCGAAAATCAGCCGTTTTTGCTCGAACATTAAATGCCTCCAAATGGTATTTAATTAACTTCCCGAGCCCCTGGAAGCATGAAAATCACTTTAAACATGCTAATTTTAGCTCTAACACTGATGATCCACCTACAAATGTGAACTGACGTTCAAAAATAAAACATTTGAAAACGGACCATTTTCCACATTTCTGAAGCATGACGTAATGGGGGGGTGTTATCTCTTTTGTCGAAAATCAGCCGTTTTTGCTCGAACATTAAATGCCTCCAAATGGTATTTAATTAACTTCCCGAGCCCCTGGAAGCATGAAAATCACTTTAAACATGCTAATTTTAGCTCTAACACTGATGATCCACCTACAAATGTGAACTGACGTTCAAAAATAAAACATTTGAAAACGGACCATTTTCCACATTTCTGAAGCATGACGTAATGGGGGGGTGTTATCTCTTTTGTCGAAAATCAGCCGTTTTTGCTCGAGCATTAAATGCCTCCAAATGGTATTTAATTAACTTCCCGAGCCCCTGGAAGCATGAAAATCAATTTAAACATGCTAATTTTAGCTCTAACACTGATGATCCACCTACAAATGTGAACTGACGTTCAAAAATAAAACATTTGAAAACGGACCATTTTCCACATTTCTGAAGCATGACGTAATGGGGGGGTGTTATCTCTTTTGTCGAAAATCAGCCGTTTTTGATCGAACATTAAATGCCTCCAAATGGTATTTAATTAACTTCCCGGGGTGAAGAAACCCTATTTGAGAACTCAGAGTGAGTAAATTGGCCATTTTCATGCACTTTTAACCATTCCATAAATCTTGTGTTTTTTGCCCCTGGAAGCATGAAAATCACTTTAAACATGCTAATTTTAGCTCTAACACTGATGATCCACCTACAAATGTGAACTGACGTTCAAAAATAAAACATTTGAAAACGGACCATTTTCCACATTTCTGAAGCATGACGTAATGGGGGGGTGTTATCTCTTTTGTCGAAAATCAGCCGTTTTTGCTCGAACATTAAAAGCCTCCAAATGGTATTTAATTAACTTCCCGAGCCCCTGGAAGCATGAAAATCACTTTAAACATGCTAATTTTAGCTCTAACACTGATGATCCACCTACAAATGTGAACTGACGTTCAAAAATAAAACATTTGAAAACGGACCATTTTCCACATTTCTGAAGCATGACGTAATGGGGGGGTGTTATCTCTTTTGTCGAAAATCAGCCGTTTTTGCTCGAACATTAAATGCCTCCAAATGGTATTTATTTCACTTCCCGAGCCCCTGGAAGCATGAAAATCACTTTAAACATGCTAATTTTAGCTCTAACACTGATGATCCACCTACAAATGTGAACTGACGTTCAAAAATAAAACATTTGAAAACGGACCATTTTCCACATTTCTGAAGCATGACGTAATGGGGGGGTGTTATCTCTTTTGTCGAAAATCAGCCGTTTTTGCTCGAACATTAAATGCCTCCAAATGGTATTTAATTAACTTCCCGGGGTGAAGAAACCCATTTTGAGAACTCAGAGTGAGTAAATTGGCCATTTTCATGCACTTTTAACCATTCCATAAATCTTGTGTTTTGGGCCCCTGGAAGCATGAAAATCACTTTAAACATGCTAATTTTAGCTCTAACACTGATGATCCACCTACAAATGTGAACTGACGTTCAAAAATAAAACATTTGAAAACGGACCATTTTCCACATTTCTGAAGCATGACGTAATGGGGGGGGTGTTATCTCTTTTGTCGAAAATCAGCCGTTTTTGCTCGAACATTAAATGCCTCCAAATGGTATTTAATTAACTTCCCGGGGTGAAGAAACCCTTTTTGAGAACTCAGAGTGAGTAAATTGGCCATTTTCATGCACTTTTAACCATTCCATAAATCTTGTGTTTTGGGCCCCTGGAAGCATGAAAATCACTTCAAACATGCTAATTTTAGCTCTAACACTGATGATCCACCTACAAATGTGAACTGACGTTAAAAAATAAAACATTTGAAAACGGACCATTTTCCACATTTCTGAAGCATGACGTAATGGGGGGGTGTTATCTCTTTTGTCGAAAATCAGCCGTTTTTGCTCGAACATTAAATGCCTCCAAATGGTATTTAATTAACTTCCCGAGCCCCTGGAAGCATGAAAATCACTTTAAACATGCTAATTTTAGCTCTAACACTGATGATCCATCTACAAATGTGAACTGACGTTCAAAAATAAAACATTTGAAAACGGACCATTTTCCACATTTCTGAAGCATGACGTAATGGGGGGGTGTTATCTCTTTTGTCGAAAATCAGCCGTTTTTGCTCGAACATTAAATGCCTCCAAATGGTATTTAATTAACTTCCCGAGCCCCTGGAAGCATGAAAATCACTTTAAACATGCTAATTTTAGCTCTAACACTGATGATCCACCTACAAATGTGAACTGACGTTCAAAAATAAAACATTTGAAAACGGACCATTTTCCACATTTCTGAAGCATGATGTAATGGGGGGGTGTTATCTCTTTTGTCGAAAATCAGCAGTTTTTGCTCGAACATTAAATGCCTCCAAATGGTATTTAATTAACTTCCCGAGCCCCTGGAAGCATGAAAATCACTTTAAACATGCTAATTTTAGCTCTAACACTGATGATCCACCTACAACTGTGAACTGACGTTCAAAAATAAAACATTTGAAAACGGACCATTTTCCACATTTCTGAAGCATGACGTAATGGGGGGGTGTTATCTCTTTTGTCGAAAATCAGCCGTTTTTGCTCGAACATTAAATGCCTCCAAATGGTATTTAATTAACTTCCCGAGCCCCTGGAAGCATGAAAATCACTTTAAACATGCTAATTTTAGCTCTAACACTGATGATCCACCTACAAATGTGAACTGACGTTCAAAAATAAAACATTTGAAAACGGACCATTTTCCACATTTCTGAAGCATGACGTAATGGGGGGGTGTTATCTCTTTTGTCGAAAATCAGCCGTTTTGGCTCGAACATTAAAAGCCTCCAAATGGTATTTAATTAACTTCCCGAGCCCCTGGAAGCATGAAAATCACTTTAAACATGCTAATTTTAGCTCTAACACTGATGATCCACCTACAAATGTGAACTGACGTTCAAAAATAAAACATTTGAAAACGGACCATTTTCCACATTTCTGAAGCATGACGTAATGGGGGGGTGTTATCTCTTTTGTCGAAAATCAGCCGTTTTTGCTCGAACATTAAATGCCTCCAAATGGTATTTATTTCACTTCCCGAGCCCCTGGAAGCATGAAAATCACTTTAAACATGCTAATTTTAGCTCTAACACTGATGATCCACCTACAAATGTGAACTGACGTTCAAAAATAAAACATTTGAAAACGGACCATTTTCCACATTTCTGAAGCATGACGTAATGGGGGGGTGTTATCTCTTTTGTCGAAAATCAGCCGTTTTTGCTCGAACATTAAATGCCTCCAAATGGTATTTAATTAACTTCCCGGGGTGAAGAAACCCATTTTGAGAACTCAGAGTGAGTAAATTGGCCATTTTCATGCACTTTTAACCATTCCATAAATCTTGTGTTTTGGGCCCCTGGAAGCATGAAAATCACTTTAAACATGCTAATTTTAGCTCTAACACTGATGATCCACCTACAAATGTGAACTGACGTTCAAAAATAAAACATTTGAAAACGGACCATTTTCCACATTTCTGAAGCATGACGTAATGGGGGGGGTGTTATCTCTTTTGTCGAAAATCAGCCGTTTTTGCTCGAACATTAAATGCCTCCAAATGGTATTTAATTAACTTCCCGGGGTGAAGAAACCCTTTTTGAGAACTCAGAGTGAGTAAATTGGCCATTTTCATGCACTTTTAACCATTCCATAAATCTTGTGTTTTGGGCCCCTGGAAGCATGAAAATCACTTCAAACATGCTAATTTTAGCTCTAACACTGATGATCCACCTACAAATGTGAACTGACGTTAAAAAATAAAACATTTGAAAACGGACCATTTTCCACATTTCTGAAGCATGACGTAATGGGGGGGTGTTATCTCTTTTGTCGAAAATCAGCCGTTTTTGCTCGAACATTAAATGCCTCCAAATGGTATTTAATTAACTTCCCGAGCCCCTGGAAGCATGAAAATCACTTTAAACATGCTAATTTTAGCTCTAACACTGATGATCCATCTACAAATGTGAACTGACGTTCAAAAATAAAACATTTGAAAACGGACCATTTTCCACATTTCTGAAGCATGACGTAATGGGGGGGTGTTATCTCTTTTGTCGAAAATCAGCCGTTTTTGCTCGAACATTAAATGCCTCCAAATGGTATTTAATTAACTTCCCGAGCCCCTGGAAGCATGAAAATCACTTTAAACATGCTAATTTTAGCTCTAACACTGATGATCCACCTACAAATGTGAACTGACGTTCAAAAATAAAACATTTGAAAACGGACCATTTTCCACATTTCTGAAGCATGACGTAATGGGGGGGTGTTATCTCTTTTGTCGAAAATCAGCAGTTTTTGCTCGAACATTAAATGCCTCCAAATGGTATTTAATTAACTTCCCGAGCCCCTGGAAGCATGAAAATCACTTTAAACATGCTAATTTTAGCTCTAACACTGATGATCCACCTACAACTGTGAACTGACGTTCAAAAATAAAACATTTGAAAACGGACCATTTTCCACATTTCTGAAGCATGACGTAATGGGGGGGTGTTATCTCTTTTGTCGAAAATCAGCCGTTTTTGCTCGAACATTAAATGCCTCCAAATGGTATTTAATTAACTTCCCGAGCCCCTGGAAGCATGAAAATCACTTTAAACATGCTAATTTTAGCTCTAACACTGATGATCCACCTACAAATGTGAACTGACGTTCAAAAATAAAACATTTGAAAACGGACCATTTTCCACATTTCTGAAGCATGACGTAATGGGGGGGTGTTATCTCTTTTGTCGAAAATCAGCCGTTTTTGCTCGAACATTAAATGCCTCCAAATGGTATTTAATTAACTTCCCGAGCCCCTGGAAGCATGAAAATCACTTTAAACATGCTAATTTTAGCTCTAACACTGATGATCCACCTACAAATGTGAACTGACGTTCAAAAATAAAACATTTGAAAACGGACCATTTTCCACATTTCTGAAGCATGACGTAATGGGGGGGGGTGTTATCTCTTTTGTCGAAAATCAGCCGTTTTTGCTCGAACAATAAATGCCTCCAAATGGTATTTAATTAACTTCCCGAGCCCCTGGAAGCATGAAAATCACTTTAAACATGCTAATTTTAGCTCTAACACTGATGATCCACCTACAAATGTGAACTGACGTTCAAAAATAAAACATTTGAAAACGGACCATTTTCCACATTTCTGAAGCATGACGTAATGGGGGGGGGGTGTTATCTCTTTTGTCGAAAATCAGCCGTTTTTGCTCGAACATTAAATGCCTCCAAATGGTATTTAATTAACTTCCCGAGCCCCTGGAAGCATGAAAATCACTTTAAACATGCTAATTTTAGCTCTAACACTGATGATCCACCTACAAATGTGAACTGACGTTCAAAAATAAAACATTTGAAAACGGACCATTTTCCACATTTCTGAAGCATGACGTAATGGGGGGGTGTTATCTCTTTTGTCGAAAATCAGCCGTTTTTGCTCGAACATTAAATGCCTCCAAATGGTATTTAATTAACTTCCCGAGCCCCTGGAAGCATGAAAATCACTTTAAACATGCTAATTTTAGCTCTAACACTGATGATCCACCTACAAATGTGAACTGACGTTCAAAAATAAAACATTTGAAAACGGACCATTTTCCACATTTCTGAAGCATGACGTAATGGGGGGGTGTTATCTCTTTTGTCGAAAATCAGCCGTTTTTGCTCGAGCATTAAATGCCTCCAAATGGTATTTAATTAACTTCCCGGGGTGAAGAAACCCTATTTGAGAACTCAGAGTGAGTAAATTGGCCATTTTCATGCACTTTTAACCATTCCATAAATCTTGTGTTTTTTGCCCCTGGAAGCATGAAAATCACTTTAAACATGCTAATTTTAGCTCTAACACTGATGATCCACCTACAAATGTGAACTGACGTTCAAAAATAAAACATTTGAAAACGGACCATTTTCCACATTTCTGAAGCATGACGTAATGGGGGGGTGTTATCTCTTTTGTCGAAAATCAGCCGTTTTTGCTCGAACATTAAATGCCTCCAAATGGTATTTAATTAACTTCCCGAGCCCCTGGAAGCATGAAAATCACTTTAAACATGCTAATTTTAGCTCTAACACTGATGATCCACCTACAAATGTGAACTGACGTTCAAAAATAAAACATTTGAAAACGGACCATTTTCCACATTTCTGAAGCATGACGTAATGGGGGGGGTGTTATCTCTTTTGTCGAAAATCAGCCGTTTTTGCTCGAACATTAAATGCCTCCAAATGGTATTTAATTAACTTCCCGAGCCCCTGGAAACATGAAAATCACTTTAAACATGCTAATTTTAGCTCTAACACTGATGATCCACCTACAAATGTGAACTGACGTTCAAAAATAAAACATTTGAAAACGGACCATTTTCCACATTTCTGAAGCATGACGTAATGGGGGGGTGTTATCTCTTTTGTCGAAAATCAGCCGTTTTTGCTCGAACATTAAATGCCTCCAAATGGTATTTAATTAACTTCCCGAGCCCCTGGAAGCATGAAAATCACTTTAAACATGCTAATTTTAGCTCTAACACTGATGATCCACCTACAAATGTGAACTGACGTTCAAAAATAAAACATTTGAAAACGGACCATTTTCCACATTTCTGAAGCATGACGTAATGGGGGGGTGTTATCTCTTTTGTCGAAAATCAGCCGTTTTTGCTCGAACATTAAATGCCTCCAAATGGTATTTAATTAACTTCCCGAGCCCCTGGAAGCATGAAAATCACTTTAAACATGCTAATTTTAGCTCTAACACTGATGATCCACCTACAAATGTGAACTGACGTTCAAAAATAAAACATTTGAAAACGGACCATTTTCCACATTTCTGAAGCATGACGTAATGGGGGGGTGTTATCTCTTTTGTCGAAAATCAGCCGTTTTTGCTCGAACAATAAATGCCTCCAAATGGTATTTAATTAACTTCCCGAGCCCCTGGAAGCATGAAAATCACTTTAAACATGCTAATTTTAGCTCTAACACTGATGATCCACCTACAAATGTGAACTGACGTTCAAAAATAAAACATTTGAAAACGGACCATTTTCCACATTTTTGAAGCATGACGTAATGGGGGGGGGGGGGGGGGGTGTTATCTCTTTTGTCGAAAATCAGCCGTTTTTGCTCGAACATTAAATGCCTCCAAATGGTATTTAATTAACTTCCCGAGCCCCTGGAAGCATGAAAATCACTTTAAACATGCTAATTTTAGCTCTAACACTGATGATCCACCTACAAATGTGAACTGACGTTCAAAAATAAAACATTTGAAAACGGACCATTTTCCACATTTCTGAAGCATGACGTAATGGGGGGGTGTTATCTCTTTTGTCGAAAATCAGCCGTTTTTGCTCGAACATTAAATGCCTCCAAATGGTATTTAATTAACTTCCCGAGCCCCTGGAAGCATGAAAATCACTTTAAACATGCTAATTTTAGCTCTAACACTGATGATCCACCTACAAATGTGAACTGACGTTCAAAAATAAAACATTTGAAAACGGACCATTTTCCACATTTCTGAAGCATGACGTAATGGGGGGGTGTTATCTCTTTTGTCGAAAATCAGCCGTTTTTGCTCGAGCATTAAATGCCTCCAAATGGTATTTAATTAACTTCCCGAGCCCCTGGAAGCATGAAAATCAATTTAAACATGCTAATTTTAGCTCTAACACTGATGATCCACCTACAAATGTGAACTGACGTTCAAAAATAAAACATTTGAAAACGGACCATTTTCCACATTTCTGAAGCATGACGTAATGGGGGGGTGTTATCTCTTTTGTCGAAAATCAGCCGTTTTTGATCGAACATTAAATGCCTCCAAATGGTATTTAATTAACTTCCCGGGGTGAAGAAACCCTATTTGAGAACTCAGAGTGAGTAAATTGGCCATTTTCATGCACTTTTAACCATTCCATAAATCTTGTGTTTTTTGCCCCTGGAAGCATGAAAATCACTTTAAACATGCTAATTTTAGCTCTAACACTGATGATCCACCTACAAATGTGAACTGACGTTCAAAAATAAAACATTTGAAAACGGACCATTTTCCACATTTCTGAAGCATGACGTAATGGGGGGGTGTTATCTCTTTTGTCGAAAATCAGCCGTTTTTGCTCGAACATTAAAAGCCTCCAAATGGTATTTAATTAACTTCCCGAGCCCCTGGAAGCATGAAAATCACTTTAAACATGCTAATTTTAGCTCTAACACTGATGATCCACCTACAAATGTGAACTGACGTTCAAAAATAAAACATTTGAAAACGGACCATTTTCCACATTTCTGAAGCATGACGTAATGGGGGGGTGTTATCTCTTTTGTCGAAAATCAGCCGTTTTTGCTCGAACATTAAATGCCTCCAAATGGTATTTATTTCACTTCCCGAGCCCCTGGAAGCATGAAAATCACTTTAAACATGCTAATTTTAGCTCTAACACTGATGATCCACCTACAAATGTGAACTGACGTTCAAAAATAAAACATTTGAAAACGGACCATTTTCCACATTTCTGAAGCATGACGTAATGGGGGGGTGTTATCTCTTTTGTCGAAAATCAGCCGTTTTTGCTCGAACATTAAATGCCTCCAAATGGTATTTAATTAACTTCCCGGGGTGAAGAAACCCTTTTTGAGAACTCAGAGTGAGTAAATTGGCCATTTTCATGCACTTTTAACCATTCCATAAATCTTGTGTTTTGGGCCCCTGGAAGCATGAAAATCACTTTAAACATGCTAATTTTAGCTCTAACACTGATGATCCACCTACAAATGTGAACTGACGTTCAAAAATAAAACATTTGAAAACGGACCATTTTCCACATTTCTGAAGCATGACGTAATGGGGGGGGTGTTATCTCTTTTGTCGAAAATCAGCCGTTTTTGCTCGAACATTAAATGCCTCCAAATGGTATTTAATTAACTTCCCGGGGTGAAGAAACCCTTTTTGAGAACTCAGAGTGAGTAAATTGGCCATTTTCATGCACTTTTAACCATTCCATAAATCTTGTGTTTTGGGCCCCTGGAAGCATGAAAATCACTTCAAACATGCTAATTTTAGCTCTAACACTGATGATCCACCTACAAATGTGAACTGACGTTCAAAAATAAAACATTTGAAAACGGACCATTTTCCACATTTCTGAAGCATGACGTAATGGGGGGGTGTTATCTCTTTTGTCGAAAATCAGCCGTTTTTGCTCGAACATTAAATGCCTCCAAATGGTATTTAATTAACTTCCCGAGCCCCTGGAAGCATGAAAATCACTTTAAACATGCTAATTTTAGCTCTAACACTGATGATCCATCTACAAATGTGAACTGACGTTCAAAAATAAAACATTTGAAAACGGACCATTTTCCACATTTCTGAAGCATGACGTAATGGGGGGGTGTTATCTCTTTTGTCGAAAATCAGCCGTTTTTGCTCGAACATTAAATGCCTCCAAATGGTATTTAATTAACTTCCCGAGCCCCTGGAAGCATGAAAATCACTTTAAACATGCTAATTTTAGCTCTAACACTGATGATCCACCTACAAATGTGAACTGACGTTCAAAAATAAAACATTTGAAAACGGACCATTTTCCACATTTCTGAAGCATGACGTAATGGGGGGGTGTTATCTCTTTTGTCGAAAATCAGCAGTTTTTGCTCGAACATTAAATGCCTCCAAATGGTATTTAATTAACTTCCCGAGCCCCTGGAAGCATGAAAATCACTTTAAACATGCTAATTTTAGCTCTAACACTGATGATCCACCTACAAATGTGAACTGACGTTCAAAAATAAAACATTTGAAAACGGACCATTTTCCACATTTCTGAAGCATGACGTAATGGGGGGGTGTTATCTCTTTTGTCGAAAATCAGCCGTTTTTGCTCGAACATTAAATGCCTCCAAATGGTATTTAATTAACTTCCCGAGCCCCTGGAAGCATGAAAATCACTTTAAACATGCTAATTTTAGCTCTAACACTGATGATCCACCTACAAATGTGAACTGACGTTCAAAAATAAAACATTTGAAAACGGACCATTTTCCACATTTCTGAAGCATGACGTAATGGGGGGGTGTTATCTCTTTTGTCGAAAATCAGCCGTTTTTGCTCGAACATTAAATGCCTCCAAATGGTATTTAATTAACTTCCCGAGCCCCTGGAAGCATGAAAATCACTTTAAACATGCTAATTTTAGTTCTAACACTGATGATCCACCTACAAATGTGAACTGACGTTCAAAAATAAAACATTTGAAAACGGACCATTTTCCACATTTCTGAAGCATGACGTAATGGGGGGGGTGTTATCTCTTTTGTCGAAAATCAGCCGTTTTTGCTCGAACAATAAATGCCTCCAAATGGTATTTAATTAACTTCCCGAGCCCCTGGAAGCATGAAAATCACTTTAAACATGCTAATTTTAGCTCTAACACTGATGATCCACCTACAAATGTGAACTGACGTTCAAAAATAAAACATTTGAAAACGGACCATTTTCCACATTTCTGAAGCATGACGTAATGGGGGGGGGGGTGTTATCTCTTTTGTCGAAAATCAGCCGTTTTTGCTCGAACATTAAATGCCTCCAAATGGTATTTAATTAACTTCCCGGGGTGAAGAAACCCTATTTGAGAACTCAGAGTGAGTAAATTGGCCATTTTCATGCACTTTTAACCATTCCATAAATCTTGTGTTTTTTGCCCCTGGAAGCATGAAAATCACTTTAAACATGCTAATTTTAGCTCTAACACTGATGATCCACCTACAAATGTGAACTGACGTTCAAAAATAAAACATTTGAAAACGGACCATTTTCCACATTTCTGAAGCATGACGTAATGGGGGGGTGTTATCTCTTTTGTCGAAAATCAGCCATTTTTGCTCGAACATTAAAAGCCTCCAAATGGTATTTAATTAACTTCCCGAGCCCCTGGAAGCATGAAAATCACTTTAAACATGCTAATTTTAGCTCTAACACTGATGATCCACCTACAAATGTGAACTGACGTTCAAAAATAAAACATTTGAAAACGGACCATTTTCCACATTTCTGAAGCATGACGTAATGGGGGGGTGTTATCTCTTTTGTCGAAAATCAGCCGTTTTTGCTCGAACATTAAATGCCTCCAAATGGTATTTATTTCACTTCCCGAGCCCCTGGAAGCATGAAAATCACTTTAAACATGCTAATTTTAGCTCTAACACTGATGATCCACCTACAAATGTGAACTGACGTTCAAAAATAAAACATTTGAAAACGGACCATTTTCCACATTTCTGAAGCATGACGTAATGGGGGGGGTGTTATTTCTTTTGTCGAAAATCAGCCGTTTTTGCTCGAACATTAAATGCCTCCAAATGGTATTTATTTCACTTCCCGAGCCACTGGAAGCATGAAAATCACTTTAAACATGCTAATTTTAGCTCTAACACTGATGATCCACCTACAAATGTGAACTGACGTTCAAAAATAAAACATTTGAAAACGGACCATTTTCCACATTTCTGAAGCATGACGTAATGGGGGGTGTTATCTCTTTTGTCGAAAATCAGCCGTTTTTGCTCGAACATTAAATGCCTCCAAATGGTATTTAATTAACTTCCCGAGCCCCTGGAAGCATGAAAATCACTTTAAACATGCTAATTTTAGCTCTAACACTGATGATCCACCTACAAATGTGAACTGACGTTCAAAAATAAAACATTTGAAAACGGACCATTTTCCACATTTCTGAAGCATGACGTAATGGGGGGGTGTTATCTCTTTTGTCGAAAATCAGCCGTTTTTGCTCGAACATTAAATGCCTCCAAATGGTATTTAATTAACTTCCCGAGCCCCTGGAAGCATGAAAATCACTTTAAACATGCTAATTTTAGCTCTAACACTGATGATCCACCTACAAATGTGAACTGACGTTCAAAAATAAAACATTTGAAAACGGACCATTTTCCACATTTCTGAAGCATGACGTAATGGGGGGGTGTTATCTCTTTTGTCGAAAATCAGCCGTTTTTGCTCGAACATTAAATGCCTCCAAATGGTATTTAATTAACTTCCCGAGCCCCTGGAAGCATGAAAATCACTTTAAACATGCTAATTTTAGCTCTAACACTGATGATCCACCTACAAATGTGAACTGACGTTCAAAAATAAAACATTTGAAAACGGACCATTTTCCACATTTCTGAAGCATGACGTAATGGGGGGGTGTTATCTCTTTTGTCGAAAATCAGCCGTTTTTGCTCGAACAATAAATGCCTCCAAATGGTATTTAATTAACTTCCCGAGCCCCTGGAAGCATGAAAATCACTTTAAACATGCTAATTTTAGCTCTAACACTGATGATCCACCTACAAATGTGAACTGACGTTCAAAAATAAAACATTTGAAAACGGACCATTTTCCACATTTCTGAAGCATGACGTAATGGGGGGGGGGGGTTTTATCTCTTTTGTCGAAAATCAGCCGTTTTTGCTCGAACATTAAATGCCTCCAAATGGTATTTAATTAACTTCCCGAGCCCCTGGAAGCATGAAAATCACTTTAAACATGCTAATTTTAGCTCTAACACTGATGATCCACCTACAAATGTGAACTGACGTTCAAAAATAAAACATTTGAAAACGGACCATTTTCCACATTTCTGAAGCATGACGTAATGGGGGGGTGTTATCTCTTTTGTCGAAAATCAGCCGTTTTTGCTCGAACATTAAATGCCTCCAAATGGTATTTAATTAACTTCCCGAGCCCCTGGAAGCATGAAAATCACTTTAAACATGCTAATTTTAGCTCTAACACTGATGATCCACCTACAAATGTGAACTGACGTTCAAAAATAAAACATTTGAAAACGGACCATTTTCCACATTTCTGAAGCATGACGTAATGGGGGGGTGTTATCTCTTTTGTCGAAAATCAGCCGTTTTTGCTCGAGCATTAAATGCCTCCAAATGGTATTTAATTAACTTCCCGGGGTGAAGAAACCCTATTTGAGAACTCAGAGTGAGTAAATTGGCCATTTTCATGCACTTTTAACCATTCCATAAATCTTGTGTTTTTTGCCCCTGGAAGCATGAAAATCACTTTAAACATGCTAATTTTAGCTCTAACACTGATGATCCACCTACAAATGTGAACTGACGTTCAAAAATAAAACATTTGAAAACGGACCATTTTCCACATTTCTGAAGCATGACGTAATGGGGGGGTGTTATCTCTTTTGTCGAAAATCAGCCATTTTTGCTCGAACATTAAAAGCCTCCAAATGGTATTTAATTAACTTCCCGAGCCCCTGGAAGCATGAAAATCACTTTAAACATGCTAATTTTAGCTCTAACACTGATG
The DNA here is from genome assembly GCF_964263255.1 of Lissotriton vulgaris. Classification (NCBI taxonomy): domain Eukaryota; kingdom Metazoa; phylum Chordata; class Amphibia; order Caudata; family Salamandridae; genus Lissotriton; species Lissotriton vulgaris. The sequence continues at coordinate 870,529 of NW_028253316.1, forward strand.
ATCCACCTACAAATGTGAACTGACGTTCAAAAATAAAACATTTGAAAACGGACCATTTTCCACATTTCTGAAGCATGACGTAATGGGGGGTGTTATCTCTTTTGTCGAAAATCAGCCGTTTTTGCTCGAACATTAAATGCCTCCAAATGGTATTTATTTCACTTCCCGAGCCCCTGGAAGCATGAAAATCACTTTAAACATGCTAATTTTAGCTCTAACACTGATGATCCACCTACAAATGTGAACTGACGTTCAAAAATAAAACATTTGAAAACGGACCATTTTCCACATTTCTGAAGCATGACGTAATGGGGGGGTGTTATCTCTTTTGTCGAAAATCAGCCGTTTTTGCTCGAACATTAAATGCCTCCAAATGGTATTTAATTAACTTCCCGGGGTGAAGAAACCCTTTTTGAGAACTCAGAGTGAGTAAATTGGCCATTTTCATGCACTTTTAACCATTCCATAAATCTTGTGTTTTGGGCCCCTGGAAGCATGAAAATCACTTTAAACATGCTAATTTTAGCTCTAACACTGATGATCCACCTACAAATGTGAACTGACGTTCAAAAATAAAACATTTGAAAACGGACCATTTTCCACATTTCTGAAGCATGACGTAATGGGGGGGGTGTTATCTCTTTTGTCGAAAATCAGCCGTTTTTGCTCGAACATTAAATGCCTCCAAATGGTATTTAATTAACTTCCCGGGGTGAAGAAACCCTTTTTGAGAACTCAGAGTGAGTAAATTGGCCATTTTCATGCACTTTTAACCATTCCATAAATCTTGTGTTTTGGGCCCCTGGAAGCATGAAAATCACTTCAAACATGCTAATTTTAGCTCTAACACTGATGATCCACCTACAAATGTGAACTGACGTTCAAAAATAAAACATTTGAAAACGGACCATTTTCCACATTTCTGAAGCATGACGTAATGGGGGGGTGTTATCTCTTTTGTCGAAAATCAGCCGTTTTTGCTCGAACATTAAATGCCTCCAAATGGTATTTAATTAACTTCCCGAGCCCCTGGAAGCATGAAAATCACTTTAAACATGTTAATTTTAGCTCTAACACTGATGATCCACCTACAAATGCGAACTGACGTTCAAAAATAAAACATTTGAAAACGGACCATTTTCCACATTTCTGAAGCATGACGTAATGGGGGGGTGTTATCTCTTTTGTCGAAAATCAGCCGTTTTTGCTCGAACATTAAATGCCTCCAAATGGTATTTAATTAACTTCCCGAGCCCCTGGAAGCATGAAAATCACTTTAAACATGCTAATTTTAGCTCTAACACTGATGATCCACCTACAAATGTGAACTGACGTTCAAAAATAAAACATTTGAAAACGGACCATTTTCCACATTTCTGAAGCATGACGTAATGGGGGGGTGTTATCTCTTTTGTCGAAAATCAGCCGTTTTTGCTCGAACATTAAATGCCTCCAAATGGTATTTAATTAACTTCCCGAGCCCCTGGAAGCATGAAAATCACTTTAAACATGCTAATTTTAGCTCTAACACTGATGATCCACCTACCAATGTGAACTGACGTTCAAAAGTAAAACATTTGAAAACGGACCATTTTCCACATTTCTGAAGCATGACGTAATGGGGGGGTGTTATCTCTTTTGTCGAAAATCAGCCGTTTTTGCTCGAACATTAAATGCCTCCAAATGGTATTTAATTAACTTCCCGAGCCCCTGGAAGCATGAAAATCACTTTAAACATGCTAATTTTAGCTCTAACACTGATGATCCACCTACAAATGTGAACTGACGTTCAAAAATAAAACATTTGAAAACGGACCATTTTCCACATTTCTGAAGCATGACGTAATGGGGGGGTGTTATCTCTTTTGTCGAAAATCAGCCGTTTTTGCTCGAACATTAAATGCCTCCAAATGGTATTTATTTCACTTCCCGAGCCCCTGGAAGCATGAAAATCACTTTAAACATGCTAAATTTAGCTCTAACACTGATGATCCACCTACAAATGTGAACTGACGTTCAAAAATAAAACATTTGAAAACGGACCATTTTCCACATTTCTGAAGCATGACGTAATGGGGGGGGTGTTATCTCTTTTGTCGAAAATCAGCAGTTTTTGCTCGAACATTAAATGCGTCCAAATTGTATTTAATTAACGTCCCGGGGTGAAGAAACCCTTTTTGAGAACTCAGAGTGAGTAAATTGGCCATTTTCATGCACTTTTAACCATTCCATAAATCTTGTGTTTTGGGCCCCTGGAAGCATGAAAATCACTTTAAACATGCTAATTTTAGCTCTAACACTGATGATCCACCTACAAATGTGAACTGACGTTCAAAAATAAAACATTTGAAAACGGACCATTTTCCACATTTCTGAAGCATGACGTAATGGGGGGGTGTTATCTCTTTTGTCGAAAATCAGCCGTTTTTGCTCGAACATTAAATGCCTCCAAATGGTATTTATTTCACTTCCCGAGCCCCTGGAAGCATGAAAATCACTTTAAACATGCTAATTTTAGCTCTAACACTGATGATCCACCTACAAATGTGAACTGACGTTCAAAAATAAAACATTTGAAAACGGACCATTTTCCACATTTCTGAAGCATGACGTAATGGGGGGGTGTTATCTCTTTTGTCGAAAATCAGCCGTTTTTGCTCGAACATTAAATGCCTCCAAATGGTATTTAATTAACTTCCCGGGGTGAAGAAACCCTTTTTGAGAACTCAGAGTGAGTAAATTGGCCATTTTCATGCACTTTTAACCATTCCATAAATCTTGTGTTTTGGGCCCCTGGAAGCATGAAAATCACTTCAAACATGCTAATTTTAGCTCTAACACTGATGATCCACCTACAAATGTGAACTGACGTTCAAAAATAAAACATTTGAAAACGGACCATTTTCCACATTTCTGAAGCATGACGTAATGGGGGGGTGTTATCTCTTTTGTCGAAAATCAGCCGTTTTTGCTCGAACATTAAATGCCTCCAAATGGTATTTAATTAACTTCCCGAGCCCCTGGAAGCATGAAAATCACTTTAAACATGCTAATTTTAGCTCTAACACTGATGATCCATCTACAAATGTGAACTGACGTTCAAAAATAAAACATTTGAAAACGGACCATTTTCCACATTTCTGAAGCATGACGTAATGGGGGGGTGTTATCTCTTTTGTCGAAAATCAGCCGTTTTTGCTCGAACATTAAATGCCTCCAAATGGTATTTAATTAACTTCCCGAGCCCCTGGAAGCATGAAAATCACTTTAAACATGCTAATTTTAGCTCTAACACTGATGATCCACCTACAAATGTGAACTGACGTTCAAAAATAAAACATTTGAAAACGGACCATTTTCCACATTTCTGAAGCATGACGTAATGGGGGGGTGTTATCTCTTTTGTCGAAAATCAGCAGTTTTTGCTCGAACATTAAATGCCTCCAAATGGTATTTAATTAACTTCCCGAGCCCCTGGAAGCATGAAAATCACTTTAAACATGATAATTTTAGCTCTAACACTGATGATCCACCTACAAATGTGAACTGACGTTCAAAAATAAAACATTTGAAAACGGACCATTTTCCACATTTCTGAAGCATGACGTAATGGGGGGGGTGTTATCTCTTTTGTCGAAAATCAGCCGTTTTTGCTCGAACATTAAATGCCTCCAAATGGTATTTAATTAACTTCCCGAGCCCCTGGAAGCATGAAAATCACTTTAAACATGCTAATTTTAGCTCTAACACTGATGATCCACCTACAAATGTGAACTGACGTTCAAAAATAAAACATTTGAAAACGGACCATTTTCCACATTTCTGAAGCATGACGTAATGGGGGGGTGTTATCTCTTTTGTCGAAAATCAGCCGTTTTTGCTCGAACATTAAATGCCTCCAAATGGTATTTAATTAACTTCCCGAGCCCCTGGAAGCATGAAAATCACTTTAAACATGCTAATTTTAGCTCTAACACTGATGATCCACCTACAAATGTGAACTGACGTTCAAAAATAAAACATTTGAAAACGGACCATTTTCCACATTTCTGAAGCATGACGTAATGGGGGGGGTGTTATCTCTTTTGTCGAAAATCAGCCGTTTTTGCTCGAACAATAAATGCCTCCAAATGGTATTTAATTAACTTCCCGAGCCCCTGGAAGCATGAAAATCACTTTAAACATGCTAATTTTAGCTCTAACACTGATGATCCACCTACAAATGTGAACTGACGTTCAAAAATAAAACATTTGAAAACTGACCATTTTCCACATTTCTGAAGCATGACGTAATGGGGGGGGGGTGTTATCTCTTTTGTCGAAAATCAGCCGTTTTTGCTCGAACATTAAATGCCTCCAAATGGTATTTAATTAACTTCCCGAGCCCCTGGAAGCATGAAAATCACTTTAAACATGCTAATTTTAGCTCTAACACTGATGATCCACCTACAAATGTGAACTGACGTTCAAAAATAAAACATTTGAAAACGGACCATTTTCCACATTTCTGAAGCATGACGTAATGGGGGGGTGTTATCTCTTTTGTCGAAAATCAGCCGTTTTTGCTCGAACATTAAATGCCTCCAAATGGTATTTAATTAACTTCCCGAGCCCCTGGAAGCATGAAAATCACTTTAAACATGCTAATTTTAGCTCTAACACTGATGATCCACCTACAAATGTGAACTGACGTTCAAAAATAAAACATTTGAAAACGGACCATTTTCCACATTTCTGAAGCATGACGTAATGGGGGGGTGTTATCTCTTTTGTCGAAAATCAGCCGTTTTTGCTCGAGCATTAAATGCCTCCAAATGGTATTTAATTAACTTCCCGGGGTGAAGAAACCCTATTTGAGAACTCAGAGTGAGTAAATTGGCCATTTTCATGCACTTTTAACCATTCCATAAATCTTGTGTTTTTTGCCCCTGGAAGCATGAAAATCACTTTAAACATGCTAATTTTAGCTCTAACACTGATGATCCACCTACAAATGTGAACTGACGTTCAAAAATAAAACATTTGAAAACGGACCATTTTCCACATTTCTGAAGCATGACGTAATGGGGGGGTGTTATCTCTTTTGTCGAAAATCAGCCATTTTTGCTCGAACATTAAAAGCCTCCAAATGGTATTTAATTAACTTCCCGAGCCCCTGGAAGCATGAAAATCACTTTAAACATGCTAATTTTAGCTCTAACACTGATGATCCACCTACAAATGTGAACTGACGTTCAAAAATAAAACATTTGAAAACGGACCATTTTCCACATTTCTGAAGCATGACGTAATGGGGGGGTGTTATCTCTTTTGTCGAAAATCAGCCGTTTTTGCTCGAACATTAAATGCCTCCAAATGGTATTTATTTCACTTCCCGAGCCCCTGGAAGCATGAAAATCACTTTAAACATGCTAATTTTAGCTCTAACACTGATGATCCACCTACAAATGTGAACTGACGTTCAAAAATAAAACATTTGAAAACGGACCATTTTCCACATTTCTGAAGCATGACGTAATGGGGGGGTGTTATCTCTTTTGTCGAAAATCAGCCGTTTTTGCTCGAACATTAAATGCCTCCAAATGGTATTTAATTAACTTCCCGGGGTGAAGAAACCCTTTTTGAGAACTCAGAGTGAGTAAATTGGCCATTTTCATACACTTTTAACCATTCCATAAATCTTGTGTTTTGGGCCCCTGGAAGCATGAAAATCACTTTAAACATGCTAATTTTAGCTCTAACACTGATGATCCACCTACAAATGTGAACTGACGTTCAAAAATAAAACATTTGAAAACGGACCATTTTCCACATTTCTGAAGCATGACGTAATGGGGGGGGTGTTATCTCTTTTGTCGAAAATCAGCCGTTTTTGCTCGAACATTAAATGCCTCCAAATGGTATTTAATTAACTTCCCGGGGTGAAGAAACCCTTTTTGAGAACTCAGAGTGAGTAAATTGGCCATTTTCATGCACTTTTAACCATTCCATAAATCTTGTGTTTTGGGCCCCTGGAAGCATGAAAATCACTTCAAACATGCTAATTTTAGCTCTAACACTGATGATCCACCTACAAATGTGAACTGACGTTCAAAAATAAAACATTTGAAAACGGACCATTTTCCACATTTCTGAAGCATGACGTAATGGGGGGGTGTTATCTCTTTTGTCGAAAATCAGCCGTTTTTGCTCGAACATTAAATGCCTCCAAATGGTATTTAATTAACTTCCCGAGCCCCTGGAAGCATGAAAATCACTTTAAACATGTTAATTTTAGCTCTAACACTGATGATCCACCTACAAATGCGAACTGACGTTCAAAAATAAAACATTTGAAAACGGACCATTTTCCACATTTCTGAAGCATGACGTAATGGGGGGGTGTTATCTCTTTTGTCGAAAATCAGCCGTTTTTGCTCGAACATTAAATGCCTCCAAATGGTATTTAATTAACTTCCCGAGCCCCTGGAAGCATGAAAATCACTTTAAACATGCTAATTTTAGCTCTAACACTGATGATCCACCTACAAATGTGAACTGACGTTCAAAAATAAAACATTTGAAAATGGACCATTTTCCACATTTCTGAAGCATGACGTAATGGGGGGGTGTTATCTCTTTTGTCGAAAATCAGCCGTTTTTGCTCGAACATTAAATGCCTCCAAATGGTATTTAATTAACTTCCCGAGCCCCTGGAAGCATGAAAATCACTTTAAACATGCTAATTTTAGCTCTAACACTGATGATCCACCTACCAATGTGAACTGACGTTCAAAAATAAAACATTTGAAAACGGACCATTTTCCACATTTCTGAAGCATGACGTAATGGGGGGGTGTTATCTCTTTTGTCGAAAATCAGCCGTTTTTGCTCGAACATTAAATGCCTCCAAATGGTATTTAATTAACTTCCCGAGCCCCTGGAAGCATGAAAATCACTTTAAACATGCTAATTTTAGCTCTAACACTGATGATCCACCTACAAATGTGAACTGACGTTCAAAAATAAAACATTTGAAAACGGACCATTTTCCACATTTCTGAAGCATGACGTAATGGGGGGGTGTTATCTCTTTTGTCGAAAATCAGCCGTTTTTGCTCGAACATTAAATGCCTCCAAATGGTATTTATTTCACTTCCCGAGCCTCTGGAAGCATGAAAATCACTTTAAACATGCTAAATTTAGCTCTAACACTGATGATCCACCTACAAATGTGAACTGACGTTCAAAAATAAAACATTTGAAAACGGACCATTTTCCACATTTCTGAAGCATGACGTAATGGGGGGGGTGTTATCTCTTTTGTCGAAAATCAGCAGTTTTTGCTCGAACATTAAATGCGTCCAAATTGTATTTAATTAACGTCCCGGGGTGAAGAAACCCTTTTTGAGAACTCAGAGTGAGTAAATTGGCCATTTTCATGCACTTTTAACCATTCCATAAATCTTGTGTTTTGGGCCCCTGGAAGCATGAAAATCACTTTAAACATGCTAATTTTAGCTCTAACACTGATGATCCACCTACAAATGTGAACTGACGTTCAAAAATAAAACATTTGAAAATGGACCATTTTCCACATTTCTGAAGCATGACGTAATGGGGGGGTGTTATCTCTTTTGTCGAAAATCAGCCGTTTTTGCTCGAACATTAAATGCCTCCAAATGGTATTTAATTAACTTCCCGAGCCCCTGGAAGCATGAAAATCACTTTAAACATGCTAATTTTAGCTCTAACACTGATGATCCACCTACCAATGTGAACTGACGTTCAAAAATAAAACATTTGAAAACGGACCATTTTCCACATTTCTGAAGCATGACGTAATGGGGGGGTGTTATCTCTTTTGTCGAAAATCAGCCGTTTTTGCTCGAACATTAAATGCCTCCAAATGGTATTTAATTAACTTCCCGAGCCCCTGGAAGCATGAAAATCACTTTAAACATGCTAATTTTAGCTCTAACACTGATGATCCACCTACAAATGTGAACTGACGTTCAAAAATAAAACATTTGAAAACGGACCATTTTCCACATTTCTGAAGCATGACGTAATGGGGGGGTGTTATCTCTTTTGTCGAAAATCAGCCGTTTTTGCTCGAACATTAAATGCCTCCAAATGGTATTTATTTCACTTCCCGAGCCTCTGGAAGCATGAAAATCACTTTAAACATGCTAAATTTAGCTCTAACACTGATGATCCACCTACAAATGTGAACTGACGTTCAAAAATAAAACATTTGAAAACGGACCATTTTCCACATTTCTGAAGCATGACGTAATGGGGGGGGTGTTATCTCTTTTGTCGAAAATCAGCAGTTTTTGCTCGAACATTAAATGCGTCCAAATTGTATTTAATTAACGTCCCGGGGTGAAGAAACCCTTTTTGAGAACTCAGAGTGAGTAAATTGGCCATTTTCATGCACTTTTAACCATTCCATAAATCTTGTGTTTTGGGCCCCTGGAAGCATGAAAATCACTTTAAACATGCTAATTTTAGCTCTAACACTGATGATCCACCTACAAATGTGAACTGACGTTCAAAAATAAAACATTTGAAAACGGACCATTTTCCACATTTCTGAAGCATGACGTAATGGGGGGGTGTTATCTCTTTTGTCGAAAATCAGCCGTTTTTGCTCGAACATTAAATGCCTCCAAATGGTATTTATTTCACTTCCCGAGCCCCTGGAAGCATGAAAATCACTTTAAACATGCTAATTTTAGCTCTAACACTGATGATCCACCTACAAATGTGAACTGACGTTCAAAAATAAAACATTTGAAAACGGACCATTTTCCACATTTCTGAAGCATGACGTAATGGGGGGGTGTTATCTCTTTTGTCGAAAATCAGCCGTTTTTGCTCGAACATTAAATGCCTCCAAATGGTATTTAATTAACTTCCCGAGCCCCTGGAAGCATGAAAATCACTTTAAACATGCTAATTTTAGCTCTAACACTGATGATCCACCTACAAATGTGAACTGACGTTCAAAAATAAAACATTTGAAAACGGACCATTTTCCACATTTCTGAAGCATGACGTAATGGGGGGGGTGTTATCTCTTTTGTCAAAAATCAGCCGTTTTTGCTCGAACATTAAATGCCTCCAAATGGTATTTAATTAACTTCCCGAGCCCTTGGAAGCATGAAAATCACTTTAAACATGCTAATTTTAGCTCTAACACTGATGATCCACCTACAAATGTGAACTGACGTTCAAAAATAAAACATTTGAAAACGGACCATTTTCCACATTTCTGAAGCATGACGTAATGGGGGGGTGTTATCTCTTTTGTCGAAAATCAGCCGTTTTTGCTCGAACATTAAATGCCTCCAAATGGTATTTATTTCACTTCCCGAGCCCCTGGAAGCATGAAAATCACTTTAAACATGCTAATTTTAGCTCTAACACTGATGATCCACCTACAAATGTGAACTGACGTTCAAAAATAAAACATTTGAAAACGGACCATTTTCCACATTTCTGAAGCATGACGTAATGGGGGGGTGTTATCTCTTTTGTCGAAAATCAGCTGTTTTTGCTCGAACATTAAATGCCTCCAAATGGTATTTAATTAACTTCCCGAGCCCCTGGAAGCATGAAAATCACTTTAAACATGCTAATTTTAGCTCTAACACTGATGATCCACCTACAAATGTGAACTGACGTTCAAAAATAAAACATTTGAAAACGGACCATTTTCCACATTTCTGGAGCATGACGTAATGGGGGGGTGTTATCTCTTTTGTCGAAAATCAGCCGTTTTTGCTCGAACATTAAATGCCTCCAAATGGTATTTAATTAACTTCCCGAGCCCCTGGAAGCATGAAAATCACTTTAAACATGCTAATTTTAGCTCTAACACTGATGATCCACCTACAAATGTGAACTGACGTTCAAAAATAAAACATTTGAAAACGGACCATTTTCCACATTTCTGAAGCATGACGTAATGGGGGGGGTGTTATCTCTTTTGTCGAAAATCAGCCGTTTTTGCTCGAACAATAAATGCCTCCAAATGGTATTTAATTAACTTCCCGAGCCCCTGGAAGCATGAAAATCACTTTAAACATGCTAATTTTAGCTCTAACACTGATGATCCACCTACAAATGTGAACTGACGTTCAAAAATAAAACATTTGAAAACGGACCATTTTCCACATTTCTGAAGCATGACGTAATGGGGGGGTGTTATCTCTTTTGTCGAAAATCAGGCGTTTTTGCTCGAACATTAAATGCCTCCAAATGGTATTTAATTAACTTCCCGAGCCCCTGGAAGCATGAAAATCACTTTAAACATGCTAATTTTAGCTCTAACACTGATGATCCACCTACAAATGTGAACTGACGTTCAAAAATAAAACATTTGAAAACGGACCATTTTCCACATTTCTGAAGCATGACGTAATGGGGGGGTGTTATCTCTTTTGTCGAAAATCAGCCGTTTTTGCTCGAACATTAAATGCCTCCAAATGGTATTTAATTAACTTCCCGAGCCCCTGGAAGCATGAAAATCACTTTAAACATGCTAATTTTAGCTCTAACACTGATGATCCATCTACAAATGTGAACTGACGTTCAAAAATAAAACATTTGAAAACGGACCATTTTCCACATTTCTGAAGCATGACGTAATGGGGGGGTGTTATCTCTTTTGTCGAAAATCAGCCGTTTTTGCTCGAACATTAAATGCCTCCAAATGGTATTTAATTAACTTCCCGAGCCCCTGGAAGCATGAAAATCACTTTAAACATGCTAATTTTAGCTCTAACACTGATGATCCACCTACAAATGTGAACTGACGTTCAAAAATAAAACATTTGAAAACGGACCATTTTCCACATTTCTGAAGCATGACGTAATGGGGGGGTGTTATCTCTTTTGTCGAAAATCAGCAGTTTTTGCTCGAACATTAAATGCCTCCAAATGGTATTTAATTAACTTCCCGAGCCCCTGGAAGCATGAAAATCACTTTAAACATGATAATTTTAGCTCTAACACTGATGATCCACCTACAAATGTGAACTGACGTTCAAAAATAAAACATTTGAAAACGGACCATTTTCCACATTTCTGAAGCATGACGTAATGGGGGGGGTGTTATCTCTTTTGTCGAAAATCAGCCGTTTTTGCTCGAACATTAAATGCCTCCAAATGGTATTTAATTAACTTCCCGAGCCCCTGGAAGCATGAAAATCACTTTAAACATGCTAATTTTAGCTCTAACACTGATGATCCACCTACAAATGTGAACTGACGTTCAAAAATAAAACATTTGAAAACGGACCATTTTCCACATTTCTGAAGCATGACGTAATGGGGGGGTGTTATCTCTTTTGTCGAAAATCAGCCGTTTTTGCTCGAACATTAAATGCCTCCAAATGGTATTTAATTAACTTCCCGAGCCCCTGGAAGCATGAAAATCACTTTAAACATGCTAATTTTAGCTCTAACACTGATGATCCACCTACAAATGTGAACTGACGTTCAAAAATAAAACATTTGAAAACGGACCATTTTCCACATTTCTGAAGCATGACGTAATGGGGGGGGTGTTATCTCTTTTGTCGAAAATCAGCCGTTTTTGCTCGAACAATAAATGCCTCCAAATGGTATTTAATTAACTTCCCGAGCCCCTGGAAGCATGAAAATCACTTTAAACATGCTAATTTTAGCTCTAACACTGATGATCCACCTACAAATGTGAACTGACGTTCAAAAATAAAACATTTGAAAACTGACCATTTTCCACATTTCTGAAGCATGACGTAATGGGGGGGGGGTGTTATCTCTTTTGTCGAAAATCAGCCGTTTTTGCTCGAACATTAAATGCCTCCAAATGGTATTTAATTAACTTCCCGAGCCCCTGGAAGCATGAAAATCACTTTAAACATGCTAATTTTAGCTCTAACACTGATGATCCACCTACAAATGTGAACTGACGTTCAAAAATAAAACATTTGAAAACGGACCATTTTCCACATTTCTGAAGCATGACGTAATGGGGGGGTGTTATCTCTTTTGTCGAAAATCAGCCGTTTTTGCTCGAACATTAAATGCCTCCAAATGGTATTTAATTAACTTCCCGAGCCCCTGGAAGCATGAAAATCCCTTTAAACATGCTAATTTTAGCTCTAACACTGATGATCCACCTACAAATGTGAACTGACGTTCAAAAATAAAACATTTGAAAACGGACCATTTTCCACATTTCTGAAGCATGACGTAATGGGGGGGTGTTATCTCTTTTGTCGAAAATCAGCCGTTTTTGCTCGAGCATTAAATGCCTCCAAATGGTATTTAATTAACTTCCCGCGGTGAAGAAACCCTATTTGAGAACTCAGAGTGAGTAAATTGGCCATTTTCATGCACTTTTAACCATTCCATAAATCTTGTGTTTTTTGCCCCTGGAAGCATGAAAATCACTTTAAACATGCTAATTTTAGCTCTAACACTGATGATCCACCTACAAATGTGAACTGACGTTCAAAAATAAAACATTTGAAAACGGACCATTTTCCACATTTCTGAAGCATGACGTAATGGGGGGGTGTTATCTCTTTTGTCGAAAATCAGCCATTTTTGCTCGAACATTAAAAGCCTCCAAATGGTATTTAATTAACTTCCCGAGCCCCTGGAAGCATGAAAATCACTTTAAACATGCTAATTTTAGCTCTAACACTGATGATCCACCTACAAATGTGAACTGACGTTCAAAAATAAAACATTTGAAAACGGACCATTTTCCACATTTCTGAAGCATGACGTAATGGGGGGGTGTTATCTCTTTTGTCGAAAATCAGCCGTTTTTGCTCGAACATTAAATGCCTCCAAATGGTATTTATTTCACTTCCCGAGCCCCTGGAAGCATGAAAATCACTTTAAACATGCTAATTTTAGCTCTAACACTGATGATCCACCTACAAATGTGAACTGACGTTCAAAAATAAAACATTTGAAAACGGACCATTTTCCACATTTCTGAAGCATGACGTAATGGGGGGGTGTTATCTCTTTTGTCGAAAATCAGCCGTTTTTGCTCGAACATTAAATGCCTCCAAATGGTATTTAATTAACTTCCCGGGGTGAAGAAACCCTTTTTGAGAACTCAGAGTGAGTAAATTGGCCATTTTCATACACTTTTAACCATTCCATAAATCTTGTGTTTTGGGCCCCTGGAAGCATGAAAATCACTTTAAACATGCTAATTTTAGCTCTAACACTGATGATCCACCTACAAATGTGAACTGACGTTCAAAAATAAAACATTTGAAAACGGACCATTTTCCACATTTCTGAAGCATGACGTAATGGGGGGGGTGTTATCTCTTTTGTCGAAAATCAGCCGTTTTTGCTCGAACATTAAATGCCTCCAAATGGTATTTAATTAACTTCCCGGGGTGAAGAAACCCTTTTTGAGAACTCAGAGTGAGTAAATTGGCCATTTTCATGCACTTTTAACCATTCCATAAATCTTGTGTTTTGGGCCCCTGGAAGCATGAAAATCACTTCAAACATGCTAATTTTAGCTCTAACACTGATGATCCACCTACAAATGTGAACTGACGTTCAAAAATAAAACATTTGAAAACGGACCATTTTCCACATTTCTGAAGCATGACGTAATGGGGGGGTGTTATCTCTTTTGTCGAAAATCAGCCGTTTTTGCTCGAACATTAAATGCCTCCAAATGGTATTTAATTAACTTCCCGAGCCCCTGGAAGCATGAAAATCACTTTAAACATGTTAATTTTAGCTCTAACACTGATGATCCACCTACAAATGCGAACTGACGTTCAAAAATAAAACATTTGAAAACGGACCATTTTCCACATTTCTGAAGCATGACGTAATGGGGGGGTGTTATCTCTTTTGTCGAAAATCAGCCGTTTTTGCTCGAACATTAAATGCCTCCAAATGGTATTTAATTAACTTCCCGAGCCCCTGGAAGCATGAAAATCACTTTAAACATGCTAATTTTAGCTCTAACACTGATGATCCACCTACAAATGTGAACTGACGTTCAAAAATAAAACATTTGAAAATGGACCATTTTCCACATTTCTGAAGCATGACGTAATGGGGGGGTGTTATCTCTTTTGTCGAAAATCAGCCGTTTTTGCTCGAACATTAAATGCCTCCAAATGGTATTTAATTAACTTCCCGAGCCCCTGGAAGCATGAAAATCACTTTAAACATGCTAATTTTAGCTCTAACACTGATGATCCACCTACCAATGTGAACTGACGTTCAAAAATAAAACATTTGAAAACGGACCATTTTCCACATTTCTGAAGCATGACGTAATGGGGGGGTGTTATCTCTTTTGTCGAAAATCAGCCGTTTTTGCTCGAACATTAAATGCCTCCAAATGGTATTTAATTAACTTCCCGAGCCCCTGGAAGCATGAAAATCACTTTAAACATGCTAATTTTAGCTCTAACACTGATGATCCACCTACAAATGTGAACTGACGTTCAAAAATAAAACATTTGAAAACGGACCATTTTCCACATTTCTGAAGCATGACGTAATGGGGGGGTGTTATCTCTTTTGTCGAAAATCAGCCGTTTTTGCTCGAACATTAAATGCCTCCAAATGGTATTTATTTCACTTCCCGAGCCTCTGGAAGCATGAAAATCACTTTAAACATGCTAAATTTAGCTCTAACACTGATGATCCACCTACAAATGTGAACTGACGTTCAAAAATAAAACATTTGAAAACGGACCATTTTCCACATTTCTGAAGCATGACGTAATGGGGGGGGTGTTATCTCTTTTGTCGAAAATCAGCAGTTTTTGCTCGAACATTAAATGCGTCCAAATTGTATTTAATTAACGTCCCGGGGTGAAGAAACCCTTTTTGAGAACTCAGAGTGAGTAAATTGGCCATTTTCATGCACTTTTAACCATTCCATAAATCTTGTGTTTTGGGCCCCTGGAAGCATGAAAATCACTTTAAACATGCTAATTTTAGCTCTAACACTGATGATCCACCTACAAATGTGAACTGACGTTCAAAAATAAAACATTTGAAAACGGACCATTTTCCACATTTCTGAAGCATGACGTAATGGGGGGGTGTTATCTCTTTTGTCGAAAATCAGCCGTTTTTGCTCGAACATTAAATGCCTCCAAATGGTATTTATTTCACTTCCCGAGCCCCTGGAAGCATGAAAATCACTTTAAACATGCTAATTTTAGCTCTAACACTGATGATCCACCTACAAATGTGAACTGACGTTCAAAAATAAAACATTTGAAAACGGACCATTTTCCACATTTCTGAAGCATGACGTAATGGGGGGGTGTTATCTCTTTTGTCGAAAATCAGCCGTTTTTGCTCGAACATTAAATGCCTCCAAATGGTATTTAATTAACTTCCCGAGCCCCTGGAAGCATGAAAATCACTTTAAACATGCTAATTTTAGCTCTAACACTGATGATCCACCTACAAATGTGAACTGACGTTCAAAAATAAAACATTTGAAAACGGACCATTTTCCACATTTCTGAAGCATGACGTAATGGGGGGGGTGTTATCTCTTTTGTCAAAAATCAGCCGTTTTTGCTCGAACATTAAATGCCTCCAAATGGTATTTAATTAACTTCCCGAGCCCTTGGAAGCATGAAAATCACTTTAAACATGCTAATTTTAGCTCTAACACTGATGATCCACCTACAAATGTGAACTGACGTTCAAAAATAAAACATTTGAAAACGGACCATTTTCCACATTTCTGAAGCATGACGTAATGGGGGGGTGTTATCTCTTTTGTCGAAAATCAGCCGTTTTTGCTCGAACATTAAATGCCTCCAAATGGTATTTATTTCACTTCCCGAGCCCCTGGAAGCATGAAAATCACTTTAAACATGCTAATTTTAGCTCTAACACTGATGATCCACCTACAAATGTGAACTGACGTTCAAAAATAAAACATTTGAAAACGGACCATTTTCCACATTTCTGAAGCATGACGTAATGGGGGGGTGTTATCTCTTTTGTCGAAAATCAGCCGTTTTTGCTCGAACATTAAATGCCTCCAAATGGTATTTAATTAACTTCCCGAGCCCCTGGAAGCATGAAAATCACTTTAAACATGCTAATTTTAGCTCTAACACTGATGATCCACCTACAAATGTGAACTGACGTTCAAAAATAAAACATTTGAAAACGGACCATTTTCCACATTTCTGAAGCATGACGTAATGGGGGGGTGTTATCTCTTTTGTCGAAAATCAGCCGTTTTTGCTCGAACATTAAATGCCTCCAAATGGTATTTAATTAACTTCCCGAGCCCCTGGAAGCATGAAAATCACTTTAAACATGCTAATTTTAGCTCTAACACTGATGATCCACCTACAAATGTGAACTGACGTTCAAAAATAAAACATTTGAAAACGGACCATTTTCCACATTTCTGAAGCATGACGTAATGGGGGGGGTGTTATCTCTTTTGTCGAAAATCAGCCGTTTTTGCTCGAACATTAAATGCCTCCAAATGGTATTTAATTAACTTCCCGAGCCCCTGGAAGCATGAAAATCACTTTAAACATGCTAATTTTAGCTCTAACACTGATGATCCACCTACAAATGTGAACTGACGTTCAAAAATAAAACATTTGAAAACGGACCATTTTCCACATTTCTGAAGCATGACGTAATGGGGGGGTGTTATCTCTTTTGTCGAAAATCAGGCGTTTTTGCTCGAACATTAAATGCCTCCAAATGGTATTTAATTAACTTCCCGAGCCCCTGGAAGCATGAAAATCACTTTAAACATGCTAATTTTAGCTCTAACACTGATGATCCACCTACAAATGTGAACTGACGTTCAAAAATAAAACATTTGAAAACGGACCATTTTCCACATTTCTGAAGCATGACGTAATGGGGGGGTGTTATCTCTTTTGTCGAAAATCAGCCGTTTTTGCTCGAACATTAAATGCCTCCAAATGGTATTTAATTAACTTCCCGAGCCCCTGGAAGCATGAAAATCACTTTAAACATGCTAATTTTAGCTCTAACACTGATGATCCACCTACAAATGTGAACTGACGTTCAAAAATAAAACATTTGAAAACGGACCATTTTCCACATTTCTGAAGCATGACGTAATGGGGGGGTGTTATCTCTTTTGTCGAAAATCAGCCGTTTTTGCTCGAACATTAAATGCCTCCAAATGGTATTTAATTAACTTCCCGAGCCCCTGGAAGCATGAAAATCACTTTAAACATGCTAATTTTAGCTCTAACACTGATGATCCACCTACAAATGTGAACTGACGTTCAAAAATAAAACATTTGAAAACGGACCATTTTCCACATTTCTGAAGCATGACGTAATGGGGGGGGGGGGTGTTATCTCTTTTGTCGAAAATTAGCCGTTTTTGCTCGAACATTAAATGCCTCCAAATGGTATTTAATTAACTTCCCGAGCCCCTGGAAGCATGAAAATCACTTTAAACATGCTAATTTTAGCTCTAACACTGATGATCCACCTACAAATGTGAACTGACGTTCAAAAATAAAACATTTGAAAACGGACCATTTTCCACATTTCTGAAGCATGACGTAATGGGGGGGTGTTATCTCTTTTGTCGAAAATCAGCCGTTTTTGCTCGAACATTAAATGCCTCCATATGGTATTTAATTAACTTCCCGAGCCCCTGGAAGCATGAAAATCACTTTAAACATGCTAATTTTAGCTCTAACACTGATGATCCACCTACAAATGTGAACTGACGTTCAAAAATAAAACATTTGAAAACGGACCATTTTCCACATTTCTGAAGCATGACGTAATGGGGGGGTGTTATCTCTTTTGTCGAAAATCAGCCGTTTTTGCTCGAGCATTAAATGCCTCCAAATGGTATTTAATTAACTTCCCGAGCCCCTGGAAGCATGAAAATCAATTTAAACATGCTAATTTTAGCTCTAACACTGATGATCCACCTACAAATGTGAACTGACGTTCAAAAATAAAACATTTGAAAACTGACCATTTTCCACATTTCTGAAGCATGACGTAATGGGGGGGTGTTATCTCTTTTGTCGAAAATCAGCCGTTTTTGATCGAACATTAAATGCCTCCAAATGGTATTTAATTAACTTCCCGGGGTGAAGAAACCCTATTTGAGAACTCAGAGTGAGTAAATTGGCCATTTTCATGCACTTTTAACCATTCTATAAATCTTGTGTTTTTTGCCCCTGGAAGCATGAAAATCACTTTAAACATGCTAATTTTAGCTCTAACACTGATGATCCACCTACAAATGTGAACTGACGTTCAAAAATAAAACATTTGAAAACGGACCATTTTCCACATTTCTGAAGCATGACGTAATGGGGGGGTGTTATCTCTTTTGTCGAAAATCAGCCGTTTTTGCTCGAACATTAAAAGCCTCCAAATGGTATTTAATTAACTTCCCGAGCCCCTGGAAGCATGAAAATCACTTTAAACATGCTAATTTTAGCTCTAACACTGATGATCCACCTACAAATGTGAACTGACGTTCAAAAATAAAACATTTGAAAACGGACCATTTTCCACATTTCTGAAGCATGACGTAATGGGGGGGTGTTATCTCTTTTGTCGAAAATCAGCCGTTTTTGCTCGAACATTAAATGCCTCCAAATGGTATTTAATTAACTTCCCGGGGTGAAGAAACCCTTTTTGAGAACTCAGAGTGAGTAAATTGGCCATTTTCATGCACTTTTAACCATTCCATAAATCTTGTGTTGTGGGCCCCTGGAAGCATGAAAATCACTTTAAACATGCTAATTTTAGCTTTAACACTGATGATCCACCTACAAATGTGAACTGACGTTCAAAAATAAAACATTTGAAAACGGACCATTTTCCACATTTCTGAAGCATGACGTAATGGGGGGGGTGTTATCTCTTTTGTCGAAAATCAGCCATTTTTGCTCGAACATTAAATGCCTCCAAATGGTATTTAATTAACTTCCCGGGGTGAAGAAACCCTTTTTGAGAACTCAGAGTGAGTAAATTGGCCATTTTCATGCACTTTTAACCATTCCATAAATCTTGTGTTTTGGGCCCCTGGAAGCATGAAAATCACTTCAAACATGCTAATTTTAGCTCTAACACTGATGATCCACCTACAAATGTGAACTGACGTTCAAAAATAAAACATTTGAAAACGGACCATTTTCCACATTTCTGAAGCATGACGTAATGGGGGGGTGTTATCTCTTTTGTCGAAAATCAGCCGTTTTTGCTCGAACATTAAATGCCTCCAAATGGTATTTAATTAACTTCCCGAGCCCCTGGAAGCATGAAAATCACTTTAAACATGCTAATTTTAGCTCTAACACTGATGATCCACCTACAAATGTGAACTGACGTTCAAAAATAAAACATTTGAAAACGGACCATTTTCCACATTTCTGAAGCATGACGTAATGGGGGGGTGTTATCTCTTTTGTCGAAAATCAGCCGTTTTTGCTCGAACATTAAATGCCTCCAAATGGTATTTAATTAACTTCCCGAGCCCCTGGAAGCATGAAAATTACTTTAAACATGCTAATTTTAGCTCTAACACTGATGATCCACCTACAAATGTGAACTGACGTTCAAAAATAAAACATTTGAAAACGGACCATTTTCCACATTTCTGAAGCATGACGTAATGGGGGGGTGTTATCTCTTTTGTCGAAAATCAGCTGTTTTTGCTCGAACATTAAATGCCTCCAAATGGTATTTAATTAACTTCCCGAGCCCCTGGAAGCATGAAAATCACTTTAAACATGCTAATTTTAGCTCTAACACTGATGATCCACCTACAAATGTGAACTGACGTTCAAAAATAAAACATTTGAAAACGGACCATTTTCCACATTTCTGAAGCATGACGTAATGGGGGGGTGTTATCTCTTTTGTCGAAAATCAGCCGTTTTTGCTCGAACATTAAATGCCTCCAAATGGTATTTAATTAACTTCCCGAGCCCCTGGAAGCATGAAAATCACTTTAAACATGCTAATTTTAGCTCTAACACTGATGATCCACCTACAAATGTGAACTGACGTTCAAAAATAAAACATTTGAAAACGGACCATTTTCCACATTTCTGAAGCATGACGTAATGGGGGGGTGTTATCTCTTTTGTCGAAAATCAGCCGTTTTTGCTCGAACATTAAATGCCTACAAATGGTATTTATTTCACTTCCCGAGCCCCTGGAAGCATGAAAATCACTTTAAACATGCTAATTTTAGCTCTAACACTGATGATCCACCTACAAATGTGAACTGACGTTCAAAAATAAAACATTTGAAAACGGACCATTTTCCACATTTCTGAAGCATGACGTAATGGGGGGGGTGTTATCTCTTTTGTCGAAAATCAGCCGTTTTTGCTCGAACATTAAATGCCTCCAAATTGTATTTAATTAACTTCCCGGGGTGAAGAAACCCTTTTTGAGAACTCTGAGTGAGTAAATTGGCCATTTTCATGCACTTTTAACCATTCCATAAATCTTGTGTTTTGGGCCCCTGGAAGCATGAAAATCACTTTAAACATGCTAATTTTAGCTCTAACACTGATGATCCACCTACAAATGTGAACTGACGTTCAAAAATAAAACATTTGAAAACGGACCATTTTCCACATTTCTGAAGCATGACGTAATAGGGGGGTGTTATCTCTTTTGTCGAAAATCAGCCGTTTTTGCTCGAACATTAAATGCCTCCAAATGGTATTTAATTAACTTCCCGAGCCCCTGGAAGCATGAAAATCATTTTAAACATGCTAATTTTAGCTCTAACACTGATGATCCACCTACAAATGTGAACTGACGTTCAAAAATAAAACATTTGAAAACGGACCATTTTCCACATTTCTGAAGCATGACGTAATGGGGGGGTGTTATCTCTTTTGTCGAAAATCAGCCGTTTTTGATCGAACATTAAATGCCTCCAAATGGTATTTAATTAACTTCCCGGGGTGAAGAAACCCTATTTGAGAACTCAGAGTGAGTAAATTGGCCATTTTCATGCACTTTTAACCATTCTATAAATCTTGTGTTTTTTGCCCCTGGAGGCATGAAAATCACTTTAAACATGCTAATTTTAGCTCTAACACTGATGATCCACCTACAAATGTGAACTGACGTTCAAAAATAAAACATTTGAAAACGGACCATTTTCCACATTTCTGAAGCATGACGTAATGGGGGGGTGTTATCTCTTTTGTCGAAAATCAGCCGTTTTTGCTCGAGCATTAAATGCCTCCAAATGGTATTTAATTAACTTCCCGAGCCCCTGGAAGCATGAAAATCAATTTAAACATGCTAATTTTAGCTCTAACACTGATGATCCACCTACAAATGTGAACTGACGTTCAAAAATAAAACATTTGAAAACTGACCATTTTCCACATTTCTGAAGCATGACGTAATGGGGGGGTGTTATCTCTTTTGTCGAAAATCAGCCGTTTTTGATCGAACATTAAATGCCTCCAAATGGTATTTAATTAACTTCCCGGGGTGAAGAAACCCTATTTGAGAACTCAGAGTGAGTAAATTGGCCATTTTCATGCACTTTTAACCATTCTATAAATCTTGTGTTTTTTGCCCCTGGAAGCATGAAAATCACTTTAAACATGCTAATTTTAGCTCTAACACTGATGATCCACCTACAAATGTGAACTGACGTTCAAAAATAAAACATTTGAAAACGGACCATTTTCCACATTTCTGAAGCATGACGTAATGGGGGGGTGTTATCTCTTTTGTCGAAAATCAGCCGTTTTTGCTCGAACATTAAAAGCCTCCAAATGGTATTTAATTAACTTCCCGAGCCCCTGGAAGCATGAAAATCACTTTAAACATGCTAATTTTAGCTCTAACACTGATGATCCACCTACAAATGTGAACTGACGTTCAAAAATAAAACATTTGAAAACGGACCATTTTCCACATTTCTGAAGCATGACGTAATGGGGGGGTGTTATCTCTTTTGTCGAAAATCAGCCGTTTTTGCTCGAACATTAAATGCCTCCAAATGGTATTTAATTAACTTCCCGGGGTGAAGAAACCCTTTTTGAGAACTCAGAGTGAGTAAATTGGCCATTTTCATGCACTTTTAACCATTCCATAAATCTTGTGTTGTGGGCCCCTGGAAGCATGAAAATCACTTTAAACATGCTAATTTTAGCTTTAACACTGATGATCCACCTACAAATGTGAACTGACGTTCAAAAATAAAACATTTGAAAACGGACCATTTTCCACATTTCTGAAGCATGACGTAATGGGGGGGGTGTTATCTCTTTTGTCGAAAATCAGCCATTTTTGCTCGAACATTAAATGCCTCCAAATGGTATTTAATTAACTTCCCGGGGTGAAGAAACCCTTTTTGAGAACTCAGAGTGAGTAAATTGGCCATTTTCATGCACTTTTAACCATTCCATAAATCTTGTGTTTTGGGCCCCTGGAAGCATGAAAATCACTTCAAACATGCTAATTTTAGCTCTAACACTGATGATCCACCTACAAATGTGAACTGACGTTCAAAAATAAAACATTTGAAAACGGACCATTTTCCACATTTCTGAAGCATGACGTAATGGGGGGGTGTTATCTCTTTTGTCGAAAATCAGCCGTTTTTGCTCGAACATTAAATGCCTCCAAATGGTATTTAATTAACTTCCCGAGCCCCTGGAAGCATGAAAATCACTTTAAACATGCTAATTTTAGCTCTAACACTGATGATCCACCTACAAATGTGAACTGACGTTCAAAAATAAAACATTTGAAAACGGACCATTTTCCACATTTCTGAAGCATGACGTAATGGGGGGGTGTTATCTCTTTTGTCGAAAATCAGCCGTTTTTGCTCGAACATTAAATGCCTCCAAATGGTATTTAATTAACTTCCCGAGCCCCTGGAAGCATGAAAATTACTTTAAACATGCTAATTTTAGCTCTAACACTGATGATCCACCTACAAATGTGAACTGACGTTCAAAAATAAAACATTTGAAAACGGACCATTTTCCACATTTCTGAAGCATGACGTAATGGGGGGGTGTTATCTCTTTTGTCGAAAATCAGCTGTTTTTGCTCGAACATTAAATGCCTCCAAATGGTATTTAATTAACTTCCCGAGCCCCTGGAAGCATGAAAATCACTTTAAACATGCTAATTTTAGCTCTAACACTGATGATCCACCTACAAATGTGAACTGACGTTCAAAAATAAAACATTTGAAAACGGACCATTTTCCACATTTCTGAAGCATGACGTAATGGGGGGGTGTTATCTCTTTTGTCGAAAATCAGCCGTTTTTGCTCGAACATTAAATGCCTCCAAATGGTATTTAATTAACTTCCCGAGCCCCTGGAAGCATGAAAATCACTTTAAACATGCTAATTTTAGCTCTAACACTGATGATCCACCTACAAATGTGAACTGACGTTCAAAAATAAAACATTTGAAAACGGACCATTTTCCACATTTCTGAAGCATGACGTAATGGGGGGGTGTTATCTCTTTTGTCGAAAATCAGCCGTTTTTGCTCGAACATTAAATGCCTACAAATGGTATTTATTTCACTTCCCGAGCCCCTGGAAGCATGAAAATCACTTTAAACATGCTAATTTTAGCTCTAACACTGATGATCCACCTACAAATGTGAACTGACGTTCAAAAATAAAACATTTGAAAACGGACCATTTTCCACATTTCTGAAGCATGACGTAATGGGGGGGGTGTTATCTCTTTTGTCGAAAATCAGCCGTTTTTGCTCGAACATTAAATGCCTCCAAATTGTATTTAATTAACTTCCCGGGGTGAAGAAACCCTTTTTGAGAACTCTGAGTGAGTAAATTGGCCATTTTCATGCACTTTTAACCATTCCATAAATCTTGTGTTTTGGGCCCCTGGAAGCATGAAAATCACTTTAAACATGCTAATTTTAGCTCTAACACTGATGATCCACCTACAAATGTGAACTGACGTTCAAAAATAAAACATTTGAAAACGGACCATTTTCCACATTTCTGAAGCATGACGTAATAGGGGGGTGTTATCTCTTTTGTCGAAAATCAGCCGTTTTTGCTCGAACATTAAATGCCTCCAAATGGTATTTAATTAACTTCCCGAGCCCCTGGAAGCATGAAAATCATTTTAAACATGCTAATTTTAGCTCTAACACTGATGATCCACCTACAAATGTGAACTGACGTTCAAAAATAAAACATTTGAAAACGGACCATTTTCCACATTTCTGAAGCATGACGTAATGGGGGGGTGTTATCTCTTTTGTCGAAAATCAGCCGTTTTTGATCGAACATTAAATGCCTCCAAATGGTATTTAATTAACTTCCCGGGGTGAAGAAACCCTATTTGAGAACTCAGAGTGAGTAAATTGGCCATTTTCATGCACTTTTAACCATTCTATAAATCTTGTGTTTTTTGCCCCTGGAAGCATGAAAATCACTTTAAACATGCTAATTTTAGCTCTAACACTGATGATCCACCTACAAATGTGAACTGACGTTCAAAAATAAAACATTTGAAAACGGACCATTTTCCACATTTCTGAAGCATGACGTAATGGGGGGGTGTTATCTCTTTTGTCGAAAATCAGCCGTTTTTGCTCGAACATTAAAAGCCTCCAAATGGTATTTAATTAACTTCCCGAGCCCCTGGAAGCATGAAAATCACTTTAAACATGCTAATTTTAGCTCTAACACTGATGATCCACCTACAAATGTGAACTGACGTTCAAAAATAAAACATTTGAAAACGGACCATTTTCCACATTTCTGAAGCATGACGTAATGGGGGGGTGTTATCTCTTTTGTCGAAAATCAGCCGTTTTTGCTCGAACATTAAATGCCTCCAAATGGTATTTAATTAACTTCCCAGGGTGAAGAAACCCTTTTTGAGAACTCAGAGTGAGTAAATTGGCCATTTTCATGCACTTTTAACCATTCCATAAATCTTGTGTTTTGGGCCCCTGGAAGCATGAAAATCACTTTAAACATGCTAATTTTAGCTTTAACACTGATGATCCACCTACAAATGTGAACTGACGTTCAAAAATAAAACATTTGAAAACGGACCATTTTCCACATTTCTGAAGCATGACGTAATGGGGGGGGTGTTATCTCTTTTGTCGAAAATCAGCCATTTTTGCTCGAACATTAAATGCCTCCAAATGGTATTTAATTAACTTCCCGGGGTGAAGAAACCCTTTTTGAGAACTCAGAGTGAGTAAATTGGCCATTTTCATGCACTTTTAACCATTCCATAAATCTTGTGTTTTGGGCCCCTGGAAGCATGAAAATCACTTCAAACATGCTAATTTTAGCTCTAACACTGATGATCCACCTACAAATGTGAACTGACGTTCAAAAATAAAACATTTGAAAACGGACCATTTTCCACATTTCTGAAGCATGACGTAATGGGGGGGTGTTATCTCTTTTGTCGAAAATCAGCCGTTTTTGCTCGAACATTAAATGCCTCCAAATGGTATTTAATTAACTTCCCGAGCCCCTGGAAGCATGAAAATCACTTTAAACATGCTAATTTTAGCTCTAACACTGATGATCCACCTACAAATGTGAACTGACGTTCAAAAATAAAACATTTGAAAACGGACCATTTTCCACATTTCTGAAGCATGACGTAATGGGGGGGTGTTATCTCTTTTGTCGAAAATCAGCCGTTTTTGCTCGAACATTAAATGCCTCCAAATGGTATTTAATTAACTTCCCGAGCCCCTGGAAGCATGAAAATTACTTTAAACATGCTAATTTTAGCTCTAACACTGATGATCCACCTACAAATGTGAACTGACGTTCAAAAATAAAACATTTGAAAACGGACCATTTTCCACATTTCTGAAGCATGACGTAATGGGGGGGTGTTATCTCTTTTGTCGAAAATCAGCTGTTTTTGCTCGAACATTAAATGCCTCCAAATGGTATTTAATTAACTTCCCGAGCCCCTGGAAGCATGAAAATCACTTTAAACATGCTAATTTTAGCTCTAACACTGATGATCCACCTACAAATGTGAACTGACGTTCAAAAATAAAACATTTGAAAACGGACCATTTTCCACATTTCTGAAGCATGACGTAATGGGGGGGTGTTATCTCTTTTGTCGAAAATCAGCCGTTTTTGCTCGAACATTAAATGCCTCCAAATGGTATTTAATTAACTTCCCGAGCCCCTGGAAGCATGAAAATCACTTTAAACATGCTAATTTTAGCTCTAACACTGATGATCCACCTACAAATGTGAACTGACGTTCAAAAATAAAACATTTGAAAACGGACCATTTTCCACATTTCTGAAGCATGACGTAATGGGGGGGTGTTATCTCTTTTGTCGAAAATCAGCCGTTTTTGCTCGAACATTAAATGCCTACAAATGGTATTTATTTCACTTCCCGAGCCCCTGGAAGCATGAAAATCACTTTAAACATGCTAATTTTAGCTCTAACACTGATGATCCACCTACAAATGTGAACTGACGTTCAAAAATAAAACATTTGAAAACGGACCATTTTCCACATTTCTGAAGCATGACGTAATGGGGGGGGTGTTATCTCTTTTGTCGAAAATCAGCCGTTTTTGCTCGAACATTAAATGCCTCCAAATTGTATTTAATTAACTTCCCGGGGTGAAGAAACCCTTTTTGAGAACTCTGAGTGAGTAAATTGGCCATTTTCATGCACTTTTAACCATTCCATAAATCTTGTGTTTTGGGCCCCTGGAAGCATGAAAATCACTTTAAACATGCTAATTTTAGCTCTAACACTGATGATCCACCTACAAATGTGAACTGACGTTCAAAAATAAAACATTTGAAAACGGACCATTTTCCACATTTCTGAAGCATGACGTAATAGGGGGGTGTTATCTCTTTTGTCGAAAATCAGCCGTTTTTGCTCGAACATTAAATGCCTCCAAATGGTATTTAATTAACTTCCCGAGCCCCTGGAAGCATGAAAATCATTTTAAACATGCTAATTTTAGCTCTAACACTGATGATCCACCTACAAATGTGAACTGACGTTCAAAAATAAAACATTTGAAAACGGACCATTTTCCACATTTCTGAAGCATGACGTAATGGGGGGGTGTTATCTCTTTTGTCGAAAATCAGCCGTTTTTGATCGAACATTAAATGCCTCCAAATGGTATTTAATTAACTTCCCGGGGTGAAGAAACCCTATTTGAGAACTCAGAGTGAGTAAATTGGCCATTTTCATGCACTTTTAACCATTCTATAAATCTTGTGTTTTTTGCCCCTGGAAGCATGAAAATCACTTTAAACATGCTAATTTTAGCTCTAACACTGATGATCCACCTACAAATGTGAACTGACGTTCAAAAATAAAACATTTGAAAACGGACCATTTTCCACATTTCTGAAGCATGACGTAATGGGGGGGTGTTATCTCTTTTGTCGAAAATCAGCCGTTTTTGCTCGAACATTAAAAGCCTCCAAATGGTATTTAATTAACTTCCCGAGCCCCTGGAAGCATGAAAATCACTTTAAACATGCTAATTTTAGCTCTAACACTGATGATCCACCTACAAATGTGAACTGACGTTCAAAAATAAAACATTTGAAAACGGACCATTTTCCACATTTCTGAAGCATGACGTAATGGGGGGGTGTTATCTCTTTTGTCGAAAATCAGCCGTTTTTGCTCGAACATTAAATGCCTCCAAATGGTATTTAATTAACTTCCCAGGGTGAAGAAACCCTTTTTGAGAACTCAGAGTGAGTAAATTGGCCATTTTCATGCACTTTTAACCATTCCATAAATCTTGTGTTTTGGGCCCCTGGAAGCATGAAAATCACTTTAAACATGCTAATTTTAGCTTTAACACTGATGATCCACCTACAAATGTGAACTGACGTTC
Source organism: Lissotriton vulgaris (assembly GCF_964263255.1). Lineage (NCBI taxonomy): Eukaryota > Metazoa > Chordata > Amphibia > Caudata > Salamandridae > Lissotriton > Lissotriton vulgaris. The sequence continues at coordinate 898,448 of NW_028253316.1, forward strand.
AAAAATAAAACATTTGAAAACGGACCATTTTCCACATTTCTGAAGCATGACGTAATGGGGGGGGTGTTATCTCTTTTGTCGAAAATCAGCCATTTTTGCTCGAACATTAAATGCCTCCAAATGGTATTTAATTAACTTCCCGGGGTGAAGAAACCCTTTTTGAGAACTCAGAGTGAGTAAATTGGCCATTTTCATGCACTTTTAACCATTCCATAAATCTTGTGTTTTGGGCCCCTGGAAGCATGAAAATCACTTCAAACATGCTAATTTTAGCTCTAACACTGATGATCCACCTACAAATGTGAACTGACGTTCAAAAATAAAACATTTGAAAACGGACCATTTTCCACATTTCTGAAGCATGACGTAATGGGGGGGTGTTATCTCTTTTGTCGAAAATCAGCCGTTTTTGCTCGAACATTAAATGCCTCCAAATGGTATTTAATTAACTTCCCGAGCCCCTGGAAGCATGAAAATCACTTTAAACATGCTAATTTTAGCTCTAACACTGATGATCCACCTACAAATGTGAACTGACGTTCAAAAATAAAACATTTGAAAACGGACCATTTTCCACATTTCTGAAGCATGACGTAATGGGGGGGTGTTATCTCTTTTGTCGAAAATCAGCCGTTTTTGCTCGAACATTAAATGCCTCCAAATGGTATTTAATTAACTTCCCGAGCCCCTGGAAGCATGAAAATTACTTTAAACATGCTAATTTTAGCTCTAACACTGATGATCCACCTACAAATGTGAACTGACGTTCAAAAATAAAACATTTGAAAACGGACCATTTTCCACATTTCTGAAGCATGACGTAATGGGGGGGTGTTATCTCTTTTGTCGAAAATCAGCTGTTTTTGCTCGAACATTAAATGCCTCCAAATGGTATTTAATTAACTTCCCGAGCCCCTGGAAGCATGAAAATCACTTTAAACATGCTAATTTTAGCTCTAACACTGATGATCCACCTACAAATGTGAACTGACGTTCAAAAATAAAACATTTGAAAACGGACCATTTTCCACATTTCTGAAGCATGACGTAATGGGGGGGTGTTATCTCTTTTGTCGAAAATCAGCCGTTTTTGCTCGAACATTAAATGCCTCCAAATGGTATTTAATTAACTTCCCGAGCCCCTGGAAGCATGAAAATCACTTTAAACATGCTAATTTTAGCTCTAACACTGATGATCCACCTACAAATGTGAACTGACGTTCAAAAATAAAACATTTGAAAACGGACCATTTTCCACATTTCTGAAGCATGACGTAATGGGGGGGTGTTATCTCTTTTGTCGAAAATCAGCCGTTTTTGCTCGAACATTAAATGCCTACAAATGGTATTTATTTCACTTCCCGAGCCCCTGGAAGCATGAAAATCACTTTAAACATGCTAATTTTAGCTCTAACACTGATGATCCACCTACAAATGTGAACTGACGTTCAAAAATAAAACATTTGAAAACGGACCATTTTCCACATTTCTGAAGCATGACGTAATGGGGGGGGTGTTATCTCTTTTGTCGAAAATCAGCCGTTTTTGCTCGAACATTAAATGCCTCCAAATTGTATTTAATTAACTTCCCGGGGTGAAGAAACCCTTTTTGAGAACTCTGAGTGAGTAAATTGGCCATTTTCATGCACTTTTAACCATTCCATAAATCTTGTGTTTTGGGCCCCTGGAAGCATGAAAATCACTTTAAACATGCTAATTTTAGCTCTAACACTGATGATCCACCTACAAATGTGAACTGACGTTCAAAAATAAAACATTTGAAAACGGACCATTTTCCACATTTCTGAAGCATGACGTAATAGGGGGGTGTTATCTCTTTTGTCGAAAATCAGCCGTTTTTGCTCGAACATTAAATGCCTCCAAATGGTATTTAATTAACTTCCCGAGCCCCTGGAAGCATGAAAATCACTTTAAACATGCTAATTTTAGCTCTAACACTGATGATCCACCTACAAATGTGAACTGACGTTCAAAAATAAAACATTTGAAAACGGACCATTTTCCACATTTCTGAAGCATGACGTAATGGGGGGGTGGTATCTCTTTTGTCGAAAATCAGCCGTTTTTGCTCGAACATTAAATGCCTCCAAATGGTATTTATTTCACTTCCCGAGCCCCTGGAAGCATGAAAATCACTTTAAACATGCTAATTTTAGCTCTAACACTGATGATCCACCTACAAATGTGAACTGACGTTCAAAAATAAAACATTTGAAAACGGACCATTTTCCACATTTCTGAAGCATGACGTAATGGGGGGGTGTTATCTCTTTTGTCGAAAATCAGCCGTTTTTGCTCGAACATTAAATGCCTCCAAATGGTATTTAATTAACTTCCCGAGCCCCTGGAAGCATGAAAATCACTTTAAACATGCTAATTTTAGCTCTAACACTGATGATCCACCTACAAATGTGAACTGACGTTCAAAAATAAAACATTTGAAAACGGACCATTTTCCACATTTCTGAAGCATGACGTAATGGGGGGGTGTTATCTCTTTTGTCGAAAATCAGCCGTTTTTGCTCGAACATTAAATGCCTCCAAATGGTATTTAATTAACTTCCCGAGCCCCTGGAAGCATGAAAATCACTTTAAACATGCTAATTTTAGCTCTAACACTGATGATCCACCTACAAATGTGAACTGACGTTCAAAAATAAAACATTTGAAAACGGACCATTTTCCACATTTCTGAAGCATGACGTAATGGGGGGGGTGTTATCTCTTTTGTCGAAAATCAGCCGTTTTTGCTCGAACATTAAATGCCTCCAAATGGTATTTAATTAACTTCCCGAGCCCCTGGAAGCATGAAAATCACTTTAAACATGCTAATTTTAGCTCTAACACTGATGATCCACCTACAAATGTGAACTGACGTTCAAAAATAAAACATTTGAAAACGGACCATTTTCCACATTTCTGAAGCATGACGTAATGGGGGGGTGTTATCTCTTTTGTCGAAAATCAGCCGTTTTTGCTCGAACATTAAATGCCTCCAAATGGTATTTAATTAACTTCCCGAGCCCCTGGAAGCATGAAAATCACTTTAAACATGCTAATTTTAGCTCTAACACTGATGATCCACCTACAAATGTGAACTGACGTTCAAAAATAAAACATTTGAAAACGGACCATTTTCCACATTTCTGAAGCATGACGTAATGGGGGGGTGTTATCTCTTTTGTCGAAAATCAGCCGTTTTTGCTCAAACATTAAATGCCTCCAAATGGTATTTAATTAACTTCCCGAGCCCCTGGAAGCATGAAAATCACTTTAAACATGCTAATTTTAGCTCTAACACTGATGATCCACCTACAAATGTGAACTGACGTTCAAAAATAAAACATTTGAAAACGGACCATTTTCCACATTTCTGAAGCATGACGTAATGGGGGGGTGTTATCTCTTTTGTCGAAAATCAGCCGTTTTTGCTCGAACATTAAATGCCTCCAAATGGTATTTAATTAACTTCCCGAGCCCCTGGAAGCATGAAAATCACTTTAAACATGCTAATTTTAGCTCTAACACTGATGATCCACCTACAAATGTGAACTGACGTTCAAAAATAAAACATTTGAAAACGGACCATTTTCCACATTTCTGAAGCATGACGTAATGGGGGGGGGTGTTATCTCTTTTGTCGAAAATCAGCCGTTTTTGCTCGAACATTAAATGCCTCCAAATGGTATTTAATTAACTTCCCGAGCCCCTGGAAGCATGAAAATCACTTTAAACATGCTAATTTTAGCTCTAACACTGATGATCCACCTACAAATGTGAACTGACGTTCAAAAATAAAACATTTGAAAACGGACCATTTTCCACATTTCTGAAGCATGACGTAATGGGGGGGTGTTATCTCTTTTGTCGAAAATCAGCCGTTTTTGCTCGAACATTAAATGCCTCCAAATGGTATTTAATTAACTTCCCGAGCCCCTGGAAGCATGAAAATCACTTTAAACATGCTAATTTTAGCTCTAACACTGATGATCCACCTACAAATGTGAACTGACGTTCAAAAATAAAACATTTGAAAACGGACCATTTTCCACATTTCTGAAGCATGACGTAATGGGGGGGTGTTATCTCTTTTGTCGAAAATCAGCCGTTTTTGCTCGAGCATTAAATGCCTCCAAATGGTATTTAATTAACTTCCCGAGCCCCTGGAAGCATGAAAATCAATTTAAACATGCTAATTTTAGCTCTAACACTGATGATCCACCTACAAATGTGAACTGACGTTCAAAAATAAAACATTTGAAAACGGACCATTTTCCACATTTCTGAAGCATGACGTAATGGGGGGGTGTTATCTCTTTTGTCGAAAATCAGCCGTTTTTGCTCGAACATTAAAAGCCTCCAAATGGTATTTAATTAACTTCCCGAGCCCCTGGAAGCATGAAAATCACTTTAAACATGCTAATTTTAGCTCTAACACTGATGATCCACCTACAAATGTGAACTGACGTTCAAAAATAAAACATTTGAAAACGGACCATTTTCCACATTTCTGAAGCATGACGTAATGGGGGGGTGTTATCTCTTTTGTCGAAAATCAGCCGTTTTTGCTCGAACATTAAATGCCTCCAAATGGTATTTAATTAACTTCCCGGGGTGAAGAAACCCTTTTTGAGAACTCAGAGTGAGTAAATTGGCCATTTTCATGCACTTTTAACCATTCCATAAATCTTGTGTTTTGGGCCCCTGGAAGCATGAAAATCACTTTAAACATGCTAATTTTAGCTTTAACACTGATGATCCACCTACAAATGTGAACTGACGTTCAAAAATAAAACATTTGAAAACGGACCATTTTCCACATTTCTGAAGCATGACGTAATGGGGGGGGTGTTATCTCTTTTGTCGAAAATCAGCCATTTTTGCTCGAACATTAAATGCCTCCAAATGGTATTTAATTAACTTCCCGGGGTGAAGAAACCCTTTTTGAGAACTCAGAGTGAGTAAATTGGCCATTTTCATGCACTTTTAACCATTCCATAAATCTTGTGTTTTGGGCCCCTGGAAGCATGAAAATCACTTCAAACATGCTAATTTTAGCTCTAACACTGATGATCCACCTACAAATGTGAACTGACGTTCAAAAATAAAACATTTGAAAACGGACCATTTTCCACATTTCTGAAGCATGACGTAATGGGGGGGTGTTATCTCTTTTGTCGAAAATCAGCCGTTTTTGCTCGAACATTAAATGCCTCCAAATGGTATTTAATTAACTTCCCGAGCCCCTGGAAGCATGAAAATCACTTTAAACATGCTAATTTTAGCTCTAACACTGATGATCCACCTACAAATGTGAACTGACGTTCAAAAATAAAACATTTGAAAACGGACCATTTTCCACATTTCTGAAGCATGACGTAATGGGGGGGTGTTATCTCTTTTGTCGAAAATCAGCCGTTTTTGCTCGAACATTAAATGCCTCCAAATGGTATTTAATTAACTTCCCGAGCCCCTGGAAGCATGAAAATTACTTTAAACATGCTAATTTTAGCTCTAACACTGATGATCCACCTACAAATGTGAACTGACGTTCAAAAATAAAACATTTGAAAACGGACCATTTTCCACATTTCTGAAGCATGACGTAATGGGGGGGTGTTATCTCTTTTGTCGAAAATCAGCTGTTTTTGCTCGAACATTAAATGCCTCCAAATGGTATTTAATTAACTTCCCGAGCCCCTGGAAGCATGAAAATCACTTTAAACATGCTAATTTTAGCTCTAACACTGATGATCCACCTACAAATGTGAACTGACGTTCAAAAATAAAACATTTGAAAACGGACCATTTTCCACATTTCTGAAGCATGACGTAATGGGGGGGTGTTATCTCTTTTGTCGAAAATCAGCCGTTTTTGCTCGAACATTAAATGCCTCCAAATGGTATTTAATTAACTTCCCGAGCCCCTGGAAGCATGAAAATCACTTTAAACATGCTAATTTTAGCTCTAACACTGATGATCCACCTACAAATGTGAACTGACGTTCAAAAATAAAACATTTGAAAACGGACCATTTTCCACATTTCTGAAGCATGACGTAATGGGGAGGTGTTATCTCTTTTGTCGAAAATCAGCCGTTTTTGCTCGAACATTAAATGCCTACAAATGGTATTTATTTCACTTCCCGAGCCCCTGGAAGCATGAAAATCACTTTAAACATGCTAATTTTAGCTCTAACACTGATGATCCACCTACAAATGTGAACTGACGTTCAAAAATAAAACATTTGAAAACGGACCATTTTCCACATTTCTGAAGCATGACGTAATGGGGGGGGTGTTATCTCTTTTGTCGAAAATCAGCCGTTTTTGCTCGAACATTAAATGCCTCCAAATTGTATTTAATTAACTTCCCGGGGTGAAGAAACCCTTTTTGAGAACTCTGAGTGAGTAAATTGGCCATTTTCATGCACTTTTAACCATTCCATAAATCTTGTGTTTTGGGCCCCTGGAAGCATGAAAATCACTTTAAACATGCTAATTTTAGCTCTAACACTGATGATCCACCTACAAATGTGAACTGACGTTCAAAAATAAAACATTTGAAAACGGACCATTTTCCACATTTCTGAAGCATGACGTAATAGGGGGGTGTTATCTCTTTTGTCGAAAATCAGCCGTTTTTGCTCGAACATTAAATGCCTCCAAATGGTATTTAATTAACTTCCCGAGCCCCTGGAAGCATGAAAATCACTTTAAACATGCTAATTTTAGCTCTAACACTGATGATCCACCTACAAATGTGAACTGACGTTCAAAAATAAAACATTTGAAAACGGACCATTTTCCACATTTCTGAAGCATGACGTAATGGGGGGGTGTTATCTCTTTTGTCGAAAATCAGCCGTTTTTGCTCGAACATTAAATGCCTCCAAATGGTATTTATTTCACTTCCCGAGCCCCTGGAAGCATGAAAATCACTTTAAACATGCTAATTTTAGCTCTAACACTGATGATCCACCTACAAATGTGAACTGACGTTCAAAAATAAAACATTTGAAAACGGACCATTTTCCACATTTCTGAAGCATGACGTAATGGGGGGGTGTTATCTCTTTTGTCGAAAATCAGCCATTTTTGCTCGAACATTAAATGCCTCCAAATGGTATTTAATTAACTTCCCGAGCCCCTGGAAGCATGAAAATCACTTTAAACATGCTAATTTTAGCTCTAACACTGATGATCCACCTACAAATGTGAACTGACGTTCAAAAATAAAACATTTGAAAACGGACCATTTTCCACATTTCTGAAGCATGACGTAATGGGGGGGTGTTATCTCTTTTGTCGAAAATCAGCCGTTTTTGCTCGAACATTAAATGCCTCCAAATGGTATTTAATTAACTTCCCGAGCCCCTGGAAGCATGAAAATCACTTTAAACATGCTAATTTTAGCTCTAACACTGATGATCCACCTACAAATGTGAACTGACGTTCAAAAATAAAACATTTGAAAACGGACCATTTTCCACATTTCTGAAGCATGACGTAATGGGGGGGGTGTTATCTCTTTTGTCGAAAATCAGCCGTTTTTGCTCGAGCATTAAATGCCTCCAAATGGTATTTAATTAACTTCCCGAGCCCCTGGAAGCATGAAAATCAATTTAAACATGCTAATTTTAGCTCTAACACTGATGATCCACCTACAAATGTGAACTGACGTTCAAAAATAAAACATTTGAAAACGGACCATTTTCCACATTTCTGAAGCATGACGTAATGGGGGGGTGTTATCTCTTTTGTCGAAAATCAGCCGTTTTTGCTCGAACATTAAAAGCCTCCAAATGGTATTTAATTAACTTCCCGAGCCCCTGGAAGCATGAAAATCACTTTAAACATGCTAATTTTAGCTCTAACACTGATGATCCACCTACAAATGTGAACTGACGTTCAAAAATAAAACATTTGAAAACGGACCATTTTCCACATTTCTGAAGCATGACGTAATGGGGGGGTGTTATCTCTTTTGTCGAAAATCAGCCGTTTTTGCTCGAACATTAAATGCCTCCAAATGGTATTTAATTAACTTCCCGGGGTGAAGAAACCCTTTTTGAGAACTCAGAGTGAGTAAATTGGCCATTTTCATGCACTTTTAACCATTCCATAAATCTTGTGTTTTGGGCCCCTGGAAGCATGAAAATCACTTTAAACATGCTAATTTTAGCTTTAACACTGATGATCCACCTACAAATGTGAACTGACGTTCAAAAATAAAACATTTGAAAACGGACCATTTTCCACATTTCTGAAGCATGACGTAATGGGGGGGGTGTTATCTCTTTTGTCGAAAATCAGCCATTTTTGCTCGAACATTAAATGCCTCCAAATGGTATTTAATTAACTTCCCGGGGTGAAGAAACCCTTTTTGAGAACTCAGAGTGAGTAAATTGGCCATTTTCATGCACTTTTAACCATTCCATAAATCTTGTGTTTTGGGCCCCTGGAAGCATGAAAATCACTTCAAACATGCTAATTTTAGCTCTAACACTGATGATCCACCTACAAATGTGAACTGACGTTCAAAAATAAAACATTTGAAAACGGACCATTTTCCACATTTCTGAAGCATGACGTAATGGGGGGGTGTTATCTCTTTTGTCGAAAATCAGCCGTTTTTTGCTCGAACATTAAATGCCTCCAAATGGTATTTAATTAACTTCCCGAGCCCCTGGAAGCATGAAAATCACTTTAAACATGCTAATTTTAGCTCTAACACTGATGATCCACCTACAAATGTGAACTGACGTTCAAAAATAAAACATTTGAAAACGGACCATTTTCCACATTTCTGAAGCATGACGTAATGGGGGGGTGTTATCTCTTTTGTCGAAAATCAGCCGTTTTTGCTCGAACATTAAATGCCTCCAAATGGTATTTAATTAACTTCCCGAGCCCCTGGAAGCATGAAAATTACTTTAAACATGCTAATTTTAGCTCTAACACTGATGATCCACCTACAAATGTGAACTGACGTTCAAAAATAAAACATTTGAAAACGGACCATTTTCCACATTTCTGAAGCATGACGTAATGGGGGGGTGTTATCTCTTTTGTCGAAAATCAGCTGTTTTTGCTCGAACATTAAATGCCTCCAAATGGTATTTAATTAACTTCCCGAGCCCCTGGAAGCATGAAAATCACTTTAAACATGCTAATTTTAGCTCTAACACTGATGATCCACCTACAAATGTGAACTGACGTTCAAAAATAAAACATTTGAAAACGGACCATTTTCCACATTTCTGAAGCATGACGTAATGGGGGGGTGTTATCTCTTTTGTCGAAAATCAGCCGTTTTTGCTCGAACATTAAAAGCCTCCAAATGGTATTTAATTAACTTCCCGAGCCCCTGGAAGCATGAAAATCACTTTAAACATGCTAATTTTAGCTCTAACACTGATGATCCACCTACAAATGTGAACTGACGTTCAAAAATAAAACATTTGAAAACGGACCATTTTCCACATTTCTGAAGCATGACGTAATGGGGGGGTGTTATCTCTTTTGTCGAAAATCAGCCGTTTTTGCTCGAACATTAAATGCCTCCAAATGGTATTTAATTAACTTCCCGGGGTGAAGAAACCCTTTTTGAGAACTCAGAGTGAGTAAATTGGCCATTTTCATGCACTTTTAACCATTCCATAAATCTTGTGTTTTGGGCCCCTGGAAGCATGAAAATCACTTTAAACATGCTAATTTTAGCTTTAACACTGATGATCCACCTACAAATGTGAACTGACGTTCAAAAATAAAACATTTGAAAACGGACCATTTTCCACATTTCTGAAGCATGACGTAATGGGGGGGGTGTTATCTCTTTTGTCGAAAATCAGCCATTTTTGCTCGAACATTAAATGCCTCCAAATGGTATTTAATTAACTTCCCGGGGTGAAGAAACCCTTTTTGAGAACTCAGAGTGAGTAAATTGGCCATTTTCATGCACTTTTAACCATTCCATAAATCTTGTGTTTTGGGCCCCTGGAAGCATGAAAATCACTTCAAACATGCTAATTTTAGCTCTAACACTGATGATCCACCTACAAATGTGAACTGACGTTCAAAAATAAAACATTTGAAAACGGACCATTTTCCACATTTCTGAAGCATGACGTAATGGGGGGGTGTTATCTCTTTTGTCGAAAATCAGCCGTTTTTGCTCGAACATTAAATGCCTCCAAATGGTATTTAATTAACTTCCCGAGCCCCTGGAAGCATGAAAATCACTTTAAACATGCTAATTTTAGCTCTAACACTGATGATCCACCTACAAATGTGAACTGACGTTCAAAAATAAAACATTTGAAAACGGACCATTTTCCACATTTCTGAAGCATGACGTAATGGGGGGGTGTTATCTCTTTTGTCGAAAATCAGCCGTTTTTGCTCGAACATTAAATGCCTCCAAATGGTATTTAATTAACTTCCCGAGCCCCTGGAAGCATGAAAATTACTTTAAACATGCTAATTTTAGCTCTAACACTGATGATCCACCTACAAATGTGAACTGACGTTCAAAAATAAAACATTTGAAAACGGACCATTTTCCACATTTCTGAAGCATGACGTAATGGGGGGGTGTTATCTCTTTTGTCGAAAATCAGCTGTTTTTGCTCGAACATTAAATGCCTCCAAATGGTATTTAATTAACTTCCCGAGCCCCTGGAAGCATGAAAATCACTTTAAACATGCTAATTTTAGCTCTAACACTGATGATCCACCTACAAATGTGAACTGACGTTCAAAAATAAAACATTTGAAAACGGACCATTTTCCACATTTCTGAAGCATGACGTAATGGGGGGGTGTTATCTCTTTTGTCGAAAATCAGCCGTTTTTGCTCGAACATTAAATGCCTCCAAATGGTATTTAATTAACTTCCCGAGCCCCTGGAAGCATGAAAATCACTTTAAACATGCTAATTTTAGCTCTAACACTGATGATCCACCTACAAATGTGAACTGACGTTCAAAAATAAAACATTTGAAAACGGACCATTTTCCACATTTCTGAAGCATGACGTAATGGGGGGGTGTTATCTCTTTTGTCGAAAATCAGCCGTTTTTGCTCGAACATTAAATGCCTACAAATGGTATTTATTTCACTTCCCGAGCCCCTGGAAGCATGAAAATCACTTTAAACATGCTAATTTTAGCTCTAACACTGATGATCCACCTACAAATGTGAACTGACGTTCAAAAATAAAACATTTGAAAACGGACCATTTTCCACATTTCTGAAGCATGACGTAATGGGGGGGGTGTTATCTCTTTTGTCGAAAATCAGCCGTTTTTGCTCGAACATTAAATGCCTCCAAATTGTATTTAATTAACTTCCCGGGGTGAAGAAACCCTTTTTGAGAACTCTGAGTGAGTAAATTGGCCATTTTCATGCACTTTTAACCATTCCATAAATCTTGTGTTTTGGGCCCCTGGAAGCATGAAAATCACTTTAAACATGCTAATTTTAGCTCTAACACTGATGATCCACCTACAAATGTGAACTGACGTTCAAAAATAAAACATTTGAAAACGGACCATTTTCCACATTTCTGAAGCATGACGTAATAGGGGGGTGTTATCTCTTTTGTCGAAAATCAGCCGTTTTTGCTCGAACATTAAATGCCTCCAAATGGTATTTAATTAACTTCCCGAGCCCCTGGAAGCATGAAAATCACTTTAAACATGCTAATTTTAGCTCTAACACTGATGATCCACCTACAAATGTGAACTGACGTTCAAAAATAAAACATTTGAAAACGGACCATTTTCCACATTTCTGAAGCATGACGTAATGGGGGGGTGTTATCTCTTTTGTCGAAAATCAGCCGTTTTTGCTCGAACATTAAATGCCTCCAAATGGTATTTATTTCACTTCCCGAGCCCCTGGAAGCATGAAAATCACTTTAAACATGCTAATTTTAGCTCTAACACTGATGATCCACCTACAAATGTGAACTGACGTTCAAAAATAAAACATTTGAAAACGGACCATTTTCCACATTTCTGAAGCATGACGTAATGGGGGGGTGTTATCTCTTTTGTCGAAAATCAGCCGTTTTTGCTCGAACATTAAATGCCTCCAAATGGTATTTAATTAACTTCCCGAGCCCCTGGAAGCATGAAAATCACTTTAAACATGCTAATTTTAGCTCTAACACTGATGATCCACCTACAAATGTGAACTGACGTTCAAAAATAAAACATTTGAAAACGGACCATTTTCCACATTTCTGAAGCATGACGTAATGGGGGGGTGTTATCTCTTTTGTCGAAAATCAGCCGTTTTTGCTCGAACATTAAATGCCTCCAAATGGTATTTAATTAACTTCCCGAGCCCCTGGAAGCATGAAAATCACTTTAAACATGCTAATTTTAGCTCTAACACTGATGATCCACCTACAAATGTGAACTGACGTTCAAAAATAAAACATTTGAAAACGGACCATTTTCCACATTTCTGAAGCATGACGTAATGGGGGGGGTGTTATCTCTTTTGTCGAAAATCAGCCGTTTTTGCTCGAACATTAAATGCCTCCAAATGGTATTTAATTAACTTCCCGAGCCCCTGGAAGCATGAAAATCACTTTAAACATGCTAATTTTAGCTCTAACACTGATGATCCACCTACAAATGTGAACTGACGTTCAAAAATAAAACATTTGAAAACGGACCATTTTCCACATTTCTGAAGCATGACGTAATGGGGGGGTGTTATCTCTTTTGTCGAAAATCAGCCGTTTTTGCTCGAACATTAAATGCCTCCAAATGGTATTTAATTAACTTCCCGAGCCCCTGGAAGCATGAAAATCACTTTAAACATGCTAATTTTAGCTCTAACACTGATGATCCACCTACAAATGTGAACTGACGTTCAAAAATAAAACATTTGAAAACGGACCATTTTCCACATTTCTGAAGCATGACGTAATGGGGGGGTGTTATCTCTTTTGTCGAAAATCAGCCGTTTTTGCTCAAACATTAAATGCCTCCAAATGGTATTTAATTAACTTCCCGAGCCCCTGGAAGCATGAAAATCACTTTAAACATGCTAATTTTAGCTCTAACACTGATGATCCACCTACAAATGTGAACTGACGTTCAAAAATAAAACATTTGAAAACGGACCATTTTCCACATTTCTGAAGCATGACGTAATGGGGGGGGGTGTTATCTCTTTTGTCGAAAATCAGCCGTTTTTGCTCGAACATTAAATGCCTCCAAATGGTATTTAATTAACTTCCCGAGCCCCTGGAAGCATGAAAATCACTTTAAACATGCTAATTTTAGCTCTAACACTGATGATCCACCTACAAATGTGAACTGACGTTCAAAAATAAAACATTTGAAAACGGACCATTTTCCACATTTCTGAAGCATGACGTAATGGGGGGGTGTTATCTCTTTTGTCGAAAATCAGCCGTTTTTGCTCGAACATTAAATGCCTCCAAATGGTATTTAATTAACTTCCCGGGGTGAAGAAACCCTTTTTGAGAACTCAGAGTGAGTAAATTGGCCATTTTCATGCACTTTTAACCATTCCATAAATCTTGTGTTTTGGGCCCCTGGAAGCATGAAAATCACTTTAAACATGCTAATTTTAGCTTTAACACTGATGATCCACCTACAAATGTGAACTGACGTTCAAAAATAAAACATTTGAAAACGGACCATTTTCCACATTTCTGAAGCATGACGTAATGGGGGGGGTGTTATCTCTTTTGTCGAAAATCAGCCATTTTTGCTCGAACATTAAATGCCTCCAAATGGTATTTAATTAACTTCCCGGGGTGAAGAAACCCTTTTTGAGAACTCAGAGTGAGTAAATTGGCCATTTTCATGCACTTTTAACCATTCCATAAATCTTGTGTTTTGGGCCCCTGGAAGCATGAAAATCACTTCAAACATGCTAATTTTAGCTCTAACACTGATGATCCACCTACAAATGTGAACTGACGTTCAAAAATAAAACATTTGAAAACGGACCATTTTCCACATTTCTGAAGCATGACGTAATGGGGGGGTGTTATCTCTTTTGTCGAAAATCAGCCGTTTTTGCTCGAACATTAAATGCCTCCAAATGGTATTTAATTAACTTCCCGAGCCCCTGGAAGCATGAAAATCACTTTAAACATGCTAATTTTAGCTCTAACACTGATGATCCACCTACAAATGTGAACTGACGTTCAAAAATAAAACATTTGAAAACGGACCATTTTCCACATTTCTGAAGCATGACGTAATGGGGGGGTGTTATCTCTTTTGTCGAAAATCAGCCGTTTTTGCTCGAACATTAAATGCCTCCAAATGGTATTTAATTAACTTCCCGAGCCCCTGGAAGCATGAAAATTACTTTAAACATGCTAATTTTAGCTCTAACACTGATGATCCACCTACAAATGTGAACTGACGTTCAAAAATAAAACATTTGAAAACGGACCATTTTCCACATTTCTGAAGCATGACGTAATGGGGGGGTGTTATCTCTTTTGTCGAAAATCAGCTGTTTTTGCTCGAACATTAAATGCCTCCAAATGGTATTTAATTAACTTCCCGAGCCCCTGGAAGCATGAAAATCACTTTAAACATGCTAATTTTAGCTCTAACACTGATGATCCACCTACAAATGTGAACTGACGTTCAAAAATAAAACATTTGAAAACGGACCATTTTCCACATTTCTGAAGCATGACGTAATGGGGGGGTGTTATCTCTTTTGTCGAAAATCAGCCGTTTTTGCTCGAACATTAAATGCCTCCAAATGGTATTTAATTAACTTCCCGAGCCCCTGGAAGCATGAAAATCACTTTAAACATGCTAATTTTAGCTCTAACACTGATGATCCACCTACAAATGTGAACTGACGTTCAAAAATAAAACATTTGAAAACGGACCATTTTCCACATTTCTGAAGCATGACGTAATGGGGAGGTGTTATCTCTTTTGTCGAAAATCAGCCGTTTTTGCTCGAACATTAAATGCCTACAAATGGTATTTATTTCACTTCCCGAGCCCCTGGAAGCATGAAAATCACTTTAAACATGCTAATTTTAGCTCTAACACTGATGATCCACCTACAAATGTGAACTGACGTTCAAAAATAAAACATTTGAAAACGGACCATTTTCCACATTTCTGAAGCATGACGTAATGGGGGGGGTGTTATCTCTTTTGTCGAAAATCAGCCGTTTTTGCTCGAACATTAAATGCCTCCAAATTGTATTTAATTAACTTCCCGGGGTGAAGAAACCCTTTTTGAGAACTCTGAGTGAGTAAATTGGCCATTTTCATGCACTTTTAACCATTCCATAAATCTTGTGTTTTGGGCCCCTGGAAGCATGAAAATCACTTTAAACATGCTAATTTTAGCTCTAACACTGATGATCCACCTACAAATGTGAACTGACGTTCAAAAATAAAACATTTGAAAACGGACCATTTTCCACATTTCTGAAGCATGACGTAATAGGGGGGTGTTATCTCTTTTGTCGAAAATCAGCCGTTTTTGCTCGAACATTAAATGCCTCCAAATGGTATTTAATTAACTTCCCGAGCCCCTGGAAGCATGAAAATCACTTTAAACATGCTAATTTTAGCTCTAACACTGATGATCCACCTACAAATGTGAACTGACGTTCAAAAATAAAACATTTGAAAACGGACCATTTTCCACATTTCTGAAGCATGACGTAATGGGGGGGTGTTATCTCTTTTGTCGAAAATCAGCCGTTTTTGCTCGAACATTAAATGCCTCCAAATGGTATTTATTTCACTTCCCGAGCCCCTGGAAGCATGAAAATCACTTTAAACATGCTAATTTTAGCTCTAACACTGATGATCCACCTACAAATGTGAACTGACGTTCAAAAATAAAACATTTGAAAACGGACCATTTTCCACATTTCTGAAGCATGACGTAATGGGGGGGTGTTATCTCTTTTGTCGAAAATCAGCCGTTTTTGCTCGAACATTAAATGCCTCCAAATGGTATTTAATTAACTTCCCGAGCCCCTGGAAGCATGAAAATCACTTTAAACATGCTAATTTTAGCTCTAACACTGATGATCCACCTACAAATGTGAACTGACGTTCAAAAATAAAACATTTGAAAACGGACCATTTTCCACATTTCTGAAGCATGACGTAATGGGGGGGTGTTATCTCTTTTGTCGAAAATCAGCCGTTTTTGCTCGAACATTAAATGCCTCCAAATGGTATTTAATTAACTTCCCGAGCCCCTGGAAGCATGAAAATCACTTTAAACATGCTAATTTTAGCTCTAACACTGATGATCCACCTACAAATGTGAACTGACGTTCAAAAATAAAACATTTGAAAACGGACCATTTTCCACATTTCTGAAGCATGACGTAATGGGGGGGGTGTTATCTCTTTTGTCGAAAATCAGCCGTTTTTGCTCGAGCATTAAATGCCTCCAAATGGTATTTAATTAACTTCCCGAGCCCCTGGAAGCATGAAAATCAATTTAAACATGCTAATTTTAGCTCTAACACTGATGATCCACCTACAAATGTGAACTGACGTTCAAAAATAAAACATTTGAAAACGGACCATTTTCCACATTTCTGAAGCATGACGTAATGGGGGGGTGTTATCTCTTTTGTCGAAAATCAGCCGTTTTTGCTCGAACATTAAAAGCCTCCAAATGGTATTTAATTAACTTCCCGAGCCCCTGGAAGCATGAAAATCACTTTAAACATGCTAATTTTAGCTCTAACACTGATGATCCACCTACAAATGTGAACTGACGTTCAAAAATAAAACATTTGAAAACGGACCATTTTCCACATTTCTGAAGCATGACGTAATGGGGGGGTGTTATCTCTTTTGTCGAAAATCAGCCGTTTTTGCTCGAACATTAAATGCCTCCAAATGGTATTTAATTAACTTCCCGGGGTGAAGAAACCCTTTTTGAGAACTCAGAGTGAGTAAATTGGCCATTTTCATGCACTTTTAACCATTCCATAAATCTTGTGTTTTGGGCCCCTGGAAGCATGAAAATCACTTTAAACATGCTAATTTTAGCTTTAACACTGATGATCCACCTACAAATGTGAACTGACGTTCAAAAATAAAACATTTGAAAACGGACCATTTTCCACATTTCTGAAGCATGACGTAATGGGGGGGGTGTTATCTCTTTTGTCGAAAATCAGCCATTTTTGCTCGAACATTAAATGCCTCCAAATGGTATTTAATTAACTTCCCGGGGTGAAGAAACCCTTTTTGAGAACTCAGAGTGAGTAAATTGGCCATTTTCATGCACTTTTAACCATTCCATAAATCTTGTGTTTTGGGCCCCTGGAAGCATGAAAATCACTTCAAACATGCTAATTTTAGCTCTAACACTGATGATCCACCTACAAATGTGAACTGACGTTCAAAAATAAAACATTTGAAAACGGACCATTTTCCACATTTCTGAAGCATGACGTAATGGGGGGGTGTTATCTCTTTTGTCGAAAATCAGCCGTTTTTTGCTCGAACATTAAATGCCTCCAAATGGTATTTAATTAACTTCCCGAGCCCCTGGAAGCATGAAAATCACTTTAAACATGCTAATTTTAGCTCTAACACTGATGATCCACCTACAAATGTGAACTGACGTTCAAAAATAAAACATTTGAAAACGGACCATTTTCCACATTTCTGAAGCATGACGTAATGGGGGGGTGTTATCTCTTTTGTCGAAAATCAGCCGTTTTTGCTCGAACATTAAATGCCTCCAAATGGTATTTAATTAACTTCCCGAGCCCCTGGAAGCATGAAAATTACTTTAAACATGCTAATTTTAGCTCTAACACTGATGATCCACCTACAAATGTGAACTGACGTTCAAAAATAAAACATTTGAAAACGGACCATTTTCCACATTTCTGAAGCATGACGTAATGGGGGGGTGTTATCTCTTTTGTCGAAAATCAGCTGTTTTTGCTCGAACATTAAATGCCTCCAAATGGTATTTAATTAACTTCCCGAGCCCCTGGAAGCATGAAAATCACTTTAAACATGCTAATTTTAGCTCTAACACTGATGATCCACCTACAAATGTGAACTGACGTTCAAAAATAAAACATTTGAAAACGGACCATTTTCCACATTTCTGAAGCATGACGTAATGGGGGGGTGTTATCTCTTTTGTCGAAAATCAGCCGTTTTTGCTCGAACATTAAAAGCCTCCAAATGGTATTTAATTAACTTCCCGAGCCCCTGGAAGCATGAAAATCACTTTAAACATGCTAATTTTAGCTCTAACACTGATGATCCACCTACAAATGTGAACTGACGTTCAAAAATAAAACATTTGAAAACGGACCATTTTCCACATTTCTGAAGCATGACGTAATGGGGGGGTGTTATCTCTTTTGTCGAAAATCAGCCGTTTTTGCTCGAACATTAAATGCCTCCAAATGGTATTTAATTAACTTCCCGGGGTGAAGAAACCCTTTTTGAGAACTCAGAGTGAGTAAATTGGCCATTTTCATGCACTTTTAACCATTCCATAAATCTTGTGTTTTGGGCCCCTGGAAGCATGAAAATCACTTTAAACATGCTAATTTTAGCTTTAACACTGATGATCCACCTACAAATGTGAACTGACGTTCAAAAATAAAACATTTGAAAACGGACCATTTTCCACATTTCTGAAGCATGACGTAATGGGGGGGGTGTTATCTCTTTTGTCGAAAATCAGCCATTTTTGCTCGAACATTAAATGCCTCCAAATGGTATTTAATTAACTTCCCGGGGTGAAGAAACCCTTTTTGAGAACTCAGAGTGAGTAAATTGGCCATTTTCATGCACTTTTAACCATTCCATAAATCTTGTGTTTTGGGCCCCTGGAAGCATGAAAATCACTTCAAACATGCTAATTTTAGCTCTAACACTGATGATCCACCTACAAATGTGAACTGACGTTCAAAAATAAAACATTTGAAAACGGACCATTTTCCACATTTCTGAAGCATGACGTAATGGGGGGGTGTTATCTCTTTTGTCGAAAATCAGCCGTTTTTGCTCGAACATTAAATGCCTCCAAATGGTATTTAATTAACTTCCCGAGCCCCTGGAAGCATGAAAATCACTTTAAACATGCTAATTTTAGCTCTAACACTGATGATCCACCTACAAATGTGAACTGACGTTCAAAAATAAAACATTTGAAAACGGACCATTTTCCACATTTCTGAAGCATGACGTAATGGGGGGGTGTTATCTCTTTTGTCGAAAATCAGCCGTTTTTGCTCGAACATTAAATGCCTCCAAATGGTATTTAATTAACTTCCCGAGCCCCTGGAAGCATGAAAATTACTTTAAACATGCTAATTTTAGCTCTAACACTGATGATCCACCTACAAATGTGAACTGACGTTCAAAAATAAAACATTTGAAAACGGACCATTTTCCACATTTCTGAAGCATGACGTAATGGGGGGGTGTTATCTCTTTTGTCGAAAATCAGCTGTTTTTGCTCGAACATTAAATGCCTCCAAATGGTATTTAATTAACTTCCCGAGCCCCTGGAAGCATGAAAATCACTTTAAACATGCTAATTTTAGCTCTAACACTGATGATCCACCTACAAATGTGAACTGACGTTCAAAAATAAAACATTTGAAAACGGACCATTTTCCACATTTCTGAAGCATGACGTAATGGGGGGGTGTTATCTCTTTTGTCGAAAATCAGCCGTTTTTGCTCGAACATTAAATGCCTCCAAATGGTATTTAATTAACTTCCCGAGCCCCTGGAAGCATGAAAATCACTTTAAACATGCTAATTTTAGCTCTAACACTGATGATCCACCTACAAATGTGAACTGACGTTCAAAAATAAAACATTTGAAAACGGACCATTTTCCACATTTCTGAAGCATGACGTAATGGGGGGGTGTTATCTCTTTTGTCGAAAATCAGCCGTTTTTGCTCGAACATTAAATGCCTACAAATGGTATTTATTTCACTTCCCGAGCCCCTGGAAGCATGAAAATCACTTTAAACATGCTAATTTTAGCTCTAACACTGATGATCCACCTACAAATGTGAACTGACGTTCAAAAATAAAACATTTGAAAACGGACCATTTTCCACATTTCTGAAGCATGACGTAATGGGGGGGGTGTTATCTCTTTTGTCGAAAATCAGCCGTTTTTGCTCGAACATTAAATGCCTCCAAATTGTATTTAATTAACTTCCCGGGGTGAAGAAACCCTTTTTGAGAACTCTGAGTGAGTAAATTGGCCATTTTCATGCACTTTTAACCATTCCATAAATCTTGTGTTTTGGGCCCCTGGAAGCATGAAAATCACTTTAAACATGCTAATTTTAGCTCTAACACTGATGATCCACCTACAAATGTGAACTGACGTTCAAAAATAAAACATTTGAAAACGGACCATTTTCCACATTTCTGAAGCATGACGTAATAGGGGGGTGTTATCTCTTTTGTCGAAAATCAGCCGTTTTTGCTCGAACATTAAATGCCTCCAAATGGTATTTAATTAACTTCCCGAGCCCCTGGAAGCATGAAAATCACTTTAAACATGCTAATTTTAGCTCTAACACTGATGATCCACCTACAAATGTGAACTGACGTTCAAAAATAAAACATTTGAAAACGGACCATTTTCCACATTTCTGAAGCATGACGTAATGGGGGGGTGTTATCTCTTTTGTCGAAAATCAGCCGTTTTTGCTCGAACATTAAATGCCTCCAAATGGTATTTATTTCACTTCCCGAGCCCCTGGAAGCATGAAAATCACTTTAAACATGCTAATTTTAGCTCTAACACTGATGATCCACCTACAAATGTGAACTGACGTTCAAAAATAAAACATTTGAAAACGGACCATTTTCCACATTTCTGAAGCATGACGTAATGGGGGGGTGTTATCTCTTTTGTCGAAAATCAGCCGTTTTTGCTCGAACATTAAATGCCTCCAAATGGTATTTAATTAACTTCCCGAGCCCCTGGAAGCATGAAAATCACTTTAAACATGCTAATTTTAGCTCTAACACTGATGATCCACCTACAAATGTGAACTGACGTTCAAAAATAAAACATTTGAAAACGGACCATTTTCCACATTTCTGAAGCATGACGTAATGGGGGGGTGTTATCTCTTTTGTCGAAAATCAGCCGTTTTTGCTCGAACATTAAATGCCTCCAAATGGTATTTAATTAACTTCCCGAGCCCCTGGAAGCATGAAAATCACTTTAAACATGCTAATTTTAGCTCTAACACTGATGATCCACCTACAAATGTGAACTGACGTTCAAAAATAAAACATTTGAAAACGGACCATTTTCCACATTTCTGAAGCATGACGTAATGGGGGGGGTGTTATCTCTTTTGTCGAAAATCAGCCGTTTTTGCTCGAACATTAAATGCCTCCAAATGGTATTTAATTAACTTCCCGAGCCCCTGGAAGCATGAAAATCACTTTAAACATGCTAATTTTAGCTCTAACACTGATGATCCACCTACAAATGTGAACTGACGTTCAAAAATAAAACATTTGAAAACGGACCATTTTCCACATTTCTGAAGCATGACGTAATGGGGGGGTGTTATCTCTTTTGTCGAAAATCAGCCGTTTTTGCTCGAACATTAAATGCCTCCAAATGGTATTTAATTAACTTCCCGAGCCCCTGGAAGCATGAAAATCACTTTAAACATGCTAATTTTAGCTCTAACACTGATGATCCACCTACAAATGTGAACTGACGTTCAAAAATAAAACATTTGAAAACGGACCATTTTCCACATTTCTGAAGCATGACGTAATGGGGGGGTGTTATCTCTTTTGTCGAAAATCAGCCGTTTTTGCTCAAACATTAAATGCCTCCAAATGGTATTTAATTAACTTCCCGAGCCCCTGGAAGCATGAAAATCACTTTAAACATGCTAATTTTAGCTCTAACACTGATGATCCACCTACAAATGTGAACTGACGTTCAAAAATAAAACATTTGAAAACGGACCATTTTCCACATTTCTGAAGCATGACGTAATGGGGGGGGGTGTTATCTCTTTTGTCGAAAATCAGCCGTTTTTGCTCGAACATTAAATGCCTCCAAATGGTATTTAATTAACTTCCCGAGCCCCTGGAAGCATGAAAATCACTTTAAACATGCTAATTTTAGCTCTAACACTGATGATCCACCTACAAATGTGAACTGACGTTCAAAAATAAAACATTTGAAAACGGACCATTTTCCACATTTCTGAAGCATGACGTAATGGGGGGGTGTTATCTCTTTTGTCGAAAATCAGCCGTTTTTGCTCGAACATTAAATGCCTCCAAATGGTATTTAATTAACTTCCCGAGCCCCTGGAAGCATGAAAATCACTTTAAACATGCTAATTTTAGCTCTAACACTGATGATCCACCTACAAATGTGAACTGACGTTCAAAAATAAAACATTTGAAAACGGACCATTTTCCACATTTCTGAAGCATGACGTAATGGGGGGGGTGTTATCTCTTTTGTCGAAAATCAGCCGTTTTTGCTCGAACATTAAATGCCTCCAAATGGTATTTAATTAACTTCCCGAGCCCCTGGAAGCATGAAAATCACTTTAAACATGCTAATTTTAGCTCTAACACTGATGATCCACCTACAAATGTGAACTGACGTTCAAAAATAAAACATTTGAAAACGGACCATTTTCCACATTTCTGAAGCATGACGTAATGGGGGGGTGTTATCTCTTTTGTCGAAAATCAGCCGTTTTTGCTCGAACATTAAATGCCTCCAAATGGTATTTAATTAACTTCCCGAGCCCCTGGAAGCATGAAAATCACTTTAAACATGCTAATTTTAGCTCTAACACTGATGATCCACCTACAAATGTGAACTGACGTTCAAAAATAAAACATTTGAAAACGGACCATTTTCCACATTTCTGAAGCATGACGTAATGGGGGGGGGTGTTATCTCTTTTGTCGAAAATCAGCCGTTTTTGCTCGAACATTAAATGCCTCCAAATGGTATTTAATTAACTTCCCGAGCCCCTGGAAGCATGAAAATCACTTTAAACATGCTAATTTTAGCTCTAACACTGATGATCCACCTACAAATGTGAACTGACGTTCAAAAATAAAACATTTGAAAACGGACCATTTTCCACATTTCTGAAGCATGACGTAATGGGGGGGTGTTATCTCTTTTGTCGAAAATCAGCCGTTTTTGCTCGAACATTAAATGCCTCCAAATGGTATTTAATTAACTTCCCGAGCCCCTGGAAGCATGAAAATCACTTTAAACATGCTAATTTTAGCTCTAACACTGATGATCCACCTACAAATGTGAACTGACGTTCAAAAATAAAACATTTGAAAACGGACCATTTTCCACATTTCTGAAGCATGACGTAATGGGGGGGTGTTATCTCTTTTGTCGAAAATCAGCCGTTTTTGCTCGAACATTAAAAGCCTCCAAATGGTATTTAATTAACTTCCCGAGCCCCTGGAAGCATGAAAATCACTTTAAACATGCTAATTTTAGCTCTAACACTGATGATCCACCTACAAATGTGAACTGACGTTCAAAAATAAAACATTTGAAAACGGACCATTTTCCACATTTCTGAAGCATGACGTAATGGGGGGGTGTTATCTCTTTTGTCGAAAATCAGCCGTTTTTGCTCGAACATTAAATGCCTCCAAATGGTATTTATTTCACTTCCCGAGCCCCTGGAAGCATGAAAATCACTTTAAACATGCTAATTTTAGCTCTAACACTGATGATCCACCTACAAATGTGAACTGACGTTCAAAAATAAAACATTTGAAAACGGACCATTTTCTACATTTCTGAAGCATGACGTAATGGGGGGGTGTTATCTCTTTTGTCGAAAATCCGCAGTTTTTGCTCGAACATTAAATGCCTCCAAATGGTATTTAATTAACTTCCCGGGGTGAAGAAACCCTTTTTGAGAACTCAGAGTGAGTAAATTGGCCATTTTCATGCACTTTTAACCATTCCATAAATCTTGTGTTTTGGGCCCCTGGAAGCATGAAAATCACTTTAAACATGCTAATTTTAGCTTTAACACTGATGATCCACCTACAAATGTGAACTGACGTTCAAAAATAAAACATTTGAAAACGGACCATTTTCCACATTTCTGAAGCATGACGTAATGGGGGGGTGTTATCTCTTTTGTCGAAAATCAGCCGTTTTTGCTCGAACATTAAATGCCTCCAAATGGTATTTAATTAACTTCCCGAGCCCCTGGAAGCATGAAAATCACTTTAAACATGCTAATTTTAGCTCTAACACTGATGATCCACCTACAAATGTGAACTGACGTTCAAAAATAAAACATTTGAAAACGGACCATTTTCCACATTTCTGAAGCATGACGTAATGGGGGGGGGGTGTTATCTCTTTTGTCGAAAATCAGCCGTTTTTGCTCGAACATTAAATGCCTCCAAATGGTATTTAATTAACTTCCCGAGCCCCTGGAAGCATGAAAATCACTTTAAACATGCTAATTTTAGCTCTAACACTGATGATCCACCTACAAATGTGAACTGACGTTCAAAAATAAAACATTTGAAAACGGACCATTTTCCACATTTCTGAAGCATGACGTAATGGGGGGGTGTTATCTCTTTTGTCGAAAATCAGCCGTTTTTGCTCGAACATTAAATGCCTCCATATGGTATTTAATTAACTTCCCGAGCCCCTGGAAGCATGAAAATCACTTTAAACATGCTAATTTTAGCTCTAACACTGATGATCCACCTACAAATGTGAACTGACGTTCAAAACTAAAACATTTGAAAACGGACCATTTTCCACATTTCTGAAGCATGACGTAATGGGGGGGTGTTATCTCTTTTGTCGAAAATCAGCCGTTTTTGCTCGAGCATTAAATGCCTCCAAATGGTATTTAATTAACTTCCCGAGCCCCTGGAAGCATGAAAATCAATTTAAACATGCTAATTTTAGCTCTAACACTGATGATCCACCTACAAATGTGAACTGACGTTCAAAAATAAAACATTTGAAAACGGACCATTTTCCACATTTCTGAAGCATGACGTAATGGGGGGGTGTTATCTCTTTTGTCGAAAATCAGCCGTTTTTGCTCGAACATTAAATGCCTCCAAATGGTATTTAATTAACTTCCCGAGCCCCTGGAAGCATGAAAATCACTTTAAACATGCTAATTTTAGCTCTAACACTGATGATCCACCTACAAATGTGAACTGACGTTCAAAAATAAAACATTTGAAAACGGACCATTTTCCACATTTCTGAAGCATGACGTAATGGGGGGGTGTTATCTCTTTTGTCGAAAATCAGCCGTTTTTGCTCAAACATTAAATGCCTCCAAATGGTATTTAATTAACTTCCCGAGCCCCTGGAAGCATGAAAATCACTTTAAACATGCTAATTTTAGCTCTAACACTGATGATCCACCTACAAATGTGAACTGACGTTCAAAAATAAAACATTTGAAAACGGACCATTTTCCACATTTCTGAAGCATGACGTAATGGGGGGGGGTGTTATCTCTTTTGTCGAAAATCAGCCGTTTTTGCTCGAACATTAAATGCCTCCAAATGGTATTTAATTAACTTCCCGAGCCCCTGGAAGCATGAAAATCACTTTAAACATGCTAATTTTAGCTCTAACACTGATGATCCACCTACAAATGTGAACTGACGTTCAAAAATAAAACATTTGAAAACGGACCATTTTCCACATTTCTGAAGCATGACGTAATGGGGGGGTGTTATCTCTTTTGTCGAAAATCAGCCGTTTTTGCTCGAACATTAAATGCCTCCAAATGGTATTTAATTAACTTCCCGAGCCCCTGGAAGCATGAAAATCACTTTAAACATGCTAATTTTAGCTCTAACACTGATGATCCACCTACAAATGTGAACTGACGTTCAAAAATAAAACATTTGAAAACGGACCATTTTCCACATTTCTGAAGCATGACGTAATGGGGGGGGTGTTATCTCTTTTGTCGAAAATCAGCCGTTTTTGCTCGAACATTAAATGCCTCCAAATGGTATTTAATTAACTTCCCGAGCCCCTGGAAGCATGAAAATCACTTTAAACATGCTAATTTTAGCTCTAACACTGATGATCCACCTACAAATGTGAACTGACGTTCAAAAATAAAACATTTGAAAACGGACCATTTTCCACATTTCTGAAGCATGACGTAATGGGGGGGTGTTATCTCTTTTGTCGAAAATCAGCCGTTTTTGCTCGAACATTAAATGCCTCCAAATGGTATTTAATTAACTTCCCGAGCCCCTGGAAGCATGAAAATCACTTTAAACATGCTAATTTTAGCTCTAACACTGATGATCCACCTACAAATGTGAACTGACGTTCAAAAATAAAACATTTGAAAACGGACCATTTTCCACATTTCTGAAGCATGACGTAATGGGGGGGGGTGTTATCTCTTTTGTCGAAAATCAGCCGTTTTTGCTCGAACATTAAATGCCTCCAAATGGTATTTAATTAACTTCCCGAGCCCCTGGAAGCATGAAAATCACTTTAAACATGCTAATTTTAGCTCTAACACTGATGATCCACCTACAAATGTGAACTGACGTTCAAAAATAAAACATTTGAAAACGGACCATTTTCCACATTTCTGAAGCATGACGTAATGGGGGGGTGTTATCTCTTTTGTCGAAAATCAGCCGTTTTTGCTCGAACATTAAATGCCTCCAAATGGTATTTAATTAACTTCCCGAGCCCCTGGAAGCATGAAAATCACTTTAAACATGCTAATTTTAGCTCTAACACTGATGATCCACCTACAAATGTGAACTGACGTTCAAAAATAAAACATTTGAAAACGGACCATTTTCCACATTTCTGAAGCATGACGTAATGGGGGGGTGTTATCTCTTTTGTCGAAAATCAGCCGTTTTTGCTCGAACATTAAAAGCCTCCAAATGGTATTTAATTAACTTCCCGAGCCCCTGGAAGCATGAAAATCACTTTAAACATGCTAATTTTAGCTCTAACACTGATGATCCACCTACAAATGTGAACTGACGTTCAAAAATAAAACATTTGAAAACGGACCATTTTCCACATTTCTGAAGCATGACGTAATGGGGGGGTGTTATCTCTTTTGTCGAAAATCAGCCGTTTTTGCTCGAACATTAAATGCCTCCAAATGGTATTTATTTCACTTCCCGAGCCCCTGGAAGCATGAAAATCACTTTAAACATGCTAATTTTAGCTCTAACACTGATGATCCACCTACAAATGTGAACTGACGTTCAAAAATAAAACATTTGAAAACGGACCATTTTCTACATTTCTGAAGCATGACGTAATGGGGGGGTGTTATCTCTTTTGTCGAAAATCCGCAGTTTTTGCTCGAACATTAAATGCCTCCAAATGGTATTTAATTAACTTCCCGGGGTGAAGAAACCCTTTTTGAGAACTCAGAGTGAGTAAATTGGCCATTTTCATGCACTTTTAACCATTCCATAAATCTTGTGTTTTGGGCCCCTGGAAGCATGAAAATCACTTTAAACATGCTAATTTTAGCTTTAACACTGATGATCCACCTACAAATGTGAACTGACGTTCAAAAATAAAACATTTGAAAACGGACCATTTTCCACATTTCTGAAGCATGACGTAATGGGGGGGTGTTATCTCTTTTGTCGAAAATCAGCCGTTTTTGCTCGAACATTAAATGCCTCCAAATGGTATTTAATTAACTTCCCGAGCCCCTGGAAGCATGAAAATCACTTTAAACATGCTAATTTTAGCTCTAACACTGATGATCCACCTACAAATGTGAACTGACGTTCAAAAATAAAACATTTGAAAACGGACCATTTTCCACATTTCTGAAGCATGACGTAATGGGGGGGGGGTGTTATCTCTTTTGTCGAAAATCAGCCGTTTTTGCTCGAACATTAAATGCCTCCAAATGGTATTTAATTAACTTCCCGAGCCCCTGGAAGCATGAAAATCACTTTAAACATGCTAATTTTAGCTCTAACACTGATGATCCACCTACAAATGTGAACTGACGTTCAAAAATAAAACATTTGAAAACGGACCATTTTCCACATTTCTGAAGCATGACGTAATGGGGGGGTGTTATCTCTTTTGTCGAAAATCAGCCGTTTTTGCTCGAACATTAAATGCCTCCATATGGTATTTAATTAACTTCCCGAGCCCCTGGAAGCATGAAAATCACTTTAAACATGCTAATTTTAGCTCTAACACTGATGATCCACCTACAAATGTGAACTGACGTTCAAAACTAAAACATTTGAAAACGGACCATTTTCCACATTTCTGAAGCATGACGTAATGGGGGGGTGTTATCTCTTTTGTCGAAAATCAGCCGTTTTTGCTCGAGCATTAAATGCCTCCAAATGGTATTTAATTAACTTCCCGAGCCCCTGGAAGCATGAAAATCAATTTAAACATGCTAATTTTAGCTCTAACACTGATGATCCACCTACAAATGTGAACTGACGTTCAAAAATAAAACATTTGAAAACGGACCATTTTCCACATTTCTGAAGCATGACGTAATGGGGGGGTGTTATCTCTTTTGTCGAAAATCAGCCGTTTTTGATCGAACATTAAATGCCTCCAAATGGTATTTAATTAACTTCCCGGGGTGAAGAAACCCTATTTGAGAACTCAGAGTGAGTAAATTGGCCATTTTCATGCACTTTTAACCATTCCATAAATCTTGTGTTTTTTGCCCCTGGAAGCATGAAAATCACTTTAAACATGCTAATTTTAGCTCTAACACTGATGATCCACCTACAAATGTGAACTGACGTTCAAAAATAAAACATTTGAAAACGGACCATTTTCCACATTTCTGAAGCATGACGTAATGGGGGGGGTGTTATCTCTTTTGTCGAAAATCAGCCGTTTTTGCTCGAACATTAAAAGCCTCCAAATGGTATTTAATTAACTTCCCGAGCCCCTGGAAGCATGAAAATCACTTTAAACATGCTAATTTTAGCTCTAACACTGATGATCCACCTACAAATGTGAACTGACGTTCAAAAATAAAACATTTGAAAACGGACCATTTTCCACATTTCTGAAGCATGACGTAATGGGGGGGTGTTATCTCTTTTGTCGAAAATCAGCCGTTTTTGCTCGAACATTAAATGCCTCCTAATGGTATTTATTTCACTTCCCGAGCCCCTGGAAGCATGAAAATCACTTTAAACATGCTAATTTTAGCTCTAACACTGATGATCCACCTACAAATGTGAACTGACGTTCAAAAATAAAACATTTGAAAACGGACCATTTTCCACATTTCTGAAGCATGACGTAATGGGGGGGTGTTATCTCTTTTGTCGAAAATCAGCCGTTTTTGCTCGAACATTAAATGCCTCCAAATGGTATTTAATTAACTTCCCGGGGTGAAGAAACCCTTTTTGAGAACTCAGAGTGAGTAAATTGGCCATTTTCATGCACTTTTAACCCTTCCATAAATCTTGTGTTTTGGGCCCCTGGAAGCATGAAAATCACTTTAAACATGCTAATTTTAGCTTTAACACTGATGATCCACTTACAAATGTGAACTGACGTTCAAAAATAAAACATTTGACAACTGACCATTTTCCACATTTCTGAAGCATGACGTAATGGGGGGGGTGTTATCTCTTTTGTCGAAAATCAGCCATTTTTGCTCGAACATTAAATGCCTCCAAATGGTATTTAATTAACTTCCCGGGGTGAAGAAACCCTTTTTGAGAACTCAGAGTGAGTAAATTGGCCATTTTCATGCACTTTTAACCATTCCATAAATCTTGTGTTTTGGGCCCCTGGAAGCATGAAAATCACTTCAAACATGCTAATTTTAGCTCTAACACTGATGATCCACCTACAAATGTGAACTGACGTTCAAAAATAAAACATTTGAAAACGGACCATTTTCCACATTTCTGAAGCATGACGTAATGGGGGGGTGTTATCTCTTTTGTCGAAAATCAGCCGTTTTTGCTCGAACATTAAATGCCTCCAAATGGTATTTAATTAACTTCCCGAGCCCCTGGAAGCATGAAAATCACTTTAAACATGCTAATTTTAGCTCTAACACTGATGATCCACCTACAAATGTGAACTGACGTTCAAAAATAAAACATTTGAAAACGGACCATTTTCCACATTTCTGAAGCATGACGTAATGGGGGGGTGTTATCTCTTTTGTCGAAAATCAGCCGTTTTTGCTCGAACATTAAATGCCTCCAAATGGTATTTAATTAACTTCCCGAGCCCCTGGAAGCATGAAAATTACTTTAAACATGCTAATTTTAGCTCTAACACTGATGATCCACCTACAAATGTGAACTGACGTTCAAAAATAAAACATTTGAAAACGGACCATTTTCCACATTTCTGAAGCATGACGTAATGGGGGGGTGTTATCTCTTTTGTCGAAAATCAGCTGTTTTTGCTCGAACATTAAATGCCTCCAAATGGTATTTAATTATCTTCCCGAGCCCCTGGAAGCATGAAAATCACTTTAAACATGCTAATTTTAGCTCTAACACTGATGATCCACCTACAAATGTGAACTGACGTTCAAAAATAAAACATTTGAAAACGGACCATTTTCCACATTTCTGAAGCATGACGTAATGGGGGGGTGTTATCTCTTTTGTCGAAAATCAGCCGTTTTTGCTCGAACATTAAATGCCTCCAAATGGTATTTAATTAACTTCCCGAGCCCCTGGAAGCATGAAAATCACTTTAAACATGCTAATTTTAGCTCTAACACTGATGATCCACCTACAAATGTGAACTGACGTTCAAAAATAAAACATTTGAAAACGGACCATTTTCCACATTTCTGAAGCATGACGTAATGGGGGGGTGTTATCTCTTTTGTCGAAAATCAGCTGTTTTTGCTCGAACATTAAATGCCTCCAAATGGTATTTATTTCACTTCCCGAGCCCCTGGAAGCATGAAAATCACTTTAAACATGCTAATTTTAGCTCTAACACTGATGATCCACCTACAAATGTGAACTGACGTTCAAAAATAAAACATTTGAAAACGGACCATTTTCCACATTTCTGAAGCATGACGTAATGGGGGGGGGTGTTATCTCTTTTGTCGAAAATCAGCCGTTTTTGCTCGAACATTAAATGCCTCCAAATTGTATTTAATTAACTTCCCGGGGTGAAGAAACCCTTTTTGAGAACTCTGAGTGAGTAAATTGGCCATTTTCATGCACTTTTAACCATTCCATAAATCTTGTGTTTTGGGCCCCTGGAAGCATGAAAATCACTTTAAACATGCTAATTTTAGCTCTAACACTGATGATCCACCTACAAATGTGAACTGACGTTCAAAAATAAAACATTTGAAAACGGACCATTTTCCACATTTCTGAAGCATGACGTAATAGGGGGGTGTTATCTCTTTTGTCGAAAATCAGCCGTTTTTGCTCGAACATTAAATGCCTCCAAATGGTATTTAATTAACTTCCCGAGCCCCTGGAAGCATGAAAATCACTTTAAACATGCTAATTTTAGCTCTAACACTGATGATCCACCTACAAATGTGAACTGACGTTCAAAAATAAAACATTTGAAAACGGACCATTTTCCACATTTCTGAAGCATGACGTAATGGGGGGGTGTTATCTCTTTTGTCGAAAATCAGCCGTTTTTGCTCGAACATTAAATGCCTCCAAATGGTATTTATTTCACTTCCCGAGCCCCTGGAAGCATGAAAATCACTTTAAACATGCTAATTTTAGCTCTAACACTGATGATCCACCTACAAATGTGAACTGACGTTCAAAAATAAAACATTTGAAAACGGACCATTTTCCACATTTCTGAAGCATGACGTAATGGGGGGGTGTTATCTCTTTTGTCGAAAATCAGCCGTTTTTGCTCGAACATTAAATGCCTCCAAATGGTATTTAATTAACTTCCCGAGCCCCTGGAAGCATGAAAATCACTTTAAACATGCTAATTTTAGCTCTAACACTGATGATCCACCTACAAATGTGAACTGACGTTCAAAAATAAAACATTTGAAAACGGACCATTTTCCACATTTCTGAAGCATGACGTAATGGGGGGGTGTTATCTCTTTTGTCGAAAATCAGCCGTTTTTGCTCGAACATTAAATGCCTCCAAATGGTATTTAATTAACTTCCCGAGCCCCTGGAAGCATGAAAATCACTTTAAACATGCTAATTTTAGCTCTAACACTGATGATCCACCTACAAATGTGAACTGACGTTCAAAAATAAAACATTTGAAAACGGACCATTTTCCACATTTCTGAAGCATGACGTAATGGGGGGGGTGTTATCTCTTTTGTCGAAAATCAGCCGTTTTTGCTCGAACATTAAATGCCTCCAAATGGTATTTAATTAACTTCCCGAGCCCCTGGAAGCATGAAAATCACTTTAAACATGCTAATTTTAGCTCTAACACTGATGATCCACCTACAAATGTGAACTGACGTTCAAAAATAAAACATTTGAAAACGGACCATTTTCCACATTTCTGAAGCATGACGTAATGGGGGGGTGTTATCTCTTTTGTCGAAAATCAGCCGTTTTTGCTCGAACATTAAATGCCTCCAAATGGTATTTAATTAACTTCCCGAGCCCCTGGAAGCATGAAAATCACTTTAAACATGCTAATTTTAGCTCTAACACTGATGATCCACCTACAAATGTGAACTGACGTTCAAAAATAAAACATTTGAAAACGGACCATTTTCCACATTTCTGAAGCATGACGTAATGGGGGGGTGTTATCTCTTTTGTCGAAAATCAGCCTTTTTTGCTCGAACATTAAATGCCTCCAAATGGTATTTAATTAACTTCCCGAGCCCCTGGAAGCATGAAAATCACTTTAAACATGCTAATTTTAGCTCTAACACTGATGATCCACCTACAAATGTGAACTGACGTTCAAAAATA
Source organism: Lissotriton vulgaris (assembly GCF_964263255.1). Taxonomy (NCBI): domain Eukaryota; kingdom Metazoa; phylum Chordata; class Amphibia; order Caudata; family Salamandridae; genus Lissotriton; species Lissotriton vulgaris. Next base: position 931,459 of record NW_028253316.1, read on the forward strand.
AAACATTTGAAAACGGACCATTTTCCACATTTCTGAAGCATGACGTAATGGGGGGGTGTTATCTCTTTTGTCGAAAATCAGCCGTTTTTGCTCGAACATTAAATGCCTCCAAATGGTATTTAATTAACTTCCCGAGCCCCTGGAAGCATGAAAATCACTTTAAACATGCTAATTTTAGCTCTAACACTGATGATCCACCTACAAATGTGAACTGACGTTCAAAAATAAAACATTTGAAAACGGACCATTTTCCACATTTCTGAAGCATGACGTAATGGGGGGGGGTGTTATCTCTTTTGTCGAAAATCAGCCGTTTTTGCTCGAACATTAAATGCCTCCAAATGGTATTTAATTAACTTCCCGAGCCCCTGGAAGCATGAAAATCACTTTAAACATGCTAATTTTAGCTCTAACACTGATGATCCACCTACAAATGTGAACTGACGTTCAAAAATAAAACAATTGAAAACGGAACAATTTGCCACATTTCTGAAGCATGACGTAATGGGGGGGTGTTATCTCTTTTGTCGAAAATCAGCCGTTTTTGGCTCGAACATCAAATGCCTCCAAATGGTATTTAATTAACTTCCCGAGCCCCTGGAAGCATGAAAATCACTTTAAACATGCTAATTTTAGCTCTAACACTGATGATCCACCTACAAATGTGAACTGACGTTCAAAAATAAAACATTTGAAAACGGACCATTTTCCACATTTCTGAAGCATGACGTAATGGGGGGGTGTTATCTCTTTTGTCGAAAATCAGCCGTTTTTGCTCGAGCATTAAATGCCTCCAAATGGTATTTAATTAACTTCCCGAGCCCCTGGAAGCATGAAAATCAATTTAAACATGCTAATTTTAGCTCTAACACTGATGATCCACCTACAAATGTGAACTGACGTTCAAAAATAAAACATTTGAAAACGGACCATTTTCCACATTTCTGAAGCATGACGTAATGGGGGGGTGTTATCTCTTTTGTCGAAAATCAGCCGTTTTTGATCGAACATTAAATGCCTCCAAATGGTATTTAATTAACTTCCCGGGGTGAAGAAACCCTATTTGAGAACTCAGAGTGAGTAAATTGGCCATTTTCATGCACTTTTAACCATTCCATAAATCTTGTGTTTTTTGCCCCTGGAAGCATGAAAATCACTTTAAACATGCTAATTTTAGCTCTAACACTGATGATCCACCTACAAATGTGAACTGACGTTCAAAAATAAAACATTTGAAAACGGACCACTTTCCACATTTCTGAAGCATGACATAATGGGGGGGTGTTATCTCTTTTGTCGAAAATCAGCCGTTTTTGCTCGAACATTAAAAGCCTCCAAATGGTATTTAATTAACTTCCCGAGCCCCTGGAAGCATGAAAATCACTTTAAACATGCTAATTTTAGCTCTAACACTGATGATCCACCTACAAATGTGAACTGACGTTCAAAAATAAAACATTTGAAAACGGACCATTTTCCACATTTCTGAAGCATGACGTAATGGGGGGGTGTTATCTCTTTTGTCGAAAATCAGCCGTTTTTGCTCGAACATTAAATGCCTCCAAATGGTATTTATTTCACTTCCCGAGCCCCTGGAAGCATGAAAATCACTTTAAACATGCTAATTTTAGCTCTAACACTGATGATCCACCTACAAATGTGAACTGACGTTCAAAAATAAAACATTTGAAAACGGACCATTTTCCACATTTCTGAAGCATGACGTAATGGGGGGGTTTTATCTCTTTTGTCGAAAATCAGCCGTTTTTGCTCGAACATTAAATGCCTCCAAATGGTATTTAATTAACTTCCCGGGGTGAAGAAACCCTTTTTGAGAACTCAGAGTGAGTAAATTGGCCATTTTCATGCACTTTTAACCATTCCATAAATCTTGTGTTTTGGGCCCCTGGAAGCATGAAAATCACTTTAAACATGCTAATTTTAGCTTTAACACTGATGATCCACCTACAAATGTGAACTGACGTTCAAAAATAAAACATTTGAAAACGGACCATTTTCCACATTTCTGAAGCATGACGTAATGGGGGGGGTGTTATCTCTTTTGTCGAAAATCAGCCATTTTTGCTCGAACATTAAATGCCTCCAAATGGTATTTAATTAACTTCCCGGGGTGAAGAAACCCTTTTTGAGAACTCAGAGTGAGTAAATTGGCCATTTTCATGCACTTTTAACCATTCCATAAATATTGTGTTTTGGGCCCCTGGAAGCATGAAAATCACTTCAAACATGCTAATTTTAGCTCTAACACTGATGATCCACCTACAAATGTGAACTGACGTTCAAAAATAAAACATTTGAAAACGGACCATTTTCCACATTTCTGAAGCATGACGTAATGGGGGGGTGTTATCTCTTTTGTCGAAAATCAGCCGTTTTTGCTCGAACATTAAATGCCTCCAAATGGTATTTATTTCACTTCCCGAGCCCCTGGAAGCATGAAAATCACTTTAAACATGCTAATTTTAGCTCTAACACTGATGATCCACCTACAAATGTGAACTGACGTTCAAAAATAAAACATTTGAAAACGGACCATTTTCCACATTTCTGAAGCATGACGTAATGGGGGGGGTGTTATCTCTTTTGTCGAAAATCAGCCGTTTTTGCTCGAACATTAAATGCCTCCAAATTGTATTTAATTAACTTCCCGGGGTGAAGAAACCCTTTTTGAGAACTCAGAGTGAGTAAATTGGCCATTTTCATGCACTTTTAACCATTCCATAAATCTTGTGTTTTGGGCCCCTGGAAGCATGAAAATCACTTTAAACATGCTAATTTTAGCTCTAACACTGATGATCCACCTACAAATGTGAACTGATGTTCAAAAATAAAACATTTGAAAACGGACCATTTTCCACATTTCTGAAGCATGACGTAATGGGGGGGTGTTATCTCTTTTGTCGAAAATCAGCCGTTTTTGCTCGAACATTAAATGCCTCCAAATTGTATTTATTTCACTTCCCGAGCCCCTGGAAGCATGAAAATCACTTTAAACATGCTAATTTTAGCTCTAACACTGATGATCCACCTACAAATGTGAACTGACGTTCAAAAATAAAACATTTGAAAACGGACCATTTTCCACATTTCTGAAGCATGACGTAATAGGGGGGTGTTATCTCTTTTGTCGAAAATCAGCCGTTTTTGCTCGAACATTAAATGCCTCCAAATGGTATTTAATTAACTTCCCGAGCCCCTGGAAGCATGAAAATCACTTTAAACATGCTAATTTTAGCTCTAACACTGATGATCCACCTACAAATGTGAACTGACGTTCAAAAATAAAACAATTGAAAACGGACCATTTTCCACATTTCTGAAGCATGACGTAATGGGGGGGTGTTATCTCTTTTGTCGAAAATCAGCCGTTTTTGCTCGAACATTAAATGCCTCCAAATGGTATTTAATTAACTTCCCGAGCCCCTGGAAGCATGAAAATCACTTTAAACATGCTAATTTTAGCTCTAACACTGATGATCCACCTACAAATGTGAACTGACGTTCAAAAATAAAACATTTGAAAACGGACCATTTTCCACATTTCTGAAGCATGACGTAATGGGGGGGTGTTATCTCTTTTGTCGAAAATCAGCCGTTTTTGCTCGAACATTAAAAGCCTCCAAATGGTATTTAATTAACTTCCCGAGCCCCTGGAAGCATGAAAATCACTTTAAACATGCTAATTTTAGCTCTAACACTGATGATCCACCTACAAATGTGAACTGACGTTCAAAAATAAAACATTTGAAAACGGACCATTTTCCACATTTCTGAAGCATGACGTAATGGGGGGGTGTTATCTCTTTTGTCGAAAATCAGCCGTTTTTGCTCGAACATTAAATGCCTCCAAATGGTATTTATTTCACTTCCCGAGCCCCTGGAAGCATGAAAATCACTTTAAACATGCTAATTTTAGCTCTAACACTGATGATCCACCTACAAATGTGAACTGACGTTCAAAAATAAAACATTTGAAAACGGACCATTTTCCACATTTCTGAAGCATGACGTAATGGGGGGGTGTTATCTCTTTTGTCGAAAATCAGCCGTTTTTGCTCGAACATTAAATGCCTCCAAATGGTATTTAATTAACTTCCCGGGGTGAAGAAACCCTTTTTGAGAACTCAGAGTGAGTAAATTGGCCATTTTCATGCACTTTTAACCATTCCATAAATCTTGTGTTTTGGGCCCCTGGAAGCATGAAAATCACTTTAAACATGCTAATTTTAGCTTTAACACTGATGATCCACCTACAAATGTGAACTGACGTTCAAAAATAAAACATTTGAAAACGGACCATTTTCCACATTTCTGAAGCACGACGTAATGGGGGGGTGTTATCTCTTTTGTCGAAAATCAGCCATTTTTGCTCGAACATTAAATGCCTCCAAATGGTATTTAATTAACTTCCCGGGGTGAAGAAACCCTTTTTGAGAACTCAGAGTGAGTAAATTGGCCATTTTCATGCACTTTTAACCATTCCATAAATCTTGTGTTTTGGGCCCCTGGAAGCATGAAAATCACTTCAAACATGCTAATTTTAGCTCTAACACTGATGATCCACCTACAAATGTGAACTGACGTTCAAAAATAAAACATTTGAAAACGGACCATTTTCCACATTTCTGAAGCATGACGTAATGGGGGGGTGTTATCTCTTTTGTCGAAAATCAGCCGTTTTTGCTCGAACATTAAATGCCTCCAAATGGTATTTAATTAACTTCCCGAGCCCCTGGAAGCATGAAAATCACTTTAAACATGCTAATTTTAGCTCTAACACTGATGATCCACCTACAAATGTGAACTGACGTTCAAAAATAAAACATTTGAAAACGGACCATTTTCCACATTTCTGAAGCATGACGTAATGGGGGGGTGTTATCTCTTTTGTCGAAAATCAGCCGTTTTTGCTCGAACATTAAATGCCTCCAAATGGTATTTAATTAACTTCCCGAGCCCCTGGAAGCATGAAAATTACTTTAAACATGCTAATTTTAGCTCTAACACTGATGATCCACCTACAAATGTGAACTGACGTTCAAAAATAAAACATTTGAAAACGGACCATTTTCCACATTTCTGAAGCATGACGTAATGGGGGGGTGTTATCTCTTTTGTCGAAAATCAGCTGTTTTTGCTCGAACATTAAATGCCTCCAAATGGTATTTAATTAACTTCCCGAGCCCCTGGAAGCATGAAAATCACTTTAAACATGCTAATTTTAGCTCTAACACTGATGATCCACCTACAAATGTGAACTGACGTTCAAAAATAAAACATTTGAAAACGGACCATTTTCCACATTTCTGAAGCATGACGTAATGGGGGGTGTTATCTCTTTTGTCGAAAATCAGCCGTTTTTGCTCGAACATTAAATGCCTCCAAATGGTATTTAATTAACTTCCCGAGCCCCTGGAAGCATGAAAATCACTTTAAACATGCTAATTTTAGCTCTAACACTGATGATCCACCTACAAATGTGAACTGACGTTCAAAAATAAAACATTTGAAAACGGACCATTTTCCACATTTCTGAAGCATGACGTAATGGGGGGGTGTTATCTCTTTTGTCGAAAATCAGCCGTTTTTGCTCGAACATTAAATGCCTCCAAATGGTATTTATTTCACTTCCCGAGCCCCTGGAAGCATGAAAATCACTTTAAACATGCTAATTTTAGCTCTAACACTGATGATCCACCTACAAATGTGAACTGACGTTCAAAAATAAAACATTTGAAAACGGACCATTTTCCACATTTCTGAAGCATGACGTAATGGGGGGGTGTTATCTCTTTTGTCGAAAATCAGCCGTTTTTGCTCGAACATTAAATGCCTCCAAATTGTATTTAATTAACTTCCCGGGGTGAAGAAACCCTTTTTGAGAACTCAGAGTGAGTAAATTGGCCATTTTCATGCACTTTTAACCATTCCATAAATCTTGTGTTTTGGGCCCCTGGAAGCATGAAAATCACTTTAAACATGCTAATTTTAGCTCTAACACTGATGATCCACCTACAAATGTGAACTGACGTTCAAAAATAAAACATTTGAAAACGGACCATTTTCCACATTTCTGAAGCATGACGTAATGGGGGGGTGTTATCTCTTTTGTCGAAAATCAGCCGTTTTTGCTCGAACATTAAATGCCTCCAAATGGTATTTATTTCACTTCCCGAGCCCCTGGAAGCATGAAAATCACTTTAAACATGCTAATTTTAGCTCTAACACTGATGATCCACCTACAAATGTGAACTGACGTTCAAAAATAAAACATTTGAAAACGGACCATTTTCCACATTTCTGAAGCATGACGTAATAGGGGGGTGTTATCTCTTTTGTCGAAAATCAGCCGTTTTTGCTCGAACATTAAATGCCTCCAAATGGTATTTAATTAACTTCCCGAGCCCCTGGAAGCATGAAAATCACTTTAAACATGCTAATTTTAGCTCTAACACTGATGATCCACCTACAAATGTGAACTGACGTTCAAAAATAAAACATTTGAAAACGGACCATTTTCCACATTTCTGAAGCATGACGTAATGGGGGGGTGTTATCTCTTTTGTCGAAAATCAGCCGTTTTTGCTCGAACATTAAATGCCTCCAAATGGTATTTAATTAACTTCCTGAGCCCCTGGAAGCATGAAAATCACTTTAAACATGCTAATTTTAGCTCTAACACTGATGATCCACCTACAAATGTGAACTGACGTTCAAAAATAAAACATTTGAAAACGGACCATTTTCCACATTTCTGAAGCATGACGTAATGGGGGGGTGTTATCTCTTTTGTCGAAAATCAGCCGTTTTTGCTCGAACATTAAATGCCTCCAAATGGTATTTAATTAACTTCCCGAGCCCCTGGAAGCATGAAAATTACTTTAAACATGCTAATTTTAGCTCTAACACTGATGATCCACCTACAAATGTGAACTGACGTTCAAAAATAAAACATTTGAAAACGGACCATTTTCCACATTTCTGAAGCATGACGTAATGGGGGGGTGTTATCTCTTTTGTCGAAAATCAGCCGTTTTAGCTCGAACATTAAATGCCTCCAAATGGTATTTAATTAACTTCCCGAGCCCCTGGAAGCATGAAAATTACTTTAAACATGCTAATTTTAGCTCTAACACTGATGATCCACCTACAAATGTGAACTGACGTTCAAAAATAAAACATTTGAAAACGGACCATTTTCCACATTTCTGAAGCATGACGTAATGGGGGGGTGTTATCTCTTTTGTCGAAAATCAGCTGTTTTTGCTCGAACATTAAATGCCTCCAAATGGTATTTAATTAACTTCCCGAGCCCCTGGAAGCATGAAAATCACTTTAAACATGCTAATTTTAGCTCTAACACTGATGATCCACCTACAAATGTGAACTGACGTTCAAAAATAAAACATTTGAAAACGGACCATTTTCCACATTTCTGAAGCATGACGTAATGGGGGGGTGTTATCTCTTTTGTCGAAAATCAGCCGTTTTTGCTCGAACATTAAATGCCTCCAAATGGTATTTATTTCACTTCCCGAGCCCCTGGAAGCATGAAAATCACTTTAAACATGCTAATTTTAGCTCTAACACTGATGATCCACCTACAAATGTGAACTGACGTTCAAAAATAAAACATTTGAAAACGGACCATTTTCCACATTTCTGAAGCATGACGTAATGGGGGGGTGTTATCTCTTTTGTCGAAAATCAGCCGTTTTTGCTCGAACATTAAATGCCTCCAAATGGTATTTAATTAACTTCCCGAGCCCCTGGAAGCATGAAAATCACTTTAAACATGCTAATTTTAGCTCTAACACTGATGATCCACCTACAAATGTGAACTGACGTTCAAAAATAAAACATTTGAAAACGGACCATTTTCCACATTTCTGAAGCATGACGTAATGGGGGGGTGTTATCTCTTTTGTCGAAAATCTGCCGTTTTTGCTCGAGCATTAAATGCCTCCAAATGGTATTTAATTAACTTCCCGAGCCCCTGGAAGCATGAAAATCACTTTAAACATGCTAATTTTAGCTCTAACACTGATGATCCACCTACAAATGTGAACTGACGTTCAAAAATAAAACATTTGAAAACGGACCATTTTCCACATTTCTGAAGCATGACGTAATGGGGGGGTGTTATCTCTTTTGTCGAAAATCAGCCGTTTTTGATCGAACATTAAATGCCTCCAAATGGTATTTAATTAACTTCCCGGGGTGAAGAAACCCTATTTGAGAACTCAGAGTGAGTAAATTGGCCATTTTCATGCACTTTTAACCATTCCATAAATCTTGTGTTTTGGGCCCCTGGAAGCATGATAATCACTTTAAACATGCTAATTTTAGCTCTAACACTGATGATCCACCTACAAATGTGAACTGACGTTCAAAAATAAAACATTTGAAAACGGACCATTTTCCACATTTCTGAAGCATGACGTAATGGGGGGTGTTATCTCTTTTGTCGAAAATCAGCCGTTTTTGCTCGAACATTAAATGCCTCCAAATGGTATTTAATTAACTTCCCGAGCCCCTGGAAGCATGAAAATCACTTTAAACATGCTAATTTTAGCTCTAACACTGATGATCCACCTACAAATGTGAACTGACGTTCAAAAATAAAACATTTGAAAACGGACCATTTTCCACATTTCTGAAGCATGACGTAATGGGGGGGGTGGTATCTCTTTTGTCGAAAATCAGCCATTTTTGCTCGAACATTAAATGCCTCCAAATGGTATTTATTTCACTTCCCGAGCCCCTGGAAGCATGAAAATCACTTTAAACATGCTAATTTTAGCTCTAACACTGATGATCCACCTACAAATGTGAACTGAAGTTCAAAAATAAAACATTTGAAAACGGACCATTTTCCACATTTCTGAAGCATGACGTAATGGGGGGGTGTTATCTCTTTTGTCGAAAATCAGCCGTTTTTGCTCGAACATTAAATGCCTCCAAATGGTATTTAATTAACTTCCCGGGGTGAAGAAACCCTTTTTGAGAACTCAGAGTGAGTAAATTGGCCATTTTCATGCACTTTTAACCATTCCATAAATCTTGTGTTTTGGGCCCCTGGAAGCATGAAAATCACTTCAAACATGCTAATTTTAGCTCTAACACTGATGATCCACCTACAAATGTGAACTGACTTTCAAAAATAAAACATTTGAAAACGGACCATTTTCCACATTTCTGAAGCATGACGTAATGGGGGGGTGTTATCTCTTTTGTCGAAAATCAGCCGTTTTTGCTCGAACATTAAATGCCTCCAAATGGTATTTATTTCACTTCCCGAGCCCCTGGTAGCATGAAAATCACTTTAAACATGCTATTTTTAGCTCTAACACTGATGATCCACCTACAAATGTGAACTGACGTTCAAAAATAAAACATTTGAAAACGGACCATTTTCCACATTTCTGAAGCATGACGTAATGGGGGGGTGTTATCTCTTTTGTCGAAAATCAGCCGTTTTTGCTCGAACATTAAATTTCTCCAAATGGTATTTAATTAACTTCCCGAGCCCCTGGAAGCATGAAAATCACTTTAAACATGCTAATTTTAGCTCTAACACTGATGATCCACCTACAAATGTGAACTGACGTTCAAAAATAAAACATTTGAAAACGGACCATTTTCCACATTTCTGAAGCATGACGTAATGGGGGGGTGATATCTCTTTTGTCGAAAATCAGCCGTTTTTGCTCGAACATTAAATGCCTCCAAATGGTATTTAATTAACTTCCTGAGCCCCTGGAAGCATGAAAATCACTTTAAACATGCTAATTTTAGCTCTAACACTGATGATCCACCTACAAATGTGAACTGACGTTCAAAAATAAAACATTTGAAAACGGACCATTTTCCACATTTCTGAAGCATGACGTAATGGGGGGGTGTTATCTCTTTTGTCGAAAATCAGCCGTTTTTGCTCGAACATTAAATGCCTCCAAATGGTATTTAATTAACTTCCCGAGCCCCTGGAAGCATGAAAATTACTTTAAACATGCTAATTTTAGCTCTAACACTGATGATCCACCTACAAATGTGAACTGACGTTCAAAAATAAAACATTTGAAAACGGACCATTTTCCACATTTCTGAAGCATGACGTAATGGGGGGGTGTTATCTCTTTTGTCGAAAATCAGCCGTTTTAGCTCGAACATTAAATGCCTCCAAATGGTATTTAATTAACTTCCCGAGCCCCTGGAAGCATGAAAATTACTTTAAACATGCTAATTTTAGCTCTAACACTGATGATCCACCTACAAATGTGAACTGACGTTCAAAAATAAAACATTTGAAAACGGACCATTTTCCACATTTCTGAAGCATGACGTAATGGGGGGGTGTTATCTCTTTTGTCGAAAATCAGCTGTTTTTGCTCGAACATTAAATGCCTCCAAATGGTATTTAATTAACTTCCCGAGCCCCTGGAAGCATGAAAATCACTTTAAACATGCTAATTTTAGCTCTAACACTGATGATCCACCTACAAATGTGAACTGACGTTCAAAAATAAAACATTTGAAAACGGACCATTTTCCACATTTCTGAAGCATGACGTAATGGGGGGGTGTTATCTCTTTTGTCGAAAATCAGCCGTTTTTGCTCGAACATTAAATGCCTCCAAATGGTATTTATTTCACTTCCCGAGCCCCTGGAAGCATGAAAATCACTTTAAACATGCTAATTTTAGCTCTAACACTGATGATCCACCTACAAATGTGAACTGACGTTCAAAAATAAAACATTTGAAAACGGACCATTTTCCACATTTCTGAAGCATGACGTAATGGGGGGGTGTTATCTCTTTTGTCGAAAATCAGCCGTTTTTGCTCGAACATTAAATGCCTCCAAATGGTATTTAATTAACTTCCCGAGCCCCTGGAAGCATGAAAATCACTTTAAACATGCTAATTTTAGCTCTAACACTGATGATCCACCTACAAATGTGAACTGACGTTCAAAAATAAAACATTTGAAAACGGACCATTTTCCACATTTCTGAAGCATGACGTAATGGGGGGGTGTTATCTCTTTTGTCGAAAATCTGCCGTTTTTGCTCGAGCATTAAATGCCTCCAAATGGTATTTAATTAACTTCCCGAGCCCCTGGAAGCATGAAAATCACTTTAAACATGCTAATTTTAGCTCTAACACTGATGATCCACCTACAAATGTGAACTGACGTTCAAAAATAAAACATTTGAAAACGGACCATTTTCCACATTTCTGAAGCATGACGTAATGGGGGGGTGTTATCTCTTTTGTCGAAAATCAGCCGTTTTTGATCGAACATTAAATGCCTCCAAATGGTATTTAATTAACTTCCCGGGGTGAAGAAACCCTATTTGAGAACTCAGAGTGAGTAAATTGGCCATTTTCATGCACTTTTAACCATTCCATAAATCTTGTGTTTTGGGCCCCTGGAAGCATGATAATCACTTTAAACATGCTAATTTTAGCTCTAACACTGATGATCCACCTACAAATGTGAACTGACGTTCAAAAATAAAACATTTGAAAACGGACCATTTTCCACATTTCTGAAGCATGACGTAATGGGGGGTGTTATCTCTTTTGTCGAAAATCAGCCGTTTTTGCTCGAACATTAAATGCCTCCAAATGGTATTTAATTAACTTCCCGAGCCCCTGGAAGCATGAAAATCACTTTAAACATGCTAATTTTAGCTCTAACACTGATGATCCACCTACAAATGTGAACTGACGTTCAAAAATAAAACATTTGAAAACGGACCATTTTCCACATTTCTGAAGCATGACGTAATGGGGGGGGTGGTATCTCTTTTGTCGAAAATCAGCCATTTTTGCTCGAACATTAAATGCCTCCAAATGGTATTTATTTCACTTCCCGAGCCCCTGGAAGCATGAAAATCACTTTAAACATGCTAATTTTAGCTCTAACACTGATGATCCACCTACAAATGTGAACTGACGTTCAAAAATAAAACATTTGAAAACGGACCATTTTCCACATTTCTGAAGCATGACGTAATGGGGGGGTGTTATCTCTTTTGTCGAAAATCAGCCGTTTTTGCTCGAACATTAAATGCCTCCAAATGGTATTTATTTCACTTCCCGAGCCCCTGGTAGCATGAAAATCACTTTAAACATGCTATTTTTAGCTCTAACACTGATGATCCACCTACAAATGTGAACTGACGTTCAAAAATAAAACATTTGAAAACGGACCATTTTCCACATTTCTGAAGCATGACGTAATGGGGGGGTGTTATCTCTTTTGTCGAAAATCAGCCGTTTTTGCTCGAACATTAAATTTCTCCAAATGGTATTTAATTAACTTCCCGAGCCCCTGGAAGCATGAAAATCACTTTAAACATGCTAATTTTAGCTCTAACACTGATGATCCACCTACAAATGTGAACTGACGTTCAAAAATAAAACATTTGAAAACGGACCATTTTCCACATTTCTGAAGCATGACGTAATGGGGGGGTGATATCTCTTTTGTCGAAAATCAGCCGTTTTTGCTCGAACATTAAATGCCTCCAAATGGTATTTAATTAACTTCCCGAGCCCCTGGAAGCATGAAAATCACTTTAAACATGCTAATTTTAGCTCTAACACTGATGATCCACCTACAAATGTGAACTGACGTTCAAAAATAAAACATTTGAAAACGGACCATTTTCCACATTTGTGAAGCATGACGTAATGGGGGGGTGTTATCTCTTTTGTCGAAAATCAGCCGTTTTTGCTCGAACATTAAATGCCTCCAAATGGTATTTATTTCACTTCCCGAGCCCCTGGAAGCATGAAAATCACTTTAAACATGCTAATTTTAGCTCTAACACTGATGATCCACCTACAAATGTGAACTGACGTTCAAAAATAAAACATTTGAAAACGGACCATTTTCCACATTTCTGAAGCATGACGTAATGGGGGGGTGTTATCTCTTTTGTCGAAAATCAGCCGTTTTTGCTCGAACATTAAATGCCTCCAAATGGTATTTAATTAACTTCCCGAGCCCCTGGAAGCATGAAAATCACTTTAAACATGCTAATTTTAGCTCTAACACTGATGATCAACCTACAAATGTGAACTGACGTTCAAAAATAAAACATTTGAAAACGGACCATTTTCCACATTTCTGAAGCATGACGTAATGGGGGGGGTGTTATCTCTTTTGTCGAAAATCAGCCGTTTTTGCTCGAACATTAAATGCCTCCAAATGGTATTTAATTAACTTCCCGGGGTGAAGAAACCCTTTTTGAGAACTCAGAGTGAGTAAATTGGCCATTCTCATGCACTTTTAACCATTCCATAAATCTTGTGTTTTGGGCCCCTGGAAGCATGAAAATCACTTTAAACATGCTAATTTTAGCTCTAACACTGATGATCCACCTACAAATGTGAACTGACGTTCAAAAATAAAACATTTGAAAACGGACCATTTTCCACATTTCTGAAGCATGACGTAATGGGGGGGTGTTATCTCTTTTGTCGAAAATCAGCCGTTTTTGCTCGAACATTAAATGCCTCCAAATGGTATTTATTTCACTTCCCAAGCCCCTGGAAGCATGAAAATCACTTTAAACATGCTAATTTTAGCTCTAACACTGATGATCCACCTACAAATGTGAACTGACGTTCAAAAATAAAACATTTGAAAACGGACCATTTTCCACATTTCTGAAGCATGACGTAATGGGGGGTTGTTATCTCTTTTGTCGAAAATCAGCCGTTTTTGCTCGAACATTAAATGCCTCCAAATGGTATTTAATTAACTTCCCGAGCCCCTGGAAGCATGAAAATCACTTTAAACATGCTAATTTTAGCTCTAACACTGATGATCCACCTACAAATGTGAACTGACGTTCAAAAATAAAACATTTGAAAACGGACCATTTTCCACATTTCTGAAGCATGACGTAATGGGGGGGTGTTATCTCTTTTGTCGAAAATCAGCCGTTTTTGCTCGAACATTAAATGCCTCCAAATGGTATTTAATTAACTTCCCGGGGTGAAGAAACCCTTTTTGAGAACTCAGAGTGAGTAAATTGGCCATTTTCATGCACTTTTAACCATTCCATAAATCTTGTGTTTTGGGCCCCTGGAAGCATGAAAATCACTTTAAACATGCTAATTTTAGCTCTAACACTGATGATCCACCTACAAATGTGAACTGACGTTCAAAAATAAAACATTTGAAAACGGACCATTTTTCACATTTCTGAAGCATGACGTAATGGGGGGGTGTTATCTCTTTTGTCGAAAATCAGCCGTTTTTGCTCGAACATTAAATGCCTCCAAATGGTATTTATTTCACTTCCCGAGCCCCTGGAAGCATGAAAATCACTTTAAACATGCTAATTTTAGCTCTAACACTGATGATCCACCTACAAATGTGAACTGACGTTCAAAAATAAAACATTTGAAAACGGACCATTTTCCACATTTCTGAAGCATGACGTAATGGGGGGGTGTTATCTCTTTTGTCGAAAATCAGCCGTTTTTGCTCGAACATTAAATGCCTCCAAATGGTATTTAATTAACTTCCCGAGCCCCTGGAAGCATGAAAATCACTTTAAACATGCTCATTTTAGCTCTAACACTGATGATCCACCTACAAATGTGAACTGACGTTCAAAAATAAAACATTTGAAAACGGACCATTTTCCACATTTCTGAAGCATGACGTAATGGGGGGGTGTTATCTCTTTTGTCGAAAATCAGCCGTTTTTGCTCGAACATTAAATGCCTCCAAATGGTATTTAATTAACTTCCCGAGCCCCTGGAAGCATTGAAATCACTTTAAACATGCTAATTTTAGCTCTAACACTGATGATCCACCTACAAATGTGAACTGACGTTCAAAAATAAAACATTTGAAAACGGACCATTTTCCACATTTCTGAAGCATGACGTAATGGGGGGGTGTTATCTCTTTTGTCGAAAATCAGCCGTTTTTGCTCGAACATTAAATGCCTCCAAATGGTATTTAATTAACTTCCCGAGCCCCTGGAAGCATGAAAATCACTTTAAACATGCTAATTTTAGCTCTAACACTGATGATCCACCTACAAATGTGAACTGACGTTCAAAAATAAAACATTTGAAAACGGACCATTTTCCACATTTCTGAAGCATGACGTAATGGGGGGGTGTTATCTCTTTTGTCGAAAATCAGCCGTTTTTGCTCGAACATTAAATGCCTCCAAATGGTATTTAATTAACTTCCCGAGCCCCTGGAAGCATGAAAATCACTTTAAACATGCTAATTTTAGCTCTAACACTGATGATCCACCTACAAATGTGAACTGACGTTCAAAAATAAAACATTTGAAAACGGACCATTTTCCACATTTCTGAAGCATGACGTAATGGGGGGGTGTTATCTCTTTTGTCGAAAATCAGCCGTTTTTGCTCGAACATTAAATGCCTCCAAATGGTATTTAATTAACTTCCCGAGCCCCTGGAAGCATGAAAATCACTTTAAACATGCTAATTTTAGCTCTAACACTGATGATCCACCTACAAATGTGAACTGACGTTCAAAAATAAAACATTTGAAAACGGACCATTTTCCACATTTCTGAAGCATGACGTAATGGGGGGGGGTGTTATCTCTTTTGTCGAAAATCATCCGTTTTTGCTCGAACATTAAATGCCTCCAAATGGTATTTAATTAACTTCCCGAGCCCCTGGAAGCATGAAAATCACTTTAAACATGCTAATTTTAGCTCTAACACTGATGATCCACCTACAAATGTGAACTGACGTTCAAAAATAAAACATTTGAAAACGGACCATTTTCCACATTTCTGAAGCATGACGTAATGGGGGGGTGTTATCTCTTTTGTCGAAAATCAGCCGTTTTTGCTCGAACATTAAATGCCTCCAAATGGTATTTAATTAACTTCCCGAGCCCCTGGAAGCATGAAAATCTCTTTAAACATGCTAATTTTAGCTCTAACACTGATGATCCACCTACAAATGTGAACTGACGTTCAAAAATAAAATATTTGAAAACGGACCATTTTCCACATTTCTGAAGCATGACGTAATGGGGGGGTGTTATCTCTTTTGTCGAAAATCAGCCGTTTTTGCTCGAGCATTAAATGCCTCCAAATGGTATTTAATTAACTTCCCGAGCCCCTGGAAGCATGAAAATCAATTTAAACATGCTAATTTTAGCTCTAACACTGATGATCCACCTACAAATGTGAACTGACGTTCAAAAATAAAACATTTGAAAACGGACCATTTTCCACATTTCTGAAGCATGACGTAATGGGGGGGTGTTATCTCTTTTGTCGAAAATCAGCCGTTTTTGATCGAACATTAAATGCCTCCAAATGGTATTTAATTAACTTCCCGGGGTGAAGAAACCCTATTTGAGAACTCAGAGTGAGTAAATTGGCCATTTTCATGCACTTTTAACCATTCCATAAATCTTGTGTTTTTTGCCCCTGGAAGCATGAAAATCACTTTAAACATGCTAATTTTAGCTCTAACACTGATGATCCACCTACAAATGTGAACTGACGTTCAAAAATAAAACATTTGAAAACGGACCATTTTCCACATTTCTGAAGCATGACGTAATGGGGGGGTGTTATCTCTTTTGTCGAAAATCAGCCATTTTTGCTCGAACATTAAAAGCCTCCAAATGGTATTTAATTAACTTCCCGAGCCCCTGGAAGCATGAAAATCACTTTAAACATGCTAATTTTAGCTCTAACACTGATGATCCACCTACAAATGTGAACTGACGTTCAAAAATAAAACATTTGAAAACGGACCATTTTCCACATTTCTGAAGCATGACGTAATGGGGGGGGTGTTATCTCTTTTGTCGAAAATCAGCCGTTTTTGATCGAACATTAAATGCCTCCAAATGGTATTTATTTCACTTCCCAAGCCCCTGGAAGCATGAAAATCACTTTAAACATGCTAATTTTAGCTCTAACACTGATGATCCACCTACAAATGTGAACTGACGTTCAAAAATAAAACATTTGAAAACGGACCATTTTCCACATTTCTGAAGCATGACGTAATGGGGGGGTGTTATCTCTTTTGTCGAAAATCAGCCGTTTTTGCTCGAACATTAAATGCCTCCAAATGGTATTTAATTAACTTCCCGGGGTG
Source organism: Lissotriton vulgaris (assembly GCF_964263255.1). Lineage (NCBI taxonomy): Eukaryota > Metazoa > Chordata > Amphibia > Caudata > Salamandridae > Lissotriton > Lissotriton vulgaris. The sequence goes on from NW_028253316.1 coordinate 948,628, forward strand.
AAGAAACCCTTTTTGAGAACTCAGAGTGAGTAAATTGGCCATTTTCATGCACTTTTAACCATTCCATAAATCTTGTGTTTTGGGCCCCTGGAAGCATGAAAATCACTTTAAACATGCTAATTTTAGCTCTAACACTGATGATCCACCTACAAATGTGAACTGACGTTCAAAAATAAAACATTTGAAAACGGACCATTTTCCACATTTCTGAAGCATGACGTAATGGGGGGGTGTTATCTCTTTTGTCGAAAATCAGCCGTTTTTGCTCGAACATTAAATGCCTCCAAATGGTATTTAATTAACTTCCCGGGGTGAAGAAACCCTTTTTGAGAACTCAGAGTGAGTAAATTGGCCATTTTCATGCACTTTTAACCATTCCATAAATCTTGTGTTTTGGGCACCTGGAAGCATGAAAATCACTTCAAACATGCTAATTTTAGCTCTAACACTGATGATCCACCTACAAATGTGAACTGACGTTCAAAAATAAAACATTTGAAAACGGACCATTTTCCACATTTCTGAAGCATGACGTAATGGGGGGGTGTTATCTCTTTTGTCGAAAATCAGCCGTTTTTGCTCGAACATTAAATGCCTCCAAATGGTATTTAATTAACTTCCCGAGCCCCTGGAAGCATGAAAATCACTTTAAACATGCTAATTTTAGCTCTAACACTGATGATCCACCTACAAATGTGAACTGACGTTCAAAAATAAAACATTTGAAAACGGACCATTTTCCACATTTCTGAAGCATGACGTAATGGGGGGGTGTTATCTCTTTTGTCGAAAATCAGCCGTTTTTGCTCGAACATTAAATGCCTGCAAATGGTATTTAATTAACTTCCCGAGCCCCAGGAAGCATGAAAATCACTTTAAACATGCTAATTTTAGCTCTAACACTGATGATCCACCTACAAATGTGAACTGACGTTCAAAAATAAAACATTTGAAAACGGACCATTTTCCACATTTCTGAAGCATGACGTAATGGGGGGGTGTTATCTCTTTTGTCGAAAATCAGCCGTTTTTGCTCGAACATTAAATGCCTCCAAATGGTATTTATTTAACTTCCCGAGCCCCTGGAAGCATGAAAATCACTTTAAACATGCTAATTTTAGCTCTAACACTGATGATCCACCTACAAATGTGAACTGACGTTCAAAAATAAAACATTTGAAAACGGACCATTTTCCACATTTCTGAAGCATGACGTAATGGGGGGGTGTTATCTCTTTTGTCGAAAATCAGCCGTTTTTGCTCGAACATTAAATGCCTCCAAATGGTATTTATTTCACTTCCCGAGCCCCTGGAAGCATGAAAATCACTTTAAACATGCTAATTTTAGCTCTAACACTGATGATCCACCTACAAATGTGAACTGACGTTCAAAAATAAAACATTTGAAAACGGACCATTTTCCACATTTCTGAAGCATGACGTAATGGGGGGGGTGTTATCTCTTTTGTCGAAAATCAGCCGTTTTTGCTCGAACATTAAATGCCTCCAAATGGTATTTAATTAACTTCCCGGGGTGAAGAAACCCTTTTTGAGAACTCAGAGTGAGTAAATTGGCCATTTTCATGCACTTTTAACCGTTCCATAAATCTTGTGTTTTGGGCCCCTGGAAGCATGAAAATCACTTTAAAAATGCTAATTTTAGCTCTAACACTGATGATCCACCTACAAATGTGAACTGACGTTCAAAAATAAAACATTTGAAAACGGACCATTTTCCACATTTCTGAAGCATGACGTAATGGGGGGGTGTTATCTCTTTTGTCGAAAATCAGCCGGTTTTGCTCGAACATTAAATGCCTCCAAATGGTATTTATTTCACTTCCTGAGCCCCTGGAAGCATGAAAATCACTTTAAACATGCTAATTTTAGCTCTAACACTGATGATCCACCTACAAATGTGAACTGACGTTCAAGAATAAAACATTTGAAAACGGACCATTTTCCACATTTCTGAAGCATGACGTAATGGGGGGGTGTTATCTCTTTTGTCGAAAATCAGCCGTTTTTGCTCGAACATTAAATGCCTCCAAATGGTATTTAATTAACTTCCCGAGCCCCTGGAAGCATGAAAATCACTTTAAACATGCTAATTTTAGCTCTAACACTGATGATCCACCTACAAATGTGAACTGACGTTCAAAAATAAAACATTTGAAAACGGACCATTTTCCACATTTCTGAAGCATGACGTAATGGGGGGGGATGTTATCTCTTTTGTCGAAAATCAGCCATTTTTGCTCGAACATTAAATGCCTCCAAATGGTATTTAATTAACTTCCCGAGCCCCTGGAAGCATGAAAATCACTTTAAACATGCTAATTTTAGCTCTAACACTGATGATCCACCTACAAATGTGAACTGACGTTCAAAAATAAAACATTTGAAAACGGACCATTTTCCACATTTCTGAAGCATGACGTAATGGGGGGTTGTTATCTCTTTTGTCGAAAATCAGCCGTTTTTGCTCGAACATTAAATGCCTCCAAATGGTATTTAATTAACTTCCCGAGCCCCTGGAAGCATGAAAATCACTTTAAACATGCTAATTTTAGCTCTAACACTGATGATCCACCTACAAATGTGAACTGACGTTCAAAAATAAAACATTTGAAAACGGACCATTTTCCACATTTCTGAAGCATGACGTAATGGGGGGGTGTTATCTCTTTTGTCGAAAATCAGCCGTTTTTGCTCGAACATTAAATGCCTCCAAATGGTATTTATTTCACTTCCCGAGCCCCTTCAAGCATGAAAATCACTTTAAACATGCTAATTTTAGCTCTAACACTGATGATCCACCTACAAATGTGAACTGACGTTCAAAAATAAATCATTTGAAAACGGACCATTTTCCACATTTCTGAAGCATGACGTAATGGGGGGGTGTTATCTCTTTGTCGAAAATCAGCCATTTTTGCTCGAACATTAAATGCCTCCAAATGGTATTTAATTAACTTCCCGAGCCCCTGGAAGCATGAAAATCACTTTAAACATGCTAATTTTAGCTCTAACACTGATGATCCACCTACAAATGTGAACTGACGTTCAAAAATAAAACATTTGAAAACGGACCATTTTCCACATTTCTGAAGCATGACGTAATGGGGGGTGTTATCTCTTTTGTCGAAAATCAACCGTTTTTGCTCGAACATTAAATGCCTCCAAATGGTATTTAATTAACTTCCCGGGGTGAAGAAACCCTTTTTGAGAACTCAGAGTGAGTAAATTGGCCATTCTCATGCACTTTTAACCATTCCAAAAAATCTTGTGTTTTGGGCCCCTGGAAGCATGAAAATCACTTTAAACATGCTAATTTTAGCTCTAACACTGATGATCCACCTACAAATGTGAACTGACGTTCAAAAATAAAACATTTGAAAACGGACCATTTTCCACATTTCTGAAGCATGACGTAATGGGGGGGGTGTTATCTCTTTTGTCGAAAATCAGCCGTTTTTGCTCGAACATTAAATGCCTCCAAATGGTATTTAATTAACTTCCCGAGCCCCTGGAAGCATGAAAATCACTTTAAACATGCTAATTTTAGCTCTTACACTGATGATCCACCTACAAATGTGAACTGACGTTCAAAAATAAAACATTTGAAAACGGACCATTTTCCACAATTCTGAAGCATGACGTAATGGGGGGGTGTTATCTCTTTTGTCGAAAATCAGCCGTTTTTGCTCGAACATTAAATGCCTCCAAATGGTATTTATTTCACTTCCCAAGCCCCTGGAAGCATGAAAATTACTTTAAACATGCTAATTTTAGCTCTAACACTGATGATCCACCTACAAATGTGAACTGACGTTCAAAAATAAAACATTTGAAAACGGACCATTTTCCACATTTCTGAAGCATGACGTAATGGGGGGTGTTATCTCTTTTGTCGAAAATCAGCCGTTTTTGCTCGAACATTAAATGCCTCCAAATGGTATTTAATTAACTTCCCGAGCCCCTGGAAGCATGAAAATCACTTTAAACATGCTAATTTTAGCTCTAACACTGATGATCCACCTACAAATTCGAACTGACGTTCAAAAATAAAACATTTGAAAACGGAACATTTTCCACATTTCTGAAGCATGACGTAATGGGGGGGGTGTTATCTCTTTTGTCGAAAATCAGCCGTTTTTGCTCGAACATTAAATGCCTCCAAATGGTATTTAATTAACTTCCCGAGCCCCTGGAAGCATGAAAATCACTTTAAACATGCTAATTTTAGCTCTAACACTGATGATCCACCTACAAATGTGAACTGACGTTCAAAAATAAAACATTTGAAAACGGACCATTTTCCACATTTCTGAAGCATGACGTAATGGGGGGGTGTTATCTCTTATGTCGAAAATCAGCCGTTTTTGCTCGAGCATTAAATGCCTCCAAATGGTATTTAATTAACTTCCCGAGCCCCTGGAAGCATGAAAATCAATTTAAACATGCTAATTTTAGCTCTAACACTGATGATCCACCTACAAATGTGAACTGACGTTCAAAAATAAAACATTTGAAAACGGACCATTTTCCACATTTCTGAAGCATGACGTAATGGGGGGGTGTTATCTCTTTTGTCGAAAAACAGCCGTTTTTGATCGAACATTAAATGCCTCCAAATGTTATTTAATTACCTTCCCGGGGTGAAGAAACCCTATTTGAGAACTCAGAGTGAGTAAATTGGCCATTTTCATGCACTTTTAACCATTCCATAAATCTTGTGTTTTTTGCCCCTGGAAGCATGAAAATCACTTTAAACATGCTAATTTTATCTCTAACACTGATGATCCACCTACAAATGTGAACTGATGTTCAAAAATAAAACATTTGAAAATGGACCATTTTTCACATTTCTGAAGCATGACGTAATGGGGGGGTGTTATCTCTTTTGTCGAAAATCAGCCGTTTTTGCTCGAACATTAAAAGCCTCCAAATGGTATTTAATTAACTTCCCGAGCCCCTGGAAGCATGAAAATCACTTTAAACATGCTAATTTTAGCTCTAACACTGATGATCCACCTACAAATGTGAACTGACGTTCAAAAATAAAACATTTGAAAACGGACCATTTTCCACATTTCTGAAGCATGACGTAATGGGGGGGTGTTATCTCTTTTGTCGAAAATCAGCCGTTTTTGCTCGAACATTAAATGCCTCCAAATGGTATTTAATTAACTTCCCGAGCCCCTGGAAGCATGAAAATCACTTTAAACATGCTAATTTTAGCTCTAACACTGATGATCCACCTACAAATGTGAACTGACGTTCAAAAATAAAACATTTGAAAACGGACCATTTTCCACATTTCTGAAGCATGACGTAATGGGGGGGTGTTATCTCTTTTGTCGAAAATCAGCCGTTTTTGCTCGAACATTAAATGCCTCCAAATGGTATTTAATTAACTTCCCGGGGTGAAGAAACCCTTTTTGAGAACTCAGAGTGAGTAAATTGGCCATTTTCATGCACTTTTAACCATTCCATAAATCTTGTGTTTTGGGCCCCTGGAAGCATGAAAATCACTTTAAACATGCTAATTTTAGCTCTAACACTGATGATCCACCTACAAATGTGAACTGACGTTCAAAAATAAAACATTTGAAAACGGACCATTTTTCACATTTCTGAAGCATGACGTAATGGGGGGGTGTTATCTCTTTTGTCGAAAATCAGCCGTTTTTGCTCGAACATTAAATGCCTCCAAATGGTATTTATTTCACTTCCCGAGCCCCTGGAAGCATGAAAATCACTTTAAACATGCTAATTTTAGCTCTAACACTGATGATCCACCTACAAATGTGAACTGACGTTCAAAAATAAAACATTTGAAAACGGACCATTTTCCACATTTCTGAAGCATGACGTAATGGGGGGGTGTTATCTCTTTTGTCGAAAATCAGCCGTTTTTGCTCGAACATTAAATGCCTCCAAATGGTATTTAATTAACTTCCCGAGCCCCTGGAAGCATGAAAATCACTTTAAACATGCTCATTTTAGCTCTAACACTGATGATCCACCTACAAATGTGAACTGACGTTCAAAAATAAAACATTTGAAAACGGACCATTTTCCACATTTCTGAAGCATGACGTAATGGGGGGGTGTTATCTCTTTTGTCGAAAATCAGCCGTTTTTGCTCGAACATTAAATGCCTCCAAATGGTATTTAATTAACTTCCCGAGCCCCTGGAAGCATTGAAATCACTTTAAACATGCTAATTTTAGCTCTAACACTGATGATCCACCTACAAATGTGAACTGACGTTCAAAAATAAAACATTTGAAAACGGACCATTTTCCACATTTCTGAAGCATGACGTAATGGGGGGGTGTTATCTCTTTTGTCGAAAATCAGCCGTTTTTGCTCGAACATTAAATGCCTCCAAATGGTATTTAATTAACTTCCCGAGCCCCTGGAAGCATGAAAATCACTTTAAACATGCTAATTTTAGCTCTAACACTGATGATCCACCTACAAATGTGAACTGACGTTCAAAAATAAAACATTTGAAAACGGACCATTTTCCACATTTCTGAAGCATGACGTAATGGGGGGGTGTTATCTCTTTTGTCGAAAATCAGCCGTTTTTGCTCGAACAATAAATGCCTCCAAATGGTATTTAATTAACTTCCCGAGCCCCTGGAAGCATGAAAATCACTTTAAACATGCTAATTTTAGCTCTAACACTGATGATCCACCTACAAATGTGAACTGACGTTCAAAAATAAAACATTTGAAAACGGACCATTTTCCACATTTCTGAAGCATGACGTAATGGGGGGGTGTTATCTCTTTTGTCGAAAATCAGCCGTTTTTGCTCGAACATTAAATGCCTCCAAATGGTATTTAATTAACTTCCCGAGCCCCTGGAAGCATGAAAATCACTTTAAACATGCTAATTTTAGCTCTAACACTGATGATCCACCTACAAATGTGAACTGACGTTCAAAAATAAAACATTTGAAAACGGACCATTTTCCACATTTCTGAAGCATGACGTAATGGGGGGGGGTGTTATCTCTTTTGTCGAAAATCATCCGTTTTTGCTCGAACATTAAATGCCTCCAAATGGTATTTAATTAACTTCCCGAGCCCCTGGAAGCATGAAAATCACTTTAAACATGCTAATTTTAGCTCTAACACTGATGATCCACCTACAAATGTGAACTGACGTTCAAAAATAAAACATTTGAAAACGGACCATTTTCCACATTTCTGAAGCATGACGTAATGGGGGGGTGTTATCTCTTTTGTCGAAAATCAGCCGTTTTTGCTCGAACATTAAATGCCTCCAAATGGTATTTAATTAACTTCCCGAGCCCCTGGAAGCATGAAAATCTCTTTAAACATGCTAATTTTAGCTCTAACACTGATGATCCACCTACAAATGTGAACTGACGTTCAAAAATAAAATATTTGAAAACGGACCATTTTCCACATTTCTGAAGCATGACGTAATGGGGGGGTGTTATCTCTTTTGTCGAAAATCAGCCGTTTTTGCTCGAGCATTAAATGCCTCCAAATGGTATTTAATTAACTTCCCGAGCCCCTGGAAGCATGAAAATCAATTTAAACATGCTAATTTTAGCTCTAACACTGATGATCCACCTACAAATGTGAACTGACGTTCAAAAATAAAACATTTGAAAACGGACCATTTTCCACATTTCTGAAGCATGACGTAATGGGGGGGTGTTATCTCTTTTGTCGAAAATCAGCCGTTTTTGATCGAACATTAAATGCCTCCAAATGGTATTTAATTAACTTCCCGGGGTGAAGAAACCCTATTTGAGAACTCAGAGTGAGTAAATTGGCCATTTTCATGCACTTTTAACCATTCCATAAATCTTGTGTTTTTTGCCCCTGGAAGCATGAAAATCACTTTAAACATGCTAATTTTAGCTCTAACACTGATGATCCACCTACAAATGTGAACTGACGTTCAAAAATAAAACATTTGAAAACGGACCATTTTCCACATTTCTGAAGCATGACGTAATGGGGGGGTGTTATCTCTTTTGTCGAAAATCAGCCATTTTTGCTCGAACATTAAAAGCCTCCAAATGGTATTTAATTAACTTCCCGAGCCCCTGGAAGCATGAAAATCACTTTAAACATGCTAATTTTAGCTCTAACACTGATGATCCACCTACAAATGTGAACTGACGTTCAAAAATAAAACATTTGAAAACGGACCATTTTCCACATTTCTGAAGCATGACGTAATGGGGGGGGTGTTATCTCTTTTGTCGAAAATCAGCCGTTTTTGATCGAACATTAAATGCCTCCAAATGGTATTTATTTCACTTCCCAAGCCCCTGGAAGCATGAAAATCACTTTAAACATGCTAATTTTAGCTCTAACACTGATGATCCACCTACAAATGTGAACTGACGTTCAAAAATAAAACATTTGAAAACGGACCATTTTCCACATTTCTGAAGCATGACGTAATGGGGGGGTGTTATCTCTTTTGTCGAAAATCAGCCGTTTTTGCTCGAACATTAAATGCCTCCAAATGGTATTTAATTAACTTCCCGGGGTGAAGAAACCCTTTTTGAGAACTCAGAGTGAGTAAATTGGCCATTTTCATGCACTTTTAACCATTCCATAAATCTTGTGTTTTGGGCCCCTGGAAGCATGAAAATCACTTTAAACATGCTAATTTTAGCTCTAACACTGATGATCCACCTACAAATGTGAACTGACGTTCAAAAATAAAACATTTGAAAACGGACCATTTTCCACATTTCTGAAGCATGACGTAATGGGGGGGTGTTATCTCTTTTGTCGAAAATCAGCCGTTTTTGCTCGAACATTAAATGCCTCCAAATGGTATTTAATTAACTTCCCGGGGTGAAGAAACCCTTTTTGAGAACTCAGAGTGAGTAAATTGGCCATTTTCATGCACTTTTAACCATTCCATAAATCTTGTGTTTTGGGCACCTGGAAGCATGAAAATCACTTCAAACATGCTAATTTTAGCTCTAACACTGATGATCCACCTACAAATGTGAACTGACGTTCAAAAATAAAACATTTGAAAACGGACCATTTTCCACATTTCTGAAGCATGACGTAATGGGGGGGTGTTATCTCTTTTGTCGAAAATCAGCCGTTTTTGCTCGAACATTAAATGCCTCCAAATGGTATTTAATTAACTTCCCGAGCCCCTGGAAGCATGAAAATCACTTTAAACATGCTAATTTTAGCTCTAACACTGATGATCCACCTACAAATGTGAACTGACGTTCAAAAATAAAACATTTGAAAACGGACCATTTTCCACATTTCTGAAGCATGACGTAATGGGGGGGTGTTATCTCTTTTGTCGAAAATCAGCCGTTTTTGCTCGAACATTAAATGCCTGCAAATGGTATTTAATTAACTTCCCGAGCCCCTGGAAGCATGAAAATCACTTTAAACATGCTAATTTTAGCTCTAACACTGATGATCCACCTACAAATGTGAACTGACGTTCAAAAATAAAACATTTGAAAACGGACCATTTTCCACATTTCTGAAGCATGACGTAATGGGGGGGTGTTATCTCTTTTGTCGAAAATCAGCCGTTTTTGCTCGAACATTAAATGCCTCCAAATGGTATTTATTTAACTTCCCGAGCCCCTGGAAGCATGAAAATCACTTTAAACATGCTAATTTTAGCTCTAACACTGATGATCCACCTACAAATGTGAACTGACGTTCAAAAATAAAACATTTGAAAACGGACCATTTTCCACATTTCTGAAGCATGACGTAATGGGGGGGTGTTATCTCTTTTGTCGAAAATCAGCCGTTTTTGCTCGAACATTAAATGCCTCCAAATGGTATTTATTTCACTTCCCGAGCCCCTGGAAGCATGAAAATCACTTTAAACATGCTAATTTTAGCTCTAACACTGATGATCCACCTACAAATGTGAACTGACGTTCAAAAATAAAACATTTGAAAACGGACCATTTTCCACATTTCTGAAGCATGACGTAATGGGGGGGGTGTTATCTCTTTTGTCGAAAATCAGCCGTTTTTGCTCGAACATTAAATGCCTCCAAATGGTATTTAATTAACTTCCCGGGGTGAAGAAACCCTTTTTGAGAACTCAGAGTGAGTAAATTGGCCATTTTCATGCACTTTTAACCGTTCCATAAATCTTGTGTTTTGGGCCCCTGGAAGCATGAAAATCACTTTAAAAATGCTAATTTTAGCTCTAACACTGATGATCCACCTACAAATGTGAACTGACGTTCAAAAATAAAACATTTGAAAACGGACCATTTTCCACATTTCTGAAGCATGACGTAATGGGGGGGTGTTATCTCTTTTGTCGAAAATCAGCCGGTTTTGCTCGAACATTAAATGCCTCCAAATGGTATTTATTTCACTTCCTGAGCCCCTGGAAGCATGAAAATCACTTTAAACATGCTAATTTTAGCTCTAACACTGATGATCCACCTACAAATGTGAACTGACGTTCAAGAATAAAACATTTGAAAACGGACCATTTTCCACATTTCTGAAGCATGACGTAATGGGGGGGTGTTATCTCTTTTGTCGAAAATCAGTCGTTTTTGCTCGAACATTAAATGCCTCCAAATGGTATTTAATTAACTTCCCGAGCCCCTGGAAGCATGAAAATCACTTTAAACATGCTAATTTTAGCTCTAACACTGATGATCCACCTACAAATGTGAACTGACGTTCAAAAATAAAACATTTGAAAACGGACCATTTTCCACATTTCTGAAGCATGACGTAATGGGGGGGGATGTTATCTCTTTTGTCGAAAATCAGCCGTTTTTGCTCGAACATTAAATGCCTCCAAATGGTATTTAATTAACTTCCCGAGCCCCTGGAAGCATGAAAATCACTTTAAACATGCTAATTTTAGCTCTAACACTGATGATCCACCTACAAATGTGAACTGACGTTCAAAAATAAAACATTTGAAAACGGACCATTTTCCACATTTCTGAAGCATGACGTAATGGGGGGTTGTTATCTCTTTTGTCGAAAATCAGCCGTTTTTGCTCGAACATTAACTGCCTCCAAATGGTATTTAATTAACTTCCCGAGCCCCTGGAAGCATGAAAATCACTTTAAACATGCTAATTTTAGCTCTAACACTGATGATCCACCTACAAATGTGAACTGACGTTCAAAAATAAAACATTTGAAAACGGACCATTTTCCACATTTCTGAAGCATGACGTAATGGGGGGGTGTTATCTCTTTTGTCGAAAATCAGCCGTTTTTGCTCGAACATTAAATGCCTCCAAATGGTATTTATTTCACTTCCCGAGCCCCTTCAAGCATGAAAATCACTTTAAACATGCTAATTTTAGCTCTAACACTGATGATCCACCTACAAATGTGAACTGACGTTCAAAAATAAATCATTTGAAAACGGACCATTTTCCACATTTCTGAAGCATGACGTAATGGGGGGGTGTTATCTCTTTGTCGAAAATCAGCCATTTTTGCTCGAACATTAAATGCCTCCAAATGGTATTTAATTAACTTCCCGAGCCCCTGGAAGCATGAAAATCACTTTAAACATGCTAATTTTAGCTCTAACACTGATGATCCACCTACAAATGTGAACTGACGTTCAAAAATAAAACATTTGAAAACGGACCATTTTCCACATTTCTGAAGCATGACGTAATGGGGGGGTGTTATCTCTTTTGTCGAAAATCAACCGTTTTTGCTCGAACATTAAATGCCTCCAAATGGTATTTAATTAACTTCCCGGGGTGAAGAAACCCTTTTTGAGAACTCAGAGTGAGTAAATTGGCCATTCTCATGCACTTTTAACCATTCCAAAAAATCTTGTGTTTTGGGCCCCTGGAAGCATGAAAATCACTTTAAACATGCTAATTTTAGCTCTAACACTGATGATCCACCTACAAATGTGAACTGACGTTCAAAAATAAAACATTTGAAAACGGACCATTTTCCACATTTCTGAAGCATGACGTAATGGGGGGGGTGTTATCTCTTTTGTCGAAAATCAGCCGTTTTTGCTCGAACATTAAATGCCTCCAAATGGTATTTAATTAACTTCCCGAGCCCCTGGAAGCATGAAAATCACTTTAAACATGCTAATTTTAGCTCTTACACTGATGATCCACCTACAAATGTGAACTGACGTTCAAAAATAAAACATTTGAAAACGGACCATTTTCCACAATTCTGAAGCATGACGTAATGGGGGGGTGTTATCTCTTTTGTCGAAAATCAGCCGTTTTTGCTCGAACATTAAATGCCTCCAAATGGTATTTATTTCACTTCCCAAGCCCCTGGAAGCATGAAAATCACTTTAAACATGCTAATTTTAGCTCTAACACTGATGATCCACCTACAAATGTGAACTGACGTTCAAAAATAAAACATTTGAAAACGGACCATTTTCCACATTTCTGAAGCATGACGTAATGGGGGGTGTTATCTCTTTTGTCGAAAATCAGCCGTTTTTGCTCGAACATTAAATGCCTCCAAATGGTATTTAATTAACTTCCCGAGCCCCTGGAAGCATGAAAATCACTTTAAACATGCTAATTTTAGCTCTAACACTGATGATCCACCTACAAATTCGAACTGACGTTCAAAAATAAAACATTTGAAAACGGAACATTTTCCACATTTCTGAAGCATGACGTAATGGGGGGGGTGTTATCTCTTTTGTCGAAAATCAGCCGTTTTTGCTCGAACATTAAATGCCTCCAAATGGTATTTAATTAACTTCCCGAGCCCCTGGAAGCATGAAAATCACTTTAAACATGCTAATTTTAGCTCTAACACTGATGATCCACCTACAAATGTGAACTGACGTTCAAAAATAAAACATTTGAAAACGGACCATTTTCCACATTTCTGAAGCATGACGTAATGGGGGGGTGTTATCTCTTTTGTCGAAAATCAGCCGTTTTTGCTCGAGCATTAAATGCCTCCAAATGGTATTTAATTAACTTCCCGAGCCCCTGGAAGCATGAAAATCAATTTAAACATGCTAATTTTAGCTCTAACACTGATGATCCACCTACAAATGTGAACTGACGTTCAAAAATAAAACATTTGAAAACGGACCATTTTCCACATTTCTGAAGCATGACGTAATGGGGGGGTGTTATCTCTTTTGTCGAAAAACAGCCGTTTTTGATCGAACATTAAATGCCTCCAAATGTTATTTAATTACCTTCCCGGGGTGAAGAAACCCTATTTGAGAACTCAGAGTGAGTAAATTGGCCATTTTCATGCACTTTTAACCATTCCATAAATCTTGTGTTTTTTGCCCCTGGAAGCATGAAAATCACTTTAAACATGCTAATTTTATCTCTAACACTGATGATCCACCTACAAATGTGAACTGATGTTCAAAAATAAAACATTTGAAAATGGACCATTTTTCACATTTCTGAAGCATGACGTAATGGGGGGGTGTTATCTCTTTTGTCGAAAATCAGCCGTTTTTGCTCGAACATTAAAAGCCTCCAAATGGTATTTAATTAACTTCCCGAGCCCCTGGAAGCATGAAAATCACTTTAAACATGCTAATTTTAGCTCTAACACTGATGATCCACCTACAAATGTGAACTGACGTTCAAAAATAAAACATTTGAAAACGGACCATTTTCCACATTTCTGAAGCATGACGTAATGGGGGGGTGTTATCTCTTTTGTCGAAAATCAGCCGTTTTTGCTCGAACATTAAATGCCTCCAAATGGTATTTAATTAACTTCCCGAGCCCCTGGAAGCATGAAAATCACTTTAAACATGCTAATGTTAGCTCTAACACTGATGATCCACCTACAAATGTGAACTGACGTTCAAAAATAAAACATTTGAAAACGGACCATTTTCCACATTTCTGAAGCATGACGTAATGGGGGGGTGTTATCTCTTTTGTCGAAAATCAGCCGTTTTTGCTCGAACATTAAATGCCTCCAAATGGTATTTAATTAACTTCCCGAGCCCCTGGAAGCATGAAAATCACTTTAAACATGCTAATTTTAGCTCTAACACTGATGATCCACCTACAAATGTGAACTGACGTTCAAAAATAAAACATTTGAAAACGGACCATTTTCCACATTTCTGAAGCATGACGTAATGGGGGGGTGTTATCTCTTTTGTCGAAAATCAGCCGTTTTTGCTCGAACATTAAATGCCTCCAAATGGTATTTAATTAACTTCCCGAGCCCCTGGAAGCATGAAAATCACTTTAAACATGCTAATTTTAGCTCTAACACTGATGATCCACCTACAAATGTGAACTGACGTTCAAAAATAAAACATTTGAAAACGGACGATTTTCCACATTTCTGAAGCATGACGTAATGGGGGGGTGTTATCTCTTTTGTCGAAAATCAGCCGTTTTTGCTCGAACATTAAATGCCTCCAAATGGTATTTATTTCACTTCCCGAGCCCCTGGAAGCATGAAAATCACTTTAAACATGCTAATTTTAGCTCTAACACTGATGATCCACCTACAAATGTGAACTGACGTTCAAAAATAAAACATTTGAAAACGGACCATTTTCCACATTTCTGAAGCATGACGTAATGGGGGGGTGTTATCTCTTTTGTCGAAAATCAGCCGTTTTTGCTCGAACATTAAATGCCTCCAAATGGTATTTAATTAACTTCCCGGGGTGAAGAAACCCTTTTTGAGAACTCAGAGTGAGTAAATTGGCCATTTTCATGCACTTTTAACCATTCCATAAATCTTGTGTTTTGGGCCCCTGGAAGCATGAAAATCACTTTAAACATGCTAATTTTAGCTCTAACACTGATGATCCACCTACAAATGTGAACTGACGTTCAAAAATAAAACATTTGAAAACGGACCATTTTCCACATTTCTGAAGCATGACGTAATGGGGGGGTGTTATCTCTTTTGTCGAAAATCAGCCGTTTTTGTTTGAACATTAAATGCCTCCAAATGGTATTTATTTCACTTCCCGAGTCCCTGGAAGCATGAAAATCACTTTAAACATGCTAATTTTAGCTCTAACACTGATGATCCACCTACAAATGTGAACTGACGTTCAAAAATAAAACATTTGAAAACGGACCATTTTCCACATTTCTGAAGCATGACGTAATGGGGGGGGTGTTATCTCTTTTGTCGAAAATCAGCCGTTTTTGCTTGAACATTAAATGCCTCCAAATGGTATTTAATTAACTTCCCGAGCCCCTGGAAGCATGAAAATCACTTCAAACATGCAAATTTTAGCTCTAACACTGATGATCCACCTACAAATGTGAACTGACGTTCAAAAATAAAACATTTGAAAACGGACCATTTTCCACATTTCTGAAGCATGACGTAATGGGGGGGGTGTTATCTCTTTTGTCGAAAATCCGCCGTTTTTGCTCGAACATTAAATGCCTCCAAATGGTATTTATTTCACTTCCCGAGCCCCTGGAAGCATGAAAATCACTTTAAACATGCTAATTTTAGCTCTAACACTGATGATCCACCTACAAATGTGAACTGACGTTCAAAAATAAAACATTTGAAAACGGACCATTTTCCACATTTCTGAAGCATGACGTAATGGGGGGGTGTTATCTCTTTGTCGAAAATCAGCCGTTTTTGCTCGAACATTAAATGCCTCCAAATGGTATTTAATTAACTTCCCGAGCCCCTGGAAGCATGAAAATCACTTTAAACATGCTAATTTTAGCTCTAACACTGATGATCCACCTACAAATGTGAACTGACGTTCAAAAATAAAACATTTGAAAACGGACCATTTTCCACATTTCTGAAGCATGACGTAATGGGGGGGTGTTATCTCTTTTGTCGAAAATCAACCGTTTTTGCTCGAACATTAAATGCCTCCAAATGGTATTTAATTAACTTCCCGGGGTGAAGAAACCCTTTTTGAGAACTCAGAGTGAGTAAATTGGCCATTCTCATGCACTTTTAACCATTCCATAAATCTTGTGTTTTGGGCCCCTGGAAGCATGAAAATCACTTTAAACATGCTAATTTTAGCTCTAACACTGATGATCCACCTACAAATGTGAACTGACGTTCAAAAATAAAACATTTGAAAACGGACCATTTTCCACATTTCTGAAGCATGACGTAATGGGGGGGTGTTATCTCTTTTGTCGAAAATCAGCCGTTTTTGCTCGAACATTAAATGCCTCCAAATGGTATTTAATTAACTTCCCGAGCCCCTGGAAGCATGAAAATCACTTTAAACATGCTAATGTTAGCTCTAACACTGATGATCCACCTACAAATGTGAACTGACGTTCAAAAATAAAACATTTGAAAACGGACCATTTTCCACATTTCTGAAGCATGACGTAATGGGGGGGTGTTATCTCTTTTGTCGAAAATCAGCCGTTTTTGCTCGAACATTAAATGCCTCCAAATGGTATTTAATTAACTTCCCGAGCCCCTGGAAGCATGAAAATCACTTTAAACATGCTAATTTTAGCTCTAACACTGATGATCCACCTACAAATGTGAACTGACGTTCAAAAATAAAACATTTGAAAACGGACCATTTTCCACATTTCTGAAGCATGACGTAATGGGGGGGTGTTATCTCTTTTGTCGAAAATCAGCCGTTTTTGCTCGAACATTAAATGCCTCCAAATGGTATTTAATTAACTTCCCGAGCCCCTGGAAGCATGAAAATCACTTTAAACATGCTAATTTTAGCTCTAACACTGATGATCCACCTACAAATGTGAACTGACGTTCAAAAATAAAACATTTGAAAACGGACGATTTTCCACATTTCTGAAGCATGACGTAATGGGGGGGTGTTATCTCTTTTGTCGAAAATCAGCCGTTTTTGCTCGAACATTAAATGCCTCCAAATGGTATTTATTTCACTTCCCGAGCCCCTGGAAGCATGAAAATCACTTTAAACATGCTAATTTTAGCTCTAACACTGATGATCCACCTACAAATGTGAACTGACGTTCAAAAATAAAACAT
Organism: Lissotriton vulgaris; assembly: GCF_964263255.1. Lineage (NCBI taxonomy): Eukaryota > Metazoa > Chordata > Amphibia > Caudata > Salamandridae > Lissotriton > Lissotriton vulgaris. Next base: position 965,614 of record NW_028253316.1, read on the forward strand.
TTGAAAACGGACCATTTTCCACATTTCTGAAGCATGACGTAATGGGGGGGTGTTATCTCTTTTGTCGAAAATCAGCCGTTTTTGCTCGAACATTAAATGCCTCCAAATGGTATTTAATTAACTTCCCGGGGTGAAGAAACCCTTTTTGAGAACTCAGAGTGAGTAAATTGGCCATTTTCATGCACTTTTAACCATTCCATAAATCTTGTGTTTTGGGCCCCTGGAAGCATGAAAATCACTTTAAACATGCTAATTTTAGCTCTAACACTGATGATCCACCTACAAATGTGAACTGACGTTCAAAAATAAAACATTTGAAAACGGACCATTTTCCACATTTCTGAAGCATGACGTAATGGGGGGGTGTTATCTCTTTTGTCGAAAATCAGCCGTTTTTGTTTGAACATTAAATGCCTCCAAATGGTATTTATTTCACTTCCCGAGTCCCTGGAAGCATGAAAATCACTTTAAACATGCTAATTTTAGCTCTAACACTGATGATCCACCTACAAATGTGAACTGACGTTCAAAAATAAAACATTTGAAAACGGACCATTTTCCACATTTCTGAAGCATGACGTAATGGGGGGGGTGTTATCTCTTTTGTCGAAAATCAGCCGTTTTTGCTTGAACATTAAATGCCTCCAAATGGTATTTAATTAACTTCCCGAGCCCCTGGAAGCATGAAAATCACTTCAAACATGCAAATTTTAGCTCTAACACTGATGATCCACCTACAAATGTGAACTGACGTTCAAAAATAAAACATTTGAAAACGGACCATTTTCCACATTTCTGAAGCATGACGTAATGGGGGGGGTGTTATCTCTTTTGTCGAAAATCCGCCGTTTTTGCTCGAACATTAAATGCCTCCAAATGGTATTTATTTCACTTCCCGAGCCCCTGGAAGCATGAAAATCACTTTAAACATGCTAATTTTAGCTCTAACACTGATGATCCACCTACAAATGTGAACTGACGTTCAAAAATAAAACATTTGAAAACGGACCATTTTCCACATTTCTGAAGCATGACGTAATGGGGGGGTGTTATCTCTTTGTCGAAAATCAGCCGTTTTTGCTCGAACATTAAATGCCTCCAAATGGTATTTAATTAACTTCCCGAGCCCCTGGAAGCATGAAAATCACTTTAAACATGCTAATTTTAGCTCTAACACTGATGATCCACCTACAAATGTGAACTGACGTTCAAAAATAAAACATTTGAAAACGGACCATTTTCCACATTTCTGAAGCATGACGTAATGGGGGGGTGTTATCTCTTTTGTCGAAAATCAACCGTTTTTGCTCGAACATTAAATGCCTCCAAATGGTATTTAATTAACTTCCCGGGGTGAAGAAACCCTTTTTGAGAACTCAGAGTGAGTAAATTGGCCATTCTCATGCACTTTTAACCATTCCATAAATCTTGTGTTTTGGGCCCCTGGAAGCATGAAAATCACTTTAAACATGCTAATTTTAGCTCTAACACTGATGATCCACCTACAAATGTGAACTGACGTTCAAAAATAAAACATTTGAAAACGGACCATTTTCCACATTTCTGAAGCATGACGTAATGGGGGGGGTGTTATCTCTTTTGTCGAAAATCAGCCGTTTTTGCTCGAACATTAAATGCCTCCAAATGGTATTTAATTAACTTCCCGAGCCCCTGGAAGCATGAAAATCACTTTAAACATGCTAATTTTAGCTCTTACACTGATGATCCACCTACAAATGTGAACTGACGTTCAAAAATAAAACATTTGAAAACGGACCATTTTCCACATTTCTGAAGCATGACGTAATGGGGGGGTGTTATCTCTTTTGTCGAAAATCAGCCGTTTTTGCTCGAACATTAAATGCCTCCAAATGGTATTTATTTCACTTCCCGAGCCCCTGGAAGCATGAAAATCACTTTAAACATGCTAATTTTAGCTCTAACACTGATGATCCACCTACAAATGTGAACTGACGTTCAAAAATAAAACATTTGAAAACGGACCATTTTCCACATTTCTGAAGCATGACGTAATGGGGGGTGTTATCTCTTTTGTCGAAAATCAGCCGTTTTTGCTCGAACATTAAATGCCTCCAAATGGTATTTAATTAACTTCCCGGGGTGAAGAAACCCTTTTTGAGAACTCAGAGTGAGTAAATTGGCCATTTTCATGCACTTTTAACCATTCCATAAATCTTGTGTTTTGGGCCCCTGGAAGCATGAAAATCACTTTAAACATGCTAATTTTAGCTCTAACACTGATGATCCACCTACAAATGTGAACTGACGTTCAAAAATAAAGCATTTGAAAACGGACCATTTTCCACATTTCTGAAGCATGACGTAATGGGGGGGTGTTATCTCTTTTGTCGAAAATCAGCCGTTTTTGCTCGAACATTAAATGCCTCCAAATGGTATTTAATTAACTTCCCGAGCCCCTGGAAGCATGAAAATCACTTTAAACATGCTAATTTTAGCTCTAACACTGATGATCCACCTACAAATGTGAACTGACGTTCAAAAATAAAACATTTGAAAACGGACCATTTTCCACATTTCTGAAGCATGACGTAATGGGGGGGTGTTATCTCTTTTGTCGAAAATCAGCCGTTTTTGCTCGAACATTAAATGCCTCCAAATGGTATTTATTTCACTTCCCGAGCCCCTGGAAGCATGAAAATCACTTTAAACATGCTAATTTTAGCTCTAACACTGATGATCCACCTACAAATGTGAACTGACGTTCAAAAATAAAACATTTGAAAACGGACCATTTTCCACATTTCTGAAGCATGACGTAATGGGGGGGTGTTATCTCTTTTGTCGAAAATCAGCCGTTTTTGCTCGAACATTAAATGCCTCCAAATTGTATTTAATTAACTTCCCGGGGTGAAGAAACCCTTTTTGAGAACTCTGAGTGAGTAAATTGGCCATTTTCATGCACTTTTAACCATTCCATAAATCTTGTGTTTTGGGCCCCTGGAAGCATGAAAATCACTTTAAACATGCTAATTTTAGCTCTAACACTGATGATCCACCTACAAATGTGAACTGACGTTCAAAAATAAAACGTTTGAAAACGGACCATTTTCCACATTTCTGAAGCATGACGTAATAGGGGGGTGTTATCTCTTTTGTCGAAAATCAGCCGTTTTTGCTCGAACATTAAATGCCTCCAAATGGTATTTATTTCACTTCCCGAGCCCCTGGAAGCATGAAAATCACTTTAAACATGCTAATTTTAGCTCTAACACTGATGATCCACCTACAAATGTGAACTGACGTTCAAAAATAAAACATTTGAAAACGGACCATTTTCCACATTTCTGAAGCATGACGTAATGGGGGGGTGTTATCTCTTTTGTCGAAAATCAGCCGTTTTTGCTCGAACATTAAATGCCTCCAAATGGTATTTAATTAACTTCCCGAGCCCCTGGAAGCATGAAAATCACTTTAAACATGCTAATTTTAGCTCTAACACTGATGATCCACCTACAAATGTGAACTGACGTTCAAAAATAAAACATTTGAAAACGGACCATTTTCCACATTTCTGAAGCATGACGTAATGGGGGGGTGTTATCTCTTTTGTCGAAAATCAGCCGTTTTTGCTCGAACATTAAATGCCTCCAAATGGTATTTAATTAACTTCCCGAGCCCCTGGAAGCATGAAAATCACTTTAAACATGCTAATTTTAGCTCTAACACTGATGATCCACCTACAAATGTGAACTGACGTTCAAAAATAAAACATTTGAAAACGGACCATTTTCCACATTTCTGAAGCATGACGTAATGGGGGGGGTGTTATCTCTTTTGTCGAAAATCAGCCGTTTTTGCTCGAACATTAAATGCCTCCAAATGGTATTTAATTAACTTCCCGAGCCCCTGGAAGCATGAAAATCACTTTAAACATGCTAATTTTAGCTCTAACACTGATGATCCACCTACAAATGTGAACTGACGTTCAAAAATAAAACATTTGAAAACGGACCATTTTCCACATTTCTGAAGCATGACGTAATGGGGGGGTGTTATCTCTTTTGTCGAAAATCAGCCGTTTTTGCTCGAACATTAAATGCCTCCAAATGGTATTTAATTAACTTCCCGAGCCCCTGGAAGCATGAAAATCACTTTAAACATGCTAATTTTAGCTCTAACACTGATGATCCACCTACAAATATGAACTGACGTTCAAAAATAAAACATTTGAAAACGGACCATTTTCCACATTTCTGAAGCATGACGTAATGGGGGGGTGTTATCTCTTTTGTCGAAAATCAGCCTTTTTTGCTCGAACATTAAATGCCTCCAAATGGTATTTAATTAACTTCCCGAGCCCCTGGAAGCATGAAAATCACTTTAAACATGCTAATTTTAGCTCTAACACTGATGATCCACCTACAAATGTGAACTGACGTTCAAAAATAAAACATTTGAAAACGGACCATTTTCCACATTTCTGAAGCATGACGTAATGGGGGGGTGTTATCTCTTTTGTCGAAAATCAGCCGTTTTTGCTCGAACATTAAATGCCTCCAAATGGTATTTAATTAACTTCCCGAGCCCCTGGAAGCATGAAAATCACTTTAAACATGCTAATTTTAGCTCTAACACTGATGATCCACCTACAAATGTGAACTGACGTTCAAAAATAAAACATTTGAAAACGGACCATTTTCCACATTTCTGAAGCATGACGTAATGGGGGGGGGGTGTTATCTCTTTTGTCGAAAATCAGCCGTTTTTGCTCGAACATTAAATGCCTCCAAATGGTATTTAATTAACTTCCCGAGCCCCTGGAAGCATGAAAATCACTTTAAACATGCTAATTTTAGCTCTAACACTGATGATCCACCTACAAATGTGAACTGACGTTCAAAAATAAAACATTTGAAAACGGACCATTTTCCACATTTCTGAAGCATGACGTAATGGGGGGGTGTTATCTCTTTTGTCGAAAATCAGCCGTTTTTGCTCGAACATTAAATGCCTCCAAATGGTATTTAATTAACTTCCCGAGCCCCTGGAAGCATGAAAATCACTTTAAACATGCTAATTTTAGCTCTAACACTGATGATCCACCTACAAATGTGAACTGACGTTCAAAAATAAAACATTTGAAAACGGACCATTTTCCACATTTCTGAAGCATGACGTAATGGGGGGGTGTTATCTCTTTTGTCGAAAATCAGCCGTTTTTGCTCGAGCATTAAATGCCTCCAAATGGTATTTAATTAACTTCCCGAGCCCCTGGAAGCATGAAAATCAATTTAAACATGCTAATTTTAGCTCTAACACTGATGATCAACCTACAAATGTGAACTGACGTTCAAAAATAAAACATTTGAAAACGGACCATTTTCCACATTTCTGAAGCATGACGTAATGGGGGGGTGTTATCTCTTTTGTCGAAAATCAGCCGTTTTTGATCGAACATTAAATGCCTCCAAATGGTATTTAATTAACTTCCCGGGGTGAAGAAACCCTATTTGAGAACTCAGAGTGAGTAAATTGGCCATTTTCATGCACTTTTAACCATTCCATAAATCTTGTGTTTTTTGCCCCTGGAAGCATGAAAATCACTTTAAACATGCTAATTTTAGCTCTAACACTGATGATCCACCTACAAATGTGAACTGACGTTCAAAAATAAAACATTTGAAAACGGACCATTTTCCACATTTCTGAAGCATGACATAATGGGGGGGTGTTATCTCTTTTGTCGAAAATCAGCCGTTTTTGCTCGAACATTAAAAGCCTCCAAATGGTATTTAATTAACTTCCCGAGCCCCTGGAAGCATGAAAATCACTTTAAACATGCTAATTTTAGCTCTAACACTGATGATCCACCTACAAATGTGAACTGACGTTCAAAAATAAAACATTTGAAAACGGACCATTTTCCACATTTCTGAAGCATGACGTAATGGGGGGGTGTTATCTCTTTTGTCGAAAATCAGCCGTTTTTGCTCGAACATTAAATGCCTCCAAATGGTATTTATTTCACTTCCCGAGCCCCTGGAAGCATGAAAATCACTTTAAACATGCTAATTTTAGCTCTAACACTGATGATCCACCTACAAATGTGAACTGACGTTCAAAAATAAAACATTTGAAAACGGACCATTTTCCACATTTCTGAAGCATGACGTAATGGGGGGGTTTTATCTCTTTTGTCGAAAATCAGCCGTTTTTGCTCGAACATTAAATGCCTCCAAATGGTATTTAATTAACTTCCCGGGGTGAAGAAACCCTTTTTGAGAACTCAGAGTGAGTAAATTGGCCATTTTCATGCACTTTTAACCATTCCATAAATCTTGTGTTTTGGGCCCCTGGAAGCATGAAAATCACTTTAAACATGCTAATTTTAGCTTTAACACTGATGATCCACCTACAAATGTGAACTGACGTTCAAAAATAAAACATTTGAAAACGGACCATTTTCCACATTTCTGAAGCATGACGTAATGGGGGGGGGTGTTATCTCTTTTGTCGAAAATCAGCCATTTTTGCTCGAACATTAAATGCCTCCAAATGGTATTTAATTAACTTCCCGGGGTGAAGAAACCCTTTTTGAGAACTCAGAGTGAGTAAATTGGCCATTTTCATGCACTTTTAACCATTCCATAAATATTGTGTTTTGGGCCCCTGGAAGCATGAAAATCACTTCAAACATGCTAATTTTAGCTCTAACACTGATGATCCACCTACAAATGTGAACTGACGTTCAAAAATAAAACATTTGAAAACGGACCATTTTCCACATTTCTGAAGCATGACGTAATGGGGGGGTGTTATCTCTTTTGTCGAAAATCAGCCGTTTTTGCTCGAACATTAAATGCCTCCAAATGGTATTTAATTAACTTCCCGAGCCCCTGGAAGCATGAAAATCACTTTAAACATGCTAATTTTAGCTCTAACACTGATGATCCACCTACAAATGTGAACTGACGTTCAAAAATAAAACATTTGAAAACTGACCATTTTCCACATTTCTGAAGCATGACGTAATGGGGGGGGTGTTATCTCTTTTGTCGAAAATCAGCCGTTTTTGCTCGAACATTAAATGCCTCCAAATGGTATTTAATTAACTTCCCGAGCCCCTGGAAGCATGAAAATTACTTTAAACATGCTAATTTTAGCTCTAACACTGATGATCCACCTACAAATGTGAACTGACGTTCAAAAATAAAACATTTGAAAACGGACCATTTTCCACATTTCTGAAGCATGACGTAATGGGGGGGTGTTATCTCTTTTGTCGAAAATCAGCTGTTTTTGCTCGAACATTAAATGCCTCCAAATGGTATTTAATTAACTTCCCGAGCCCCTGGAAGCATGAAAATCACTTTAAACATGCTAATTTTAGCTCTAACACTGATGATCCACCTACAAATGTGAACTGACGTTCAAAAATAAAACATTTGAAAACGGACCATTTTCCACATTTCTGAAGCATGACGTAATGGGGGGGTGTTATCTCTTTTGTCGAAAATCAGCCGTTTTTGCTCGAACATTAAATGCCTCCAAATGGTATTTAATTAACTTCCCGAGCCCCTGGAAGCATGAAAATCACTTTAAACATGCTAATTTTAGCTCTAACACTGATGATCCACCTACAAATGTGAACTGACGTTCAAAAATAAAACATTTGAAAACGGACCATTTTCCACATTTCTGAAGCATGACGTAATGGGGGGGTGTTATCTCTTTTGTCGAAAATCAGCCGTTTTTGCTCGAACATTAAATGCCTCCAAATGGTATTTATTTCACTTCCCGAGCCCCTGGAAGCATGAAAATCACTTTAAACATGCTAATTTTAGCTCTAACACTGATGATCCACCTACAAATGTGAACTGACGTTCAAAAATAAAACATTTGAAAACGGACCATTTTCCACATTTCTGAAGCATGACGTAATGGGGGGGGTGTTATCTCTTTTGTCGAAAATCAGCCGTTTTTGCTCGAACATTAAATGCCTCCAAATTGTATTTAATTAACTTCCCGGGGTGAAGAAACCCTTTTTGAGAACTCAGAGTGAGTAAATTGGCCATTTTCATGCACTTTTAACCATTCCATAAATCTTGTGTTTTGGGCCCCTGGAAGCATGAAAATCACTTTAAACATGCTAATTTTAGCTCTAACACTGATGATCCACCTACAAATGTGAACTGATGTTCAAAAATAAAACATTTGAAAACGGACCATTTTCCACATTTCTGAAGCATGACGTAATGGGGGGGTGTTATCTCTTTTGTCGAAAATCAGCCGTTTTTGCTCGAACATTAAATGCCTCCAAATTGTATTTATTTCACTTCCCGAGCCCCTGGAAGCATGAAAATCACTTTAAACATGCTAATTTTAGCTCTAACACTGATGATCCACCTACAAATGTGAACTGACGTTCAAAAATAAAACATTTGAAAACGGACCATTTTCCACATTTCTGAAGCATGACGTAATAGGGGGGTGTTATCTCTTTTGTCGAAAATCAGCCGTTTTTGCTCGAACATTAAATGCCTCCAAATGGTATTTAATTAACTTCCCGAGCCCCTGGAAGCATGAAAATCACTTTAAACATGCTAATTTTAGCTCTAACACTGATGATCCACCTACAAATGTGAACTGACGTTCAAAAATAAAACAATTGAAAACGGACCATTTTCCACATTTCTGAAGCATGACGTAATGGGGGGGTGTTATCTCTTTTGTCGAAAATCAGCCGTTTTTGCTCGAACATTAAATGCCTCCAAATGGTATTTAATTAACTTCCCGAGCCCCTGGAAGCATGAAAATCACTTTAAACATGCTAATTTTAGCTCTAACACTGATGATCCACCTACAAATGTGAACTGACGTTCAAAAATAAAACATTTGAAAACGGACCATTTTCCACATTTCTGAAGCATGACGTAATGGGGGGGTGTTATCTCTTTTGTCGAAAATCAGCCGTTTTTGCTCGAACATTAAAAGCCTCCAAATGGTATTTAATTAACTTCCCGAGCCCCTGGAAGCATGAAAATCACTTTAAACATGCTAATTTTAGCTCTAACACTGATGATCCACCTACAAATGTGAACTGACGTTCAAAAATAAAACATTTGAAAACGGACCATTTTCCACATTTCTGAAGCATGACGTAATGGGGGGGTGTTATCTCTTTTGTCGAAAATCAGCCGTTTTTGCTCGAACATTAAATGCCTCCAAATGGTATTTATTTAACTTCCCGAGCCCCTGGAAGCATGAAAATCACTTTAAACATGCTAATTTTAGCTCTAACACTGATGATCCACCTACAAATGTGAACTGACGTTCAAAAATAAAACATTTGAAAACGGACCATTTTCCACATTTCTGAAGCATGACGTAATGGGGGGGTGTTATCTCTTTTGTCGAAAATCAGCCGTTTTTGCTCGAACATTAAATGCCTCCAAATGGTATTTATTTCACTTCCCGAGCCCCTGGAAGCATGAAAATCACTTTAAACATGCTAATTTTAGCTCTAACACTGATGATCCACCTACAAATGTGAACTGACGTTCAAAAATAAAACATTTGAAAACGGACCATTTTCCACATTTCTGAAGCATGACGTAATGGGGGGGGTGTTATCTCTTTTGTCGAAAATCAGCCGTTTTTGCTCGAACATTAAATGCCTCCAAATGGTATTTAATTAACTTCCCGGGGTGAAGAAACCCTTTTTGAGAACTCAGAGTGAGTAAATTGGCCATTTTCATGCACTTTTAACCGTTCCATAAATCTTGTGTTTTGGGCCCCTGGAAGCATGAAAATCACTTTAAAAATGCTAATTTTAGCTCTAACACTGATGATCCACCTACAAATGTGAACTGACGTTCAAAAATAAAACATTTGAAAACGGACCATTTTCCACATTTCTGAAGCATGACGTAATGGGGGGGTGTTATCTCTTTTGTCGAAAATCAGCCGGTTTTGCTCGAACATTAAATGCCTCCAAATGGTATTTATTTCACTTCCTGAGCCCCTGGAAGCATGAAAATCACTTTAAACATGCTAATTTTAGCTCTAACACTGATGATCCACCTACAAATGTGAACTGACGTTCAAGAATAAAACATTTGAAAACGGACCATTTTCCACATTTCTGAAGCATGACGTAATGGGGGGGTGTTATCTCTTTTGTCGAAAATCAGCCGTTTTTGCTCGAACATTAAATGCCTCCAAATGGTATTTAATTAACTTCCCGAGCCCCTGGAAGCATGAAAATCACTTTAAACATGCTAATTTTAGCTCTAACACTGATGATCCACCTACAAATGTGAACTGACGTTCAAAAATAAAACATTTGAAAACGGACCATTTTCCACATTTCTGAAGCATGACGTAATGGGGGGGGATGTTATCTCTTTTGTCGAAAATCAGCCGTTTTTGCTCGAACATTAAATGCCTCCAAATGGTATTTAATTAACTTCCCGAGCCCCTGGAAGCATGAAAATCACTTTAAACATGCTAATTTTAGCTCTAACACTGATGATCCACCTACAAATGTGAACTGACGTTCAAAAATAAAACATTTGAAAACGGACCATTTTCCACATTTCTGAAGCATGACGTAATGGGGGGTTGTTATCTCTTTTGTCGAAAATCAGCCGTTTTTGCTCGAACATTAAATGCCTCCAAATGGTATTTAATTAACTTCCCGAGCCCCTGGAAGCATGAAAATCACTTTAAACATGCTAATTTTAGCTCTAACACTGATGATCCACCTACAAATGTGAACTGACGTTCAAAAATAAAACATTTGAAAACGGACCATTTTCCACATTTCTGAAGCATGACGTAATGGGGGGGTGTTATCTCTTTTGTCGAAAATCAGCCGTTTTTGCTCGAACATTAAATGCCTCCAAATGGTATTTATTTCACTTCCCGAGCCCCTTCAAGCATGAAAATCACTTTAAACATGCTAATTTTAGCTCTAACACTGATGATCCACCTACAAATGTGAACTGACGTTCAAAAATAAATCATTTGAAAACGGACCATTTTCCACATTTCTGAAGCATGACGTAATGGGGGGGTGTTATCTCTTTGTCGAAAATCAGCCATTTTTGCTCGAACATTAAATGCCTCCAAATGGTATTTAATTAACTTCCCGAGCCCCTGGAAGCATGAAAATCACTTTAAACATGCTAATTTTAGCTCTAACACTGATGATCCACCTACAAATGTGAACTGACGTTCAAAAATAAAACATTTGAAAACGGACCATTTTCCACATTTCTGAAGCATGACGTAATGGGGGGGTGTTATCTCTTTTGTCGAAAATCAACCGTTTTTGCTCGAACATTAAATGCCTCCAAATGGTATTTAATTAACTTCCCGGGGTGAAGAAACCCTTTTTGAGAACTCAGAGTGAGTAAATTGGCCATTCTCATGCACTTTTAACCATTCCAAAAAATCTTGTGTTTTGGGCCCCTGGAAGCATGAAAATCACTTTAAACATGCTAATTTTAGCTCTAACACTGATGATCCACCTACAAATGTGAACTGACGTTCAAAAATAAAACATTTGAAAACGGACCATTTTCCACATTTCTGAAGCATGACGTAATGGGGGGGGTGTTATCTCTTTTGTCGAAAATCAGCCGTTTTTGCTCGAACATTAAATGCCTCCAAATGGTATTTAATTAACTTCCCGAGCCCCTGGAAGCATGAAAATCACTTTAAACATGCTAATTTTAGCTCTTACACTGATGATCCACCTACAAATGTGAACTGACGTTCAAAAATAAAACATTTGAAAACGGACCATTTTCCACAATTCTGAAGCATGACGTAATGGGGGGGTGTTATCTCTTTTGTCGAAAATCAGCCGTTTTTGCTCGAACATTAAATGCCTCCAAATGGTATTTATTTCACTTCCCAAGCCCCTGGAAGCATGAAAATCACTTTAAACATGCTAATTTTAGCTCTAACACTGATGATCCACCTACAAATGTGAACTGACGTTCAAAAATAAAACATTTGAAAACGGACCATTTTCCACATTTCTGAAGCATGACGTAATGGGGGGTGTTATCTCTTTTGTCGAAAATCAGCCGTTTTTGCTCGAACATTAAATGCCTCCAAATGGTATTTAATTAACTTCCCGAGCCCCTGGAAGCATGAAAATCACTTTAAACATGCTAATTTTAGCTCTAACACTGATGATCCACCTACAAATTCGAACTGACGTTCAAAAATAAAACATTTGAAAACGGAACATTTTCCACATTTCTGAAGCATGACGTAATGGGGGGGGTGTTATCTCTTTTGTCGAAAATCAGCCGTTTTTGCTCGAACATTAAATGCCTCCAAATGGTATTTAATTAACTTCCCGAGCCCCTGGAAGCATGAAAATCACTTTAAACATGCTAATTTTAGCTCTAACACTGATGATCCACCTACAAATGTGAACTGACGTTCAAAAATAAAACATTTGAAAACGGACCATTTTCCACATTTCTGAAGCATGACGTAATGGGGGGGTGTTATCTCTTTTGTCGAAAATCAGCCGTTTTTGCTCGAGCATTAAATGCCTCCAAATGGTATTTAATTAACTTCCCGAGCCCCTGGAAGCATGAAAATCAATTTAAACATGCTAATTTTAGCTCTAACACTGATGATCCACCTACAAATGTGAACTGACGTTCAAAAATAAAACATTTGAAAACGGACCATTTTCCACATTTCTGAAGCATGACGTAATGGGGGGGTGTTATCTCTTTTGTCGAAAAACAGCCGTTTTTGATCGAACATTAAATGCCTCCAAATGTTATTTAATTACCTTCCCGGGGTGAAGAAACCCTATTTGAGAACTCAGAGTGAGTAAATTGGCCATTTTCATGCACTTTTAACCATTCCATAAATCTTGTGTTTTTTGCCCCTGGAAGCATGAAAATCACTTTAAACATGCTAATTTTATCTCTAACACTGATGATCCACCTACAAATGTGAACTGATGTTCAAAAATAAAACATTTGAAAATGGACCATTTTTCACATTTCTGAAGCATGACGTAATGGGGGGGTGTTATCTCTTTTGTCGAAAATCAGCCGTTTTTGCTCGAACATTAAAAGCCTCCAAATGGTATTTAATTAACTTCCCGAGCCCCTGGAAGCATGAAAATCACTTTAAACATGCTAATTTTAGCTCTAACACTGATGATCCACCTACAAATGTGAACTGACGTTCAAAAATAAAACATTTGAAAACGGACCATTTTCCACATTTCTGAAGCATGACGTAATGGGGGGGTGTTATCTCTTTTGTCGAAAATCAGCCGTTTTTGCTCGAACATTAAATGCCTCCAAATGGTATTTAATTAACTTCCCGAGCCCCTGGAAGCATGAAAATCACTTTAAACATGCTAATGTTAGCTCTAACACTGATGATCCACCTACAAATGTGAACTGACGTTCAAAAATAAAACATTTGAAAACGGACCATTTTCCACATTTCTGAAGCATGACGTAATGGGGGGGTGTTATCTCTTTTGTCGAAAATCAGCCGTTTTTGCTCGAACATTAAATGCCTCCAAATGGTATTTAATTAACTTCCCGAGCCCCTGGAAGCATGAAAATCACTTTAAACATGCTAATTTTAGCTCTAACACTGATGATCCACCTACAAATGTGAACTGACGTTCAAAAATAAAACATTTGAAAACGGACCATTTTCCACATTTCTGAAGCATGACGTAATGGGGGGGTGTTATCTCTTTTGTCGAAAATCAGCCGTTTTTGCTCGAACATTAAATGCCTCCAAATGGTATTTAATTAACTTCCCGAGCCCCTGGAAGCATGAAAATCACTTTAAACATGCTAATTTTAGCTCTAACACTGATGATCCACCTACAAATGTGAACTGACGTTCAAAAATAAAACATTTGAAAACGGACGATTTTCCACATTTCTGAAGCATGACGTAATGGGGGGGTGTTATCTCTTTTGTCGAAAATCAGCCGTTTTTGCTCGAACATTAAATGCCTCCAAATGGTATTTATTTCACTTCCCGAGCCCCTGGAAGCATGAAAATCACTTTAAACATGCTAATTTTAGCTCTAACACTGATGATCCACCTACAAATGTGAACTGACGTTCAAAAATAAAACATTTGAAAACGGACCATTTTCCACATTTCTGAAGCATGACGTAATGGGGGGGTGTTATCTCTTTTGTCGAAAATCAGCCGTTTTTGCTCGAACATTAAATGCCTCCAAATGGTATTTAATTAACTTCCCGGGGTGAAGAAACCCTTTTTGAGAACTCAGAGTGAGTAAATTGGCCATTTTCATGCACTTTTAACCATTCCATAAATCTTGTGTTTTGGGCCCCTGGAAGCATGAAAATCACTTTAAACATGCTAATTTTAGCTCTAACACTGATGATCCACCTACAAATGTGAACTGACGTTCAAAAATAAAACATTTGAAAACGGACCATTTTCCACATTTCTGAAGCATGACGTAATGGGGGGGTGTTATCTCTTTTGTCGAAAATCAGCCGTTTTTGTTTGAACATTAAATGCCTCCAAATGGTATTTATTTCACTTCCCGAGTCCCTGGAAGCATGAAAATCACTTTAAACATGCTAATTTTAGCTCTAACACTGATGATCCACCTACAAATGTGAACTGACGTTCAAAAATAAAACATTTGAAAACGGACCATTTTCCACATTTCTGAAGCATGACGTAATGGGGGGGGTGTTATCTCTTTTGTCGAAAATCAGCCGTTTTTGCTTGAACATTAAATGCCTCCAAATGGTATTTAATTAACTTCCCGAGCCCCTGGAAGCATGAAAATCACTTCAAACATGCAAATTTTAGCTCTAACACTGATGATCCACCTACAAATGTGAACTGACGTTCAAAAATAAAACATTTGAAAACGGACCATTTTCCACATTTCTGAAGCATGACGTAATGGGGGGGGTGTTATCTCTTTTGTCGAAAATCCGCCGTTTTTGCTCGAACATTAAATGCCTCCAAATGGTATTTATTTCACTTCCCGAGCCCCTGGAAGCATGAAAATCACTTTAAACATGCTAATTTTAGCTCTAACACTGATGATCCACCTACAAATGTGAACTGACGTTCAAAAATAAAACATTTGAAAACGGACCATTTTCCACATTTCTGAAGCATGACGTAATGGGGGGGTGTTATCTCTTTGTCGAAAATCAGCCGTTTTTGCTCGAACATTAAATGCCTCCAAATGGTATTTAATTAACTTCCCGAGCCCCTGGAAGCATGAAAATCACTTTAAACATGCTAATTTTAGCTCTAACACTGATGATCCACCTACAAATGTGAACTGACGTTCAAAAATAAAACATTTGAAAACGGACCATTTTCCACATTTCTGAAGCATGACGTAATGGGGGGGTGTTATCTCTTTTGTCGAAAATCAACCGTTTTTGCTCGAACATTAAATGCCTCCAAATGGTATTTAATTAACTTCCCGGGGTGAAGAAACCCTTTTTGAGAACTCAGAGTGAGTAAATTGGCCATTCTCATGCACTTTTAACCATTCCATAAATCTTGTGTTTTGGGCCCCTGGAAGCATGAAAATCACTTTAAACATGCTAATTTTAGCTCTAACACTGATGATCCACCTACAAATGTGAACTGACGTTCAAAAATAAAACATTTGAAAACGGACCATTTTCCACATTTCTGAAGCATGACGTAATGGGGGGGTGTTATCTCTTTTGTCGAAAATCAGCCGTTTTTGCTCGAACATTAAATGCCTCCAAATGGTATTTAATTAACTTCCCGAGCCCCTGGAAGCATGAAAATCACTTTAAACATGCTAATGTTAGCTCTAACACTGATGATCCACCTACAAATGTGAACTGACGTTCAAAAATAAAACATTTGAAAACGGACCATTTTCCACATTTCTGAAGCATGACGTAATGGGGGGGTGTTATCTCTTTTGTCGAAAATCAGCCGTTTTTGCTCGAACATTAAATGCCTCCAAATGGTATTTAATTAACTTCCCGAGCCCCTGGAAGCATGAAAATCACTTTAAACATGCTAATTTTAGCTCTAACACTGATGATCCACCTACAAATGTGAACTGACGTTCAAAAATAAAACATTTGAAAACGGACCATTTTCCACATTTCTGAAGCATGACGTAATGGGGGGGTGTTATCTCTTTTGTCGAAAATCAGCCGTTTTTGCTCGAACATTAAATGCCTCCAAATGGTATTTAATTAACTTCCCGAGCCCCTGGAAGCATGAAAATCACTTTAAACATGCTAATTTTAGCTCTAACACTGATGATCCACCTACAAATGTGAACTGACGTTCAAAAATAAAACATTTGAAAACGGACGATTTTCCACATTTCTGAAGCATGACGTAATGGGGGGGTGTTATCTCTTTTGTCGAAAATCAGCCGTTTTTGCTCGAACATTAAATGCCTCCAAATGGTATTTATTTCACTTCCCGAGCCCCTGGAAGCATGAAAATCACTTTAAACATGCTAATTTTAGCTCTAACACTGATGATCCACCTACAAATGTGAACTGACGTTCAAAAATAAAACATTTGAAAACGGACCATTTTCCACATTTCTGAAGCATGACGTAATGGGGGGGTGTTATCTCTTTTGTCGAAAATCAGCCGTTTTTGCTCGAACATTAAATGCCTCCAAATGGTATTTAATTAACTTCCCGGGGTGAAGAAACCCTTTTTGAGAACTCAGAGTGAGTAAATTGGCCATTTTCATGCACTTTTAACCATTCCATAAATCTTGTGTTTTGGGCCCCTGGAAGCATGAAAATCACTTTAAACATGCTAATTTTAGCTCTAACACTGATGATCCACCTACAAATGTGAACTGACGTTCAAAAATAAAACATTTGAAAACGGACCATTTTCCACATTTCTGAAGCATGACGTAATGGGGGGGTGTTATCTCTTTTGTCGAAAATCAGCCGTTTTTGTTTGAACATTAAATGCCTCCAAATGGTATTTATTTCACTTCCCGAGTCCCTGGAAGCATGAAAATCACTTTAAACATGCTAATTTTAGCTCTAACACTGATGATCCACCTACAAATGTGAACTGACGTTCAAAAATAAAACATTTGAAAACGGACCATTTTCCACATTTCTGAAGCATGACGTAATGGGGGGGGTGTTATCTCTTTTGTCGAAAATCAGCCGTTTTTGCTTGAACATTAAATGCCTCCAAATGGTATTTAATTAACTTCCCGAGCCCCTGGAAGCATGAAAATCACTTCAAACATGCAAATTTTAGCTCTAACACTGATGATCCACCTACAAATGTGAACTGACGTTCAAAAATAAAACATTTGAAAACGGACCATTTTCCACATTTCTGAAGCATGACGTAATGGGGGGGGTGTTATCTCTTTTGTCGAAAATCCGCCGTTTTTGCTCGAACATTAAATGCCTCCAAATGGTATTTATTTCACTTCCCGAGCCCCTGGAAGCATGAAAATCACTTTAAACATGCTAATTTTAGCTCTAACACTGATGATCCACCTACAAATGTGAACTGACGTTCAAAAATAAAACATTTGAAAACGGACCATTTTCCACATTTCTGAAGCATGACGTAATGGGGGGGTGTTATCTCTTTGTCGAAAATCAGCCGTTTTTGCTCGAACATTAAATGCCTCCAAATGGTATTTAATTAACTTCCCGAGCCCCTGGAAGCATGAAAATCACTTTAAACATGCTAATTTTAGCTCTAACACTGATGATCCACCTACAAATGTGAACTGACGTTCAAAAATAAAACATTTGAAAACGGACCATTTTCCACATTTCTGAAGCATGACGTAATGGGGGGGTGTTATCTCTTTTGTCGAAAATCAACCGTTTTTGCTCGAACATTAAATGCCTCCAAATGGTATTTAATTAACTTCCCGGGGTGAAGAAACCCTTTTTGAGAACTCAGAGTGAGTAAATTGGCCATTCTCATGCACTTTTAACCATTCCATAAATCTTGTGTTTTGGGCCCCTGGAAGCATGAAAATCACTTTAAACATGCTAATTTTAGCTCTAACACTGATGATCCACCTACAAATGTGAACTGACGTTCAAAAATAAAACATTTGAAAACGGACCATTTTCCACATTTCTGAAGCATGACGTAATGGGGGGGGTGTTATCTCTTTTGTCGAAAATCAGCCGTTTTTGCTCGAACATTAAATGCCTCCAAATGGTATTTAATTAACTTCCCGAGCCCCTGGAAGCATGAAAATCACTTTAAACATGCTAATTTTAGCTCTTACACTGATGATCCACCTACAAATGTGAACTGACGTTCAAAAATAAAACATTTGAAAACGGACCATTTTCCACATTTCTGAAGCATGACGTAATGGGGGGGTGTTATCTCTTTTGTCGAAAATCAGCCGTTTTTGCTCGAACATTAAATGCCTCCAAATGGTATTTATTTCACTTCCCGAGCCCCTGGAAGCATGAAAATCACTTTAAACATGCTAATTTTAGCTCTAACACTGATGATCCACCTACAAATGTGAACTGACGTTCAAAAATAAAACATTTGAAAACGGACCATTTTCCACATTTCTGAAGCATGACGTAATGGGGGGTGTTATCTCTTTTGTCGAAAATCAGCCGTTTTTGCTCGAACATTAAATGCCTCCAAATGGTATTTAATTAACTTCCCGGGGTGAAGAAACCCTTTTTGAGAACTCAGAGTGAGTAAATTGGCCATTTTCATGCACTTTTAACCATTCCATAAATCTTGTGTTTTGGGCCCCTGGAAGCATGAAAATCACTTTAAACATGCTAATTTTAGCTCTAACACTGATGATCCACCTACAAATGTGAACTGACGTTCAAAAATAAAACATTTGAAAACGGACCATTTTCCACATTTCTGAAGCATGACGTAATGGGGGGGTGTTATCTCTTTTGTCGAAAATCAGCCGTTTTTGCTCGAACATTAAATGCCTCCAATTGGTATTTAATTAACTTCCCGAGCCCCTGGAAGCATGAAAATCACTTTAAACATGCTAATTTTAGCTCTAACACTGATGATCCACCTACAAATGTGAACTGACGTTCAAAAATAAAACATTTGAAAACTGACCATTTTCCACATTTCTGAAGCATGACGTAATGGGGGGGTGTTATCTCTTTTGTCGAAAATCAGCCGTTTTTGCTCGAACATTAAATGCCTCCAAATGGTATTTATTTCACTTCCCGAGCCCCTGGAAGCATGAAAATCACTTTAAACATGCTAATTTTAGCTCTAACACTGATGATCCACCTACAAATGTGAACTGACGTTCAAAAATAAAACATTTGAAAACGGACCATTTTCCACATTTCTGAAGCATGACGTAATGGGGGGGGTGTTATCTCTTTTGTCGAAAATCAGCCGTTTTTGCTCGAACATTAAATGCCTCCAAATTGTATTTAATTAACTTCCCGGGGTGAAGAAACCCTTTTTGAGAACTCTGAGTGAGTAAATTGGCCATTTTCATGCACTTTTAACCATTCCATAAATCTTGTGTTTTGGGCCCCTGGAAGCATGAAAATCACTTTAAACATGCTAATTTTAGCTCTAACACTGATGATCCACCTACAAATGTGAACTGACGTTCAAAAATAAAACGTTTGAAAACGGACCATTTTCCACATTTCTGAAGCATGACGTAATAGGGGGGTGTTATCTCTTTTGTCGAAAATCAGCCGTTTTTGCTCGAACATTAAATGCCTCCAAATGGTATTTATTTCACTTCCCGAGCCCCTGGAAGCATGAAAATCACTTTAAACATGCTAATTTTAGCTCTAACACTGATGATCCACCTACAAATGTGAACTGACGTTCAAAAATAAAACATTTGAAAACGGACCATTTTCCACATTTCTGAAGCATGACGTAATGGGGGGGTGTTATCTCTTTTGTCGAAAATCAGCCGTTTTTGCTCGAACATTAAATGCCTCCAAATGGTATTTAATTAACTTCCCGAGCCCCTGGAAGCATGAAAATCACTTTAAACATGCTAATTTTAGCTCTAACACTGATGATCCACCTACAAATGTGAACTGACGTTCAAAAATAAAACATTTGAAAACGGACCATTTTCCACATTTCTGAAGCATGACGTAATGGGGGGGTGTTATCTCTTTTGTCGAAAATCAGCCGTTTTTGCTCGAACATTAAATGCCTCCAAATGGTATTTAATTAACTTCCCGAGCCCCTGGAAGCATGAAAATCACTTTAAACATGCTAATTTTAGCTCTAACACTGATGATCCACCTACAAATGTGAACTGACGTTCAAAAATAAAACATTTGAAAACGGACCATTTTCCACATTTCTGAAGCATGACGTAATGGGGGGGGTGTTATCTCTTTTGTCGAAAATCAGCCGTTTTTGCTCGAACATTAAATGCCTCCAAATGGTATTTAATTAACTTCCCGAGCCCCTGGAAGCATGAAAATCACTTTAAACATGCTAATTTTAGCTCTAACACTGATGATCCACCTACAAATGTGAACTGACGTTCAAAAATAAAACATTTGAAAACGGACCATTTTCCACATTTCTGAAGCATGACGTAATGGGGGGGTGTTATCTCTTTTGTCGAAAATCAGCCGTTTTTGCTCGAACATTAAATGCCTCCAAATGGTATTTAATTAACTTCCCGAGCCCCTGGAAGCATGAAAATCACTTTAAACATGCTAATTTTAGCTCTAACACTGATGATCCACCTACAAATGTGAACTGACGTTCAAAAATAAAACATTTGAAAACGGACCATTTTCCACATTTCTGAAGCATGACGTAATGGGGGGGTGTTATCTCTTTTGTCGAAAATCAGCCTTTTTTGCTCAAACATTAAATGCCTCCAAATGGTATTTAATTAACTTCCCGAGCCCCTGGAAGCATGAAAATCACTTTAAACATGCTAATTTTAGCTCTAACACTGATGATCCACCTACAAATGTGAACTGACGTTCAAAAATAAAACATTTGAAAACGGACCATTTTCCACATTTCTGAAGCATGACGTAATGGGGGGGTGTTATCTCTTTTGTCGAAAATCAGCCGTTTTTGCTCGAACATTAAATGCCTCCAAATGGTATTTAATTAACTTCCCGAGCCCCTGGAAGCATGAAAATCACTTTAAACATGCTAATTTTAGCTCTAACACTGATGATCCACCTACAAATGTGAACTGACGTTCAAAAATAAAACATTTGAAAACGGACCATTTTCCACATTTCTGAAGCATGACGTAATGGGGGGGGGGGTGTTATCTCTTTTGTCGAAAATCAGCCGTTTTTGCTCGAACATTAAATGCCTCCAAATGGTATTTAATTAACTTCCCGAGCCCCTGGAAGCATGAAAATCACTTTAAACATGCTAATTTTAGCTCTAACACTGATGATCCACCTACAAATGTGAACTGACGTTCAAAAATAAAACATTTGAAAACGGACCATTTTCCACATTTCTGAAGCATGACGTAATGGGGGGGTGTTATCTCTTTTGTCGAAAATCAGCCGTTTTTGCTCGAACATTAAATGCCTCCAAATGGTATTTAATTAACTTCCCGAGCCCCTGGAAGCATGAAAATCACTTTAAACATGCTAATTTTAGCTCTAACACTGATGATCCACCTACAAATGTGAACTGACGTTCAAAAATAAAACATTTGAAAACGGACCATTTTCCACATTTCTGAAGCATGACGTAATGGGGGGGTGTTATCTCTTTTGTCGAAAATCAGCCGTTTTTGCTCGAGCATTAAATGCCTCCAAATGGTATTTAATTAACTTCCCGAGCCCCTGGAAGCATGAAAATCAATTTAAACATGCTAATTTTAGCTCTAACACTGATGATCCACCTACAAATGTGAACTGACGTTCAAAAATAAAACATTTGAAAACGGACCATTTTCCACATTTCTGAAGCATGACGTAATGGGGGGGTGTTATCTCTTTTGTCGAAAATCAGCCGTTTTTGATCGAACATTAAATGCCTCCAAATGGTATTTAATTAACTTCCCGGGGTGAAGAAACCCTATTTGAGAACTCAGAGTGAGTAAATTGGCCATTTTCATGCACTTTTAACCATTCCATAAATCTTGTGTTTTTTGCCCCTGGAAGCATGAAAATCACTTTAAACATGCTAATTTTAGCTCTAACACTGATGATCCACCTACAAATGTGAACTGACGTTCAAAAATAAAACATTTGAAAACGGACCATTTTCCACATTTCTGAAGCATGACATAATGGGGGGGTGTTATCTCTTTTGTCGAAAATCAGCCGTTTTTGCTCGAACATTAAAAGCCTCCAAATGGTATTTAATTAACTTCCCGAGCCCCTGGAAGCATGAAAATCACTTTAAACATGCTAATTTTAGCTCTAACACTGATGATCCACCTACAAATGTGAACTGACGTTCAAAAATAAAACATTTGAAAACGGACCATTTTCCACATTTCTGAAGCATGACGTAATGGGGGGGTGTTATCTCTTTTGTCGAAAATCAGCCGTTTTTGCTCGAACATTAAATGCCTCCAAATGGTATTTATTTCACTTCCCGAGCCCCTGGAAGCATGAAAATCACTTTAAACATGCTAATTTTAGCTCTAACACTGATGATCCACCTACAAATGTGAACTGACGTTCAAAAATAAAACATTTGAAAACGGACCATTTTCCACATTTCTGAAGCATGACGTAATGGGGGGGTTTTATCTCTTTTGTCGAAAATCAGCCGTTTTTGCTCGAACATTAAATGCCTCCAAATGGTATTTAATTAACTTCCCGGGGTGAAGAAACCCTTTTTGAGAACTCAGAGTGAGTAAATTGGCCATTTTCATGCACTTTTAACCATTCCATAAATCTTGTGTTTTGGGCCCCTGGAAGCATGAAAATCACTTTAAACATGCTAATTTTAGCTTTAACACTGATGATCCACCTACAAATGTGAACTGACGTTCAAAAATAAAACATTTGAAAACGGACCATTTTCCACATTTCTGAAGCATGACGTAATGGGGGGGGGTGTTATCTCTTTTGTCGAAAATCAGCCATTTTTGCTCGAACATTAAATGCCTCCAAATGGTATTTAATTAACTTCCCGGGGTGAAGAAACCCTTTTTGAGAACTCAGAGTGAGTAAATTGGCCATTTTCATGCACTTTTAACCATTCCATAAATATTGTGTTTTGGGCCCCTGGAAGCATGAAAATCACTTCAAACATGCTAATTTTAGCTCTAACACTGATGATCCACCTACAAATGTGAACTGACGTTCAAAAATAAAACATTTGAAAACGGACCATTTTCCACATTTCTGAAGCATGACGTAATGGGGGGGTGTTATCTCTTTTGTCGAAAATCAGCCGTTTTTGCTCGAACATTAAATGCCTCCAAATGGTATTTAATTAACTTCCCGAGCCCCTGGAAGCATGAAAATCACTTTAAACATGCTAATTTTAGCTCTAACACTGATGATCCACCTACAAATGTGAACTGACGTTCAAAAATAAAACATTTGAAAACTGACCATTTTCCACATTTCTGAAGCATGACGTAATGGGGGGGGTGTTATCTCTTTTGTCGAAAATCAGCCGTTTTTGCTCGAACATTAAATGCCTCCAAATGGTATTTAATTAACTTCCCGAGCCCCTGGAAGCATGAAAATTACTTTAAACATGCTAATTTTAGCTCTAACACTGATGATCCACCTACAAATGTGAACTGACGTTCAAAAATAAAACATTTGAAAACGGACCATTTTCCACATTTCTGAAGCATGACGTAATGGGGGGGTGTTATCTCTTTTGTCGAAAATCAGCTGTTTTTGCTCGAACATTAAATGCCTCCAAATGGTATTTAATTAACTTCCCGAGCCCCTGGAAGCATGAAAATCACTTTAAACATGCTAATTTTAGCTCTAACACTGATGATCCACCTACAAATGTGAACTGACGTTCAAAAATAAAACATTTGAAAACGGACCATTTTCCACATTTCTGAAGCATGACGTAATGGGGGGGTGTTATCTCTTTTGTCGAAAATCAGCCGTTTTTGCTCGAACATTAAATGCCTCCAAATGGTATTTAATTAACTTCCCGAGCCCCTGGAAGCATGAAAATCACTTTAAACATGCTAATTTTAGCTCTAACACTGATGATCCACCTACAAATGTGAACTGACGTTCAAAAATAAAACATTTGAAAACGGACCATTTTCCACATTTCTGAAGCATGACGTAATGGGGGGGTGTTATCTCTTTTGTCGAAAATCAGCCGTTTTTGCTCGAACATTAAATGCCTCCAAATGGTATTTATTTCACTTCCCGAGCCCCTGGAAGCATGAAAATCACTTTAAACATGCTAATTTTAGCTCTAACACTGATGATCCACCTACAAATGTGAACTGACGTTCAAAAATAAAACATTTGAAAACGGACCATTTTCCACATTTCTGAAGCATGACGTAATGGGGGGGGTGTTATCTCTTTTGTCGAAAATCAGCCGTTTTTGCTCGAACATTAAATGCCTCCAAATTGTATTTAATTAACTTCCCGGGGTGAAGAAACCCTTTTTGAGAACTCAGAGTGAGTAAATTGGCCATTTTCATGCACTTTTAACCATTCCATAAATCTTGTGTTTTGGGCCCCTGGAAGCATGAAAATCACTTTAAACATGCTAATTTTAGCTCTAACACTGATGATCCACCTACAAATGTGAACTGATGTTCAAAAATAAAACATTTGAAAACGGACCATTTTCCACATTTCTGAAGCATGACGTAATGGGGGGGTGTTATCTCTTTTGTCGAAAATCAGCCGTTTTTGCTCGAACATTAAATGCCTCCAAATTGTATTTATTTCACTTCCCGAGCCCCTGGAAGCATGAAAATCACTTTAAACATGCTAATTTTAGCTCTAACACTGATGATCCACCTACAAATGTGAACTGACGTTCAAAAATAAAACATTTGAAAACGGACCATTTTCCACATTTCTGAAGCATGACGTAATAGGGGGGTGTTATCTCTTTTGTCGAAAATCAGCCGTTTTTGCTCGAACATTAAATGCCTCCAAATGGTATTTAATTAACTTCCCGAGCCCCTGGAAGCATGAAAATCACTTTAAACATGCTAATTTTAGCTCTAACACTGATGATCCACCTACAAATGTGAACTGACGTTCAAAAATAAAACAATTGAAAACGGACCATTTTCCACATTTCTGAAGCATGACGTAATGGGGGGGTGTTATCTCTTTTGTCGAAAATCAGCCGTTTTTGCTCGAACATTAAATGCCTCCAAATGGTATTTAATTAACTTCCCGAGCCCCTGGAAGCATGAAAATCACTTTAAACATGCTAATTTTAGCTCTAACACTGATGATCCACCTACAAATGTGAACTGACGTTCAAAAATAAAACATTTGAAAACGGACCATTTTCCACATTTCTGAAGCATGACGTAATGGGGGGGTGTTATCTCTTTTGTCGAAAATCAGCCGTTTTTGCTCGAACATTAAAAGCCTCCAAATGGTATTTAATTAACTTCCCGAGCCCCTGGAAGCATGAAAATCACTTTAAACATGCTAATTTTAGCTCTAACACTGATGATCCACCTACAAATGTGAACTGACGTTCAAAAATAAAACATTTGAAAACGGACCATTTTCCACATTTCTGAAGCATGACGTAATGGGGGGGTGTTATCTCTTTTGTCGAAAATCAGCCGTTTTTGCTCGAACATTAAATGCCTCCAAATGGTATTTATTTCACTTCCCGAGCCCCTGGAAGCATGAAAATCACTTTAAACATGCTAATTTTAGCTCTAACACTGATGATCCACCTACAAATGTGAACTGACGTTCAAAAATAAAACATTTGAAAACGGACCATTTTCCACATTTCTGAAGCATGACGTAATGGGGGGGTGTTATCTCTTTTGTCGAAAATCAGCCGTTTTTGCTCGAACATTAAATGCCTCCAAATGGTATTTAATTAACTTCCCGAGCCCCTGGAAGCATGAAAATCACTTTAAACATGCTAATTTTAGCTCTAACACTGATGATCCACCTACAAATGTGAACTGACGTTCAAAAATAAAACATTTGAAAACGGACCATTTTCCACATTTCTGAAGCATGACGTAATGGGGGGGTGTTATCTCTTTTGTCGAAAATCAGCCGTTTTTGCTCGAGCATTAAATGCCTCCAAATGGTATTTAATTAACTTCCCGAGCCCCTGGAAGCATGAAAATCAATTTAAACATGCTAATTTTAGCTCTAACACTGATGATCCACCTACAAATGTGAACTGACGTTCAAAAATAAAACATTTGAAAACGGACCATTTTCCACATTTCTGAAGCATGACGTAATGGGGGGGTGTTATCTCTTTTGTCGAAAATCAGCCGTTTTTGATCGAACATTAAATGCCTCCAAATGGTATTTAATTAACTTCCCGGGGTGAAGAAACCCTATTTGAGAACTCAGAGTGAGTAAATTGGCCATTTTCATGCACTTTTAACCATTCCATAAATCTTGTGTTTTTTGCCCCTGGAAGCATGAAAATCACTTTAAACATGCTAATTTTAGCTCTAACACTGATGATCCACCTACAAATGTGAACTGACGTTCAAAAATAAAACATTTGAAAACGGACCATTTTCCACATTTCTGAAGCATGACATAATGGGGGGGTGTTATCTCTTTTGTCGAAAATCAGCCGTTTTTGCTCGAACATTAAAAGCCTCCAAATGGTATTTAATTAACTTCCCGAGCCCCTGGAAGCATGAAAATCACTTTAAACATGCTAATTTTAGCTCTAACACTGATGATCCACCTACAAATGTGAACTGACGTTCAAAAATAAAACATTTGAAAACGGACCATTTTCCACATTTCTGAAGCATGACGTAATGGGGGGGTGTTATCTCTTTTGTCGAAAATCAGCCGTTTTTGCTCGAACATTAAATGCCTCCAAATGGTATTTATTTCACTTCCCGAGCCCCTGGAAGCATGAAAATCACTTTAAACATGCTAATTTTAGCTCTAACACTGATGATCCACCTACAAATGTGAACTGACGTTCAAAAATAAAACATTTGAAAACGGACCATTTTCCACATTTCTGAAGCATGACGTAATGGGGGGGTTTTATCTCTTTTGTCGAAAATCAGCCGTTTTTGCTCGAACATTAAATGCCTCCAAATGGTATTTAATTAACTTCCCGGGGTGAAGAAACCCTTTTTGAGAACTCAGAGTGAGTAAATTGGCCATTTTCATGCACTTTTAACCATTCCATAAATCTTGTGTTTTGGGCCCCTGGAAGCATGAAAATCACTTTAAACATGCTAATTTTAGCTTTAACACTGATGATCCACCTACAAATGTGAACTGACGTTCAAAAATAAAACATTTGAAAACGGACCATTTTCCACATTTCTGAAGCATGACGTAATGGGGGGGGGTGTTATCTCTTTTGTCGAAAATCAGCCATTTTTGCTCGAACATTAAATGCCTCCAAATGGTATTTAATTAACTTCCCGGGGTGAAGAAACCCTTTTTGAGAACTCAGAGTGAGTAAATTGGCCATTTTCATGCACTTTTAACCATTCCATAAATATTGTGTTTTGGGCCCCTGGAAGCATGAAAATCACTTCAAACATGCTAATTTTAGCTCTAACACTGATGATCCACCTACAAATGTGAACTGACGTTCAAAAATAAAACATTTGAAAACGGACCATTTTCCACATTTCTGAAGCATGACGTAATGGGGGGGTGTTATCTCTTTTGTCGAAAATCAGCCGTTTTTGCTCGAACATTAAATGCCTCCAAATGGTATTTAATTAACTTCCCGAGCCCCTGGAAGCATGAAAATCACTTTAAACATGCTAATTTTAGCTCTAACACTGATGATCCACCTACAAATGTGAACTGACGTTCAAAAATAAAACATTTGAAAACTGACCATTTTCCACATTTCTGAAGCATGACGTAATGGGGGGGGTGTTATCTCTTTTGTCGAAAATCAGCCGTTTTTGCTCGAACATTAAATGCCTCCAAATGGTATTTAATTAACTTCCCGAGCCCCTGGAAGCATGAAAATTACTTTAAACATGCTAATTTTAGCTCTAACACTGATGATCCACCTACAAATGTGAACTGACGTTCAAAAATAAAACATTTGAAAACGGACCATTTTCCACATTTCTGAAGCATGACGTAATGGGGGGGTGTTATCTCTTTTGTCGAAAATCAGCTGTTTTTGCTCGAACATTAAATGCCTCCAAATGGTATTTAATTAACTTCCCGAGCCCCTGGAAGCATGAAAATCACTTTAAACATGCTAATTTTAGCTCTAACACTGATGATCCACCTACAAATGTGAACTGACGTTCAAAAATAAAACATTTGAAAACGGACCATTTTCCACATTTCTGAAGCATGACGTAATGGGGGGGTGTTATCTCTTTTGTCGAAAATCAGCCGTTTTTGCTCGAACATTAAATGCCTCCAAATGGTATTTAATTAACTTCCCGAGCCCCTGGAAGCATGAAAATCACTTTAAACATGCTAATTTTAGCTCTAACACTGATGATCCACCTACAAATGTGAACTGACGTTCAAAAATAAAACATTTGAAAACGGACCATTTTCCACATTTCTGAAGCATGACGTAATGGGGGGGTGTTATCTCTTTTGTCGAAAATCAGCCGTTTTTGCTCGAACATTAAATGCCTCCAAATGGTATTTATTTCACTTCCCGAGCCCCTGGAAGCATGAAAATCACTTTAAACATGCTAATTTTAGCTCTAACACTGATGATCCACCTACAAATGTGAACTGACGTTCAAAAATAAAACATTTGAAAACGGACCATTTTCCACATTTCTGAAGCATGACGTAATGGGGGGGGTGTTATCTCTTTTGTCGAAAATCAGCCGTTTTTGCTCGAACATTAAATGCCTCCAAATTGTATTTAATTAACTTCCCGGGGTGAAGAAACCCTTTTTGAGAACTCAGAGTGAGTAAATTGGCCATTTTCATGCACTTTTAACCATTCCATAAATCTTGTGTTTTGGGCCCCTGGAAGCATGAAAATCACTTTAAACATGCTAATTTTAGCTCTAACACTGATGATCCACCTACAAATGTGAACTGATGTTCAAAAATAAAACATTTGAAAACGGACCATTTTCCACATTTCTGAAGCATGACGTAATGGGGGGGTGTTATCTCTTTTGTCGAAAATCAGCCGTTTTTGCTCGAACATTAAATGCCTCCAAATTGTATTTATTTCACTTCCCGAGCCCCTGGAAGCATGAAAATCACTTTAAACATGCTAATTTTAGCTCTAACACTGATGATCCACCTACAAATGTGAACTGACGTTCAAAAATAAAACATTTGAAAACGGACCATTTTCCACATTTCTGAAGCATGACGTAATAGGGGGGTGTTATCTCTTTTGTCGAAAATCAGCCGTTTTTGCTCGAACATTAAATGCCTCCAAATGGTATTTAATTAACTTCCCGAGCCCCTGGAAGCATGAAAATCACTTTAAACATGCTAATTTTAGCTCTAACACTGATGATCCACCTACAAATGTGAACTGACGTTCAAAAATAAAACAATTGAAAACGGACCATTTTCCACATTTCTGAAGCATGACGTAATGGGGGGGTGTTATCTCTTTTGTCGAAAATCAGCCGTTTTTGCTCGAACATTAAATGCCTCCAAATGGTATTTAATTAACTTCCCGAGCCCCTGGAAGCATGAAAATCACTTTAAACATGCTAATTTTAGCTCTAACACTGATGATCCACCTACAAATGTGAACTGACGTTCAAAAATAAAACATTTGAAAACGGACCATTTTCCACATTTCTGAAGCATGACGTAATGGGGGGGTGTTATCTCTTTTGTCGAAAATCAGCCGTTTTTGCTCGAACATTAAAAGCCTCCAAATGGTATTTAATTAACTTCCCGAGCCCCTGGAAGCATGAAAATCACTTTAAACATGCTAATTTTAGCTCTAACACTGATGATCCACCTACAAATGTGAACTGACGTTCAAAAATAAAACATTTGAAAACGGACCATTTTCCACATTTCTGAAGCATGACGTAATGGGGGGGTGTTATCTCTTTTGTCGAAAATCAGCCGTTTTTGCTCGAACATTAAATGCCTCCAAATGGTATTTATTTCACTTCCCGAGCCCCTGGAAGCATGAAAATCACTTTAAACATGCTAATTTTAGCTCTAACACTGATGATCAACCTACAAATGTGAACTGACGTTCAAAAATAAAACATTTGAAAACGGACCATTTTCCACATTTCTGAAGCATGACGTAATGGGGGGGTGTTATCTCTTTTGTCGAAAATCAGCCGTTTTTGCTCGAACATTAAATGCCTCCAAATGGTATTTAATTAACTTCCCGGGGTGAAGAAACCCTTTTTGAGAACTCAGAGTGAGTAAATTGGCCATTTTCATGCACTTTTAACCATTCCATAAATCTTGTGTTTTGGGCCCCTGGAAGCATGAAAATCACTTTAAACATGCTAATTTTAGCTTTAACACTGATGATCCACCTACAAATGTGAACTGACGTTCAAAAATAAAACATTTGAAAACGGACCATTTTCCACATTTCTGAAGCACGACGTAATGGGGGGGTGTTATCTCTTTTGTCGAAAATCAGCCATTTTTGCTCGAACATTAAATGCCTCCAAATGGTATTTAATTAACTTCCCGGGGTGAAGAAACCCTTTTTGAGAACTCAGAGTGAGTAAATTGGCCATTTTCATGCACTTTTAACCATTCCATAAATCTTGTGTTTTGGGCCCCTGGAAGCATGAAAATCACTTCAAACATGCTAATTTTAGCTCTAACACTGATGATCCACCTACAAATGTGAACTGACGTTCAAAAATAAAACATTTGAAAACGGACCATTTTCCACATTTCTGAAGCATGACGTAATGGGGGGGTGTTATCTCTTTTGTCGAAAATCAGCCGTTTTTGCTCGAACATTAAATGCCTCCAAATGGTATTTAATTAACTTCCCGAGCCCCTGGAAGCATGAAAATCACTTTAAACATGCTAATTTTAGCTCTAACACTGATGATCCACCTACAAATGTGAACTGACGTTCAAAAATAAAACATTTGAAAACGGACCATTTTCCACATTTCTGAAGCATGACGTAATGGGGGGGTGTTATCTCTTTTGTCGAAAATCAGCCGTTTTTGCTCGAACATTAAATGCCTCCAAATGGTATTTAATTAACTTCCCGAGCCCCTGGAAGCATGAAAATTACTTTAAACATGCTAATTTTAGCTCTAACACTGATGATCCACCTACAAATGTGAACTGACGTTCAAAAATAAAACATTTGAAAACGGACCATTTTCCACATTTCTGAAGCATGACGTAATGGGGGGGTGTTATCTCTTTTGTCGAAAATCAGCTGTTTTTGCTCGAACATTAAATGCCTCCAAATGGTATTTAATTAACTTCCCGAGCCCCTGGAAGCATGAAAATCACTTTAAACATGCTAATTTTAGCTCTAACACTGATGATCCACCTACAAATGTGAACTGACGTTCAAAAATAAAACATTTGAAAACGGACCATTTTCCACATTTCTGAAGCATGACGTAATGGGGGGTGTTATCTCTTTTGTCGAAAATCAGCCGTTTTTGCTCGAACATTAAATGCCTCCAAATGGTATTTAATTAACTTCCCGAGCCCCTGGAAGCATGAAAATCACTTTAAACATGCTAATTTTAGCTCTAACACTGATGATCCACCTACAAATGTGAACTGACGTTCAAAAATAAAACATTTGAAAAAGGACCATTTTCCACATTTCTGAAGCATGACGTAATGGGGGGGTGTTATCTCTTTTGTCGAAAATCAGCCGTTTTTGCTCGAACATTAAATGCCTCCAAATGGTATTTATTTCACTTCCCGAGCCCCTGGAAGCATGAAAATCACTTTAAACATGCTAATTTTAGCTCTAACACTGATGATCCACCTACAAATGTGAACTGACGTTCAAAAATAAAACATTTGAAAACGGACCATTTTCCACATTTCTGAAGCATGACGTAATGGGGGGGTGTTATCTCTTTTGTCGAAAATCAGCCGTTTTTGCTCGAACATTAAATGCCTCCAAATTGTATTTAATTAACTTCCCGGGGTGAAGAAACCCTTTTTGAGAACTCAGAGTGAGTAAATTGGCCATTTTCATGCACTTTTAACCATTCCATAAATCTTGTGTTTTGGGCCCCTGGAAGCATGAAAATCACTTTAAACATGCTAATTTTAGCTCTAACACTGATGATCCACCTACAAATGTGAACTGACGTTCAAAAATAAAACATTTGAAAACGGACCATTTTCCACATTTCTGAAGCATGACGTAATGGGGGGGTGTTATCTCTTTTGTCGAAAATCAGCCGTTTTTGCTCGAACATTAAATGCCTCCAAATGGTATTTATTTCACTTCCCGAGCCCCTGGAAGCATGAAAATCACTTTAAACATGCTAATTTTAGCTCTAACACTGATGATCCACCTACAAATGTGAACTGACGTTCAAAAGTAAAACATTTGAAAACGGACCATTTTCCACATTTCTGAAGCATGACGTAATAGGGGGGTGTTATCTCTTTTGTCGAAAATCAGCCGTTTTTGCTCGAACATTAAATGCCTCCAAATGGTATTTAATTAACTTCCCGAGCCCCTGGAAGCATGAAAATCACTTTAAACATGCTAATTTTAGCTCTAACACTGATGATCCACCTACAAATGTGAACTGACGTTCAAAAATAAAACATTTGAAAACGGACCATTTTCCACATTTCTGAAGCATGACGTAATGGGGGGGTGTTATCTCTTTTGTCGAAAATCAGCCGTTTTTGCTCGAACATTAAATGCCTCCAAATGGTATTTAATTAACTTCCTGAGCCCCTGGAAGCATGAAAATCACTTTAAACATGCTAATTTTAGCTCTAACACTGATGATCCACCTACAAATGTGAACTGACGTTCAAAAATAAAACATTTGAAAACGGACCATTTTCCACATTTCTGAAGCATGACGTAATGGGGGGGTGTTATCTCTTTTGTCGAAAATCAGCCGTTTTTGCTCGAACATTAAATGCCTCCAAATGGTATTTAATTAACTTCCCGAGCCCCTGGAAGCATGAAAATTACTTTAAACATGCTAATTTTAGCTCTAACACTGATGATCCACCTACAAATGTGAACTGACGTTCAAAAATAAAACATTTGAAAACGGACCATTTTCCACATTTCTGAAGCATGACGTAATGGGGGGGTGTTATCTCTTTTGTCGAAAATCAGCCGTTTTAGCTCGAACATTAAATGCCTCCAAATGGTATTTAATTAACTTCCCGAGCCCCTGGAAGCATGAAAATTACTTTAAACATGCTAATTTTAGCTCTAACACTGATGATCCACCTACAAATGTGAACTGACGTTCAAAAATAAAACATTTGAAAACGGACCATTTTCCACATTTCTGAAGCATGACGTAATGGGGGGGTGTTATCTCTTTTGTCGAAAATCAGCCGTTTTTGCTCGAACATTAAATGCCTCCAAATGGTATTTAATTAACTTCCCGAGCCCCTGGAAGCATGAAAATCACTTTAAACATGCTAATTTTAGCTCTAACACTGATGATCCACCTACAAATGTGAACTGACGTTCAAAAATAAAACATTTGAAAACGGACCATTTTCCACATTTCTGAAGCATGACGTAATGGGGGGGTTTTATCTCTTTTGTCGAAAATCAGCCGTTTTTGCTCGAACATTAAATGCCTCCAAATGGTATTTAATTAACTTCCCGGGGTGAAGAAACCCTTTTTGAGAACTCAGAGTGAGTAAATTGGCCATTTTCATGCACTTTTAACCATTCCATAAATCTTGTGTTTTGGGCCCCTGGAAGCATGAAAATCACTTTAAACATGCTAATTTTAGCTTTAACACTGATGATCCACCTACAAATGTGAACTGACGTTCAAAAATAAAACATTTGAAAACGGACCATTTTCCACATTTCTGAAGCATGACGTAATGGGGGGGGTGTTATCTCTTTTGTCGAAAATCAGCCATTTTTGCTCGAACATTAAATGCCTCCAAATGGTATTTAATTAACTTCCCGGGGTGAAGAAACCCTTTTTGAGAACTCAGAGTGAGTAAATTGGCCATTTTCATGCACTTTTAACCATTCCATAAATATTGTGTTTTGGGCCCCTGGAAGCATGAAAATCACTTCAAACATGCTAATTTTAGCTCTAACACTGATGATCCACCTACAAATGTGAACTGACGTTCAAAAATAAAACATTTGAAAACGGACCATTTTCCACATTTCTGAAGCATGACGTAATGGGGGGGTGTTATCTCTTTTGTCGAAAATCAGCCGTTTTTGCTCGAACATTAAATGCCTCCAAATGGTATTTAATTAACTTCCCGAGCCCCTGGAAGCATGAAAATCACTTTAAACATGCTAATTTTAGCTCTAACACTGATGATCCACCTACAAATGTGAACTGACGTTCAAAAATAAAACATTTGAAAACTGACCATTTTCCACATTTCTGAAGCATGACGTAATGGGGGGGGTGTTATCTCTTTTGTCGAAAATCAGCCGTTTTTGCTCGAACATTAAATGCCTCCAAATGGTATTTAATTAACTTCCCGAGCCCCTGGAAGCATGAAAATTACTTTAAACATGCTAATTTTAGCTCTAACACTGATGATCCACCTACAAATGTGAACTGACGTTCAAAAATAAAACATTTGAAAACGGACCATTTTCCACATTTCTGAAGCATGACGTAATGGGGGGGTGTTATCTCTTTTGTCGAAAATCAGCTGTTTTTGCTCGAACATTAAATGCCTCCAAATGGTATTTAATTAACTTCCCGAGCCCCTGGAAGCATGAAAATCACTTTAAACATGCTAATTTTAGCTCTAACACTGATGATCCACCTACAAATGTGAACTGACGTTCAAAAATAAAACATTTGAAAACGGACCATTTTCCACATTTCTGAAGCATGACGTAATGGGGGGGTGTTATCTCTTTTGTCGAAAATCAGCCGTTTTTGCTCGAACATTAAATGCCTCCAAATGGTATTTAATTAACTTCCCGAGCCCCTGGAAGCATGAAAATCACTTTAAACATGCTAATTTTAGCTCTAACACTGATGATCCACCTACAAATGTGAACTGACGTTCAAAAATAAAACATTTGAAAACGGACCATTTTCCACATTTCTGAAGCATGACGTAATGGGGGGGTGTTATCTCTTTTGTCGAAAATCAGCCGTTTTTGCTCGAACATTAAATGCCTCCAAATGGTATTTATTTCACTTCCCGAGCCCCTGGAAGCATGAAAATCACTTTAAACATGCTAATTTTAGCTCTAACACTGATGATCCACCTACAAATGTGAACTGACGTTCAAAAATAAAACATTTGAAAACGGACCATTTTCCACATTTCTGAAGCATGACGTAATGGGGGGGGTGTTATCTCTTTTGTCGAAAATCAGCCGTTTTTGCTCGAACATTAAATGCCTCCAAATTGTATTTAATTAACTTCCCGGGGTGAAGAAACCCTTTTTGAGAACTCAGAGTGAGTAAATTGGCCATTTTCATGCACTTTTAACCATTCCATAAATCTTGTGTTTTGGGCCCCTGGAAGCATGAAAATCACTTTAAACATGCTAATTTTAGCTCTAACACTGATGATCCACCTACAAATGTGAACTGATGTTCAAAAATAAAACATTTGAAAACGGACCATTTTCCACATTTCTGAAGCATGACGTAATGGGGGGGTGTTATCTCTTTTGTCGAAAATCAGCCGTTTTTGCTCGAACATTAAATGCCTCCAAATTGTATTTATTTCACTTCCCGAGCCCCTGGAAGCATGAAAATCACTTTAAACATGCTAATTTTAGCTCTAACACTGATGATCCACCTACAAATGTGAACTGACGTTCAAAAATAAAACATTTGAAAACGGACCATTTTCCACATTTCTGAAGCATGACGTAATAGGGGGGTGTTATCTCTTTTGTCGAAAATCAGCCGTTTTTGCTCGAACATTAAATGCCTCCAAATGGTATTTAATTAACTTCCCGAGCCCCTGGAAGCATGAAAATCACTTTAAACATGCTAATTTTAGCTCTAACACTGATGATCCACCTACAAATGTGAACTGACGTTCAAAAATAAAACAATTGAAAACGGACCATTTTCCACATTTCTGAAGCATGACGTAATGGGGGGGTGTTATCTCTTTTGTCGAAAATCAGCCGTTTTTGCTCGAACATTAAATGCCTCCAAATGGTATTTAATTAACTTCCCGAGCCCCTGGAAGCATGAAAATCACTTTAAACATGCTAATTTTAGCTCTAACACTGATGATCCACCTACAAATGTGAACTGACGTTCAAAAATAAAACATTTGAAAACGGACCATTTTCCACATTTCTGAAGCATGACGTAATGGGGGGGTGTTATCTCTTTTGTCGAAAATCAGCCGTTTTTGCTCGAACATTAAAAGCCTCCAAATGGTATTTAATTAACTTCCCGAGCCCCTGGAAGCATGAAAATCACTTTAAACATGCTAATTTTAGCTCTAACACTGATGATCCACCTACAAATGTGAACTGACGTTCAAAAATAAAACATTTGAAAACGGACCATTTTCCACATTTCTGAAGCATGACGTAATGGGGGGGTGTTATCTCTTTTGTCGAAAATCAGCCGTTTTTGCTCGAACATTAAATGCCTCCAAATGGTATTTATTTCACTTCCCGAGCCCCTGGAAGCATGAAAATCACTTTAAACATGCTAATTTTAGCTCTAACACTGATGATCCACCTACAAATGTGAACTGACGTTCAAAAATAAAACATTTGAAAACGGACCATTTTCCACATTTCTGAAGCATGACGTAATGGGGGGGTGTTATCTCTTTTGTCGAAAATCAGCCGTTTTTGCTCGAACATTAAATGCCTCCAAATGGTATTTAATTAACTTCCCGGGGTGAAGAAACCCTTTTTGAGAACTCAGAGTGAGTAAATTGGCCATTTTCATGCACTTTTAACCATTCCATAAATCTTGTGTTTTGGGCCCCTGGAAGCATGAAAATCACTTTAAACATGCTAATTTTAGCTTTAACACTGATGATCCACCTACAAATGTGAACTGACGTTCAAAAATAAAACATTTGAAAACGGACCATTTTCCACATTTCTGAAGCACGACGTAATGGGGGGGTGTTATCTCTTTTGTCGAAAATCAGCCATTTTTGCTCGAACATTAAATGCATCCAAATGGTATTTAATTAACTTCCCGGGGTGAAGAAACCCTTTTTGAGAACTCAGAGTGAGTAAATTGGCCATTTTCATGCACTTTTAACCATTCCATAAATCTTGTGTTTTGGGCCCCTGGAAGCATGAAAATCACTTCAAACATGCTAATTTTAGCTCTAACACTGATGATCCACCTACAAATGTGAACTGACGTTCAAAAATAAAACATTTGAAAACGGACCATTTTCCACATTTCTGAAGCATGACGTAATGGGGGGGTGTTATCTCTTTTGTCGAAAATCAGCCGTTTTTGCTCGAACATTAAATGCCTCCAAATGGTATTTAATTAACTTCCCGAGCCCCTGGAAGCATGAAAATCACTTTAAACATGCTAATTTTAGCTCTAACACTGATGATCCACCTACAAATGTGAACTGACGTTCAAAAATAAAACATTTGAAAACGGACCATTTTCCACATTTCTGAAGCATGACGTAATGGGGGGGTGTTATCTCTTTTGTCGAAAATCAGCCGTTTTTGCTCGAACATTAAATGCCTCCAAATGGTATTTAATTAACTTCCCGAGCCCCTGGAAGCATGAAAATTACTTTAAACATGCTAATTTTAGCTCTAACACTGATGATCCACCTACAAATGTGAACTGACGTTCAAAAATAAAACATTTGAAAACGGACCATTTTCCACATTTCTGAAGCATGACGTAATGGGGGGGTGTTATCTCTTTTGTCGAAAATCAGCTGTTTTTGCTCGAACATTAAATGCCTCCAAATGGTATTTAATTAACTTCCCGAGCCCCTGGAAGCATGAAAATCACTTTAAACATGCTAATTTTAGCTCTAACACTGATGATCCACCTACAAATGTGAACTGACGTTCAAAAATAAAACATTTGAAAACGGACCATTTTCCACATTTCTGAAGCATGACGTAATGGGGGGTGTTATCTCTTTTGTCGAAAATCAGCCGTTTTTGCTCGAACATTAAATGCCTCCAAATGGTATTTAATTAACTTCCCGAGCCCCTGGAAGCATGAAAATCACTTTAAACATGCTAATTTTAGCTCTAACACTGATGATCCACCTACAAATGTGAACTGACGTTCAAAAATAAAACATTTGAAAACGGACCATTTTCCACATTTCTGAAGCATGACGTAATGGGGGGGTGTTATCTCTTTTGTCGAAAATCAGCCGTTTTTGCTCGAACATTAAATGCCTCCAAATGGTATTTATTTCACTTCCCGAGCCCCTGGAAGCATGAAAATCACTTTAAACATGCTAATTTTAGCTCTAACACTGATGATCCACCTACAAATGTGAACTGACGTTCAAAAATAAAACATTTGAAAACGGACCATTTTCCACATTTCTGAAGCATGACGTAATGGGGGGGTGTTATCTCTTTTGTCGAAAATCAGCCGTTTTTGCTCGAACATTAAATGCCTCCAAATTGTATTTAATTAACTTCCCGGGGTGAAGAAACCCTTTTTGAGAACTCAGAGTGAGTAAATTGGCCATTTTCATGCACTTTTAACCATTCCATAAATCTTGTGTTTTGGGCCCCTGGAAGCATGAAAATCACTTTAAACATGCTAATTTTAGCTCTAACACTGATGATCCACCTACAAATGTGAACTGACGTTCAAAAATAAAACATTTGAAAACGGACCATTTTCCACATTTCTGAAGCATGACGTAATGGGGGGGTGTTATCTCTTTTGTCGAAAATCAGCCGTTTTTGCTCGAACATTAAATGCCTCCAAATGGTATTTATTTCACTTCCCGAGCCCCTGGAAGCATGAAAATCACTTTAAACATGCTAATTTTAGCTCTAACACTGATGATCCACCTACAAATGTGAACTGACGTTCAAAAATAAAACATTTGAAAACGGACCATTTTCCACATTTCTGAAGCATGACGTAATAGGGGGGTGTTATCTCTTTTGTCGAAAATCAGCCGTTTTTGCTCGAACATTAAATGCCTCCAAATGGTATTTAATTAACTTCCCGAGCCCCTGGAAGCATGAAAATCACTTTAAACATGCTAATTTTAGCTCTAACACTGATGATCTACCTACAAATGTGAACTGACGTTCAAAAATAAAACATTTGAAAACGGACCATTTTCCACATTTCTGAAGCATGACGTAATGGGGGGGTGTTATCTCTTTTGTCGAAAATCAGCCGTTTTTGCTCGAACATTAAATGCCTCCAAATGGTATTTAATTAACTTCCTGAGCCCCTGGAAGCATGAAAATCACTTTAAACATGCTAATTTTAGCTCTAACACTGATGATCCACCTACAAATGTGAACTGACGTTCAAAAATAAACATTTGAAAACGGACCATTTTCCACATTTCTGAAGCATGACGTAATGGGGGGGTGTTATCTCTTTTGTCGAAAATCAGCCGTTTTTGCTCGAACATTAAATGCCTCCAAATGGTATTTAATTAACTTCCCGAGCCCCTGGAAGCATGAAAATTACTTTAAACATGCTAATTTTAGCTCTAACACTGATGATCCACCTACAAATGTGAACTGACGTTCAAAAATAAAACATTTGAAAACGGACCATTTTCCACATTTCTGAAGCATGACGTAATGGGGGGGTGTTATCTCTTTTGTCGAAAATCAGCCGTTTTAGCTCGAACATTAAATGCCTCCAAATGGTATTTAATTAACTTCCCGAGCCCCTGGAAGCATGAAAATTACTTTAAACATGCTAATTTTAGCTCTAACACTGATGATCCACCTACAAATGTGAACTGACGTTCAAAAATAAAACATTTGAAAACGGACCATTTTCCACATTTCTGAAGCATGACGTAATGGGGGGGTGTTATCTCTTTTGTCGAAAATCAGCTGTTTTTGCTCGAACATTAAATGCCTCCAAATGGTATTTAATTAACTTCCCGAGCCCCTGGAAGCATGAAAATCACTTTAAACATGCTAATTTTAGCTCTAACACTGATGATCCACCTACAAATGTGAACTGACGTTCAAAAATAAAACATTTGAAAACGGACCATTTTCCACATTTCTGAAGCATGACGTAATGGGGGGGTGTTATCTCTTTTGTCGAAAATCAGCCGTTTTTGCTCGAACATTAAATGCCTCCAAATGGTATTTATTTCACTTCCCGAGCCCCTGGAAGCATGAAAATCACTTTAAACATGCTAATTTTAGCTCTAACACTGATGATCCACCTACAAATGTGAACTGACGTTCAAAAATAAAACATTTGAAAACGGACCATTTTCCACATTTCTGAAGCATGACGTAATGGGGGGGGTGTTATCTCTTTTGTCGAAAATCAGCCGTTTTTGCTCGAACATTAAATGCCTCCAAATGGTATTTAATTAACTTCCCGAGCCCCTGGAAGCATGAAAATCACTTTAAACATGCTAATTTTAGCTCTAACACTGATGATCCACCTACAAATGTGAACTGACGTTCAAAAATAAAACATTTGAAAACGGACCATTTTCCACATTTCTGAAGCATGACGTAATGGGGGGGTGTTATCTCTTTTGTCGAAAATCTGCCGTTTTTGCTCGAGCATTAAATGCCTCCAAATGGTATTTAATTAACTTCCCGAGCCCCTGGAAGCATGAAAATCACTTTAAACATGCTAATTTTAGCTCTAACACTGATGATCCACCTACAAATGTGAACTGACGTTCAAAAATAAAACATTTGAAAACGGACCATTTTCCACATTTCTGAAGCATGACGTAATGGGGGGGTGTTATCTCTTTTGTCGAAAATCAGCCGTTTTTGATCGAACATTAAATGCCTCCAAATGGTATTTAATTAACTTCCCGGGGTGAAGAAACCCTATTTGAGAACTCAGAGTGAGTAAATTGGCCATTTTCATGCACTTTTAACCATTCCATAAATCTTGTGTTTTGGGCCCCTGGAAGCATGATAATCACTTTAAACATGCTAATTTTAGCTCTAACACTGATGATCCACCTACAAATGTGAACTGACGTTCAAAAATAAAACATTTGAAAACGGACCATTTTCCACATTTCTGAAGCATGACGTAATGGGGGGTGTTATCTCTTTTGTCGAAAATCAGCCGTTTTTGCTCGAACATTAAATGCCTCCAAATGGTATTTAATTAACTTCCCGAGCCCCTGGAAGCATGAAAATCACTTTAAACATGCTAATTTTAGCTCTAACACTGATGATCCACCTACAAATGTGAACTGACGTTCAAAAATAAAACATTTGAAAACGGACCATTTTCCACATTTCTGAAGCATGACGTAATGGGGGGGGTGGTATCTCTTTTGTCGAAAATCAGCCATTTTTGCTCGAACATTAAATGCCTCCAAATGGTATTTATTTCACTTCCCGAGCCCCTGGAAGCATGAAAATCACTTTAAACATGCTAATTTTAGCTCTAACACTGATGATCCACCTACAAATGTGAACTGACGTTCAAAAATAAAACATTTGAAAACGGACCATTTTCCACATTTCTGAAGCATGACGTAATGGGGGGGTGTTATCTCTTTTGTCGAAAATCAGCCGTTTTTGCTCGAACATTAAATGCCTCCAAATGGTATTTAATTAACTTCCCGGGGTGAAGAAACCCTTTTTGAGAACTCAGAGTGAGTAAATTGGCCATTTTCATGCACTTTTAACCATTCCATAAATCTTGTGTTTTGGGCCCCTGGAAGCATGAAAATCACTTCAAACATGCTAATTTTAGCTCTAACACTGATGATCCACCTACAAATGTGAACTGACTTTCAAAAATAAAACATTTGAAAACGGACCATTTTCCACATTTCTGAAGCATGACGTAATGGGGGGGTGTTATCTCTTTTGTCGAAAATCAGCCGTTTTTGCTCGAACATTAAATGCCTCCAAATGGTATTTATTTCACTTCCCGAGCCCCTGGTAGCATGAAAATCACTTTAAACATGCTATTTTTAGCTCTAACACTGATGATCCACCTACAAATGTGAACTGACGTTCAAAAATAAAACATTTGAAAACGGACCATTTTCCACATTTCTGAAGCATGACGTAATGGGGGGGTGTTATCTCTTTTGTCGAAAATCAGCCGTTTTTGCTCGAACATTAAATTTCTCCAAATGGTATTTAATTAACTTCCCGAGCCCCTGGAAGCATGAAAATCACTTTAAACATGCTAATTTTAGCTCTAACACTGATGATCCACCTACAAATGTGAACTGACGTTCAAAAATAAAACATTTGAAAACGGACCATTTTCCACATTTCTGAAGCATGACGTAATGGGGGGGTGATATCTCTTTTGTCGAAAATCAGCCGTTTTTGCTCGAACATTAAATGCCTCCAAATGGTATTTAATTAACTTCCCGAGCCCCTGGAAGCATGAAAATCACTTTAAACATGCTAATTTTAGCTCTAACACTGATGATCCACCTACAAATGTGAACTGACGTTCAAAAATAAAACATTTGAAAACGGACCATTTTCCACATTTGTGAAGCATGACGTAATGGGGGGGTGTTATCTCTTTTGTCGAAAATCAGCCGTTTTTGCTCGAACATTAAATGCCTCCAAATGGTATTTATTTCACTTCCCGAGCCCCTGGAAGCATGAAAATCACTTTAAACATGCTAATTTTAGCTCTAACACTGATGATCCACCTACAAATGTGAACTGACGTTCAAAAATAAAACATTTGAAAACGGACCATTTTCCACATTTCTGAAGCATGACGTAATGGGGGGGTGTTATCTCTTTTGTCGAAAATCAGCCGTTTTTGCTCGAACATTAAATGCCTCCAAATGGTATTTAATTAACTTCCCGAGCCCCTGGAAGCATGAAAATCACTTTAAACATGCTAATTTTAGCTCTAACACTGATGATCAACCTACAAATGTGAACTGACGTTCAAAAATAAAACATTTGAAAACGGACCATTTTCCACATTTCTGAAGCATGACGTAATGGGGGGGGTGTTATCTCTTTTGTCGAAAATCAGCCGTTTTTGCTCGAACATTAAATGCCTCCAAATGGTATTTAATTAACTTCCCGGGGTGAAGAAACCCTTTTTGAGAACTCAGAGTGAGTAAATTGGCCATTCTCATGCACTTTTAACCATTCCATAAATCTTGTGTTTTGGGCCCCTGGAAGCATGAAAATCACTTTAAACATGCTAATTTTAGCTCT
The DNA here is from genome assembly GCF_964263255.1 of Lissotriton vulgaris. Taxonomy (NCBI): domain Eukaryota; kingdom Metazoa; phylum Chordata; class Amphibia; order Caudata; family Salamandridae; genus Lissotriton; species Lissotriton vulgaris. Next base: position 1,009,219 of record NW_028253316.1, read on the forward strand.
AACACTGATGATCCACCTACAAATGTGAACTGACGTTCAAAAATAAAACATTTGAAAACGGACCATTTTCCACATTTCTGAAGCATGACGTAATGGGGGGGTGTTATCTCTTTTGTCGAAAATCAGCCGTTTTTGCTCGAACATTAAATGCCTCCAAATGGTATTTATTTCACTTCCCAAGCCCCTGGAAGCATGAAAATCACTTTAAACATGCTAATTTTAGCTCTAACACTGATGATCCACCTACAAATGTGAACTGACGTTCAAAAATAAAACATTTGAAAACGGACCATTTTCCACATTTCTGAAGCATGACGTAATGGGGGGTTGTTATCTCTTTTGTCGAAAATCAGCCGTTTTTGCTCGAACATTAAATGCCTCCAAATGGTATTTAATTAACTTCCCGAGCCCCTGGAAGCATGAAAATCACTTTAAACATGCTAATTTTAGCTCTAACACTGATGATCCACCTACAAATGTGAACTGACGTTCAAAAATAAAACATTTGAAAACGGACCATTTTCCACATTTCTGAAGCATGACGTAATGGGGGGGTGTTATCTCTTTTGTCGAAAATCAGCCGTTTTTGCTCGAACATTAAATGCCTCCAAATGGTATTTAATTAACTTCCCGGGGTGAAGAAACCCTTTTTGAGAACTCAGAGTGAGTAAATTGGCCATTTTCATGCACTTTTAACCATTCCATAAATCTTGTGTTTTGGGCCCCTGGAAGCATGAAAATCACTTTAAACATGCTAATTTTAGCTCTAACACTGATGATCCACCTACAAATGTGAACTGACGTTCAAAAATAAAACATTTGAAAACGGACCATTTTTCACATTTCTGAAGCATGACGTAATGGGGGGGTGTTATCTCTTTTGTCGAAAATCAGCCGTTTTTGCTCGAACATTAAATGCCTCCAAATGGTATTTATTTCACTTCCCGAGCCCCTGGAAGCATGAAAATCACTTTAAACATGCTAATTTTAGCTCTAACACTGATGATCCACCTACAAATGTGAACTGACGTTCAAAAATAAAACATTTGAAAACGGACCATTTTCCACATTTCTGAAGCATGACGTAATGGGGGGGTGTTATCTCTTTTGTCGAAAATCAGCCGTTTTTGCTCGAACATTAAATGCCTCCAAATGGTATTTAATTAACTTCCCGAGCCCCTGGAAGCATGAAAATCACTTTAAACATGCTCATTTTAGCTCTAACACTGATGATCCACCTACAAATGTGAACTGACGTTCAAAAATAAAACATTTGAAAACGGACCATTTTCCACATTTCTGAAGCATGACGTAATGGGGGGGTGTTATCTCTTTTGTCGAAAATCAGCCGTTTTTGCTCGAACATTAAATGCCTCCAAATGGTATTTAATTAACTTCCCGAGCCCCTGGAAGCATTGAAATCACTTTAAACATGCTAATTTTAGCTCTAACACTGATGATCCACCTACAAATGTGAACTGACGTTCAAAAATAAAACATTTGAAAACGGACCATTTTCCACATTTCTGAAGCATGACGTAATGGGGGGGTGTTATCTCTTTTGTCGAAAATCAGCCGTTTTTGCTCGAACATTAAATGCCTCCAAATGGTATTTAATTAACTTCCCGAGCCCCTGGAAGCATGAAAATCACTTTAAACATGCTAATTTTAGCTCTAACACTGATGATCCACCTACAAATGTGAACTGACGTTCAAAAATAAAACATTTGAAAACGGACCATTTTCCACATTTCTGAAGCATGACGTAATGGGGGGGTGTTATCTCTTTTGTCGAAAATCAGCCGTTTTTGCTCGAACATTAAATGCCTCCAAATGGTATTTAATTAACTTCCCGAGCCCCTGGAAGCATGAAAATCACTTTAAACATGCTAATTTTAGCTCTAACACTGATGATCCACCTACAAATGTGAACTGACGTTCAAAAATAAAACATTTGAAAACGGACCATTTTCCACATTTCTGAAGCATGACGTAATGGAGGGGTGTTATCTCTTTTGTCGAAAATCAGCCGTTTTTGCTCGAACATTAAATGCCTCCAAATGGTATTTAATTAACTTCCCGAGCCCCTGGAAGCATGAAAATCACTTTAAACATGCTAATTTTAGCTCTAACACTGATGATCCACCTACAAATGTGAACTGACGTTCAAAAATAAAACATTTGAAAACGGACCATTTTCCACATTTCTGAAGCATGACGTAATGGGGGGGGGTGTTATCTCTTTTGTCGAAAATCATCCGTTTTTGCTCGAACATTAAATGCCTCCAAATGGTATTTAATTAACTTCCCGAGCCCCTGGAAGCATGAAAATCACTTTAAACATGCTAATTTTAGCTCTAACACTGATGATCCACCTACAAATGTGAACTGACGTTCAAAAATAAAACATTTGAAAACGGACCATTTTCCACATTTCTGAAGCATGACGTAATGGGGGGGTGTTATCTCTTTTGTCGAAAATCAGCCGTTTTTGCTCGAACATTAAATGCCTCCAAATGGTATTTAATTAACTTCCCGAGCCCCTGGAAGCATGAAAATCTCTTTAAACATGCTAATTTTAGCTCTAACACTGATGATCCACCTACAAATGTGAACTGACGTTCAAAAATAAAATATTTGAAAACGGACCATTTTCCACATTTCTGAAGCATGACGTAATGGGGGGGTGTTATCTCTTTTGTCGAAAATCAGCCGTTTTTGCTCGAGCATTAAATGCCTCCAAATGGTATTTAATTAACTTCCCGAGCCCCTGGAAGCATGAAAATCAATTTAAACATGCTAATTTTAGCTCTAACACTGATGATCCACCTACAAATGTGAACTGACGTTCAAAAATAAAACATTTGAAAACGGACCATTTTCCACATTTCTGAAGCATGACGTAATGGGGGGGTGTTATCTCTTTTGTCGAAAATCAGCCGTTTTTGATCGAACATTAAATGCCTCCAAATGGTATTTAATTAACTTCCCGGGGTGAAGAAACCCTATTTGAGAACTCAGAGTGAGTAAATTGGCCATTTTCATGCACTTTTAACCATTCCATAAATCTTGTGTTTTTTGCCCCTGGAAGCATGAAAATCACTTTAAACATGCTAATTTTAGCTCTAACACTGATGATCCACCTACAAATGTGAACTGACGTTCAAAAATAAAACATTTGAAAACGGACCATTTTCCACATTTCTGAAGCATGACGTAATGGGGGGGTGTTATCTCTTTTGTCGAAAATCAGCCATTTTTGCTCGAACATTAAAAGCCTCCAAATGGTATTTAATTAACTTCCCGAGCCCCTGGAAGCATGAAAATCACTTTAAACATGCTAATTTTAGCTCTAACACTGATGATCCACCTACAAATGTGAACTGACGTTCAAAAATAAAACATTTGAAAACGGACCATTTTCCACATTTCTGAAGCATGACGTAATGGGGGGGGTGTTATCTCTTTTGTCGAAAATCAGCCGTTTTTGATCGAACATTAAATGCCTCCAAATGGTATTTATTTCACTTCCCAAGCCCCTGGAAGCATGAAAATCACTTTAAACATGCTAATTTTAGCTCTAACACTGATGATCCACCTACAAATGTGAACTGACGTTCAAAAATAAAACATTTGAAAACGGACCATTTTCCACATTTCTGAAGCATGACGTAATGGGGGGGTGTTATCTCTTTTGTCGAAAATCAGCCGTTTTTGCTCGAACATTAAATGCCTCCAAATGGTATTTAATTAACTTCCCGGGGTGAAGAAACCCTTTTTGAGAACTCAGAGTGAGTAAATTGGCCATTTTCATGCACTTTTAACCATTCCATAAATCTTGTGTTTTGGGCCCCTGGAAGCATGAAAATCACTTTAAACATGCTAATTTTAGCTCTAACACTGATGATCCACCTACAAATGTGAACTGACGTTCAAAAATAAAACATTTGAAAACTGACCATTTTCCACATTTCTGAAGCATGACGTAATGGGGGGGTGTTATCTCTTTTGTCGAAAATCAGCCGTTTTTGCTCGAACATTAAATGCCTCCAAATGGTATTTAATTAACTTCCCGGGGTGAAGAAACCCTTTTTGAGAACTCAGAGTGAGTAAATTGGCCATTTTCATGCACTTTTAACCATTCCATAAATCTTGTGTTTTGGGCACCTGGAAGCATGAAAATCACTTCAAACATGCTAATTTTAGCTCTAACACTGATGATCCACCTACAAATGTGAACTGACGTTCAAAAATAAAACATTTGAAAACGGACCATTTTCCACATTTCTGAAGCATGACGTAATGGGGGGGTGTTATCTCTTTTGTCGAAAATCAGCCGTTTTTGCTCGAACATTAAATGCCTCCAAATGGTATTTAATTAACTTCCCGAGCCCCTGGAAGCATGAAAATCACTTTAAACATGCTAATTTTAGCTCTAACACTGATGATCCACCTACAAATGTGAACTGACGTTCAAAAATAAAACATTTGAAAACGGACCATTTTCCACATTTCTGAAGCATGACGTAATGGGGGGGTGTTATCTCTTTTGTCGAAAATCAGCCGTTTTTGCTCGAACATTAAATGCCTGCAAATGGTATTTAATTAACTTCCCGAGCCCCTGGAAGCATGAAAATCACTTTAAACATGCTAATTTTAGCTCTAACACTGATGATCCACCTACAAATGTGAACTGACGTTCAAAAATAAAACATTTGAAAACGGACCATTTTCCACATTTCTGAAGCATGACGTAATGGGGGGGGTGTTATCTCTTTTGTCGAAAATCAGCCGTTTTTGCTCGAACATTAAATGCCTCCAAATGGTATTTATTTAACTTCCCGAGCCCCTGGAAGCATGAAAATCACTTTAAACATGCTAATTTTAGCTCTAACACTGATGATCCACCTACAAATGTGAACTGACGTTCAAAAATAAAACATTTGAAAACGGACCATTTTCCACATTTCTGAAGCATGACGTAATGGGGGGGTGTTATCTCTTTTGTCGAAAATCAGCCGTTTTTGCTCGAACATTAAATGCCTCCAAATGGTATTTATTTCACTTCCCGAGCCCCTGGAAGCATGAAAATCACTTTAAACATGCTAATTTTAGCTCTAACACTGATGATCCACCTACAAATGTGAACTGACGTTCAAAAATAAAACATTTGAAAACGGACCATTTTCCACATTTCTGAAGCATGACGTAATGGGGGGGGTGTTATCTCTTTTGTCGAAAATCAGCCGTTTTTGCTCGAACATTAAATGCCTCCAAATGGTATTTAATTAACTTCCCGCGGTGAAGAAACCCTTTTTGAGAACTCAGAGTGAGTAAATTGGCCATTTTCATGCACTTTTAACCGTTCCATAAATCTTGTGTTTTGGGCCCCTGGAAGCATGAAAATCACTTTAAAAATGCTAATTTTAGCTCTAACACTGATGATCCACCTACAAATGTGAACTGACGTTCAAAAATAAAACATTTGAAAACGGACCATTTTCCACATTTCTGAAGCATGACGTAATGGGGGGGTGTTATCTCTTTTGTCGAAAATCAGCCGGTTTTGCTCGAACATTAAATGCCTCCAAATGGTATTTATTTCACTTCCTGAGCCCCTGGAAGCATGAAAATCACTTTAAACATGCTAATTTTAGCTCTAACACTGATGATCCACCTACAAATGTGAACTGACGTTCAAGAATAAAACATTTGAAAACGGACCATTTTCCACATTTCTGAAGCATGACGTAATGGGGGGGTGTTATCTCTTTTGTCGAAAATCAGCCGTTTTTGCTCGAACATTAAATGCCTCCAAATGGTATTTAATTAACTTCCCGAGCCCCTGGAAGCATGAAAATCACTTTAAACATGCTAATTTTAGCTCTAACACTGATGATCCACCTACAAATGTGAACTAACGTTCAAAAATAAAACATTTGAAAACGGACCATTTTCCACATTTCTGAAGCATGACGTAATGGGGGGGGATGTTATCTCTTTTGTCGAAAATCAGCCGTTTTTGCTCGAACATTAAATGCCTCCAAATGGTATTTAATTAACTTCCCGAGCCCCTGGAAGCATGAAAATCACTTTAAACATGCTAATTTTAGCTCTAACACTGATGATCCACCTACAAATGTGAACTGACGTTCAAAAATAAAACATTTGAAAACGGACCATTTTCCACATTTCTGAAGCATGACGTAATGGGGGGTTGTTATCTCTTTTGTCGAAAATCAGCCGTTTTTGCTCGAACATTAAATGCCTCCAAATGGTATTTAATTAACTTCCCGAGCCCCTGGAAGCATGAAAATCACTTTAAACATGCTAATTTTAGCTCTAACACTGATGATCCACCTACAAATGTGAACTGACGTTCAAAAATAAAACATTTGAAAACGGACCATTTTCCACATTTCTGAAGCATGACGTAATGGGGGGGTGTTATCTCTTTTGTCGAAAATCAGCCGTTTTTGCTCGAACATTAAATGCCTCCAAATGGTATTTATTTCACTTCCCGAGCCCCTTCAAGCATGAAAATCACTTTAAACATGCTAATTTTAGCTCTAACACTGATGATCCACCTACAAATGTGAACTGACGTTCAAAAATAAAACATTTGAAAACGGACCATTTTCCACATTTCTGAAGCATGACGTAATGGGGGGGGATGTTATCTCTTTTGTCGAAAATCAGCCGTTTTTGCTCGAACATTAAATGCCTCCAAATGGTATTTAATTAACTTCCCGAGCCCCTGGAAGCATGAAAATCACTTTAAACATGCTAATTTTAGCTCTAACACTGATGATCCACCTACAAATGTGAACTGACGTTCAAAAATAAAACATTTGAAAACGGACCATTTTCCACATTTCTGAAGCATGACGTAATGGGGGGTTGTTATCTCTTTTGTCGAAAATCAGCCGTTTTTGCTCGAACATTAAATGCCTCCAAATGGTATTTAATTAACTTCCCGAGCCCCTGGAAGCATGAAAATCACTTTAAACATGCTAATTTTAGCTCTAACACTGATGATCCACCTACAAATGTGAACTGACGTTCAAAAATAAAACATTTGAAAACGGACCATTTTCCACATTTCTGAAGCATGACGTAATGGGGGGGTGTTATCTCTTTTGTCGAAAATCAGCCGTTTTTGCTCGAACATTAAATGCCTCCAAATGGTATTTATTTCACTTCCCGAGCCCCTTCAAGCATGAAAATCACTTTAAACATGCTAATTTTAGCTCTAACACTGATGATCCACCTACAAATGTGAACTGACGTTCAAAAATAAATCATTTGAAAACGGACCATTTTCCACATTTCTGAAGCATGACGTAATGGGGGGGTGTTATCTCTTTGTCGAAAATCAGCCATTTTTGCTCGAACATTAAATGCCTCCAAATGGTATTTAATTAACTTCCCGAGCCCCTGGAAGCATGAAAATCACTTTAAACATGCTAATTTTAGCTCTAACACTGATGATCCACCTACAAATGTGAACTGACGTTCAAAAATAAAACATTTGAAAACGGACCATTTTCCACATTTCTGAAGCATGACGTAATGGGGGGGTGTTATCTCTTTTGTCGAAAATCAACCGTTTTTGCTCGAACATTAAATGCCTCCAAATGGTATTTAATTAACTTCCCGGGGTGAAGAAACCCTTTTTGAGAACTCAGAGTGAGTAAATTGGCCATTCTCATGCACTTTTAACCATTCCAAAAAATCTTGTGTTTTGGGCCCCTGGAAGCATGAAAATCACTTTAAACATGCTAATTTTAGCTCTAACACTGATGATCCACCTACAAATGTGAACTGACGTTCAAAAATAAAACATTTGAAAACGGACCATTTTCCACATTTCTGAAGCATGACGTAATGGGGGGGGTGTTATCTCTTTTGTCGAAAATCAGCCGTTTTTGCTCGAACATTAAATGCCTCCAAATGGTATTTAATTAACTTCCCGAGCCCCTGGAAGCATGAAAATCACTTTAAACATGCTAATTTTAGCTCTTACACTGATGATCCACCTACAAATGTGAACTGACGTTCAAAAATAAAACATTTGAAAACGGACCATTTTCCACAATTCTGAAGCATGACGTAATGGGGGGGTGTTATCTCTTTTGTCGAAAATCAGCCGTTTTTGCTCGAACATTAAATGCCTCCAAATGGTATTTATTTCACTTCCCAAGCCCCTGGAAGCATGAAAATCACTTTAAACATGCTAATTTTAGCTCTAACACTGATGATCCACCTACAAATGTGAACTGACGTTCAAAAATAAAACATTTGAAAACGGACCATTTTCCACATTTCTGAAGCATGACGTAATGGGGGGTGTTATCTCTTTTGTCGAAAATCAGCCGTTTTTGCTCGAACATTAAATGCCTCCAAATGGTATTTAATTAACTTCCCGAGCCCCTGGAAGCATGAAAATCACTTTAAACATGCTAATTTTAGCTCTAACACTGATGATCCACCTACAAATGTGAACTGACGTTCAAAAATAAAACATTTGAAAACGGAACATTTTCCACATTTCTGAAGCATGACGTAATGGGGGGGGTGTTATCTCTTTTGTCGAAAATCAGCCGTTTTTGCTCGAACATTAAATGCCTCCAAATGGTATTTAATTAACTTCCCGAGCCCCTGGAAGCATGAAAATCACTTTAAACATGCTAATTTTAGCTCTAACACTGATGATCCACCTACAAATGTGAACTGACGTTCAAAAATAAAACATTTGAAAACGGACCATTTTCCACATTTCTGAAGCATGACGTAATGGGGGGGTGTTATCTCTTTTGTCGAAAATCAGCCGTTTTTGCTCGAGCATTAAATGCCTCCAAATGGTATTTAATTAACTTCCCGAGCCCCTGGAAGCATGAAAATCAATTTAAACATGCTAATTTTAGCTCTAACACTGATGATCCACCTACAAATGTGAACTGACGTTCAAAAATATAACATTTGAAAACGGACCATTTTCCACATTTCTGAAGCATGACGTAATGGGGGGGTGTTATCTCTTTTGTCGAAAAACAGCCGTTTTTGATCGAACATTAAATGCCTCCAAATGTTATTTAATTACCTTCCCGGGGTGAAGAAACCCTATTTGAGAACTCAGAGTGAGTAAATTGGCCATTTTCATGCACTTTTAACCATTCCATAAATCTTGTGTTTTTTGCCCCTGGAAGCATGAAAATCACTTTAAACATGCTAATTTTAGCTCTAACACTGATGATCCACCTACAAATGTGAACTGATGTTCAAAAATAAAACATTTGAAAATGGACCATTTTTCACATTTCTGAAGCATGACGTAATGGGGGGGTGTTATCTCTTTTGTCGAAAATCAGCCGTTTTTGCTCGAACATTAAAAGCCTCCAAATGGTATTTAATTAACTTCCCGAGCCCCTGGAAGCATGAAAATCACTTTAAACATGCTAATTTTAGCTCTAACACTGATGATCCACCTACAAATGTGAACTGACGTTCAAAAATAAAACATTTGAAAACGGACCATTTTCCACATTTCTGAAGCATGACGTAATGGGGGGGTGTTATCTCTTTTGTCGAAAATCAGCCGTTTTTGCTCGAACATTAAATGCCTCCAAATGGTATTTAATTAACTTCCCGAGCCCCTGGAAGCATGAAAATCACTTTAAACATGCTAATGTTAGCTCTAACACTGATGATCCACCTACAAATGTGAACTGACGTTCAAAAATAAAACATTTGAAAACGGACCATTTTCCACATTTCTGAAGCATGACGTAATGGGGGGGTGTTATCTCTTTTGTCGAAAATCAGCCGTTTTTGCTCGAACATTAAATGCCTCCAAATGGTATTTAATTAACTTCCCGAGCCCCTGGAAGCATGAAAATCACTTTAAACATGCTAATTTTAGCTCTAACACTGATGATCCACCTACAAATGTGAACTGACGTTCAAAAATAAAACATTTGAAAACGGACCATTTTCCACATTTCTGAAGCATGACGTAATGGGGGGGTGTTATCTCTTTTGTCGAAAATCAGCCGTTTTTGCTCGAACATTAAATGCCTCCAAATGGTATTTAATTAACTTCCCGAGCCCCTGGAAGCATGAAAATCACTTTAAACATGCTAATTTTAGCTCTAACACTGATGATCCACCTACAAATGTGAACTGACGTTCAAAAATAAAACATTTGAAAACGGACGATTTTCCACATTTCTGAAGCATGACGTAATGGGGGGGTGTTATCTCTTTTGTCGAAAATCAGCCGTTTTTGCTCGAACATTAAATGCCTCCAAATGGTATTTATTTCACTTCCCGAGCCCCTGGAAGCATGAAAATCACTTTAAACATGCTAATTTTAGCTCTAACACTGATGATCCACCTACAAATGTGAACTGACGTTCAAAAATAAAACATTTGAAAACGGACCATTTTCCACATTTCTGAAGCATGACGTAATGGGGGGGTGTTATCTCTTTTGTCGAAAATCAGCCGTTTTTGCTCGAACATTAAATGCCTCCAAATGGTATTTAATTAACTTCCCGGGGTGAAGAAACCCTTTTTGAGAACTCAGAGTGAGTAAATTGGCCATTTTCATGCACTTTTAACCATTCCATAAATCTTGTGTTTTGGGCCCCTGGAAGCATGAAAATCACTTTAAACATGCTAATTTTAGCTCTAACACTGATGATCCACCTACAAATGTGAACTGACGTTCAAAAATAAAACATTTGAAAACGGACCATTTTCCACATTTCTGAAGCATGACGTAATGGGGGGGTGTTATCTCTTTTGTCGAAAATCAGCCGTTTTTGTTTGAACATTAAATGCCTCCAAATGGTATTTATTTCACTTCCCGAGTCCCTGGAAGCATGAAAATCACTTTAAACATGCTAATTTTAGCTCTAACACTGATGATCCACCTACAAATGTGAACTGACGTTCAAAAATAAAACATTTGAAAACGGACCATTTTCCACATTTCTGAAGCATGACGTAATGGGGGGGGTGTTATCTCTTTTGTCGAAAATCAGCCGTTTTTGCTTGAACATTAAATGCCTCCAAATGGTATTTAATTAACTTCCCGAGCCCCTGGAAGCATGAAAATCACTTCAAACATGCAAATTTTAGCTCTAACACTGATGATCCACCTACAAATGTGAACTGACGTTCAAAAATAAAACATTTGAAAACGGACCATTTTCCACATTTCTGAAGCATGACGTAATGGGGGGGTGTTATCTCTTTTGTCGAAAATCCGCCGTTTTTGCTCGAACATTAAATGCCTCCAAATGGTATTTATTTCACTTCCCGAGCCCCTGGAAGCATGAAAATCACTTTAAACATGCTAATTTTAGCTCTAACACTGATGATCCACCTACAAATGTGAACTGACGTTCAAAAATAAAACATTTGAAAACGGACCATTTTCCACATTTCTGAAGCATGACGTAATGGGGGGGTGTTATCTCTTTGTCGAAAATCAGCCGTTTTTGCTCGAACATTAAATGCCTCCAAATGGTATTTAATTAACTTCCCGAGCCCCTGGAAGCATGAAAATCACTTTAAACATGCTAATTTTAGCTCTAACACTGATGATCCACCTACAAATGTGAACTGACGTTCAAAAATAAAACATTTGAAAACGGACCATTTTCCACATTTCTGAAGCATGACGTAATGGGGGGGTGTTATCTCTTTTGTCGAAAATCAACCGTTTTTGCTCGAACATTAAATGCCTCCAAATGGTATTTAATTAACTTCCCGGGGTGAAGAAACCCTTTTTGAGAACTCAGAGTGAGTAAATTGGCCATTCTCATGCACTTTTAACCATTCCATAAATCTTGTGTTTTGGGCCCCTGGAAGCATGAAAATCACTTTAAACATGCTAATTTTAGCTCTAACACTGATGATCCACCTACAAATGTGAACTGACGTTCAAAAATAAAACATTTGAAAACGGACCATTTTCCACATTTCTGAAGCATGACGTAATGGGGGGGTGTTATCTCTTTTGTCGAAAATCAGCCGTTTTTGCTCGAACATTAAATGCCTCCAAATGGTATTTAATTAACTTCCCGAGCCCCTGGAAGCATGAAAATCACTTTAAACATGCTAATGTTAGCTCTAACACTGATGATCCACCTACAAATGTGAACTGACGTTCAAAAATAAAACATTTGAAAACTGACCATTTTCCACATTTCTGAAGCATGACGTAATGGGGGGGGTGTTATCTCTTTTGTCGAAAATCAGCCGTTTTTGCTCGAACATTAAATGCCTCCAAATGGTATTTAATTAACTTCCCGAGCCCCTGGAAGCATGAAAATCACTTTAAACATGCTAATTTTAGCTCTAACACTGATGATCCACCTACAAATGTGAACTGACGTTCAAAAATAAAACATTTGAAAACGGACCATTTTCCACATTTCTGAAGCATGACGTAATGGGGGGGTGTTATCTCTTTTGTCGAAAATCAGCCGTTTTTGCTCGAACATTAAATGCCTCCAAATGGTATTTAATTAACTTCCCGAGCCCCTGGAAGCATGAAAATCACTTTAAACATGCTAATTTTAGCTCTAACACTGATGATCCACCTACAAATGTGAACTGACGTTCAAAAATAAAACATTTGAAAACGGACGATTTTCCACATTTCTGAAGCATGACGTAATGGGGGGGTGTTATCTCTTTTGTCGAAAATCAGCCGTTTTTGCTCGAACATTAAATGCCTCCAAATGGTATTTATTTCACTTCCCGAGCCCCTGGAAGCATGAAAATCACTTTAAACATGCTAATTTTAGCTCTAACACTGATGATCCACCTACAAATGTGAACTGACGTTCAAAAATAAAACATTTGAAAACGGACCATTTTCCACATTTCTGAAGCATGACGTAATGGGGGGGTGTTATCTCTTTTGTCGAAAATCAGCCGTTTTTGCTCGAACATTAAATGCCTCCAAATGGTATTTAATTAACTTCCCGGGGTGAAGAAACCCTTTTTGAGAACTCAGAGTGAGTAAATTGGCCATTTTCATGCACTTTTAACCATTCCATAAATCTTGTGTTTTGGGCCCCTGGAAGCATGAAAATCACTTTAAACATGCTAATTTTAGCTCTAACACTGATGATCCACCTACAAATGTGAACTGACGTTCAAAAATAAAACATTTGAAAACGGACCATTTTCCACATTTCTGAAGCATGACGTAATGGGGGGGTGTTATCTCTTTTGTCGAAAATCAGCCGTTTTTGTTTGAACATTAAATGCCTCCAAATGGTATTTATTTCACTTCCCGAGTCCCTGGAAGCATGAAAATCACTTTAAACATGCTAATTTTAGCTCTAACACTGATGATCCACCTACAAATGTGAACTGACGTTCAAAAATAAAACATTTGAAAACGGACCATTTTCCACATTTCTGAAGCATGACGTAATGGGGGGGGTGTTATCTCTTTTGTCGAAAATCAGCCGTTTTTGCTTGAACATTAAATGCCTCCAAATGGTATTTAATTAACTTCCCGAGCCCCTGGAAGCATGAAAATCACTTCAAACATGCAAATTTTAGCTCTAACACTGATGATCCACCTACAAATGTGAACTGACGTTCAAAAATAAAACATTTGAAAACGGACCATTTTCCACATTTCTGAAGCATGACGTAATGGGGGGGGTGTTATCTCTTTTGTCGAAAATCCGCCGTTTTTGCTCGAACATTAAATGCCTCCAAATGGTATTTATTTCACTTCCCGAGCCCCTGGAAGCATGAAAATCACTTTAAACATGCTAATTTTAGCTCTAACACTGATGATCCACCTACAAATGTGAACTGACGTTCAAAAATAAAACATTTGAAAACGGACCATTTTCCACATTTCTGAAGCATGACGTAATGGGGGGGTGTTATCTCTTTGTCGAAAATCAGCCGTTTTTGCTCGAACATTAAATGCCTCCAAATGGTATTTAATTAACTTCCCGAGCCCCTGGAAGCATGAAAATCACTTTAAACATGCTAATTTTAGCTCTAACACTGATGATCCACCTACAAATGTGAACTGACGTTCAAAAATAAAACATTTGAAAACGGACCATTTTCCACATTTCTGAAGCATGACGTAATGGGGGGGTGTCATCTCTTTTGTCGAAAATCAACCGTTTTTGCTCGAACATTAAATGCCTCCAAATGGTATTTAATTAACTTCCCGGGGTGAAGAAACCCTTTTTGAGAACTCAGAGTGAGTAAATTGGCCATTCTCATGCACTTTTAACCATTCCATAAATCTTGTGTTTTGGGCCCCTGGAAGCATGAAAATCACTTTAAACATGCTAATTTTAGCTCTAACACTGATGATCCACCTACAAATGTGAACTGACGTTCAAAAATAAAACATTTGAAAACGGACCATTTTCCACATTTCTGAAGCATGACGTAATGGGGGGGGTGTTATCTCTTTTGTCGAAAATCAGCCGTTTTTGCTCGAACATTAAATGCCTCCAAATGGTATTTAATTAACTTCCCGAGCCCCTGGAAGCATGAAAATCACTTTAAACATGCTAATTTTAGCTCTTACACTGATGATCCACCTACAAATGTGAACTGACGTTCAAAAATAAAACATTTGAAAACGGACCATTTTCCACATTTCTGAAGCATGACGTAATGGGGGGGTGTTATCTCTTTTGTCGAAAATCAGCCGTTTTTGCTCGAACATTAAATGCCTCCAAATGGTATTTATTTCACTTCCCGAGCCCCTGGAAGCATGAAAATCACTTTAAACATGCTAATTTTAGCTCTAACACTGATGATCCACCTACAAATGTGAACTGACGTTCAAAAATAAAACATTTGAAAACGGACCATTTTCCACATTTCTGAAGCATGACGTAATGGGGGGGTGTTATCTCTTTTGTCGAAAATCAGCCGTTTTTGCTCGAACATTAAATGCCTCCAAATGGTATTTAATTAACTTCCCGGGGTGAAGAAACCCTTTTTGAGAACTCAGAGTGAGTAAATTGGCCATTTTCATGCACTTTTAACCATTCCATAAATCTTGTGTTTTGGGCCCCTGGAAGCATGAAAATCACTTTAAACATGCTAATTTTAGCTCTAACACTGATGATCCACCTACAAATGTGAACTGACGTTCAAAAATAAAACATTTGAAAACGGACCATTTTCCACATTTCTGAAGCATGACGTAATGGGGGGGGTGTTATCTCTTTTGTCGAAAATCAGCCGTTTTTGCTCGAACATTAAATGCCTCCAAATGGTATTTAATTAACTTCCCGGGGTGAAGAAACCCTTTTTGAGAACTCAGAGTGAGTAAATTGGCCATTTTCATGCACTTTTAACCATTCCATAAATCTTGTGTTTTGGGCCCCTGGAAGCATGAAAATCACTTCAAACATGCTAATTTTAGCTCTAACACTGATGATCCACCTACAAATGTGAACTGACTTTCAAAAATAAAACATTTGAAAACGGACCATTTTCCACATTTCTGAAGCATGACGTAATGGGGGGGTGTTATCTCTTTTGTCGAAAATCAGCCGTTTTTGCTCGAACATTAAATGCCTCCAAATGGTATTTATTTCAATTCCCGAGCCCCTGGAAGCATGAAAATCACTTTAAACATGCTAATTTTAGCTCTAACACTGATGATCCACCTACAAATGTGAACTGACGTTCAAAAATAAAACATTTGAAAACGGACCATTTTCCACATTTCTGAAGCATGACGTAATGGGGGGGTGTTATCTCTTTTGTCGAAAATCAGCCGTTTTTGCTCGAACATTAAATGCCTCCAAATGGTATTTAATTAACTTCCCGAGCCCCTGGAAGCATGAAAATCACTTTAAACATGCTAATTTTAGCTCTAACACTGATGATCCACCTACAAATGTGAACTGACGTTCAAAAATAAAACATTTGAAAACGGACCATTTTCCAAATTTCTGAAGCAAGACGTAATGGGGGGGTATTATCTCTTTTGTCGAAAATCAGCCGTTTTTGCTCGAACATTAAATGCCTCCAAATGGTATTTAATTAACTTCCCGGGGTGAAGAAACCATTTTTGAGAACTCAGAGTGAGTAAATTGGCCATTTTCATGCACTTTTAACCATTCCATAAATCTTGTGTTTTGGGCCCCTGGAAGCATGAAAATCACTTTAAACATGCTAATTTTAGCTCTAACACTGATGATCCACCTACAAATGTGAACTGACGTTCAAAAATGAAACATTTGAAAACGGACCATTTTCCACATTTCTGAAGCATGACGTAATGGGGGGGGTGTTATCTCTTTTGTCGAAAATCAGCCGTTTTTGCTCGAACATTAAATGCCTCCAAATGGTATTTAATTAACTTCCCGAGCCCCTGGAAGCATGAAAATCACTTTAAACATGCTAATTTTAGCTCTAACACTGATGATCCACCTACAAATGTGAACTGACGTTCAAAAATAAAACATTTGAAAACGGACCATTTTCCACATTTCTGAAGCATGACGTAATGGGGGGGTGTTATCTCTTTTGTCGAAAATCAGCCGTTTTTGCTCGAACATTAAATGCCTCCAAATGGTATTTAATTAACTTCCCGAGCCCCTGGAAGCATGAAAATCACTTTAAACATGCTAATTTTAGCTCTAACACTGATGATCCACCTACAAATGTGAACTGACGTTCAAAAATAAAACATTTGAAAATGGACCATTTTCCACATTTCTGAAGCATGACGTAATGGGGGGGTGTTATCTCCTTTGTCGAAAATCAGCCGTTTTTGCTCGAACATTAAATGCCTCCAAATGGTATTTAATTAACTTCCCGAGCCCCTGGAAGCATGAAAATCACTTTAAACATGCTAATTTTAGCTCTAACACTGATGATCCACCTACAAATGTGAACTGACGTTCAAAAATAAAACATTTGAAAACGGACCATTTTCCACATTTCTGAAGGATGACGTAATGGGGGGGTGTTATCTCTTTTGCCGAAAATCAGCCGTTTTTGCTCGAACATTAAATGCCTCCAAATGGTATTTAATTAACTTCCCGAGCCCCTGGAAGCATGAAAATCACTTTAAACATGCTAATTTTAGCTCTAACACTGATGATCCACCTACAAATGTGAACTGACGTTCAAAAATAAAACATTTGAAAACGGACTATTTTCCACATTTCTGAAGCATGACGTAATGGGGGGGTGTTATCTCTTTTGTCGAAAATCAGCCGTTTTTGCTCGAACATTAAATGCCTCCAAATGGTATTTATTTCACTTCCCGAGCCCCTGGAAGCATGAAAATCACTTTAAACATGCTAATTTTAGCTCTAACACTGATGATCCACCTACAAATGTGAACTGACGTTCAAAAATAAAACATTTGAAAACGGACCATTTTCCACATTTCTGAAGCATGACGTAATGGGGGGGGGTGTTATCTCTTTTGTCGAAAATCAGCCGTTTTTGCTCGAACATTAAATGCCTCCAAATGGTATTTAATTAACTTCCCGGGGTGAAGAAACCCTTTTTGAGAACTCAGAGTGAGTAAATTGGCCATTTTCATGCACTTTTAACCATTCCATAAATCTTGTGTTTTGGGCCCCTGGAAGCATGAAAATCACTTTAAACATGCTAATTTTAGCTCTAACACTGATGATCCACCTACAAATGTGAACTGACGTTCAAAAATAAAACATTTGAAAACGGACCATTTTCCACATTTCTGAAGCATGACGTAATGGGGGGGGTGTTATTTCTTTTGTCGAAAATCAGCCGTTTTTGCTCGAACATTAAATGCCTCCAAATGGTATTTATTTCACTTCCCGAGCCACTGGAAGCATGAAAATCACTTTAAACATGCTAATTTTAGCTCTAACACTGATGATCCACCTACAAATGTGAACTGACGTTCAAAAATAAAACATTTGAAAACGGACCATTTTCCACATTTCTGAAGCATGACGTAATGGGGGGTGTTATCTCTTTTGTCGAAAATCAGCCGTTTTTGCTCGAACATTAAATGCCTCCAAATGGTATTTAATTAACTTCCCGAGCCCCTGGAAGCATGAAAATCACTTTAAACATGCTAATTTTAGCTCTAACACTGATGATCCACCTACAAATGTGAACTGACGTTCAAAAATAAAACATTTGAAAACGGACCATTTTCCACATTTCTGAAGCATGACGTAATGGGGGGGTGTTATCTCTTTTGTCGAAAATCAGCCGTTTTTGCTCGAACATTAAATGCCTCCAAATGGTATTTAATTAACTTCCCGGGGTGAAGAAACCCTTTTTGAGAACTCAGAGTGAGTAAATTGGCCATTTTCATGCACTTTTAACCATTCCATAAATCTTGTGTTTTGGGCCCCTGGAAGCATGAAAATCACTTCAAACATGCTAATTTTAGCTCTAACACTGATGATCCACCTACAAATGTGAACTGACTTTCAAAAATAAAACATTTGAAAACGGACCATTTTCCACATTTCTGAAGCATGACGTAATGGGGGGGTGTTATCTCTTTTGTCGAAAATCAGCCGTTTTTGCTCGAACATTAAATGCCTCCAAATGGTATTTATTTCAATTCCCGAGCCCCTGGAAGCATGAAAATCACTTTAAACATGCTAATTTTAGCTCTAACACTGATGATCCACCTACAAATGTGAACTGACGTTCAAAAATAAAACATTTGAAAACGGACCATTTTCCACATTTCTGAAGCATGACGTAATGGGGGGGTGTTATCTCTTTTGTCGAAAATCAGCCGTTTTTGCTCGAACATTAAATGCCTCCAAATGGTATTTAATTAACTTCCCGAGCCCCTGGAAGCATGAAAATCACTTTAAACATGCTAATTTTAGCTCTAACACTGATGATCCACCTACAAATGTGAACTGACGTTCAAAAATAAAACATTTGAAAACGGACCATTTTCCACATTTCTGAAGCAAGACGTAATGGGGGGGTGTTATCTCTTTTGTCGAAAATCAGCCGTTTTTGCTCGAACATTAAATGCCTCCAAATGGTATTTAATTAACTTCCCGGGGTGAAGAAACCATTTTTGAGAACTCAGAGTGAGTAAATTGGCCATTTTCATGCACTTTTAACCATTCCATAAATCTTGTGTTTTGGGCCCCTGGAAGCATGAAAATCACTTTAAACATGCTAATTTTAGCTCTAACACTGATGATCCACCTACAAATGTGAACTGACGTTCAAAAATGAAACATTTGAAAACGGACCATTTTCCACATTTCTGAAGCATGACGTAATGGGGGGGTGTTATCTCTTTTGTCGAAAATCAGCTGTTTTTGCTCGAACATTAAATGCCTCCAAATGGTATTTAATTAACTTCCCGAGCCCCTGGAAGCATGAAAATCACTTTAAACATGCTAATTTTAGCTCTAACACTGATGATCCACCTACAAATGTGAACTGACGTTCAAAAATAAAACATTTGAAAACGGACCATTTTCCACATTTCTGAAGCATGACGTAATGGGGGGGGTGTTATCTCTTTTGTCGAAAATCAGCCGTTTTTGCTCGAACATTAAATGCCTCCAAATGGTATTTAATTAACTTCCCGAGCCCCTGGAAGCATGAAAATCACTTTAAACATGCTAATTTTAGCTCTAACACTGATGATCCACCTACAAATGTGAACTGACGTTCAAAAATAAAACATTTGAAAACGGACCATTTTCCACATTTCTGAAGCATGACGTAATAGGGGGGTGTTATCTCTTTTGTCGAAAATCAGCCGTTTTTGCTCGAACATTAAATGCCTCCAAATGGTATTTAATTAACTTGCCGAGCCCCTGGAAGCATGAAAATCACTTTAAACATGCTAATTTTAGCTCTAACACTGATGATCCACCTACAAATGTGAACTGACGTTCAAAAATAAAACATTTGAAAACGGACCATTTTCCACATTTCTGAAGCATGACGTAATGGGGGGGGTGTTATCTCTTTTGTCGAAAATCAGCCGTTTTTGCTCGAACATTAAATGCCTCCAAATGGTATTTAATTAACTTCCCGGGGTGAAGAAACCCTTTTTGAGAACTCAGAGTGAGTAAATTGGCCATTTTCATGCACTTTTAACCATTCCATAAATCTTGTGTTTTGGGCCCCTGGAAGCATGAAAATCACTTTAAACATGCTAATTTTAGCTCTAACACTGATGATCCACCTACAAATGTGAACTGACGTTCAAAAATAAAACATTTGAAAACGGACCATTTTCCACATTTCTGAAGCATGACGTAATGGGGGGGGGGTGTTATTTCTTTTGTCGAAAATCAGCCGTTTTTGCTCGAACATTAAATGCCTCCAAATGGTATTTATTTCACTTCCCGAGCCACTGGAAGCATGAAAATCACTTTAAACATGCTAATTTTAGCTCTAACACTGATGATCCACCTACAAATGTGAACTGACGTTCAAAAATAAAACATTTGAAAACGGACCATTTTCCACATTTCTGAAGCATGACGTAATGGGGGGTGTTATCTCTTTTGTCGAAAATCAGCCGTTTTTGCTCGAACATTAAATGCCTCCAAATGGTATTTAATTAACTTCCCGAGCCCCTGGAAGCATGAAAATCACTTTAAACATGCTAATTTTAGCTCTAACACTGATGATCCACCTACAAATGTGAACTGACGTTCAAAAATAAAACATTTGAAAACGGACCATTTTCCACATTTCTGAAGCATGACGTAATGGGGGGGTGTTATCTCTTTTGTCGAAAATCAGCCGTTTTTGCTCGAACATTAAATGCCTCCAAATGGTATTTATTTCACTTCCCGAGCCCCTGGAAGCATGAAAATCACTTTAAACATGCTAATTTTAGCTCTAACACTGATGATCCACCTACAAATGTGAACTGACGTTCAAAAATAAAACATTTGAAAACGGACCATTTTCCACATTTCTGAAGCATGACGTAATGGGGGGGTGTTATCTCTTTTGTCGAAAATCAGCAGTTTTTGCTCGAACATTAAATGCCTCCAAATGGTATTTAATTAACTTCCCGAGCCCCTGGAAGCATGAAAATCACTTTAAACATGCTAATTTTAGCTCTAACACTGATGATCCACCTACAAATGTGAACTGACGTTCAAAAATAAAACATTTGAAAACGGACCATTTTCCACATTTCTGAAGCATGACGTAATGGGGGGGGTGTTATTTCTTTTGTCGAAAATCAGCCGTTTTTGCTCGAACATTAAATGCCTCCAAATGGTATTTATTTCACTTCCCGAGCCCCTGGAAGCATGAAAATCACTTTAAACATGCTAATTTTAGCTCTAACACTGATGATCCACCTACAAATGTGAACTGACGTTCAAAAATAAAACATTTGAAAACGGACCATTTTCCACATTTCTGAAGCATGACGTAATGGGGGGGTGTTATCTCTTTGTCGAAAATCAGCCGTTTTTGCTCGAACATTAAATGCCTCCAAATGGTATTTAATTAACTTCCCGAGCCCCTGGAAGCATGAAAATCACTTTAAACATGCTAATTTTAGCTCTAACACTAATGATCCACCTACAAATGTGAACTGACGTTCAAAAATAAAACATTTGAAAACGGACCATTTTCCACATTTCTGAAGCATGACGTAATGGGGGGGTGTTATCTCTGTTGTCGAAAATCAGCCGTTTTTGCTCGAACATTAAATGCCTCCAAATGGTATTTAATTAACTTCCCGAGCCCCTGGAAGCATGAAAATCACTTTAAACATGCTAATTTTAGCTCTAACACTGATGATCCACCTACAAATGTGAACTGACGTTCAAAAATAAAACATTTGAAAACGGACCATTTTCCACATTTCTGAAGCATGACGTAATGGGGGGGTGTTATCTCTTTTGTCGAAAATCAGCCGTTTTTGCTCGAACATTAAATGCCTCCAAATGGTATTTAATTAACTTCCCGAGCCCCTGGATGCATGAAAATCACTTTAAACATGCTAATTTTAGCTCTAACACTGATGATCCACCTACAAATGTGAACTGACGTTCAAAAATAAAACATTTGAAAACGGACCATTTTCCACATTTCTGAAGCATGACGTAATGGGGGGGTGTTATCTCTTTTGTCGAAAATCAGCCGTTTTTGCTCGAACATTAAATGCCTCCAAATGGTATTTAATTAACTTCCCGAGCCCCTGGAAGCATGAAAATCACTTTAAACATGCTAATTTTAGCTCTAACACTGATGATCCACCTACAAATGTGAACTGACGTTCAAAAATAAAACATTTGAAAACGGACCATTTTCCACATTTCTGAAGCATGACGTAATGGGGGGGTGTTATCTCTTTTGTCGAAAATCAGCCGTTTTTGCTCGAACATTAAATGCCTCCAAATGGTATTTAATTAACTTCCCGAGCCCCTGGATGCATGAAAATCACTTTAAACATGCTAATTTTAGCTCTAACACTGATGATCCACCTACAAATGTGAACTGACGTTCAAAAATAAAACATTTGAAAACGGACCATTTTCCACATTTCTGAAGCATGACATAATGGGGGGGTGTTATCTCTTTTGTCGAAAATCAGCCGTTTTTGCTCGAACATTAAATGCCTCCAAATGGTATTTAATTAACTTCCCGAGCCCCTGGAAGCATGAAAATCACTTTAAACATGCTAATTTTAGCTCTAACACTGATGATCCACCTACAAATGTGAACTGACGTTCAAAAATAAAACATTTGAAAACGGACCATTTTCCACATTTCTGAAGCATGACGTAATGGGGGGGTGTTATCTCTTTTGTCGAAAATCAGCCGTTTTTGCTCGAACATTAAATGCCTCCAAATGGTATTTAATTAACTTCCCGAGCCCCTGGAAGCATGAAAATCACTTTAAACATGCTAATTTTAGCTCTAACACTGATGATCCACCTACAAATGTGAACTGACGTTCAAAAATAAAACATTTGAAAACGGACCATTTTCCACATTTCTGAAGCATGACGTAATGGGGGGGGTGTTATCTCTTTTGTCGAAAATCAGCCGTTTTTGCTCGAACATTAAATGCCTCCAAATGGTATTTAATTAACTTCCCGAGCCCCTGGAAGCATGAAAATCACTTTAAACATGCTAATTTTAGCTCTAACACTGATGATCCACCTACAAATGTGAACTGACGTTCAAAAATAAAACATTTGAAAACGGACCATTTTCCACATTTCTGAAGCATGACGTAATGGGGGGGTGTTATCTCTTTTGTCGAAAATCAGCCGTTTTTGCTCGAACATTAAATGCCTCCAAATGGTATTTAATTAACTTCCCGAGCCCCTGGAAGCATGAAAATCACTTTAAACATGCTAATTTTAGCTCTAACACTGATGATCCACCTACAAATGTGAACTGACGTTCAAAAATAAAACATTTGAAAACGGACCATTTTCAACATTTCTGAAGCATGACGTAATGGGGGGGTGTTATCTCTTTTGTCGAAAATCAGCCGTTTTTGCTCGAACATTAAATGCCTCCAAATGGTATTTAATTAACTTCCCGAGCCCCTGGAAGCATGAAAATCACTTTAAACATGCTAATTTTAGCTCTAACACCGATGATCCACCTACAAATGTGAACTGACGTTCAAAAATAAAACATTTGAAAACGGACCATTTTCCACATTTCTGAAGCATGACGTAATGGGGGGTGTTATCTCTTTTGTCGAAAATCAGCCGTTTTTGCTCGAACATTAAATGCCTCCAAATGGTATTTATTTCACTTCCCGAGCCCCTGGAAGCATGAAAATCACTTTAAACATGCTAATTTTAGCTCTAACACTGATGATCCACCTACAAATGTGAACTGATGTTCAAAAATAAAACATTTGAAAACGGACCATTTTCCACATTTCTGAAGCATGACGTAATGGGGGGGGTGTTATCTCTTTTGTCGAAAATCAGCCGTTTTTGCTTGAACATTAAATGCCTCCAAATGGTATTTAATTAACTTCCCGGGGTGAAGAAACCCTTTTTGAGAACTCAGAGTGAGTAAATTGGCCATTTTCATGCACTTTTAACCATTCCATAAATCTTGTGTTTTGGGCCCCTGGAAGCATGAAAATCACTTTAAACATGCTAATTTTAGCTCTAACACTGATGATCCACCTACAAATGTGAACTGACGTTCAAAAATAAAACATTTGAAAACGGACCATTTTCCACATTTCTGAAGCATGACGTAATGGGGGGGTGTTATCTCTTTTGTCGAAAATCAGCCGTTTTTGCTCGAACATTAAATGCCTCCAAATGGTATTTAATTAACTTCCCGAGCCCCTGGAAGCATGAAAATCACTTTAAACATGCTAATTTTAGCTCTAACACTGATGATCCACCTACAAATGTGAACTGACGTTCAAAAATAAAACATTTGAAAACGGACCATTTTCCACATTTCTGAAGCATGACGTAATGGGGGGGTGTTATCTCTTTTGTCGAAAATCAGCCGTTTTTGCTCGAACATTAAATGCCTCCAAATGGCATTTAATTAACTTCCCGAGCCCCTGGAAGCATGAAAATCACTTTAAACATGCTAATTTTAGCTCTAACACTGACGATCCACCTACAAATGTGAACTGACGTTCAAAAATAAAACATTTGAAAACGGACTATTTTCCACATTTCTGAAGCATGACGTAATGGGGGGGTGTTATCTCTTTTGTCGAAAATCAGCCGTTTTTGCTCGAACATTAAATGCCTCCAAATGGTATTTATTTCACTTCCCGAGCCCCTGGAAGCATGAAAATCACTTTAAACATGCTAATTTTAGCTCTAACACTGATGATCCACCTACAAATGTGAACTGACGTTCAAAAATAAAACATTTGAAAACGGACCATTTTCCACATTTCTGAAGCATGACGTAATGGGGGGGGGTGTTATCTCTTTTGTCGAAAATCAGCCGTTTTTGCTCGAACATTAAATGCCTCCAAATGGTATTTAATTAACTTCTCGGGGTGAAGAAACCCTTTTTGAGAACTCAGAGTGAGTAAATTGGCCATTTTCATGCACTTTTAACCATTCCATAAATCTTGTGTTTTGGGCCCCTGGAAGCATGAAAATCACTTTAAACATGCTAATTTTAGCTCTAACACTGATGATCCACCTACAAATGTGAACTGACGTTCAAAAATAAAACATTTGAAAACGGACCATTTTCCACATTTCTGAAGCATGACGTAATGGGGGGGGTGTTATTTCTTTTGTCGAAAATCAGCCGTTTTTGCTCGAACATTAAATGCCTCCAAATGGTATTTATTTCACTTCCCGAGCCCCTGGAAGCATGAAAATCACTTTAAACATGCTAATTTTAGCTCTAACACTGATGATCCACCTACAAATGTGAACTGACGTTCAAAAATAAAACATTTGAAAACGGACCATTTTCCACATTTCTGAAGCATGACGTAATGGGGGGGTGTTATCTCTTTGTCGAAAATCAGCCGTTTTTGCTCGAACATTAAATGCCTCCAAATGGTATTTAATTAACTTCCCGAGCCCCTGGAAGCATGAAAATCACTTTAAACATGCTAATTTTAGCTCTAACACTAATGATCCACCTACAAATGTGAACTGACGTTCAAAAATAAAACATTTGAAAACGGACCATTTTCCACATTTCTGAAGCATGACGTAATGGGGGGGTGTTATCTCTTTTGTCGAAAATCAACCGTTTTTGCTCGAACATTAAATGCCTCCAAATGGTATTTAATTAACTTCCCGGGGTGAAGAAACCCTTTTTGAGAACTCAGAGTGAGTAAATTGGCCATTCTCATGCACTTTTAACCATTCCATAAATCTTGTGTTTTGGGCCCCTGGAAGCATGAAAATCACTTTAAACATGCTAATTTTAGCTCTAACACTGATGATCCACCTACAAATGTGAACTGACGTTCAAAAATAAAACATTTGAAAACGGACCATTTTCCACATTTCTGAAGCATGACGTAATGGGGGGGTGTTATCTCTTTTGTCGAAAATCAGCCGTTTTTGCTCGAACATTAAATGCCTCCAAATGGTATTTAATTAACTTCCCGAGCCCCTGGAAGCATGAAAATCACTTTAAACATGCTAATTTTAGCTCTTACACTGATGATCCACCTACAAATGTGAACTGACGTTCAAAAATAAAACATTTGAAAACGGACCATTTTCCACATTTCTGAAGCATGACGTAATGGGGGGTGTTATCTCTTTTGTCGAAAATCAGCCGTTTTTGCTCGAACATTAAATGCCTCCAAATGGTATTTATTTCACTTCCCAAGCCCCTGGAAGCATGAAAATCACTTTAAACATGCTAATTTTAGCTCTAACACTGATGATCCACCTACAAATGTGAACTGACGTTCAAAAATAAAACATTTGAAAACGGACCATTTTCCACATTTCTGAAGCATGACGTAATGGGGGGGTGTTATCTCTTTTGTCGAAAATCAGCCGTTTTTGCTCGAACATTAAATGCCTCCAAATGGTATTTAATTAACTTCCCGAGCCCCTGGATGCATGAAAATCACTTTAAACATGCTAATTTTAGCTCTAACACTGATGATCCACCTACAAATGTGAACTGACGTTCAAAAATAAAACATTTGAAAACGGACCATTTTCCACATTTCTGAAGCATGACGTAATGGGGGGGTGTTATCTCTTTTGTCGAAAATCAGCCGTTTTTGCTCGAACATTAAATGCCTCCAAATGGTATTTAATTAACTTCCCGAGCCCCTGGAAGCATGAAAATCACTTTAAACATGCTAATTTTAGCTCTAACACTGATGATCCACCTACAAATGTGAACTGACGTTCAAAAATAAAACATTTGAAAACGGACCATTTTCCACATTTCTGAAGCATGACGTAATGGGGGGGTGTTATCTCTTTTGTCGAAAATCAGCCGTTTTTGCTCGAACATTAAATGCCTCCAAATGGTATTTAATTAACTTCCCGAGCCCCTGGATGCATGAAAATCACTTTAAACATGCTAATTTTAGCTCTAACACTGATGATCCACCTACAAATGTGAACTGACGTTCAAAAATAAAACATTTGAAAACGGACCATTTTCCACATTTCTGAAGCATGACATAATGGGGGGGTGTTATCTCTTTTGTCGAAAATCAGCCGTTTTTGCTCGAACATTAAATGCCTCCAAATGGTATTTAATTAACTTCCCGAGCCCCTGGAAGCATGAAAATCACTTTAAACATGCTAATTTTAGCTCTAACACTGATGATCCACCTACAAATGTGAACTGACGTTCAAAAATAAAACATTTGAAAACGGACCATTTTCCACATTTCTGAAGCATGACGTAATGGGGGGGTGTTATCTCTTTTGTCGAAAATCAGCCGTTTTTGCTCGAACATTAAATGCCTCCAAATGGTATTTAATTAACTTCCCGAGCCCCTGGAAGCATGAAAATCACTTTAAACATGCTAATTTTAGCTCTAACACTGATGATCCACCTACAAATGTGAACTGACGTTCAAAAATAAAACATTTGAAAACGGACCATTTTCCACATTTCTGAAGCATGACGTAATGGGGGGGGTGTTATCTCTTTTGTCGAAAATCAGCCGTTTTTGCTCGAACATTAAATGCCTCCAAATGGTATTTAATTAACTTCCCGAGCCCCTGGAAGCATGAAAATCACTTTAAACATGCTAATTTTAGCTCTAACACTGATGATCCACCTACAAATGTGAACTGACGTTCAAAAATAAAACATTTGAAAACGGACCATTTTCCACATTTCTGAAGCATGACGTAATGGGGGGGTGTTATCTCTTTTGTCGAAAATCAGCCGTTTTTGCTCGAACATTAAATGCCTCCAAATGGTATTTAATTAACTTCCCGAGCCCCTGGAAGCATGAAAATCACTTTAAACATGCTAATTTTAGCTCTAACACTGATGATCCACCTACAAATGTGAACTGACGTTCAAAAATAAAACATTTGAAAACGGACCATTTTCAACATTTCTGAAGCATGACGTAATGGGGGGGTGTTATCTCTTTTGTCGAAAATCAGCCGTTTTTGCTCGAACATTAAATGCCTCCAAATGGTATTTAATTAACTTCCCGAGCCCCTGGAAGCATGAAAATCACTTTAAACATGCTAATTTTAGCTCTAACACCGATGATCCACCTACAAATGTGAACTGACGTTCAAAAATAAAACATTTGAAAACGGACCATTTTCCACATTTCTGAAGCATGACGTAATGGGGGGTGTTATCTCTTTTGTCGAAAATCAGCCGTTTTTGCTCGAACATTAAATGCCTCCAAATGGTATTTATTTCACTTCCCGAGCCCCTGGAAGCATGAAAATCACTTTAAACATGCTAATTTTAGCTCTAACACTGATGATCCACCTACAAATGTGAACTGATGTTCAAAAATAAAACATTTGAAAACGGACCATTTTCCACATTTCTGAAGCATGACGTAATGGGGGGGGTGTTATCTCTTTTGTCGAAAATCAGCCGTTTTTGCTTGAACATTAAATGCCTCCAAATGGTATTTAATTAACTTCCCGGGGTGAAGAAACCCTTTTTGAGAACTCAGAGTGAGTAAATTGGCCATTTTCATGCACTTTTAACCATTCCATAAATCTTGTGTTTTGGGCCCCTGGAAGCATGAAAATCACTTTAAACATGCTAATTTTAGCTCTAACACTGATGATCCACCTACAAATGTGAACTGACGTTCAAAAATAAAACATTTGAAAACGGACCATTTTCCACATTTCTGAAGCATGACGTAATGGGGGGGTGTTATCTCTTTTGTCGAAAATCAGCCGTTTTTGCTCGAACATTAAATGCCTCCAAATGGTATTTAATTAACTTCCCGAGCCCCTGGAAGCATGAAAATCACTTTAAACATGCTAATTTTAGCTCTAACACTGATGATCCACCTACAAATGTGAACTGACGTTCAAAAATAAAACATTTGAAAACGGACCATTTTCCACATTTCTGAAGCATGACGTAATGGGGGGTGTTATCTCTTTTGTCGAAAATCAGCCGTTTTTGCTCGAACATTAAATGCCTCCAAATGGCATTTAATTAACTTCCCGAGCCCCTGGAAGCATGAAAATCACTTTAAACATGCTCATTTTAGCTCTAACACTGACGATCCACCTACAAATGTGAACTGACGTTCAAAAATAAAACATTTGAAAACGGACTATTTTCCACATTTCTGAAGCATGACGTAATGGGGGGGTGTTATCTCTTTTGTCGAAAATCAGCCGTTTTTGCTCGAACATTAAATGCCTCCAAATGGTATTTATTTCACTTCCCGAGCCCCTGGAAGCATGAAAATCACTTTAAACATGCTAATTTTAGCTCTAACACTGATGATCCACCTACAAATGTGAACTGACGTTCAAAAATAAAACATTTGAAAACGGACCATTTTCCACATTTCTGAAGCATGACGTAATGGGGGGGGGTGTTATCTCTTTTGTCGAAAATCAGCCGTTTTTGCTCGAACATTAAATGCCTCCAAATGGTATTTAATTAACTTCCCGGGGTGAAGAAACCCTTTTTGAGAACTCAGAGTGAGTAAATTGGCCATTTTCATGCACTTTTAACCATTCCATAAATCTTGTGTTTTGGGCCCCTGGAAGCATGAAAATCACTTTAAACATGCTAATTTTAGCTCTAACACTGATGATCCACCTACAAATGTGAACTGACGTTCAAAAATAAAACATTTGAAAACGGACCATTTTCCACATTTCTGAAGCATGACGTAATGGGGGGGGTGTTATTTCTTTTGTCGAAAATCAGCCGTTTTTGCTCGAACATTAAATGCCTCCAAATGGTATTTATTTCACTTCCCGAGCCCCTGGAAGCATGAAAATCACTTTAAACATGCTAATTTTAGCTCTAACACTGATGATCCACCTACAAATGTGAACTGACGTTCAAAAATAAAACATTTGAAAACGGACCATTTTCCACATTTCTGAAGCATGACGTAATGGGGGGGTGTTATCTCTTTGTCGAAAATCAGCCGTTTTTGCTCGAACATTAAATGCCTCCAAATGGTATTTAATTAACTTCCCGAGCCCCTGGAAGCATGAAAATCACTTTAAACATGCTAATTTTAGCTCTAACACTAATGATCCACCTACAAATGTGAACTGACGTTCAAAAATAAAACATTTGAAAACGGACCATTTTCCACATTTCTGAAGCATGACGTAATGGGGGGGTGTTATCTCTTTTGTCGAAAATCAACCGTTTTTGCTCGAACATTAAATGCCTCCAAATGGTATTTAATTAACTTCCCGGGGTGAAGAAACCCTTTTTGAGAACTCAGAGTGAGTAAATTGGCCATTCTCATGCACTTTTAACCATTCCATAAATCTTGTGTTTTGGGCCCCTGGAAGCATGAAAATCACTTTAAACATGCTAATTTTAGCTCTAACACTGATGATCCACCTACAAATGTGAACTGACGTTCAAAAATAAAACATTTGAAAACGGACCATTTTCCACATTTCTGAAGCATGACGTAATGGGGGGGTGTTATCTCTTTTGTCGAAAATCAGCCGTTTTTGCTCGAACATTAAATGCCTCCAAATGGTATTTAATTAACTTCCCGAGCCCCTGGAAGCATGAAAATCACTTTAAACATGCTAATTTTAGCTCTTACACTGATGATCCACCTACAAATGTGAACTGACGTTCAAAAATAAAACATTTGAAAACGGACCATTTTCCACATTTCTGAAGCATGACGTAATGGGGGGTGTTATCTCTTTTGTCGAAAATCAGCCGTTTTTGCTCGAACATTAAATGCCTCCAAATGGTATTTATTTCACTTCCCAAGCCCCTGGAAGCATGAAAATCACTTTAAACATGCTAATTTTAGCTCTAACACTGATGATCCACCTACAAATGTGAACTGACGTTCAAAAATAAAACATTTGAAAACGGACCATTTTCCACATTTCTGAAGCATGACGTAATAGGGGGGTGTTATCTCTTTTGTCGAAAATCAGCCGTTTTTGCTCGAACATTAAATGCCTCCAAATGGTATTTAATTAACTTCCCGAGCCCCTGAAAGCATGAAAATCACTTTAAACATGCTAATTTTAGCTCTAACACTGATGATCCACCTACAAATGTGAACTGACGTTCAAAAATAAAACATTTGAAAACGGACCATTTTCCACATTTCTGAAGCATGACGTAATGGGGGGGTGTTATCTCTTTTGTCGAAAATCAGCCGTTTTTGCTCGAACATTAAATGCCTCCAAATGGTATTTAATTAACTTCCCGAGCCCCTGGAAGCATGAAAATCACTTTAAACATGCTAATTTCAGCTCTTACACTGATGATCCACCTACAAATGTGAACTGACGTTCAAAAATAAAACATTTGAAAACGGACCATTTTCCACATTTCTGAAGCATGACGTAATGGGGGGGTGTTATCTCTTTTGTCGAAAATCAGCCGTTTTTGCTCGAACATTAAATGCCTCCAAATGGTATTTATTTCACTTCCCAAGCCCCTGGAAGCATGAAAATCACTTTAAACATGCTAATTTTAGCTCTAACACTGATGATCCACCTACAAATGTTAACTGACGTTCAAAAATAAAACATTTGAAAACGGACCATTTTCCACATTTCTGAAGCATGACGTAATGGGGGGTGTTATCTCTTTTGTCGAAAATCAGCCGTTTTTGCTGGAACATTAAATGCCTCCAAATGGTATTTAATTAACTTCCCGAGCCCCTGGAAGCATGAAAATCACTTTAAACATGCTAATTTTAGCTCTAACACTGATGATCCACCTACAAATGTGAACTGACGTTCAAAAATAAAACATTTGAAAACGGACCATTTTCCACATTTCTGAAGCATGACGTAATGGGGGGGTGTTATCTCTTTTGTCGAAAATCAGCCGTTTTTGCTCGAATATTAAATGCCTCCAAATGGTATTTAATTAACTTCCCGGGGTGAAGAAACCCTTTTTGAGAACTCAGAGTGAGTAAATTGGCCATTTTCATGCACTTTTAACCATTCCATAAATCTTGTGTTTTGGGCCCCTGGAAGCATGAAAATCACTTTAAACATGCTAATTTTAGCTCTAACACTGATGATCCACCTACAAATGTGAACTGACGTTCAAAAATAAAACATTTGAAAACGGACCATTTTCCACATTTCTGAAGCATGATGTAATGGGGGGTGTTATCTCTTTTGTCGAAAATCAGCCGTTTTTGCTCGAACATTAAATGCCTCCAAATGGTATTTAATTAACTTCCCGAGCCCCGGGAAGCATGAAAATCACTTTAAACATGCTAATTTTAGCTCTAACACTGATGATCCACCTACAAATGTGAACTGACGTTCAAAAATAAAACATTTGAAAACGGACCATTTTCAACATTTCTGAAGCATGACGTAATGGGGGGGTGTTATCTCTTTTGTCGAAAATCAGCCGTTTTTGCTCGAACATTAAATGCCTCCAAATGGTATTTAATTAACTTCCCGAGCCCCTGGAAGCATGAAAATCACTTTAAACATGCTAATTTTAGCTCTAACACTGATGATCCACCTACAAATGTGAACTGACGTTCAAAAATAAAACATTTGAAAACGGACCATTTTCCACATTTCTGAAGCATGATGTAATGGGGGGGTGTTATCTCTTTTGTCCAAAATCAGCCGTTTTTGCTCGAACATTAAATGCCTCCAAATGGTATTTAATTAACTTCCCGGGGTGAAGAAACCCTTTTTGAGAACTCAGAGTGAGTAAATTGGCCATTTTCATGCACTTTTAACCATTCCATAAATCTTATGTTTTGGGCCCCTGGAAGCATGAAAATCACTTTAAACATGCTAATTTTAGCTCTAACACTGATGATCCACCTACAAATGTGAACTGACGTTCAAAAATAAAACATTTGAAAACGGACCATTTTCCACATTTCTGAAGCATGACGTAATGGGGGGGTGTTATCTCTTTTGTCGAAAATCAGCCGTTTTTGCTCGAACATTAAATGCCTCCAAATGGTATTTAATTAACTTCCCGAGCCCCTGGAAGCATGAAAATCACTTTAAACATGCTAATTTTAGCTCTAACACTGATGATCCACCTACAAATGTGAACTGACGTTCAAAAATAAAACATTTGAAAACGGACCATTTTCCACATTTCTGAAGCATGACGTAATGGGGGGTGTTATCTCTTTTGTCGAAAATCAGCCGTTTTTGCTCGAACATTAAATGCCTCCAAATGGTATTTATTTCACTTCCCGAGCCCCTGGAAGCATGAAAATCACTTTAAACATGCTAATTTTAGCTCTAACACTGATGATCCACCTACAAATGTGAACTGATGTTCAAAAATAAAACATTTGAAAACGGACCATTTTCCACATTTCTGAAGCATGACGTAATGGGGGGGTGTTATCTCTTTTGTCGAAAATCAGCCGTTTTTGCTCGAACATTAAATGCCTCCAAATGGTATTTAATTAACTTCCCGGGGTGAAGAAACCCTTTTTGAGAACTCAGAGTGAGTAAATTGGCCATTTTCATGCACTTTTAACCATTCCATAAATCTTGTGTTTTGGGCCCCTGGAAGCATGAAAATCACTTTAAACATGCTAATTTTAGCTCTAACACTGATGATCCACCTACAAATGTGAACTGACGTTCAAAAATAAAACATTTGAAAACGGACCATTTTCCACATTTCTGAAGCATGACGTAATGGGGGGGTGTTATCTCTTTTGTCGAAAATCAGCCGTTTTTGCTCGAACATTAAATGCCTCCAAATGGTATTTAATTAACTTCCCGAGCCCCTGGAAGCATGAAAATCACTTTAAACATGCTAATTTTAGCTCTAACACTGATGATCCACCTACAAATGTGAACTGACGTTCAAAAATAAAACATTTGAAAACGGACCATTTTCCACATTTCTGAAGCATGACGTAATGGGGGGGTGTTATCTCTTTTGTCGAAAATCAGCCGTTTTTGCTCGAACATTAAATGCCTCCAAATGGTATTTAATTAACTTCCCGAGCCCCTGGAAGCATGAAAATCACTTTAAACATGCTAATTTTAGCTCTAACACTGATGATCCACCTACAAATGTGAACTGACGTTCAAAAATAAAACATTTGAAAACGGACTATTTTCCACATTTCTGAAGCATGACGTAATGGGGGGGTGTTATCTCTTTTGTCGAAAATCAGCCGTTTTTGCTCGAACATTAAATGCCTCCAAATGGTATTTATTTCACTTCCCGAGCCCCTGGAAGCATGAAAATCACTTTAAACATGCTAATTTTAGCTCTAACACTGATGATCCACCTACAAATGTGAACTGACGTTCAAAAATAAAACATTTGAAAACGGACCATTTTCCACATTTCTGAAGCATGACGTAATGGGGGGGGTGTTATCTCTTTTGTCGAAAATCAGCCGTTTTTGCACGAACATTAAATGCCTCCAAATGGTATTTAATTAACTTCCCGGGGTGAAGAAACCCTTTTTGAGAACTCAGAGTGAGTAAATTGGCCATTTTCATGCACTTTTAACCATTCCATAAATCTTGTGTTTTGGGCCCCTGGAAGCATGAAAATCACTTTAAACATGCTAATTTTAGCTCTAACACTGATGATCCACCTACAAATGTGAACTGACGTTCAAAAATAAAACATTTGAAAACGGACCATTTTCCACATTTCTGAAGCATGACGTAATGGGGGGGGTGTTATTTCTTTTGTCGAAAATCAGCCGTTTTTGCTCGAACATTAAATGCCTCCAAATGGTATTTATTTCACTTCCCGAGCCCCTGGAAGCATGAAAATCACTTTAAACATGCTAATTTTAGCTCTAACACTGATGATCCACCTACAAATGTGAACTGACGTTCAAAAATAAAACATTTTAAAACGGACCATTTTCCACATTTCTGAAGCATGACGTAATGGGGGGTGTTATCTCTTTTGTCGAAAATCAGCCGTTTTTACTCGAACATTAAATGCCTCCAAATGGTATTTAATTAACTTCCCGAGCCCCTGGAAGCATGAAAATCACTTTAAACATGCTAATTTGAGCTCTAACACTGATGATCCACCTACAAATGTGAACTGACGTTCAAAAATAAAACATTTGAAAACGGACCATTTTCCACATTTCTGAAGCATGACGTAATGGGGGGGTTGTTATCTCTTTTGTCGAAAATCAGCCGTTTTTGCTCGAACATTAAATGCCTCCAAATGGTATTTATTTCACTTCCCGAGCCCCTGGAAGCATGAAAATCACTTTAAACATGCTAATTTTAGCTCTAACACTGATGATCCACCTACAAATGTGAACTGACGTTCAAAAATAAAACATTTGAAAACGGACCATTTTCCACATTTCTGAAGCATGACGTAATGGGGGGTGTTATCTCTTTTGTCGAAAATCAGCCGTTTTTGCTGGAACATTAAATGCCTCCAAATGGTATTTAATTAACTTCCCGAGCCCCTGGAAGCATGAAAATCACTTTAAACATGCTAATTTTAGCTCTAACACTGATGATCCACCTACAAATGTGAACTGACGTTCAAAAATAAAACATTTGAAAACGGACCATTTTCCACATTTCTGAAGCATGACGTAATGAGGGGGTGTTATCTCTTTTGTCGAAAATCAGCCGTTTTTGCTCGAATATTAAATGCCTCCAAATGGTATTTAATTAACTTCCCGGGGTGAAGAAACCCTTTTTGAGAACTCAGAGTGAGTAAATTGGCCATTTTCATGCACTTTTAACCATTCCATAAATCTTGTGTTTTGGGCCCCTGGAAGCATGAAAATCACTTTAAACATGCTAATTTTAGCTCTAACACTGATGATCCACCTACAAATGTGAACTGACGTTCAAAAATAAAACATTTGAAAACGGACCATTTTCCACATTTCTGAAGCATGATGTAATGGGGGGGTGTTATCTCTTTTGTCGAAAATCAGCCGTTTTTGCTCGAACATTAAATGCCTCCAAATGGTATTTAATTAACTTCCCGAGCCCCGGGAAGCATGAAAATCACTTTAAACATGCTAATTTTAGCTCTAACACTGATGATCCACCTACAAATGTGAACTGACGTTCAAAAATAAAACATTTGAAAACGGACCATTTTCAACATTTCTGAAGCATGACGTAATGGGGGGGTGTTATCTCTTTTGTCGAAAATCAGCCGTTTTTGCTCGAACATTAAATGCCTCCAAATGGTATTTATTTCACTTCCCGAGCCCCTGGAAGCATGAAAATCACTTTAAACATGCTAATTTTAGCTCTAACACTGATGATCCACCTACAAATGTGAACTGACGTTCAAAAATAAAACATTTGAAAACGGACCATTTTCCACATTTCTGAAGCATGACGTAATGGGGGGGGTGTGATCTCTTTGTCGAAAATCAGCCGTTTTTGCCTCGAACATTAAATGCCTCCAAATGGTATTTATTTCACTTCCCGAGCCCCTGGAAGCATGAAAATCACTTTAAACATGCTAATTTTAGCTCTAACACTGATGATCCACCTACAAATGTGAACTGATGTTCAAAAATAAAACATTTGAAAACGGACCATTTTCCACATTTCTGAAGCATGACGTAATGGGGGGGTGTTATCTCTTTTGTCGAAAATCAGCCGTTTTTGCTCGAACATTAAATGCCTCCAAATGGTATTTAATTAACTTCCCGGGGTGAAGAAACCCTTTTTGAGAACTCAGAGTGAGTAAATTGGCCATTTTCATGCACTTTTAACCATTCCATAAATCTTGTGTTTTGGGCCCCTGGAAGCATGAAAATCACTTTAAACATGCTAATTTTAGCTCTAACACTGATGATCCACCTACAAATGTGAACTGACGTTCAAAAATAAAACATTTGAAAACGGACCATTTTCCACATTTCTGAAGCATGACGTAATGGGGGGGTGTTATCTCTTTTGTCGAAAATCAGCCGTTTTTGCTCGAACATTAAATGCCTCCAAATGGTATTTAATTAACTTCCCGAGCCCCTGGAAGCATGAAAATCACTTTAAACATGCTAATTTTAGCTCTAACACTGATGATCCACCTACAAATGTGAACTGACGTTCAAAAATAAAACATTTGAAAACGGACCATTTTCCACATTTCTGAAGCATGACATAATGGGGGGGTGTTATCTCTTTTGTCGAAAATCAGCCGTTTTTGCTCGAACATTAAATGCCTCCAAATGGTATTTAATTAACTTCCCGAGCCCCTGGAAGCATGAAAATCACTTTAAACATGCTAATTTTAGCTCTAACACTGATGATCCACCTACAAATGTGAACTGACGTTCAAAAATAAAACATTTGAAAACGGACTATTTTCCACATTTCTGAAGCATGACGTAATGGGGGGGTGTTATCTCTTTTGTCGAAAATCAGCCGTTTTTGCTCGAACATTAAATGCCTCCAAATGGTATTTATTTCACTTCCCGAGCCCCTGGAAGCATGAAAATCACTTTAAACATGCTAATTTTAGCTCTAACACTGATGATCCACCTACAAATGTGAACTGACGTTCAAAAATAAAACATTTGAAAACGGACCATTTTCCAAATTTCTGAAGCATGACGTAATGGGGGGGGTGTTATCTCTTTTGTCGAAAATCAGCCGTTTTTGCTCGAACATTAAATGCCTCCAAATGGTATTTAATTAACTTCCCGGGGTGAAGAAACCCTTTTTGAGAACTCAGAGTGAGTAAATTGGCCATTTTCATGCACTTTTAACCATTCCATAAATCTTGTGTTTTGGGCCCCTGGAAGCATGAAAATCACTTTAAACATGCTAATTTTAGCTCTAACACTGATGATCCACCTACAAATGTGAACTGACGTTCAAAAATAAAACATTTGAAAACGGACCATTTTCCACATTTCTGAAGCATGACGTAATGGGGGGGGTGTTATTTCTTTTGTCGAAAATCAGCCGTTTTTGCTCGAACATTAAATTCCTCCAAATGGTATTTATTTCACTTCCCGAGCCCCTGGAAGCAGGAAAATCACTTTAAACATGCTAATTTTAGCTCTAACACTGATGATCCACCTACAAATGTGAACTGACGTTCAAAAATAAAACATTTTAAAACGGACCATTTTCCACATTTCTGAAGCATGACGTAATGGGGGGTGTTATCTCTTTTGTCGAAAATCAGCCGTTTTTGCTCGAACATTAAATGCCTCCAAATGGTATTTAATTAACTTCCCGAGCCCCTGGAAGCATGAAAATCACTTTAAACATGCTAATTTGAGCTCTAACACTGATGATCCACCTACAAATGTGAACTGACGTTCAAAAATAAAACATTTGAAAACGGACCATTTTCCACATTTCTGAAGCATGACGTAATGGGGGGGTTGTTATCTCTTTTGTCGAAAATCAGCCGTTTTTGCTCGAACATTAAATGCCTCCAAATGGTATTTAATTAACTTCCCGGGGTGAAGAAACCCTTTTTGAGAACTCAGAGTGAGTAAATTGGCCATTTTCATGCACTTTTAACCATTCCATAAATCTTGTGTTTTGGGCCCCTGGAAGCATGAAAATCACTTTAAACATGCTAATTTTAGCTCTAACACTGATGATCCACCTACAAATGTGAACTGACGTTCAAAAATAAAACATTTGAAAACGGACCATTTTCCACATTTCTGAAGCATGACGTAATGGGGGGGGTGTTATTTCTTTTGTCGAAAATCAGCCGTTTTTGCTCGAACATTAAATGCCTCCAAATGGTATTTATTTCACTTCCCAAGCCCCTGGAAGCATGAAAATCACTTTAAACATGCTAATTTTAGCTCTAACACTGATGATCCACCTACAAATGTGAACTGACGTTCAAAAATAAAACATTTTAAAACGGACCATTTTCCACATTTCTGAAGCATGACGTAATGGGGGGTGTTATCTCTTTTGTCGAAAATCAGCCGTTTTTACTCGAACATTAAATGCCTCCAAATGGTATTTAATTAACTTCCCGAGCCCCTGGAAGCATGAAAATCACTTTAAACATGCTAATTTGAGCTCTAACACTGATGATCCACCTACAAATGTGAACTGACGTTCAAAAATAAAACATTTGAAAACGGACCATTTTCCACATTTCTGAAGCATGACGTAATGGGGGGGTTGTTATCTCTTTTGTCGAAAATCAGCCGTTTTTGCTCGAACATTAAATGCCTCCAAATGGTATTTATTTCAATTCCCGAGCCCCTGGAAGCATGAAAATCACTTTAAACATGCTAATTTTAGCTCTAACACTGATGATCCACCTACAAATGTGAACTGACGTTCAAAAATAAAACATTTGAAAACGGACCATTTTCCACATTTCTGAAGCATGACGTAATGGGGGGGTGTGATCTCTTTGTCGAAAATCAGCCGTTTTTGCTCGAACATTAAATGCCTCCAAATGGTATTTATTTCACTTCCCGAGCCCCTGGAAGCATGAAAATCACTTTAAACATGCTAATTTTAGCTCTAACACTGATGATCCACCTACAAATGTGAACTGATGTTCAAAAATAAAACATTTGAAAACGGACCATTTTCCACATTTCTGAAGCATGACGTAATGGGGGGGTGTTATCTCTTTTGTCGAAAATCAGCCGTTTTTGCTCGAACATTAAATGCCTCCAAATGGTATTTAATTAACTTCCCGAGCCCCTGGAAGCATGAAAATCACTTTAAACATGCTAATTTTAGCTCTAACACTGATGATCCACCTACAAATGTGAACTGACGTTCAAAAATAAAACATTTGAAAACGGACCATTTTCCACATTTCTGAAGCATGACATAATGGGGGGGTGTTATCTCTTTTGTCGAAAATCAGCCGTTTTTGCTCGAACATTAAATGCCTCCAAATGGTATTTAATTAACTTCCCGAGCCCCTGGAAGCATGAAAATCACTTTAAACATGCTAATTTTAGCTCTAACACTGATGATCCACCTACAAATGTGAACTGATGTTCAAAAATAAAACATTTGAAAACGGACCATTTTCCACATTTCTGAAGCATGACGTAATGGGGGGGTGTTATCTCTTTTGTCGAAAATCAGCCGTTTTTGCTCGAACATTAAATGCCTCCAAATGGTATTTAATTAACTTCCCGAGCCCCTGGAAGCATGAAAATCACTTTAAACATGCTAATTTTAGCTCTAACACTGATGATCCACCTACAAATGTGAACTGACGTTCAAAAATAAAACATTTGAAAACGGACCATTTTCCACATTTCTGAAGCATGACATAATGGGGGGGTGTTATCTCTTTTGTCGAAAATCAGCCGTTTTTGCTCGAACATTAAATGCCTCCAAATGGTATTTAATTAACTTCCCGAGCCCCTGGAAGCATGAAAATCACTTTAAACATGCTAATTTTAGCTCTAACACTGATGATCCACCTACAAATGTGAACTGACGTTCAAAAATAAAACATTTGAAAACGGACTATTTTCCACATTTCTGAAGCATGACGTAATGGGGGGGTGTTATCTCTTTTGTCGAAAATCAGCCGTTTTTGCTCGAACATTAAAT
Source organism: Lissotriton vulgaris (assembly GCF_964263255.1). Classification (NCBI taxonomy): domain Eukaryota; kingdom Metazoa; phylum Chordata; class Amphibia; order Caudata; family Salamandridae; genus Lissotriton; species Lissotriton vulgaris. The sequence goes on from NW_028253316.1 coordinate 1,049,859, forward strand.
GCCTCCAAATGGTATTTATTTCACTTCCCGAGCCCCTGGAAGCATGAAAATCACTTTAAACATGCTAATTTTAGCTCTAACACTGATGATCCACCTACAAATGTGAACTGACGTTCAAAAATAAAACATTTGAAAACGGACCATTTTCCAAATTTCTGAAGCATGACGTAATGGGGGGGGTGTTATCTCTTTTGTCGAAAATCAGCCGTTTTTGCTCGAACATTAAATGCCTCCAAATGGTATTTAATTAACTTCCCGGGGTGAAGAAACCCTTTTTGAGAACTCAGAGTGAGTAAATTGGCCATTTTCATGCACTTTTAACCATTCCATAAATCTTGTGTTTTGGGCCCCTGGAAGCATGAAAATCACTTTAAACATGCTAATTTTAGCTCTAACACTGATGATCCACCTACAAATGTGAACTGACGTTCAAAAATAAAACATTTGAAAACGGACCATTTTCCACATTTCTGAAGCATGACGTAATGGGGGGGGTGTTATTTCTTTTGTCGAAAATCAGCCGTTTTTGCTCGAACATTAAATTCCTCCAAATGGTATTTATTTCACTTCCCGAGCCCCTGGAAGCAGGAAAATCACTTTAAACATGCTAATTTTAGCTCTAACACTGATGATCCACCTACAAATGTGAACTGACGTTCAAAAATAAAACATTTTAAAACGGACCATTTTCCACATTTCTGAAGCATGACGTAATGGGGGGTGTTATCTCTTTTGTCGAAAATCAGCCGTTTTTGCTCGAACATTAAATGCCTCCAAATGGTATTTAATTAACTTCCCGAGCCCCTGGAAGCATGAAAATCACTTTAAACATGCTAATTTGAGCTCTAACACTGATGATCCACCTACAAATGTGAACTGACGTTCAAAAATAAAACATTTGAAAACGGACCATTTTCCACATTTCTGAAGCATGACGTAATGGGGGGGTTGTTATCTCTTTTGTCGAAAATCAGCCGTTTTTGCTCGAACATTAAATGCCTCCAAATGGTATTTATTTCACTTCCCGAGCCCCTGGAAGCATGAAAATCACTTTAAACATGCTAATTTTAGCTCTAACACTGATGATCCACCTACAAATGTGAACTGACGTTCAAAAATAAAACATTTGAAAACGGACCATTTTCCACATTTCTGAAGCATGACGTAATGGGGGGGTGTGATCTCTTTGTCGAAAATCAGCCGTTTTTGCTCGAACATTAAATGCCTCCAAATGGTATTTAATTAACTTCCCGAGCCCCTGGAAGCATGAAAATCACTTTAAACATGCTAATTTTAGCTCTAACACTAATGATCCACCTACAAATGTGAACTGACGTTCAAAAATAAAACATTTGAAAACGGACCATTTTCCACATTTCTGAAGCATGACGTAATGGGGGGGGTGTTATCTCTTTTGTCGAAAATCAACCGTTTTTGCTCGAACATTAAATGCCTCCAAATGGTATTTAATTAACTTCCCGGGGTGAAGAAACCCTTTTTGAGAACTCAGAGTGAGTAAATTGGCCATTCTCATGCACTTTTAACCATTCCATAAATCTTGTGTTTTGGGCCCCTGGAAGCATGAAAATCACTTTAAACATGCTAATTTTAGCTCTAACACTGATGATCCACCTACAAATGTGAACTGACGTTCAAAAATAAAACATTTGAAAACGGACCATTTTCCACATTTCTGAAGCATGACGTAATGGGGGGGTGTTATCTCTTTTGTCGAAAATCAGCCGTTTTTGCTCGAACATTAAATGCCTCCAAATGGTATTTAATTAACTTCCCGAGCCCCTGGAAGCATGAAAATCACTTTAAACATGCTAATTTTAGCTCTTACACTGATGATCCACCTACAAATGTGAACTGACGTTCAAAAATAAAACATTTGAAAACGGACCATTTTCCACATTTCTGAAGCATGACGTAATGGGGGGTGTTATCTCTTTTGTCGAAAATCAGCCGTTTTTGCTCGAACATTAAATGCCTCCAAATGGTATTTATTTCACTTCCCAAGCCCCTGGAAGCATGAAAATCACTTTAAACATGCTAATTTTAGCTCTAACACTGATGATCCACCTACAAATGTGAACTGACGTTCAAAAATAAAACATTTGAAAACGGACCATTTTCCACATTTCTGAAGCATGACGTAATAGGGGGGTGTTATCTCTTTTGTCGAAAATCAGCCGTTTTTGCTCGAACATTAAATGCCTCCAAATGGTATTTAATTAACTTCCCGAGCCCCTGAAAGCATGAAAATCACTTTAAACATGCTAATTTTAGCTCTAACACTGATGATCCACCTACAAATGTGAACTGACGTTCAAAAATAAAACATTTGAAAACGGACCATTTTCCACATTTCTGAAGCATGACGTAATGGGGGGGTGTTATCTCTTTTGTCGAAAATCAGCCGTTTTTGCTCGAACATTAAATGTCTCCAAATGGTATTTAATTAACTTCCCGAGCCCCTGGAAGCATGAAAATCACTTTAAACATGCTAATTTCAGCTCTTACACTGATGATCCACCTACAAATGTGAACTGACGTTCAAAAATAAAACATTTGAAAACGGACCATTTTCCACAATTCTGAAGCATGACGTAATGGGGGGGTGTTATCTCTTTTGTCGAAAATCAGCCGTTTTTGCTCGAACATTAAATGCCTCCAAATGGTATTTATTTCACTTCCCAAGCCCCTGGAAGCATGAAAATCACTTTAAACATGCTAATTTTAGCTCTAACACTGATGATCCACCTACAAATGTGAACTGACGTTCAAAAATAAAACATTTGAAAACGGACCATTTTCCACATTTCTGAAGCATGACGTAATGGGGGGGGTGTTATCTCTTTTGTCGAAAATCAGCCGTTTTTGCACGAACATTAAATGCCTCCAAATGGTATTTAATTAACTTCCCGGGGTGAAGAAACCCTTTTTGAGAACTCAGAGTGAGTAAATTGGCCATTTTCATGCACTTTTAACCATTCCATAAATCTTGTGTTTTGGGCCCCTGGAAGCATGAAAATCACCTTAAACATGCTAATTTTAGCTCTAACACTGATGATCCACCTACAAATGTGAACTGACGTTCAAAAATAAAACATTTGAAAACGGACCATTTTCCACATTTCTGAAGCATGACGTAATGGGGGGGGTGTTATTTCTTTTGTCGAAAATCAGCCGTTTTTGCTCGAACATTAAATGCCTCCAAATGGTATTTATTTCACTTCCCGAGCCCCTGGAAGCATGAAAATCACTTTAAACATGCTAATTTTAGCTCTAACACTGATGATCCACCTACAAATGTGAACTGACGTTCAAAAATAAAACATTTTAAAACGGACCATTTTCCACATTTCTGAAGCATGACGTAATGGGGGGTGTTATCTCTTTTGTCGAAAATCAGCCGTTTTTGCTCGAACATTAAATGCCTCCAAATGGTATTTAATTAACTTCCCGAGCCCCTGGAAGCATGAAAATCACTTTAAACATGCTAATTTGAGCTCTAACACTGATGATCCACCTACAAATGTGAACTGACGTTCAAAAATAAAACATTTGAAAACCGACCATTTTCCACATTTCTGAAGCATGACGTAATGGGGGGGTTGTTATCTCTTTTGTCGAAAATCAGCCGTTTTTGCTCGAACATTAAATGCCTCCAAATGGTATTTATTTCACTTCCCGAGCCCCTGGAAGCATGAAAATCACTTTAAACATGCTAATTTTAGCTCTAACACTGATGATCCACCTACAAATGTGAACTGACGTTCAAAAATAAAACATTTGAAAACGGACCATTTTCCACATTTCTGAAGCATGACGTAATGGGGGGGTGTGATCTCTTTGTCGAAAATCAGCCGTTTTTGCTCGAACATTAAATGCCTCCAAATGGTATTTATTTCACTTCCCGAGCCCCTGGAAGCATGAAAATCACTTTAAACATGCTAATTTTAGCTCTAACACTGATGATCCACCTACAAATGTGAACTGATGTTCAAAAATAAAACATTTGAAAACGGACCATTTTCCACATTTCTGAAGCATGACGTAATGGGGGGGTGTTATCTCTTTTGTCGAAAATCAGCCGTTTTTGCTCGAACATTAAATGCCTCCAAATGGTATTTAATTAACTTCCCGGGGTGAAGAAACCCTTTTTGAGAACTCAGAGTGAGTAAATTGGCCATTTTCATGCACTTTTAACCATTCCATAAATCTTGTGTTTTGGGCCCCTGGAAGCATGAAAATCACTTTAAACATGCTAATTTTAGCTCTAACACTGATGATCCACCTACAAATGTGAACTGACGTTCAAAAATAAAACATTTGAAAACGGACCATTTTCCACATTTCTGAAGCATGACGTAATGGGGGGGTGTTATCTCTTTTGTCGAAAATCAGCCGTTTTTGCTCGAACATTAAATGCCTCCAAATGGTATTTAATTAACTTCCCGAGCCCCTGGAAGCATGAAAATCACTTTAAACATGCTAATTTTAGCTCTAACACTGATGATCCACCTACAAATGTGAACTGACGTTCAAAAATAAAACATTTGAAAACGGACCATTTTCCACATTTCTGAAGCATGACATAATGGGGGGGTGTTATCTCTTTTGTCGAAAATCAGCCGTTTTTGCTCGAACATTAAATGCCTCCAAATGGTATTTAATTAACTTCCCGAGCCCCTGGAAGCATGAAAATCACTTTAAACATGCTAATTTTAGCTCTAACACTGATGATCCACCTACAAATGTGAACTGACGTTCAAAAATAAAACATTTGAAAACGGACTATTTTCCACATTTCTGAAGCATGACGTAATGGGGGGTGTTATCTCTTTTGTCGAAAATCAGCCGTTTTTGCTCGAACATTAAATGCCTCCAAATGGTATTTACTTCACTTCCCGAGCCCCTGGAAGCATGAAAATCACTTTAAACATGCTAATTTTAGCTCTAACACTGATGATCCACCTACAAATGTGAACTGACGTTCAAAAATAAAACATTTGAAAACGGACCATTTTCCAAATTTCTGAAGCATGACGTAATGGGGGGGGTGTTATCTCTTTTGTCGAAAATCAGCCGTTTTTGCTCGAACATTAAATGCCTCCAAATGGTATTTAATTAACTTCCCGGGGTGAAGAAACCCTTTTTGAGAACTCAGAGTGAGTAAATTGGCCATTTTCATGCACTTTTAACCATTCCATAAATCTTGTGTTTTGGGCCCCTGGAAGCATGAAAATCACTTTAAACATGCTAATTTTAGCTCTAACACTGATGATCCACCTACAAATGTGAACTGACGTTCAAAAATAAAACATTTGAAAACGGACCATTTTCCACATTTCTGAAGCATGACGTAATGGGGGGGGTGTTATTTCTTTTGTCGAAAATCAGCCGTTTTTGCTCGAACATTAAATTCCTCCAAATGGTATTTATTTCACTTCCCGAGCCCCTGGAAGCAGGAAAATCACTTTAAACATGCTAATTTTAGCTCTAACACTGATGATCCACCTACAAATGTGAACTGACGTTCAAAAATAAAACATTTTAAAACGGACCATTTTCCACATTTCTGAAGCATGACGTAATGGGGGGTGTTATCTCTTTTGTCGAAAATCAGCCGTTTTTGCTCGAACATTAAATGCCTCCAAATGGTATTTAATTAACTTCCCGAGCCCCTGGAAGCATGAAAATCACTTTAAACATGCTAATTTGAGCTCTAACACTGATGATCCACCTACAAATGTGAACTGACGTTCAAAAATAAAACATTTGAAAACGGACCATTTTCCACATTTCTGAAGCATGACGTAATGGGGGGGTTGTTATCTCTTTTGTCGAAAATCAGCCGTTTTTGCTCGAACATTAAATGCCTCCAAATGGTATTTATTTCACTTCCCGAGCCCCTGGAAGCATGAAAATCACTTTAAACATGCTAATTTTAGCTCTAACACTGATGATCCACCTACAAATGTGAACTGACGTTCAACAATAAAACATTTGAAAACGGACCATTTTCCACATTTCTGAAGCATGACGTAATGGGGGGGTGTGATCTCTTTGTCGAAAATCAGCCGTTTTTGCTCGAACATTAAATGCCTCCAAATGGTATTTAATTAACTTCCCGAGCCCCTGGAAGCATGAAAATCACTTTAAACATGCTAATTTTAGCTCTAACACTAATGATCCACCTACAAATGTGAACTGACGTTCAAAAATAAAACATTTGAAAACGGACCATTTTCCACATTTCTGAAGCATGACGTAATGGGGGGGTGTTATCTCTTTTGTCGAAAATCAACCGTTTTTGCTCGAACATTAAATGCCTCCAAATGGTATTTAATTAACTTCCCGGGGTGAAGAAACCCTTTTTGAGAACTCAGAGTGAGTAAATTGGCCATTCTCATGCACTTTTAACCATTCCATAAATCTTGTGTTTTGGGCCCCTGGAAGCATGAAAATCACTTTAAACATGCTAATTTTAGCTCTAACACTGATGATCCACCTACAAATGTGAACTGACGTTCAAAAATAAAACATTTGAAAACGGACCATTTTCCACATTTCTGAAGCATGACGTAATGGGGGGGTGTTATCTCTTTTGTCGAAAATCAGCCGTTTTTGCTCGAACATTAAATGCCTCCAAATGGTATTTAATTAACTTCCCGAGCCCCTGGAAGCATGAAAATACCTTTAAACATGCTAATTTTAGCTCTTACACTGATGATCCACCTACAAATGTGAACTGACGTTCAAAAATAAAACATTTGAAAACGGACCATTTTCCACATTTCTGAAGCATGACGTAATGGGGGGTGTTATCTCTTTTGTCGAAAATCAGCCGTTTTTGTTCGAACATTAAATGCCTCCAAATGGTATTTATTTCACTTCCCAAGCCCCTGGAAGCATGAAAATCACTTTAAACATGCTAATTTTAGCTCTAACACTGATGATCCACCTACAAATGTGAACTGACGTTCAAAAATAAAACATTTGAAAACGGACCATTTTCCACATTTCTGAAGCATGACGTAATAGGGGGGTGTTATCTCTTTTGTCGAAAATCAGCCGTTTTTGCTCGAACATTAAATGCCTCCAAATGGTATTTAATTAACTTCCCGAGCCCCTGAAAGCATGAAAATCACTTTAAACATGCTAATTTTAGCTCTAACACTGATGATCCACCTACAAATGTGAACTGACGTTCAAAAATAAAACATTTGAAAACGGACCATTTTCCACATTTCTGAAGCATGACGTAATGGGGGGGTGTTATCTCTTTTGTCGAAAATCAGCCGTTTTTGCTCGAACATTAAATGCCTCCAAATGGTATTTAATTAACTTCCCGAGCCCCTGGAAGCATGAAAATCACTTTAAACATGCTAATTTCAGCTCTTACACTGATGATCCACCTACAAATGTGAACTGACGTTCAAAAATAAAACATTTGAAAACGGACCATTTTCCACAATTCTGAAGCATGACGTAATGGGGGGGTGTTATCTCTTTTGTCGAAAATCAGCCGTTTTTGCTCGAACATTAAATGCCTCCAAATGGTATTTATTTCACTTCCCAAGCCCCTGGAAGCATGAAAATCACTTTAAACATGCTAATTTTAGCTCTAACACTGATGATCCACCTACAAATGTGAACTGACGTTCAAAAATAAAACATTTGAAAACGGACCATTTTCCACATTTCTGAAGCATGACGTAATGGGGGGGTGTTATCTCTTTTGTCGAAAATCAGCCGTTTTTGCTCGAACATTAAATGCCTCCAAATGGTATTTAATTAACTTCCCGGGGTGAAGAAACCCTTTTTGAGAACTCAGAGTGAGTAAATTGGCCATTTTCATGCACTTTTAACCATTCCATAAATCTTGTGTTTTGGGCCCCTGGAAGCATGAAAATCACTTTAAACATGCTAATTTTAGCTCTAACACTGATGATCCACCTACAAATGTGAACTGACGTTCAAAAATAAAACATTTGAAAACGGACCATTTTCCACATTTCTGAAGCATGACGTAATGGGGGGTGTTATCTCTTTTGTCGAAACTCAGCCGTTTTTGCTCGAACATTAAATGCCTCCAAATGGTATTTAATTAACTTCCCGAGCCCCTGGAAGCATGAAAATCACTTTAAACATGCTAATTTCAGCTCTTACACTGATGATCCACCTACAAATGTGAACTGACGTTCAAAAATAAAACATTTGAAAACGGACCATTTTCCACAATTCTGAAGCATGACGTAATGGGGGGGTTGTTATCTCTTTTGTCGAAAATCAGCCGTTTTTGCTCGAACATTAAATGCCTCCAAATGGTATTTATTTCACTTCCCGAGCCCCTGGAAGCATGAAAATCACTTTAAACATGCTAATTTTAGCTCTAACACTGATGATCCACCTACAAATGTGAACTGACGTTCAAAAATAAAACATTTGAAAACGGACCATTTTCCACATTTCTGAAGCATGACGTAATGGGGGGGTGTGATCTCTTTGTCGAAAATCAGCCGTTTTTGCTCGAACATTAAATGCCTCCAAATGGTATTTATTTCACTTCCCGAGCCCCTGGAAGCATGAAAATCACTTTAAACATGCTAATTTTAGCTCTAACACTGATGATCCACCTACAAATGTGAACTGATGTTCAAAAATAAAACATTTGAAAACGGACCATTTTCCACATTTCTGAAGCATGACGTAATGGGGGGGTGTTATCTCTTTTGTCGAAAATCAGCCGTTTTTGCTTGAACATTAAATGCCTCCAAATGGTATTTAATTAACTTCCCGGGGTGAAGAAACCCTTTTTGAGAACTCAGAGTGAGTAAATTGGCCATTTTCATGCACTTTTAACCATTCCATAAATCTTGTGTTTTGGGCCCCTGGAAGCATGAAAATCACTTTAAACATGCTAATTTTAGCTCTAACACTGATGATCCACCTACAAATGTGAACTGACGTTCAAAAATAAAACATTTGAAAACGGACCATTTTCCACATTTCTGAAGCATGACATAATGGGGGGGTGTTATCTCTTTTGTCGAAAATCAGCCGTTTTTGCTCGAACATTAAATGCCTCCAAATGGTATTTAATTAACTTCCCGAGCCCCTGGAAGCATGAAAATCACTTTAAACATGCTAATTTTAGCTCTAACACTGATGATCCACCTACAAATGTGAACTGACGTTCAAAAATAAAACATTTGAAAACGGACTATTTTCCACATTTCTGAAGCATGACGTAATGGGGGGGTGTTATCTCTTTTGTCGAAAATCAGCCGTTTTTGCTCGAACATTAAATGCCTCCAAATGGTATTTATTTCACTTCCCGAGCCCCTGGAAGCATGAAAATCACTTTAAACATGCTAATTTTAGCTCTAACACTGATGATCCACCTACAAATGTGAACTGACGTTCAAAAATAAAACATTTGAAAACGGACCATTTTCCAAATTTCTGAAGCATGACGTAATGGGGGGGGTGTTATCTCTTTTGTCGAAAATCAGCCGTTTTTGCTCGAACATTAAATGCCTCCAAATGGTATTTAATTAACTTCCCGGGGTGAAGAAACCCTTTTTGAGAACTCAGAGTGAGTAAATTGGCCATTTTCATGCACTTTTAACCATTCCATAAATCTTGTGTTTTGGGCCCCTGGAAGCATGAAAATCACTTTAAACATGCTAATTTTAGCTCTAACACTGATGATCCACCTACAAATGTGAACTGACGTTCAAAAATAAAACATTTGAAAACGGACCATTTTCCACATTTCTGAAGCATGACGTAATGGGGGGGGTGTTATTTCTTTTGTCGAAAATCAGCCGTTTTTGCTCGAACATTAAATTCCTCCAAATGGTATTTATTTCACTTCCCGAGCCCCTGGAAGCAGGAAAATCACTTTAAACATGCTAATTTTAGCTCTAACACTGATGATCCACCTACAAATGTGAACTGACGTTCAAAAATAAAACATTAAAACGGACCATTTTCCACATTTCTGAAGCATGACGTAATGGGGGGTGTTATCTCTTTTGTCGAAAATCAGCCGTTTTTGCTCGAACATTAAATGCCTCCAAATGGTATTTAATTAACTTCCCGAGCCCCTGGAAGCATGAAAATCACTTTAAACATGCTAATTTGAGCTCTAACACTGATGATCCACCTACAAATGTGAACTGACGTTCAAAAATAAAACATTTGAAAACGGACCATTTTCCACATTTCTGAAGCATGACGTAATGGGGGGGTTGTTATCTCTTTTGTCGAAAATCAGCCGTTTTTGCTCGAACATTAAATGCCTCCAAATGGTATTTATTTCACTTCCCGAGCCCCTGGAAGCATGAAAATCACTTTAAACATGCTAATTTTAGCTCTAACACTGATGATCCACCTACAAATGTGAACTGACGTTCAAAAATAAAACATTTGAAAACGGACCATTTTCCACATTTCTGAAGCATGACGTAATGGGGGGGTGTTATCTCTTTTGTCGAAAATCAACCGTTTTTGCTCGAACATTAAATGCCTCCAAATGGTATTTAATTAACTTCCCGGGGTGAAGAAACCCTTTTTGAGAACTCAGAGTGAGTAAATTGGCCATTCTCATGCACTTTTAACCATTCCATAAATCTTGTGTTTTGGGCCCCTGGAAGCATGAAAATCACTTTAAACATGCTAATTTTAGCTCTAACACTGATGATCCACCTACAAATGTGAACTGACGTTCAAAAATAAAACATTTGAAAACGGACCATTTTCCACATTTCTGAAGCATGACGTAATGGGGGGGTGTTATCTCTTTTGTCGAAAATCAGCCGTTTTTGCTCGAACATTAAATGCCTCCAAATGGTATTTAATTAACTTCCCGAGCCCCTGGAAGCATGAAAATCACTTTAAACATGCTAATTTTAGCTCTTACACTGATGATCCACCTACAAATGTGAACTGACGTTCAAAAATAAAACATTTGAAAACGGACCATTTTCCACATTTCTGAAGCATGACGTAATGGGGGGTGTTATCTCTTTTGTCGAAAATCAGCCGTTTTTGCTCGAACATTAAATGCCTCCAAATGGTATTTATTTCACTTCCCAAGCCCCTGGAAGCATGAAAATCACTTTAAACATGCTAATTTTAGCTCTAACACTGATGATCCACCTACAAATGTGAACTGACGTTCAAAAATAAAACATTTGAAAACGGACCATTTTCCACATTTCTGAAGCATGACGTAATAGGGGGGTGTTATCTCTTTTGTCGAAAATCAGCCGTTTTTGCTCGAACATTAAATGCCTCCAAATGGTATTTAATTAACTTCCCGAGCCCCTGAAAGCATGAAAATCACTTTAAACATGCTAATTTTAGCTCTAACACTGATGATCCACCTACAAATGTGAACTGACGTTCAAAAATAAAACATTTGAAAACGGACCATTTTCCACATTTCTGAAGCATGACGTAATGGGGGGGTGTTATCTCTTTTGTCGAAAATCAGCCGTTTTTGCTCGAACATTAAATGCCTCCAAATGGTATTTAATTAACTTCCCGAGCCCCTGGAAGCATGAAAATCACTTTAAACATGCTAATTTCAGCTCTTACACTGATGATCCACCTACAAATGTGAACTGACGTTCAAAAATAAAACATTTGAAAACGGACCATTTTCCACAATTCTGAAGCATGACGTAATGGGGGGGTGTTATCTCTTTTGTCGAAAATCAGCCGTTTTTGCTCGAACATTAAATGCCTCCAAATGGTATTTATTTCACTTCCCAAGCCCCTGGAAGCATGAAAATCACTTTAAACATGCTAATTTTAGCTCTAACACTGATGATCCACCTACAAATGTGAACTGACGTTCAAAAATAAAACATTTGAAAACGGACCATTTTCCACATTTCTGAAGCATGACGTAATGGGGGGGTGTTATCTCTTTTGTCGAAAATCAGCCGTTTTTGCTGGAACATTAAATGCCTCCAAATGGTATTAAATTAACTTCCCGAGCCCCTGGAAGCATGAAAATCACTTTAAACATGCTAATTTTAGCTCTAACACTGATGATCCACCTACAAATGTGAACTGACGTTCAAAAAAAAAACATTTGAAAACGGACCATTTTCCACATTTCTGAAGCATGACGTAATGGGGGGGTGTTATCTCTTTTGTCGAAAATCAGCCGTTTTTGCTCGAACATTAAATGCCTCCAAATGGTATTTAATTAACTTCCCGAGCCCCGGGAAGCATGAAAATCACTTTAAACATGCTAATTTTAGCTCTAACACTGATGATCCACCTACAAATGTGAACTGACGTTCAAAAATAAAACATTTGAAAATGGACCATTTTCCACATTTCTGAAGCATGACGTAATGGGGGGGTGTTATCTCTTTTGTCGAAAATCAGCCGTTTTTGCTCGAACAATAAATGCCTCCAAATGGTATTTATTTCACTTCCCGAGCCCCTGGAAGCATGAAAATCACTTTAAACATGCTAATTTTAGCTCTAACACTGATGATCCACCTACAAATGTGAACTGACGTTCAAAAATAAAACATTTGAAAACGGACCATTTTCCACATTTCTGAAGCATGACGTAATGGGGGGGGTGTTATCTCTTTTGTCGAAAATCAGCCGTTTTTGCTCGAACATTAAATGCCTCCAAATGGTATTTATTTCACTTCCCGAGCCCCTGGAAGCATGAAAATCACTTTAAACATGCTAATTTTAGCTCTAACACTGATGATCCACCTACAAATGTGAACTGACGTTCAAAAATAAAACATTTGAAAATGGACCATTTTCCACATTTCTGAAGCATGACGTAATGGGGGGGTGTTATCTCTTTTGTCGAAAATCAGCCGTTTTTGCTCGAACATTAAATGCCTCCAAATGGTATTTAATTAACTTCCCGAGCCCCTGGAAGCATGAAAATCACTTTAAACATGCTAATTTTAGCTCTAACACTGATGATCCACCTACAAATGTGAACTGACGTTCAAAAATAAAACATATGAAAACGGACCATTTTCCACATTTCTGAAGCATGACGTAATGGGGGGGTGTTATCTCTTTTGTGGAAAATCAGCCGTTTTTGCTCGAACATTAAATGCCTCCAAATGGTATTTATTTCACTTCCCGAGCCCCTGGAAGCATGAAAATCACTTTAAACATGCTAATTTTAGCTCTAACACTGATGATCCACCTACAAATGTGAACTGACGTTCAAAAATAAAACATTTGAAAATGGACCATTTTCCACATTTCTGAAGCATGACGTAATGGGGGGGTGTTATCTCTTTTGTCGAAAATCAGCCGTTTTTGCTCGAACAATAAATGCCTCCAAATGGTATTTATTTCACTTCCCGAGCCCCTGGAAGCATGAAAATCACTTTAAACATGCTAATTTTAGCTCTAACACTGATGATCCACCTACAAATGTGAACTGACGTTCAAAAATAAAACATTTGAAAACGGACCATTTTCCACATTTCTGAAGCATGACGTAATGGGGGGGGTGTTATCTCTTTTGTCGAAAATCAGCCGTTTTTGCTCGAACATTAAATGCCTCCAAATGGTATTTATTTCACTTCCCGAGCCCCTGGAAGCATGAAAATCACTTTAAACATGCTAATTTTAGCTCTAACACTGATGATCCACCTACAAATGTGAACTGACGTTCAAAAATAAAACATTTGAAAACGGACCATTTTCCACATTTCTGAAGCATGACGTAATGGGGGGGTGTTATCTCTTCTGTCGAAAATCAGCCGTTTTTGCTCGAACATTAAATGCCTCCAAATGGTATTTCATTAACTTCCCGGGGTGAAGAAACCCTTTTTGAGAACTCAGAGTGAGTAAATTGGCCATTTTCATGCACTTTTAACCATTCCATAAATCTTGTGTTTTGGGCCCCTGGAAGCATGAAAATCACTTTAAACATGCTAATTTTAGCTCTAACACTGATGATCCACCTACAAATGTGAGCTGACGTTCAAAAATAAAACATTTGAAAACGGACCATTTTCCACATTTCTGAAGCATGACGTAATGGGGGGGTGTTATCTCTTTTGTCGAAAATCAGCCGTTTTTGCTCGAACATTAAATGCCTCCAAATGGTATTTAATTAACTTCCCGAGCCCCTGGAAGCATGAAAATCACTTTAAACATGCTAATTTTAGCTCTAACACTGATGATCCACCTACAAATGTGAACTGACGTTCAAAAATAAAACATATGAAAACGGACCATTTTCCACATTTCTGAAGCATGACGTAATGGGGGGGTGTTATCTCTTTTGTGGAAAATCAGCCGTTTTTGCTCGAACATTAAATGCCTCCAAATGGTATTTATTTCACTTCCAGAGCCCCTGGAAGCATGAAAATCACTTTAAACATGCTAATTTTAGCTCTAACACTGATGATCCACCTACAAATGTGAACTGACGTTCAAAAATAAAACATTTGAAAACGGACCATTTTCCACATTTCTGAAGCATGACGTAATGGGGGGGTGTTATCTCTTTTGTCGAAAATCAGCCGTTTTTGCTCGAACATTAAATGCCTCCAAATGGTATTTAATTTACTTCCCGGGGTGAAGAAACCCTTTTTGAGAACTCAGAGTGAGTAAATTGGCCATTTTCATGCACTTTTAACCATTCCATAAATCTTGTGTTTTGGGCCCCTGGAAGCATGAAAATCACTTTAAACTTGCTAATTTTAGCTCTAACACTGATGATCCACCTACAAATGTGAACTGACGTTCAAAAATAAAACATTTGAAAACGGACCATTTTCCACATTTCTGAAGCATGACGTAATGGGGGGGTGTTATCTCTTTTGTCGAAAATCAGCTGTTTTTACTCGAACATTAAATGCCTCCAAATGGTATTTAAATAACTTCCCGAGCCCCTGGAAGCATGAAAATCACTTTAAACATGCTAATTTTAGCTCTAACACTGATGATCCACCTACAAATGTGAACTGACGTTCAAAAATAAAACATTTGAAAACGGACCATTTTCCACATTTCTGAAGCATGACGTAATGGGGGGGTGTTATCTCTTTTGTCGAAAATCAGCCGTTTTTGCTCGAACATTAAATGCCTCCAAATGGTATTTAATTAACTTCCCGAGCCCCTGGATGCATGAAAATCACTTTAAACATGCTAATTTTAGCTCTAACACTGATGATCCACCTACAAATGTGAACTGACGTTCAAAAATAAAACATTTGAAAACGGACCATTTTCCACATTTCTGAAGCATGACGTAATGGGGGGGTGTTATCTCTTTTGTCGAAAATCAGCCGTTTTTGCTCGAACATTAAATGCCCCAAAATGGTATTTAATTAACTTCCCGAGCCCCTGGAAGCATGAAAATCACTTTAAACATGCTAATTTTAGCTCTAACACTGATGATCCACCTACAAATGTGAACTGACGTTCAAAAATAAAACATTTGAAAACGGACCATTTTCCACATTTCTGAAGCATGACGTAATGGGGGGGTGTTATCTCTTTTGTCGAAAATCAGCCGTTTTTGCTCGAACATTAAATGCCTCCAAATGGTATTTAATTAACTTCCCGAGCCCCTGGAAGCATGAAAATCACTTTAAACATGCTAATTTTAGCTCTAACACTGATGATCCACCTACAAATGTGAACTGACGTTCAAAAATAAAACATTTGAAAACGGACCATTTTCAACATTTCTGAAGCATGACGTAATGGGGGGGTGTTATCTCTTTTGTCGAAAATCAGCCGTTTTTGCTCGAACATTAAATGCCTCCAAATGGTATTTAATTAACTTCCCGAGCCCCTGGAAGCATGAAAATCACTTTAAACATGCTAATTTTAGCTCTAACACTGATGATCCACCTACAAATGTGAACTGACGTTCAAAAATAAAACATTTGAAAACGGACCATTTTCCACATTTCTGAAGCATGATGTAATGGGGGGGTGTTATCTCTTTTGTCCAAAATCAGCCGTTTTTGCTCGAACATTAAATGCCTCCAAATGGTATTTAATTAACTTCCCGGGGTGAAGAAACCCTTTTTGAGAACTCAGAGTGAGTAAATTGGCCATTTTCATGCACTTTTAACCATTCCATAAATCTTATGTTTTGGGCCCCTGGAAGCATGAAAATCACTTTAAACATGCTAATTTTAGCTCTAACACTGATGATCCACCTACAAATGTGAACTGACGTTCAAAAATATAACATTTGAAAACGGACCATTTTCCACATTTCTGAAGCATGACGTAATGGGGGGGTGTTATCTCTTTTGTCGAAAATCAGCCGTTTTTGCTCGAACATTAAATGCCTCCAAATGGTATTTAATTAACTTCCCGAGCCCCTGGAAGCATGAAAATCACTTTAAACATGCTAATTTTAGCTCTAACACTGATGATCCACCTACAAATGTGAACTGACGTTCAAAAATAAAACATTTGAAAACGGACCATTTTCCACATTTCTGAAGCATGACGTAATGGGGGGTGTTATCTCTTTTGTCGAAAATCAGCCGTTTTTGCTGGAACATTAAATGCCTCCAAATGGTATTTATTTCACTTCCCGAGCCCCTGGAAGCATGAAAATCACTTTAAACATGCTAATTTTAGCTCTAACACTGATGATCCACCTACAAATGTGAACTGATGTTCAAAAATAAAACATTTGAAAACGGACCATTTTCCACATTTCTGAAGCATGACGTAATAGGGGGGGTGTTATCTCTTTTGTCGAAAATCAGCCGTTTTTGCTCGAACATTAAATGCCTCCAAATGGTATTTAATTAACTTCCCGGGGTGAAGAAACCCTTTTTGAGAACTCAGAGTGAGTAAATTGGCCATTTTCATGCACTTTTAACCATTCCATAAATCTTGTGTTTTGGGCCCCTGGAAGCATGAAAATCACTTTAAACATGCTAATTTTAGCTCTAACACTGATGATCCACCTACAAATGTGAACTGACGTTCAAAAATAAAACATTTGAAAACAGACCATTTTCCACATTTCTGAAGCATGACGTAATGGGGGGGTGTTATCTCTTTTGTCGAAAATCAGCCGTTTTTGCTGGAACATTAAAAGCCTCCAAATGGTATTTAATTAACTTCCCGAGCCCCTGGAAGCATGAAAATCACTTTAAACATGCTAATTTTAGCTCTAACACTGATGATCCACCTACAAATGTGAACTGACGTTCAAAAATAAAACATTTGAAAACGGACCATTTTCCACATTTCTGAAGCATGACGTAATGGGGGGGTGTTATCTCTTTTGTCGAAAATCAGCCGTTTTTGCTCGAACATTAAATGCCTCCAAATGGTATTTATTTCACTTCCCGAGCCCCTGGAAGCATGAAAATCACTTTAAACATGCTAATTTTAGCTCTAACACTGATGATCCACCTACAAATGTGAACTGACGTTCAAAAATAAAACATTTGAAAATGGACCATTTTCCACATTTCTGAAGCATGACGTAATGGGGGGGTGTTATCTCTTTTGTCGAAAATCAGCCGTTTTTGCTCGAACATTAAATGCCTCCAAATGGTATTTAATTAACTTCCCGGGGTGAAGAAACCCTTTTTGAGAACTCAGAGTGAGTAAATTGGCCATTTTCATGCACTTTTAACCATTCCATAAATCTTGTGTTTTGGGCCCCTGGAAGCATGAAAATCACTTTAAACATGCTAATTTTAGCTCTAACACTGATGATCCACCTACAAATGTGAACTGACGTTCAAAAATAAAACATTTGAAAACGGACCATTTTCCACATTTCTGAAGCATGACGTAATGGGGGGGTGTTATCTCTTTTGTCGAAAATCAGCCGTTTTTGCTCGAACATTAAATGCCTCCAAATGGTATTTAATTAACTTCCCGGGGTGAAGAAACCCTTTTTGAGAACTCAGAGTGAGTAAATTGGCCATTTTCATGCACTTTTAACCATTCCATAAATCTTGTGTTTTGGGCCCCTGGAAGCATGAAAATCACTTCAAACATGCTAATTTTAGCTCTAACACTGATGATCCACCTACAAATGTGAACTGACTTTCAAAAATAAAACATTTGAAAACGGACCATTTTCCACATTTCTGAAGCATGACGTAATGGGGGGTGTTATCTCTTTTGTCGAAAATCAGCCGTTTTTGCTCGAACATTAAATGCCTCCAAATGGTATTTATTTCAATTCCCGAGCCCCTGGAAGCATGAAAATCACTTTAAACATGCTATTTTTAGCTCTAACACTGATGATCCACCTACAAATGTGAACTGACGTTCAAAAATAAAACATTTGAAAACGGACCATTTTCCACATTTCTGAAGCATGACGTAATGGGGGGGTGTTATCTCTTTTGTCGAAAATCAGCCGTTTTTGCTCGAACATTAAATGCCTACAAATGGTATTTAATTAACTTCCCGAGCCCCTGGAAGCATGAAAATCACTTTAAACATGCTAATTTTAGCTCTAACACTGATGATCCACCTACAAATGTGAACTGACGTTCAAAAATAAAACATTTGAAAACGGACCATTTTCCACATTTCTGAAGCATGACGTAATGGGGGGGGTGTTATTTCTTTTGTCGAAAATCAGCCGTTTTTGCTCGAACATTAAATTCCTCCAAATGGTATTTATTTCACTTCCCGAGCCCCTGGAAGCAGGAAAATCACTTTAAACATGCTAATTTTAGCTCTAACACTGATGATCCACCTACAAATGTGAACTGACGTTCAAAAATAAAACATTTTAAAACGGACCATTTTCCACATTTCTGAAGCATGACGTAATGGGCGGTGTTATCTCTTTTGTCGAAAATCAGCCGTTTTTGCTCGAACATTAAATGCCTCCAAATGGTATTTAATTAACTTCCCGAGCCCCTGGAAGCATGAAAATCACTTTAAACATGCTAATTTGAGCTCTAACACTGATGATCCACCTACAAATGTGAACTGACGTTCAAAAATAAAACATTTGAAAACGGACCATTTTCCACATTTCTGAAGCATGACGTAATGGGGGGGTTGTTATCTCTTTTGTCGAAAATCAGCCGTTTTTGCTCGAACATTAAATGCCTCCAAATGGTATTTATTTCACTTCCCGAGCCCCTGGAAGCATGAAAATCACTTTAAACATGCTAATTTTAGCTCTAACACTGATGATCCACCTACAAATGTGAACTGACGTTCAACAATAAAACATTTGAAAACGGACCATTTTCCACATTTCTGAAGCATGACGTAATGGGGGGGTGTGATCTCTTTGTCGAAAATCAGCCGTTTTTGCTCGAACATTAAATGCCTCCAAATGGTATTTAATTAACTTCCCGAGCCCCTGGAAGCATGAAAATCACTTTAAACATGCTAATTTTAGCTCTAACACTAATGATCCACCTACAAATGTGAACTGACGTTCAAAAATAAAACATTTGAAAACGGACCATTTTCCACATTTCTGAAGCATGACGTAATGGGGGGGTGTTATCTCTTTTGTCGAAAATCAACCGTTTTTGCTCGAACATTAAATGCCTCCAAATGGTATTTAATTAACTTCCCGGGGTGAAGAAACCCTTTTTGAGAACTCAGAGTGAGTAAATTGGCCATTCTCATGCACTTTTAACCATTCCATAAATCTTGTGTTTTGGGCCCCTGGAAGCATGAAAATCACTTTAAACATGCTAATTTTAGCTCTAACACTGATGATCCACCTACAAATGTGAACTGACGTTCAAAAATAAAACATTTGAAAACGGACCATTTTCCACATTTCTGAAGCATGACGTAATGGGGGGGTGTTATCTCTTTTGTCGAAAATCAGCGGTTTTTGCTCGAACATTAAATGCCTCCAAATGGTATTTAATTAACTTCCCGAGCCCCTGGAAGCATGAAAATCACTTTAAACATGCTAATTTTAGCTCTTACACTGATGATCCACCTACAAATGTGAACTGACGTTCAAAAATAAAACATTTGAAAACGGACCATTTTCCACATTTCTGAAGCATGACGTAATGGGGGGTGTTATCTCTTTTGTCGAAAATCAGCCGTTTTTGCTCGAACATTAAATGCCTCCAAATGGTATTTATTTCACTTCCCAAGCCCCTGGAAGCATGAAAATCACTTTAAACATGCTAATTTTAGCTCTAACACTGATGATCCACCTACAAATGTGAACTGACGTTCAAAAATAAAACATTTGAAAACGGACCATTTTCCACATTTCTGAAGCATGACGTAATAGGGGGGTGTTATCTCTTTTGTCGAAAATCAGCCGTTTTTGCTCGAACATTAAATGCCTCCAAATGGTATTTAATTAACTTCCCGAGCCCCTGAAAGCATGAAAATCACTTTAAACATGCTAATTTTAGCTCTAACACTGATGATCCACCTACAAATGTGAACTGACGTTCAAAAATAAAACATTTGAAAACGGACCATTTTCCACATTTCTGAAGCATGACGTAATGGGGGGGTGTTATCTCTTTTGTCGAAAATCAGCCGTTTTTGCTCGAACATTAAATGCCTCCAAATGGTATTTAATTAACTTCCCGAGCCCCTGGAAGCATGAAAATCACTTTAAACATGCTAATTTCAGCTCTTACACTGATGATCCACCTACAAATGTGAACTGACGTTCAAAAATGAAACATTTGAAAACGGACCATTTTCCACAATTCTGAAGCATGACGTAATGGGGGGGTGTTATCTCTTTTGTCGAAAATCAGCCGTTTTTGCTCGAACATTAAATGCCTCCAAATGGTATTTATTTCACTTCCCAAGCCCCTGGAAGCATGAAAATCACTTTAAACATGCTAATTTTAGCTCTAACACTGATGATCCACCTACAAATGTGAACTGACGTTCAAAAATAAAACATTTGAAAACGGACCATTTTCCACATTTCTGAAGCATGACGTAATGGGGGGGTGTTATCTCTTTTGTCGAAAATCAGCCGTTTTTGCTCGAACATTAAATGCCTCCAAATGGTATTTAATTAACTTCCCGGGGTGAAGAAACCCTTTTTGAGAACTCAGAGTGAGTAAATTGGCCATTTTCATGCACTTTTAACCATTCCATAAATCTTGTGTTTTGGGCCCCTGGAAGCATGAAAATCACTTTAAACATGCTAATTTTAGCTCTAACACTGATGATCCACCTACAAATGTGAACTGACGTTCAAAAATAAAACATTTGAAAACGGACCATTTTCCACATTTCTGAAGCATGACGTAATGGGGGGGGTGTTATTTCTTTTGTCGAAAATCAGCCGTTTTTGCTCGAACATTAAATGCCTCCAAATGGTATCTATTTCACTTCCCGAGCCCCTGGAAGCATGAAAATCACTTTAAACATGCTAATTTTAGCTCTAACACTGATGATCCACCTACAAATGTGAACTGACGTTCAAAAATAAAACATTTTAAAACGGACCATTTTCCACATTTCTGAAGCATGACGTAATGGGGGGTGTTATCTCTTTTGTCGAAACTCAGCCGTTTTTGCTCGAACATTAAATGGCTCCAAATGGTATTTAATTAACTTCCCGAGCCCCTGGAAGCATGAAAATCACTTTAAACATGCTAATTTGAGCTCTAACACTGATGATCCACCTACAAATGTGAACTGACGTTCAAAAATAAAACATTTGAAAACGGACCATTTTCCACATTTCTGAAGCATGACGTAATGGGGGGGTTGTTATCTCTTTTGTCGAAAATCAGCCGTTTTTGCTCGAACATTAAATGCCTCCAAATGGTATTTATTTCACTTCCCGAGCCCCTGGAAGCATGAAAATCACTTTAAACATGCTAATTTTAGCTCTAACACTGATGATCCACCTACAAATGTGAACTGACGTTCAAAAATAAAACATTTGAAAACGGACCATTTTCCACATTTCTGAAGCATGACGTAATGGGGGGGGTGTGATCTCTTTGTCGAAAATCAGCCGTTTTTGCTCGAACATTAAATGCCTCCAAATGGTATTTATTTCACTTCCCGAGCCCCTGGAAGCATGAAAATCACTTTAAACATGCTAATTTTAGCTCTAACACTGATGATCCACCTACAAATGTGAACTGATGTTCAAAAATAAAACATTTGAAAACGGACCATTTTCCACATTTCTGAAGCATGACGTAATGGGGGGGTGTTATCTCTTTTGTCGAAAATCAGCCGTTTTTGCTCGAACATTAAATGCCTCCAAATGGTATTTAATTAACTTCCCGGGGTGAAGAAACCCTTTTTGAGAACTCAGAGTGAGTAAATTGGCCATTTTCATGCACTTTTAACCATTCCATAAATCTTGTGTTTTGGGCCCCTGGAAGCATGAAAATCACTTTAAACATGCTAATTTTAGCTCTAACACTGATGATCCACCTACAAATGTGAACTGACGTTCAAAAATAAAACATTTGAAAACGGACCATTTTCCACATTTCTGAAGCATGACGTAATGGGGGGGTGTTATCTCTTTTGTCGAAAATCAGCCGTTTTTGCTCGAACATTAAATGCCTCCAAATGGTATTTAATTAACTTCCCGAGCCCCTGGAAGCATGAAAATCACTTTAAACATGCTAATTTTAGCTCTAACACTGATGATCCACCTACAAATGTGAACTGACGTTCAAAAATAAAACATTTGAAAACGGACCATTTTCCACATTTCTGAAGCATGACATAATGGGGGGGTGTTATCTCTTTTGTCGAAAATCAGCCGTTTTTGCTCGAACATTAAATGCCTCCAAATGGTATTTAATTAACTTCCCGAGCCCCTGGAAGCATGAAAATCACTTTAAACATGCTAATTTTAGCTCTAACACTGATGATCCACCTACAAATGTGAACTGACGTTCAAAAATAAAACATTTGAAAACGGACTATTTTCCACATTTCTGAAGCATGACGTAATGGGGGGGTGTTATCTCTTTTGTCGAAAATCAGCCGTTTTTGCTCGAACATTAAATGCCTCCAAATGGTATTTATTTCACTTCCCGAGCCCCTGGAAGCATGAAAATCACTTTAAACATGCTAATTTTAGCTCTAACACTGATGATCCACCTACAAATGTGAACTGACGTTCAAAAATAAAACATTTGAAAACGGACCATTTTCCAAATTTCTGAAGCATGACGTAATGGGGGGGGTGTTATCTCTTTTGTCGAAAATCAGCCGTTTTTGCTCGAACATTAAATGCCTCCAAATGGTATTTAATTAACTTCCCGGGGTGAAGAAACCCTTTTTGAGAACTCAGAGTGAGTAAATTGGCCATTTTCATGCACTTTTAACCATTCCATAAATCTTGTGTTTTGGGCCCCTGGAAGCATGAAAATCACTTTAAACATGCTAATTTTAGCTCTAACACTGATGATCCACCTACAAATGTGAACTGACGTTCAAAAATAAAACATTTGAAAACGGACCATTTTCCACATTTCTGAAGCATGACGTAATGGGGGGGGTGTTATTTCTTTTGTCGAAAATCAACCGTTTTTGCTCGAACATTAAATTCCTCCAAATGGTATTTATTTCACTTCCCGAGCCCCTGGAAGCAGGAAAATCACTTTAAACATGCTAATTTTAGCTCTAACACTGATGATCCACCTACAAATGTGAACTGACGTTCAAAAATAAAACATTAAAACGGACCATTTTCCACATTTCTGAAGCATGACGTAATGGGGGGTGTTATCTCTTTTGTCGAAAATCAGCCGTTTTTGCTCGAACATTAAATGCCTCCAAATGGTATTTAATTAACTTCCCGAGCCCCTGGAAGCATGAAAATCACTTTAAACATGCTAATTTGAGCTCTAACACTGATGATCCACCTACAAATGTGAACTGACGTTCAAAAATAAAACATTTGAAAACGGACCATTTTCCACATTTCTGAAGCATGACGTAATGGGGGGGTTGTTATCTCTTTTGTCGAAAATCAGCCGTTTTTGCTCGAACATTAAATGCCTCCAAATGGTATTTATTTCACTTCACGAGCCCCTGGAAGCATGAAAATCACTTTAAACATGCTAATTTTAGCTCTAACACTGATGATCCACCTACAAATGTGAACTGACGTTCAAAAATAAAACATTTGAAAACGGACCATTTTCCACATTTCTGAAGCATGACGTAATGGGGGGGTGTGATCTCTTTGTCGAAAATCAGCCGTTTTTGCTCGAACATTAAATGCCTCCAAATGGTATTTAATTAACTTCCCGAGCCCCTGGAAGCATGAAAATCACTTTAAACATGCTAATTTTAGCTCTAACACTAATGATCCACCTACAAATGTGAACTGACGTTCAAAAATAAAACATTTGAAAACGGACCATTTTCCACATTTCTGAAGCATGACGTAATGGGGGGGTGTTATCTCTTTTGTCGAAAATCAACCGTTTTTGCTCGAACATTAAATGCCTCCAAATGGTATTTAATTAACTTCCCGGGGTGAAGAAACCCTTTTTGAGAACTCAGAGTGAGTAAATTGGCCATTCTCATGCACTTTTAACCATTCCATAAATCTTGTGTTTTGGGCCCCTGGAAGCATGAAAATCACTTTAAACATGCTAATTTTAGCTCTAACACTGATGATCCACCTACAAATGTGAACTGACGTTCAAAAATAAAACATTTGAAAACGGACCATTTTCCACATTTCTGAAGCATGACGTAATGGGGGGGTGTTATCTCTTTTGTCGAAAATCAGCCGTTTTTGCTCGAACATTAAATGCCTCCAAATGGTATTTAATTAACTTCCCGAGCCCCTGGAAGCATGAAAATCACTTTAAACATGCTAATTTTAGCTCTTACACTGATGATCCACCTACAAATGTG
Organism: Lissotriton vulgaris; assembly: GCF_964263255.1. Lineage (NCBI taxonomy): Eukaryota > Metazoa > Chordata > Amphibia > Caudata > Salamandridae > Lissotriton > Lissotriton vulgaris. The sequence continues at coordinate 1,074,717 of NW_028253316.1, forward strand.
AACTGACGTTCAAAAATAAAACATTTGAAAACGGACCATTTTCCACATTTCTGAAGCATGACGTAATGGGGGGTGTTATCTCTTTTGTCGAAAATCAGCCGTTTTTGCTCGAACATTAAATGCCTCCAAATGGTATTTATTTCACTTCCCAAGCCCCTGGAAGCATGAAAATCACTTTAAACATGCTAATTTTAGCTCTAACACTGATGATCCACCTACAAATGTGAACTGACGTTCAAAAATAAAACATTTGAAAACGGACCATTTTCCACATTTCTGAAGCATGACGTAATAGGGGGGTGTTATCTCTTTTGTCGAAAATCAGCCGTTTTTGCTCGAACATTAAATGCCTCCAAATGGTATTTAATTAACTTCCCGAGCCCCTGAAAGCATGAAAATCACTTTAAACATGCTAATTTTAGCTCTAACACTGATGATCCACCTACAAATGTGAACTGACGTTCAAAAATAAAACATTTGAAAACGGACCATTTTCCACATTTCTGAAGCATGACGTAATGGGGGGGTGTTATCTCTTTTGTCGAAAATCAGCCGTTTTTGCTCGAACATTAAATGCCTCCAAATGGTATTTAATTAACTTCCCGAGCCCCTGGAAGCATGAAAATCACTTTAAACATGCTAATTTCAGCTCTTACACTGATGATCCACCTACAAATGTGAACTGACGTTCAAAAATAAAACATTTGAAAACGGACCATTTTCCACAATTCTGAAGCATGACGTAATGGGGGGGTGTTATCTCTTTTGTCGAAAATCAGCCGTTTTTGCTCGAACATTAAATGCCTCCAAATGGTATTTATTTCACTTCCCAAGCCCCTGGAAGCATGAAAATCACTTTAAACATGCTAATTTTAGCTCTAACACTGATGATCCACCTACAAATGTGAACTGACGTTCAAAAATAAAACATTTGAAAACGGACCATTTTCCACATTTCTGAAGCATGACGTAATGGGGGGGTGTTATCTCTTTTGTCGAAAATCAGCCGTTTTTGCTGGAACATTAAATGCCTCCAAATGGTATTTAATTAACTTCCCGAGCCCCTGGAAGCATGAAAATCACTTTAAACATGCTAATTTTAGCTCTAACACTGATGATCCACCTACAAATGTGAACTGACGTTCAAAAAAAAAACATTTGAAAACGGACCATTTTCCACATTTCTGAAGCATGACGTAATGGGGGGGTGTTATCTCTTTTGTCGAAAATCAGCCGTTTTTGCTCGAACATTAAATGCCTCCAAATGGTATTTAATTAACTTCCCGAGCCCCGGGAAGCATGAAAATCACTTTAAACATGCTAATTTTAGCTCTAACACTGATGATCCACCTACAAATGTGAACTGACGTTCAAAAATAAAACATTTGAAAATGGACCATTTTCCACATTTCTGAAGCATGACGTAATGGGGGGGTGTTATCTCTTTTGTCGAAAATCAGCCGTTTTTGCTCGAACAATAAATGCCTCCAAATGGTATTTATTTCACTTCCCGAGCCCCTGGAAGCATGAAAATCACTTTAAACATGCTAATTTTAGCTCTAACACTGATGATCCACCTACAAATGTGAACTGACGTTCAAAAATAAAACATTTGAAAACGGACCATTTTCCACATTTCTGAAGCATGACGTAATGGGGGGGTGTTATCTCTTTTGTCGAAAATCAGCCGTTTTTGCTCGAACATTAAATGCCTCCAAATGGTATTTATTTCACTTCCCGAGCCCCTGGAAGCATGAAAATCACTTTAAACATGCTAATTTTAGCTCTAACACTGATGATCCACCTACAAATGTGAACTGACGTTCAAAAATAAAACATTTGAAAACGGACCATTTTCCACATTTCTGAAGCATGACGTAATGGGGAGGTGTTATCTCTTTTGTCGAAAATCAGCCGTTTTTGCTCGAACATTAAATGCCTCCAAATGGTATTTAATTAACTTCCCGAGCCCCTGGAAGCATGAAAATCACTTTAAACATGCTAATTTTAGCTCTAACACTGATGATCCACCTACAAATGTGAACTGACGTTCAAAAATAAAACATATGAAAACGGACCATTTTCCACATTTCTGAAGCATGACGTAATGGGGGGGTGTTATCTCTTTTGTGAAAAATCAGCCGTTTTTGCTCGAACATTAAATGCCTCCAAATGGTATTTATTTCACTTCCCGAGCCCCTGGAAGCATGAAAATCACTTTAAACATGCTAATTTTAGCTCTAACACTGATGATCCACCTACAAATGTGAACTGACGTTCAAAAATAAAACATTTGAAAATGGACCATTTTCCACATTTCTGAAGCATGACGTAATGGGGGGGTGTTATCTCTTTTGTCGAAAATCAGCCGTTTTTGCTCGAACAATAAATGCCTCCAAATGGTATTTATTTCACTTCCCGAGCCCCTGGAAGCATGAAAATCACTTTAAACATGCTAATTTTAGCTCTAACACTGATGATCCACCTACAAATGTGAACTGACGTTCAAAAATAAAACATTTGAAAACGGACCATTTTCCACATTTCTGAAGCATGACGTAATGGGGGGGTGTTATCTATTTTGTCGAAAATCATCCGTTTTTGCTCGAACATTAAATGCCTCCAAATGGTATTTAATTAACTTCCCGAGCCCCTGGAAGCATGAAAATCACTTTAAACATGCTAATTTTAGCTCTAACACTGATGATCCACCTACAAATGTGAACTGACGTTCAAAAATAAAACATATGAAAACGGACCATTTTCCACATTTCTGAAGCATGACGTAATGGGGGGGTGTTATCTCTTTTGTGGAAAATCAGCCGTTTTTGCTCGAACATTAAATGCCTCCAAATGGTATTTATTTCACTTCCCGAGCCCCTGGAAGCATGAAAATCACTTTAAACATGCTAATTTTAGCTCTAACACTGATGATCCACCTACAAATGTGAACTGACGTTCAAAAATAAAACATTTGAAAATGGACCATTTTCCACATTTCTGAAGCATGACGTAATGGGGGGGTGTTATCTCTTTTGTCGAAAATCAGCCGTTTTTGCTCGAACAATAAATGCCTCCAAATGGTATTTATTTCACTTCCCGAGCCCCTGGAAGCATGAAAATCACTTTAAACATGCTAATTTTAGCTCTAACACTGATGATCCACCTACAAATGTGAACTGACGTTCAAAAATAAAACATTTGAAAACGGACCATTTTCCACATTTCTAAAGCATGACGTAATGGTGGGGGTGTTATCTCTTTTGTCGAAAATCAGCCGTTTTTGCTCGAACATTAAATGCCTCCAAATGGTATTTATTTCACTTCCCGAGCCCCTGGAAGCATGAAAATCACTTTAAACATGCTAATTTTAGCTCTAACACTGATGATCCACCTACAAATGTGAACTGACGTTCAAAAATAAAACATATGAAAACGGACCATTTTCCACATTTCTGAAGCATGACGTAATGGGGGGGTGTTATCTCTTTTGTCGAAAATCAGCCGTTTTTGCTCGAACATTAAATGCCTCCAAATGGTATTTAATTAACTTCCCGGGGTGAAGAAACCCTTTTTGAGAACTCAGAGTGAGTAAATTGGCCATTTTCATGCACTTTTAACCATTCCATAAATCTTGTGTTTTGGGCCCCTGGAAGCATGAAAATCACTTTAAACATGCTAATTTTAGCTCTAACACTGATGATCCACCTACAAATGTGAACTGACGTTCAAAAATAAAACATTTGAAAACGGACCATTTTCCACATTTCTGAAACATGACGTAATGGGGGGGTGTTATCTCTTTTGTCGAAAATCAGCCGTTTTTACTCGAACATTAAATGCCTCCAAATGGTATTTAATTAACTTCCCGAGCCCCTGGAAGCATGAAAATCACTTTAAACATGCTAATTTTAGCTCTAACACTGATGATCCACCTACAAATGTGAACTGACGTTCAAAAATAAAACATTTGAAAACGGACCATTTTCCACATTTCTGAAGCATGACGTAATGGGGGGGTGTTATCTCTTTTGTCGAAAATCAGCCGTTTTTGCTCGAACATTAAATGCCTCCAAATGGTATTTAATTAACTTCCCGAGCCCCTGGATGCATGAAAATCACTTTAAACATGCTAATTTTAGCTCTAACACTGATAATCCACCTACAAATGTGAACTGACGTTCAAAAATAAAACATTTGAAAACGGACCATTTTCCACATTTCTGAAGCATGACGTAATGGGGGGGTGTTATCTCTTTTGTCGAAAATCAGCCGTTTTTGCTCGAACATTAAATGCCTCCAAATGGTATTTAATTAACTTCCCGAGCCCCTGGAAGCATGAAAATCACTTTAAACATGCTAATTTTAGCTCTAACACTGATGATCCACCTACAAATGTGAACTGACGTTCAAAAATAAAACATTTGAAAATGGACCATTTTCCACATTTCTGAAGCATGACGTAATGGGGGGGTGTTATCTCTTTTGTCGAAAATCAGCCGTTTTTGCTCGAACATTAAATGCCTCCAAATGGTATTTAATTAACTTCCCGAGCCCCTGGAAGCATGAAAATCACTTTAAACATGCTAATTTTAGCTCTAACACTGATGATCCACCTACAAATGTGAACTGACGTTCAAAAATAAAACATTTGAAAACGGACCATTTTCCACATTTCTGAAGCATGACGTAATGGGGGGGTGTTATCTCTTTTGTCGAAAATCAGCCGTTTTTGCTCGAACAATAAATGCCTCCAAATGGTATTTATTTCACTTCCCGAGCCCCTGGAAGCATGAAAATCACTTTAAACATGCTAATTTTAGCTCTAACACTGATGATCCACCTACAAATGTGAACTGACGTTCAAAAATAAAACATTTGAAAACGGACCATTTTCCACATTTCTGAAGCATGACGTAATGGGGGGGGTGTTATCTCTTTTGTCGAAAATCAGCCGTTTTTGCTCGAACATTAAATGCCTCCAAATGGTATTTATTTCACTTCCCGAGCCCCTGGAAGCATGAAAATCACTTTAAACATGCTAATTTTAGCTCTAACACTGATGATCCACCTACAAATGTGAACTGACGTTCAAAAATAAAACATATGAAAACGGACCATTTTCCACATTTCTGAAGCATGACGTAATGGGGGGGTGTTATCTCTTTTGTCGAAAATCAGCCGTTTTTGCTCGAACATTAAATGCCTCCAAATGGTATTTAATTAACTTCCCGGGGTGAAGAAACCCTTTTTGAGAACTCAGAGTGAGTAAATTGGCCATTTTCATGCACTTTTAACCATTCCATAAATCTTGTGTTTTGGGCCCCTGGAAGCATGAAAATCACTTTAAACATGCTAATTTTAGCTCTAACACTGATGATCCACCTACAAATGTGAACTGACGTTCAAAAATAAAACATTTGAAAACGGACCATTTTCCACATTTCTGAAACATGACGTAATGGGGGGGTGTTATCTCTTTTGTCGAAAATCAGCCGTTTTTACTCGAACATTAAATGCCTCCAAATGGTATTTAATTAACTTCCCGAGCCCCTGGAAGCATGAAAATCACTTTAAACATGCTAATTTTAGCTCTAACACTGATGATCCACCTACAAATGTGAACTGACGTTCAAAAATAAAACATTTGAAAACGGACCATTTTCCACATTTCTGAAGCATGACGTAATGGGGGGGTGTTATCTCTTTTGTCGAAAATCAGCCGTTTTTGCTCGAACATTAAATGCCTCCAAATGGTATTTAATTAACTTCCCGAGCCCCTGGATGCATGAAAATCACTTTAAACATGCTAATTTTAGCTCTAACACTGATAATCCACCTACAAATGTGAACTGACGTTCAAAAATAAAACATTTGAAAACGGACCATTTTCCACATTTCTGAAGCATGACGTAATGGGGGGGTGTTATCTCTTTTGTCGAAAATCAGCCGTTTTTGCTCGAACATTAAATGCCTCCAAATGGTATTTAATTAACTTCCCGAGCCCCTGGAAGCATGAAAATCACTTTAAACATGCTAATTTTAGCTCTAACACTGATGATCCACCTACAAATGTGAACTGACGTTCAAAAATAAAACATTTGAAAATGGACCATTTTCCACATTTCTGAAGCATGACGTAATGGGGGGGTGTTATCTCTTTTGTCGAAAATCAGCCGTTTTTGCTCGAACATTAAATGCCTCCAAATGGTATTTAATTAACTTCCCGAGCCCCTGGAAGCATGAAAATCACTTTAAACATGCTAATTTTAGCTCTAACACTGATGATCCACCTACAAATGTGAACTGACGTTCAAAAATAAAACATTTGAAAACGGACCATTTTCCACATTTCTGAAGCATGACGTAATGGGGGGGTGTTATCTCTTTTGTCGAAAATCAGCCGTTTTTGCTCGAACATTAAATGCCTCCAAATGGTATTTAATTAACTTCCCGAGCCCCTGGAAGCATGAAAATCACTTTAAACATGCTAATTTTAGCTCTAACACTGATGATCCACCTACAAATGTGAACTGACGTTCAAAAATAAAACATTTGAAAACGGACCATTTTCCACATTTCTGAAGCATGACGTAATGGGGGGGTGTTATCTCTTTTGTCGAAAATCAGCCGTTTTTGCTCGAACATTAAATGCCTCCAAATGGTATTTAATTAACTTCCCAAGCCCCTGGAAGCATGAAAATCACTTAAAACATGCTAATTTTAGCTCTAACACTGATGATCCACCTACAAATGTGAACTGACGTTCAAAAATAAAACATTTGAAAACGGACCATTTTCCACATTTCTGAAGCATGACGTAATGGGGGGGGTGTTATCTCTTTTGTCGAAAATCAGCCGTTTTTGCTCGAACATTAAATGCCTCCAAATGGTATTTAATTAACTTCCCGAGCCCCTGGAAGCATGAAAATCACTTTAAACATGCTAATTTTAGCTCTAACACTGATGATCCACCTACAAATGTGAACTGACGTTCAAAAATAAAACATTTGAAAACGGACCATTTTCCACATTTCTGAAGCATGACGTAATGGGGGGGTGTTATCTCTTTTGTCGAAAATCAGCCGTTTTTGCTCGAACATTAAATGCCTCCAAATGGTATTTCATTAACTTCCCGGGGTGAAGAAACCCTTTTTGAGAACTCAGAGTGAGTAAATTGGCCATTTTCATGCACTTTTAACCATTCCATAAATCTTATGTTTTGGGCCCCTGGAAGCATGAAAATCACTTTAAACATGCTAATTTTAGCTCTAACACTGATGATCCACCTACAAATGTGAACTGACGTTCAAAAATAAAACATTTGAAAACGGACCATTTTCCACATTTCTGAAGCATGACGTAATGGGGGGTGTTATCTCTTTTGTCGAAAATCAGCCGTTTTTGCTGGAACATTAAATGCCTCCAAATGGTATTTATTTCACTTCACGAGCCCCTGGAAGCATGAAAATCACTTTAAACATGCTAATTTTAGCTCTAACACTGATGATCCACCTACAAATGTGAACTGATGTTCAAAAATAAAACATTTGAAAACGAACCATTTTCCACATTTCTGAAGCATGACGTAATGGGGGGGGGTGTTATCTCTTATGTCGAAAATCAGCCGTTTTTGCTCGAACATTAAATGCCTCCAAATGGTATTTAATTAACTTCCCGGGGTGAAGAAACCCTTTTTGAGAACTCAGAGTGAGTAAATTGGCCATTTTCATGCACTTTTAACCATTCCATAAATCTTATGTTTTGGGCCCCTGGACGCATGAAAATCACTTTAAACATGCTAATTTTAGCTCTAACACTGATGATCCACCTACAAATGTGAACTGACGTTCAAAAATAAAACATTTGAAAACAGACCATTTTCCACATTTCTGAAGCATGACGTAATGGGGGGGTGTTATCTCTTTTGTCGAAAATCAGCCGTTTTTGCTCGAACATTAAATGCCTCCAAATGGTATTTATTTCACTTCCCGAGCCCCTGGAAGCATGAAAATCACTTTAAACATGCTAATTTTAGCTCTAACACTGATGATCCACCTACAAATGTGAACTGACGTTCAAAAATAAAACATTTGAAAATGGACCATTTTCCACATTTCTGAAGCATGACGTAATGGGGGGGTGTTATCTCTTTTGTCGAAAATCAGCCGTTTTTGCTCGAACATTAAATGCCTTCAAACGGTATTTAATTAACTTCCCGGGGTGAAGAAACCCTTTTTGAGAACTCAGAGTGAGTAAATTGGCCATTTTCATGCACTTTTAACCATTCCATAAATCTTGTGTTTTGGGCCCCTGGAAGCATGAAAATCACTTTAAACATGCTAATTTTAGCTCTAACACTGATGATCCACCTACAAATGTGAACTGACGTTCAAAAATAAAACATTTGAAAACGGACCTTTTTCCACATTTCTGAAGCATGACGTAATGGGGGGGTGTTATCTCTTTTGTCGAAAATCAGCCGTTTTTGCTCGAACATTAAATGCCTCCAAATGGTATTTAATTAACTTCCCGGGGTGAAGAAACCCTTTTTGAGAACTCAGAGTGAGTAAATTGGCCATTTTCATGCACTTTTAACCATTCCATAAATCTTGTGTTTTGGGCCCCTGGAAGCATGAAAATCACTTCAAACATGCTAATTTTAGCTCTAACACTGATGATCCACCTACAAATGTGAACTGACTTTCAAAAATAAAACATTTGAAAACGGACCATTTTCCACATTTCTGAAGCATGACGTAATGGGGGGTGTTATCTCTTTTGTCGAAAATCAGCCGTTTTTGCTCGAACATTAAATGCCTCCAAATGGTATTTATTTCAATTCCCGAGCCCCTGGAAGCATGAAAATCACTTTAAACATGCTATTTTTAGCTCTAACACTGATGATCCACCTACAAATGTGAACTGACGTTCAAAAATAAAACATTTGAAAACGGACCATTTTCCACATTTCTGAAGCATGACGTAATGGGGGGGTGTTATCTCTTTTGTCGAAAATCAGCCGTTTTTGCTCGAACATTAAATGCCTCCAAATGGTATTTAATTAACTTCCCGAGCCCCTGGAAGCATGAAAATCACTTTAAACATGCTATTTTTAGCTCTAACACTGATGATCCACCTACAAATGTGAACTGACGTTCAAAAATAAAACATTTGAAAACGGACCATTTTCCACATTTCTGAAGCATGACGTAATGGGGGGGTGTTATCTCTTTTGTCGAAAATCAGCCGTTTTTGCTCGAACATTAAATGCCTCCAAATGGTATTTAATTAACTTCCCGAGCCCCTGGAAGCATGAAAATCACTTTAAACATGCTAATTTTAGCTCTAACACTGATGATCCACCTACAAATGTGAACTGACGTTCAAAAATAAAACATTTGAAAACGGACCATTTTCCACATTTCTGAAGCATGACGTAATGGGGGGTGTTATCTCTTTTGTCGAAAATCAGCCGTTTTTGCTGGAACATTAAATGCCTCCAAATGGTATTTATTTCACTTCACGAGCCCCTGGAAGCATGAAAATCACTTTAAACATGCTAATTTTAGCTCTAACACTGATGATCCACCTACAAATGTGAACTGATGTTCAAAAATAAAACATTTGAAAACGAACCATTTTCCACATTTCTGAAGCATGACGTAATGGGGGGGGGTGTTATCTCTTATGTCGAAAATCAGCCGTTTTTGCTCGAACATTAAATGCCTCCAAATGGTATTTAATTAACTTCCCGGGGTGAAGAAACCCTTTTTGAGAACTCAGAGTGAGTAAATTGGCCATTTTCATGCACTTTTAACCATTCCATAAATCTTATGTTTTGGGCCCCTGGACGCATGAAAATCACTTTAAACATGCTAATTTTAGCTCTAACACTGATGATCCACCTACAAATGTGAACTGACGTTCAAAAATAAAACATTTGAAAACAGACCATTTTCCACATTTCTGAAGCATGACGTAATGGGGGGGTGTTATCTCTTTTGTCGAAAATCAGCCGTTTTTGCTCGAACATTAAATGCCTCCAAATGGTATTTATTTCACTTCCCGAGCCCCTGGAAGCATGAAAATCACTTTAAACATGCTAATTTTAGCTCTAACACTGATGATCCACCTACAAATGTGAACTGACGTTCAAAAATAAAACATTTGAAAATGGACCATTTTCCACATTTCTGAAGCATGACGTAATGGGGGGGTGTTATCTCTTTTGTCGAAAATCAGCCGTTTTTGCTCGAACATTAAATGCCTTCAAACGGTATTTAATTAACTTCCCGGGGTGAAGAAACCCTTTTTGAGAACTCAGAGTGAGTAAATTGGCCATTTTCATGCACTTTTAACCATTCCATAAATCTTGTGTTTTGGGCCCCTGGAAGCATGAAAATCACTTTAAACATGCTAATTTTAGCTCTAACACTGATGATCCACCTACAAATGTGAACTGACGTTCAAAAATAAAACATTTGAAAACGGACCTTTTTCCACATTTCTGAAGCATGACGTAATGGGGGGGTGTTATCTCTTTTGTCGAAAATCAGCCGTTTTTGCTCGAACATTAAATGCCTCCAAATGGTATTTAATTAACTTCCCGGGGTGAAGAAACCCTTTTTGAGAACTCAGAGTGAGTAAATTGGCCATTTTCATGCACTTTTAACCATTCCATAAATCTTGTGTTTTGGGCCCCTGGAAGCATGAAAATCACTTCAAACATGCTAATTTTAGCTCTAACACTGATGATCCACCTACAAATGTGAACTGACTTTCAAAAATAAAACATTTGAAAACGGACCATTTTCCACATTTCTGAAGCATGACGTAATGGGGGGTGTTATCTCTTTTGTCGAAAATCAGCCGTTTTTGCTCGAACATTAAATGCCTCCAAATGGTATTTATTTCAATTCCCGAGCCCCTGGAAGCATGAAAATCACTTTAAACATGCTATTTTTAGCTCTAACACTGATGATCCACCTACAAATGTGAACTGACGTTCAAAAATAAAACATTTGAAAACGGACCATTTTCCACATTTCTGAAGCATGACGTAATGGGGGGGTGTTATCTCTTTTGTCGAAAATCAGCCGTTTTTGCTCGAACATTAAATGCCTCCAAATGGTATTTAATTAACTTCCCGAGCCCCTGGAAGCATGAAAATCACTTTAAACATGCTATTTTTAGCTCTAACACTGATGATCCACCTACAAATGTGAACTGACGTTCAAAAATAAAACATTTGAAAACGGACCATTTTCCACATTTCTGAAGCATGACGTAATGGGGGGGTGTTATCTCTTTTGTCGAAAATCAGCCGTTTTTGCTCGAACATTAAATGCCTCCAAATGGTATTTAATTAACTTCCCGAGCCCCTGGAAGCATGAAAATCACTTTAAACATGCTAATTTTAGCTCTAACACTGATGATCCACCTACAAATGTGAACTGACGTTCAAAAATAAAACATTTGAAAACGGACCATTTTCCACATTTCTGAAGCATGACGTAATGGGGGGGTGTTATCTCTTTTGTCGAAAATCAGCCGTTTTTGCTCGAACATTAAATGCCTCCAAATGGTATTTAATTAACTTCCCGAGCCCCTGGAAGCATGAAAATCACTTTAAACATGCTAATTTTAGCTCTAACACTGATGATCCACCTACAAATGTGAACTGACGTTCAAAAATAAAACATTTGAAAACGGACCATTTTCCAAATTTCTGAAGCATGACGTAATGGGGGGGTGTTATCTCTTTTGTCGAAAATCAGCCGTTTTTGCTCGAACATTAAATGCCTCCAAATGGTATTTAATTAACTTCCCGGGGTGAAGAAACCCTTTTTGAGAACTCAGAGTGAGTAAATTGGCCATTCTCATGCACTTTTAACCATTCCATAAATCTTGTGTTTTGGGCCCCTGGAAGCATGAAAATCACTTTAAACATGCTAATTTTAGCTCTAACACTGATGATCCACCTACAAATGTGAACTGACGTTCAAAAATAAAACATTTGAAAACGGACCATTTTCCACATTTCTGAAGCATGACGTAATGGGGGGGTGTTATCTCTTTTGTCGAAAATCAGCCATTTTTGCTCGAACATTAAATGCCTCCAAATGGTATTTAATTAACTTCCCGAGCCCCTGGAAGCATGAAAATCACTTTAAACATGCTAATTTTAGCTCTTACACTGATGATCCACCTACAAATGTGAACTGACGTTCAAAAATAAAACATTTGAAAACGGACCATTTTCCACATTTCTGAAGCATGACGTAATGGGGGGGTGTTATCTCTTTTGTCGAAAATCAGCCGTTTTTGCTCGAACATTAAATGCCTCCAAATGGTATTTATTTCACTTCCGAAGCCCCTGGAAGCATGAAAATCACTTTAAACATGCTAATTTTAGCTCTAACACTGATGATCCACCTACAAATGTGAACTGACGTTCAAAACTAAAACATTTGAAAAAGGACCATTTTCCACATTTCTGAAGCATGACGTAATGGGGGGGTGTTATCTCTTTTGTCGAAAATCAGCCGTTTTTGCTCGAACATTAAATGCCTCCAAATGGTATTTAATTAACTTCCCGAGCCCCTGGAAGCATGAAAATCACTTTAAACATGCTAATTTTAGCTCTAACACTGATGATCCACCTACAAATGTGAACTGACGTTCAAAAATAAAACATTTGAAAACGGACCATTTTCCACATTTCTGAAGCATGACGTAATGGGGGGGTGTTATCTCTTTTGTCGAAAATCAGCCGTTTTTGCTCGAACATTAAATGCCTCCAAATGGTATTTATTTCACTTCCCAAGCCCCTGGAAGCATGAAAATCACTTTAAACATGCTAATTTTAGCTCTAACACTGATGATCCACCTACAAATGTGAACTGACGTTCAAAAATAAAACATTTGAAAACGGACCATTTTCCACATTTCTGAAGCATGACGTAATGGGGGGTGTTATCTCTTTTGTCGAAAATCAGCCGTTTTTGCTCGAACATTAAATGCCTCCAAATGGTATTTAATTAACTTCCCGGGGTGAAGAAACCCTTTTTGAGAACTCAGAGTGAGTAAATTGGCCATTTTCATGCACTTTCAACCATTCCATAAATCTTGTGTTTTGGGCCCCTGGAAGCATGAAAATCACTTTAAACATGCTAATTTTAGCTCTAACACTGATGATCCACCTACAAATGTGAACTGACGTTCAAAAATAAAACATTTGAAAATGGACCATTTTCCACATTTCTGAAGCATGACGTAATGGGGGGGTGTTATCTCTTTTGTCGAAAATCAGCCGTTTTTGCTCGAACATTAAATGCCTCCAAATGGTATTTAATTAACTTCCCGAGCCCCTGGAAGCATGAAAATCACTTTAAACATGCTAATTTTAGCTCTAACACTGATGATCCACCTACAAATGTGAACTGACGTTCAAAAATAAAACATTTGAAAACGGACCATTTTCCACATTTCTGAAGCATGACGTAATGGGGGGGGTGTTATCTCTTTTGTCGAAAATCAGCCGTTTTTGCTCGAACATTAAATGCCTCCAAATGGTATTTATTTCACTTCCCGAGCCCCTGGAAGCATGAAAATCACTTTAAACATGCTAATTTTAGCTCTAACACTGATGATCCACCTACAAATGTGAACTGACGTTCAAAAATAAAACATTTGAAAACGGACCATTTTCCACATTTCTGAAGCATGACGTAATGGGGGGGTGTTATCTCTTTTGTCGAAAATCAGCCGTTTTTGCTCGAACATTAAATGCCTCCAAATGGTATTTAATTAACTTCCCGGGGTGAAGAAACCCTTTTTGAGAACTCAGAGTGAGTAAATTGGCCATTTTCATGCACTTTTAACCATTCCATAAATCTTGTGTTTTGGGCCCCTGGAAGCATGAAAATCACTTTAAACATGCTAATTTTAGCTCTAACACTGATGATCCACCTACAAATGTGAACTGACGTTCAAAAATAAAACATTTGAAAACGGACCATTTTCCACATTTCTGAAGCATGACGTAATGGGGGGGTGTTATCTCTTTTGTCGAAAATCAGCCGTTTTTGCTCGAACATTAAATGCCTCCAAATGGTATTTAATTAACTTCCCGAGCCCCTGGAAGCATGAAAATCACTTTAAACATGCTAATTTTAGCTCTAACACTGATGATCCACCTACAAATGTGAACTGACGTTCAAAAATAAAACATTTGAAAACGGACCATTTTCCACATTTCTGAAGCATGACGTAATGGGGGGTGTTATCTCTTTTGTCGAAAATCAGCCGTTTTTGCTGGAACATTAAATGCCTCCAAATGGTATTTATTTCACTTCCCGAGCCCCTGGAAGCATGAAAATCACTTTAAACATGCTAATTTTAGCTCTAACACTGATGATCCACCTACAAATGTGAACTGATGTTCAAAAATAAAACATTTGAAAACGGACCATTTTCCACATTTCTGAAGCATGACGTAATGGGGGGGGTGTTATCTCTTTTGTCGAAAATCAGCCGTTTTTGCTCGAACATTAAATGCCTCCAAATGGTATTTAATTAACTTCCCGGGGTGAAGAAACCCTTTTTGAGAACTCAGAGTGAGTAAATTGGCCATTTTCATGCACTTTTAACCATTCCATAAATCTTGTGTTTTGGGCCCCTGGAAGCATGAAAATCACTTTAAACATGCTAATTTTAGCTCTAACACTGATGATCCACCTACAAATGTGAACTGACGTTCAAAAATAAAACATTTGAAAACGGACCATTTTCCACATTTCTGAAGCATGACGTAATGGGGGGGTGTTATCTCTTTTGTCGAAAATCAGCCGTTTTTGCTCGAACATTAAATGCCTCCAAATGGTATTTAATTAACTTCCCGGGGTGAAGAAACCCTTTTTGAGAACTCAGAGTGAGTAAATTGGCCATTCTCATGCACTTTTAACCATTCCATAAATCTTGTGTTTTGGGCCCCTGGAAGCATGAAAATCACTTTAAACATGCTAATTTTAGCTCTAACACTGATGATCCACCTACAAATGTGAACTGACGTTCAAAAATAAAACATTTGAAAACGGACCATTTTCCACATTTCTGAAGCATGACGTAATGGGGGGGGTGTTATCTCTTTTGTCGAAAATCAGCCATTTTTGCTCGAACATTAAATGCCTCCAAATGGTATTTAATTAACTTCCCGAGCCCCTGGAAGCATGAAAATCACTTTAAACATGCTAATTTTAGCTCTTACACTGATGATCCACCTACAAATGTGAACTGACGTTCAAAAATAAAACATTTGAAAGCAGACCATTTTCCACATTTCTGAAGCATGACGTAATGGGGGGGTGTTATCTCTTTTGTCGAAAATCAGCCGTTTTTGCTCGAACATTAAATGCCTCCAAATGGTATTTATTTCACTTCCGAAGCCCCTGGAAGCATGAAAATCACTTTAAACATGCTAATTTTAGCTCTAACACTGATGATCCACCTACAAATGTGAACTGACGTTCAAAACTAAAACATTTGAAAACGGACCATTTTCCACATTTCTGAAGCATGACGTAATGGGGGGGGTGTTATCTCTTTTGTCGAAAATCAGCCGTTTTTGCTCGAACATTAAATGCCTCCAAATGGTATTTAATTAACTTCCCGAGCCCCTGGAAGCATGAAAATCACTTTAAACATGCTAATTTTAGCTCTAACACTGATGATCCACCTACAAATGTGAACTGACGTTCAAAAATAAAACATTTTAAAACGGACCATTTTCCACATTTCTGAAGCATGACGTAATGGGGGGTGTTATCTCTTTTGTCGAAAATCAGCCGTTTTTGCTCGAACATTAAATGCCTCCAAATGGTATTTAATTAACTTCCCGAGCCCCTGGAAGCATGAAAATCACTTTAAACATGCTAATTTGAGCTCTAACACTGATGATCCACCTACAAATGTGAACTGACGTTCAAAAATAAAACATTTGAAAACGGACCATTTTCCACATTTCTGAAGCATGACATAATGGGGGGGTTGTTATCTCTTTTGTCGAAAATCAGCCGTTTTTGCTCGAACATTAAATGCCTCCAAATGGTATTTATTTCACTTCCCGAGCCCCTGGAAGCATGAAAATCACTTTAAACATGCTAATTTTAGCTCTAACACTGATGATCCACCTACAAATGTGAACTGACGTTCAAAAATAAAACATTTGAAAACGGACCATTTTCCACATTTCTGAAGCATGACGTAATGGGGGGGTGTGATCTCTTTGTCGAAAATCAGCCGTTTTTGCTCGAACATTAAATGCCTCCAAATGGTATTTAATTAACTTCCCGAGCCCCTGGAAGCATGAAAATCACTTTAAACATGCTAATTTTAGCTCTAACACTAATGATCCACCTACAAATGTGAACTGACGTTCAAAAATAAAACATTTGAAAACGGACCATTTTCCACATTTCTGAAGCATGACGTAATGGGGGGGTGTTATCTCTTTTGTCGAAAATCAACCGTTTTTGCTCGAACATTAAATGCCTCCAAATGGTATTTAATTAACTTCCCGGGGTGAAGAAACCCTTTTTGAGAACTCAGAGTGAGTAAATTGGCCATTCTCATGCACTTTTAACCATTCCATAAATCTTGTGTTTTGGGCCCCTGGAAGCATGAAAATCACTTTAAACATGCTAATTTTAGCTCTAACACTGATGATCCACCTACAAATGTGAACTGACGTTCAAAAATAAAACATTTGAAAACGGACCATTTTCCACATTTCTGAAGCATGACGTAATGGGGGGGTGTTATCT
Source organism: Lissotriton vulgaris (assembly GCF_964263255.1). Classification (NCBI taxonomy): domain Eukaryota; kingdom Metazoa; phylum Chordata; class Amphibia; order Caudata; family Salamandridae; genus Lissotriton; species Lissotriton vulgaris. Next base: position 1,091,543 of record NW_028253316.1, read on the forward strand.
CTTTTGTCGAAAATCAGCCGTTTTTGCTCGAACATTAAATGCCTCCAAATGGTATTTAATTAACTTCCCGAGCCCCTGGAAGCATGAAAATCACTTTAAACATGCTAATTTTAGCTCTTACACTGATGATCCACCTACAAATGTGAACTGACGTTCAAAAATAAAACATTTGAAAACGGACCATTTTCCACATTTCTGAAGCATGACGTAATGGGGGGTGTTATCTCTTTTGTCGAAAATCAGCCGTTTTTGCTCGAACATTAAATGCCTCCAAATGGTATTTATTTCACTTCCCAAGCCCCTGGAAGCATGAAAATCACTTTAAACATGCTAATTTTAGCTCTAACACTGATGATCCACCTACAAATGTGAACTGACGTTCAAAAATAAAACATTTGAAAACGGACCATTTTCCACATTTCTGAAGCATGACGTAATAGGGGGGTGTTATCTCTTTTGTCGAAAATCAGCCGTTTTTGCTCGAACATTAAATGCCTCCAAATGGTATTTGATTAACTTCCCGAGCCCCTGAAAGCATGAAAATCACTTTAAACATGCTAATTTTAGCTCTAACACTGATGATCCACCTACAAATGTGAACTGACGTTCAAAAATAAAACATTTGAAAACGGACCATTTTCCACATTTCTGAAGCATGACGTAATGGGGGGGTGTTATCTCTTTTGTCGAAAATCAGCCGTTTTTGCTCGAACATTAAATGCCTCCAAATGGTATTTAATTAACTTCCCGAGCCCCTGAAAGCATGAAAATCACATTAAACATGCTAATTTCAGCTCTTACACTGATGATCCACCTACAAATGTGAACTGACGTTCAAAAATAAAACATTTGAAAACGGACCATTTTCCACAATTCTGAAGCATGACGTAATGGGGGGGTGTTATCTCTTTTGTCGAAAATCAGCCGTTTTTGCTCGAACATTAAATGCCTCCAAATGGTATTTATTTCACTTCCCAAGCCCCTGGAAGCATGAAAATCACTTTAAACATGCTAATTTTAGCTCTAACACTGATGATCCACCTACAAATGTGAACTGACGTTCAAAAATAAAACATTTGAAAACGGACCATTTTCCACATTTCTGAAGCATGACGTAATGGGGGGGTGTTATCTCTTTTGTCGAAAATCAGCCGTTTTTGCTCGAACATTAAATGCCTCCAAATGGTATTTAATTAACTTCCCGAGCCCCTGGAAGCATGAAAATCACTTTAAACATGCTAATTTTAGCTCTAACACTGATGATCCACCTACAAATGTGAACTGACGTTCAAAAATAAAACATTTGAAAACGGACCATTTTCCACATTTCTGAAGCATGACGTAATGGGGGGGTGTTATCTCTTTTGTCGAAAATCAGCCGTTTTTGCTCGAACATTAAATGCCTCCAAATGGTATTTAATTAACTTCCCGAGCCCCGGGAAGCATGAAAATCACTTTAAACATGCTAATTTTAGCTCTAACACTGATGATCCACCTACAAATGTGAACTGACGTTCAAAAATAAAACATTTGAAAATGGACCATTTTCCACATTTCTGAAGCATGACGTAATGGGGGGGTGTTATCTCTTTTGTCGAAAATCAGCCGTTTTTGCTCGAACAATAAATGCCTCCAAATGGTATTTATTTCACTTCCCGAGCCCCTGGAAGCATGAAAATCACTTTAAACATGCTAATTTTAGCTCTAACACTGATGATCCACCTACAAATGTGAACTGACGTTCAAAAATAAAACATTTGAAAACGGACCATTTTCCACATTTCTGAAGCATGACGTAATGGGGGGGGTGTTATCTCTTTTGTCGAAAATCAGCCGTTTTTGCTCGAACATTAAATGCCTCCAAATGGTATTTATTTCACTTCCCGAGCCCCTGGAAGCATGAAAATCACTTTAAACATGCTAATTTTAGCTCTAACACTGATGATCCACCTACAAATGTGAACTGACGTTCAAAAATAAAACATTTGAAAACGGACCATTTTCCACATTTCTGAAGCATGACGTAATGGGGGGGTGTTATCTCTTCTGTCGAAAATCAGCCGTTTTTGCTCGAACATTAAATGCCTCCAAATGGTATTTAATTAACTTCCCGGGGTGAAGAAACCCTTTTTGAGAACTCAGAGTGAGTAAATTGGCCATTTTCATGAACTTTTAACCATTCCATAAATCTTGTGTTTTGGGCCCCTGGAAGCATGAAAATCACTTTAAACATGCTAATTTTAGCTCTAACACTGATGATCCACCTACAAATGTGAACTGACGTTCAAAAATAAAACATTTGAAAACGGACCATTTTCCACATTTCTGAAGCATGACGTAATGGGGGGGTGTTATCTATTTTGTCGAAAATCATCCGTTTTTGCTCGAACATTAAATGCCTCCAAATGGTATTTAATTAACTTCCCGAGCCCCTGGAAGCATGAAAATCACTTTAAACATGCTAATTTTAGCTCTAACACTGATGATCCACCTACAAATGTGAACTGACGTTCAAAAATAAAACATATGAAAACGGACCATTTTCCACATTTCTGAAGCATGACGTAATGGGGGGGTGTTATCTCTTTTGTGGAAAATCAGCCGTTTTTGCTCGAACATTAAATGCCTCCAAATGGTATTTATTTCACTTCCCGAGCCCCTGGAAGCATGAAAATCACTTTAAACATGCTAATTTTAGCTCTAACACTGATGATCCACCTACAAATGTGAACTGACGTTCAAAAATAAAACATTTGAAAATGGACCATTTTCCACATTTCTGAAGCATGACGTAATGGGGGGGTGTTATCTCTTTTGTCGAAAATCAGCCGTTTTTGCTCGAACAATAAATGCCTCCAAATGGTATTTATTTCACTTCCCGAGCCCCTGGAAGCATGAAAATCACTTTAAACATGCTAATTTTAGCTCTAACACTGATGATCCACCTACAAATGTGAACTGACGTTCAAAAATAAAACATTTGAAAACGGACCATTTTCCACATTTCTGAAGCATGACGTAATGGGGGGGGTGTTATCTCTTTTGTCGAAAATCAGCCGTTTTTGCTCGAACATTAAATGCCTCCAAATGGTATTTATTTCACTTCCCGAGCCCCTGGAAGCATGAAAATCACTTTAAACATGCTAATTTTAGCTCTAACACTGATGATCCACCTACAAATGTGAACTGACGTTCAAAAATAAAACATTTGAAAACGGACCATTTTCCACATTTCTGAAGCATGACGTAATGGGGGGGTGTTATCTCTTCTGTCGAAAATCAGCCGTTTTTGCTCGAACATTAAATGCCTCCAAATGGTATTTCATTAACTTCCCGGGGTGAAGAAACCCTTTTTGAGAACTCAGAGTGAGTAAATTGGCCATTTTCATGCACTTTTAACCATTCCATAAATCTTGTGTTTTGGGCCCCTGGAAGCATGAAAATCACTTTAAACATGCTAATTTTAGCTCTAACACTGATGATCCACCTACAAATGTGAGCTGACGTTCAAAAATAAAACATTTGAAAACGGACCATTTTCCACATTTCTGAAGCATGACGTAATGAGGGGGTTTTATCTCTTTTGTCGAAAATCAGCCGTTTTTGCTCGAACATTAAATGCCTCCAAATGGTATTTAATTAACTTCCCGAGCCCCTGGAAGCATGAAAATCACTTTAAACATGCTAATTTTAGCTCTAACACTGATGATCCACCTACAAATGTGAACTGACGTTCAAAAATAAAACATATGAAAACGGACCATTTTCCACATTTCTGAAGCATGACGTAATGGGGGGGTGTTATCTCTTTTGTGGAAAATCAGCCGTTTTTGCTCGAACATTAAATGCCTCCAAATGGTATTTATTTCACTTCCCGAGCCCCTGGAAGCATGAAAATCACTTTAAACATGCTAATTTTAGCTCTAACACTGATGATCCACCTACAAATGTGAACTGACGTTCAAAAATAAAACATTTGAAAACGGACCATTTTCCACATTTCTGAAGCATGACGTAATGGGGGGGTGTTATCTCTTTTGTCGAAAATCAGCCGTTTTTGCTCGAACATTAAATGCCTCCAAATGGTATTTAATTACCTTCCCGGGGTGAAGAAACCCTTTTTGAGAACTCAGAGTGAGTAAATTGGCCATTTTCATGCACTTTTAACCATTCCATAAATCTTGTGTTTTGGGGCCCTGGAAGCATGAAAATCACTTTAAACATGCTAATTTTAGCTCTAACACTGATGATCCACCTACAAATGTGAACTGACGTTCAAAAATAAAACATTTGAAAACGGACCATTTTCCACATTTCTGAAGCATGACGTAATGGGGGGGTGTTATCTCTTTTGTCGAAAATCAGCCGTTTTTACTCGAACATTAAATGCCTCCAAATGGTATTTAATTAACTTCCCGAGCCCCTGGAAGCATGAAAATCACTTTAAACATGCTAATTTTAGCTCTAACACTGATGATCCACCTACAAATGTGAACTGACGTTCAAAAATAAAACATTTGAAAACGGACCATTTTCCACATTTCTGAAGCATGACGTAATGGGGGGGTGTTATCTCTTTTGTCGAAAATCAGCCGTTTTTGCTCGAACATTAAATGCCTCCAAATGGTATTTAATTAACTTCCCGAGCCCCTGGATGCATGAAAATCACTTTAAACATGCTAATTTTAGCTCTAACACTGATGATCCACCTACAAATGTGAACTGACGTTCAAAAATAAAACATTTGAAAACGGACCATTTTCCACATTTCTGAAGCATGACGTAATGGGGGGGTGTTATCTCTTTTGTCGAAAATCAGCCGTTTTTGCTCGAACATTAAATGCCTCCAAATGGTATTTAATTAACTTCCCGAGCCCCTGGAAGCATGAAAATCACTTTAAACATGCTAATTTTAGCTCTAACACTGATGATCCACCTACAAATGTGAACTGACGTTCAAAAATAAAACATTTGAAAACGGACCATTTTCCACATTTCTGAAGCATGACGTAATGGGGGGGTGTTATCTCTTTTGTCGAAAATCAGCCGTTTTTGCTCGAACATTAAATGCCTCCAAATGGTATTTAATTAACTTCCCGAGCCCCTGGAAGCATGAAAATCACTTTAAACATGCTAATTTTAGCTCTAACACTGATGATCCACCTACAAATGTGAACTGACGTTCAAAAATAAAACATTTGAAAACGGACCATTTTCCACATTTCTGAAGCATGACGTAATGGGGGGGTGTTATCTCTTTTGTCGAAAATCAGCCGTTTTTGCTCGAACATTAAATGCCTCCAAATGGTATTTAATTAACTTCCCGAGCCCCTGGAAGCATGAAAATCACTTTAAACATGCTAATTTTAGCTCTAACACTGATGATCCACCTACAAATGTGAACTGACGTTCAAAAATAAAACATTTGAAAACGGACCATTTTCCACATTTCTGAAGCATGACGTAATGGGGGGGGTGTTATCTCTTTTGTCGAAAATCAGCCGTTTTTGCTCGAACATTAAATGCCTCCAAATGGTATTTAATTAACTTCCCAAGCCCCTGGAAGCATGAAAATCACTTAAAACATGCTAATTTTAGCTCTAACACTGATGATCCACCTACAAATGTGAACTGACGTTCAAAAATAAAACATTTGAAAACGGACCATTTTCCACATTTCTGAAGCATGACGTAATGGGGGGGTGTTATCTCTTTTGTCGAAAATCAGCCGTTTTTGCTCGAACATTAAATGCCTCCAAATGGTATTTAATTAACTTCCCGAGCCCCTGGAAGCATGAAAATCACTTTAAACATGCTAATTTTAGCTCTAACACTGATGATCCACCTACAAATGTGAACTGACGTTCAAAAATAAAACATTTGAAAACGGACCATTTTCCACATTTCTGAAGCATGACGTAATGGGGGGGTGTTATCTCTTTTGTCGAAAATCAGCCGTTTTTGCTCGAACATTAAATGCCTCCAAATGGTATTTAATTAACTTCCCGAGCCCCTGGAAGCATGAAAATCACTTTAAACATGCTAATTTTAGCTCTAACACTGATGATCCACCTACAAATGTGAACTGACGTTCAAAAATAAAACATTTGAAAACGGACCATTTTCAACATTTCTGAAGCATGACGTAATGGGGGGGTGTTATCTCTTTTGTCGAAAATCAGCCGTTTTTGCTCGAACATTAAATGCCTCCAAATGGTATTTAATTAACTTCCCGAGCCCCTGGAAGCATGAAAATCACTTTAAACATGCTAATTTTAGCTCTAACACTGATGATCCACCTACAAATGTGAACTGACGTTCAAAAATAAAACATTTGAAAACGGACCATTTTCCACATTTCTGAAGCATGATGTAATGGGGGGGTGTTATCTCTTTTGTCCAAAATCAGCCGTTTTTGCTCGAACATTAAATGCCTCCAAATGGTATTTAATTAACTTCCCGGGGTGAAGAAACCCTTTTTGAGAACTCAGAGTGAGTAAATTGGCCATTTTCATGCACTTTTAACCATTCCATAAATCTTATGTTTTGGGCCCCTGGAAGCATGAAAATCACTTTAAACATGCTAATTTTAGCTCTAACACTGATGATCCACCTACAAATGTGAACTGACGTTCAAAAATAAAACATTTGAAAACGGACCATTTTCCACATTTCTGAAGCATGACGTAATGGGGGGGGTGTTATCTCTTTTGTCGAAAATCAGCCGTTTTTGCTCGAACATTAAATGCCTCCAAATGGTATTTGATTAACTTCCCGAGCCCCTGAAAGCATGAAAATCACTTTAAACATGCTAATTTTAGCTCTAACACTGATGATCCACCTACAAATGTGAACTGACGTTCAAAAATAAAACATTTGAAAACTGACCATTTTCCACATTTCTGAAGCATGACGTAATGGGGGGGTGTTATCTCTTTTGTCGAAAATCAGCCGTTTTTGCTCGAACATTAAATGCCTCCAAATGGTATTTAATTAACTTCCCGAGCCCCTGAAAGCATGAAAATCACTTTAAACATGCTAATTTCAGCTCTTACACTGATGATCCACCTACAAATGTGAACTGACGTTCAAAAATAAAACATTTGAAAACGGACCATTTTCCACAATTCTGAAGCATGACGTAATGGGGGGGTGTTATCTCTTTTGTCGAAAATCAGCCGTTTTTGCTCGAACATTAAATGCCTCCAAATGGTATTTATTTCACTTCCCAAGCCCCTGGAAGCATGAAAATCACTTTAAACATGCTAATTTTAGCTCTAACACTGATGATCCACCTACAAATGTGAACTGACGTTCAAAAATAAAACATTTGAAAACGGACCATTTTCCACATTTCTGAAGCATGACGTAATGGGGGGGTGTTATCTCTTTTGTCGAAAATCAGCCGTTTTTGCTCGAACATTAAATGCCTCCAAATGGTATTTAATTAACTTCCCGAGCCCCTGGAAGCATGAAAATCACTTTAAACATGCTAATTTTAGCTCTAACACTGATGATCCACCTACAAATGTGAACTGACGTTCAAAAATAAAACATTTGAAAACGGACCATTTTCCACATTTCTGAAGCATGACGTAATGGGGGGGTGTTATCTCTTTTGTCGAAAATCAGCCGTTTTTGCTCGAACATTAAATGCCTCCAAATGGTATTTAATTAACTTCCCGAGCCCCGGGAAGCATGAAAATCACTTTAAACATGCTAATTTTAGCTCTAACACTGATGATCCACCTACAAATGTGAACTGACGTTCAAAAATAAAACATTTGAAAATGGACCATTTTCCACATTTCTGAAGCATGACGTAATGGGGGGGTGTTATCTCTTTTGTCGAAAATCAGCCGTTTTTGCTCGAACAATAAATGCCTCCAAATGGTATTTATTTCACTTCCCGAGCCCCTGGAAGCATGAAAATCACTTTAAACATGCTAATTTTAGCTCTAACACTGATGATCCACCTACAAATGTGAACTGACGTTCAAAAATAAAACATTTGAAAACGGACCATTTTCCACATTTCTGAAGCATGACGTAATGGGGGGGGTGTTATCTCTTTTGTCGAAAATCAGCCGTTTTTGCTCGAACATTAAATGCCTCCAAATGGTATTTATTTCACTTCCCGAGCCCCTGGAAGCATGAAAATCACTTTAAACATGCTAATTTTAGCTCTAACACTGATGATCCACCTACAAATGTGAACTGACGTTCAAAAATAAAACATTTGAAAACGGACCATTTTCCACATTTCTGAAGCATGACGTAATGGGGGGGTGTTATCTCTTCTGTCGAAAATCAGCCGTTTTTGCTCGAACATTAAATGCCTCCAAATGGTATTTAATTAACTTCCCGGGGTGAAGAAACCCTTTTTGAGAACTCAGAGTGAGTAAATTGGCCATTTTCATGAACTTTTAACCATTCCATAAATCTTGTGTTTTGGGCCCCTGGAAGCATGAAAATCACTTTAAACATGCTAATTTTAGCTCTAACACTGATGATCCACCTACAAATGTGAACTGACGTTCAAAAATAAAACATTTGAAAACGGACCATTTTCCACATTTCTGAAGCATGACGTAATGGGGGGGTGTTATCTATTTTGTCGAAAATCATCCGTTTTTGCTCGAACATTAAATGCCTCCAAATGGTATTTAATTAACTTCCCGAGCCCCTGGAAGCATGAAAATCACTTTAAACATGCTAATTTTAGCTCTAACACTGATGATCCACCTACAAATGTGAACTGACGTTCAAAAATAAAACATATGAAAACGGACCATTTTCCACATTTCTGAAGCATGACGTAATGGGGGGGTGTTATCTCTTTTGTGGAAAATCAGCCGTTTTTGCTCGAACATTAAATGCCTCCAAATGGTATTTATTTCACTTCCCGAGCCCCTGGAAGCATGAAAATCACTTTAAACATGCTAATTTTAGCTCTAACACTGATGATCCACCTACAAATGTGAACTGACGTTCAAAAATAAAACATTTGAAAATGGACCATTTTCCACATTTCTGAAGCATGACGTAATGGGGGGGTGTTATCTCTTTTGTCGAAAATCAGCCGTTTTTGCTCGAACAATAAATGCCTCCAAATGGTATTTATTTCACTTCCCGAGCCCCTGGAAGCATGAAAATCACTTTAAACATGCTAATTTTAGCTCTAACACTGATGATCCACCTACAAATGTGAACTGACGTTCAAAAATAAAACATTTGAAAACGGACCATTTTCCACATTTCTGAAGCATGACGTAATGGGGGGGGTGTTATCTCTTTTGTCGAAAATCAGCCGTTTTTGCTCGAACATTAAATGCCTCCAAATGGTATTTATTTCACTTCCCGAGCCCCTGGAAGCATGAAAATCACTTTAAACATGCTAATTTTAGCTCTAACACTGATGATCCACCTACAAATGTGAACTGACGTTCAAAAATAAAACATTTGAAAACGGACCATTTTCCACATTTCTGAAGCATGACGTAATGGGGGGGTGTTATCTCTTCTGTCGAAAATCAGCCGTTTTTGCTCGAACATTAAATGCCTCCAAATGGTATTTCATTAACTTCCCGGGGTGAAGAAACCCTTTTTGAGAACTCAGAGTGAGTAAATTGGCCATTTTCATGCACTTTTAACCATTCCATAAATCTTGTGTTTTGGGCCCCTGGAAGCATGAAAATCACTTTAAACATGCTAATTTTAGCTCTAACACTGATGATCCACCTACAAATGTGAGCTGACGTTCAAAAATAAAACATTTGAAAACGGACCATTTTCCACATTTCTGAAGCATGACGTAATGAGGGGGTTTTATCTCTTTTGTCGAAAATCAGCCGTTTTTGCTCGAACATTAAATGCCTCCAAATGGTATTTAATTAACTTCCCGAGCCCCTGGAAGCATGAAAATCACTTTAAACATGCTAATTTTAGCTCTAACACTGATGATCCACCTACAAATGTGAACTGACGTTCAAAAATAAAACATATGAAAACGGACCATTTTCCACATTTCTGAAGCATGACGTAATGGGGGGGTGTTATCTCTTTTGTGGAAAATCAGCCGTTTTTGCTCGAACATTAAATGCCTCCAAATGGTATTTATTTCACTTCCCGAGCCCCTGGAAGCATGAAAATCACTTTAAACATGCTAATTTTAGCTCTAACACTGATGATCCACCTACAAATGTGAACTGACGTTCAAAAATAAAACATTTGAAAACGGACCATTTTCCACATTTCTGAAGCATGACGTAATGGGGGGGTGTTATCTCTTTTGTCGAAAATCAGCCGTTTTTGCTCGAACATTAAATGCCTCCAAATGGTATTTAATTAACTTCCCGGGGTGAAGAAACCCTTTTTGAGAACTCAGAGTGAGTAAATTGGCCATTTTCATGCACTTTTAACCATTCCATAAATCTTGTGTTTTGGGGCCCTGGAAGCATGAAAATCACTTTAAACATGCTAATTTTAGCTCTAACACTGATGATCCACCTACAAATGTGAACTGACGTTCAAAAATAAAACATTTGAAAACGGACCATTTTCCACATTTCTGAAGCATGACGTAATGGGGGGGTGTTATCTCTTTTGTCGAAAATCAGCCGTTTTTACTCGAACATTAAATGCCTCCAAATGGTATTTAATTAACTTCCCGAGCCCCTGGAAGCATGAAAATCACTTTAAACATGCTAATTTTAGCTCTAACACTGATGATCCACCTACAAATGTGAACTGACGTTCAAAAATAAAACATTTGAAAACGGACCATTTTCCACATTTCTGAAGCATGACGTAATGGGGGGGTGTTATCTCTTTTGTCGAAAATCAGCCGTTTTTGCTCGAACATTAAATGCCTCCAAATGGTATTTAATTAACTTCCCGAGCCCCTGGATGCATGAAAATCACTTTAAACATGCTAATTTTAGCTCTAACACTGATGATCCACCTACAAATGTGAACTGACGTTCAAAAATAAAACATTTGAAAACGGACCATTTTCCACATTTCTGAAGCATGACGTAATGGGGGGGTGTTATCTCTTTTGTCGAAAATCAGCCGTTTTTGCTCGAACATTAAATGCCTCCAAATGGTATTTAATTAACTTCCCGAGCCCCTGGAAGCATGAAAATCACTTTAAACATGCTAATTTTAGCTCTAACACTGATGATCCACCTACCAAATGTGAACTGACGTTCAAAAATAAAACATTTGAAAACGGACCATTTTCCACATTTCTGAAGCATGACGTAATGGGGGGGTGTTATCTCTTTTGTCGAAAATCAGCCGTTTTTGCTCGAACATTAAATGCCTCCAAATGGTATTTAATTAACTTCCCGAGCCCCTGGAAGCATGAAAATCACTTTAAACATGCTAATTTTAGCTCTAACACTGATGATCCACCTACAAATGTGAACTGACGTTCAAAAATAAAACATTTGAAAACGGACCATTTTCCACATTTCTGAAGCATGACGTAATGGGGGGGTGTTATCTCTTTTGTCGAAAATCAGCCGTTTTTGCTCGAACATTAAATGCCTCCAAATGGTATTTAATTAACTTCCCGAGCCCCTGGAAGCATGAAAATCACTTTAAACATGCTAATTTTAGCTCTAACACTGATGATCCACCTACAAATGTGAACTGACGTTCAAAAATAAAACATTTGAAAACGGACCATTTTCCACATTTCTGAAGCATGACGTAATGGGGGGGTGTTATCTCTTTTGTCGAAAATCAGCCGTTTTTGCTCGAACATTAAATGCCTCCAAATGGTATTTAATTAACTTCCCGAGCCCCTGGAAGCATGAAAATCACTTTAAACATGCTAATTTTAGCTCTAACACTGATGATCCACCTACAAATGTGAACTGACGTTCAAAAATAAAACATTTGAAAACGGACCATTTTCCACATTTCTGAAGCATGACGTAATGGGGGGGGTGTTATCTCTTTTGTCGAAAATCAGCCGTTTTTGCTCGAACATTAAATGCCTCCAAATGGTATTTAATTAACTTCCCGAGCCCCTGGAAGCATGAAAATCACTTTAAACATGCTAATTTTAGCTCTAACACTGATGATCCACCTACAAATGTGAACTGACGTTCAAAAATAAAACATTTGAAAACGGACCATTTTCCACATTTCTGAAGCATGACGTAATGGGGGGGTGTTATCTCTTTTGTCGAAAATCAGCCGTTTTTGCTCGAACATTAAATGCCTCCAAATGGTATTTAATTAACTTCCCGAGCCCCTGGAAGCATGAAAATCACTTTAAACATGCTAATTTTAGCTCTAACACTGATGATCCACCTACAAATGTGAACTGACGTTCAAAAATAAAACATTTGAAAACGGACCATTTTCAACATTTCTGAAGCATGACGTAATGGGGGGGTGTTATCTCTTTTGTCGAAAATCAGCCGTTTTTGCTCGAACATTAAATGCCTCCAAATGGTATTTAATTAACTTCCCGAGCCCCTGGAAGCATGAAAATCACTTTAAACATGCTAATTTTAGCTCTAACACTGATGATCCACCTACAAATGTGAACTGACGTTCAAAAATAAAACATTTGAAAACGGACCATTTTCCACATTTCTGAAGCATGATGTAATGGGGGGGTGTTATCTCTTTTGTCCAAAATCAGCCGTTTTTGCTCGAACATTAAATGCCTCCAAATGGTATTTAATTAACTTCCCGGGGTGAAGAAACCCTTTTTGAGAACTCAGAGTGAGTAAATTGGCCATTTTCATGCACTTTTAACCATTCCATAAATCTTATGTTTTGGGCCCCTGGAAGCATGAAAATCACTTTAAACATGCTAATTTTAGCTCTAACACTGATGATCCACCTACAAATGTGAACTGACGTTCAAAAATAAAACATTTGAAAACGGACCATTTTCCACATTTCTGAAGCATGACGTAATGGGGGGGTGTTATCTCTTTTGTCGAAAATCAGCCGTTTTTGCTCGAACATTAAATGCCTCCAAATGGTATTTAATTAACTTCCCGAGCCCCTGGAAGCATGAAAATCACTTTAAACATGCTAATTTTAGCTCTAACACTGATGATCCACCTACAAATGTGAACTGACGTTCAAAAATAAAACATTTGAAAACGGACCATTTTCCACATTTCTGAAGCATGACGTAATGGGGGGTGTTATCTCTTTTGTCGAAAATCAGCCGTTTTTGCTGGAACATTAAATGCCTCCAAATGGTATTTATTTCACTTCCCGAGCCCCTGGAAGCATGAAAATCACTTTAAACATGCTAATTTTAGCTCTAACACTGATGATCCACCTACAAATGTGAACTGATGTTCAAAAATAAAACATTTGAAAACGGACCATTTTCCACATTTCTGAAGCATGACGTAATGGGGGGGGTGTTATCTCTTATGTCGAAAATCAGCCGTTTTTGCTCGAACATTAAATGCCTCCAAATGGTATTTAATTAACTTCCCGGGGTGAAGAAACCCTTTTTGAGAACTCAGAGTGAGTAAATTGGCCATTTTCATGCACTTTTAACCATTCCATAAATCTTATGTTTTGGGCCCCTGGACGCATGAAAATCACTTTAAACATGCTAATTTTAGCTCTAACACTGATGATCCACCTACAAATGTGAACTGACGTTCAAAAATAAAACATTTGAAAACAGACCATTTTCCACATTTCTGAAGCATGACGTAATGGGGGGGTGTTATCTCTTTTGTCGAAAATCAGCCGTTTTTGCTGGAACATTAAAAGCCTCCAAATGGTATTTAATTAACTTCCCGAGCCCCTGGAAGCATGAAAATCACTTTAAACATGCTAATTTTAGCTCTAACACTGATGATCCACCTACAAATGTGAACTGACGTTCAAAAATAAAACATTTGAAAACGGACCATTTTCCACATTTCTGAAGCATGACGTAATGGGGGGGTGTTATCTCTTTTGTCGAAAATCAGCCGTTTTTGCTCGAACATTAAATGCCTCCAAATGGTATTTATTTCACTTCCCGAGCCCCTGGAAGCATGAAAATCACTTTAAACATGCTAATTTTAGCTCTAACACTGATGATCCACCTACAAATGTGAACTGACGTTCAAAAATAAAACATTTGAAAATGGACCATTTTCCACATTTCTGAAGCATGACGTAATGGGGGGGTGTTATCTCTTTTGTCGAAAATCAGCCGTTTTTGCTCGAACATTAAATGCCTCCAAATGGTATTTAATTAACTTCCCGGGGTGAAGAAACCTTTTTGAGAACTCAGAGTGAGTAAATTGGCCATTTTCATGCACTTTTAACCATTCCATAAATCTTGTGTTTTGGGCCCCTGGAAGCATGAAAATCACTTTAAACATGCTAATTTTAGCTCTAACACTGATGATCCACCTACAAATGTGAACTGACGTTCAAAAATAAAACATTTGAAAACGGACCATTTTCCACATTTCTGAAGCATGACGTAATGGGGGGGTGTTATCTCTTTTGTCGAAAATCAGCCGTTTTTGCTCGAACATTAAATGCCTCCAAATGGTATTTAATTAACTTCCCGGGGTGAAGAAACCCTTTTTGAGAACTCAGAGTGAGTAAATTGGCCATTTTCATGCACTTTTAACCATTCCATAAATCTTGTGTTTTGGGCCCCTGGAAGCATGAAAATCACTTCAAACATGCTAATTTTAGCTCTAACACTGATGATCCACCTACAAATGTGAACTGACTTTCAAAAATAAAACATTTGAAAACGGACCATTTTCCACATTTCTGAAGCATGACGTAATGGGGGGTGTTATCTCTTTTGTCGAAAATCAGCCGTTTTTGCTCGAACATTAAATGCCTCCAAATGGTATTTATTTCAATTCCCGAGCCCCTGGAAGCATGAAAATCACTTTAAACATGCTATTTTTAGCTCTAACACTGATGATCCACCTACAAATGTGAACTGACGTTCAAAAATAAAACATTTGAAAACGGACCATTTTCCACATTTCTGAAGCATGACGTAATGGGGGGGTGTTATCTCTTTTGTCGAAAATCAGCCGTTTTTGCTCGAACATTAAATGCCTCCAAATGGTATTTAATTAACTTCCCGAGCCCCTGGAAGCATGAAAATCACTTTAAACATGCTAATTTTAGCTCTAACACTGATGATCCACCTACAAATGTGAACTGACGTTCAAAAATAAAACATTTGAAAACGGACCATTTTCCACATTTCTGAAGCATGACGTAATGGGGGGGTGTTATCTCTTTTGTCGAAAATCAGCCGTTTTTGCTCGAACATTAAATGCCTCCAAATGGTATTTAATTAACTTCCCGAGCCCCTGGAAGCATGAAAATCACTTTAAACATGCTAATTTTAGCTCTAACACTGATGATCCACCTACAAATGTGAACTGACGTTCAAAAATAAAACATTTGAAAACGGACCATTTTCCAAATTTCTGAAGCATGACGTAATGGGGGGGTGTTATCTCTTTTGTCGAAAATCAGCCGTTTTTGCTCGAACATTAAATGCCTCCAAATGGTATTTAATTAACTTCCCGGGGTGAAGAAACCCTTTTTGAGAACTCAGAGTGAGTAAATTGGCCATTCTCATGCACTTTTAACCATTCCATAAATCTTGTGTTTTGGGCCCCTGGAAGCATGAAAATCACTTTAAACATGCTAATTTTAGCTCTAACACTGATGATCCACCTACAAATGTGAACTGACGTTCAAAAATAAAACATTTGAAAACGGACCATTTTCCACATTTCTGAAGCATGACGTAATGGGGGGGTGTTATCTCTTTTGTCGAAAATCAGCCATTTTTGCTCGAACATTAAATGCCTCCAAATGGTATTTAATTAACTTCCCGAGCCCCTGGAAGCATGAAAATCACTTTAAACATGCTAATTTTAGCTCTTACACTGATGATCCACCTACAAATGTGAACTGACGTTCAAAAATAAAACATTTGAAAACGGACCATTTTCCACATTTCTGAAGCATGACGTAATGGGGGGGTGTTATCTCTTTTGTCGAAAATCAGCCGTTTTTGCTCGAACATTAAATGCCTCCAAATGGTATTTATTTCACTTCCGAAGCCCCTGGAAGCATGAAAATCACTTTAAACATGCTAATTTTAGCTCTAACACTGATGATCCACCTACAAATGTGAACTGACGTTCAAAACTAAAACATTTGAAAACGGACCATTTTCCACATTTCTGAAGCATGACGTAATGGGGGGGTGTTATCTCTTTTGTCAAAAATCAGCCGTTTTTGCTCGAACATTAAATGCCTCCAAATGGTATTTAATTAACTTCCCGAGCCCCTGGAAGCATGAAAATCACTTTAAACATGCTAATTTTAGCTCTAACACTGATGATCCACCTACAAATGTGAACTGACGTTCAAAAATAAAACATTTGAAAACGGACCATTTTCCACATTTCTGAAGCATGACGTAATGGGGGGGTGTTATCTCTTTTGTCGAAAATCAGCCGTTTTTGCTCGAACATTAAATGCCTCCAAATGGTATTTATTTCACTTCCCAAGCCCCTGGAAGCATGAAAATCACTTTAAACATGCTAATTTTAGCTCTAACACTGATGATCCACCTACAAATGTGAACTGACGTTCAAAAATAAAACATTTGAAAACGGACCATTTTCCACATTTCTGAAGCATGACGTAATGGGGGGGTGTTATCTCTTTTGTCGAAAATCAGCCGTTTTTGCTCGAACATTAAATGCCTCCAAATGGTATTTAATTAACTTCCCGGGGTGAAAACCCTTTTTGAGAACTCAGAGTGAGTAAATTGGCCATTTTCATGCACTTTCAACCATTCCATAAATCTTGTGTTTTGGGCCCCTGGAAGCATGAAAATCACTTTAAACATGCTAATTTTAGCTCTAACACTGATGATCCACCTACAAATGTGAACTGACGTTCAAAAATAAAACATTTGAAAATGGACCATTTTCCACATTTCTGAAGCATGACGTAATGGGGGGGTGTTATCTCTTTTGTCGAAAATCAGCCGTTTTTGCTCGAACATTAAATGCCTCCAAATGGTATTTAATTAACTTCCCGAGCCCCTGGAAGCATGAAAATCACTTTAAACATGCTAATTTTAGCTCTAACACTGATGATCCACCTACAAATGTGAACTGACGTTCAAAAATAAAACATTTGAAAACGGACCATTTTCCACATTTCTGAAGCATGACGTAATGGGGGGGGTGTTATCTCTTTTGTCGAAAATCAGCCGTTTTTGCTCGAACATTAAATGCCTCCAAATGGTATTTATTTCACTTCCCGAGCCCCTGGAAGCATGAAAATCACTTTAAACATGCTAATTTTAGCTCTAACACTGATGATCCACCTACAAATGTGAACTGACGTTCAAAAATAAAACATTTGAAAACGGACCATTTTCCACATTTCTGAAGCATGACGTAATGGGGGGGTGTTATCTCTTTTGTCGAAAATCAGCCGTTTTTGCTCGAACATTAAATGCCTCCAAATGGTATTTAATTACCTTCCCGGGGTGAAGAAACCCTTTTTGAGAACTCAGAGTGAGTAAATTGGCCATTTTCATGCACTTTTAACCATTCCATAAATCTTGTGTTTTGGGCCCCTGGAAGCATGAAAATCACTTTAAACATGCTAATTTTAGCTCTAACACTGATGATCCACCTACAAATGTGAACTGACGTTCAAAAATAAAACATTTGAAAACTGACCATTTTCCACATTTCTGAAGCATGACGTAATGGGGGGGTGTTATCTCTTTTGTCGAAAATCAGCCGTTTTTGCTCGAACATTAAATGCCTCCAAATGGTATTTAATTAACTTCCCGAGCCCCTGGAAGCATGAAAATCTCTTTAAACATGCTAATTTTAGCTCTAACACTGATGATCCACCTACAAATGTGAACTGACGTTCAAAAATAAAACATTTGAAAACTGACCATTTTCCACATTTCTGAAGCATGACGTAATGGGGGGGTGTTATCTCTTTTGTCGAAAATCAGCCGTTTTTGCTCGAACATTAAATGCCTCCAAATGGTATTTATTTCACTTCCCGAGCCCCTGGAAGCATGAAAATCACTTTAAACATGCTAATTTTAGCTCTAACACTGATGATCCACCTACAAATGTGAACTGACGTTCAAAAATAAAACATTTGAAAACGGACCATTTTCCACATTTCTGAAGCATGACGTAATGGGGGGGTGTTATCTCTTTTGTCGAAAATCAGCCGTTTTTGCTCGAACATTAAATGCCTCCAAATGGTATTTAATTAACTTCCCGAGCCCCTGGAAGCATGAAAATCACTTTAAACATGCTAATTTTAGCTCTAACACTGATGATCCACCTCCAAATGTGAACTGACGTTCAAAAATAAAACATTTAAAAACGGATCATTTTCCACATTTCTGAAGCATGACGTAATGGGGGGGTGTTATCTCTTTTGTCGAAAATCAGCCGTTTTTGCTCGAACATTAAATGCCTCCAAATGGTATTTAATTAACTTCCCGAGCCCCTGGAAGCATGAAAATCACTTTAAACATGCTAATTTTAGCTCTAACACTGATGATCCACCTACAAATGTGAACTGACGTTCAAAAATTAAAACATTTGAAAACGGACCATTTTCCACATTTCTGAAGCATGACGTAATGGGGGGGGGTGTTATCTCTTTTGTCGAAAATCAGCCGTTTTTGCTCGAACATTAAATGCCTCCAAATGGTATTTAATTAACTTCCCGAGCCCCTGGAAGCATGAAAATCACTTTAAACATGCTAATTTTAGCTCTAACACTGATGATCCACCTACAAATGTGAACTGACGTTCAAAAATAAAACATTTGAAAACGGACCATTTTCCACATTTCTGAAGCATGACGTAATGAGGGGGTGTTATCTCTTTTGTCGAAAATCAGCCGTTTTTGCTCGAACATTAAATGCCTCCAAATGGTATTTATTTCACTTCCCGAGCCCCTGGAAGCATGAAAATCACTTTAAACATGCTAATTTTAGCTCTAACACTGATGATCCACCTACAAATGTGAACTGATGTTAAAAAATAAAACATTTGAAAACGGACCATTTTCCACATTTCTGAAGCATGAGGTAATGGGGGGGTGTTATCTCTTTTGTCGAAAATCAGCCGTTTTTGCTCGAACATTAAATGCCTCCAAATGGTATTTAATTAACTTCCCGGGGTGAAGAAACCCTTTTTGAGAACTCAGAGTGAGTAAATTGGCCATTTTCATGCACTTTTAACCATTCCATAAATCTTGTGTTTTGGGCCCCTGGAAGCATGAAAATCACTTTAAACATGCTAATTTTAGCTCTAACACTGATGATCCACCTACAAATGTGAACTGACGTTCAAAAATAAAACATTTGAAAACGGACCATTTTCCACATTTCTGAAGCATGACGTAATGGGGGGGTGTAATCTCTTTTGTCGAAAATCAGCCGTTTTTGCTCGAACATTAAATGCCTCCAAATGGTATTTAATTAACTTCCCGGGGTGAAGAAACCCTTTTTGAGAACTCAGAGTGAGTAAATTGGCCATTTTCATGCACTTTTAACCGTTTCATAAATCTTGTGTTTTGGGCCCCTGGAAGCATGAAAATCACTTTAAACATGCTAATTTTAGCTCTAACACTGATGATCCACCTACAAATGTGAACTGACGTTCAAAAATAAAACATTTGAAAACGGACCATTTTCCACATTTCTGAAGCATGACGTAATGGGGGGGTGTTATCTCTTTTGTCGAAAATCAGCCGTTTTTGCTCGAACATTAAAAGCCTCCAAATGGTATTTAATTAACTTCCCGAGCCCCTGGAAGCATGAAAATCACTTTAAACATGCTAATTTTAGCTCTAACACTGATGATCCACCTACAAATGTGAACTGACGTTCAAAAATAAAACATTTGAAAACGGACCATTTTCCACATTTCTGAAGCATGACGTAATTGGGGGGTGTTATCTCTTTTGTCGAAAATCAGCCGTTTTTGCTCGAACATTAAATGCCTCCAAATGGTATTTATTTCACTTCCCGAGCCCCTGGAAGCATGAAAATAACTTTAAACATGCTAATTTTAGCTCTAACACTGATGATCCACCTACAAATGTGAACTGACGTTCAAAAATAAAACATTTGAAAACGGACCATTTTCCACATTTCTGAAGCATGACGTAATGGGGGAGTGTTATCTCTTTTGTCGAAAATCAGCCGTTTTTGCTCGAACATTAAATGCCTCCAAATGGTATTTAATTAACTTCCCGGGGTGAAGAAACCCTTTTTGAGAACTCAGAGTGAGTAAATTGGCCATTTTCATGCACTTTTAACCATTCCATAAATCTTGTGTTTTGGGCCCCTGGAAGCATGAAAATCACTTTAAACATGCTAATTTTAGCTCTAACACTGATGATCCACCTACAAATGTGAACTGACGTTCAAAAATAAAACATTTGAAAACGGACCATTTTCCACATTTCTGAAGCATGACGTAATGGGGGGGTGTTATCTCTTTTGTCGAAAATCAGCCGTTTTTGCTCGAACATTAAATGCCTCCAAATGGTATTTAATTAACTTCCCGGGGTGAAGAAACCCTTTTTGAGAACTCAGAGTGAGTAAATTGGCCATTTTCATGCACTTTTAACCATTCCATAAATCTTGTGTTTTGGGCCCCTGGAAGCATGAAAATCACTTCAAACATGCTAATTTTAGCTCTAACACTGATGATCCACCTACAAATGTGAACTGACTTTCAAAAATAAAACATTTGAAAACGGACCATTTTCCACATTTCTGAAGCATGACGTAATGGGGGGGTGTTATCTCTTTTGTCGAAAATCAGCCGTTTTTGCTCGAACATTAAATGCCTCCAAATGGTATTTATTTCAATTCCCGAGCCCCTGGAAGCATGAAAATCACTTTAAACATGCTAATTTTAGCTCTAACACTGATGATCCACCTACAAATGTGAACTGACGTTCAAAAATAAAACATTTGAAAACGGACCATTTTCCACATTTCTGAAGCATGACGCAATGGGGGGGTGTTATCTCTTTCGTCGAAAATCAGCCGTTTTTGCTCGAACATTAAATGCCTCCAAATGGTATTTAATTAACTTCCCGAGCCCCTGGAAGCATGAAAATCACTTTAAACATGCTAATTTTAGCTCTAACACTGATGATCCACCTACAAATGTGAACTGACGTTCAAAAATAAAACATTTGAAAACGGACCATTTTCCACATTTCTGAAGCATGACGTAATGGGGGGGTGTTATCTCTTTTGTCGAAAATCAGCTGGTTTTGCTCGAACATTAAATGCCTCCAAATGGTATTTAATTAACTTCCCGGGGTGAAGAAACCCTTTTTGAGAACTCAGAGTGAGTAAATTGGCCATTTTCATGCACTTTTAACCATTCCATAAATCTTGTGTTTTGGGCCCCTGGAAGCATGAAAATCACTTCAAACATGCTAATTTTAGCTCTAACACTGATGATCCACCTACAAATGTGAACTAACGTTCAAAAATAAAACATTTGAAAACGGACCATTTTCCACATTTCTGAAGCATGACGTAATGGGGGGGTGTTATCTCTTTTGTCGAAAATCAGCCGTTTTTGCTCGAACATTAAATGCCTCCAAATGGTATTTATTTCAATTCCCGAGCCCCTGGAAGCATGAAAATCACTTTAAACATGCTAATTGTAGCTCTAACACTGATGATCCACCTACAAATGTGAACTGACGTTCAAAAATAAAACATTTGAAAACGGACCATTTTCCAAATTTCTGAAGCATGACGTAATGGGGGGGTGTTATCTCTTTTGTCGAAAATCAGCCGTTTTTGCTCGAACATTAAATGCCTCCAAATGGTATTTAATTAACTTCCCGAGCCCCTGGAAGCATGAAAATCACTTTAAACATGCTAATTTTAGCTCTAACACTGATGATCCACCTACAAATGTGAACTGACGTTCAAAAATAAAACATTTGAAAACGGACCATTTTCCACATTTCTGAAGCATGACGTAATTGGGGGGTGTTATCTCTTTTGTCGAAAATCAGCCGTTTTTGCTCGAACATTAAATGCCTCCAAATGGTATTTAATTAACTTCCCGGGGTGAAGAAACCCTTTTTGAGAACTCAGAGTGAGTAAATTGGCCATTTTCATGCACTTTTAACCATTCCATAAATCTTGTGTTTTGGGCCCCTGGAAGCATGAAAATCACTTTAAACATGCTAATTTTAGCTCTAACACTGATGATCCACCTACAAATGTGAACTGACATTCAAAAATAAAACATTTGAAAACGGACCATTTTCCACATTTCTGAAGCATGACGTAATGGGGGGGTGTTATCTCTTTTGTCGAAAATCAGCCGTTTTTGCTCGAACATTAAATGCCTCCAAATGGTATTTAATTAACTTCCCGAGCCCCTGGAAGCATGAAAATCACTTTAAACATGCTAATTTTAGCTCTAACACTGATGATCCACCTACAAATGTGAACTGACGTTCAAAAATAAAACATTTGAAAACGGACCATTTTCCACATTTCTGAAGCATGACGTAATGGGGGGGTGTTATCTCTTTTGTCGAAAATCAGCTGTTTTTGCTCGAACATTAAATGCATCCAAATGGTATTTATTTCACTTCCCGAGCCCCTGGAAGCATGAAAATCACTTTAAACATGCTAATTTTAGCTCTAACACTGATGATCCACCTACAAATGTGAACTGACGTTCAAAAATAAAACATTTGAAAACGGACCATTTTCCACATTTCTGAAGCATGACGTAATGGGGGGTTGTTATCTCTTTTGTCGAAAATCAGCCGTTTTTGCTCGAACATTAAATGCCTCCAAATGGTATTTAATTAACTTCCCGAGCCCCTGGAAGCATGAAAATCACTTTAAACATGCTAATTTTAGCTCTAACACTGATGATCCACCTACAAATGTGAACTGACGTTCAAAAATAAAACATTTGAAAACGGACCATTTTCCACATTTCTGAAGCATGACGTAATGAGGGGGTGTTATCTCTTTTGTCGAAAATCAACCGTTTTTGCTCGAACATTAAATGCCTCCAAATGGTATTTAATTAACTTCCCGGGGTGAAGAAACCCTTTTTGAGAACTCAGAGTGAGTAAATTGGCCATTCTCATGCACTTTTAACCATTCCATAAACCTTGTGTTTTGGGCCCCTGGAAGCATGAAAATCACTTTAAACATGCTAATTTTAGCTCTAACACTGATGATCCACCTACAAATGTGAACTGACGTTCAAAAATAAAACATTTGAAAACGGACCATTTTCCACATTTCTGAAGCATGACGTAATGGGGGGGTGTTATCTCTTTTGTCGAAAATCAGCCGTTTTTGCTCGAACATTAAATGCCTCCAAATGGTATTTAATTAACTTCCCGAGCCCCTGGAAGCATGAAAATCACTTTAAACATGCTAATTTTAGCTCTTACACTGATGATCCACCTACAAATGTGAACTGACGTTCAAAAATAAAACATTTGAAAACGGACCATTTTCCACATTTCTGAAGCATGACGTAATGGGGGGGTGTTATCTCTTTTGTCGAAAATCAGCCGTTTTTGCTCGAACATTAAATGCCTCCAAATGGTATTTAATTAACTTCCCGAGCCCCTGGAAGCATGAAAATCACTTTAAACATGCTAATTTTAGCTCTAACACTGATGATCCACCTACAAATGTGAACTGACGTTCAAAAATAAAACATTTGAAAACGGACCATTTTCCACATTTCTGAAGCATGACGTAATGGGGGGGTGTTATCTCTTTTGTCGAAAATCAGCCGTTTTTGCTCGAACATTAAATGCCTCCAAATGGTATTTATTTCACTTCCCAAGCCCCTGGAAGCATGAAAATCACTTTAAACATGCTAATTTTAGCTCTAACACTGATGATCCACCTACAAATGTGAACTGACGTTCAAAACTAAAACATTTGAAAACGGACCATTTTCCACATTTCTGAAGCATGACGTAATGGGGGGGTGTTATCTCTTTTGTCGAAAATCAGCCGTTTTTGCTCGAACATTAAATGCCTCCAAATGGTATTTAATTAACTTCCCGAGCCCCTGGAAGCATGAAAATCACTTTAAACATGCTAATTTTAGCTCTAACACTGATGATCCACCTACAAATGTGAACTGACGTTCAAAAATAAAACATTTGAAAACGGACCATTTTCCACATTTCTGAAGCATGACGTAATGGGGGGTGTTATCTCTTTTGTCGAAAATCAGCCGTTTTTGCTCGAACATTAAATGCCTCCAAATGGTATTTATTTCACTTCCCAAGCCCCTGGAAGCATGAAAATCACTTTAAACATGCTAATTTTAGCTCTAACACTGATGATCCACCTACAAATGTGAACTGACGTTCAAAAATAAAACATTTGAAAACGGACCATTTTCCACATTTCTGAAGCATGACGCAATGGGGGGGTGTTATCTCTTTCGTCGAAAATCAGCCGTTTTTGCTCGAACATTAAATGCCTCCAAATGGTATTTAATTAACTTCCCGAGCCCCTGGAAGCATGAAAATCACTTTAAACATGCTAATTTTAGCTCTAACACTGATGATCCACCTACAAATGTGAACTGACGTTCAAAAATAAAACATTTGAAAACGGACCATTTTCCACATTTCTGAAGCATGACGTAATGGGGGGGTGTTATCTCTTTTGTCGAAAATCAGCTGGTTTTGCTCGAACATTAAATGCCTCCAAATGGTATTTAATTAACTTCCCGGGGTGAAGAAACCCTTTTTGAGAACTCAGAGTGAGTAAATTGGCCATTTTCATGCACTTTTAACCATTCCATAAATCTTGTGTTTTGGGCCCCTGGAAGCATGAAAATCACTTCAAACATGCTAATTTTAGCTCTAACACTGATGATCCACCTACAAATGTGAACTAACGTTCAAAAATAAAACATTTGAAAACGGACCATTTTCCACATTTCTGAAGCATGACGTAATGGGGGGGTGTTATCTCTTTTGTCGAAAATCAGCCGTTTTTGCTCGAACATTAAATGCCTCCAAATGGTATTTATTTCAATTCCCGAGCCCCTGGAAGCATGAAAATCACTTTAAACATGCTAATTGTAGCTCTAACACTGATGATCCACCTACAAATGTGAACTGACGTTCAAAAATAAAACATTTGAAAACGGACCATTTTCCAAATTTCTGAAGCATGACGTAATGGGGGGGTGTTATCTCTTTTGTCGAAAATCAGCCGTTTTTGCTCGAACATTAAATGCCTCCAAATGGTATTTAATTAACTTCCCGAGCCCCTGGAAGCATGAAAATCACTTTAAACATGCTAATTTTAGCTCTAACACTGATGATCCACCTACAAATGTGAACTGACGTTCAAAAATAAAACATTTGAAAACGGACCATTTTCCACATTTCTGAAGCATGACGTAATTGGGGGGTGTTATCTCTTTTGTCGAAAATCAGCCGTTTTTGCTCGAACATTAAATGCCTCCAAATGGTATTTAATTAACTTCCCGGGGTGAAGAAACCCTTTTTGAGAACTCAGAGTGAGTAAATTGGCCATTTTCATGCACTTTTAACCATTCCATAAATCTTGTGTTTTGGGCCCCTGGAAGCATGAAAATCACTTTAAACATGCTAATTTTAGCTCTAACACTGATGATCCACCTACAAATGTGAACTGACGTTCAAAAATAAAACATTTGAAAACGGACCATTTTCCACATTTCTGAAGCATGACGTAATGGGGGGGTGTTATCTCTTTTGTCGAAAATCAGCCGTTTTTGCTCGAACATTAAATGCCTCCAAATGGTATTTAATTAACTTCCCGAGCCCCTGGAAGCATGAAAATCACTTTAAACATGCTAATTTTAGCTCTAACACTGATGATCCACCTACAAATGTGAACTGACGTTCAAAAATAAAACATTTGAAAACGGACCATTTTCCACATTTCTGAAGCATGACGTAATGGGGGGGTGTTATCTCTTTTGTCGAAAATCAGCTGTTTTTGCTCGAACATTAAATGCATCCAAATGGTATTTATTTCACTTCCCGAGCCCCTGGAAGCATGAAAATCACTTTAAACATGCTAATTTTAGCTCTAACACTGATGATCCACCTACAAATGTGAACTGACGTTCAAAAATAAAACATTTGAAAACGGACCATTTTCCACATTTCTGAAGCATGACGTAATGGGGGGTTGTTATCTCTTTTGTCGAAAATCAGCCGTTTTTGCTCGAACATTAAATGCCTCCAAATGGTATTTAATTAACTTCCCGAGCCCCTGGAAGCATGAAAATCACTTTAAACATGCTAATTTTAGCTCTAACACTGATGATCCACCTACAAATGTGAACTGACGTTCAAAAATAAAACATTTGAAAACGGACCATTTTCCACATTTCTGAAGCATGACGTAATGAGGGGGTGTTATCTCTTTTGTCGAAAATCAACCGTTTTTGCTCGAACATTAAATGCCTCCAAATGGTATTTAATTAACTTCCCGGGGTGAAGAAACCCTTTTTGAGAACTCAGAGTGAGTAAATTGGCCATTCTCATGCACTTTTAACCATTCCATAAACCTTGTGTTTTGGGCCCCTGGAAGCATGAAAATCACTTTAAACATGCTAATTTTAGCTCTAACACTGATGATCCACCTACAAATGTGAACTGACGTTCAAAAATAAAACATTTGAAAACGGACCATTTTCCACATTTCTGAAGCATGACGTAATGGGGGGGTGTTATCTCTTTTGTCGAAAATCAGCCGTTTTTGCTCGAACATTAAATGCCTCCAAATGGTATTTAATTAACTTCCCGAGCCCCTGGAAGCATGAAAATCACTTTAAACATGCTAATTTTAGCTCTTACACTGATGATCCACCTACAAATGTGAACTGACGTTCAAAAATAAAACATTTGAAAACGGACCATTTTCCACATTTCTGAAGCATGACGTAATGGGGGGGTGTTATCTCTTTTGTCGAAAATCAGCCGTTTTTGCTCGAACATTAAATGCCTCCAAATGGTATTTAATTAACTTCCCGAGCCCCTGGAAGCATGAAAATCACTTTAAACATGCTAATTTTAGCTCTAACACTGATGATCCACCTACAAATGTGAACTGACGTTCAAAAATAAAACATTTGAAAACGGACCATTTTCCACATTTCTGAAGCATGACGTAATGGGGGGGTGTTATCTCTTTTGTCGAAAATCAGCCGTTTTTGCTCGAACATTAAATGCCTCCAAATGGTATTTATTTCACTTCCCAAGCCCCTGGAAGCATGAAAATCACTTTAAACATGCTAATTTTAGCTCTAACACTGATGATCCACCTACAAATGTGAACTGACGTTCAAAACTAAAACATTTGAAAACGGACCATTTTCCACATTTCTGAAGCATGACGTAATGGGGGGGTGTTATCTCTTTTGTCGAAAATCAGCCGTTTTTGCTCGAACATTAAATGCCTCCAAATGGTATTTAATTAACTTCCCGAGCCCCTGGAAGCATGAAAATCACTTTAAACATGCTAATTTTAGCTCTAACACTGATGATCCACCTACAAATGTGAACTGACGTTCAAAAATAAAACATTTGAAAACGGACCATTTTCCACATTTCTGAAGCATGACGTAATGGGGGGTGTTATCTCTTTTGTCGAAAATCAGCCGTTTTTGCTCGAACATTAAATGCCTCCAAATGGTATTTATTTCACTTCCCAAGCCCCTGGAAGCATGAAAATCACTTTAAACATGCTAATTTTAGCTCTAACACTGATGATCCACCTACAAATGTGAACTGACGTTCAAAAATAAAACATTTGAAAACGGACCATTTTCCACATTTCTGAAGCATGACGTAATGGGGGGGGTGTTATCTCTTTTGTCGAAAATCAGCCGTTTTTGCTCGAACATTAAATGCCTCCAAATGGTATTTAATTAACTTCCCGAGCCCCTGGAAGCATGAAAATCACTTTAAACATGCTAATTTTAGCTCTAACACTGATGATCCACCTACAAATGTGAACTGACGTTCAAAAATAAAACATTTGAAAACGGACCATTTTCCACATTTCTGAAGCATGACGTAATGGGGGGGTGTTATCTCTTTTGTCGAAAATCAGCCGTTTTTGCTCGAACATTAAATGCCTCCAAATGGTATTTAATTAACTTCCCGGGGTGAAGAAACCCTTTTTGAGAACTCAGAGTGAGTAAATTGGCCATTCTCATGCACTTTTAACCATTCCATAAATCTTGTGTTTCGGGCCCCTGGAAGCATGAAAATCACTTTAAACATGCTAATTTTAGCTCTAACACTGATGATCCACCTACAAATGTGAACTGACGTTCAAAAATAAAACATTTGAAAACGGACCATTTTTCACATTTCTGAAGCATGACGTAATGGGGGGGTGTTATCTCTTTTGTCGAAAATCAGCCGTTTTTGCTCGAACATTAAATGCCTCCAAATGGTATTTAATTAACTTCCCGAGCCCCTGGAAGCATGAAAATCACTTTAAACATGCTAATTTTAGCTCTTACACTGATGATCCACCTACAAATGTGAACTGACGTTCAAAAATAAAACATTTGAAAACGGACCATTTTCCACATTTCTGAAGCATGACGTAATGGGGGGGTGTTATCTCTTTTGTCGAAAATCAGCTGTTTTTGCTCGAACATTAAATGCCTCTAAATGGTATTTATTTCACTTCCGAAGCCCCTGGAAGCATGAAAATCACTTTAAACATGCTAATTTTAGCTCTAACACTGATGATCCACCTACAAATGTGAACTGACGTTCAAAACTAAAACATTTGAAAACGGACCATTTTCCACATATCTGAAGCATGACGTAATGGGGGGGTGTTATCTCTTTTGTCGAAAATCAGCCATTTTTGCTCGAACATTAAATGCCTCCAAATGGTATTTAATTAACTTCCCGAGCCCCTGGAAGCATGAAAATCACTTTAAACATGCTAATTTTAGCTCTAACACTGATGATCCACCTACAAATGTGAACTGACGTTCAAAAATAAAACATTTGAAAACGGACCATTTTCCACATTTCTGAAGCATGACGTAATGGGGGGGTGTTATCTCTTTTGTCGAAAATCAGCCGTTTTTGCTCGAACATTAAATGCCTCCAA
Source organism: Lissotriton vulgaris (assembly GCF_964263255.1). Classification (NCBI taxonomy): domain Eukaryota; kingdom Metazoa; phylum Chordata; class Amphibia; order Caudata; family Salamandridae; genus Lissotriton; species Lissotriton vulgaris. The sequence goes on from NW_028253316.1 coordinate 1,120,785, forward strand.
ATGGTATTTATTTCACTTCCCAAGCCCCTGGAAGCATGAAAATCACTTTAAACATGCTAATTTTAGCTCTAACACTGATGATCCACCTACAAATGTGAACTGACGTTCAAAAATAAAACATTTGAAAACGGACCATTTTCCACATTTCAGAAGCATGACGTAATGGGGGGGTGTTATCTCTTTTGTCGAAAATCAGCCGTTTTTGCTCGAACATTAAATGCCTCCAAATGGTATTTAATTAACTTCCCGAGCCCCTGGAAGCATGAAAATCACTTTAAACATTCTAATTTTAGCTCTAACACTGATGATCCACCTACAAATGTGAACTGACGTTCAAAAATAAAACATTTGAAAACGGACCATTTTCCACATTTCTGAAGCATGACGTAATGGGGGGGGTGTTATCTCTTTTGTCGAAAATCAGCCGTTTTTGCTCGAACATTAAATGCCTCCAAATGGTATTTAATTAACTTCCCGGGTTGAAGAAACCCTTTTTGAGAACTCAGAGTGAGTAAATTGGCCATTTTCATGCACTTTCAACCATTCCATAAATCTTGTGTTTTGGGCCCCTGGAAGCATGAAAATCACTTTAAACATGCTAATTTTAGCTCTAACACTGATGATCCACCTACAAATGTGAACTGACGTTCAAAAATAAAACATTTGAAAACGGACCATTTTCCACATTTCTGAAGCATGACGTAATGGGGGGGTGTTATCTCTTTTGTCGAAAATCAGCCGTTTTTGCTCGAACATTAAATGCCTCCAAATGGTATTTAATTAACTTCCCGAGCCCCTGGAAGCATGAAAATCACTTTAAACATGCTAATTTTAGCTCTAACACTGATGATCCACCTACAAATGTGAACTGACGTTCAAAAATAAAACATTTGAAAACGGACCATTTTCCACATTTCTGGAGCATGACGTAATGGGGGGGTGTTATCTCTTTTGTCGAAAATCAGCCGTTTTTGCTCGAACATTAAATGCCTCCAAATGGTATTTATTTCACTTCCCGAGCCCCTGGAAGCATGAAAATCACTTTAAACATGCTAATTTTAGCTCTAACACTGATGATCCACCTACAAATGTGAACTGACGTTCAAAAATAAAACATTTGAAAACGGACCATTCCCACATTTCTGAAGCATGACGTAATGGGGGGGTGTTATCTCTTTTGTCGAAAATCAGCCATTTTTGCTCGAACATTAAATGCCTCCAAATGGTATTTAATTAACTTCCCGGGGTGAAGAAACCCTTTTTGAGAACTCAGAGTGAGTAAATTGGCCATTTTCATGCACTTTTAACCATTCCATAAATCTTGTGTTTTGGGCCCCTGGAAGCATGAAAATCACTTTAAACATGCTAATTTTAGCTCTAACACTGATGATCCACCTACAAATGTGAACTGACGTTCAAAAATAAAACATTTGAAAACGGACCATTTTCCACATTTCTGAAGCATGACGTAATGGGGGGGTGTTATCTCTTTTGTCGAAAATCAGCCGTTTTTGCTCGAACATTAAATGCCTCCAAATGGTATTTAATTAACTTCCCGAGCCCCTGGAAGCATGAAAATCTCTTTAAACATGCTAATTTTAGCTCTAACACTGATGATCCACCTACAAATGTGAACTGACGTTCAAAAATAAAACATTTGAAAACTGACCATTTTCCACATTTCTGAAGCATGACGTAATGGGGGGGTGTTATCTCTTTTGTCGAAAATTAGCCGTTTTTGCTCGAACATTAAATGCCTCCAAATGGTATTTAATTAACTTCCCGAGCCCCTGGAAGCATGAAAATCACTTTAAACATGCTAATTTTAGCTCTAACACTGATGATCCACCTACAAATGTGAACTGACGTTCAAAAATAAAACATTTGAAAACGGACCATTTTCCACATTTCTGAAGCATGACGTAATGGGGGGGTGTTATCTCTTTTGTCGAAAATCAGCCGTTTTTGCTCGAACATTAAATGCCTCCAAATGGTATTTAATTAACTTCCCGAGCCCCTGGAAGCATGAAAATCACTTTAAACATGCTAATTTTAGCTCTAACACTGATGATCCACCTACAAATGTGAACTGACGTTCAAAAATAAAACATTTGAAAACGGACCATTTTCAACATTTCTGAAGCATGACGTAATGGGGGGGTGTTATCTCTTTTGTCGAAAATCAGCCGTTTTTGCTCGAACATTAAATGCCTCCAAATGGTATTTAATTAACTTCCCGAGCCCCTGGAAGCATGAAAATCACTTTAAACATGCTAATTTTAGCTCTAACACTGATGATCCACCTACAAATGTGAACTGACGTTCAAAAATAAAACATTTGAAAACGGACCATTTTCCACATTTCTGAAGCATGACGTAATGGGGGGGTGTTATCTCTTTTGTCGAAAATCAGCCGTTTTTGCTCGAACATTAAATGCCTCCAAATGGTATTTAATTAACTTCCCGGGGTGAAGAAACCCTTTTTGAGAACTCAGAGTGAGTAAATTGGCCATTTTCATGCACTTTTAACCATTCCATAAATCTTATGTTTTGGGCCCCTGGAAGCATGAAAATCACTTTAAACATGCTAATTTTAGCTCTAACACTGATGATCCACCTACAAATGTGAACTGACGTTCAAAAATAAAACATTTGAAAACGGACCATTTTCCACATTTCTGAAGCATGACGTAATGGGGGGGTGTTATCTCTTTTGTCGAAAATCAGCCGTTTTTGCTCGAACATTAAATGCCTCCAAATGGTATTTAATTAACTTCCCGAGCCCCTGGAAGCATGAAAATCACTTTAAACATGCTAATTTTAGCTCTAACACTGATGATCCACCTACAAATGTGAACTGACGTTCAAAAATAAAACATTTGAAAACGGACCATTTTCCACATTTCTGAAGCATGACGTAATGAGGGGGTGTTATCTCTTTTGTCGAAAATCAGCCGTTTTTGCTCGAACATTAAATGCCTCCAAATGGTATTTATTTCACTTCCCGAGCCCCTGGAAGCATGAAAATCACTTTAAACATGCTAATTTTAGCTCTAACACTGATGATCCACCTACAAATGTGAACTGATGTTCAAAAATAAAACATTTGAAAACGGACCATTCTCCACAATTCTGAAGCATGACGTAATGGGGGGGTGTTATCTCTTTTGTCGAAAATCAGCCGTTTTTGCTCGAACATTAAATGCCTCCAAATGGTATTTATTTCACTTCCCAAGCCCCTGGAAGCATGAAAATCACTTTAAACATGCTAATTTTAGCTCTAACACTGATGATCCACCTACAAATGTGAACTGACGTTCAAAAATAAAACATTTGAAAACGGACCATTTTCCACATTTCTGAAGCATGACGTAATGGGGGGGTGTTATCTCTTTTGTCGAAAATCAGCCGTTTTTGCTCGAACATTAAATGCCTCCAAATGGTATTTAATTAACTTCCCGGGGTGAAGAAACCCTTTTTGAGAACTCAGAGTGAGTAAATTGGCCATTTTCATGCACTTTTAACCATTCCATAAATCTTGTGTTTTGGGCCCCTGGAAGCATGAAAATCACTTTAAACATGCTAATTTTAGCTCTAACACTGATGATCCACCTACAAATGTGAACTGACGTTCAAAAATAAAACATTTGAAAACTGACCATTTTCCACATTTCTGAAGCATGACGTAATGGGGGGGTGTTATCTCTTTTGTCGAAAATCAGCCGTTTTTGCTCGAACATTAAATGCCTCCAAATGGTATTTAATTAACTTCCCGAGCCCCTGGAAGCATGAAAATCTCTTTAAACATGCTAATTTTAGCTCTAACACTGATGATCCACCTACAAATGTGAACTGACGTTCAAAAATAAAACATTTGAAAACTGACCATTTTCCACATTTCTGAAGCATGACGTAATGGGGGGGTGTTATCTCTTTTGTCGAAAATCAGCCGTTTTTGCTCGAACATTAAATGCCTCCAAATGGTATTTATTTCACTTCCCGAGCCCCTGGAAGCATGAAAATCACTTTAAACATGCTAATTTTAGCTCTAACACTGATGATCCACCTACAAATGTGAACTGACGTTCAAAAATAAAACATTTGAAAACGGACCATTTTCCACATTTCTGAAGCATGACGTAATGGGGGGGTGTTATCTCTTTTGTCGAAAATCAGCCGTTTTTGCTCGAACATTAAATGCCTCCAAATGGTATTTAATTAACTTCCCGAGCCCCTGGAAGCATGAAAATCACTTTAAACATGCTAATTTTAGCTCTAACACTGATGATCCACCTCCAAATGTGAACTGACGTTCAAAAATAAAACATTTAAAAACGGATCATTTTCCACATTTCTGAAGCATGACGTAATGGGGGGGTGTTATCTCTTTTGTCGAAAATCAGCCGTTTTTGCTCGAACATTAAATGCCTCCAAATGGTATTTAATTAACTTCCCGAGCCCCTGGAAGCATGAAAATCACTTTAAACATGCTAATTTTAGCTCTAACACTGATGATCCACCTACAAATGTGAACTGACGTTCAAAAATTAAAACATTTGAAAACGGACCATTTTCCACATTTCTGAAGCATGACGTAATGGGGGGGGGTGTTATCTCTTTTGTCGAAAATCAGCCGTTTTTGCTCGAACATTAAATGCCTCCAAATGGTATTTAATTAACTTCCCGAGCCCCTGGAAGCATGAAAATCACTTTAAACATGCTAATTTTAGCTCTAACACTGATGATCCACCTACAAATGTGAACTGACGTTCAAAAATAAAACATTTGAAAACGGACCATTTTCCACATTTCTGAAGCATGACGTAATGAGGGGGTGTTATCTCTTTTGTCGAAAATCAGCCGTTTTTGCTCGAACATTAAATGCCTCCAAATGGTATTTATTTCACTTCCCGAGCCCCTGGAAGCATGAAAATCACTTTAAACATGCTAATTTTAGCTCTAACACTGATGATCCACCTACAAATGTGAACTGATGTTAAAAAATAAAACATTTGAAAACGGACCATTTTCCACATTTCTGAAGCATGAGGTAATGGGGGGGTGTTATCTCTTTTGTCGAAAATCAGCCGTTTTTGCTCGAACATTAAATGCCTCCAAATGGTATTTAATTAACTTCCCGGGGTGAAGAAACCCTTTTTGAGAACTCAGAGTGAGTAAATTGGCCATTTTCATGCACTTTTAACCATTCCATAAATCTTGTGTTTTGGGCCCCTGGAAGCATGAAAATCACTTTAAACATGCTAATTTTAGCTCTAACACTGATGATCCACCTACAAATGTGAACTGACGTTCAAAAATAAAACATTTGAAAACGGACCATTTTCCACATTTCTGAAGCATGACGTAATGGGGGGGTGTAATCTCTTTTGTCGAAAATCAGCCGTTTTTGCTCGAACATTAAATGCCTCCAAATGGTATTTAATTAACTTCCCGGGGTGAAGAAACCCTTTTTGAGAACTCAGAGTGAGTAAATTGGCCATTTTCATGCACTTTTAACCGTTTCATAAATCTTGTGTTTTGGGCCCCTGGAAGCATGAAAATCACTTTAAACATGCTAATTTTAGCTCTAACACTGATGATCCACCTACAAATGTGAACTGACGTTCAAAAATAAAACATTTGAAAACGGACCATTTTCCACATTTCTGAAGCATGACGTAATGGGGGGGTGTTATCTCTTTTGTCGAAAATCAGCCGTTTTTGCTCGAACATTAAAAGCCTCCAAATGGTATTTAATTAACTTCCCGAGCCCCTGGAAGCATGAAAATCACTTTAAACATGCTAATTTTAGCTCTAACACTGATGATCCACCTACAAATGTGAACTGACGTTCAAAAATAAAACATTTGAAAACGGACCATTTTCCACATTTCTGAAGCATGACGTAATGGGGGGGTGTTATCTCTTTTGTCGAAAATCAGCCGTTTTTGCTCGAACATTAAATGCCTCCAAATGGTATTTATTTCACTTCCCGAGCCCCTGGAAGCATGAAAATAACTTTAAACATGCTAATTTTAGCTCTAACACTGATGATCCACCTACAAATGTGAACTGACGTTCAAAAATAAAACATTTGAAAACGGACCATTTTCCACATTTCTGAAGCATGACGTAATGGGGGAGTGTTATCTCTTTTGTCGAAAATCAGCCGTTTTTGCTCGAACATTAAATGCCTCCAAATGGTATTTAATTAACTTCCCGGGGTGAAGAAACCCTTTTTGAGAACTCAGAGTGAGTAAATTGGCCATTTTCATGCACTTTTAACCATTCCATAAATCTTGTGTTTTGGGCCCCTGGAAGCATGAAAATCACTTTAAACATGCTAATTTTAGCTCTAACACTGATGATCCACCTACAAATGTGAACTGACGTTCAAAAATAAAACATTTGAAAACGGACCATTTTCCACATTTCTGAAGCATGACGTAATGGGGGGGTGTTATCTCTTTTGTCGAAAATCAGCCGTTTTTGCTCGAACATTAAATGCCTCCAAATGGTATTTAATTAACTTCCCGGGGTGAAGAAACCCTTTTTGAGAACTCAGAGTGAGTAAATTGGCCATTTTCATGCACTTTTAACCATTCCATAAATCTTGTGTTTTGGGCCCCTGGAAGCATGAAAATCACTTCAAACATGCTAATTTTAGCTCTAACACTGATGATCCACCTACAAATGTGAACTGACTTTCAAAAATAAAACATTTGAAAACGGACCATTTTCTACATTTCTGAAGCATGACGTAATGGGGGGGTGTTATCTCTTTTGTCGAAAATCAGCCGTTTTTGCTCGAACATTAAATGCCTCCAAATGGTATTTATTTCAATTCCCGAGCCCCTGGAAGCATGAAAATCACTTTAAACATGCTAATTTTAGCTCTAACACTGATGATCCACCTACAAATGTGAACTGACGTTCAAAAATAAAACATTTGAAAACGGACCATTTTCCACATTTCTGAAGCATGACGCAATGGGGGGGTGTTATCTCTTTCGTCGAAAATCAGCCGTTTTTGCTCGAACATTAAATGCCTCCAAATGGTATTTAATTAACTTCCCGAGCCCCTGGAAGCATGAAAATCACTTTAAACATGCTAATTTTAGCTCTAACACTGATGATCCACCTACAAATGTGAACTGACGTTCAAAAATAAAACATTTGAAAACGGACCATTTTCCACATTTCTGAAGCATGACGTAATGGGGGGGTGTTATCTCTTTTGTCGAAAATCAGCCGTTTTTTGCTCGAACATTAAATGCCTCCAAATGGTATTTATTTCAATTCCCGAGCCCCTGGAAGCATGAAAATCACTTTAAACATGCTAATTTTAGCTCTAACACTGATGATCCACCTACAAATGTGAACTGACGTTCAAAAATAAAACATTTGAAAACGGACCATTTTCCACATTTCTGAAGCATGACGTAATTGGGGGGTGTTATCTCTTTTGTCGAAAATCAGCCGTTTTTGCTCGAACATTAAATGCCTCCAAATGGTATTTAATTAACTTCCCGGGGTGAAGAAACCCTTTTTGAGAACTCAGAGTGAGTAAATTGGCCATTTTCATGCACTTTTAACCATTCCATAAATCTTGTGTTTTGGGCCCCTGGAAGCATGAAAATCACTTTAAACATGCTAATTTTAGCTCTAACACTGATGATCCACCTACAAATGTGAACTGACGTTCAAAAATAAAACATTTGAAAACGGACCATTTTCCACATTTCTGAAGCATGACGTAATGGGGGGGTGTTATCTCTTTTGTCGAAAATCAGCCGTTTTTGCTCGAACATTAAATGCCTCCAAATGGTATTTAATTAACTTCCCGAGCCCCTGGAAGCATGAAAATCACTTTAAACATGCTAATTTTAGCTCTAACACTGATGATCCACCTACAAATGTGAACTGACGTTCAAAAATAAAACATTTGAAAACGGACCATTTTCCACATTTCTGAAGCATGACGTAATGGGGGGGTGTTATCTCTTTTGTCGAAAATCAGCTGTTTTTGCTCAAACATTAAATGCATCCAAATGGTATTTATTTCACTTCCAGAGCCCCTGGAAGCATGAAAATCACTTTAAACATGCTAATTTTAGCTCTAACACTGATGATCCACCTACAAATGTGAACTGACGTTCAAAAATAAAACATTTGAAAACGGACCATTTTCCACATTTCTGAAGCATGACGTAATGGGGGGTTGTTATCTCTTTTGTCGAAAATCAGCCGTTTTTGCTCGAACATTAAATGCCTCCAAATGGTATTTAATTAACTTCCCGAGCCCCTGGAAGCATGAAAATCACTTTAAACATGCTAATTTTAGCTCTAACACTGATGATCCACCTACAAATGTGAACTGACGTTCAAAAATAAAACATTTGAAAACGGACCATTTTCCACATTTCTGAAGCATGACGTAATGAGGGGGTGTTATCTCTTTTGTCGAAAATCAACCGTTTTTGCTCGAACATTAAATGCCTCCAAATGGTATTTAATTAACTTCCCGGGGTGAAGAAACCCTTTTTGAGAACTCAGAGTGAGTAAATTGGCCATTCTCATGCACTTTTAACCATTCCATAAACCTTGTGTTTTGGGCCCCTGGAAGCATGAAAATCACTTTAAACATGCTAATTTTAGCTCTAACACTGATGATCCACCTACAAATGTGAACTGACGTTCAAAAATAAAACATTTGAAAATGGACCATTTTCCACATTTCTGAAGCATGACGTAATGGGGGGGTGTTATCTCTTTTGTCGAAAATCAGCCGTTTTTGCTCGAACATTAAATGCCTCCAAATGGTATTTAATTAACTTCCCGAGCCCCTGGAAGCATGAAAATCACTTTAAACATGCTAATTTTAGCTCTTACACTGATGATCCACCTACAAATGTGAACTGACGTTCAAAAATAAAACATTTGAAAACGGACCATTTTCCACATTTCTGAAGCATGACGTAATGGGGGGGTGTTATCTCTTTTGTCGAAAATCAGCCGTTTTTGCTCGAACATTAAATGCCTCCAAATGGTATTTAATTAACTTCCCGAGCCCCTGGAAGCATGAAAATCACTTTAAACATGCTAATTTTAGCTCTAACACTGATGATCCACCTACAAATGTGAACTGACGTTCAAAAATAAAACATTTGAAAACGGACCATTTTCCACATTTCTGAAGCATGACGTAATGGGGGGGTGTTATCTCTTTTGTCGAAAATCAGCCGTTTTTGCTCGAACATTAAATGCCTCCAAATGGTATTTATTTCACTTCCCAAGCCCCTGGAAGCATGAAAATCACTTTAAACATGCTAATTTTAGCTCTAACACTGATGATCCACCTACAAATGTGAACTGACGTTCAAAACTAAAACATTTGAAAACGGACCATTTTCCACATTTCTGAAGCATGACGTAATGGGGGGGTGTTATCTCTTTTGTCGAAAATCAGCCGTTTTTGCTCGAACATTAAATGCCTCCAAATGGTATTTAATTAACTTCCCGAGCCCCTGGAAGCATGAAAATCACTTTAAACATGCTAATTTTAGCTCTAACACTGATGATCCACCTACAAATGTGAACTGACGTTCAATAATAAAACATTTGAAAACGGACCATTTTCCACATTTCTGAAGCATGACGTAATGGGGGGGTGTTATCTCTTTTGTCGAAAATCAGCCGTTTTTGCTCGAACATTAAATGCCTCCAAATGGTATTTAATTAACTTCCCGGGGTGAAGAAACCCTTTTTGAGAACTCAGAGTGAGTAAATTGGCCATTCTCATGCACTTTTAACCATTCCATAAATCTTGTGTTTCGGGCCCCTGGAAGCATGAAAATCACTTTAAACATGCTAATTTTAGCTCTAACACTGATGATCCACCTACAAATGTGAACTGACGTTCAAAAATAAAACATTTGAAAACGGACCATTTTTCACATTTCTGAAGCATGACGTAATGGGGGGGTGTTATCTCTTTTGTCGAAAATCAGCCGTTTTTGCTCGAACATTAAATGCCTCCAAATGGTATTTAATTAACTTCCCGAGCCCCTGGAAGCATGAAAATGACTTTAAACATGCTAATTTTAGCTCTTACACTGATGATCCACCTACAAATGTGAACTGACGTTCAAAAATAAAACATTTGAAAACGGACCATTTTCCACATTTCTGAAGCATGACGTAATGGGGGGGTGTTATCTCTTTTGTCGAAAATCAGCTGTTTTTGCTCGAACATTAAATGCCTCTAAATGGTATTTATTTCACTTCCGAAGCCCCTGGAAGCATGAAAATCACTTTAAACATGCTAATTTTAGCTCTAACACTGATGATCCACCTACAAATGTGAACTGACGTTCAAAACTAAAACATTTGAAAACGGACCATTTTCCACATATCTGAAGCATGACGTAATGGGGGGGTGTTATCTCTTTTGTCGAAAATCAGCCATTTTTGCTCGAACATTAAATGCCTCCAAATGGTATTTAATTAACTTCCCGAGCCCCTGGAAGCATGAAAATCACTTTAAACATGCTAATTTTAGCTCTAACACTGATGATCCACCTACAAATGTGAACTGACGTTCAAAAATAAAACATTTGAAAACGGACCATTTTCCACATTTCTGAAGCATGACGTAATGGGGGGGTGTTATCTCTTTTGTCGAAAATCAGCCGTTTTTGCTCGAACATTAAATGCCTCCAAATGGTATTTATTTCACTTCCCAAGCCCCTGGAAGCATGAAAATCACTTTAAACATGCTAATTTTAGCTCTAACACTGATGATCCACCTACAAATGTGAACTGACGTTCAAAAATAAAACATTTGAAAACGGACCATTTTCCACATTTCAGAAGCATGACGTAATGGGGGGGTGTTATCTCTTTTGTCGAAAATCAGCCGTTTTTGCTCGAACATTAAATGCCTCCAAATGGTATTTAATTAACTTCCCGAGCCCCTGGAAGCATGAAAATCACTTTAAACATTCTAATTTTAGCTCTAACACTGATGATCCACCTACAAATGTGAACTGACGTTCAAAAATAAAACATTTGAAAACGGACCATTTTCCACATTTCTGAAGCATGACGTAATGGGGGGGGGTGTTATCTCTTTTGTCGAAAATCAGCCGTTTTTGCTCGAACATTAAATGCCTCCAAATGGTATTTAATTAACTTCCCGGGTTGAAGAAACCCTTTTTGAGAACTCAGAGTGAGTAAATTGGCCATTTTCATGCACTTTCAACCATTCCATAAATCTTGTGTTTTGGGCCCCTGGAAGCATGAAAACCACTTTAAACATGCTAATTTTAGCTCTAACACTGATGATCCACCTACAAATGTGAACTGACGTTCAAAAATAAAACATTTGAAAACGGACCATTTTCCACATTTCTGAAGCATGACGTAATGGGGGGGTGTTATCTCTTTTGTCGAAAATCAGCCGTTTTTGCTCGAACATTAAATGCCTCCAAATGGTATTTAATTAACTTCCCGAGCCCCTGGAAGCATGAAAATCACTTTAAACATGCTAATTTTAGCTCTAACACTGATGATCCACCTACAAATGTGAACTGACGTTCAAAAATAAAACATTTGAAAACGGACCATTTTCCACATTTCTGGAGCATGACGTAATGGGGGGGTGTTATCTCTTTTGTCGAAAATCAGCCGTTTTTGCTCGAACATTAAATGCCTCCAAATGGTATTTATTTCACTTCCCGAGCCCCTGGAAGCATGAAAATCACTTTAAACATGCTAATTTTAGCTCTAACACTGATGATCCACCTACAAATGTGAACTGACGTTCAAAAATAAAACATTTGAAAACGGACCATTTTCCACATTTCTGAAGCATGACGTAATGGGGGGGTGTTATCTCTTTTGTCGAAAATCAGCCATTTTTGCTCGAACATTAAATGCCTCCAAATGGTATTTAATTAACTTCCCGGGGTGAAGAAACCCTTTTTGAGAACTCAGAGTGAGTAAATTGGCCATTTTCATGCACTTTTAACCATTCCATAAATCTTGTGTTTTGGGCCCCTGGAAGCATGAAAATCACTTTAAACATGCTAATTTTAGCTCTAACACTGATGATCCACCTACAAATGTGAACTGACGTTCAAAAATAAAACATTTGAAAACGGACCATTTTCCACATTTCTGAAGCATGACGTAATGGGGGGGTGTTATCTCTTTTGTCGAAAATCAGCCGTTTTTGCTCGAACATTAAATGCCTCCAAATGGTATTTAATTAACTTCCCGAGCCCCTGGAAGCATGAAAATCTCTTTAAACATGCTAATTTTAGCTCTAACACTGATGATCCACCTACAAATGTGAACTGACGTTCAAAAATAAAACATTTGAAAACTGACCATTTTCCACATTTCTGAAGCATGACGTAATGGGGGGGTGTTATCTCTTTTGTCGAAAATCAGCCGTTTTTGCTCGAACATTAAATGCCTCCAAATGGTATTTAATTAACTTCCCGAGCCCCTGGAAGCATGAAAATCACTTTAAACATGCTAATTTTAGCTCTAACACTGATGATCCACCTACAAATGTGAACTGACGTTCAAAAATAAAACATTTGAAAACGGACCATTTTCCACATTTCTGAAGCATGACGTAATGGGGGGGTGTTATCTCTTTTGTCGAAAATCAGCCGTTTTTGCTCGAACATTAAATGCCTCCAAATGGTATTTAATTAACTTCCCGAGCCCCTGGAAGCATGAAAATCACTTTAAACATGCTAATTTTAGCTCTAACACTGATGATCCACCTACAAATGTGAACTGACGTTCAAAAATAAAACATTTGAAAACGGACCATTTTCAACATTTCTGAAGCATGACGTAATGGGGGGGTGTTATCTCTTTTGTCGAAAATCAGCCGTTTTTGCTCGAACATTAAATGCCTCCAAATGGTATTTAATTAACTTCCCGAGCCCCTGGAAGCATGAAAATCACTTTAAACATGCTAATTTTAGCTCTAACACTGATGATCCACCTACAAATGTGAACTGACGTTCAAAAATAAAACATTTGAAAACGGACCATTTTCCACATTTCTGAAGCATGACGTAATGGGGGGGTGTTATCTCTTTTGTCGAAAATCAGCCGTTTTTGCTCGAACATTAAATGCCTCCAAATGGTATTTAATTAACTTCCCGGGGTGAAGAAACCCTTTTTGAGAACTCAGAGTGAGTAAATTGGCCATTTTCATGCACTTTTAACCATTCCATAAATCTTATGTTTTGGGCCCCTGGAAGCATGAAAATCACTTTAAACATGCTAATTTTAGCTCTAACACTGATGATCCACCTACAAATGTGAACTGACGTTCAAAAATAAAACATTTGAAAACGGACCATTTTCCACATTTCTGAAGCATGACGTAATGGGGGGGTGTTATCTCTTTTGTCGAAAATCAGCCGTTTTTGCTCGAACATTAAATGCCTCCAAATGGTATTTAATTAACTTCCCGAGCCCCTGGAAGCATGAAAATCACTTTAAACATGCTAATTTTAGCTCTAACACTGATGATCCACCTACAAATGTGAACTGACGTTCAAAAATAAAACATTTGAAAACGGACCATTTTCCACATTTCTGAAGCATGACGTAATGAGGGGGTGTTATCTCTTTTGTCGAAAATCAGCCGTTTTTGCTCGAACATTAAATGCCTCCAAATGGTATTTATTTCACTTCCCGAGCCCCTGGAAGCATGAAAATCACTTTAAACATGCTAATTTTAGCTCTAACACTGATGATCCACCTACAAATGTGAACTGATGTTCAAAAATAAAACATTTGAAAACGGACCATTCTCCACATTTCTGAAGCATGACGTAATGGGGGGGTGTTATCTCTTTTGTCGAAAATCAGCCGTTTTTGCTCGAACATTAAATGCCTCCAAATGGTATTTAATTAACTTCCCGGGGTGAAGAAACCCTTTTTGAGAACTCAGAGTGAGTAAATTGGCCATTTTCATGCACTTTTAACCATTCCATAAATCTTGTGTTTTGGGCCCCTGGAAGCATGAAAATCACTTTAAACATGCTAATTTTAGCTCTAACACTGATGATCCACCTACAAATGTGAACTGACGTTCAAAAATAAAACATTTGAAAACGGACCATTTTCCACATTTCTGAAGCATGACGTAATGGGGGGGTGTTATCTCTTTTGTCGAAAATCAGCCGTTTTTGCTCGAACATTAAAAGCCTCCAAATGGTATTTAATTAACTTCCCGAGCCCCTGGAAGCATGAAAATCACTTTAAACATGCTAATTTTAGCTCTAACACTGATGATCCACCTACAAATGTGAACTGACGTTCAAAAATAAAACATTTGAAAACGGACCATTTTCCACATTTCTGAAGCATGACGTAATGGGGGGGTGTTATCTCTTTTGTCGAAAATCAGCCGTTTTTGCTCGAACATTAAATGCCTCCAAATGGTATTTATTTCACTTCCCGAGCCCCTGGAAGCATGAAAATCACTTTAAACATGCTAATTTTAGCTCTAACACTGATGATCCACCTACAAATGTGAACTGACGTTCAAAAATAAAACATTTGAAAACGGACCATTTTCCACATTTCTGAAGCATGACGTAATGGGGGAGTGTTATCTCTTTTGTCGAAAATCAGCCGTTTTTGCTCGAACATTAAATGCCTCCAAATGGTATTTAATTAACTTCCCGGGGTGAAGAAACCCTTTTTGAGAACTCAGAGTGAGTAAATTGGCCATTTTCATGCACTTTTAACCATTCCATAAATCTTGTGTTTTGGGCCCCTGGAAGCATGAAAATCACTTTAAACATGCTAATTTTAGCTCTAACACTGATGATCCACCTACAAATGTGAACTGACGTTCAAAAATAAAACATTTGAAAACGGACCATTTTCCACATTTCTGAAGCATGACGTAATGGGGGGGTGTTATCTCTTTTGTCGAAAATCAGCCGTTTTTGCTCGAACATTAAATGCCTCCAAATGGTATTTAATTAACTTCCCGGGGTGAAGAAACCCTTTTTGAGAACTCAGAGTGAGTAAATTGGCCATTTTCATGCACTTTTAACCATTCCATAAATCTTGTGTTTTGGGCCCCTGGAAGCATGAAAATCACTTCAAACATGCTAATTTTAGCTCTAACACTGATGATCCACCTACAAATGTGAACTGACTTTCAAAAATAAAACATTTGAAAACTGACCATTTTCCACATTTCTGAAGCATGACGTAATGGGGGGGTGTTATCTCTTTTGTCGAAAATCAGCCGTTTTTGCTCGAACATTAAATGCCTCCAAATGGTATTTATTTCAATTCCCGAGCCCCTGGAAGCATGAAAATCACTTTAAACATGCTAATTTTAGCTCTAACACTGATGATCCACCTACAAATGTGAACTGACGTTCAAAAATAAAACATTTGAAAACGGACCATTTTCCACATTTCTGAAGCATGACGTAATGGGGGGGTGTTATCTCTTTTGTCGAAAATCAGCCGTTTTTGCTCGAACATTAAATGCCTCCAAATGGTATTTAATTAACTTCCCGAGCCCCTGGAAGCATGAAACTCACTTTAAACATGCTAATTTTAGCTCTAACACTGATGATCCACCTACAAATGTGAACTGACGTTCAAAAATAAAACATTTGAAAACGGACCATTTTCCACATTTCTGAAGCATGACGTAATGGGGGGGTGTTATCTCTTTTGTCGAAAATCAGCTGTTTTTGCTCGAACATTAAATGCCTCCAAATGGTATTTAATTAACTTCCCGGGGTGAAGAAACCCTTTTTGAGAACTCAGAGTGAGTAAATTGGCCATTTTCATGCACTTTTAACCATTCCATAAATCTTGTGTTTTGGGCCCCTGGAAGCATGAAAATCACTTTAAACATGCTAATTTTAGCTCTAACACTGATGATCCACCTACAAATGTGAACTGACGTTCAAAAATAAAACATTTGAAAACGGACCATTTTCCACATTTCTGAAGCATGACGTAATGGGGGGGTGTTATCTCTTTTGTCGAAAATCAGCCGTTTTTGCTCGAACATTAAATGCCTCCAAATGGTATTTAATTAACTTCCCGAGCCCCTGGAAGCATGAAAATCACTTTAAACATGCTAATTTTAGCTCTAACACTGATGATCCACCTACAAATGTGAACTGACGTTCAAAAATAAAACATTTGAAAACGGACCATTTTCCACATTTCTGAAGCATGACGTAATGGGGGGGGTGTTATCTCTTTTGTCGAAAATCAGCCGTTTTTGCCCGAACATTAAATGCCTCCAAATGGTATTTATTTCACTTCCCGAGCCCCTGGAAGCATGAAAATCACTTTAAACATGCTAATTTTAGCTCTAACACTGATGATCCACCTACAAATGTGAACTGACGTTCAAAAATAAAACATTTGAAAACGGACCATTTTCCACATTTCTGAAGCATGACGTAATGGGGGGGTGTTATCTCTTTTGTCGAAAATCAGCCGTTTTTGCTCGAACATTAAATGCCTCCAAATGGTATTTAATTAACTTCCCGAGCCCCTGGAAGCATCAAAATCACTTTAAACATGCTAATTTTAGCTCTAACACTGATGATCCACCTACAAATGTGAACTGACGTTCAAAAATAAAACATTTGAAAACGGACCATTTTCCACATTTCTGAAGCATGACGTAATGGGGGGGTGTTATCTCTTTTGTCGAAAATCAGCCGTTTTTGCTCGAACATTAAATGCCTCCAAATGGTATTTAATTAACTTCCCGAGCCCCTGGAAGCATGAAAATCACTTTAAACATGCTAATTTTAGCTCTAACACTGATGATCCACCTACAAATGTGAACTGACGTTCAAAAATAAAACATTTGAAAACGGACCATTTTCCACATTTCTGAAGCATGACGTAATGAGGGGGTGTTATCTCTTTTGTCGAAAATCAGCCGTTTTTGCTCGAACATTAAATGCCTCCAAATGGTATTTAATTAACTTCCCGAGCCCCTGGAAGCATGAAAATCACTTTAAACATGCTAATTTTAGCTCTAACACTGATGATCCACCTACAAATGTGAACTGACGTTCAAAAATAAAACATTTGAAAACGGACCATTTTCCACATTTCTGAAGCATGACGTAATGGGGGGGTGTTATCTCTTTTGTCGAAAATCAGCCGTTTTTGCTCGAACATTAAATGCCTCCAAATGGTATTTATTTCACTTCCCAAGCCCCTGGAAGCATGAAAATCACTTTAAACATGCTAATTTTAGCTCTAACACTGATGATCCACCTACAAATGTGAACTGACGTTCAAAAATAAAACATTTGAAAACGGACCATTTTCCACATTTCAGAAGCATGACGTAATGGGGGGGTGTTATCTCTTTTGTCGAAAATCAGCCGTTTTTGCTCGAACATTAAATGCCTCCAAATGGTATTTAATTAACTTCCCGAGCCCCTGGAAGCATGAAAATCACTTTAAACATTCTAATTTTAGCTCTAACACTGATGATCCACCTACAAATGTGAACTGACGTTCAAAAATAAAACATTTGAAAACGGACCATTTTCCACATTTCTGAAGCATGACGTAATGGGGGGGGTGTTATCTCTTTTGTCGAAAATCAGCCGTTTTTGCTCGAACATTAAATGCCTCCAAATGGTATTTAATTAACTTCCCGGGTTGAAGAAACCCTTTTTGAGAACTCAGAGTGAGTAAATTGGCCATTTTCATGCACTTTCAACCATTCCATAAATCTTGTGTTTTGGGCCCCTGGAAGCATGAAAATCACTTTAAACATGCTAATTTTAGCTCTAACTCTGATGATCCACCTACAAATGTGAACTGACGTTCAAAACTAAAACATTTGAAAACGGACCATTTTCCACATTTCTGAAGCATGACGTAATGGGGGGGTGTTATCTCTTTTGTCGAAAATCAGCCGTTTTTGCTCGAACATTAAATGCCTCCAAATGGTATTTAATTAACTTCCCGAGCCCCTGGAAGCATGAAAATCACTTTAAACATGCTAATTTTAGCTCTAACACTGATGATCCACCTACAAATGTGAACTGACGTTCAAAAATAAAACATTTGAAAACGGACCATTTTCCACATTTCTGAAGCATGACGTAATGGGGGGTGTTATCTCTTTTGTCGAAAATCAGCCGTTTTTGCTCGAACATTAAATGCCTCCAAATGGTATTTATTTCACTTCCCAAGCCCCTGGAAGCATGAAAATCACTTTAAGCATGCTAATTTTAGCTCTAACACTGATGATCCACCTACAAATGTGAACTGACGTTCAAAAATAAAACATTTGATAACGGACCATTTTCCACATTTCTGAAGCATGACGTAATGGGGGGGGTGTTATCTCTTTTGTCGAAAATCAGCCGTTTTTGCTCGAACATTAAATGCCTCCAAATGGTATTTAATTAACTTCCCGAGCCCCTGGAAGCATGAAAATCACTTTAAACATGCTAATTTTAGCTCTAACACTGATGATCCACCTACAAATGTGAACTGACGTTCAAAAATAAAACATTTGAAAACGGACCATTTTCCACATTTCTGAAGCATGACGTAATGGGGGGGTGTTATCTCTTTTGTCGAAAATCAGCCGTTTTTGCTCGAACATTAAATGCCTCCAAATGGTATTTAATTAACTTCCCGGGGTGAAGAAACCCTTTTTGAGAACTCAGAGTGAGTAAATTGGCCATTCTCATGCACTTTTAACCATTCCATAAATCTTGTGTTTCGGGCCCCTGGAAGCATGAAAATCACTTTAAACATGCTAATTTTAGCTCTAACACTGATGATCCACCTACAAATGTGAACTGACGTTCAAAAATAAAACATTTGAAAACGGACCATTTTTCACATTTCTGAAGCATGACCTAATGGGGGGGTGTTATCTCTTTTGTCGAAAATCAGCCGTTTTTGCTCGAACATTAAATGCCTCCAAATGGTATTTAATTAACTTCCCGAGCCCCTGGAAGCATGAAAATCACTTTAAACATGCTAATTTTAGCTCTTACACTGATGATCCACCTACAAATGTGAACTGACGTTCAAAAATAAAACATTTGAAAACGGACCATTTTCCACATTTCTGAAGCATGACGTAATGGGGGGGTGTTATCTCTTTTGTCGAAAATCAGCTGTTTTTGCTCGAACATTAAATGCCTCTAAATGGTATTTATTTCACTTCCGAAGCCCCTGGAAGCATGAAAATCACTTTAAACATGCTAATTTTAGCTCTAACACTGATGATCCACCTACAAATGTGAACTGACGTTCAAAACTAAAACATTTGAAAACGGACCATTTTCCACATATCTGAAGCATGACGTAATGGGGGGGTGTTATCTCTTTTGTCGAAAATCAGCCATTTTTGCTCGAACATTAAATGCCTCCAAATGGTATTTAATTAACTTCCCGAGCCCCTGGAAGCATGAAAATCACTTTAAACATGCTAATTTTAGCTCTAACACTGATGATCCACCTACAAATGTGAACTGACGTTCAAAAATAAAACATTTGAAAACGGACCATTTTCCACATTTCTGAAGCATGACGTAATGGGGGGGTGTTATCTCTTTTGTCGAAAATCAGCCGTTTTTGCTCGAACATTAAATGCCTCCAAATGGTATTTATTTCACTTCCCAAGCCCCTGGAAGCATGAAAATCACTTTAAACATGCTAATTTTAGCTCTAACACTGATGATCCACCTACAAATGTGAACTGACGTTCAAAAATAAAACATTTGAAAACGGACCATTTTCCACATTTCAGAAGCATGACGTAATGGGGGGGTGTTATCTCTTTTGTCGAAAATCAGCCGTTTTTGCTCGAACATTAAATGCCTCCAAATGGTATTTAATTAACTTCCCGAGCCCCTGGAAGCATGAAAATCACTTTAAACATTCTAATTTTAGCTCTAACACTGATGATCCACCTACAAATGTGAACTGACGTTCAAAAATAAAACATTTGAAAACGGACCATTTTCCACATTTCTGAAGCATGACGTAATGGGGGGGGTGTTATCTCTTTTGTCGAAAATCAGCCGTTTTTGCTCGAACATTAAATGCCTCCAAATGGTATTTAATTAACTTCCCGGGTTGAAGAAACCCTTTTTGAGAACTCAGAGTGAGTAAATTGGCCATTTTCATGCACTTTTAACCATTCCATAAATCTTGTGTTTTGGGCCCCTGGAAGCATGAAAATCACTTTAAACATGCTAATTTTAGCTCTAACACTGATGATCCACCTACAAATGTGAACTGACGTTCAAAAATAAAACATTTGAAAACGGACCATTTTCCACATTTCTGAAGCATGACGTAATGGGGGGGTGTTATCTCTTTTGTCGAAAATCAGCCGTTTTTGCTCGAACATTAAATGCCTCCAAATGGTATTTAATTAACTTCCCGAGCCCCTGGAAGCATGAAAATCACTTTAAACATGCTAATTTTAGCTCTAACACTGATGATCCACCTACAAATGTGAACTGACGTTCAAAAATAAAACATTTGAAAACGGACCATTTTCCACATTTCTGGAGCATGACGTAATGGGGGGGTGTTATCTCTTTTGTCGAAAATCAGCCGTTTTTGCTCGAACATTAAATGCCTCCAAATGGTATTTATTTCACTTCCCGAGCCCCTGGAAGCATGAAAATCACTTTAAACATGCTAATTTTAGCTCTAACACTGATGATCCACCTACAAATGTGAACTGACGTTCAAAAATAAAACATTTGAAAACGGACCATTTTCCACATTTCTGAAGCATGACGTAATGGGGGGGTGTTATCTCTTTTGTCGAAAATCAGCCATTTTTGCTCGAACATTAAATGCCTCCAAATGGTATTTAATTAACTTCCCGGGGTGAAGAAACCCTTTTTGAGAACTCAGAGTGAGTAAATTGGCCATTTTCATGCACTTTTAACCATTCCATAAATCTTGTGTTTTGGGCCCCTGGAAGCATGAAAATCACTTTAAACATGCTAATTTTAGCTCTAACACTGATGATCCACCTACAAATGTGAACTGACGTTCAAAAATAAAACATTTGAAAACGGACCATTTTCCACATTTCTGAAGCATGACGTAATGGGGGGGTGTTATCTCTTTTGTCGAAAATCAGCCGTTTTTGCTCGAACATTAAATGCCTCCAAATGGTATTTAATTAACTTCCCGAGCCCCTGGAAGCATGAAAATCTCTTTAAACATGCTAATTTTAGCTCTAACACTGATGATCCACCTACAAATGTGAACTGACGTTCAAAAATAAAACATTTGAAAACTGACCATTTTCCACATTTCTGAAGCATGACGTAACGGGGGGGTGTTATCTCTTTTGTCGAAAATCAGCCGTTTTTGCTCGAACATTAAATGCCTCCAAATGGTATTTAATTAACTTCCCGAGCCCCTGGAAGCATGAAAATCACTTTAAACATGCTAATTTTAGCTCTAACACTGATGATCCACCTACAAATGTGAACTGACGTTCAAAAATAAAACATTTGAAAACGGACCATTTTCCACATTTCTGAAGCATGACGTAATGGGGGGGTGTTATCTCTTTTGTCGAAAATCAGCCGTTTTTGTTCGAACATTAAATGCCTCCAAATGGTATTTAATTAACTTCCCGAGCCCCTGGAAGCATGAAAATCACTTTAAACATGCTAATTTTAGCTCTAACACTGATGATCCACCTACAAATGTGAACTGACGTTCAAAAATAAAACATTTGAAAACGGACCATTTTCAACATTTCTGAAGCATGACGTAATGGGGGGGTGTTATCTCTTTTGTCGAAAATCAGCCGTTTTTGCTCGAACATTAAATGCCTCCAAATGGTGTTTAATTAACTTCCCGAGCCCCTGGAAGCATGAAAATCACTTTAAACATGCTAATTTTAGCTCTAACACTGATGATCCACCTACAAATGTGAACTGACGTTCAAAAATAAAACATTTGAAAACGGACCATTTTCCACATTTCTGAAGCATGACGTAATGGGGGGGTGTTATCTCTTTTGTCGAAAATCAGCCGTTTTTGCTCGAACATTAAATGCCTCCAAATGGTATTTAATTAACTTCCCGGGGTGAAGAAACCCTTTTTGAGAACTCAGAGTGAGTAAATTGGCCATTTTCATGCACTTTTAACCATTCCATAAATCTTATGTTGTGGGCCCCTGGAAGCATGAAAATCACTTTAAACATGCTAATTTTAGCTCTAACACTGATGATCCACCTACAAATGTGAACTGACGTTCAAAAATAAAACATTTGAAAACGGACCATTTTCCACATTTCTGAAGCATGACGTAATGGGGGGGTGTTATCTCTTTTGTCGAAAATCAGCCGTTTTTGCTCGAACATTAAATGCCTCCAAATGGTATTTAATTAACTTCCCGAGCCCCTGGAAGCATGAAAATCACTTTAAACATGCTAATTTTAGCTCTAACACTGATGATCCACCTACAAATGTGAACTGACGTTCAAAAATAAAACATTTGAAAACGGACCATTTTCCACATTTCTGAAGCATGACGTAATGAGGGGGTGTTATCTCTTTTGTCGAAAATCAGCCGTTTTTGCTCGAACATTAAATGCCTCCAAATGGTATTTATTTCACTTCCCGAGCCCCTGGAAGCATGAAAATCACTTTAAACATGCTAATTTTAGCTCTAACACTGATGATCCACCTACAAATGTGAACTGATGTTCAAAAATAAAACATTTGAAAACGGACCATTCTCCACATTTCTGAAGCATGACGTAATGGGGGGGTGTTATCTCTTTTGTCGAAAATCAGCCGTTTTTGCTCGAACATTAAATGCCTCCAAATGGTATTTAATTAACTTCCCGGGGTGAAGAAACCCTTTTTGAGAACTCAGAGTGAGTAAATTGGCCATTTTCATGCACTTTTAACCATTCCATAAATCTTGTGTTTTGGGCCCCTGGAAGCATGAAAATCACTTTAAACATGCTAATTTTAGCTCTAACACTGATGATCCACCTACAAATGTGAACTGACGTTCAAAAATAAAACATTTGAAAACGGACCATTTTCCACATTTCTGAAGCATGACGTAATGGGGGGGTGTTATCTCTTTTGTCGAAAATCAGCCGTTTTTGCTCGAACATTAAAAGCCTCCAAATGGTATTTAATTAACTTCCCGAGCCCCTGGAAGCATGAAAATCACTTTAAACATGCTAATTTTAGCTCTAACACTGATGATCCACCTACAAATGTGAACTGACGTTCAAAAATAAAACATTTGAAAACGGACCATTTTCCACATTTCTGAAGCATGACGTAATGGGGGGGTGTTATCTCTTTTGTCGAAAATCAGCCGTTTTTGCTCGAACATTAAATGCCTCCAAATGGTATTTATTTCACTTCCCGAGCCCCTGGAAGCATGAAAATCACTTTAAACATGCTAATTTTAGCTCTAACACTGATGATCCACCTACAAATGTGAACTGACGTTCAAAAATAAAACATTTGAAAACGGACCATTTTCCACATTTCTGAAGCATGACGTAATGGGGGAGTGTTATCTCTTTTGTCGAAAATCAGCCGTTTTTGCTCGAACATTAAATGCCTCCAAATGGTATTTAATTAACTTCCCGGGGTGAAGAAACCCTTTTTGAGAACTCAGAGTGAGTAAATTGGCCATTTTCATGCACTTTTAACCATTCCATAAATCTTGTGTTTTGGGCCCCTGGAAGCATGAAAATCACTTTAAACATGCTAATTTTAGCTCTAACACTGATGATCCACCTACAAATGTGAACTGACGTTCAAAAATAAAACATTTGAAAACGGACCATTTTCCACATTTCTGAAGCATGACGTAATGGGGGGGTGTTATCTCTTTTGTCGAAAATCAGCCGTTTTTGCTCGAACATTAAATGCCTCCAAATGGTATTTAATTAACTTCCCGGGGTGAAGAAACCCTTTTTGAGAACTCAGAGTGAGTAAATTGGCCATTTTCATGCACTTTTAACCATTCCATAAATCTTGTGTTTTGGGCCCCTGGAAGCATGAAAATCACTTCAAACATGCTAATTTTAGCTCTAACACTGATGATCCACCTACAAATGTGAACTGACTTTCAAAAATAAAACATTTGAAAACTGACCATTTTCCACATTTCTGAAGCATGACGTAATGGGGGGGTGTTATCTCTTTTGTCGAAAATCAGCCGTTTTTGCTCGAACATTAAATGCCTCCAAATGGTATTTATTTCAATTCCCGAGCCCCTGGAAGCATGAAAATCACTTTAAACATGCTAATTTTAGCTCTAACACTGATGATCCACCTACAAATGTGAACTGACGTTCAAAAATAAAACATTTGAAAACGGACCATTTTCCACATTTCTGAAGCATGACGTAATGGGGGGGTGTTATCTCTTTTGTCGAAAATCAGCCGTTTTTGCTCGAACATTAAATGCCTCCAAATGGTATTTAATTAACTTCCCGAGCCCCTGGAAGCATGAAACTCACTTTAAACATGCTAATTTTAGCTCTAACACTGATGATCCACCTACAAATGTGAACTGACGTTCAAAAATAAAACATTTGAAAACGGACCATTTTCCACATTTCTGAAGCATGACGTAATGGGGGGGTGTTATCTCTTTTGTCGAAAATCAGCTGTTTTTGCTCGAACATTAAATGCCTCCAAATGGTATTTAATTAACTTCCCGGGGTGAAGAAACCCTTTTTGAGAACTCAGAGTGAGTAAATTGGCCATTTTCATGCACTTTTAACCATTCCATAAATCTTGTGTTTTGGGCCCCTGGAAGCATGAAAATCACTTTAAACATGCTAATTTTAGCTCTAACACTGATGATCCACCTACAAATGTGAACTGACGTTCAAAAATAAAACATTTGAAAACGGACCATTTTCCACATTTCTGAAGCATGACGTAATGGGGGGGTGTTATCTCTTTTGTCGAAAATCAGCCGTTTTTGCTCGAACATTAAATGCCTCCAAATGGTATTTAATTAACTTCCCGAGCCCCTGGAAGCATGAAAATCACTTTAAACATGCTAATTTTAGCTCTAACACTGATGATCCACCTACAAATGTGAACTGACGTTCAAAAATAAAACATTTGAAAACGGACCATTTTCCACATTTCTGAAGCATGACGTAATGGGGGGGGTGTTATCTCTTTTGTCGAAAATCAGCCGTTTTTGCCCGAACATTAAATGCCTCCAAATGGTATTTATTTCACTTCCCGAGCCCCTGGAAGCATGAAAATCACTTTAAACATGCTAATTTTAGCTCTAACACTGATGATCCACCTACAAATGTGAACTGACGTTCAAAAATAAAACATTTGAAAACGGACCATTTTCCACATTTCTGAAGCATGACGTAATGGGGGGGTGTTATCTCTTTTGTCGAAAATCAGCCGTTTTTGCTCGAACATTAAATGCCTCCAAATGGTATTTAATTAACTTCCCGAGCCCCTGGAAGCATCAAAATCACTTTAAACATGCTAATTTTAGCTCTAACACTGATGATCCACCTACAAATGTGAACTGACGTTCAAAAATAAAACATTTGAAAACGGACCATTTTCCACATTTCTGAAGCATGACGTAATGGGGGGGTGTTATCTCTTTTGTCGAAAATCAGCCGTTTTTGCTCGAACATTAAATGCCTCCAAATGGTATTTAATTAACTTCCCGAGCCCCTGGAAGCATGAAAATCACTTTAAACATGCTAATTTTAGCTCTAACACTGATGATCCACCTACAAATGTGAACTGACGTTCAAAAATAAAACATTTGAAAACGGACCATTTTCCACATTTCTGAAGCATGACGTAATGAGGGGGTGTTATCTCTTTTGTCGAAAATCAGCCGTTTTTGCTCGAACATTAAATGCCTCCAAATGGTATTTAATTAACTTCCCGAGCCCCTGGAAGCATGAAAATCACTTTAAACATGCTAATTTTAGCTCTAACACTGATGATCCACCTACAAATGTGAACTGACGTTCAAAAATAAAACATTTGAAAACGGACCATTTTCCACATTTCTGAAGCATGACGTAATGGGGGGGTGTTATCTCTTTTGTCGAAAATCAGCCGTTTTTGCTCGAACATTAAATGCCTCCAAATGGTATTTATTTCACTTCCCAAGCCCCTGGAAGCATGAAAATCACTTTAAACATGCTAATTTTAGCTCTAACACTGATGATCCACCTACAAATGTGAACTGACGTTCAAAAATAAAACATTTGAAAACGGACCATTTTCCACATTTCAGAAGCATGACGTAATGGGGGGGTGTTATCTCTTTTGTCGAAAATCAGCCGTTTTTGCTCGAACATTAAATGCCTCCAAATGGTATTTAATTAACTTCCCGAGCCCCTGGAAGCATGAAAATCACTTTAAACATTCTAATTTTAGCTCTAACACTGATGATCCACCTACAAATGTGAACTGACGTTCAAAAATAAAACATTTGAAAACGGACCATTTTCCACATTTCTGAAGCATGACGTAATGGGGGGGGTGTTATCTCTTTTGTCGAAAATCAGCCGTTTTTGCTCGAACATTAAATGCCTCCAAATGGTATTTAATTAACTTCCCGGGTTGAAGAAACCCTTTTTGAGAACTCAGAGTGAGTAAATTGGCCATTTTCATGCACTTTCAACCATTCCATAAATCTTGTGTTTTGGGCCCCTGGAAGCATGAAAATCACTTTAAACATGCTAATTTTAGCTCTAACACTGATGATCCACCTACAAATGTGAACTAACGTTCAAAAATAAAACATTTGAAAACGGACCATTTTCCACATTTCTGAAGCATGACGTAATGGGGGGGTGTTATCTCTTTTGTCGAAAATCAGCCGTTTTTGCTCGAACATTAAATGCCTCCAAATGGTATTTAATTAACTTCCCGAGCCCCTGGAAGCATGAAAATCACTTTAAACATGCTAATTTTAGCTCTAACACTGATGATCCACCTACAAATGTGAACTGACGTTCAAAAATAAAACATTTGAAAACGGACCATTTTCCACATTTCTGAAGCATGACGTAATGGGGGGGTGTTATCTCTTTTGTCGAAAATCAGCTGTTTTTGCTCGAACATTAAATGCCTCTAAATGGTATTTATTTCACTTCCGAAGCCCCTGGAAGCATGAAAATCACTTTAAACATGCTAATTTTAGCTCTAACACTGATGATCCACCTACAAATGTGAACTGACGTTCAAAACTAAAACATTTGAAAACGGACCATTTTCCACATATCTGAAGCATGACGTAATGGGGGGGTGTTATCTCTTTTGTCGAAAATCAGCCGTTTTTGCTCGAACATTAAATGCCTCCAAATGGTATTTAATTAACTTCCCGAGCCCCTGGAAGCATGAAAATCACTTTAAACATGCTAATTTTAGCTCTAACACTGATGATCCACCTACAAATGTGAACTGACGTTCAAAAATAAAACATTTGAAAACGGACCATTTTCCACATTTCTGAAGCATGACGTAATGGGGGGGTGTTATCTCTTTTGTCGAAAATCAGCCGTTTTTGCTCGAACATTAAATGCCTCCAAATGGTATTTATTTCACTTCCCAAGCCCCTGGAAGCATGAAAATCACTTTAAACATGCTAATTTTAGCTCTAACACTGATGATCCACCTACAAATGTGAACTGACGTTCAAAAATAAAACATTTGAAAACGGACCATTTTCCACATTTCAGAAGCATGACGTAATGGGGGGGTGTTATCTCTTTTGTCGAAAATCAGCCGTTTTTGCTCGAACATTAAATGCCTCCAAATGGTATTTAATTAACTTCCCGAGCCCCTGGAAGCATGAAAATCACTTTAAACATTCTAATTTTAGCTCTAACACTGATGATCCACCTACAAATGTGAACTGACGTTCAAAAATAAAACATTTGAAAACGGACCATTTTCCACATTTCTGAAGCATGACGTAATGGGGGGGGGTTATCTCTTTTGTCGAAAATCAGCCGTTTTTGCTCGAACATTAAATGCCTCCAAATGGTATTTAATTAACTTCCCGGGTTGAAGAAACCCTTTTTGAGAACTCAGAGTGAGTAAATTGGCCATTTTCATGCACTTTCAACCATTCCATAAATCTTGTGTTTTGGGCCCCTGGAAGCATGAAAATCACTTTAAACATGCTAATTTTAGCTCTAACACTGATGATCCACCTACAAATGTGAACTGACGTTCAAAAATAAAACATTTGAAAACGGACCATTTTCCACATTTCTGAAGCATGACGTAATGGGGGGTGTTATCTCTTTTGTCGAAAATCAGCCGTTTTTGCTCGAACATTAAATGCCTCCAAATGGTATTTAATTAACTTCCCGAGCCCCTGGAAGCATGAAAATCACTTTAAACATGCTAATTTTAGCTCTAACACTGATGATCCACCTACAAATGTGAACTGACGTTCAAAAATAAAACATTTGAAAACGGACCATTTTCCACATTTCTGGAGCATGACGTAATGGGGGGGTGTTATCTCTTTTGTCGAAAATCAGCCGTTTTTGCTCGAACATTAAATGCCTCCAAATGGTATTTATTTCACTTCCCGAGCCCCTGGAAGCATGAAAATCACTTTAAACATGCTAATTTTAGCTCTAACACTGATGATCCACCTACAAATGTGAACTGACGTTCAAAAATAAAACATTTGAAAACGGACCATTTTCCACATTTCTGAAGCATGACGTAATGGGGGGGTGTTATCTCTTTTGTCGAAAATCAGCCATTTTTGCTCGAACATTAAATGCCTCCAAATGGTATTTAATTAACTTCCCGGGGTGAAGAAACCCTTTTTGAGAACTCAGAGTGAGTAAATTGGCCATTTTCATGCACTTTTAACCATTCCATAAATCTTGTGTTTTGGGCCCCTGGAAGCATGAAAATCACTTTAAACATGCTAATTTTAGCTCTAACACTGATGATCCACCTACAAATGTGAACTGACGTTCAAAAATAAAACATTTGAAAACGGACCATTTTCCACATTTCTGAAGCATGACGTAATGGGGGGGTGTTATCTCTTTTGTCGAAAATCAGCCGTTTTTGCTCGAACATTAAATGCCTCCAAATGGTATTTAATTAACTTCCCGAGCCCCTGGAAGCATGAAAATCTCTTTAAACATGCTAATTTTAGCTCTAACACTGATGATCCACCTACAAATGTGAACTGACGTTCAAAAATAAAACATTTGAAAACTGACCATTTTCCACATTTCTGAAGCATGACGTAATGGGGGGGTGTTATCTCTTTTGTCGAAAATCAGCCGTTTTTGCTCGAACATTAAATGCCTCCAAATGGTATTTATTTCACTTCCCGAGCCCCTGGAAGCATGAAAATCACTTTAAACATGCTAATTTTAGCTCTAACACTGACGATCCACCTACAAATGTGAACTGACGTTCAAAAATAAAACATTTGAAAACGGATCATTTTCCACATTTCTGAAGCATGACGTAATGGGGGGGTGTTATCTCTTTTGTCGAAAATCAGCCGTTTTTGCTCGAACATTAAATGCCTCCAAATGGTATTTAATTAACTTCCCGAGCCCCTGGAAGCATGAAAATCACTTTAAACATGCTAATTTTAGCTCTAACACTGATGATCCACCTACAAATGTGAACTGACGTTCAAAAATAAAACATTTGAAAACGGACCATTTTCCACATTTCTGAAGCATGACGTAATGGGGGGGGGTGTTATCTCTTTTGTCGAAAATCAGCCGTTTTTGCTCGAACATTAAATGCCTCCAAATGGTATTTAATTAACTTCCCGAGCCCCTGGAAGCATGAAAATCACTTAAAACATGCTAATTTTAGCTCTAACACTGATGATCCACCTACAAATGTGAACTGACGTTCAAAAATAAAACATTTGAAAACGGACCATTTTCCACATTTCTGAAGCATGACGTAATGGGGGGGTGTTATCTCTTTTGTCGAAAATCAGCCGTTTTTGCTCGAACATTAAATGCCTCCAAATGGTATTTAATTAACTTCCCGAGCCCCTGGAAGCATGAAAATCACTTTAAACATGCTAATTTTAGCTCTAACACTGATAATCCACCTACAAATGTGAACTGACGTTCAAAAATAAAACATTTGAAAACGGACCATTTTCCACATTTCTGAAGCATGACGTAATGGGGGGGTGTTATCTCTTTTGTCGAAAATCAGCCGTTTTTGCTCGAACATTAAATGCCTCCAAATGGTATTTAATTAACTTCCCGGGGTGAAGAAACCCTTTTTGAGAACTCAGAGTGAGTAAATTGGCCATTTTCATGCACTTTTAACCATTCCATAAATCTTGTGTTTTGGGCCCCTGGAAGCATGAAAATCACTTCAAACATGCTAATTTTAGCTCTAACACTGATGATCCACCTACAAATGTGAACTGACTTTCAAAAATAAAACATTTGAAAACGGACCATTTTCCACATTTCTGAAGCATGACGTAATGGGGGGGTGTTATCTCTTTTGTCGAAAATCAGCCGTTTTTTGCTCGAACATTAAATGCCTCCAAATGGTATTTATTTCAATTCCCGAGCCCCTGGAAGCATGAAAATCACTTTAAACATGCTAATTTTAGCTCTAACACTGATGATCCACCTACAAATGTGAACTGACGTTCAAAAATAAAACATTTGAAAACGGACCATTTTCCACATTTCTGAAGCATGACGTAATGGGGGGGTGTTATCTCTTTTGTCGAAAATCAGCCGTTTTTGCTCGAACATTAAATGCCTCCAAATGGTATTTAATTAACTTCCCGAGCCCCTGGAAGCATGAAACTCACTTTAAACATGCTAATTTTAGCTCTAACACTGATGATCCACCTACAAATGTGAACTGACGTTCAAAAATAAAACATTTGAAAACGGACCATTTTCCACATTTCTGAAGCATGACGTAATGGGGGGGTGTTATCTCTTTTGTCGAAAATCAGCTGTTTTTGCTCGAACATTAAATGCCTCCAAATGGTATTTAATTAACTTCCCGGGGTGAAGAAACCCTTTTTGAGAACTCAGAGTGAGTAAATTGGCCATTTTCATGCACTTTTAACCATTCCATAAATCTTGTGTTTTGGGCCCCTGGAAGCATGAAAATCACTTTAAACATGCTAATTTTAGCTCTAACACTGATGATCCACCTACAAATGTGAACTGACGTTCAAAAATAAAACATTTGAAAACGGACCATTTTCCACATTTCTGAAGCATGACGTAATGGGGGGGTGTTATCTCTTTTGTCGAAAATCAGCCGTTTTTGCTCGAGCATTAAATGCCTCCAAATGGTATTTAATTAACTTCCCGAGCCCCTGGAAGCATGAAAATCAATTTAAACATGCTAATTTTAGCTCTAACACTGATGATCCACCTACAAATGTGAACTGACGTTCAAAAATAAAACATTTGAAAACGGACCATTTTCCACATTTCTGAAGCATGACGGAATGGGGGGGTGTTATCTCTTTTGTCGAAAATCAGCCGTTTTTGATCGAACATTCAATGCCTCCAAATGGTATTTAATTAACTTCCCGGGGTGAAGAAACCCTATTTGAGAACTCAGAGTGAGTAAATTGGCCATTTTCATGCACTTTTAACCATTCCATAAATCTTGTGTTTTTTGCCCCTGGAAGCATGAAAATCACTTTAAACATGCTAATTTTAGCTCTAACACTGATGATCCACCTACAAATGTGAACTGACGTTCAAAAATAAAACATTTGAAAACGGACCATTTTCCACATTTCTGAAGCATGACGTAATGGGGGGGTGTTATCTCTTTTGTCGAAAATCAGCCGTTTTTGCTCGAACATTAAAAGCCTCCAAATGGTATTTAATTAACTTCCCGAGCCCCTGGAAGCATGAAAATCACTTTAAACATGCTAATTTTAGCTCTAACACTGATGATCCACCTACAAATGTGAACTGACGTTCAAAAATAAAACATTTGAAAACGGACCATTTTCCACATTTCTGAAGCATGACGTAATGGGGGGGTGTTATCTCTTTTGTCGAAAATCAGCCGTTTTTGCTCGAACATTAAATGCCTCCAAATGGTATTTATTTCACTTCCCGAGCCCCTGGAAGCATGAAAATCACTTTAAACATGCTAATTTTAGCTCTAACACTGATGATCCACCTACAAATGTGAACTGACGTTCAAAAATAAAACATTTGAAAACGGACCATTTTCCACATTTCTGAAGCATGACGTAATGGGGGGGTGTTATCTCTTTTGTCGAAAATCAGCCGTTTTTGCTCGAACATTAAATGCCTCCAAATGGTATTTAATTAACTTCCCGAGCCCCTGGAAGCATGAAAATCACTTTAAACATTCTAATTTTAGCTCTAACACTGATGATCCACCTACAAATGTGAACTGACGTTCAAAAATAAAACATTTGAAAACGGACCATTTTCCACATTTCTGAAGCATGACGTAATGGGGGGGGTGTTATCTCTTTTGTCGAAAATCAGCCGTTTTTGCTCGAACATTAAATGCCTCCAAATGGTATTTAATTAACTTCCCGGGTTGAAGAAACCCTTTTTGAGAACTCAGAGTGAGTAAATTGGCCATTTTCATGCACTTTCAACCATTCCATAAATCTTGTGTTTTGGGCCCCTGGAAGCATGAAAATCACTTTAAACATGCTAATTTTAGCTCTAACACTGATGATCCACCTACAAATGTGAACTGACGTTCAAAAATAAAACATTTGAAAACGGACCATTTTCCACATTTCTGAAGCATGACGTAATGGGGGGGTGTTATCTCTTTTGTCGAAAATCAGCCGTTTTTGCTCGAACATTAAATGCCTCCAAATGGTATTTAATTAACTTCCCGAGCCCCTGGAAGCATGAAAATCACTTTAAACATGCTAATTTTAGCTCTAACACTGATGATCCACCTACAAATGTGAACTGACGTTCAAAAATAAAACATTTGAAAACGGACCATTTTCCACATTTCTGGAGCATGACGTAATGGGGGGGTGTTATCTCTTTTGTCGAAAATCAGCCGTTTTTGCTCGAACATTAAATGCCTCCAAATGGTATTTATTTCACTTCCCGAGCCCCTGGAAGCATGAAAATCACTTTAAACATGCTAATTTTAGCTCTAACACTGATGATCCACCTACAAATGTGAACTGACGTTCAAAAATAAAACATTTGAAAACGGACCATTTTCCACATTTCTGAAGCATGACGTAATGGGGGGGTGTTATCTCTTTTGTCGAAAATCAGCCATTTTTGCTCGAACATTAAATGCCTCCAAATGGTATTTAATTAACTTCCCGGGGTGAAGAAACCCTTTTTGAGAACTCAGAGTGAGTAAATTGGCCATTTTCATGCACTTTTAACCATTCCATAAATCTTGTGTTTTGGGCCCCTGGAAGCATGAAAATCACTTTAAACATGCTAATTTTAGCTCTAACACTGATGATCCACCTACAAATGTGAACTGACGTTCAAAAATAAAACATTTGAAAACGGACCATTTTCCACATTTCTGAAGCATGACGTAATGGGGGGGTGTTATCTCTTTTGTCGAAAATCAGCCGTTTTTACTCGAACATTAAATGCCTCCAAATGGTATTTAATTAACTTCCCGAGCCCCTGGAAGCATGAAAATCTCTTTAAACATGCTAATTTTAGCTCTAACACTGATGATCCACCTACAAATGTGAACTGACGTTCAAAAATAAAACATTTGAAAACGGACCATTTTCCACATTTCTGAAGCATGACGTAATGGGGGGGTGTTATCTCTTTTGTCGAAAATCAGCCGTTTTTGCTCGAACATTAAATGCCTCCAAATGGTATTTATTTCACTTCCCGAGCCCCTGGAAGCATGAAAATCACTTTAAACATGCTAATTTTAGCTCTAACACTGACGATCCACCTACAAATGTGAACTGACGTTCAAAAATAAAACATTTGAAAACGGATCATTTTCCACATTTCTGAAGCATGACGTAATAGGGGGGTGTTATCTCTTTTGTCGAAAATCAGCCGTTTTTGCTCGAACATTAAATGCCTCCAAATGGTATTTAATTAACTTCCCGAGCCCCTGGAAGCATGAAAATCACTTTAAACATGCTAATTTTAGCTCTAACACTGATGATCCACCTACAAATGTGAACTGACGTTCAAAAATAAAACATTTGAAAACGGACCATTTTCCACATTTCTGAAGCATGACGTAATGGGGGGGGGTGTTATCTCTTTTGTCGAAAATCAGCCGTTTTTGCTCGAACATTAAATGCCTCCAAATGGTATTTACTTAACTTCCCGAGCCCCTGGAAGCATGAAAATCACTTAAAACATGCTAATTTTAGCTCTAACACTGATGATCCACCTACAAATGTGAACTGACGTTCAAAAATAAAACATTTGAAAACGGACCATTTTCCACATTTCTGAAGCATGACGTAATGGGGGGGTGTTATCTCTTTTGTCGAAAATCAGCCGTTTTTGCTCGAACATTAAATGCCTCCAAATGGTATTTAATTAACTTCCCGAGCCCCTGGAAGCATGAAAATCACTTTAAACATGCTAATTTTAGCTCTAACACTGATGATCCACCTACAAATGTGAACTGACGTTCAAAAATAAAACATTTGAAAACGGACCATTTTCAACATTTCTGAAGCATGACGTAATGGGGGGGTGTTATCTCTTTTGTCGAAAATCAGCCGTTTTTGCTCGAACATTAAATGCCTCCAAATGGTATTTAATTAACTTCCCGGGGTGAAGAAACCCTTTTTGAGAACTCAGAGTGAGTAAATTGGCCATTTTCATGCACTTTTAACCATTCCATAAATCTTATGTTTTGGGCCCCTGGAAGCATGAAAATCACTTTAAACATGCTAATTTTAGCTCTAACACTGATGATCCACCTACAAATGTGAACTGACGTTCAAAAATAAAACATTTGAAAACGGACCATTTTCCACATTTCTGAAGCATGACGTAATGGGGGGGTGTTATCTCTTTTGTCGAAAATCAGCCGTTTTTGCTCGAACATTAAATGCCTCCAAATGGTATTTAATTAACTTCCCGAGCCCCTGGAAGCATGAAAATCACTTTAAACATGCTAATTTTAGCTCTAACACTGATGATCCACCTACAAATGTGAACTGACGTTCAAAAATAAAACATTTGAAAACGGACCATTTTCCACATTTCTGAAGCATGACGTAATGAGGGGGTGTTATCTCTTTTGTCGAAAATCAGCCGTTTTTGCTCGAACATTAAATGCCTCCAAATGGTATTTATTTCACTTCCCGAGCCCCTGGAAGCATGAAAATCACTTTAAACATGCTAATTTTAGCTCTAACACTGATGATCCACCTACAAATGTGAACTGATGTTCAAAAATAAAACATTTGAAAACGGACCATTCTCCACATTTCTGAAGCATGACGTAATGGGGGGGTGTTATCTCTTTTGTCGAAAATCAGCCGTTTTTGCTCGAACATTAAATGCCTCCAAATGGTATTTAATTAACTTCCCGGGGTGAAGAAACCCTTTTTGAGAACTCAGAGTGAGTAAATTGGCCATTTTCATGCACTTTTAACCATTCCATAAATCTTGTGTTTTGGGCCCCTGGAAGCATGAAAATCACTTTAAACATGCTAATTTTAGCTCTAACACTGATGATCCACCTACAAATGTGAACTGACGTTCAAAAATAAAACATTTGAAAACGGACCATTTTCCACATTTCTGAAGCATGACGTAATGGGGGGGTGTTATCTCTTTTGTCGAAAATCAGCCGTTTTTGCTCGAACATTAAAAGCCTCCAAATGGTATTTAATTAACTTCCCGAGCCCCTGGAAGCATGAAAATCACTTTAAACATGCTAATTTTAGCTCTAACACTGATGATCCACCTACAAATGTGAACTGACGTTCAAAAATAAAACATTTGAAAACGGACCATTTTCCACATTTCTGAAGCATGACGTAATGGGGGGGTGTTATCTCTTTTGTCGAAAATCAGCCGTTTTTGCTCGAACATTAAATGCCTCCAAATGGTATTTATTTCACTTCCCGAGCCCCTGGAAGCATGAAAATCACTTTAAACATGCTAATTTTAGCTCTAACACTGATGATCCACCTACAAATGTGAACTGACGTTCAAAAATAAAACATTTGAAAACGGACCATTTTCCACATTTCTGAAGCATGACGTAATGGGGGAGTGTTATCTCTTTTGTCGAAAATCAGCCGTTTTTGCTCGAACATTAAATGCCTCCAAATGGTATTTAATTAACTTCCCGGGGTGAAGAAACCCTTTTTGAGAACTCAGAGTGAGTAAATTGGCCATTTTCATGCACTTTTAACCATTCCATAAATCTTGTGTTTTGGGCCCCTGGAAGCATGAAAATCACTTTAAACATGCTAATTTTAGCTCTAACACTGATGATCCACCTACAAATGTGAACTGACGTTCAAAAATAAAACATTTGAAAACGGACCATTTTCCACATTTCTGAAGCATGACGTAATGGGGGGGTGTTATCTCTTTTGTCGAAAATCAGCCGTTTTTGCTCGAACATTAAATGCCTCCAAATGGTATTTAATTAACTTCCCGGGGTGAAGAAACCCTTTTTGAGAACTCAGAGTGAGTAAATTGGCCATTTTCATGCACTTTTAACCATTCCATAAATCTTGTGTTTTGGGCCCCTGGAAGCATGAAAATCACTTCAAACATGCTAATTTTAGCTCTAACACTGATGATCCACCTACAAATGTGAACTGACTTTCAAAAATAAAACATTTGAAAACGGACCATTTTCCACATTTCTGAAGCATGACGTAATGGGGGGGTGTTATCTCTTTTGTCGAAAATCAGCCGTTTTTGCTCGAACATTAAATGCCTCCAAATGGTATTTATTTCAATTCCCGAGCCCCTGGAAGCATGAAAATCACTTTAAACATGCTAATTTTAGCTCTAACACTGATGATCCACCTACAAATGTGAACTGACGTTCAAAAATAAAACATTTGAAAACGGACCATTTTCCACATTTCTGAAGCATGACGTAATGGGGGGGTGTTATCTCTTTTGTCGAAAATCAGCCGTTTTTGCTCGAACATTAAATGCCTCCAAATGGTATTTAATTAACTTCCCGAGCCCCTGGAAGCATGAAACTCACTTTAAACATGCTAATTTTAGCTCTAACACTGATGA
The DNA here is from genome assembly GCF_964263255.1 of Lissotriton vulgaris. Lineage (NCBI taxonomy): Eukaryota > Metazoa > Chordata > Amphibia > Caudata > Salamandridae > Lissotriton > Lissotriton vulgaris. The sequence continues at coordinate 1,158,098 of NW_028253316.1, forward strand.
TCCACCTACAAATGTGAACTGACGTTCAAAAATAAAACATTTGAAAACGGACCATTTTCCACATTTCTGAAGCATGACGTAATGGGGGGGTGTTATCTCTTTTGTCGAAAATCAGCTGTTTTTGCTCGAACATTAAATGCCTCCAAATGGTATTTAATTAACTTCCCGGGGTGAAGAAACCCTTTTTGAGAACTCAGAGTGAGTAAATTGGCCATTTTCATGCACTTTTAACCATTCCATAAATCTTGTGTTTTGGGCCCCTGGAAGCATGAAAATCACTTTAAACATGCTAATTTTAGCTCTAACACTGATGATCCACCTACAAATGTGAACTGACGTTCAAAAATAAAACATTTGAAAACGGACCATTTTCCACATTTCTGAAGCATGACGTAATGGGGGGGTGTTATCTCTTTTGTCGAAAATCAGCCGTTTTTGCTCGAACATTAAATGCCTCCAAATGGTATTTAATTAACTTCCCGAGCCCCTGGAAGCATGAAAATCACTTTAAACATGCTAATTTTAGCTCTAACACTGATGATCCACCTACAAATGTGAACTGACGTTCAAAAATAAAACATTTGAAAACGGACCATTTTCCACATTTCTGAAGCATGACGTAATGGGGGGGGTGTTATCTCTTTTGTCGAAAATCAGCCGTTTTTGCCCGAACATTAAATGCCTCCAAATGGTATTTATTTCACTTCCCGAGCCCCTGGAAGCATGAAAATCACTTTAAACATGCTAATTTTAGCTCTAACACTGATGATCCACCTACAAATGTGAACTGACGTTCAAAAATAAAACATTTGAAAACGGACCATTTTCCACATTTCTGAAGCATGACGTAATGGGGGGGTGTTATCTCTTTTGTCGAAAATCAGCCGTTTTTGCTCGAACATTAAATGCCTCCAAATGGTATTTAATTAACTTCCCGAGCCCCTGGAAGCATCAAAATCACTTTAAACATGCTAATTTTAGCTCTAACACTGATGATCCACCTACAAATGTGAACTGACGTTCAAAAATAAAACATTTGAAAACGGACCATTTTCCACATTTCTGAAGCATGACGTAATGGGGGGGTGTTATCTCTTTTGTCGAAAATCAGCCGTTTTTGCTCGAACATTAAATGCCTCCAAATGGTATTTATTTCACTTCCCGAGCCCCTGGAAGCATGAAAATCACTTTAAACATGCTAATTTTAGCTCTAACACTGACGATCCACCTACAAATGTGAACTGACGTTCAAAAATAAAACATTTGAAAACGGATCATTTTCCACATTTCTGAAGCATGACGTAATAGGGGGGTGTTATCTCTTTTGTCGAAAATCAGCCGTTTTTGCTCGAACATTAAATGCCTCCAAATGGTATTTAATTAACTTCCCGAGCCCCTGGAAGCATGAAAATCACTTTAAACATGCTAATTTTAGCTCTAACACTGATGATCCACCTACAAATGTGAACTGACGTTCAAAAATAAAACATTTGAAAACGGACCATTTTCCACATTTCTGAAGCATGACGTAATGGGGGGGGGTGTTATCTCTTTTGTCGAAAATCAGCCGTTTTTGCTCGAACATTAAATGCCTCCAAATGGTATTTACTTAACTTCCCGAGCCCCTGGAAGCATGAAAATCACTTAAAACATGCTAATTTTAGCTCTAACACTGATGATCCACCTACAAATGTGAACTGACGTTCAAAAATAAAACATTTGAAAACGGACCATTTTCCACATTTCTGAAGCATGACGTAATGGGGGGGTGTTATCTCTTTTGTCGAAAATCAGCCGTTTTTGCTCGAACATTAAATGCCTCCAAATGGTATTTAATTAACTTCCCGAGCCCCTGGAAGCATGAAAATCACTTTAAACATGCTAATTTTAGCTCTAACACTGATGATCCACCTACAAATGTGAACTGACGTTCAAAAATAAAACATTTGAAAACGGACCATTTTCAACATTTCTGAAGCATGACGTAATGGGGGGGTGTTATCTCTTTTGTCGAAAATCAGCCGTTTTTGCTCGAACATTAAATGCCTCCAAATGGTATTTAATTAACTTCCCGGGGTGAAGAAACCCTTTTTGAGAACTCAGAGTGAGTAAATTGGCCATTTTCATGCACTTTTAACCATTCCATAAATCTTATGTTTTGGGCCCCTGGAAGCATGAAAATCACTTTAAACATGCTAATTTTAGCTCTAACACTGATGATCCACCTACAAATGTGAACTGACGTTCAAAAATAAAACATTTGAAAACGGACCATTTTCCACATTTCTGAAGCATGACGTAATGGGGGGGTGTTATCTCTTTTGTCGAAAATCAGCCGTTTTTGCTCGAACATTAAATGCCTCCAAATGGTATTTAATTAACTTCCCGAGCCCCTGGAAGCATGAAAATCACTTTAAACATGCTAATTTTAGCTCTAACACTGATGATCCACCTACAAATGTGAACTGACGTTCAAAAATAAAACATTTGAAAACGGACCATTTTCCACATTTCTGAAGCATGACGTAATGAGGGGGTGTTATCTCTTTTGTCGAAAATCAGCCGTTTTTGCTCGAACATTAAATGCCTCCAAATGGTATTTATTTCACTTCCCGAGCCCCTGGAAGCATGAAAATCACTTTAAACATGCTAATTTTAGCTCTAACACTGATGATCCACCTACAAATGTGAACTGATGTTCAAAAATAAAACATTTGAAAACGGACCATTCTCCACATTTCTGAAGCATGACGTAATGGGGGGGTGTTATCTCTTTTGTCGAAAATCAGCCGTTTTTGCTCGAACATTAAATGCCTCCAAATGGTATTTAATTAACTTCCCGGGGTGAAGAAACCCTTTTTGAGAACTCAGAGTGAGTAAATTGGCCATTTTCATGCACTTTTAACCATTCCATAAATCTTGTGTTTTGGGCCCCTGGAAGCATGAAAATCACTTTAAACATGCTAATTTTAGCTCTAACACTGATGATCCACCTACAAATGTGAACTGACGTTCAAAAATAAAACATTTGAAAACGGACCATTTTCCACATTTCTGAAGCATGACGTAATGGGGGGGTGTTATCTCTTTTGTCGAAAATCAGCCGTTTTTGCTCGAACATTAAAAGCCTCCAAATGGTATTTAATTAACTTCCCGAGCCCCTGGAAGCATGAAAATCACTTTAAACATGCTAATTTTAGCTCTAACACTGATGATCCACCTACAAATGTGAACTGACGTTCAAAAATAAAACATTTGAAAACGGACCATTTTCCACATTTCTGAAGCATGACGTAATGGGGGGGTGTTATCTCTTTTGTCGAAAATCAGCCGTTTTTGCTCGAACATTAAATGCCTCCAAATGGTATTTATTTCACTTCCCGAGCCCCTGGAAGCATGAAAATCACTTTAAACATGCTAATTTTAGCTCTAACACTGATGATCCACCTACAAATGTGAACTGACGTTCAAAAATAAAACATTTGAAAACGGACCATTTTCCACATTTCTGAAGCATGACGTAATGGGGGAGTGTTATCTCTTTTGTCGAAAATCAGCCGTTTTTGCTCGAACATTAAATGCCTCCAAATGGTATTTAATTAACTTCCCGGGGTGAAGAAACCCTTTTTGAGAACTCAGAGTGAGTAAATTGGCCATTTTCATGCACTTTTAACCATTCCATAAATCTTGTGTTTTGGGCCCCTGGAAGCATGAAAATCACTTTAAACATGCTAATTTTAGCTCTAACACTGATGATCCACCTACAAATGTGAACTGACGTTCAAAAATAAAACATTTGAAAACGGACCATTTTCCACATTTCTGAAGCATGACGTAATGGGGGGGTGTTATCTCTTTTGTCGAAAATCAGCCGTTTTTGCTCGAACATTAAATGCCTCCAAATGGTATTTAATTAACTTCCCGGGGTGAAGAAACCCTTTTTGAGAACTCAGAGTGAGTAAATTGGCCATTTTCATGCACTTTTAACCATTCCATAAATCTTGTGTTTTGGGCCCCTGGAAGCATGAAAATCACTTCAAACATGCTAATTTTAGCTCTAACACTGATGATCCACCTACAAATGTGAACTGACTTTCAAAAATAAAACATTTGAAAACGGACCATTTTCCACATTTCTGAAGCATGACGTAATGGGGGGGTGTTATCTCTTTTGTCGAAAATCAGCCGTTTTTGCTCGAACATTAAATGCCTCCAAATGGTATTTATTTCAATTCCCGAGCCCCTGGAAGCATGAAAATCACTTTAAACATGCTAATTTTAGCTCTAACACTGATGATCCACCTACAAATGTGAACTGACGTTCAAAAATAAAACATTTGAAAACGGACCATTTTCCACATTTCTGAAGCATGACGTAATGGGGGGGTGTTATCTCTTTTGTCGAAAATCAGCCGTTTTTGCTCGAACATTAAATGCCTCCAAATGGTATTTAATTAACTTCCCGAGCCCCTGGAAGCATGAAACTCACTTTAAACATGCTAATTTTAGCTCTAACACTGATGATCCACCTACAAATGTGAACTGACGTTCAAAAATAAAACATTTGAAAACGGACCATTTTCCACATTTCTGAAGCATGACGTAATGGGGGGGTGTTATCTCTTTTGTCGAAAATCAGCTGTTTTTGCTCGAACATTAAATGCCTCCAAATGGTATTTAATTAACTTCCCGGGGTGAAGAAACCCTTTTTGAGAACTCAGAGTGAGTAAATTGGCCATTTTCATGCACTTTTAACCATTCCATAAATCTTGTGTTTTGGGCCCCTGGAAGCATGAAAATCACTTTAAACATGCTAATTTTAGCTCTAACACTGATGATCCACCTACAAATGTGAACTGACGTTCAAAAATAAAACATTTGAAAACGGACCATTTTCCACATTTCTGAAGCATGACGTAATGGGGGGGTGTTATCTCTTTTGTCGAAAATCAGCCGTTTTTGCTCGAACATTAAATGCCTCCAAATGGTATTTAATTAACTTCCCGAGCCCCTGGAAGCATGAAAATCACTTTAAACATGCTAATTTTAGCTCTAACACTGATGATCCACCTACAAATGTGAACTGACGTTCAAAAATAAAACATTTGAAAACGGACCATTTTCCACATTTCTGAAGCATGACGTAATGGGGGGGGTGTTATCTCTTTTGTCGAAAATCAGCCGTTTTTGCCCGAACATTAAATGCCTCCAAATGGTATTTATTTCACTTCCCGAGCCCCTGGAAGCATGAAAATCACTTTAAACATGCTAATTTTAGCTCTAACACTGATGATCCACCTACAAATGTGAACTGACGTTCAAAAATAAAACATTTGAAAACGGACCATTTTCCACATTTCTGAAGCATGACGTAATGGGGGGGTGTTATCTCTTTTGTCGAAAATCAGCCGTTTTTGCTCGAACATTAAATGCCTCCAAATGGTATTTAATTAACTTCCCGAGCCCCTGGAAGCATCAAAATCACTTTAAACATGCTAATTTTAGCTCTAACACTGATGATCCACCTACAAATGTGAACTGACGTTCAAAAATAAAACATTTGAAAACGGACCATTTTCCACATTTCTGAAGCATGACGTAATGGGGGGGTGTTATCTCTTTTGTCGAAAATCAGCCGTTTTTGCTCGAACATTAAATGCCTCCAAATGGTATTTAATTAACTTCCCGAGCCCCTGGAAGCATGAAAATCACTTTAAACATGCTAATTTTAGCTCTAACACTGATGATCCACCTACAAATGTGAACTGACGTTCAAAAATAAAACATTTGAAAACGGACCATTTTCCACATTTCTGAAGCATGACGTAATGAGGGGGTGTTATCTCTTTTGTCGAAAATCAGCCGTTTTTGCTCGAACATTAAATGCCTCCAAATGGTATTTAATTAACTTCCCGAGCCCCTGGAAGCATGAAAATCACTTTAAACATGCTAATTTTAGCTCTAACACTGATGATCCACCTACAAATGTGAACTGACGTTCAAAAATAAAACATTTGAAAACGGACCATTTTCCACATTTCTGAAGCATGACGTAATGGGGGGGTGTTATCTCTTTTGTCGAAAATCAGCCGTTTTTGCTCGAACATTAAATGCCTCCAAATGGTATTTATTTCACTTCCCAAGCCCCTGGAAGCATGAAAATCACTTTAAACATGCTAATTTTAGCTCTAACACTGATGATCCACCTACAAATGTGAACTGACGTTCAAAAATAAAACATTTGAAAACGGACCATTTTCCACATTTCAGAAGCATGACGTAATGGGGGGGTGTTATCTCTTTTGTCGAAAATCAGCCGTTTTTGCTCGAACATTAAATGCCTCCAAATGGTATTTAATTAACTTCCCGAGCCCCTGGAAGCATGAAAATCACTTTAAACATTCTAATTTTAGCTCTAACACTGATGATCCACCTACAAATGTGAACTGACGTTCAAAAATAAAACATTTGAAAACGGACCATTTTCCACATTTCTGAAGCATGACGTAATGGGGGGGTGTTATCTCTTTTGTCGAAAATCAGCCGTTTTTGCTCGAACATTAAATGCCTCCAAATGGTATTTAATTAACTTCCCGGGTTGAAGAAACCCTTTTTGAGAACTCAGAGTGAGTAAATTGGCCATTTTCATGCACTTTCAACCATTCCATAAATCTTGTGTTTTGGGCCCCTGGAAGCATGAAAATCACTTTAAACATGCTAATTTTAGCTCTAACACTGATGATCCACCTACAAATATGAACTGACGTTCAAAAATAAAACATTTGAAAACGGACCATTTTCCACATTTCTGAAGCATGACGTAATGGGGGGGTGTTATCTCTTTTGTCGAAAATCAGCCGTTTTTGCTCGAACATTAAATGCCTCCAAATGGTATTTAATTAACTTCCCGAGCCCCTGGAAGCATGAAAATCACTTTAAACATGCTAATTTTAGCTCTAACACTGATGATCCACCTACAAATGTGAACTGACGTTCAAAAATAAAACATTTGAAAACGGACCATTTTCCACATTTCTGAAGCATGACGTAATGGGGGGGTGTTATCTCTTTTGTCGAAAATCAGCTGTTTTTGCTCGAACATTAAATGCCTCTAAATGGTATTTATTTCACTTCCGAAGCCCCTGGAAGCATGAAAATCACTTTAAACATGCTAATTTTAGCTCTAACACTGATGATCCACCTACAAATGTGAACTGACGTTCAAAACTAAAACATTTGAAAACGGACCATTTTCCACATATCTGAAGCATGACGTAATGGGGGGGTGTTATCTCTTTTGTCGAAAATCAGCCGTTTTTGCTCGAACATTAAATGCCTCCAAATGGTATTTAATTAACTTCCCGAGCCCCTGGAAGCATGAAAATCACTTTAAACATGCTAATTTTAGCTCTAACACTGATGATCCACCTACAAATGTGAAATGACGTTCAAAAATAAAACATTTGAAAACGGACCATTTTCCACATTTCTGAAGCATGACGTAATGGGGGGGTGTTATCTCTTTTGTCGAAAATCAGCCGTTTTTGCTCGAACATTAAATGCCTCCAAATGGTATTTATTTCACTTCCCAAGCCCCTGGAAGCATGAAAATCACTTTAAACATGCTAATTTTAGCTCTAACACTGATGATCCACCTACAAATGTGAACTGACGTTCAAAAATAAAACATTTGAAAACGGACCATTTTCCACATTTCAGAAGCATGACGTAATGGGGGGGTGTTATCTCTTTTGTCGAAAATCAGCCGTTTTTGCTCGAACATTAAATGCCTCCAAATGGTATTTAATTAACTTCCCGAGCCCCTGGAAGCATGAAAATCACTTTAAACATTCTAATTTTAGCTCTAACACTGATGATCCACCTACAAATGTGAACTGACGTTCAAAAATAAAACATTTGAAAACGGACCATTTTCCACATTTCTGAAGCATGACGTAATGGGGGGGGGTTATCTCTTTTGTCGAAAATCAGCCGTTTTTGCTCGAACATTAAATGCCTCCAAATGGTATTTAATTAACTTCCCGGGTTGAAGAAACCCTTTTTGAGAACTCAGAGTGAGTAAATTGGCCATTTTCATGCACTTTCAACCATTCCATAAATCTTGTGTTTTGGGCCCCTGGAAGCATGAAAATCACTTTAAACATGCTAATTTTAGCTCTAACACTGATGATCCACCTACAAATGTGAACTGACGTTCAAAAATAAAACATTTGAAAACGGACCATTTTCCACATTTCTGAAGCATGACGTAATGGGGGGGTGTTATCTCTTTTGTCGAAAATCAGCCGTTTTTGCTCGAACATTAAATGCCTCCAAATGGTATTTAATTAACTTCCCGAGCCCCTGGAAGCATGAAAATCACTTTAAACATGCTAATTTTAGCTCTAACACTGAGGATCCACCTACAAATGTGAACTGACGTTCAAAAATAAAACATTTGAAAACGGACCATTTTCCACATTTCTGGAGCATGACGTAATGGGGGGGTGTTATCTCTTTTGTCGAAAATCAGCCGTTTTTGCTCGAACATTAAATGCCTCCAAATGGTATTTATTTCACTTCCCGAGCCCCTGGAAGCATGAAAATCACTTTAAACATGCTAATTTTAGCTCTAACACTGATGATCCACCTACAAATGTGAACTGACGTTCAAAAATAAAACATTTGAAAACGGACCATTTTCCACATTTCTGAAGCATGACGTAATGGGGGGGTGTTATCTCTTTTGTCGAAAATCAGCCATTTTTGCTCGAACATTAAATGCCTCCAAATGGTATTTAATTAACTTCCCGGGGTGAAGAAACCCTTTTTGAGAACTCAGAGTGAGTAAATTGGCCATTTTCATGCACTTTTAACCATTCCATAAATCTTGTGTTTTGGGCCCCTGGAAGCATGAAAATCACTTTAAACATGCTAATTTTAGCTCTAACACTGATGATCCACCTACAAATGTGAACTGACGTTCAAAAATAAAACATTCGAAAACGGACCATTTTCCACATTTCTGAAGCATGACGTAATGGGGGGGTGTTATCTCTTTTGTCGAAAATCAGCCGTTTTTGCTCGAACATTAAATGCCTCCAAATGGTATTTAATTAACTTCCCGAGCCCCTGGAAGCATGAAAATCTCTTTAAACATGCTAATTTTAGCTCTAACACTGATGATCCACCTACAAATGTGAACTGACGTTCAAAAATAAAACATTTGAAAACTGACCATTTTCCACATTTCTGAAGCATGACGTAATGGGGGGGTGTTATCTCTTTTGTCGAAAATCAGCCGTTTTTGCTCGAACATTAAATGCCTCCAAATGGTATTTATTTCACTTCCCGAGCCCCTGGAAGCATGAAAATCACTTTAAACATGCTAATTTTAGCTCTAACACTGACGATCCACCTACAAATGTGAACTGACGTTCAAAAATAAAACATTTGAAAACGGATCATTTTCCACATTTCTGAAGCATGACGTAATGGGGGGTGTTATCTCTTTTGTCGAAAATCAGCCGTTTTTGCTCGAACATTAAATGCCTCCAAATGGTATTTAATTAACTTCCCGAGCCCCTGGAAGCATGAAAATCACTTTAAACATGCTAATTTTAGCTCTAACACTGATGATCCACCTACAAATGTGAACTGACATTCAAAAATAAAACATTTGAAAACGGACCATTTTCCACATTTCTGAAGCATGACGTAATGGGGGGGGGTGTTATCTCTTTTGTCGAAAATCAGCCGTTTTTGCTCGAACATTAAATGCCTCCAAATGGTATTTAATTAACTTCCCGAGCCCCTGGAAGCATGAAAATCACTTAAAACATGCTAATTTTAGCTCTAACACTGATGATCCACCTACAAATGTGAACTGACGTTCAAAAATAAAACATTTGAAAACGGACCATTTTCCACATTTCTGAAGCATGACGTAATGGGGGGGTGTTATCTCTTTTGTCGAAAATCAGCCGTTTTTGCTCGAACATTAAATGCCTCCAAATGGTATTTAATTAACTTCCCGAGCCCCTGGAAGCATGAAAATCACTTTAAACATGCTAATTTTAGCTCTAACACTGATAATCCACCTACAAATGTGAACTGACGTTCAAAAATAAAACATTTGAAAACGGACCATTTTCCACATTTCTGAAGCATGACGTAATGGGGGGGTGTTATCTCTTTTGACGAAAATCAGCCGTTTTTGCTCGAACATTAAATGCCTCCAAATGGTATTTAATTAACTTCCCGGGGTGAAGAAACCCTTTTTGAGAACTCAGAGTGAGTAAATTGGCCATTTTCATGCACTTTTAACCATTCCATAAATCTTGTGTTTTGGGCCCCTGGAAGCATGAAAATCACTTCAAACATGCTAATTTTAGCTCTAACACTGATGATCCACCTACAAATGTGAACTGACTTTCAAAAATAAAACATTTGAAAACGGACCATTTTCCACATTTCTGAAGCATGACGTAATGGGGGGGTGTTATCTCTTTTGTCGAAAATCAGCCGTTTTTTGCTCGAACATTAAATGCCTCCAAATGGTATTTATTTCAATTCCCGAGCCCCTGGAAGCATGAAAATCACTTTAAACATGCTAATTTTAGCTCTAACACTGATGATCCACCTACAAATGTGAACTGACGTTCAAAAATAAAACATTTGAAAACGGACCATTTTCCACATTTCTGAAGCATGACGTAATGGGGGGGTGTTATCTCTTTTGTCGAAAATCAGCCGTTTTTGCTCGAACATTAAATGCCTCCAAATGGTATTTAATTAACTTCCCGAGCCCCTGGAAGCATGAAACTCACTTTAAACATGCTAATTTTAGCTCTAACACTGATGATCCACCTACAAATGTGAACTGACGTTCAAAAATAAAACATTTGAAAACGGACCATTTTCCACATTTCTGAAGCATGACGTAATGGGGGGGTGTTATCTCTTTTGTCGAAAATCAGCTGTTTTTGCTCGAACATTAAATGCCTCCAAATGGTATTTAATTAACTTCCCGGGGTGAAGAAACCCTTTTTGAGAACTCAGAGTGAGTAAATTGGCCATTTTCATGCACTTTTAACCATTCCATAAATCTTGTGTTTTGGGCCCCTGGAAGCATGAAAATCACTTTAAACATGCTAATTTTAGCTCTAACACTGATGATCCACCTACAAATGTGAACTGACGTTCAAAAATAAAACATTTGAAAACGGACCATTTTCCACATTTCTGAAGCATGACGTAATGGGGGGGTGTTATCTCTTTTGTCGAAAATCAGCCGTTTTTGCTCGGGCATTAAATGCCTCCAAATGGTATTTAATTAACTTCCCGAGCCCCTGGAAGCATGAAAATCAATTTAAACATGCTAATTTTAGCTCTAACACTGATGATCCACCTACAAATGTGAACTGACGTTCAAAAATAAAACATTTGAAAACGGACCATTTTCCACATTTCTGAAGCATGACGGAATGGGGGGGTGTTATCTCTTTTGTCGAAAATCAGCCGTTTTTGATCGAACATTAAATGCCTCCAAATGGTATTTAATTAACTTCCCGGGGTGAAGAAACCCTATTTGAGAACTCAGAGTGAGTAAATTGGCCATTTTCATGCACTTTTAACCATTCCATAAATCTTGTGTTTTTTGCCCCTGGAAGCATGAAAATCACTTTAAACATGCTAATTTTAGCTCTAACACTGATGATCCACCTACAAATGTGAACTGACGTTCAAAAATAAAACATTTGAAAACGGACCATTTTCCACATTTCTGAAGCATGACGTAATGGGGGGGTGTTATCTCTTTTGTCGAAAATCAGCCGTTTTTGCTCGAACATTAAAAGCCTCCAAATGGTATTTAATTAACTTCCCGAGCCCCTGGAAGCATGAAAATCACTTTAAACATGCTAATTTTAGCTCTAACACTGATGATCCACCTACAAATGTGAACTGACGTTCAAAAATAAAACATTTGAAAACGGACCATTTTCCACATTTCTGAAGCATGACGTAATGGGGGGGTGTTATCTCTTTTGTCGAAAATCAGCCGTTTTTGCTCGAACATTAAATGCCTCCAAATGGTATTTATTTCACTTCCCGAGCCCCTGGAAGCATGAAAATCACTTTAAACATGCTAATTTTAGCTCTAACACTGATGATCCACCTACAAATGTGAACTGACGTTCAAAAATAAAACATTTGAAAACGGACCATTTTCCACATTTCTGAAGCATGACGTAATGGGGGGGTGTTATCTCTTTTGTCGAAAATCAGCCGTTTTTGCTCGAACATTAAATGCCTCCAAATGGTATTTAATTAACTTCCCGAGCCCCTGGAAGCATGAAAATCACTTTAAACATTCTAATTTTAGCTCTAACACTGATGATCCACCTACAAATGTGAACTGACGTTCAAAAATAAAACATTTGAAAACGGACCATTTTCCACATTTCTGAAGCATGACGTAATGGGGGGGGTGTTATCTCTTTTGTCGAAAATCAGCCGTTTTTGCTCGAACATTAAATGCCTCCAAATGGTATTTAATTAACTTCCCGGGTTGAAGAAACCCTTTTTGAGAACTCAGAGTGAGTAAATTGGCCATTTTCATGCACTTTCAACCATTCCATAAATCTTGTGTTTTGGGCCCCTGGAAGCATGAAAATCACTTTAAACATGCTAATTTTAGCTCTAACACTGATGATCCACCTACAAATGTGAACTGACGTTCAAAAATAAAACATTTGAAAACGGACCATTTTCCACATTTCTGAAGCATGACGTAATGGGGGGGTGTTATCTCTTTTGTCGAAAATCAGCCGTTTTTGCTCGAACATTAAATGCCTCCAAATGGTATTTAATTAACTTCCCGAGCCCCTGGAAGCATGAAAATCACTTTAAACATGCTAATTTTAGCTCTAACACTGATGATCCACCTACAAATGTGAACTGACGTTCAAAAATAAAACATTTGAAAACGGACCATTTTCCACATTTCTGGAGCATGACGTAATGGGGGGGTGTTATCTCTTTTGTCGAAAATCAGCCGTTTTTGCTCGAACATTAAATGCCTCCAAATGGTATTTATTTCACTTCCCGAGCCCCTGGAAGCATGAAAATCACTTTAAACATGCTAATTTTAGCTCTAACACTGATGATCCACCTACAAATGTGAACTGACGTTCAAAAATAAAACATTTGAAAACGGACCATTTTCCACATTTCTGAAGCATGACGTAATGGGGGGGTGTTATCTCTTTTGTCGAAAATCAGCCATTTTTGCTCGAACATTAAATGCCTCCAAATGGTATTTAATTAACTTCCCGGGGTGAAGAAACCCTTTTTGAGAACTCAGAGTGAGTAAATTGGCCATTTTCATGCACTTTTAACCATTCCATAAATCTTGTGTTTTGGGCCCCTGGAAGCATGAAAATCACTTTAAACATGCTAATTTTAGCTCTAACACTGATGATCCACCTACAAATGTGAACTGACGTTCAAAAATAAAACATTTGAAAACGGACCATTTTCCACATTTCTGAAGCATGACGTAATGGGGGGGTGTTATCTCTTTTGTCGAAAATCAGCCGTTTTTACTCGAACATTAAATGCCTCCAAATGGTATTTAATTAACTTCCCGAGCCCCTGGAAGCATGAAAATCTCTTTAAACATGCTAATTTTAGCTCTAACACTGATGATCCACCTACAAATGTGAACTGACGTTCAAAAATAAAACATTTGAAAACGGACCATTTTCCACATTTCTGAAGCATGACGTAATGGGGGGGTGTTATCTCTTTTGTCGAAAATCAGCCGTTTTTGCTCGAACATTAAATGCCTCCAAATGGTATTTATTTCACTTCCCGAGCCCCTGGAAGCATGAAAATCACTTTAAACATGCTAATTTTAGCTCTAACACTGACGATCCACCTACAAATGTGAACTGACGTTCAAAAATAAAACATTTGAAAACGGATCATTTTCCACATTTCTGAAGCATGACGTAATAGGGGGGTGTTATCTCTTTTGTCGAAAATCAGCCGTTTTTGCTCGAACATTAAATGCCTCCAAATGGTATTTAATTAACTTCCCGAGCCCCTGGAAGCATGAAAATCACTTTAAACATGCTAATTTTAGCTCTAACACTGATGATCCACCTACAAATGTGAACTGACGTTCAAAAATAAAACATTTGAAAACGGACCATTTTCCACATTTCTGAAGCATGACGTAATGGGGGGGGGTGTTATCTCTTTTGTCGAAAATCAGCCGTTTTTGCTCGAACATTAAATGCCTCCAAATGGTATTTACTTAACTTCCCGAGCCCCTGGAAGCATGAAAATCACTTAAAACATGCTAATTTTAGCTCTAACACTGATGATCCACCTACAAATGTGAACTGACGTTCAAAAATAAAACATTTGAAAACGGACCATTTTCCACATTTCTGAAGCATGACGTAATGGGGGGGTGTTATCTCTTTTGTCGAAAATCAGCCGTTTTTGCTCGAACATTAAATGCCTCCAAATGGTATTTAATTAACTTCCCGAGCCCCTGGAAGCATGAAAATCACTTTAAACATGCTAATTTTAGCTCTAACACTGATGATCCACCTACAAATGTGAACTGACGTTCAAAAATAAAACATTTGAAAACGGACCATTTTCCACATTTCTGAAGCATGACGTAATGGGGGGGTGTTATCTCTTTTGTCGAAAATCAGCCGTTTTTGCTCGAACATTAAATGCCTCCAAATGGTATTTATTTCACTTCCCAAGCCCCTGGAAGCATGAAAATCACTTTAAACATGCTAATTTTAGCTCTAACACTGATGATCCACCTACAAATGTGAACTGACGTTCAAAAATAAAACATTTGAAAACGGACCATTTTCCACATTTCAGAAGCATGACGTAATGGGGGGGTGTTATCTCTTTTGTCGAAAATCAGCCGTTTTTGCTCGAACATTAAATGCCTCCAAATGGTATTTAATTAACTTCCCGAGCCCCTGGAAGCATGAAAATCACTTTAAACATTCTAATTTTAGCTCTAACACTGATGATCCACCTACAAATGTGAACTGACGTTCAAAAATAAAACATTTGAAAACGGACCATTTTCCACATTTCTGAAGCATGACGTAATGGGGGGGTGTTATCTCTTTTGTCGAAAATCAGCCGTTTTTGCTCGAACATTAAATGCCTCCAAATGGTATTTAATTAACTTCCCGGGGTGAAGAAACCCTTTTTGAGAACTCAGAGTGAGTAAATTGGCCATTTTCATGCACTTTTAACCATTCCATAAATCTTGTGTTTTGGGCCCCTGGAAGCATGAAAATCACTTCAAACATGCTAATTTTAGCTCTAACACTGATGATCCACCTACAAATGTGAACTGACTTTCAAAAATAAAACATTTGAAAACGGACCATTTTCCACATTTCTGAAGCATGACGTAATGGGGGGGTGTTATCTCTTTTGTCGAAAATCAGCCGTTTTTTGCTCGAACATTAAATGCCTCCAAATGGTATTTATTTCAATTCCCGAGCCCCTGGAAGCATGAAAATCACTTTAAACATGCTAATTTTAGCTCTAACACTGATGATCCACCTACAAATGTGAACTGACGTTCAAAAATAAAACATTTGAAAACGGACCATTTTCCACATTTCTGAAGCATGACGTAATGGGGGGGTGTTATCTCTTTTGTCGAAAATCAGCCGTTTTTGCTCGAACATTAAATGCCTCCAAATGGTATTTAATTAACTTCCCGAGCCCCTGGAAGCATGAAACTCACTTTAAACATGCTAATTTTAGCTCTAACACTGATGATCCACCTACAAATGTGAACTGACGTTCAAAAATAAAACATTTGAAAACGGACCATTTTCCACATTTCTGAAGCATGACGTAATGGGGGGGTGTTATCTCTTTTGTCGAAAATCAGCTGTTTTTGCTCGAACATTAAATGCCTCCAAATGGTATTTAATAAACTTCCCGGGGTGAAGAAACCCTTTTTGAGAACTCAGAGTGAGTAAATTGGCCATTTTCATGCACTTTTAACCATTCCATAAATCTTGTGTTTTGGGCCCCTGGAAGCATGAAAATCACTTTAAACATGCTAATTTTAGCTCTAACACTGATGATCCACCTACAAATGTGAACTGACGTTCAAAAATAAAACATTTGAAAACGGACCATTTTCCACATTTCTGAAGCATGACGTAATGGGGGGGTGTTATCTCTTTTGTCGAAAATCTGCCGATTTGCTCGAGCATTAAATGCCTCCAAATGGTATTTAATTAACTTCCCGAGCCCCTGGAAGCATGAAAATCAATTTAAACATGCTAATTTTAGCTCTAACACTGATGATCCACCTACAAATGTGAACTGACGTTCAAAAATAAAACATTTGAAAACGGACCATTTTCCACATTTCTGAAGCATGACGGAATGGGGGGGTGTTATCTCTTTTGTCGAAAATCAGCCGTTTTTGATCGAACATTAAATGCCTCCAAATGGTATTTAATTAACTTCCCGGGGTGAAGAAACCCTATTTGAGAACTCAGAGTGAGTAAATTGGCCATTTTCATGCACTTTTAACCATTCCATAAATCTTGTGTTTTTTGCCCCTGGAAGCATGAAAATCACTTTAAACATGCTAATTTTAGCTCTAACACTGATGATCCACCTACAAATGTGAACTGACGTTCAAAAATAAAACATTTGAAAACGGACCATTTTCCACATTTCTGAAGCATGACGTAATGGGGGGGTGTTATCTCTTTTGTCGAAAATCAGCCGTTTTTGCTCGAACATTAAAAGCCTCCAAATGGTATTTAATTAACTTCCCGAGCCCCTGGAAGCATGAAAATCACTTTAAACATGCTAATTTTAGCTCTAACACTGATGATCCACCTACAAATGTGAACTGACGTTCAAAAATAAAACATTTGAAAACGGACCATTTTCCACATTTCTGAAGCATGACGTAATGGGGGGGTGTTATCTCTTTTGTCGAAAATCAGCCGTTTTTGCTCGAACATTAAATGCCTCCAAATGGTATTTATTTCACTTCCCGAGCCCCTGGAAGCATGAAAATCACTTTAAACATGCTAATTTTAGCTCTAACACTGATGATCCACCTACAAATGTGAACTGACGTTCAAAAATAAAACATTTGAAAACGGACCATTTTCCACATTTCTGAAGCATGACGTAATGGGGGGGTGTTATCTCTTTTGTCGAAAATCAGCCGTTTTTGCTCGAACATTAAATGCCTCCAAATGGTATTTAATTAACTTCCCGAGCCCCTGGAAGCATGAAAATCACTTTAAACATTCTAATTTTAGCTCTAACACTGATGATCCACCTACAAATGTGAACTGACGTTCAAAAATAAAACATTTGAAAACGGACCATTTTCCACATTTCTGAAGCATGACGTAATGGGGGGGGTGTTATCTCTTTTGTCGAAAATCAGCCGTTTTTGCTCGAACATTAAATGCCTCCAAATGGTATTTAATTAACTTCCCGGGTTGAAGAAACCCTTTTTGAGAACTCAGAGTGAGTAAATTGGCCATTTTCATGCACTTTCAACCATTCCATAAATCTTGTGTTTTGGGCCCCTGGAAGCATGAAAATCACTTTAAACATGCTAATTTTAGCTCTAACACTGATGATCCACCTACAAATGTGAACTGACGTTCAAAAATAAAACATTTGAAAACGGACCATTTTCCACATTTCTGAAGCATGACGTAATGGGGGGGTGTTATCTCTTTTGTCGAAAATCAGCCGTTTTTGCTCGAACATTAAATGCCTCCAAATGGTATTTAATTAACTTCCCGAGCCCCTGGAAGCATGAAAATCACTTTAAACATGCTAATTTTAGCTCTAACACTGATGATCCACCTACAAATGTAAACTGACGTTCAAAAATAAAACATTTGAAAACGGACCATTTTCCACATTTCTGGAGCATGACGTAATGGGGGGGTGTTATCTCTTTTGTCGAAAATCAGCCGTTTTTGCTCGAACATTAAATGCCTCCAAATGGTATTTATTTCACTTCCCGAGCCCCTGGAAGCATGAAAATCACTTTAAACATGCTAATTTTAGCTCTAACACTGATGATCCACCTACAAATGTGAACTGACGTTCAAAAATAAAACATTTGAAAACGGACCATTTTCCACATTTCTGAAGCATGACGTAATGGGGGGGTGTTATCTCTTTTGTCGAAAATCAGCCATTTTTGCTCGAACATTAAATGCCTCCAAATGGTATTTAATTAACTTCCCGGGGTGAAGAAACCCTTTTTGAGAACTCAGAGTGAGTAAATTGGCCATTTTCATGCACTTTTAACCATTCCATAAATCTTGTGTTTTGGGCCCCTGGAAGCATGAAAATCACTTTAAACATGCTAATTTTAGCTCTAACACTGATGATCCACCTACAAATGTGAACTGACGTTCAAAAATAAAACATTTGAAAACGGACCATTTTCCACATTTCTGAAGCATGACGTAATGGGGGGGTGTTATCTCTTTTGTCGAAAATCAGCCGTTTTTACTCGAACATTAAATGCCTCCAAATGGTATTTAATTAACTTCCCGAGCCCCTGGAAGCATGAAAATCTCTTTAAACATGCTAATTTTAGCTCTAACACTGATGATCCACCTACAAATGTGAACTGACGTTCAAAAATAAAACATTTGAAAACGGACCATTTTCCACATTTCTGAAGCATGACGTAATGGGGGGGTGTTATCTCTTTTGTCGAAAATCAGCCGTTTTTGCTCGAACATTAAATGCCTCCAAATGGTATTTATTTCACTTCCCGAGCCCCTGGAAGCATGAAAATCACTTTAAACATGCTAATTTTAGCTCTAACACTGACGATCCACCTACAAATGTGAACTGACGTTCAAAAATAAAACATTTGAAAACGGATCATTTTCCACATTTCTGAAGCATGACGTAATAGGGGGGTGTTATCTCTTTTGTCGAAAATCAGCCGTTTTTGCTCGAACATTAAATGCCTCCAAATGGTATTTAATTAACTTCCCGAGCCCCTGGAAGCATGAAAATCACTTTAAACATGCTAATTTTAGCTCTAACACTGATGATCCACCTACAAATGTGAACTGACGTTCAAAAATAAAACATTTGAAAACGGACCATTTTCCACATTTCTGAAGCATGACGTAATGGGGGGGGGGGTGTTATCTCTTTTGTCGAAAATCAGCCGTTTTTGCTCGAACATTAAATGCCTCCAAATGGTATTTACTTAACTTCCCGAGCCCCTGGAAGCATGAAAATCACTTAAAACATGCTAATTTTAGCTCTAACACTGATGATCCACCTACAAATGTGAACTGACGTTCAAAAATAAAACATTTGAAAACGGACCATTTTCCACATTTCTGAAGCATGACGTAATGGGGGGGTGTTATCTCTTTTGTCGAAAATCAGCCGTTTTTGCTCGAACATTAAATGCCTCCAAATGGTATTTAATTAACTTCCCGAGCCCCTGGAAGCATGAAAATCACTTTAAACATGCTAATTTTAGCTCTAACACTGATGATCCACCTACAAATGTGAACTGACGTTCAAAAATAAAACATTTGAAAACGGACCATTTTCAACATTTCTGAAGCATGACGTAATGGGGGGGTGTTATCTCTTTTGTCGAAAATCAGCCGTTTTTGCTCGAACATTAAATGCCTCCAAATGGTATTTAATTAACTTCCCGGGGTGAAGAAACCCTTTTTGAGAACTCAGAGTGAGTAAATTGGCCATTTTCATGCACTTTTAACCATTCCATAAATCTTATGTTTTGGGCCCCTGGAAGCATGAAAATCACTTTAAACATGCTAATTTTAGCTCTAACACTGATGATCCACCTACAAATGTGAACTGACGTTCAAAAATAAAACATTTGAAAACGGACCATTTTCCACATTTCTGAAGCATGACGTAATGGGGGGGTGTTATCTCTTTTGTCGAAAATCAGCCGTTTTTGCTCGAACATTAAATGCCTCCAAATGGTATTTAATTAACTTCCCGAGCCCCTGGAAGCATGAAAATCACTTTAAACATGCTAATTTTAGCTCTAACACTGATGATCCACCTACAAATGTGAACTGACGTTCAAAAATAAAACATTTGAAAACGGACCATTTTCCACATTTCTGAAGCATGACGTAATGAGGGGGTGTTATCTCTTTTGTCGAAAATCAGCCGTTTTTGCTCGAACATTAAATGCCTCCAAATGGTATTTATTTCACTTCCCGAGCCCCTGGAAGCATGAAAATCACTTTAAACATGCTAATTTTAGCTCTAACACTGATGATCCACCTACAAATGTGAACTGATGTTCAAAAATAAAACATTTGAAAACGGACCATTCTCCACATTTCTGAAGCATGACGTAATGGGGGGGTGTTATCTCTTTTGTCGAAAATCAGCCGTTTTTGCTCGAACATTAAATGCCTCCAAATGGTATTTAATTAACTTCCCGGGGTGAAGAAACCCTTTTTGAGAACTCAGAGTGAGTAAATTGGCCATTTTCATGCACTTTTAACCATTCCATAAATCTTGTGTTTTGGGCCCCTGGAAGCATGAAAATCACTTTAAACATGCTAATTTTAGCTCTAACACTGATGATCCACCTACAAATGTGAACTGACGTTCAAAAATAAAACATTTGAAAACGGACCATTTTCCACATTTCTGAAGCATGACGTAATGGGGGGGTGTTATCTCTTTTGTCGAAAATCAGCCGTTTTTGCTCGAACATTAAAAGCCTCCAAATGGTATTTAATTAACTTCCCGAGCCCCTGGAAGCATGAAAATCACTTTAAACATGCTAATTTTAGCTCTAACACTGATGATCCACCTACAAATGTGAACTGACGTTCAAAAATAAAACATTTGAAAACTGACCATTTTCCACATTTCTGAAGCATGACGTAATGGGGGGGTGTTATCTCTTTTGTCGAAAATCAGCCGTTTTTGCTCGAACATTAAATGCCTCCAAATGGTATTTATTTCACTTCCCGAGCCCCTGGAAGCATGAAAATCACTTTAAACATGCTAATTTTAGCTCTAACACTGATGATCCACCTACAAATGTGAACTGACGTTCAAAAATAAAACATTTGAAAACGGACCATTTTCCACATTTCTGAAGCATGACGTAATGGGGGAGTGTTATCTCTTTTGTCGAAAATCAGCCGTTTTTGCTCGAACATTAAATGCCTCCAAATGGTATTTAATTAACTTCCCGGGGTGAAGAAACCCTTTTTGAGAACTCAGAGTGAGTAAATTGGCCATTTTCATGCACTTTTAACCATTCCATAAATCTTGTGTTTTGGGCCCCTGGAAGCATGAAAATCACTTTAAACATGCTAATTTTAGCTCTAACACTGATGATCCACCTACAAATGTGAACTGACGTTCAAAAATAAAACATTTGAAAACGGACCATTTTCCACATTTCTGAAGCATGACGTAATGGGGGGGTGTTATCTCTTTTGTCGAAAATCAGCCGTTTTTGCTCGAACATTAAATGCCTCCAAATGGTATTTAATTAACTTCCCGGGGTGAAGAAACCCTTTTTGAGAACTCAGAGTGAGTAAATTGGCCATTTTCATGCACTTTTAACCATTCCATAAATCTTGTGTTTTGGGCCCCTGGAAGCATGAAAATCACTTCAAACATGCTAATTTTAGCTCTAACACTGATGATCCACCTACAAATGTGAACTGACTTTCAAAAATAAAACATTTGAAAACGGACCATTTTCCACATTTCTGAAGCATGACGTAATGGGGGGGTGTTATCTCTTTTGTCGAAAATCAGCCGTTTTTGCTCGAACATTAAATGCCTCCAAATGGTATTTATTTCAATTCCCGAGCCCCTGGAAGCATGAAAATCACTTTAAACATGCTAATTTTAGCTCTAACACTGATGATCCACCTACAAATGTGAACTGACGTTCAAAAATAAAACATTTGAAAACGGACCATTTTCCACATTTCTGAAGCATGACGTAATGGGGGGGTGTTATCTCTTTTGTCGAAAATCAGCCGTTTTTGCTCGAACATTAAATGCCTCCAAATGGTATTTAATTAACTTCCCGAGCCCCTGGAAGCATGAAACTCACTTTAAACATGCTAATTTTAGCTCTAACACTGATGATCCACCTACAAATGTGAACTGACGTTCAAAAATAAAACATTTGAAAACGGACCATTTTCCACATTTCTGAAGCATGACGTAATGGGGGGGTGTTATCTCTTTTGTCGAAAATCAGCTGTTTTTGCTCGAACATTAAATGCCTCCAAATGGTATTTAATTAACTTCCCGGGGTGAAGAAACCCTTTTTGAGAACTCAGAGTGAGTAAATTGGCCATTTTCATGCACTTTTAACCATTCCATAAATCTTGTGTTTTGGGCCCCTGGAAGCATGAAAATCACTTTAAACATGCTAATTTTAGCTCTAACACTGATGATCCACCTACAAATGTGAACTGACGTTCAAAAATAAAACATTTGAAAACGGACCATTTTCCACATTTCTGAAGCATGACGTAATGGGGGGGTGTTATCTCTTTTGTCGAAAATCAGCCGTTTTTGCTCGAACATTAAATGCCTCCAAATGGTATTTAATTAACTTCCCGAGC
Source organism: Lissotriton vulgaris (assembly GCF_964263255.1). NCBI lineage: Eukaryota > Metazoa > Chordata > Amphibia > Caudata > Salamandridae > Lissotriton > Lissotriton vulgaris. The sequence continues at coordinate 1,180,801 of NW_028253316.1, forward strand.
CCCTGGAAGCATGAAAATCACTTTAAACATGCTAATTTTAGCTCTAACACTGATGATCCACCTACAAATGTGAACTGACGTTCAAAAATAAAACATTTGAAAACGGACCATTTTCCACATTTCTGAAGCATGACGTAATGGGGGGGGTGTTATCTCTTTTGTCGAAAATCAGCCGTTTTTGCCCGAACATTAAATGCCTCCAAATGGTATTTATTTCACTTCCCGAGCCCCTGGAAGCATGAAAATCACTTTAAACATGCTAATTTTAGCTCTAACACTGATGATCCACCTACAAATGTGAACTGACGTTCAAAAATAAAACATTTGAAAACGGACCATTTTCCACATTTCTGAAGCATGACGTAATGGGGGGGTGTTATCTCTTTTGTCGAAAATCAGCCGTTTTTGCTCGAACATTAAATGCCTCCAAATGGTATTTAATTAACTTCCCGAGCCCCTGGAAGCATCAAAATCACTTTAAACATGCTAATTTTAGCTCTAACACTGATGATCCACCTACAAATGTGAACTGACGTTCAAAAATAAAACATTTGAAAACGGACCATTTTCCACATTTCTGAAGCATGACGTAATGGGGGGGTGTTATCTCTTTTGTCGAAAATCAGCCGTTTTTGCTCGAACATTAAATGCCTCCAAATGGTATTTAATTAACTTCCCGAGCCCCTGGAAGCATGAAAATCACTTTAAACATGCTAATTTTAGCTCTAACACTGATGATCCACCTACAAATGTGAACTGACGTTCAAAAATAAAACATTTGAAAACGGACCATTTTCCACATTTCTGAAGCATGACGTAATGAGGGGGTGTTATCTCTTTTGTCGAAAATCAGCCGTTTTTGCTCGAACATTAAATGCCTCCAAATGGTATTTAATTAACTTCCCGAGCCCCTGGAAGCATGAAAATCACTTTAAACATGCTAATTTTAGCTCTAACACTGATGATCCACCTACAAATGTGAACTGACGTTCAAAAATAAAACATTTGAAAACGGACCATTTTCCACATTTCTGAAGCATGACGTAATGGGGGGGTGTTATCTCTTTTGTCGAAAATCAGCCGTTTTTGCTCGAACATTAAATGCCTCCAAATGGTATTTATTTCACTTCCCAAGCCCCTGGAAGCATGAAAATCACTTTAAACATGCTAATTTTAGCTCTAACACTGATGATCCACCTACAAATGTGAACTGACGTTCAAAAATAAAACATTTGAAAACGGACCATTTTCCACATTTCAGAAGCATGACGTAATGGGGGGGTGTTATCTCTTTTGTCGAAAATCAGCCGTTTTTGCTCGAACATTAAATGCCTCCAAATGGTATTTAATTAACTTCCCGAGCCCCTGGAAGCATGAAAATCACTTTAAACATTCTAATTTTAGCTCTAACACTGATGATCCACCTACAAATGTGAACTGACGTTCAAAAATAAAACATTTGAAAACGGACCATTTTCCACATTTCTGAAGCATGACGTAATGGGGGGGGTGTTATCTCTTTTGTCGAAAATCAGCCGTTTTTGCTCGAACATTAAATGCCTCCAAATGGTATTTAATTAACTTCCCGGGTTGAAGAAACCCTTTTTGAGAACTCAGAGTGAGTAAATTGGCCATTTTCATGCACTTTCAACCATTCCATAAATCTTGTGTTTTGGGCCCCTGGAAGCATGAAAATCACTTTAAACATGCTAATTTTAGCTCTAACACTGATGATCCACCTACAAATGTGAACTGACGTTCAAAAATAAAACATTTGAAAACGGACCATTTTCCACATTTCTGAAGCATGACGTAATGGGGGGGTGTTATCTCTTTTGTCGAAAATCAGCCGTTTTTGCTCGAACATTAAATGCCTCCAAATGGTATTTAAATAACTTCCCGAGCCCCTGGAAGCATGAAAATCACTTTAAGCATGCTAATTTTAGCTCTAACACTGATGATCCACCTACAAATGTGAACTGACGTTCAAAAATAAAACATTTGAAAAAACGGACCATTTTCCACATTTCTGGAGCATGACGTAATGGGGGGGTGTTATCTCTTTTGTCGAAAATCAGCCGTTTTTGCTCGAACATTAAATGCCTCCAAATGGTATTTATTTCACTTCCCGAGCCCCTGGAAGCATGAAAATCACTTTAAACATGCTAATTTTAGCTCTAACACTGATGATCCACCTACAAATGTGAACTGACGTTCAAAAATAAAACATTTGAAAACGGACCATTTTCCACATTTCTGAAGCATGACGTAATGGGGGGGTGTTATCTCTTTTGTCGAAAATCAGCCATTTTTGCTCGAACATTAAATGCCTCCAAATGGTATTTAATTAACTTCCCGGGGTGAAGAAACCCTTTTTGAGAACTCAGAGTGAGTAAATTGGCCATTTTCATGCACTTTTAACCATTCCATAAATCTTGTGTTTTGGGCCCCTGGAAGCATGAAAATCACTTTAAACATGCTAATTTTAGCTCTAACACTGATGATCCACCTACAAATGTGAACTGACGTTCAAAAATAAAACATTTGAAAACGGACCATTTTCCACATTTCTGAAGCATGACGTAATGGGGGGGTGTTATCTCTTTTGTCGAAAATCAGCCGTTTTTGCTCGAACATTAAATGCCTCCAAATGGTATTTAATTAACTTCCCGGGGTGAAGAAACCCTTTTTGAGAACTCAGAGTGAGTAAATTGGCCATTTTCATGCACTTTTAACCATTCCATAAATCTTGTGTTTTGGGCCCCTGGAAGCATGAAAATCACTTTAAACATGCTAATTTTAGCTCTAACACTGATGATCCACCTACAAATGTGAACTGACGTTCAAAAATAAAACATTTGAAAACGGACCATTTTCCACATTTCTGAAGCATGACGTAATGGGGGGGTGTTATCTCTTTTGTCGAAAATCAGCCGTTTTTGCTCGAACATTAAAAGCCTCCAAATGGTATTTAATTAACTTCCCGAGCCCCTGGAAGCATGAAAATCACTTTAAACATGCTAATTTTAGCTCTAACACTGATGATCCACCTACAAATGTGAACTGACGTTCAAAAATAAAACATTTGAAAACGGACCATTTTCCACATTTCTGAAGCATGACGTAATGGGGGGGTGTTATCTCTTTTGTCGAAAATCAGCCGTTTTTGCTCGAACATTAAATGCCTCCAAATGGTATTTATTTCACTTCCCGAGCCCCTGGAAGCATGAAAATCACTTTAAACATGCTAATTTTAGCTCTAACACTGATGATCCACCTACAAATGTGAACTGACGTTCAAAAATAAAACATTTGAAAACGGACCATTTTCCACATTTCTGAAGCATGACGTAATGGGGGAGTGTTATCTCTTTTGTCGAAAATCAGCCGTTTTTGCTCGAACATTAAATGCCTCCAAATGGTATTTAATTAACTTCCCGGGGTGAAGAAACCCTTTTTGAGAACTCAGAGTGAGTAAATTGGCCATTTTCATGCACTTTTAACCATTCCATAAATCTTGTGTTTTGGGCCCCTGGAAGCATGAAAATCACTTTAAACATGCTAATTTTAGCTCTAACACTGATGATCCACCTACAAATGTGAACTGACGTTCAAAAATAAAACATTTGAAAACGGACCATTTTCCACATTTCTGAAGCATGACGTAATGGGGGGGTGTTATCTCTTTTGTCGAAAATCAGCCGTTTTTGCTCGAACATTAAATGCCTCCAAATGGTATTTAATTAACTTCCCGGGGTGAAGAAACCCTTTTTGAGAACTCAGAGTGAGTAAATTGGCCATTTTCATGCACTTTTAACCATTCCATAAATCTTGTGTTTTGGGCCCCTGGAAGCATGAAAATCACTTCAAACATGCTAATTTTAGCTCTAACACTGATGATCCACCTACAAATGTGAACTGACTTTCAAAAATAAAACATTTGAAAACGGACCATTTTCCACATTTCTGAAGCATGACGTAATGGGGGGGTGTTATCTCTTTTGTCGAAAATCAGCCGTTTTTGCTCGAACATTAAATGCCTCCAAATGGTATTTATTTCAATTCCCGAGCCCCTGGAAGCATGAAAATCACTTTAAACATGCTAATTTTAGCTCTAACACTGATGATCCACCTACAAATGTGAACTGACGTTCAAAAATAAAACATTTGAAAACGGACCATTTTCCACATTTCTGAAGCATGACGTAATGGGGGGGTGTTATCTCTTTTGTCGAAAATCAGCCGTTTTTGCTCGAACATTAAATGCCTCCAAATGGTATTTAATTAACTTCCCGAGCCCCTGGAAGCATGAAACTCACTTTAAACATGCTAATTTTAGCTCTAACACTGATGATCCACCTACAAATGTGAACTGACGTTCAAAAATAAAACATTTGAAAACGGACCATTTTCCACATTTCTGAAGCATGACGTAATGGGGGGGTGTTATCTCTTTTGTCGAAAATCAGCTGTTTTTGCTCGAACATTAAATGCCTCCAAATGGTATTTAATTAACTTCCCGGGGTGAAGAAACCCTTTTTGAGAACTCAGAGTGAGTAAATTGGCCATTTTCATGCACTTTTAACCATTCCATAAATCTTGTGTTTTGGGCCCCTGGAAGCATGAAAATCACTTTAAACATGCTAATTTTAGCTCTAACACTGATGATCCACCTACAAATGTGAACTGACGTTCAAAAATAAAACATTTGAAAACGGACCATTTTCCACATTTCTGAAGCATGACGTAATGGGGGGGTGTTATCTCTTTTGTCGAAAATCAGCCGTTTTTGCTCGAACATTAAATGCCTCCAAATGGTATTTAATTAACTTCCCGAGCCCCTGGAAGCATGAAAATCACTTTAAACATGCTAATTTTAGCTCTAACACTGATGATCCACCTACAAATGTGAACTGACGTTCAAAAATAAAACATTTGAAAACGGACCATTTTCCACATTTCTGAAGCATGACGTAATGGGGGGGGTGTTATCTCTTTTGTCGAAAATCAGCCGTTTTTGCCCGAACATTAAATGCCTCCAAATGGTATTTATTTCACTTCCCGAGCCCCTGGAAGCATGAAAATCACTTTAAACATGCTAATTTTAGCTCTAACACTGATGATCCACCTACAAATGTGAACTGACGTTCAAAAATAAAACATTTGAAAACGGACCATTTTCCACATTTCTGAAGCATGACGTAATGGGGGGGTGTTATCTCTTTTGTCGAAAATCAGCCGTTTTTGCTCGAACATTAAATGCCTCCAAATGGTATTTAATTAACTTCCCGAGCCCCTGGAAGCATCAAAATCACTTTAAACATGCTAATTTTAGCTCTAACACTGATGATCCACCTACAAATGTGAACTGACGTTCAAAAATAAAACATTTGAAAACGGACCATTTTCCACATTTCTGAAGCATGACGTAATGGGGGGGTGTTATCTCTTTTGTCGAAAATCAGCCGTTTTTGCTCGAACATTAAATGCCTCCAAATGGTATTTAATTAACTTCCCGAGCCCCTGGAAGCATCAAAATCACTTTAAACATGCTAATTTTAGCTCTAACACTGATGATCCACCTACAAATGTGAACTGACGTTCAAAAATAAAACATTTGAAAACGGACCATTTTCCACATTTCTGAAGCATGACGTAATGAGGGGGTGTTATCTCTTTTGTCGAAAATCAGCCGTTTTTGCTCGAACATTAAATGCCTCCAAATGGTATTTAATTAACTTCCCGAGCCCCTGGAAGCATGAAAATCACTTTAAACATGCTAATTTTAGCTCTAACACTGATGATCCACCTACAAATGTGAACTGACGTTCAAAAATAAAACATTTGAAAACGGACCATTTTCCACATTTCTGAAGCATGACGTAATGGGGGGGTGTTATCTCTTTTGTCGAAAATCAGCCGTTTTTGCTCGAACATTAAATGCCTCCAAATGGTATTTATTTCACTTCCCAAGCCCCTGGAAGCATGAAAATCACTTTAAACATGCTAATTTTAGCTCTAACACTGATGATCCACCTACAAATGTGAACTGACGTTCAAAAATAAAACATTTGAAAACGGACCATTTTCCACATTTCAGAAGCATGACGTAATGGGGGGGTGTTATCTCTTTTGTCGAAAATCAGCCGTTTTTGCTCGAACATTAAATGCCTCCAAATGGTATTTAATTAACTTCCCGAGCCCCTGGAAGCATGAAAATCACTTTAAACATTCTAATTTTAGCTCTAACACTGATGATCCACCTACAAATGTGAACTGACGTTCAAAAATAAAACATTTGAAAACGGACCATTTTCCACATTTCTGAAGCATGACGTAATGGGGGGGGGTGTTATCTCTTTTGTCGAAAATCAGCCGTTTTTGCTCGAACATTAAATGCCTCCAAATGGTATTTAATTAACTTCCCGGGTTGAAGAAACCCTTTTTGAGAACTCAGAGTGAGTAAATTGGCCATTTTCATGCACTTTCAACCATTCCATAAATCTTGTGTTTTGGGCCCCTGGAAGCATGAAAATCACTTTAAACATGCTAATTTTAGCTCTAACACTGATGATCCACCTACAAATGTGAACTGACGTTCAAAAATAAAACATTTGAAAACGGACCATTTTCCACATTTCTGAAGCATGACGTAATGGGGGGGTGTTATCTCTTTTGTCGAAAATCAGCCGTTTTTGCTCGAACATTAAATGCCTCCAAATGGTATTTAAATAACTTCCCGAGCCCCTGGAAGCATGAAAATCACTTTAAACATGCTAATTTTAGCTCTAACACTGATGATCCACCTACAAATGTGAACTGACGTTCAAAAATAAAACATTTGAAAAAACGGACCATTTTCCACATTTCTGGAGCATGACGTAATGGGGGGGTGTTATCTCTTTTGTCGAAAATCAGCCGTTTTTGCTCGAACATTAAATGCCTCCAAATGGTATTTATTTCACTTCCCGAGCCCCTGGAAGCATGAAAATCACTTTAAACATGCTAATTTTAGCTCTAACACTGATGATCCACCTACAAATGTGAACTGACGTTCAAAAATAAAACATTTGAAAACGGACCATTTTCCACATTTCTGAAGCATGACGTAATGGGGGGGTGTTATCTCTTTTGTCGAAAATCAGCCATTTTTGCTCGAACATTAAATGCCTCCAAATGGTATTTAATTAACTTCCCGGGGTGAAGAAACCCTTTTTGAGAACTCAGAGTGAGTAAATTGGCCATTTTCATGCACTTTTAACCATTCCATAAATCTTGTGTTTTGGGCCCCTGGAAGCATGAAAATCACTTTAAACATGCTAATTTTAGCTCTAACACTGATGATCCACCTACAAATGTGAACTGACGTTCAAAAATAAAACATTTGAAAACGGACCATTTTCCACATTTCTGAAGCATGACGTAATGGGGGGGTGTTATCTCTTTTGTCGAAAATCAGCCGTTTTTGCTCGAACATTAAATGCCTCCAAATGGTATTTAATTAACTTCCCGGGGTGAAGAAACCCTTTTTGAGAACTCAGAGTGAGTAAATTGGCCATTTTCATGCACTTTTAACCATTCCATAAATCTTGTGTTTTGGGCCCCTGGAAGCATGAAAATCACTTTAAACATGCTAATTTTAGCTCTAACACTGATGATCCACCTACAAATGTGAACTGACGTTCAAAAATAAAACATTTGAAAACGGACCATTTTCCACATTTCTGAAGCATGACGTAATGGGGGGGTGTTATCTCTTTTGTCGAAAATCAGCCGTTTTTGCTCGAACATTAAAAGCCTCCAAATGGTATTTAATTAACTTCCCGAGCCCCTGGAAGCATGAAAATCACTTTAAACATGCTAATTTTAGCTCTAACACTGATGATCCACCTACAAATGTGAACTGACGTTCAAAAATAAAACATTTGAAAACGGACCATTTTCCACATTTCTGAAGCATGACGTAATGGGGGGGTGTTATCTCTTTTGTCGAAAATCAGCCGTTTTTGCTCGAACATTAAATGCCTCCAAATGGTATTTATTTCACTTCCCGAGCCCCTGGAAGCATGAAAATCACTTTAAACATGCTAATTTTAGCTCTAACACTGATGATCCACCTACAAATGTGAACTGACGTTCAAAAATAAAACATTTGAAAACGGACCATTTTCCACATTTCTGAAGCATGACGTAATGGGGGAGTGTTATCTCTTTTGTCGAAAATCAGCCGTTTTTGCTCGAACATTAAATGCCTCCAAATGGTATTTAATTAACTTCCCGGGGTGAAGAAACCCTTTTTGAGAACTCAGAGTGAGTAAATTGGCCATTTTCATGCACTTTTAACCATTCCATAAATCTTGTGTTTTGGGCCCCTGGAAGCATGAAAATCACTTTAAACATGCTGATTTTAGCTCTAACACTGATGATCCACCTACAAATGTGAACTGACGTTCAAAAATAAAACATTTGAAAACGGACCATTTTCCACATTTCTGAAGCATGACGTAATGGGGGGGTGTTATCTCTTTTGTCGAAAATCAGCCGTTTTTGCTCGAACATTAAATGCCTCCAAATGGTATTTAATTAACTTCCCGGGGTGAAGAAACCCTTTTTGAGAACTCAGAGTGAGTAAATTGGCCATTTTCATGCACTTTTAACCATTCCATAAATCTTGTGTTTTGGGCCCCTGGAAGCATGAAAATCACTTCAAACATGCTAATTTTAGCTCTAACACTGATGATCCACCTACAAATGTGAACTGACTTTCAAAAATAAAACATTTGAAAACGGACCATTTTCCACATTTCTGAAGCATGACGTAATGGGGGGGTGTTATCTCTTTTGTCGAAAATCAGCCGTTTTTGCTCGAACATTAAATGCCTCCAAATGGTATTTATTTCAATTCCCGAGCCCCTGGAAGCATGAAAATCACTTTAAACATGCTAATTTTAGCTCTAACACTGATGATCCACCTACAAATGTGAACTGACGTTCAAAAATAAAACATTTGAAAACGGACCATTTTCCACATTTCTGAAGCATGACGTAATGGGGGGGTGTTATCTCTTTTGTCGAAAATCAGCCGTTTTTGCTCGAACATTAAATGCCTCCAAATGGTATTTATTTCACTTCCCGAGCCCCTGGAAGCATGAAAATCACTTTAAACATGCTAATTTTAGCTCTAACACTGATGATCCACCTACAAATGTGAACTGATGTTCAAAAATAAAACATTTGAAAACGGACCATTCTCCACATTTCTGAAGCATGACGTAATGGGGGGGTGTTATCTCTTTTGTCGAAAATCAGCCGTTTTTGCTCGAACATTAAATGCCTCCAAATGGTATTTAATTAACTTCCCGGGGTGAAGAAACCCTTTTTGAGAACTCAGAGTGAGTAAATTGGCCATTTTCATGCACTTTTAACCATTCCATAAATCTTGTGTTTTGGGCCCCTGGAAGCATGAAAATCACTTTAAACATGCTAATTTTAGCTCTAACACTGATGATCCACCTACAAATGTGAACTGACGTTCAAAAATAAAACATTTGAAAACGGACCATTTTCCACATTTCTGAAGCATGACGTAATGGGGGGGTGTTATCTCTTTTGTCGAAAATCAGCCGTTTTTGCTCGAACATTAAAAGCCTCCAAATGGTATTTAATTAACTTCCCGAGCCCCTGGAAGCATGAAAATCACTTTAAACATGCTAATTTTAGCTCTAACACTGATGATCCACCTACAAATGTGAACTGACGTTCAAAAATAAAACATTTGAAAACTGACCATTTTCCACATTTCTGAAGCATGACGTAATGGGGGGGTGTTATCTCTTTTGTCGAAAATCAGCCGTTTTTGCTCGAACATTAAATGCCTCCAAATGGTATTTATTTCACTTCCCGAGCCCCTGGAAGCATGAAAATCACTTTAAACATGCTAATTTTAGCTCTAACACTGATGATCCACCTACAAATGTGAACTGACGTTCAAAAATAAAACATTTGAAAACGGACCATTTTCCACATTTCTGAAGCATGACGTAATGGGGGAGTGTTATCTCTTTTGTCGAAAATCAGCCGTTTTTGCTCGAACATTAAATGCCTCCAAATGGTATTTAATTAACTTCCCGGGGTGAAGAAACCCTTTTTGAGAACTCAGAGTGAGTAAATTGGCCATTTTCATGCACTTTTAACCATTCCATAAATCTTGTGTTTTGGGCCCCTGGAAGCATGAAAATCACTTTAAACATGCTAATTTTAGCTCTAACACTGATGATCCACCTACAAATGTGAACTGACGTTCAAAAATAAAACATTTGAAAACGGACCATTTTCCACATTTCTGAAGCATGACGTAATGGGGGGGTGTTATCTCTTTTGTCGAAAATCAGCCGTTTTTGCTCGAACATTAAATGCCTCCAAATGGTATTTAATTAACTTCCCGGGGTGAAGAAACCCTTTTTGAGAACTCAGAGTGAGTAAATTGGCCATTTTCATGCACTTTTAACCATTCCATAAATCTTGTGTTTTGGGCCCCTGGAAGCATGAAAATCACTTCAAACATGCTAATTTTAGCTCTAACACTGATGATCCACCTACAAATGTGAACTGACTTTCAAAAATAAAACATTTGAAAACGGACCATTTTCCACATTTCTGAAGCATGACGTAATGGGGGGGTGTTATCTCTTTTGTCGAAAATCAGCCGTTTTTGCTCGAACATTAAATGCCTCCAAATGGTATTTATTTCAATTCCCGAGCCCCTGGAAGCATGAAAATCACTTTAAACATGCTAATTTTAGCTCTAACACTGATGATCCACCTACAAATGTGAACTGACGTTCAAAAATAAAACATTTGAAAACGGACCATTTTCCACATTTCTGAAGCATGACGTAATGGGGGGGTGTTATCTCTTTTGTCGAAAATCAGCCGTTTTTGCTCGAACATTAAATGCCTCCAAATGGTATTTAATTAACTTCCCGAGCCCCTGGAAGCATGAAACTCACTTTAAACATGCTAATTTTAGCTCTAACACTGATGATCCACCTACAAATGTGAACTGACGTTCAAAAATAAAACATTTGAAAACGGACCATTTTCCACATTTCTGAAGCATGACGTAATGGGGGGGTGTTATCTCTTTTGTCGAAAATCAGCTGTTTTTGCTCGAACATTAAATGCCTCCAAATGGTATTTAATTAACTTCCCGGGGTGAAGAAACCCTTTTTGAGAACTCAGAGTGAGTAAATTGGCCATTTTCATGCACTTTTAACCATTCCATAAATCTTGTGTTTTGGGCCCCTGGAAGCATGAAAATCACTTTAAACATGCTAATTTTAGCTCTAACACTGATGATCCACCTACAAATGTGAACTGACGTTCAAAAATAAAACATTTGAAAACGGACCATTTTCCACATTTCTGAAGCATGACGTAATGGGGGGGTGTTATCTCTTTTGTCGAAAATCAGCCGTTTTTGCTCGAACATTAAATGCCTCCAAATGGTATTTAATTAACTTCCCGAGCCCCTGGAAGCATGAAAATCACTTTAAACATGCTAATTTTAGCTCTAACACTGATGATCCACCTACAAATGTGAACTGACGTTCAAAAATAAAACATTTGAAAACGGACCATTTTCCACATTTCTGAAGCATGACGTAATGGGGGGGGTGTTATCTCTTTTGTCGAAAATCAGCCGTTTTTGCCCGAACATTAAATGCCTCCAAATGGTATTTATTTCACTTCCCGAGCCCCTGGAAGCATGAAAATCACTTTAAACATGCTAATTTTAGCTCTAACACTGATGATCCACCTACAAATGTGAACTGACGTTCAAAAATAAAACATTTGAAAACGGACCATTTTCCACATTTCTGAAGCATGACGTAATGGGGGGGTGTTATCTCTTTTGTCGAAAATCAGCCGTTTTTGCTCGAACATTAAATGCCTCCAAATGGTATTTAATTAACTTCCCGAGCCCCTGGAAGCATCAAAATCACTTTAAACATGCTAATTTTAGCTCTAACACTGATGATCCACCTACAAATGTGAACTGACGTTCAAAAATAAAACATTTGAAAACGGACCATTTTCCACATTTCTGAAGCATGACGTAATGGGGGGGTGTTATCTCTTTTGTCGAAAATCAGCCGTTTTTGCTCGAACATTAAATGCCTCCAAATGGTATTTAATTAACTTCCCGAGCCCCTGGAAGCATGAAAATCACTTTAAACATGCTAATTTTAGCTCTAACACTGATGATCCACCTACAAATGTGAACTGACGTTCAAAAATAAAACATTTGAAAACGGACCATTTTCCACATTTCTGAAGCATGACGTAATGAGGGGGTGTTATCTCTTTTGTCGAAAATCAGCCGTTTTTGCTCGAACATTAAATGCCTCCAAATGGTATTTAATTAACTTCCCGAGCCCCTGGAAGCATGAAAATCACTTTAAACATGCTAATTTTAGCTCTAACACTGATGATCCACCTACAAATGTGAACTGACGTTCAAAAATAAAACATTTGAAAACGGACCATTTTCCACATTTCTGAAGCATGACGTAATGGGGGGGTGTTATCTCTTTTGTCGAAAATCAGCCGTTTTTGCTCGAACATTAAATGCCTCCAAATGGTATTTATTTCACTTCCCAAGCCCCTGGAAGCATGAAAATCACTTTAAACATGCTAATTTTAGCTCTAACACTGATGATCCACCTACAAATGTGAACTGACGTTCAAAAATAAAACATTTGAAAACGGACCATTTTCCACATTTCAGAAGCATGACGTAATGGGGGGGTGTTATCTCTTTTGTCGAAAATCAGCCGTTTTTGCTCGAACATTAAATGCCTCCAAATGGTATTTAATTAACTTCCCGAGCCCCTGGAAGCATGAAAATCACTTTAAACATTCTAATTTTAGCTCTAACACTGATGATCCACCTACAAATGTGAACTGACGTTCAAAAATAAAACATTTGAAAACGGACCATTTTCCACATTTCTGAAGCATGACGTAATGGGGGGGGTGTTATCTCTTTTGTCGAAAATCAGCCGTTTTTGCTCGAACATTAAATGCCTCCAAATGGTATTTAATTAACTTCCCGGGTTGAAGAAACCCTTTTTGAGAACTCAGAGTGAGTAAATTGGCCATTTTCATGCACTTTCAACCATTCCATAAATCTTGTGTTTTGGGCCCCTGGAAGCATGAAAATCACTTTAAACATGCTAATTTTAGCTCTAACACTGATGATCCACCTACAAATGTGAACTGACGTTCAAAAATAAAACATTTGAAAACGGACCATTTTCCACATTTCTGAAGCATGACGTAATGGGGGGGTGTTATCTCTTTTGTCGAAAATCAGCCGTTTTTGCTCGAACATTAAATGCCTCCAAATGGTATTTAAATAACTTCCCGAGCCCCTGGAAGCATGAAAATCACTTTAAGCATGCTAATTTTAGCTCTAACACTGATGATCCACCTACAAATGTGAACTGACGTTCAAAAATAAAACATTTGAAAAAACGGACCATTTTCCACATTTCTGGAGCATGACGTAATGGGGGGGTGTTATCTCTTTTGTCGAAAATCAGCCGTTTTTGCTCGAACATTAAATGCCTCCAAATGGTATTTATTTCACTTCCCGAGCCCCTGGAAGCATGAAAATCACTTTAAACATGCTAATTTTAGCTCTAACACTGATGATCCACCTACAAATGTGAACTGACGTTCAAAAATAAAACATTTGAAAACGGACCATTTTCCACATTTCTGAAGCATGACGTAATGGGGGGGTGTTATCTCTTTTGTCGAAAATCAGCCATTTTTGCTCGAACATTAAATGCCTCCAAATGGTATTTAATTAACTTCCCGGGGTGAAGAAACCCTTTTTGAGAACTCAGAGTGAGTAAATTGGCCATTTTCATGCACTTTTAACCATTCCATAAATCTTGTGTTTTGGGCCCCTGGAAGCATGAAAATCACTTTAAACATGCTAATTTTAGCTCTAACACTGATGATCCACCTACAAATGTGAACTGACGTTCAAAAATAAAACATTTGAAAACGGACCATTTTCCACATTTCTGAAGCATGACGTAATGGGGGGGTGTTATCTCTTTTGTCGAAAATCAGCCGTTTTTGCTCGAACATTAAATGCCTCCAAATGGTATTTAATTAACTTCCCGGGGTGAAGAAACCCTTTTTGAGAACTCAGAGTGAGTAAATTGGCCATTTTCATGCACTTTTAACCATTCCATAAATCTTGTGTTTTGGGCCCCTGGAAGCATGAAAATCACTTTAAACATGCTAATTTTAGCTCTAACACTGATGATCCACCTACAAATGTGAACTGACGTTCAAAAATAAAACATTTGAAAACGGACCATTTTCCACATTTCTGAAGCATGACGTAATGGGGGGGTGTTATCTCTTTTGTCGAAAATCAGCCGTTTTTGCTCGAACATTAAAAGCCTCCAAATGGTATTTAATTAACTTCCCGAGCCCCTGGAAGCATGAAAATCACTTTAAACATGCTAATTTTAGCTCTAACACTGATGATCCACCTACAAATGTGAACTGACGTTCAAAAATAAAACATTTGAAAACGGACCATTTTCCACATTTCTGAAGCATGACGTAATGGGGGGGTGTTATCTCTTTTGTCGAAAATCAGCCGTTTTTGCTCGAACATTAAATGCCTCCAAATGGTATTTATTTCACTTCCCGAGCCCCTGGAAGCATGAAAATCACTTTAAACATGCTAATTTTAGCTCTAACACTGATGATCCACCTACAAATGTGAACTGACGTTCAAAAATAAAACATTTGAAAACGGACCATTTTCCACATTTCTGAAGCATGACGTAATGGGGGAGTGTTATCTCTTTTGTCGAAAATCAGCCGTTTTTGCTCGAACATTAAATGCCTCCAAATGGTATTTAATTAACTTCCCGGGGTGAAGAAACCCTTTTTGAGAACTCAGAGTGAGTAAATTGGCCATTTTCATGCACTTTTAACCATTCCATAAATCTTGTGTTTTGGGCCCCTGGAAGCATGAAAATCACTTTAAACATGCTAATTTTAGCTCTAACACTGATGATCCACCTACAAATGTGAACTGACGTTCAAAAATAAAACATTTGAAAACGGACCATTTTCCACATTTCTGAAGCATGACGTAATGGGGGGGTGTTATCTCTTTTGTCGAAAATCAGCCGTTTTTGCTCGAACATTAAATGCCTCCAAATGGTATTTAATTAACTTCCCGGGGTGAAGAAACCCTTTTTGAGAACTCAGAGTGAGTAAATTGGCCATTTTCATGCACTTTTAACCATTCCATAAATCTTGTGTTTTGGGCCCCTGGAAGCATGAAAATCACTTCAAACATGCTAATTTTAGCTCTAACACTGATGATCCACCTACAAATGTGAACTGACTTTCAAAAATAAAACATTTGAAAACGGACCATTTTCCACATTTCTGAAGCATGACGTAATGGGGGGGTGTTATCTCTTTTGTCGAAAATCAGCCGTTTTTGCTCGAACATTAAATGCCTCCAAATGGTATTTATTTCAATTCCCGAGCCCCTGGAAGCATGAAAATCACTTTAAACATGCTAATTTTAGCTCTAACACTGATGATCCACCTACAAATGTGAACTGACGTTCAAAAATAAAACATTTGAAAACGGACCATTTTCCACATTTCTGAAGCATGACGTAATGGGGGGGTGTTATCTCTTTTGTCGAAAATCAGCCGTTTTTGCTCGAACATTAAATGCCTCCAAATGGTATTTAATTAACTTCCCGAGCCCCTGGAAGCATGAAACTCACTTTAAACATGCTAATTTTAGCTCTAACACTGATGATCCACCTACAAATGTGAACTGACGTTCAAAAATAAAACATTTGAAAACGGACCATTTTCCACATTTCTGAAGCATGACGTAATGGGGGGGTGTTATCTCTTTTGTCGAAAATCAGCTGTTTTTGCTCGAACATTAAATGCCTCCAAATGGTATTTAATTAACTTCCCGGGGTGAAGAAACCCTTTTTGAGAACTCAGAGTGAGTAAATTGGCCATTTTCATGCACTTTTAACCATTCCATAAATCTTGTGTTTTGGGCCCCTGGAAGCATGAAAATCACTTTAAACATGCTAATTTTAGCTCTAACACTGATGATCCACCTACAAATGTGAACTGACGTTCAAAAATAAAACATTTGAAAACGGACCATTTTCCACATTTCTGAAGCATGACGTAATGGGGGGGTGTTATCTCTTTTGTCGAAAATCAGCCGTTTTTGCTCGAACATTAAATGCCTCCAAATGGTATTTAATTAACTTCCCGAGCCCCTGGAAGCATGAAAATCACTTTAAACATGCTAATTTTAGCTCTAACACTGATGATCCACCTACAAATGTGAACTGACGTTCAAAAATAAAACATTTGAAAACGGACCATTTTCCACATTTCTGAAGCATGACGTAATGGGGGGGGTGTTATCTCTTTTGTCGAAAATCAGCCGTTTTTGCCCGAACATTAAATGCCTCCAAATGGTATTTATTTCACTTCCCGAGCCCCTGGAAGCATGAAAATCACTTTAAACATGCTAATTTTAGCTCTAACACTGATGATCCACCTACAAATGTGAACTGACGTTCAAAAATAAAACATTTGAAAACGGACCATTTTCCACATTTCTGAAGCATGACGTAATGGGGGGGTGTTATCTCTTTTGTCGAAAATCAGCCGTTTTTGCTCGAACATTAAATGCCTCCAAATGGTATTTAATTAACTTCCCGAGCCCCTGGAAGCATCAAAATCACTTTAAACATGCTAATTTTAGCTCTAACACTGATGATCCACCTACAAATGTGAACTGACGTTCAAAAATAAAACATTTGAAAACGGACCATTTTCCACATTTCTGAAGCATGACGTAATGGGGGGGTGTTATCTCTTTTGTCGAAAATCAGCCGTTTTTGCTCGAACATTAAATGCCTCCAAATGGTATTTAATTAACTTCCCGAGCCCCTGGAAGCATGACAATCACTTTAAACATGCTAATTTTAGCTCTAACACTGATGATCCACCTACAAATGTGAACTGACGTTCAAAAATAAAACATTTGAAAACGGACCATTTTCCACATTTCTGAAGCATGACGTAATGAGGGGGTGTTATCTCTTTTGTCGAAAATCAGCCGTTTTTGCTCGAACATTAAATGCCTCCAAATGGTATTTAATTAACTTCCCGAGCCCCTGGAAGCATGAAAATCACTTTAAACATGCTAATTTTAGCTCTAACACTGATGATCCACCTACAAATGTGAACTGACGTTCAAAAATAAAACATTTGAAAACGGACCATTTTCCACATTTCTGAAGCATGACGTAATGGGGGGGTGTTATCTCTTTTGTCGAAAATCAGCCGTTTTTGCTCGAACATTAAATGCCTCCAAATGGTATTTATTTCACTTCCCAAGCCCCTGGAAGCATGAAAATCACTTTAAACATGCTAATTTTAGCTCTAACACTGATGATCCACCTACAAATGTGAACTGACGTTCAAAAATAAAACATTTGAAAACGGACCATTTTCCACATTTCAGAAGCATGACGTAATGGGGGGGTGTTATCTCTTTTGTCGAAAATCAGCCGTTTTTGCTCGAACATTAAATGCCTCCAAATGGTATTTAATTAACTTCCCGAGCCCCTGGAAGCATGAAAATCACTTTAAACATTCTAATTTTAGCTCTAACACTGATGATCCACCTACAAATGTGAACTGACGTTCAAAAATAAAACATTTGAAAACGGACCATTTTCCACATTTCTGAAGCATGACGTAATGGGGGGGGGTGTTATCTCTTTTGTCGAAAATCAGCCGTTTTTGCTCGAACATTAAATGCCTCCAAATGGTATTTAATTAACTTCCCGGGTTGAAGAAACCCTTTTTGAGAACTCAGAGTGAGTAAATTGGCCATTTTCATGCACTTTCAACCATTCCATAAATCTTGTGTTTTGGGCCCCTGGAAGCATGAAAATCACTTTAAACATGCTAATTTTAGCTCTAACACTGATGATCCACCTACAAATGTGAACTGACGTTCAAAAATAAAACATTTGAAAACGGACCATTTTCCACATTTCTGAAGCATGACGTAATGGGGGGGTGTTATCTCTTTTGTCGAAAATCAGCCGTTTTTGCTCGAACATTAAATGCCTCCAAATGGTATTTAAATAACTTCCCGAGCCCCTGGAAGCATGAAAATCACTTTAAACATGCTAATTTTAGCTCTAACACTGATGATCCACCTACAAATGTGAACTGACGTTCAAAAATAAAACATTTGAAAAAACGGACCATTTTCCACATTTCTGGAGCATGACGTAATGGGGGGGTGTTATCTCTTTTGTCGAAAATCAGCCGTTTTTGCTCGAACATTAAATGCCTCCAAATGGTATTTATTTCACTTCCCGAGCCCCTGGAAGCATGAAAATCACTTTAAACATGCTAATTTTAGCTCTAACACTGATGATCCACCTACAAATGTGAACTGACGTTCAAAAATAAAACATTTGAAAACGGACCATTTTCCACATTTCTGAAGCATGACGTAATGGGGGGGTGTTATCTCTTTTGTCGAAAATCAGCCATTTTTGCTCGAACATTAAATGCCTCCAAATGGTATTTAATTAACTTCCCGGGGTGAAGAAACCCTTTTTGAGAACTCAGAGTGAGTAAATTGGCCATTTTCATGCACTTTTAACCATTCCATAAATCTTGTGTTTTGGGCCCCTGGAAGCATGAAAATCACTTTAAACATGCTAATTTTAGCTCTAACACTGATGATCCACCTACAAATGTGAACTGACGTTCAAAAATAAAACATTTGAAAACGGACCATTTTCCACATTTCTGAAGCATGACGTAATGGGGGGGTGTTATCTCTTTTGTCGAAAATCAGCCGTTTTTGCTCGAACATTAAATGCCTCCAAATGGTATTTAATTAACTTCCCGGGGTGAAGAAACCCTTTTTGAGAACTCAGAGTGAGTAAATTGGCCATTTTCATGCACTTTTAACCATTCCATAAATCTTGTGTTTTGGGCCCCTGGAAGCATGAAAATCACTTTAAACATGCTAATTTTAGCTCTAACACTGATGATCCACCTACAAATGTGAACTGACGTTCAAAAATAAAACATTTGAAAACGGACCATTTTCCACATTTCTGAAGCATGACGTAATGGGGGGGTGTTATCTCTTTTGTCGAAAATCAGCCGTTTTTGCTCGAACATTAAAAGCCTCCAAATGGTATTTAATTAACTTCCCGAGCCCCTGGAAGCATGAAAATCACTTTAAACATGCTAATTTTAGCTCTAACACTGATGATCCACCTACAAATGTGAACTGACGTTCAAAAATAAAACATTTGAAAACGGACCATTTTCCACATTTCTGAAGCATGACGTAATGGGGGGGTGTTATCTCTTTTGTCGAAAATCAGCCGTTTTTGCTCGAACATTAAATGCCTCCAAATGGTATTTATTTCACTTCCCGAGCCCCTGGAAGCATGAAAATCACTTTAAACATGCTAATTTTAGCTCTAACACTGATGATCCACCTACAAATGTGAACTGACGTTCAAAAATAAAACATTTGAAAACGGACCATTTTCCACATTTCTGAAGCATGACGTAATGGGGGAGTGTTATCTCTTTTGTCGAAAATCAGCCGTTTTTGCTCGAACATTAAATGCCTCCAAATGGTATTTAATTAACTTCCCGGGGTGAAGAAACCCTTTTTGAGAACTCAGAGTGAGTAAATTGGCCATTTTCATGCACTTTTAACCATTCCATAAATCTTGTGTTTTGGGCCCCTGGAAGCATGAAAATCACTTTAAACATGCTGATTTTAGCTCTAACACTGATGATCCACCTACAAATGTGAACTGACGTTCAAAAATAAAACATTTGAAAACGGACCATTTTCCACATTTCTGAAGCATGACGTAATGGGGGGGTGTTATCTCTTTTGTCGAAAATCAGCCGTTTTTGCTCGAACATTAAATGCCTCCAAATGGTATTTAATTAACTTCCCGGGGTGAAGAAACCCTTTTTGAGAACTCAGAGTGAGTAAATTGGCCATTTTCATGCACTTTTAACCATTCCATAAATCTTGTGTTTTGGGCCCCTGGAAGCATGAAAATCACTTCAAACATGCTA
Organism: Lissotriton vulgaris; assembly: GCF_964263255.1. Classification (NCBI taxonomy): domain Eukaryota; kingdom Metazoa; phylum Chordata; class Amphibia; order Caudata; family Salamandridae; genus Lissotriton; species Lissotriton vulgaris. Next base: position 1,201,048 of record NW_028253316.1, read on the forward strand.
ATTTTAGCTCTAACACTGATGATCCACCTACAAATGTGAACTGACTTTCAAAAATAAAACATTTGAAAACGGACCATTTTCCACATTTCTGAAGCATGACGTAATGGGGGGGTGTTATCTCTTTTGTCGAAAATCAGCCGTTTTTGCTCGAACATTAAATGCCTCCAAATGGTATTTATTTCAATTCCCGAGCCCCTGGAAGCATGAAAATCACTTTAAACATGCTAATTTTAGCTCTAACACTGATGATCCACCTACAAATGTGAACTGACGTTCAAAAATAAAACATTTGAAAACGGACCATTTTCCACATTTCTGAAGCATGACGTAATGGGGGGGTGTTATCTCTTTTGTCGAAAATCAGCCGTTTTTGCTCGAACATTAAATGCCTCCAAATGGTATTTAATTAACTTCCCGAGCCCCTGGAAGCATGAAACTCACTTTAAACATGCTAATTTTAGCTCTAACACTGATGATCCACCTACAAATGTGAACTGACGTTCAAAAATAAAACATTTGAAAACGGACCATTTTCCACATTTCTGAAGCATGACGTAATGGGGGGGTGTTATCTCTTTTGTCGAAAATCAGCTGTTTTTGCTCGAACATTAAATGCCTCCAAATGGTATTTAATTAACTTCCCGGGGTGAAGAAACCCTTTTTGAGAACTCAGAGTGAGTAAATTGGCCATTTTCATGCACTTTTAACCATTCCATAAATCTTGTGTTTTGGGCCCCTGGAAGCATGAAAATCACTTTAAACATGCTAATTTTAGCTCTAACACTGATGATCCACCTACAAATGTGAACTGACGTTCAAAAATAAAACATTTGAAAACGGACCATTTTCCACATTTCTGAAGCATGACGTAATGGGGGGGTGTTATCTCTTTTGTCGAAAATCAGCCGTTTTTGCTCGAACATTAAATGCCTCCAAATGGTATTTAATTAACTTCCCGAGCCCCTGGAAGCATGAAAATCACTTTAAACATGCTAATTTTAGCTCTAACACTGATGATCCACCTACAAATGTGAACTGACGTTCAAAAATAAAACATTTGAAAACGGACCATTTTCCACATTTCTGAAGCATGACGTAATGGGGGGGGTGTTATCTCTTTTGTCGAAAATCAGCCGTTTTTGCCCGAACATTAAATGCCTCCAAATGGTATTTATTTCACTTCCCGAGCCCCTGGAAGCATGAAAATCACTTTAAACATGCTAATTTTAGCTCTAACACTGATGATCCACCTACAAATGTGAACTGACGTTCAAAAATAAAACATTTGAAAACGGACCATTTTCCACATTTCTGAAGCATGACGTAATGGGGGGGTGTTATCTCTTTTGTCGAAAATCAGCCGTTTTTGCTCGAACATTAAATGCCTCCAAATGGTATTTAATTAACTTCCCGAGCCCCTGGAAGCATGAAAATCACTTTAAACATGCTAATTTTAGCTCTAACACTGATGATCCACCTACAAATGTGAACTGACGTTCAAAAATAAAACATTTGAAAACGGACCATTTTCCACATTTCTGAAGCATGACGTAATGGGGGGGGTGTTATCTCTTTTGTCGAAAATCAGCCGTTTTTGCTCGAACATTAAATGCCTCCAAATGGTATTTAATTAACTTCCCGAGCCCCTGGAAGCATGAAAATCACTTTAAACATGCTAATTTTAGCTCTAACACTGATGATCCACCTACAAATGTGAACTGACGTTCAAAAATAAAACATTTGAAAACGGACCATTTTCCACATTTCTGAAGCATGACGTAATGAGGGGGTGTTATCTCTTTTGTCGAAAATCAGCCGTTTTTGCTCGAACATTAAATGCCTCCAAATGGTATTTAATTAACTTCCCGAGCCCCTGGAAGCATGAAAATCACTTTAAACATGCTAATTTTAGCTCTAACACTGATGATCCACCTACAAATGTGAACTGACGTTCAAAAATAAAACATTTGAAAACGGACCATTTTCCACATTTCTGAAGCATGACGTAATGGGGGGGTGTTATCTCTTTTGTCGAAAATCAGCCGTTTTTGCTCGAACATTAAATGCCTCCAAATGGTATTTATTTCACTTCCCAAGCCCCTGGAAGCATGAAAATCACTTTAAACATGCTAATTTTAGCTCTAACACTGATGATCCACCTACAAATGTGAACTGACGTTCAAAAATAAAACATTTGAAAACGGACCATTTTCCACATTTCAGAAGCATGATGTAATGGGGGGGTGTTATCTCTTTTGTCGAAAATCAGCCGTTTTTGCTCGAACATTAAATGCCTCCAAATGGTATTTAATTAACTTCCCGAGCCCCTGGAAGCATGAAAATCACTTTAAACATTCTAATTTTAGCTCTAACACTGATGATCCACCTACAAATGTGAACTGACGTTCAAAAATAAAACATTTGAAAACGGACCATTTTCCACATTTCTGAAGCATGACGTAATGGGGGGGGGTGTTATCTCTTTTGTCGAAAATCAGCCGTTTTTGCTCGAACATTAAATGCCTCCAAATGGTATTTAATTAACTTCCCGGGTTGAAGAAACCCTTTTTGAGAACTCAGAGTGAGTAAATTGGCCATTTTCATGCACTTTCAACCATTCCATAAATCTTGTGTTTTGGGCCCCTGGAAGCATGAAAATCACTTTAAACATGCTAATTTTAGCTCTAACACTGATGATCCACCTACAAATGTGAACTGACGTTCAAAAATAAAACATTTGAAAACGGACCATTTTCCACATTTCTGAAGCATGACGTAATGGGGGGGTGTTATCTCTTTTGTCGAAAATCAGCCGTTTTTGCTCGAACATTAAATGCCTCCAAATGGTATTTAAATAACTTCCCGAGCCCCTGGAAGCATGAAAATCACTTTAAACATGCTAATTTTAGCTCTAACACTGATGATCCACCTACAAATGTGAACTGACGTTCAAAAATAAAACATTTGAAAACGGACCATTTTCCACATTTCTGGAGCATGACGTAATGGGGGGGTGTTATCTCTTTTGTCGAAAATCAGCCGTTTTTGCTCGAACATTAAATGCCTCCAAATGGTATTTATTTCACTTCCCGAGCCCCTGGAAGCATGAAAATGACTTTAAACATGCTAAATTTAGCTCTAACACTGATGATCCACCTACAAATGTGAACTGACGTTCAAAAATAAAACATTTGAAAACGGACCATTTTCCACATTTCTGAAGCATGACGTAATGGGGGGGTGTTATCTCTTTTGTCGAAAATCAGCCATTTTTGCTCAAACATTAAATACCTCCAAATGGTATTTAATTAACTTCCCGGGGTGAAGAAACCCTTTTTGAGAACTCAGAGTGAGTAAATTGGCCATTTTCATGCACTTTTAACCATTCCATAAATCTTGTGTTTTGGGCCCCTGGAAGCATGAAAATCACTTTAAACATGCTAATTTTAGCTCTAACACTGATGATCCACCTACAAATGTGAACTGACGTTCAAAAATAAAACATTTGAAAACGGACCATTTTCCACATTTCTGAAGCATGACGTAATGGGGGGGTGTTATCTCTTTTGTCGAAAATCAGCCGTTTTTGCTCGAACATTAAATGCCTCCAAATGGTATTTATTTCACTTCCCGAGCCCCTGGAAGCATGAAAATCACTTTAAACATGCTAATTTTAGCTCTAACACTGATGATCCACCTACAAATGTGAACTGACGTTCAAAAATAAAACATTTGAAAACGGACCATTTTCCACATTTCTGAAGCATGACGTAATGGGGGAGTGTTATCTCTTTTGTCGAAAATCAGCCGTTTTTGCTCGAACATTAAATGCCTCCAAATGGTATTTAATTAACTTCCCGGGGTGAAGAAACCCTTTTTGAGAACTCAGAGTGAGTAAATTGGCCATTTTCATGCACTTTTAACCATTCCATAAATCTTGTGTTTTGGGCCCCTGGAAGCATGAAAATCACTTTAAACATGCTAATTTTAGCTCTAACACTGATGATCCACCTACAAATGTGAACTGACGTTCAAAAATAAAACATTTGAAAACGGACCATTTTCCACATTTCTGAAGCATGACGTAATGGGGGGGTGTTATCTCTTTTGTCGAAAATCAGCCGTTTTTGCTCGAACATTAAATGCCTCCAAATGGTATTTAATTAACTTCCCGGGGTGAAGAAACCCTTTTTGAGAACTCAGAGTGAGTAAATTGGCCATTTTCATGCACTTTTAACCATTCCATAAATCTTGTGTTTTGGGCCCCTGGAAGCATGAAAATCACTTCAAACATGCTAATTTTAGCTCTAACACTGATGATCCACCTACAAATGTGAACTGACTTTCAAAAATAAAACATTTGAAAACGGACCATTTTCCACATTTCTGAAGCATGACGTAATGGGGGGGTGTTATCTCTTTTGTCGAAAATCAGCCGTTTTTGCTCGAACATTAAATGCCTCCAAATGGTATTTATTTCAATTCCCGAGCCCCTGGAAGCATGAAAATCACTTTAAACATGCTAATTTTAGCTCTAACACTGATGATCCACCTACAAATGTGAACTGACGTTCAAAAATAAAACATTTGAAAACGGACCATTTTCCACATTTCTGAAGCATGACGTAATGGGGGGGTGTTATCTCTTTTGTCGAAAATCAGCCGTTTTTGCTCGAACATTAAATGCCTCCAAATGGTATTTAATTAACTTCCCGAGCCCCTGGAAGCATGAAACTCACTTTAAACATGCTAATTTTAGCTCTAACACTGATGATCCACCTACAAATGTGAACTGACGTTCAAAAATAAAACATTTGAAAACGGACCATTTTCCACATTTCTGAAGCATGACGTAATGGGGGGGTGTTATCTCTTTTGTCGAAAATCAGCTGTTTTTGCTCGAACATTAAATGCCTCCAAATGGTATTTAATTAACTTCCCGGGGTGAAGAAACCCTTTTTGAGAACTCAGAGTGAGTAAATTGGCCATTTTCATGCACTTTTAACCATTCCATAAATCTTGTGTTTTGGGCCCCTGGAAGCATGAAAATCACTTTAAACATGCTAATTTTAGCTCTAACACTGATGATCCACCTACAAATGTGAACTGACGTTCAAAAATAAAACATTTGAAAACGGACCATTTTCCACATTTCTGAAGCATGACGTAATGGGGGGGTGTTATCTCTTTTGTCGAAAATCAGCCGTTTTTGCTCGAACATTAAATGCCTCCAAATGGTATTTAATTAACTTCCCGAGCCCCTGGAAGCATGAAAATCACTTTAAACATGCTAATTTTAGCTCTAACACTGATGATCCACCTACAAATGTGAACTGACGTTCAAAAATAAAACATTTGAAAACGGACCATTTTCCACATTTCTGAAGCATGACGTAATGGGGGGGGTGTTATCTCTTTTGTCGAAAATCAGCCGTTTTTGCCCGAACATTAAATGCCTCCAAATGGTATTTATTTCACTTCCCGAGCCCCTGGAAGCATGAAAATCACTTTAAACATGCTAATTTTAGCTCTAACACTGATGATCCACCTACAAATGTGAACTGACGTTCAAAAATAAAACATTTGAAAACGGACCATTTTCCACATTTCTGAAGCATGACGTAATGGGGGGGTGTTATCTCTTTTGTCGAAAATCAGCCGTTTTTGCTCGAACATTAAATGCCTCCAAATGGTATTTAATTAACTTCCCGAGCCCCTGGAAGCATCAAAATCACTTTAAACATGCTAATTTTAGCTCTAACACTGATGATCCACCTACAAATGTGAACTGACGTTCAAAAATAAAACATTTGAAAACGGACCATTTTCCACATTTCTGAAGCATGACGTAATGGGGGGGTGTTATCTCTTTTGTCGAAAATCAGCCGTTTTTGCTCGAACATTAAATGCCTCCAAATGGTATTTAATTAACTTCCCGAGCCCCTGGAAGCATGAAAATCACTTTAAACATGCTAATTTTAGCTCTAACACTGATGATCCACCTACAAATGTGAACTGACGTTCAAAAATAAAACATTTGAAAACGGACCATTTTCCACATTTCTGAAGCATGACGTAATGAGGGGGTGTTATCTCTTTTGTCGAAAATCAGCCGTTTTTGCTCGAACATTAAATGCCTCCAAATGGTATTTAATTAACTTCCCGAGCCCCTGGAAGCATGAAAATCACTTTAAACATGCTAATTTTAGCTCTAACACTGATGATCCACCTACAAATGTGAACTGACGTTCAAAAATAAAACATTTGAAAACGGACCATTTTCCACATTTCTGAAGCATGACGTAATGGGGGGGTGTTATCTCTTTTGTCGAAAATCAGCCGTTTTTGCTCGAACATTAAATGCCTCCAAATGGTATTTATTTCACTTCCCAAGCCCCTGGAAGCATGAAAATCACTTTAAACATGCTAATTTTAGCTCTAACACTGATGATCCACCTACAAATGTGAACTGACGTTCAAAAATAAAACATTTGAAAACGGACCATTTTCCACATTTCAGAAGCATGACGTAATGGGGGGGTGTTATCTCTTTTGTCGAAAATCAGCCGTTTTTGCTCGAACATTAAATGCCTCCAAATGGTATTTAATTAACTTCCCGAGCCCCTGGAAGCATGAAAATCACTTTAAACATTCTAATTTTAGCTCTAACACTGATGATCCACCTACAAATGTGAACTGACGTTCAAAAATAAAACATTTGAAAACGGACCATTTTCCACATTTCTGAAGCATGACGTAATGGGGGGGGGTGTTATCTCTTTTGTCGAAAATCAGCCGTTTTTGCTCGAACATTAAATGCCTCCAAATGGTATTTAATTAACTTCCCGGGTTGAAGAAACCCTTTTTGAGAACTCAGAGTGAGTAAATTGGCCATTTTCATGCACTTTCAACCATTCCATAAATCTTGTGTTTTGGGCCCCTGGAAGCATGAAAATCACTTTAAACATGCTAATTTTAGCTCTAACACTGATGATCCACCTACAAATGTGAACTGACGTTCAAAAATAAAACATTTGAAAACGGACCATTTTCCACATTTCTGAAGCATGACGTAATGGGGGGGTGTTATCTCTTTTGTCGAAAATCAGCCGTTTTTGCTCGAACATTAAATGCCTCCAAATGGTATTTAAATAACTTCCCGAGCCCCTGGAAGCATGAAAATCACTTTAAACATGCTAATTTTAGCTCTAACACTGATGATCCACCTACAAATGTGAACTGACGTTCAAAAATAAAACATTTGAAAAAACGGACCATTTTCCACATTTCTGGAGCATGACGTAATGGGGGGGTGTTATCTCTTTTGTCGAAAATCAGCCGTTTTTGCTCGAACATTAAATGCCTCCAAATGGTATTTATTTCACTTCCCGAGCCCCTGGAAGCATGAAAATCACTTTAAACATGCTAATTTTAGCTCTAACACTGATGATCCACCTACAAATGTGAACTGACGTTCAAAAATAAAACATTTGAAAACGGACCATTTTCCACATTTCTGAAGCATGACGTAATGGGGGGGTGTTATCTCTTTTGTCGAAAATCAGCCATTTTTGCTCGAACATTAAATGCCTCCAAATGGTATTTAATTAACTTCCCGGGGTGAAGAAACCCTTTTTGAGAACTCAGAGTGAGTAAATTGGCCATTTTCATGCACTTTTAACCATTCCATAAATCTTGTGTTTTGGGCCCCTGGAAGCATGAAAATCACTTTAAACATGCTAATTTTAGCTCTAACACTGATGATCCACCTACAAATGTGAACTGACGTTCAAAAATAAAACATTTGAAAACGGACCATTTTCCACATTTCTGAAGCATGACGTAATGGGGGGGTGTTATCTCTTTTGTCGAAAATCAGCCGTTTTTGCTCGAACATTAAATGCCTCCAAATGGTATTTAATTAACTTCCCGGGGTGAAGAAACCCTTTTTGAGAACTCAGAGTGAGTAAATTGGCCATTTTCATGCACTTTTAACCATTCCATAAATCTTGTGTTTTGGGCCCCTGGAAGCATGAAAATCACTTTAAACATGCTAATTTTAGCTCTAACACTGATGATCCACCTACAAATGTGAACTGACGTTCAAAAATAAAACATTTGAAAACGGACCATTTTCCACATTTCTGAAGCATGACGTAATGGGGGGGTGTTATCTCTTTTGTCGAAAATCAGCCGTTTTTGCTCGAACATTAAAAGCCTCCAAATGGTATTTAATTAACTTCCCGAGCCCCTGGAAGCATGAAAATCACTTTAAACATGCTAATTTTAGCTCTAACACTGATGATCCACCTACAAATGTGAACTGACGTTCAAAAATAAAACATTTGAAAACTGACCATTTTCCACATTTCTGAAGCATGACGTAATGGGGGGGTGTTATCTCTTTTGTCGAAAATCAGCCGTTTTTGCTCGAACATTAAATGCCTCCAAATGGTATTTATTTCACTTCCCGAGCCCCTGGAAGCATGAAAATCACTTTAAACATGCTAATTTTAGCTCTAACACTGATGATCCACCTACAAATGTGAACTGACGTTCAAAAATAAAACATTTGAAAACGGACCATTTTCCACATTTCTGAAGCATGACGTAATGGGGGAGTGTTATCTCTTTTGTCGAAAATCAGCCGTTTTTGCTCGAACATTAAATGCCTCCAAATGGTATTTAATTAACTTCCCGGGGTGAAGAAACCCTTTTTGAGAACTCAGAGTGAGTAAATTGGCCATTTTCATGCACTTTTAACCATTCCATAAATCTTGTGTTTTGGGCCCCTGGAAGCATGAAAATCACTTTAAACATGCTGATTTTAGCTCTAACACTGATGATCCACCTACAAATGTGAACTGACGTTCAAAAATAAAACATTTGAAAACGGACCATTTTCCACATTTCTGAAGCATGACGTAATGGGGGGGTGTTATCTCTTTTGTCGAAAATCAGCCGTTTTTGCTCGAACATTAAATGCCTCCAAATGGTATTTAATTAACTTCCCGGGGTGAAGAAACCCTTTTTGAGAACTCAGAGTGAGTAAATTGGCCATTTTCATGCACTTTTAACCATTCCATAAATCTTGTGTTTTGGGCCCCTGGAAGCATGAAAATCACTTCAAACATGCTAATTTTAGCTCTAACACTGATGATCCACCTACAAATGTGAACTGACTTTCAAAAATAAAACATTTGAAAACGGACCATTTTCCACATTTCTGAAGCATGACGTAATGGGGGGGTGTTATCTCTTTTGTCGAAAATCAGCCGTTTTTGCTCGAACATTAAATGCCTCCAAATGGTATTTATTTCAATTCCCGAGCCCCTGGAAGCATGAAAATCACTTTAAACATGCTAATTTTAGCTCTAACACTGATGATCCACCTACAAATGTGAACTGACGTTCAAAAATAAAACATTTGAAAACGGACCATTTTCCACATTTCTGAAGCATGACGTAATGGGGGGGTGTTATCTCTTTTGTCGAAAATCAGCCGTTTTTGCTCGAACATTAAATGCCTCCAAATGGTATTTAATTAACTTCCCGAGCCCCTGGAAGCATGAAACTCACTTTAAACATGCTAATTTTAGCTCTAACACTGATGATCCACCTACAAATGTGAACTGACGTTCAAAAATAAAACATTTGAAAACGGACCATTTTCCACATTTCTGAAGCATGACGTAATGGGGGGGTGTTATCTCTTTTGTCGAAAATCAGCTGTTTTTGCTCGAACATTAAATGCCTCCAAATGGTATTTAATTAACTTCCCGGGGTGAAGAAACCCTTTTTGAGAACTCAGAGTGAGTAAATTGGCCATTTTCATGCACTTTTAACCATTCCATAAATCTTGTGTTTTGGGCCCCTGGAAGCATGAAAATCACTTTAAACATGCTAATTTTAGCTCTAACACTGATGATCCACCTACAAATGTGAACTGACGTTCAAAAATAAAACATTTGAAAACGGACCATTTTCCACATTTCTGAAGCATGACGTAATGGGGGGGTGTTATCTCTTTTGTCGAAAATCAGCCGTTTTTGCTCGAACATTAAATGCCTCCAAATGGTATTTAATTAACTTCCCGAGCCCCTGGAAGCATGAAAATCACTTTAAACATGCTAATTTTAGCTCTAACACTGATGATCCACCTACAAATGTGAACTGACGTTCAAAAATAAAACATTTGAAAACGGACCATTTTCCACATTTCTGAAGCATGACGTAATGGGGGGGGTGTTATCTCTTTTGTCGAAAATCAGCCGTTTTTGCCCGAACATTAAATGCCTCCAAATGGTATTTATTTCACTTCCCGAGCCCCTGGAAGCATGAAAATCACTTTAAACATGCTAATTTTAGCTCTAACACTGATGATCCACCTACAAATGTGAACTGACGTTCAAAAATAAAACATTTGAAAACGGACCATTTTCCACATTTCTGAAGCATGACGTAATGGGGGGGTGTTATCTCTTTTGTCGAAAATCAGCCGTTTTTGCTCGAACATTAAATGCCTCCAAATGGTATTTAATTAACTTCCCGAGCCCCTGGAAGCATGAAAATCACTTTAAACATGCTAATTTTAGCTCTAACACTGATGATCCACCTACAAATGTGAACTGACGTTCAAAAATAAAACATTTGAAAACGGACCATTTTCCACATTTCTGAAGCATGACGTAATGGGGGGGTGTTATCTCTTTTGTCGAAAATCAGCCGTTTTTGCTCGAACATTAAATGCCTCCAAATGGTATTTAATTAACTTCCCGAGCCCCTGGAAGCATGAAAATCACTTTAAACATGCTAATTTTAGCTCTAACACTGATGATCCACCTACAAATGTGAACTGACGTTCAAAAATAAAACATTTGAAAACGGACCATTTTCCACATTTCTGAAGCATGACGTAATGAGGGGGTGTTATCTCTTTTGTCGAAAATCAGCCGTTTTTGCTCGAACATTAAATGCCTCCAAATGGTATTTAATTAACTTCCCGAGCCCCTGGAAGCATGAAAATCACTTTAAACATGCTAATTTTAGCTCTAACACTGATGATCCACCTACAAATGTGAACTGACGTTCAAAAATAAAACATTTGAAAACGGACCATTTTCCACATTTCTGAAGCATGACGTAATGGGGGGGTGTTATCTCTTTTGTCGAAAATCAGCCGTTTTTGCTCGAACATTAAATGCCTCCAAATGGTATTTATTTCACTTCCCAAGCCCCTGGAAGCATGAAAATCACTTTAAACATGCTAATTTTAGCTCTAACACTGATGATCCACCTACAAATGTGAACTGACGTTCAAAAATAAAACATTTGAAAACGGACCATTTTCCACATTTCAGAAGCATGATGTAATGGGGGGGTGTTATCTCTTTTGTCGAAAATCAGCCGTTTTTGCTCGAACATTAAATGCCTCCAAATGGTATTTAATTAACTTCCCGAGCCCCTGGAAGCATGAAAATCACTTTAAACATTCTAATTTTAGCTCTAACACTGATGATCCACCTACAAATGTGAACTGACGTTCAAAAATAAAACATTTGAAAACGGACCATTTTCCACATTTCTGAAGCATGACGTAATGGGGGGGGGTGTTATCTCTTTTGTCGAAAATCAGCCGTTTTTGCTCGAACATTAAATGCCTCCAAATGGTATTTAATTAACTTCCCGGGTTGAAGAAACCCTTTTTGAGAACTCAGAGTGAGTAAATTGGCCATTTTCATGCACTTTCAACCATTCCATAAATCTTGTGTTTTGGGCCCCTGGAAGCATGAAAATCACTTTAAACATGCTAATTTTAGCTCTAACACTGATGATCCACCTACAAATGTGAACTGACGTTCAAAAATAAAACATTTGAAAACGGACCATTTTCCACATTTCTGAAGCATGACGTAATGGGGGGGTGTTATCTCTTTTGTCGAAAATCAGCCGTTTTTGCTCGAACATTAAATGCCTCCAAATGGTATTTAAATAACTTCCCGAGCCCCTGGAAGCATGAAAATCACTTTAAACATGCTAATTTTAGCTCTAACACTGATGATCCACCTACAAATGTGAACTGACGTTCAAAAATAAAACATTTGAAAACGGACCATTTTCCACATTTCTGGAGCATGACGTAATGGGGGGGTGTTATCTCTTTTGTCGAAAATCAGCCGTTTTTGCTCGAACATTAAATGCCTCCAAATGGTATTTATTTCACTTCCCGAGCCCCTGGAAGCATGAAAATCACTTTAAACATGCTAAATTTAGCTCTAACACTGATGATCCACCTACAAATGTGAACTGACGTTCAAAAATAAAACATTTGAAAACGGACCATTTTCCACATTTCTGAAGCATGACGTAATGGGGGGGTGTTATCTCTTTTGTCGAAAATCAGCCATTTTTGCTCAAACATTAAATACCTCCAAATGGTATTTAATTAACTTCCCGGGGTGAAGAAACCCTTTTTGAGAACTCAGAGTGAGTAAATTGGCCATTTTCATGCACTTTTAACCATTCCATAAATCTTGTGTTTTGGGCCCCTGGAAGCATGAAAATCACTTTAAACATGCTAATTTTAGCTCTAACACTGATGATCCACCTACAAATGTGAACTGACGTTCAAAAATAAAACATTTGAAAACGGACCATTTTCCACATTTCTGAAGCATGACGTAATGGGGGGGTGTTATCTCTTTTGTCGAAAATCAGCCGTTTTTGCTCGAACATTAAATGCCTCCAAATGGTATTTAATTAACTTCCCGAGCCCCTGGAAGCATGAAAATCTCTTTAAACATGCTAATTTTAGCTCTAACACTGATGATCCACCTACAAATGTGAACTGACGTTCAAAAATAAAACATTTGAAAACTGACCATTTTCCACATTTCTGAAGCATGACGTAATGGGGGGGTGTTATCTCTTTTGTCGAAAATCAGCCGTTTTTGCTCGAACATTAAATGCCTCCAAATGGTATTTATTTCACTTCCCGAGCCCCTGGAAGCATGAAAATCACTTTAAACATGCTAATTTTAGCTCTAACACTGACGATCCACCTACAAATGTGAACTGACGTTCAAAAATAAAACATTTGAAAACGGATCATTTTCCACATTTCTGAAGCATGACGTAATGGGGGGGTGTTATCTCTTTTGTCGAAAATCAGCCGTTTTTGCTCGAACATTAAATGCCTCCAAATGGTATTTAATTAACTTCCCGAGCCCCTGGAAGCATGAAAATCACTTTAAACATGCTAATTTTAGCTCTAACACTGATGATCCACCTACAAATGTGAACTGACGTTCAAAAATAAAACATTTGAAAACGGACCATTTTCCACATTTCTGAAGCATGACGTAATGGGGGGGGGTGTTATCTCTTTTGTCGAAAATCAGCCGTTTTTGCTCGAACATTAAATGCCTCCAAATGGTATTTAATTAACTTCCCGAGCCCCTGGAAGCATGAAAATCACTTAAAACATGCTAATTTTAGCTGTAACACTGATGATCCACCTACAAATGTGAACTGACGTTCAAAAATAAAACATTTGAAAACGGACCATTTTCCACATTTCTGAAGCATGACGTAATGGGGGGGTGTTATCTCTTTTGTCGAAAATCAGCCGTTTTTGCTCGAACATTAAATGCCTCCAAATGGTATTTAATTAACTTCCCGAGCCCCTGGAAGCATGAAAATCACTTTAAACATGCTAATTTTAGCTCTAACACTGATGATCCACCTACAAATGTGAACTGACGTTCAAAAATAAAACATTTGAAAACGGACCATTTTCAACATTTCTGAAGCATGACGTAATGGGGGGGTGTTATCTCTTTTGTCGAAAATCAGCCGTTTTTGCTCGAACATTAAATGCCTCCAAATGGTATTTAATTAACTTCCCGAGCCCCTGGAAGCATGAAAATCACTTTAAACATGCTAATTTTAGCTCTAACACTGATGATCCACCTACAAATGTGAACTGACGTTCAAAAATAAAACATTTGAAAACGGACCATTTTCCACATTTCTGAAGCATGACGTAATGGGGGGGTGTTATCTCTTTTGTCGAAAATCAGCCGTTTTTGCTCGAACATTAAATGCCTCCAAATGGTATTTAATTAACTTCCCGGGGTGAAGAAACCCTTTTTGAGAACTCAGAGTGAGTAAATTGGCCATTTTCATGCACTTTTAACCATTCCATAAATCTTATGTTTTGGGCCCCTGGAAGCATGAAAATCACTTTAAACATGCTAATTTTAGCTCTAACACTGATGATCCACCTACAAATGTGAACTGACGTTCAAAAATAAAACATTTGAAAACTGACCATTTTCCACATTTCTGAAGCATGACGTAATGGGGGGGTGTTATCTCTTTTGTCGAAAATCAGCCGTTTTTGCTCGAACATTAAATGCCTCCAAATGGTATTTAATTAACTTCCCGAGCCCCTGGAAGCATGAAAATCACTTTAAACATGCTAATTTTAGCTCTAACACTGATGATCCACCTACAAATGTGAACTGACGTTCAAAAATAAAACATTTGAAAACGGACCATTTTCCACATTTCTGAAGCATGACGTAATGAGGGGGTGTTATCTCTTTTGTCGAAAATCAGCCGTTTTTGCTCGAACATTAAATGCCTCCAAATGGTATTTATTTCACTTCCCGAGCCCCTGGAAGCATGAAAATCACTTTAAACATGCTAATTTTAGCTCTAACACTGATGATCCACCTACAAATGTGAACTGATGTTCAAAAATAAAACATTTGAAAACGGACCATTCTCCACATTTCTGAAGCATGACGTAATGGGGGGGTGTTATCTCTTTTGTCGAAAATCAGCCGTTTTTGCTCGAACATTAAATGCCTCCAAATGGTATTTAATTAACTTCCCGGGGTGAAGAAACCCTTTTTGAGAACTCAGAGTGAGTAAATTGGCCATTTTCATGCACTTTTAACCATTCCATAAATCTTGTGTTTTGGGCCCCTGGAAGCATGAAAATCACTTTAAACATGCTAATTTTAGCTCTAACACTGATGATCCACCTACAAATGTGAACTGACGTTCAAAAATAAAACATTTGAAAACGGACCATTTTCCACATTTCTGAAGCATGACGTAATGGGGGGGTGTTATCTCTTTTGTCGAAAATCAGCCGTTTTTGCTCGAACATTAAAAGCCTCCAAATGGTATTTAATTAACTTCCCGAGCCCCTGGAAGCATGAAAATCACTTTAAACATGCTAATTTTAGCTCTAACACTGATGATCCACCTACAAATGTGAACTGACGTTCAAAAATAAAACATTTGAAAACGGACCATTTTCCACATTTCTGAAGCATGACGTAATGGGGGGGTGTTATCTCTTTTGTCGAAAATCAGCCGTTTTTGCTCGAACATTAAATGCCTCCAAATGGTATTTATTTCACTTCCCGAGCCCCTGGAAGCATGAAAATCACTTTAAACATGCTAATTTTAGCTCTAACACTGATGATCCACCTACAAATGTGAACTGACGTTCAAAAATAAAACATTTGAAAACGGACCATTTTCCACATTTCTGAAGCATGACGTAATGGGGGAGTGTTATCTCTTTTGTCGAAAATCAGCCGTTTTTGCTCGAACATTAAATGCCTCCAAATGGTATTTAATTAACTTCCCGGGGTGAAGAAACCCTTTTTGAGAACTCAGAGTGAGTAAATTGGCCATTTTCATGCACTTTTAACCATTCCATAAATCTTGTGTTTTGGGCCCCTGGAAGCATGAAAATCACTTTAAACATGCTAATTTTAGCTCTAACACTGATGATCCACCTACAAATGTGAACTGACGTTCAAAAATAAAACATTTGAAAACGGACCATTTTCCACATTTCTGAAGCATGACGTAATGGGGGGGTGTTATCTCTTTTGTCGAAAATCAGCCGTTTTTGCTCGAACATTAAATGCCTCCAAATGGTATTTAATTAACTTCCCGGGGTGAAGAAACCCTTTTTGAGAACTCAGAGTGAGTAAATTGGCCATTTTCATGCACTTTTAACCATTCCATAAATCTTGTGTTTTGGGCCCCTGGAAGCATGAAAATCACTTCAAACATGCTAATTTTAGCTCTAACACTGATGATCCACCTACAAATGTGAACTGACTTTCAAAAATAAAACATTTGAAAACGGACCATTTTCCACATTTCTGAAGCATGACGTAATGGGGGGGTGTTATCTCTTTTGTCGAAAATCAGCCGTTTTTGCTCGAACATTAAATGCCTCCAAATGGTATTTATTTCAATTCCCGAGCCCCTGGAAGCATGAAAATCACTTTAAACATGCTAATTTTAGCTCTAACACTGATGATCCACCTACAAATGTGAACTGACGTTCAAAAATAAAACATTTGAAAACGGACCATTTTCCACATTTCTGAAGCATGACGTAATGGGGGGGTGTTATCTCTTTTGTCGAAAATCAGCCGTTTTTGCTCGAACATTAAATGCCTCCAAATGGTATTTAATTAACTTCCCGAGCCCCTGGAAGCATGAAAATCACTTTAAACATGCTAATTTTAGCTCTAACACTGATGATCCACCTACAAATGTGAACTGACGTTCAAAAATAAAACATTTGAAAACGGACCATTTTCCACATTTCTGAAGCATGACGTAATGGGGGGGTGTTATCTCTTTTGTCGAAAATCAGCCGTTTTTGCTTGAACATTAAATGCCTCCAAATGGTATTTAATTAACTTCCCGGGGTGAAGAAACCCTTTTTGAGAACTCAGAGTGAGTAAATTGGCCATTTTCATGCACTTTTAACCATTCCATAAATCTTATGTTTTGGGCCCCTGGAAGCATGAAAATCACTTTAAACATGCTAATTTTAGCTCTAACACTGATGATCCACCTACAAATGTGAACTGACGTTCAAAAATAAAACATTTGAAAACGGACCATTTTCCACATTTCTGAAGCATGACGTAATGGGGGGGTGTTATCTCTTTTGTCGAAAATCAGCCGTTTTTGCTCGAACATTAAATGCCTCCAAATGGTATTTAATTAACTTCCCGAGCCCCTGGAAGCATGAAAATCACTTTAAACATGCTAATTTTAGCTCTAACACTGATGATCCACCTACAAATGTGAACTGACGTTCAAAAATAAAACATTTGAAAACGGACCATTTTCCACATTTCTGAAGCATGACTTAATGAGGGGGTGTTATCTCTTTTGTCGAAAATCAGCCGTTTTTGCTCGAACATTAAATGCCTCCAAATGGTATTTATTTCACTTCCCGAGCCCCTGGAAGCATGAAAATCACTTTAAACATGCTAATTTTAGCTCTAACACTGATGATCCACCTACAAATGTGAACTGATGTTCAAAAATAAAACATTTGAAAACGGACCATTCTCCACATTTCTGAAGCATGACGTAATGGGGGGGTGTTATCTCTTTTGTCGAAAATCAGCCGTTTTTGCTCGAACATTAAATGCCTCCAAATGGTATTTAATTAACTTCCCGGGGTGAAGAAACCCTTTTTGAGAACTCAGAGTGAGTAAATTGGCCATTTTCATGCACTTTTAACCATTCCATAAATCTTGTGTTTTGGGCCCCTGGAAGCATGAAAATCACTTTAAACATGCTAATTTTAGCTCTAACACTGATGATCCACCTACAAATGTGAACTGACGTTCAAAAATAAAACATTTGAAAACGGACCATTTTCCACATTTCTGAAGCATGACGTAATGGGGGGGTGTTATCTCTTTTGTCGAAAATCAGCCGTTTTTGCTCGAACATTAAATGCCTCCAAATGGTATTTAATTAACTTCCCGAGCCCCTGGAAGCATGAAAATCACTTTAAACATGCTAATTTTAGCTCTAACACTGATGATCCACCTACAAATGTGAACTGACGTTCAAAAATAAAACATTTGAAAACGGACCATTTTCCACATTTCTGAAGCATGACGTAATGGGGGGGGGTGTTATCTCTTTTGTCGAAAATCAGCCGTTTTTGCCCGAACATTAAATGCCTCCAAATGGTATTTATTTCACTTCCCGAGCCCCTGGAAGCATGAAAATCACTTTAAACATGCTAATTTTAGCTCTAACACTGATGATCCACCTACAAATGTGAACTGACGTTCAAAAATAAAACATTTGAAAACGGACCATTTTCCACATTTCTGAAGCATGACGTAATGGGGGGGTGTTATCTCTTTTGTCGAAAATCAGCCGTTTTTGCTCGAACATTAAATGCCTCCAAATGGTATTTAATTAACTTCCCGAGCCCCTGGAAGCATCAAAATCACTTTAAACATGCTAATTTTAGCTCTAACACTGATGATCCACCTACAAATGTGAACTGACGTTCAAAAATAAAACATTTGAAAACGGACCATTTTCCACATTTCTGAAGCATGACGTAATGGGGGGGTGTTATCTCTTTTGTCGAAAATCAGCCGTTTTTGCTCGAACATTAAATGCCTCCAAATGGTATTTAATTAACTTCCCGAGCCCCTGGAAGCATGAAAATCACTTTAAACATGCTAATTTTAGCTCTAACACTGATGATCCACCTACAAATGTGAACTGACGTTCAAAAATAAAACATTTGAAAACGGACCATTTTCCACATTTCTGAAGCATGACGTAATGAGGGGGTGTTATCTCTTTTGTCGAAAATCAGCCGTTTTTGCTCGAACATTAAATGCCTCCAAATGGTATTTAATTAACTTCCCGAGCCCCTGGAAGCATGAAAATCACTTTAAACATGCTAATTTTAGCTCTAACACTGATGATCCACCTACAAATGTGAACTGACGTTCAAAAATAAAACATTTGAAAACGGACCATTTTCCACATTTCTGAAGCATGACGTAATGGGGGGGTGTTATCTCTTTTGTCGAAAATCAGCCGTTTTTGCTCGAACATTAAATGCCTCCAAATGGTATTTATTTCACTTCCCAAGCCCCTGGAAGCATGAAAATCACTTTAAACATGCTAATTTTAGCTCTAACACTGATGATCCACCTACAAATGTGAACTGACGTTCAAAAATAAAACATTTGAAAACGGACCATTTTCCACATTTCAGAAGCATGACGTAATGGGGGGGTGTTATCTCTTTTGTCGAAAATCAGCCGTTTTTGCTCGAACATTAAATGCCTCCAAATGGTATTTAATTAACTTCCCGAGCCCCTGGAAGCATGAAAATCACTTTAAACATTCTAATTTTAGCTCTAACACTGATGATCCACCTACAAATGTGAACTGACGTTCAAAAATAAAACATTTGAAAACGGACCATTTTCCACATTTCTGAAGCATGACGTAATGGGGGGGGTGTTATCTCTTTTGTCGAAAATCAGCCGTTTTTGCTCGAACATTAAATGCCTCCAAATGGTATTTAATTAACTTCCCGGGTTGAAGAAACCCTTTTTGAGAACTCAGAGTGAGTAAATTGGCCATTTTCATGCACTTTCAACCATTCCATAAATCTTGTGTTTTGGGCCCCTGGAAGCATGAAAATCACTTTAAACATGCTAATTTTAGCTCTAACACTGATGATCCACCTACAAATGTGAACTGACGTTCAAAAATAAAACATTTGAAAACGGACCATTTTCCACATTTCTGAAGCATGACGTAATGGGGGGGTGTTATCTCTTTTGTCGAAAATCAGCCGTTTTTGCTCGAACATTAAATGCCTCCAAATGGTATTTAATTAACTTCCCGAGCCCCTGGAAGCATGAAAATCACTTTAAACATGCTAATTTTAGCTCTAACACTGATGATCCACCTACAAATGTGAACTGACGTTCAAAAATAAAACATTTGAAAACGGACCATTTTCCACATTTCTGAAGCATGACTTAATGAGGGGGTGTTATCTCTTTTGTCGAAAATCAGCCGTTTTTGCTCGAACATTAAATGCCTCCAAATGGTATTTATTTCACTTCCCGAGCCCCTGGAAGCATGAAAATCACTTTAAACATGCTAATTTTAGCTCTAACACTGATGATCCACCTACAAATGTGAACTGATGTTCAAAAATAAAACATTTGAAAACGGACCATTCTCCACATTTCTGAAGCATGACGTAATGGGGGGGTGTTATCTCTTTTGTCGAAAATCAGCCGTTTTTGCTCGAACATTAAATGCCTCCAAATGGTATTTAATTAACTTCCCGGGGTGAAGAAACCCTTTTTGAGAACTCAGAGTGAGTAAATTGGCCATTTTCATGCACTTTTAACCATTCCATAAATCTTGTGTTTTGGGGCCCTGGAAGCATGAAAATCACTTTAAACATGCTAATTTTAGCTCTAACACTGATGATCCACCTACAAATGTGAACTGACGTTCAAAAATAAAACATTTGAAAACGGACCATTTTCCACATTTCTGAAGCATGACGTAATGGGGGGGTGTTATCTCTTTTGTCGAAAATCAGCCGTTTTTGCTCGAACATTAAATGCCTCCAAATGGTATTTAATTAACTTCCCGAGCCCCTGGAAGCATGAAAATCACTTTAAACATGCTAATTTTAGCTCTAACACTGATGATCCACCTACAAATGTGAACTGACGTTCAAAAATAAAACATTTGAAAACGGACCATTTTCCACATTTCTGAAGCATGACGTAATGGGGGGGGGGTGTTATCTCTTTTGTCGAAAATCAGCCGTTTTTGCCCGAACATTAAATGCCTCCAAATGGTATTTATTTCACTTCCCGAGCCCCTGGAAGCATGAAAATCACTTTAAACATGCTAATTTTAGCTCTAACACTGATGATCCACCTACAAATGTGAACTGACGTTCAAAAATAAAACATTTGAAAACGGACCATTTTCCACATTTCTGAAGCATGACGTAATGGGGGGGTGTTATCTCTTTTGTCGAAAATCAGCCGTTTTTGCTCGAACATTAAATGCCTCCAAATGGTATTTAATTAACTTCCCGAGCCCCTGGAAGCATCAAAATCACTTTAAACATGCTAATTTTAGCTCTAACACTGATGATCCACCTACAAATGTGAACTGACGTTCAAAAATAAAACATTTGAAAACGGACCATTTTCCACATTTCTGAAGCATGACGTAATGGGGGGGTGTTATCTCTTTTGTCGAAAATCAGCCGTTTTTGCTCGAACATTAAATGCCTCCAAATGGTATTTAATTAACTTCCCGAGCCCCTGGAAGCATGAAAATCACTTTAAACATGCTAATTTTAGCTCTAACACTGATGATCCACCTACAAATGTGAACTGACGTTCAAAAATAAAACATTTGAAAACGGACCATTTTCCACATTTCTGAAGCATGACGTAATGAGGGGGTGTTATCTCTTTTGTCGAAAATCAGCCGTTTTTGCTCGAACATTAAATGCCTCCAAATGGTATTTAATTAACTTCCCGAGCCCCTGGAAGCATGAAAATCACTTTAAACATGCTAATTTTAGCTCTAACACTGATGATCCACCTACAAATGTGAACTGACGTTCAAAAATAAAACATTTGAAAACGGACCATTTTCCACATTTCTGAAGCATGACGTAATGGGGGGGTGTTATCTCTTTTGTCGAAAATCAGCCGTTTTTGCTCGAACATTAAATGCCTCCAAATGGTATTTATTTCACTTCCCAAGCCCCTGGAAGCATGAAAATCACTTTAAACATGCTAATTTTAGCTCTAACACTGATGATCCACCTACAAATGTGAACTGACGTTCAAAAATAAAACATTTGAAAACGGACCATTTTCCACATTTCAGAAGCATGACGTAATGGGGGGGTGTTATCTCTTTTGTCGAAAATCAGCCGTTTTTGCTCGAACATTAAATGCCTCCAAATGGTATTTAATTAACTTCCCGAGCCCCTGGAAGCATGAAAATCACTTTAAACATTCTAATTTTAGCTCTAACACTGATGATCCACCTACAAATGTGAACTGACGTTCAAAAATAAAACATTTGAAAACGGACCATTTTCCACATTTCTGAAGCATGACGTAATGGGGGGGGTGTTATCTCTTTTGTCGAAAATCAGCCGTTTTTGCTCGAACATTAAATGCCTCCAAATGGTATTTAATTAACTTCCCGGGTTGAAGAAACCCTTTTTGAGAACTCAGAGTGAGTAAATTGGCCATTTTCATGCACTTTCAACCATTCCATAAATCTTGTGTTTTGGGCCCCTGGAAGCATGAAAATCACTTTAAACATGCTAATTTTAGCTCTAACACTGATGATCCACCTACAAATGTGAACTGACGTTCAAAAATAAAACATTTGAAAACGGACCATTTTCCACATTTCTGAAGCATGACGTAATGGGGGGGTGTTATCTCTTTTGTCGAAAATCAGCCGTTTTTGCTCGAACATTAAATGCCTCCAAATGGTATTTAAATAACTTCCCGAGCCCCTGGAAGCATGAAAATCACTTTAAACATGCTAATTTTAGCTCTAACACTGATGATCCACCTACAAATGTGAACTGACGTTCAAAAATAAAACATTTGAAAAAACGGACCATTTTCCACATTTCTGGAGCATGACGTAATGGGGGGGTGTTATCTCTTTTGTCGAAAATCAGCCGTTTTTGCTCGAACATTAAATGCCTCCAAATGGTATTTATTTCACTTCCCGAGCCCCTGGAAGCATGAAAATCACTTTAAACATGCTAATTTTAGCTCTAACACTGATGATCCACCTACAAATGTGAACTGACGTTCAAAAATAAAACATTTGAAAACGGACCATTTTCCACATTTCTGAAGCATGACGTAATGGGGGGGTGTTATCTCTTTTGTCGAAAATCAGCCATTTTTGCTCGAACATTAAATGCCTCCAAATGGTATTTAATTAACTTCCCGGGGTGAAGAAACCCTTTTTGAGAACTCAGAGTGAGTAAATTGGCCATTTTCATGCACTTTTAACCATTCCATAAATCTTGTGTTTTGGGCCCCTGGAAGCATGAAAATCACTTTAAACATGCTAATTTTAGCTCTAACACTGATGATCCACCTACAAATGTGAACTGACGTTCAAAAATAAAACATTTGAAAACGGACCATTTTCCACATTTCTGAAGCATGACGTAATGGGGGGGTGTTATCTCTTTTGTCGAAAATCAGCCGTTTTTGCTCGAACATTAAATGCCTCCAAATGGTATTTAATTAACTTCCCGGGGTGAAGAAACCCTTTTTGAGAACTCAGAGTGAGTAAATTGGCCATTTTCATGCACTTTTAACCATTCCATAAATCTTGTGTTTTGGGCCCCTGGAAGCATGAAAATCACTTTAAACATGCTAATTTTAGCTCTAACACTGATGATCCACCTACAAATGTGAACTGACGTTCAAAAATAAAACATTTGAAAACGGACCATTTTCCACATTTCTGAAGCATGACGTAATGGGGGGGTGTTATCTCTTTTGTCGAAAATCAGCCGTTTTTGCTCGAACATTAAAAGCCTCCAAATGGTATTTAATTAACTTCCCGAGCCCCTGGAAGCATGAAAATCACTTTAAACATGCTAATTTTAGCTCTAACACTGATGATCCACCTACAAATGTGAACTGACGTTCAAAAATAAAACATTTGAAAACGGACCATTTTCCACATTTCTGAAGCATGACGTAATGGGGGGGTGTTATCTCTTTTGTCGAAAATCAGCCGTTTTTGCTCGAACATTAAATGCCTCCAAATGGTATTTATTTCACTTCCCGAGCCCCTGGAAGCATGAAAATCACTTTAAACATGCTAATTTTAGCTCTAACACTGATGATCCACCTACAAATGTGAACTGACGTTCAAAAATAAAACATTTGAAAACGGACCATTTTCCACATTTCTGAAGCATGACGTAATGGGGGAGTGTTATCTCTTTTGTCGAAAATCAGCCGTTTTTGCTCGAACATTAAATGCCTCCAAATGGTATTTAATTAACTTCCCGGGGTGAAGAAACCCTTTTTGAGAACTCAGAGTGAGTAAATTGGCCATTTTCATGCACTTTTAACCATTCCATAAATCTTGTGTTTTGGGCCCCTGGAAGCATGAAAATCACTTTAAACATGCTGATTTTAGCTCTAACACTGATGATCCACCTACAAATGTGAACTGACGTTCAAAAATAAAACATTTGAAAACGGACCATTTTCCACATTTCTGAAGCATGACGTAATGGGGGGGTGTTATCTCTTTTGTCGAAAATCAGCCGTTTTTGCTCGAACATTAAATGCCTCCAAATGGTATTTAATTAACTTCCCGGGGTGAAGAAACCCTTTTTGAGAACTCAGAGTGAGTAAATTGGCCATTTTCATGCACTTTTAACCATTCCATAAATCTTGTGTTTTGGGCCCCTGGAAGCATGAAAATCACTTCAAACATGCTAATTTTAGCTCTAACACTGATGATCCACCTACAAATGTGAACTGACTTTCAAAAATAAAACATTTGAAAACGGACCATTTTCCACATTTCTGAAGCATGACGTAATGGGGGGGTGTTATCTCTTTTGTCGAAAATCAGCCGTTTTTGCTCGAACATTAAATGCCTCCAAATGGTATTTATTTCAATTCCCGAGCCCCTGGAAGCATGAAAATCACTTTAAACATGCTAATTTTAGCTCTAACACTGATGATCCACCTACAAATGTGAACTGACGTTCAAAAATAAAACATTTGAAAACGGACCATTTTCCACATTTCTGAAGCATGACGTAATGGGGGGGTGTTATCTCTTTTGTCGAAAATCAGCCGTTTTTGCTCGAACATTAAATGCCTCCAAATGGTATTTAATTAACTTCCCGAGCCCCTGGAAGCATGAAACTCACTTTAAACATGCTAATTTTAGCTCTAACACTGATGATCCACCTACAAATGTGAACTGACGTTCAAAAATAAAACATTTGAAAACGGACCATTTTCCACATTTCTGAAGCATGACGTAATGGGGGGGTGTTATCTCTTTTGTCGAAAATCAGCTGTTTTTGCTCGAACATTAAATGCCTCCAAATGGTATTTAATTAACTTCCCGGGGTGAAGAAACCCTTTTTGAGAACTCAGAGTGAGTAAATTGGCCATTTTCATGCACTTTTAACCATTCCATAAATCTTGTGTTTTGGGCCCCTGGAAGCATGAAAATCACTTTAAACATGCTAATTTTAGCTCTAACACTGATGATCCACCTACAAATGTGAACTGACGTTCAAAAATAAAACATTTGAAAACGGACCATTTTCCACATTTCTGAAGCATGACGTAATGGGGGGGTGTTATCTCTTTTGTCGAAAATCAGCCGTTTTTGCTCGAACATTAAATGCCTCCAAATGGTATTTAATTAACTTCCCGAGCCCCTGGAAGCATGAAAATCACTTTAAACATGCTAATTTTAGCTCTAACACTGATGATCCACCTACAAATGTGAACTGACGTTCAAAAATAAAACATTTGAAAACGGACCATTTTCCACATTTCTGAAGCATGACGTAATGGGGGGGGTGTTATCTCTTTTGTCGAAAATCAGCCGTTTTTGCCCGAACATTAAATGCCTCCAAATGGTATTTATTTCACTTCCCGAGCCCCTGGAAGCATGAAAATCACTTTAAACATGCTAATTTTAGCTCTAACACTGATGATCCACCTACAAATGTGAACTGACGTTCAAAAATAAAACATTTGAAAACGGACCATTTTCCACATTTCTGAAGCATGACGTAATGGGGGGGTGTTATCTCTTTTGTCGAAAATCAGCCGTTTTTGCTCGAACATTAAATGCCTCCAAATGGTATTTAATTAGGTTCCGGAGCCCCTGGAAGCATGAAAATCACTTTAAACATGCTAATTTTAGCTCTAACACTGATGATCCACCTACAAATGTGAACTGACGTTCAAAAATAAAACATTTGAAAACGGACCATTTTCCACATTTCTGAAGCATGACGTAATGGGGGGGTGTTATCTCTTTTGTCGAAAATCAGCCGTTTTTGCTCGAACATTAAATGCCTCCAAATGGTATTTAATTAACTTCCCGAGCCCCTGGAAGCATGAAAATCACTTTAAACATGCTAATTTTAGCTCTAACACTGATGATCCACCTACAAATGTGAACTGACGTTCAAAAATAAAACATTTGAAAACGGACCATTTTCCACATTTCTGAAGCATGACGTAATGAGGGGGTGTTATCTCTTTTGTCGAAAATCAGCCGTTTTTGCTCGAACATTAAATGCCTCCAAATGGTATTTAATTAACTTCCCGAGCCCCTGGAAGCATGAAAATCACTTTAAACATGCTAATTTTAGCTCTAACACTGATGATCCACCTACAAATGTGAACTGACGTTCAAAAATAAAACATTTGAAAACGGACCATTTTCCACATTTCTGAAGCATGACGTAATGGGGGGGTGTTATCTCTTTTGTCGAAAATCAGCCGTTTTTGCTCGAACATTAAATGCCTCCAAATGGTATTTATTTCACTTCCCAAGCCCCTGGAAGCATGAAAATCACTTTAAACATGCTAATTTTAGCTCTAACACTGATGATCCACCTACAAATGTGAACTGACGTTCAAAAATAAAACATTTGAAAACGGACCATTTTCCACATTTCAGAAGCATGACGTAATGGGGGGGTGTTATCTCTTTTGTCGAAAATCAGCCGTTTTTGCTCGAACATTAAATGCCTCCAAATGGTATTTAATTAACTTCCCGAGCCCCTGGAAGCATGAAAATCACTTTAAACATTCTAATTTTAGCTCTAACACTGATGATCCACCTACAAATGTGAACTGACGTTCAAAAATAAAACATTTGAAAACGGACCATTTTCCACATTTCTGAAGCATGACGTAATGGGGGGGTGTTATCTCTTTTGTCGAAAATCAGCCGTTTTTGCTCGAACATTAAATGCCTCCAAATGGTATTTAATTAACTTCCCGGGGTGAAGAAACCCTTTTTGAGAACTCAGAGTGAGTAAATTGGCCATTTTCATGCACTTTTAACCATTCCATAAATCTTGTGTTTTGGGCCCCTGGAAGCATGAAAATCACTTTAAACATGCTAATTTTAGCTCTAACACTGATGATCCACCTACAAATGTGAACTGACGTTCAAAAATAAAACATTTGAAAACGGACCATTTTCCACATTTCTGAAGCATGACGTAATGGGGGGGTGTTATCTCTTTTGTCGAAAATCAGCCGTTTTTGCTCGAACATTAAAAGCCTCCAAATGGTATTTAATTAACTTCCCGAGCCCCTGGAAGCATGAAAATCACTTTAAACATGCTAATTTTAGCTCTAACACTGATGATCCACCTACAAATGTGAACTGACGTTCAAAAATAAAACATTTGAAAACGGACCATTTTCCACATTTCTGAAGCATGACGTAATGGGGGGGTGTTATCTCTTTTGTCGAAAATCAGCCGTTTTTGCTCGAACATTAAATGCCTCCAAATGGTATTTATTTCACTTCCCGAGCCCCTGGAAGCATGAAAATCACTTTAAACATGCTAATTTTAGCTCTAACACTGATGATCCACCTACAAATGTGAACTGACGTTCAAAAATAAAACATTTGAAAACGGACCATTTTCCACATTTCTGAAGCATGACGTAATGGGGGAGTGTTATCTCTTTTGTCGAAAATCAGCCGTTTTTGCTCGAACATTAAATGCCTCCAAATGGTATTTAATTAACTTCCCGGGGTGAAGAAACCCTTTTTGAGAACTCAGAGTGAGTAAATTGGCCATTTTCATGCACTTTTAACCATTCCATAAATCTTGTGTTTTGGGCCCCTGGAAGCATGAAAATCACTTTAAACATGCTGATTTTAGCTCTAACACTGATGATCCACCTACAAATGTGAACTGACGTTCAAAAATAAAACATTTGAAAACGGACCATTTTCCACATTTCTGAAGCATGACGTAATGGGGGGGTGTTATCTCTTTTGTCGAAAATCAGCCGTTTTTGCTCGAACATTAAATGCCTCCAAATGGTATTTAATTAACTTCCCGGGGTGAAGAAACCCTTTTTGAGAACTCAGAGTGAGTAAATTGGCCATTTTCATGCACTTTTAACCATTCCATAAATCTTGTGTTTTGGGCCCCTGGAAGCATGAAAATCACTTCAAACATGCTAATTTTAGCTCTAACACTGATGATCCACCTACAAATGTGAACTGACTTTCAAAAATAAAACATTTGAAAACGGACCATTTTCCACATTTCTGAAGCATGACGTAATGGGGGGGTGTTATCTCTTTTGTCGAAAATCAGCCGTTTTTGCTCGAACATTAAATGCCTCCAAATGGTATTTATTTCAATTCCCGAGCCCCTGGAAGCATGAAAATCACTTTAAACATGCTAATTTTAGCTCTAACACTGATGATCCACCTACAAATGTGAACTGACGTTCAAAAATAAAACATTTGAAAACGGACCATTTTCCACATTTCTGAAGCATGACGTAATGGGGGGGTGTTATCTCTTTTGTCGAAAATCAGCCGTTTTTGCTCGAACATTAAATGCCTCCAAATGGTATTTAATTAACTTCCCGAGCCCCTGGAAGCATGAAACTCACTTTAAACATGCTAATTTTAGCTCTAACACTGATGATCCACCTACAAATGTGAACTGACGTTCAAAAATAAAACATTTGAAAACGGACCATTTTCCACATTTCTGAAGCATGACGTAATGGGGGGGTGTTATCTCTTTTGTCGAAAATCAGCTGTTTTTGCTCGAACATTAAATGCCTCCAAATGGTATTTAATTAACTTCCCGGGGTGAAGAAACCCTTTTTGAGAACTCAGAGTGAGTAAATTGGCCATTTTCATGCACTTTTAACCATTCCATAAATCTTGTGTTTTGGGCCCCTGGAAGCATGAAAATCACTTTAAACATGCTAATTTTAGCTCTAACACTGATGATCCACCTACAAATGTGAACTGACGTTCAAAAATAAAACATTTGAAAACGGACCATTTTCCACATTTCTGAAGCATGACGTAATGGGGGGGTGTTATCTCTTTTGTCGAAAATCAGCCGTTTTTGCTCGAACATTAAATGCCTCCAAATGGTATTTAATTAACTTCCCGAGCCCCTGGAAGCATGAAAATCACTTTAAACATGCTAATTTTAGCTCTAACACTGATGATCCACCTACAAATGTGAACTGACGTTCAAAAATAAAACATTTGAAAACGGACCATTTTCCACATTTCTGAAGCATGACGTAATGGGGGGGGTGTTATCTCTTTTGTCGAAAATCAGCCGTTTTTGCCCGAACATTAAATGCCTCCAAATGGTATTTATTTCACTTCCCGAGCCCCTGGAAGCATGAAAATCACTTTAAACATGCTAATTTTAGCTCTAACACTGATGATCCACCTACAAATGTGAACTGACGTTCAAAAATAAAACATTTGAAAACGGACCATTTTCCACATTTCTGAAGCATGACGTAATGGGGGGGTGTTATCTCTTTTGTCGAAAATCAGCCGTTTTTGCTCGAACATTAAATGCCTCCAAATGGTATTTAATTAAGTTCCGGAGCCCCTGGAAGCATGAAAATCACTTTAAACATGCTAATTTTAGCTCTAACACTGATGATCCACCTACAAATGTGAACTGACGTTCAAAAATAAAACATTTGAAAACGGACCATTTTCCACATTTCTGAAGCATGACGTAATGGGGGGGTGTTATCTCTTTTGTCGAAAATCAGCCGTTTTTGCTCGAACATTAAATGCCTCCAAATGGTATTTAATTAACTTCCCGAGCCCCTGGAAGCATGAAAATCACTTTAAACATGCTAATTTTAGCTCTAACACTGATGATCCACCTACAAATGTGAACTGACGTTCAAAAATAAAACATTTGAAAACGGACCATTTTCCACATTTCTGAAGCATGACGTAATGAGGGGGTGTTATCTCTTTTGTCGAAAATCAGCCGTTTTTGCTCGAACATTAAATGCCTCCAAATGGTATTTAATTAACTTCCCGAGCCCCTGGAAGCATGAAAATCACTTTAAACATGCTAATTTTAGCTCTAACACTGATGATCCACCTACAAATGTGAACTGACGTTCAAAAATAAAACATTTGAAAACGGACCATTTTCCACATTTCTGAAGCATGACGTAATGGGGGGGTGTTATCTCTTTTGTCGAAAATCAGCCGTTTTTGCTCGAACATTAAATGCCTCCAAATGGTATTTATTTCACTTCCCAAGCCCCTGGAAGCATGAAAATCACTTTAAACATGCTAATTTTAGCTCTAACACTGATGATCCACCTACAAATGTGAACTGACGTTCAAAAATAAAACATTTGAAAACGGACCATTTTCCACATTTCTGAAGCATGACGTAATGGGGGGGTGTTATCTCTTTTGTCGAAAATCAGCCGTTTTTGCTCGAACATTAAATGCCTCCAAATGGTATTTAATTAACTTCCCGAGCCCCTGGAAGCATGAAAATCACTTTAAACATTCTAATTTTAGCTCTAACACTGATGATCCACCTACAAATGTGAACTGACGTTCAAAAATAAAACATTTGAAAACGGACCATTTTCCACATTTCTGAAGCATGACGTAATGGGGGGGTGTTATCTCTTTTGTCGAAAATCAGCCGTTTTTGCTCGAACATTAAATGCCTCCAAATGGTATTTAATTAACTTCCCGGGTTGAAGAAACCCTTTTTGAGAACTCAGAGTGAGTAAATTGGCCATTTTCATGCACTTTCAACCATTCCATAAATCTTGTGTTTTGGGCCCCTGGAAGCATGAAAATCACTTTAAACATGCTAATTTTAGCTCTAACACTGATGATCCACCTACAAATGTGAACTGACGTTCAAAAATAAAACATTTGAAAACGGACCATTTTCCACATTTCTGAAGCATGACGTAATGGGGGGGTGTTATCTCTTTTGTCGAAAATCAGCCGTTTTTGCTCGAACATTAAATGCCTCCAAATGGTATTTAAATAACTTCCCGAGCCCCTGGAAGCATGAAAATCACTTTAAACATGCTAATTTTAGCTCTAACACTGATGATCCACCTACAAATGTGAACTGACGTTCAAAAATAAAACATTTGAAAACGGACCATTTTCCACATTTCTGGAGCATGACGTAATGGGGGGGTGTTATCTCTTTTGTCGAAAATCAGCCGTTTTTGCTCGAACATTAAATGCCTCCAAATGGTATTTATTTCACTTCCCGAGCCCCTGGAAGCATGAAAATCACTTTAAACATGCTAATTTTAGCTCTAACACTGATGATCCACCTACAAATGTGAACTGACGTTCAAAAATAAAACATTTGAAAACGGACCATTTTCCACATTTCTGAAGCATGACGTAATGGGGGGGTGTTATCTCTTTTGTCGAAAATCAGCCATTTTTGCTCGAACATTAAATGCCTCCAAATGGTATTTAATTAACTTCCCGGGGTGAAGAAACCCTTTTTGAGAACTCAGAGTGAGTAAATTGGCCATTTTCATGCACTTTTAACCATTCCATAAATCTTGTGTTTTGGGCCCCTGGAAGCATGAAAATCACTTTAAACATGCTAATTTTAGCTCTAACACTGATGATCCACCTACAAATGTGAACTGACGTTCAAAAATAAAACATTTGAAAACGGACCATTTTCCACATTTCTGAAGCATGACGTAATGGGGGGGTGTTATCTCTTTTGTCGAAAATCAGCCGTTTTTGCTCGAACATTAAATGCCTCCAAATGGTATTTAATTAACTTCCCGAGCCCCTGGAAGCATGAAAATCTCTTTAAACATGCTAATTTTAGCTCTAACACTGATGATCCACCTACAAATGTGAACTGACGTTCAAAAATAAAACATTTGAAAACTGACCATTTTCCACATTTCTGAAGCATGACGTAATGGGGGGGTGTTATCTCTTTTGTCGAAAATCAGCCGTTTTTGCTCGAACATTAAATGCCTCCAAATGGTATTTATTTCACTTCCCGAGCCCCTGGAAGCATGAAAATCACTTTAAACATGCTAATTTTAGCTCTAACACTGACGATCCACCTACAAATGTGAACTGACGTTCAAAAATAAAACATTTGAAAACGGATCATTTTCCACATTTCTGAAGCATGACGTAATGGGGGGGTGTTATCTCTTTTGTCGAAAATCAGCCGTTTTTGCTCGAACATTAAATGCCTCCAAATGGTATTTAATTAACTTCCCGAGCCCCTGGAAGCATGAAAATCACTTTAAACATGCTAATTTTAGCTCTAACACTGATGATCCACCTACAAATGTGAACTGACGTTCAAAAATAAAACATTTGAAAACGGACCATTTTCCACATTTCTGAAGCATGACGTAATGGGGGGGGGTGTTATCTCTTTTGTCGAAAATCAGCCGTTTTTGCTCGAACATTAAATGCCTCCAAATGGTATTTAATTAACTTCCCGAGCCCCTGGAAGCATGAAAATCACTTAAAACATGCTAATTTTAGCTGTAACACTGATGATCCACCTACAAATGTGAACTGACGTTCAAAAATAAAACATTTGAAAACGGACCGTTTTCCACATTTCTGAAGCATGACGTAATGGGGGGGTGTTATCTCTTTTGTCGAAAATCAGCCGTTTTTGCTCGAACATTAAATGCCTCCAAATGGTATTTAATTAACTTCCCGAGCCCCTGGAAGCATGAAAATCACTTTAAACATGCTAATTTTAGCTCTAACACTGATGATCCACCTACAAATGTGAACTGACGTTCAAAAATAAAACATTTGAAAACGGACCATTTTCAACATTTCTGAAGCATGACGTAATGGGGGGGTGTTATCTCTTTTGTCGAAAATCAGCCGTTTTTGCTCGAACATTAAATGCCTCCAAATGGTATTTAATTAACTTCCCGAGCCCCTGGAAGCATGAAAATCACTTTAAACATGCTAATTTTAGCTCTAACACTGATGATCCACCTACAAATGTGAACTGACGTTCAAAAATAAAACATTTGAAAACGGACCATTTTCCACATTTCTGAAGCATGACGTAATGGGGGGGTGTTATCTCTTTTGTCGAAAATCAGCCGTTTTTGCTCGAACATTAAATGCCTCCAAATGGTATTTAATTAACTTCCCGGGGTGAAGAAACCCTTTTTGAGAACTCAGAGTGAGTAAATTGGCCATTTTCATGCACTTTTAACCATTCCATAAATCTTATGTTTTGGGCCCCTGGAAGCATGAAAATCACTTTAAACATGCTAATTTTAGCTCTAACACTGATGATCCACCTACAAATGTGAACTGACGTTCAAAAATAAAACATTTGAAAACTGACCATTTTCCACATTTCTGAAGCATGACGTAATGGGGGGGTGTTATCTCTTTTGTCGAAAATCAGCCGTTTTTGCTCGAACATTAAATGCCTCCAAATGGTATTTAATTAACTTCCCGAGCCCCTGGAAGCATGAAAATCACTTTAAACATGCTAATTTTAGCTCTAACACTGATGATCCACCTACAAATGTGAACTGACGTTCAAAAATAAAACATTTGAAAACGGACCATTTTCCACATTTCTGAAGCATGACGTAATGAGGGGGTGTTATCTCTTTTGTCGAAAATCAGCCGTTTTTGCTCGAACATTAAATGCCTCCAAATGGTATTTATTTCACTTCCCGAGCCCCTGGAAGCATGAAAATCACTTTAAACATGCTAATTTTAGCTCTAACACTGATGATCCACCTACAAATGTGAACTGATGTTCAAAAATAAAACATTTGAAAACGGACCATTCTCCACATTTCTGAAGCATGACGTAATGGGGGGTGTTATCTCTTTTGTCGAAAATCAGCCGTTTTTGCTCGAACATTAAATGCCTCCAAATGGTATTTAATTAACTTCCCGGGGTGAAGAAACCCTTTTTGAGAACTCAGAGTGAGTAAATTGGCCATTTTCATGCACTTTTAACCATTCCATAAATCTTGTGTTTTGGGCCCCTGGAAGCATGAAAATCACTTTAAACATGCTAATTTTAGCTCTAACACTGATGATCCACCTACAAATGTGAACTGACGTTCAAAAATAAAACATTTGAAAACGGACCATTTTCCACATTTCTGAAGCATGACGTAATGGGGGGGTGTTATCTCTTTTGTCGAAAATCAGCCGTTTTTGCTCGAACATTAAATGCCTCCAAATGGTATTTATTTCACTTCCCGAGCCCCTGGAAGCATGAAAATCACTTTAAACATGCTAATTTTAGCTCTAACACTGATGATCCACCTACAAATGTGAACTGACGTTCAAAAATAAAACATTTGAAAACGGACCATTTTCCACATTTCTGAAGCATGACGTAATGGGGGAGTGTTATCTCTTTTGTCGAAAATCAGCCGTTTTTGCTCGAACATTAAATGCCTCCAAATGGTATTTAATTAACTTCCCGGGGTGAAGAAACCCTTTTTGAGAACTCAGAGTGAGTAAATTGGCCATTTTCATGCACTTTTAACCATTCCATAAATCTTGTGTTTTGGGCCCCTGGAAGCATGAAAATCACTTTAAACATGCTAATTTTAGCTCTAACACTGATGATCCACCTACAAATGTGAACTGACGTTCAAAAATAAAACATTTGAAAACGGACCATTTTCCACATTTCTGAAGCATGACGTAATGGGGGGGTGTTATCTCTTTTGTCGAAAATCAGCCGTTTTTGCTCGAACATTAAATGCCTCCAAATGGTATTTAATTAACTTCCCGGGGTGAAGAAACCCTTTTTGAGAACTCAGAGTGAGTAAATTGGCCATTTTCATGCACTTTTAACCATTCCAT
This sequence comes from Lissotriton vulgaris, assembly GCF_964263255.1. Classification (NCBI taxonomy): domain Eukaryota; kingdom Metazoa; phylum Chordata; class Amphibia; order Caudata; family Salamandridae; genus Lissotriton; species Lissotriton vulgaris. Next base: position 1,235,881 of record NW_028253316.1, read on the forward strand.
AAATCTTGTGTTTTGGGCCCCTGGAAGCATGAAAATCACTTCAAACATGCTAATTTTAGCTCTAACACTGATGATCCACCTACAAATGTGAACTGACTTTCAAAAATAAAACATTTGAAAACTGACCATTTTCCACATTTCTGAAGCATGACGTAATGGGGGGGTGTTATCTCTTTTGTCGAAAATCAGCCGTTTTTGCTCGAACATTAAATGCCTCCAAATGGTATTTATTTCAATTCCCGAGCCCCTGGAAGCATGAAAATCACTTTAAACATGCTAATTTTAGCTCTAACACTGATGATCCACCTACAAATGTGAACTGACGTTCAAAAATAAAACATTTGAAAACGGACCATTTTCCACATTTCTGAAGCATGACGTAATGGGGGGGTGTTATCTCTTTTGTCGAAAATCAGCCGTTTTTGCTCGAACATTAAATGCCTCCAAATGGTATTTAATTAACTTCCCGAGCCCCTGGAAGCATGAAAATCACTTTAAACATGCTAATTTTAGCTCTAACACTGATGATCCACCTACAAATGTGAACTGACGTTCAAAAATAAAACATTTGAAAACGGACCATTTTCCACATTTCTGAAGCATGACGTAATGGGGGAGTGTTATCTCTTTTGTCGAAAATCAGCCGTTTTTGCTCGAACATTAAATGCCTCCAAATGGTATTTAATTAACTTCCCGGGGTGAAGAAACCCTTTTTGAGAACTCAGAGTGAGTAAATTGGCCATTTTCATGCACTTTTAACCATTCCATAAATCTTATGTTTTGGGCCCCTGGAAGCATGAAAATCACTTTAAACATGCTAATTTTAGCTCTAACACTGATGATCCACCTACAAATGTGAACTGACGTTCAAAAATAAAACATTTGAAAACGGACCATTTTCCACATTTCTGAAGCATGACGTAATGGGGGGGTGTTATCTCCTTTGTCGAAAATCAGCCGTTTTTGCTCGAACATTAAATGCCTCCAAATGGTATTTAATTAACTTCCCGAGCCCCTGGAAGCATGAAAATCACTTTAAACATGCTAATTTTAGCTCTAACACTGATGATCCACCTACAAATGTGAACTGACGTTCAAAAATAAAACATTTGAAAACGGACCATTTTCCACATTTCTGAAGCATGACTTAATGAGGGGGTGTTATCTCTTTTGTCGAAAATCAGCCGTTTTTGCTCGAACATTAAATGCCTCCAAATGGTATTTATTTCACTTCCCGAGCCCCTGGAAGCATGAAAATCACTTTAAACATGCTAATTTTAGCTCTAACACTGATGATCCACCTACAAATGTGAACTGATGTTCAAAAATAAAACATTTGAAAACGGACCATTCTCCACATTTCTGAAGCATGACGTAATGGGGGGGTGTTATCTCTTTTGTCGAAAATCAGCCGTTTTTGCTCGAACATTAAATGCCTCCAAATGGTATTTAATTAACTTCCCGGGGTGAAGAAACCCTTTTTGAGAACTCAGAGTGAGTAAATTGGCCATTTTCATGCACTTTTAACCATTCCATAAATCTTGTGTTTTGGGCCCCTGGAAGCATGAAAATCACTTTAAACATGCTAATTTTAGCTCTAACACTGATGATCCACCTACAAATGTGAACTGACGTTCAAAAATAAAACATTTGAAAACGGACCATTTTCCACATTTCTGAAGCATGACGTAATGGGGGGGTGTTATCTCTTTTGTCGAAAATCAGCCGTTTTTGCTCGAACATTAAAAGCCTCCAAATGGTATTTAATTAACTTCCCGAGCCCCTGGAAGCATGAAAATCACTTTAAACATGCTAATTTTAGCTCTAACACTGATGATCCACCTACAAATGTGAACTGACGTTCAAAAATAAAACATTTGAAAACGGACCATTTTCCACATTTCTGAAGCATGACGTAATGGGGGGGTGTTATCTCTTTTGTCGAAAATCAGCCGTTTTTGCTCGAACATTAAATGCCTCCAAATGGTATTTATTTCACTTCCCGAGCCCCTGGAAGCATGAAAATCACTTTAAACATGCTAATTTTAGCTCTAACACTGATGATCCACCTACAAATGTGAACTGACGTTCAAAAATAAAACATTTGAAAACGGACCATTTTCCACATTTCTGAAGCATGACGTAATGGGGGAGTGTTATCTCTTTTGTCGAAAATCAGCCGTTTTTGCTCGAACATTAAATGCCTCCAAATGGTATTTAATTAACTTCCCGGGGTGAAGAAACCCTTTTTGAGAACTCAGAGTGAGTAAATTGGCCATTTTCATGCACTTTTAACCATTCCATAAATCTTGTGTTTTGGGCCCCTGGAAGCATGAAAATCACTTTAAACATGCTAATTTTAGCTCTAACACTGATGATCCACCTACAAATGTGAACTGACGTTCAAAAATAAAACATTTGAAAACGGACCATTTTCCACATTTCTGAAGCATGACGTAATGGGGGGGTGTTATCTCTTTTGTCGAAAATCAGCCGTTTTTGCTCGAACATTAAATGCCTCCAAATGGTATTTAATTAACTTCCCGGGGTGAAGAAACCCTTTTTGAGAACTCAGAGTGAGTAAATTGGCCATTTTCATGCACTTTTAACCATTCCATAAATCTTGTGTTTTGGGCCCCTGGAAGCATGAAAATCACTTCAAACATGCTAATTTTAGCTCTAACACTGATGATCCACCTACAAATGTGAACTGACTTTCAAAAATAAAACATTTGAAAACGGACCATTTTCCACATTTCTGAAGCATGACGTAATGGGGGGGTGTTATCTCTTTTGTCGAAAATCAGCCGTTTTTGCTCGAACATTAAATGCCTCCAAATGGTATTTATTTCAATTCCCGAGCCCCTGGAAGCATGAAAATCACTTTAAACATGCTAATTTTAGCTCTAACACTGATGATCCACCTACAAATGTGAACTGACGTTCAAAAATAAAACATTTGAAAACGGACCATTTTCCACATTTCTGAAGCATGACGTAATGGGGGGGTGTTATCTCTTTTGTCGAAAATCAGCCGTTTTTGCTCGAACATTAAATGCCTCCAAATGGTATTTAATTAACTTCCCGAGCCCCTGGAAACATGAAACTCACTTTAAACATGCTAATTTTAGCTCTAACACTGATGATCCACCTACAAATGTGAACTGACGTTCAAAAATAAAACATTTGAAAACGGACCATTTTCCACATTTCTGAAGCATGACGTAATGGGGGGGTGTTATCTCTTTTGTCGAAAATCAGCTGTTTTTGCTCGAACATTAAATGCCTCCAAATGGTATTTAATTAACTTCCCGGGGTGAAGAAACCCTTTTTGAGAACTCAGAGTGAGTAAATTGGCCATTTTCATGCACTTTTAACCATTCCATAAATCTTGTGTTTTGGGCCCCTGGAAGCATGAAAATCACTTTAAACATGCTAATTTTAGCTCTAACACTGATGATCCACCTACAAATGTGAACTGACGTTCAAAAATAAAACATTTGAAAACGGACCATTTTCCACATTTCTGAAGCATGACGTAATGGGGGGGTGTTATCTCTTTTGTCGAAAATCAGCCGTTTTTGCTCGAACATTAAATGCCTCCAAATGGTATTTAATTAACTTCCCGAGCCCCTGGAAGCATGAAAATCACTTTAAACATGCTAATTTTAGCTCTAACACTGATGATCCACCTACAAATGTGAACTGACGTTCAAAAATAAAACATTTGAAAACGGACCATTTTCCACATTTCTGAAGCATGACGTAATGGGGGGGTGTTATCTCTTTTGTCGAAAATCAGCCGTTTTTGCTCGAACATTAAATGCCTCCAAATGGTATTTAATTAACTTCCCGAGCCCCTGGAAGCATGAAAATCACTTTAAACATGCTAATTTTAGCTCTAACACTGATGATCCACCTACAAATGTGAACTGACGTTCAAAAATAAAACATTTGAAAACGGACCATTTTCCACATTTCTGAAGCATGACGTAATGGGGGGGGTGTTATCTCTTTTGTCGAAAATCAGCCGTTTTTGCCCGAACATTAAATGCCTCCAAATGGTATTTATTTCACTTCCCGAGCCCCTGGAAGCATGAAAATCACTTTAAACATGCTAATTTTAGCTCTAACACTGATGATCCACCTACAAATGTGAACTGACGTTCAAAAATAAAACATTTGAAAACGGACCATTTTCCACATTTCTGAAGCATGACGTAATGGGGGGGTGTTATCTCTTTTGTCGAAAATCAGCCGTTTTTGCTCGAACATTAAATGCCTCCAAATGGTATTTAATTAACTTCCCGAGCCCCTGGAAGCATGAAAATCACTTTAAACATGCTAATTTTAGCTCTAACACTGATGATCCACCTACAAATGTGAACTGACGTTCAAAAATAAAACATTTGAAAACGGACCATTTTCCACATTTCTGAAGCATGACGTAATGGGGGGGTGTTATCTCTTTTGTCGAAAATCAGCCGTTTTTGCTCGAACATTAAATGCCTCCAAATGGTATTTAATTAACTTCCCGAGCCCCTGGAAGCATGAAAATCACTTTAAACATGCTAATTTTAGCTCTAACACTGATGATCCACCTACAAATGTGAACTGACGTTCAAAAATAAAACATTTGAAAACGGACCATTTTCCACATTTCTGAAGCATGACGTAATGAGGGGGTGTTATCTCTTTTGTCGAAAATCAGCCGTTTTTGCTCGAACATTAAATGCCTCCAAATGGTATTTATTTCACTTCCCGAGCCCCTGGAAGCATGAAAATCACTTTAAACATGCTAATTTTAGCTCTAACACTGATGATCCACCTACAAATGTGAACTGATGTTCAAAAATAAAACATTTGAAAACGGACCATTCTCCACATTTCTGAAGCATGACGTAATGGGGGGGTGTTATCTCTTTTGTCGAAAATCAGCCGTTTTTGCTCGAACATTAAATGCCTCCAAATGGTATTTAATTAACTTCCCGGGGTGAAGAAACCCTTTTTGAGAACTCAGAGTGAGTAAATTGGCCATTTTCATGCACTTTTAACCATTCCATAAATCTTGTGTTTTGGGCCCCTGGAAGCATGAAAATCACTTTAAACATGCTAATTTTAGCTCTAACACTGATGATCCACCTACAAATGTGAACTGACGTTCAAAAATAAAACATTTGAAAACGGACCATTTTCCACATTTCTGAAGCATGACGTAATGGGGGGGTGTTATCTCTTTTGTCGAAAATCAGCCGTTTTTGCTCGAACATTAAAAGCCTCCAAATGGTATTTAATTAACTTCCCGAGCCCCTGGAAGCATGAAAATCACTTTAAACATGCTAATTTTAGCTCTAACACTGATGATCCACCTACAAATGTGAACTGACGTTCAAAAATAAAACATTTGAAAACGGACCATTTTCCACATTTCTGAAGCATGACGTAATGGGGGGGTGTTATCTCTTTTGTCGAAAATCAGCCGTTTTTGCTCGAACATTAAATGCCTCCAAATGGTATTTATTTCACTTCCCGAGCCCCTGGAAGCATGAAAATCACTTTAAACATGCTAATTTTAGCTCTAACACTGATGATCCACCTACAAATGTGAACTGACGTTCAAAAATAAAACATTTGAAAACGGACCATTTTCCACATTTCTGAAGCATGACGTAATGGGGGAGTGTTATCTCTTTTGTCGAAAATCAGCCGTTTTTGCTCGAACATTAAATGCCTCCAAATGGTATTTAATTAACTTCCCGGGGTGAAGAAACCCTTTTTGAGAACTCAGAGTGAGTAAATTGGCCATTTTCATGCACTTTTAACCATTCCATAAATCTTGTGTTTTGGGCCCCTGGAAGCATGAAAATCACTTTAAACATGCTAATTTTAGCTCTAACACTGATGATCCACCTACAAATGTGAACTGACGTTCAAAAATAAAACATTTGAAAACGGACCATTTTCCACATTTCTGAAGCATGACGTAATGGGGGGGTGTTATCTCTTTTGTCGAAAATCAGCCGTTTTTGCTCGAACATTAAATGCCTCCAAATGGTATTTAATTAACTTCCCGGGGTGAAGAAACCCTTTTTGAGAACTCAGAGTGAGTAAATTGGCCATTTTCATGCACTTTTAACCATTCCATAAATCTTGTGTTTTGGGCCCCTGGAAGCATGAAAATCACTTCAAACATGCTAATTTTAGCTCTAACACTGATGATCCACCTACAAATGTGAACTGACTTTCAAAAATAAAACATTTGAAAACGGACCATTTTCCACATTTCTGAAGCATGACGTAATGGGGGGGTGTTATCTCTTTTGTCGAAAATCAGCCGTTTTTGCTCGAACATTAAATGGCTCCAAATGGTATTTATTTCAATTCCCGAGCCCCTGGAAGCATGAAAATCACTTTAAACATGCTAATTTTAGCTCTAACACTGATGATCCACCTACAAATGTGAACTGACGTTCAAAAATAAAACATTTGAAAACGGACCATTTTCCACATTTCTGAAGCATGACGTAATGGGGGGGTGTTATCTCTTTTGTCGAAAATCAGCCGTTTTTGCTCGAACATTAAATGCCTCCAAATGGTATTTAATTAACTTCCCGAGCCCCTGGAAGCATGAAACTCACTTTAAACATGCTAATTTTAGCTCTAACACTGATGATCCACCTACAAATGTGAACTGACGTTCAAAAATAAAACATTTGAAAACGGACCATTTTCCACATTTCTGAAGCATGACGTAATGGGGGGGTGTTATCTCTTTTGTCGAAAATCAGCTGTTTTTGCTCGAACATTAAATGCCTCCAAATGGTATTTAATTAACTTCCCGGGGTGAAGAAACCCTTTTTGAGAACTCAGAGTGAGTAAATTGGCCATTTTCATGCACTTTTAACCATTCCATAAATCTTGTGTTTTGGGCCCCTGGAAGCATGAAAATCACTTTAAACATGCTAATTTTAGCTCTAACACTGATGATCCACCTACAAATGTGAACTGACGTTCAAAAATAAAACATTTGAAAACGGACCATTTTCCACATTTCTGAAGCATGACGTAATGGGGGGGTGTTATCTCTTTTGTCGAAAATCAGCCGTTTTTGCTCGAACATTAAATGCCTCCAAATGGTATTTAATTAACTTCCCGAGCCCCTGGAAGCATGAAAATCACTTTAAACATGCTAATTTTAGCTCTAACACTGATGATCCACCTACAAATGTGAACTGACGTTCAAAAATAAAACATTTGAAAACGGACCATTTTCCACATTTCTGAAGCATGACGTAATGGGGGGGGTGTTATCTCTTTTGTCGAAAATCAGCCGTTTTTGCCCGAACATTAAATGCCTCCAAATGGTATTTATTTCACTTCCCGAGCCCCTGGAAGCATGAAAATCACTTTAAACATGCTAATTTTAGCTCTAACACTGATGATCCACCTACAAATGTGAACTGACGTTCAAAAATAAAACATTTGAAAACGGACCATTTTCCACATTTCTGAAGCATGACGTAATGGGGGGGTGTTATCTCTTTTGTCGAAAATCAGCCGTTTTTGCTCGAACATTAAATGCCTCCAAATGGTATTTAATTAACTTCCCGAGCCCCTGGAAGCATGAAAATCACTTTAAACATGCTAATTTTAGCTCTAACACTGATGATCCACCTACAAATGTGAACTGACGTTCAAAAATAAAACATTTGAAAACGGACCATTTTCCACATTTCTGAAGCATGACGTAATGGGGGGTGTTATCTCTTTTGTCGAAAATCAACCGTTTTTGCTCGAACATTAAATGCCTCCAAATGGTATTTAATTAACTTCCCGGGGTGAAGAAACCCTTTTTGAGAACTCAGAGTGAGTAAATTGGCCATTCTCATGCACTTTTAACCATTCCATACATCTTGTGTTTTGGGCCCCTGGAAGCATGAAAATCACTTTAAACATGCTAATTTTAGCTCTAACACTGATGATCCACCTACAAATGTGAACTGACGTTCAAAAATAAAACATTTGAAAACGGACCATTTTCCACATTTCTGAAGCATGACGTAATGGGGGGGTGTTATCTCTTTTGTCGAAAATCAGCCGTTTTTGCTCGAACATTAAATGCCTCCAAATGGTATTTAATTAACTTCCCGAGCCCCTGGAAGCATGAAAATCACTTTAAACATGCTAATTTTAGCTCTTACACTGATGATCCACCTACAAATGTGAACTGACGTTCAAAAATAAAACATTTGAAAACGGACCATTTTCCACATTTCTGAAGCATGACGTAATGGGGGGGTGTTATCTCTTTTGTCGAAAATCAGCCGTTTTTGCTCGAACATTAAATGCCTCCAAATGGTATTTAATTAACTTCCCGAGCCCCTGGAAGCATGAAAATCACTTTAAACATGCTAATTTTAGCTCTAACACTGATGATCCACCTACAAATGTGAACTGACGTTCAAAAATAAAACATTTGAAAACGGACCATTTTCCACATTTCTGAAGCATGACGTAATGGGGGGGGTGTTATCTCTTTTGTCGAAAATCAGCCGTTTTTGCTCGAACATTAAATGCCTCCAAATGGTATTTAATTAACTTCCCGAGCCCCTGGAAGCATGAAAATCACTTTAAACATGCTAATTTTAGCTCTTACACTGATGATCCACCTACAAATGTGAACTGACGTTCAAAACTAAAACATTTGAAAACGGACCATTTTCCACATTTCTGAAGCATGACGTAATGGGGGGGTGTTATCTCTTTTGTCGAAAATCAGCCGTTTTTGCTCGAACATTAAATGCCTCCAAATGGTATTTAATTAACTTCCCGAGCCCCTGGAAGCATGAAAATCACTTTAAACATGCTAATTTTAGCTCTAACACTGATGATCCACCTACAAATGTGAACTGACGTTCAAAAATAAAACATTTGAAAACGGACCATTTTCCACATTTCTGAAGCATGACGTAATGGGGGGGTGTTATCTCTTTTGTCGAAAATCAGCCGTTTTTGCTCGAACATTAAATGCCTCCAAATGGTATTTATTTCACTTCCCAAGCCCCTGGAAGCATGAAAATCACTTTAAACATGCTAATTTTAGCTCTAACACTGATGATCCACCTACAAATGTGAACTGACGTTCAAAAATAAAACATTTGAAAACGGACCATTTTCCACATTTCTGAAGCATGACGTAATGGGGGGGTGTTATCTCTTTTGTCGAAAATCAGCCGTTTTTGCTCGAACATTAAATGCCTCCAAATGGTATTTAATTAACTTCCCGAGCCCCTGGAAGCATGAAAATCACTTTAAACATGCTAATTTTAGCTCTAACACTGATGATCCACCTACAAATGTGAACTGACGTTCAAAAATAAAACATTTGAAAACGGACCATTTTCCACATTTCTGAAGCATGACGTAATGGGGGGGTGTTATCTCTTTTGTCGAAAATCAGCCGTTTTTGCTCGAACATTAAATGCCTCCAAATGGTATTTAATTAACTTCCCGGGGTGAAGAAACCCTTTTTGAGAACTCAGAGTGAGCAAATTGGCCATTTTCATGCACTTTCAACCATTCCATAAATCTTGTGTTTTGGGCCCCTGGAAGCATGAAAATCACTTTAAACATGCTAATTTTAGCTCTAACACTGATGATCCACCTACAAATGTGAACTGACGTTCAAAAATAAAACATTTGAAAACGGACCATTTTCCACATTTCTGAAGCATGACGTAATGGGGGGGTGTTATCTCTTTTGTCAAAAATCAGCCGTTTTTGCTCGAACATTAAATGCCTCCAAATGGTATTTAATTAACTTCCCGAGCCCCTGGAAGCATGAAAATCACTTTAAACATGCTAATTTTAGCTCTAACACTGATGATCCACCTACAAATGTGAACTGACGTTCAAAAATAAAACATTTGAAAACGGACCATTTTCCACATTTCTGAAGCATGACGTAATGGGGGGGGTGTTATCTCTTTTGTCGAAAATCAGCCGTTTTTGCTCGAACATTAAATGCCTCCAAATGGTATTTATTTCACTTCCCGAGCCCCTGAAAGCATGAAAATCACTTTAAACATGCTAATTTTAGCTCTAACACTGATGATCCACCTACAAATGTGAACTGACGTTCAAAAATAAAACATTTGAAAACGGACCATTTTCCACATTTCTGAAGCATGACGTAATGGGGGGGTGTTATCTCTTTTGTCGAAAATCAGCCATTTTTGCTCGAACATTAAATGCCTCCAAATGGTATTTAATTAACTTCCCGGGGTGAAGAAACCCTTTTTGAGAACTCAGAGTGAGTAAATTGGCCATTTTCATGCACTTTTAACCATTCCATAAATCTTGTGTTTTGGGCCCCTGGAAGCATGAAAATCACTTTAAACATGCTAATTTTAGCTCTAACACTGATGATCCACCTACAAATGTGAACTGACGTTCAAAAATAAAACATTTGAAAACGGACCATTTTCCACATTTCTGAAGCATGACGTAATGGGGGGGTGTTATCTCTTTTGTCGAAAATCAGCCGTTTTTGCTCGAACATTAAATGCCTCCAAATGGTATTTAATTAACTTCCCGAGCCCCTGGAAGCATGAAAATCTCTTTAAACATGCTAATTTTAGCTCTAACACTGATGATCCACCTACAAATGTGAACTGACGTTCAAAAATAAAACATTTGAAAACTGACCATTTTCCACATTTCTGAAGCATGACGTAATGGGGGGTGTTATCTCTTTTGTCGAAAATCAGCCGTTTTTGCTCGAACATTAAATGCCTCCAAATGGTATTTATTTCACTTCCCGAGCCCCTGGAAGCATGAAAATCACTTTAAACATGCTAATTTTAGCTCTAACACTGATGATCCACCTACAAATGTGAACTGACGTTCAAAAATAAAACATTTGAAAACGGATCATTTTCCACATTTCTGAAGCATGACGTAATGGGGGGGTGTTATCTCTTTTGTCGAAAATCAGCCGGTGTTGCTCGAACATTAAATGCCTCCAAATGGTATTTAATTAACTTCCCGAGCCCCTGGAAGCATGAAAATCACTTTAAACATGCTAATTTTAGCTCTAACACTGATGATCCACCTACAAATGTGAACTGACGTTCAAAAATAAAACATTTGAAAACGGACCATTTTCCACATTTCTGAAGCATGACGTAATGGGGGGGGTGTTATCTCTTTTGTCGAAAATCAGCCGTTTGTGCTCGAACATTAAATGCCTCCAAATGGTATTTAATTAACTTCCCGAGCCCCTGGAAGCATGAAAATCACTTAAAACATGCTAATTTTAGCTCTAACACTGATGATCCACCTACAAATGTGAACTGACGTTCAAAAATAAAACATTTGAAAACGGACCATTTTCCACATTTCTGAAGCATGACGTAATGGGGGGGTGTTATCTCTTTTGTCGAAAATCAGCCGTTTTTGCTCGAACATTAAATGCCTCCAAATGGTATTTAATTAACTTCCCGAGCCCCTGGAAGCATGAAAATCACTTTAAACATGCTAATTTTAGCTCTAACACTGATGATCCACCTACAAATGTGAACTGACGTTCAAAAATAAAACATTTGAAAACGGACCATTTTCCACATTTCTGAAGCATGACGTAATGGGGGGGTGTTATCTCTTTTGTCGAAAATCAGCCGTTTTTGCTCGAACATTAAATGCCTCCAAATGGTATTTAATTAACTTCCCGAGCCCCTGGAAGCATGAAAATCACTTTAAACATGCTAATTTTAGCTCTAACACTGATGATCCACCTACAAATGTGAACTGACGTTCAAAAATAAAACATTTGAAAACGGACCATTTTCAACATTTCTGAAGCATGACGTAATGGGGGGGTGTTATCTCTTTTGTCAAAAATCAGCCGTTTTTGCTCGAACATTAAATGCCTCCAAATGGTATTTAATTAACTTCCCGAGCCCCTGGAAGCATGAAAATCACTTTAAACATGCTAATTTTAGCTCTAACACTGATGATCCACCTACAAATGTGAACTGACGTTCAAAAATAAAACATTTGAAAACGGACCATTTTCCACATTTCTGAAGCATGACGTAATGAGGGGGTGTTATCTCTTTTGTCGAAAATCAGCCGTTTTTGCTCGAACATTAAATGCCTCCAAATGGTATTTAATTAACTTCCCGGGGTGAAGAAACCCTTTTTGAGAACTCAGAGTGAGTAAATTGGCCATTTTCATGCACAATTAACCATTCCATAAATCTTGTGTTTTGGGCCCCTGGAAGCATGAAAATCACTTTAAACATGCTAATTTTAGCTCTAACACTGATGATCCACCTACAAATGTGAACTGACGTTCAAAAATAAAACATTTGAAAACGGACCATTTTCCACATTTCTGAAGCATGACGTAATGGGGGGGTGTTATCTCTTTTGTCGAAAATCAGCCGTTTTTGCTCGAACATTAAAAGCCTCCAAATGGTATTTAATTAACTTCCCGAGCCCCTGGAAGCATGAAAATCACTTTAAACATGCTAATTTTAGCTCTAACACTGATGATCCACCTACAAATGTGAACTGACGTTCAAAAATAAAACATTTGAAAACGGACCATTTTCCACATTTCTGAAGCATGACGTAATGGGGGGGTGTTATCTCTTTTGTCGAAAATCAGCCGTTTTTGCTCGAACATTAAATGCCTCCAAATGGTATTTATTTCACTTCCCGAGCCCCTGGAAGCATGAAAATCACTTTAAACATGCTAATTTTAGCTCTAACACTGATGATCCACCTACAAATGTGAACTGACGTTCAAAAATAAAACATTTGAAAACGGACCATTTTCCACATTTCTGAAGCATGACGTAATGGGGGAGTGTTATCTCTTTTGTCGAAAATCAGCCGTTTTTGCTCGAACATTAAATACCTTCAAATGGTATTTAATTAACTTCCCGGGGTGAAGAAACCCTTTTTGAGAACTCAGAGTGAGTAAATTGGCCATTTTCATGCACTTTTAACCATTCCATAAATCTTGTGTTTTGGGCCCCTGGAAGCATGAAAATCACTTTAAACATGCTAATTTTAGCTCTAACACTGATGATCCACCTACAAATGTGAACTGACGTTCAAAAATAAAACATTTGAAAACGGACCATTTTCCACATTTCTGAAGCATGACGTAATGGGGGGGTGTTATCTCTTTTGTCGAAAATCAGCCGTTTTTGCTCGAACATTAAATGCCTCCAAATGGTATTTAATTAACTTCCCGGGGTGAAGAAACCCTTTTTGAGAACTCAGAGTGAGTAAATTGGCCATTTTCATGCACTTTTAACCATTCCATAAATCTTGTGTTTTGGGCCCCTGGAAGCATGAAAATCACTTCAAACATGCTAATTTTAGCTCTAACACTGATGATCCACCTACAAATGTGAACTGACTTTCAAAAATAAAACATTTGAAAACGGACCATTTTCCACATTTCTGAAGCATGACGTAATGGGGGGGTGTTATCTCTTTTGTCGAAAATCAGCCGTTTTTGCTCGAACATTAAATGCCTCCAAATGGTATTTAATTAACTTCCCGAGCCCCTGGAAGCATGAAAATCACTTTAAACATGCTAATTTTAGCTCTAACACTGATGATCCACCTACAAATGTGAACTGACGTTCAAAAATAAAACATTTGAAAACGGACCATTTTCCACATTTCTGAAGCATGACGTAATGGGGGGGTGTTATCTCTTTTGTCGAAAATCAGCCGTTTTTGCTCGAACATTAAATGCCTCCAAATGGTATTTATTTCACTTCCCGAGCCCCTGGAAGCATGAAAATCACTTTAAACATGCTAATTTTAGCTCTAACACTGATGATCCACCTACAAATGTGAACTGACGTTCAAAAATAAAACATTTGAAAACGGACCATTTTCCACATTTCTGAAGCATGACGTAATGGGGGAGTGTTATCTCTTTTGTCGAAAATCAGCCGTTTTTGCTCGAACATTAAATACCTTCAAATGGTATTTAATTAACTTCCCGGGGTGAAGAAACCCTTTTTGAGAACTCAGAGTGAGTAAATTGGCCATTTTCATGCACTTTTAACCATTCCATAAATCTTGTGTTTTGGGCCCCTGGAAGCATGAAAATCACTTTAAACATGCTAATTTTAGCTCTAACACTGATGATCCACCTACAAATGTGAACTGACGTTCAAAAATAAAACATTTGAAAACGGACCATTTTCCACATTTCTGAAGCATGACGTAATGGGGGGGTGTTATCTCTTTTGTCGAAAATCAGCCGTTTTTGCTCGAACATTAAATGCCTCCAAATGGTATTTAATTAACTTCCCGGGGTGAAGAAACCCTTTTTGAGAACTCAGAGTGAGTAAATTGGCCATTTTCATGCACTTTTAACCATTCCATAAATCTTGTGTTTTGGGCCCCTGGAAGCATGAAAATCACTTCAAACATGCTAATTTTAGCTCTAACACTGATGATCCACCTACAAATATGAACTGACTTTCAAAAATAAAACATTTGAAAACGGACCATTTTCCACATTTCTGAAGCATGACGTAATGGGGGGGTGTTATCTCTTTTGTCGAAAATCAGCCGTTTTTGCTCGAACATTAAATGCCTCCAAATGGTATTTAATTAACTTCCCGAGCCCCTGGAAGCATGAAAATCACTTTAAACATGCTAATTTTAGCTCTAACACTGATGATCCACCTACAAATGTGAACTGACGTTCAAAAATAAAACATTTGAAAACGGACCATTTTCCACATTTCTGAAGCATGACGTAATGGGGGGGTGTTATCTCTTTTGTCGAAAATCAGCTGTTTTTGCTCGAACATTAAATGCCTCCAAATGGTATTTAATTAACTTCCCGAGCCCCTGGAAGCATGAAAATCACTTTAAACATGCTAATTTTAGCTCTAACACTGATGATCCACCTACAAATGTGAACTAACGTTCAAAAATAAAACATTTGAAAACGGACCATTTTCCACATTTCTGAAGCATGACGTAATGGGGGGGTGTTATCTCTTTTGTCGAAAATCAACCGTTTTTGCTCGAACATTAAATGCCTCCAAATGGTATTTAATTAACTTCCCGGGGTGAAGAAACCCTTTTTGAGAACTCAGAGTGAGTAAATTGGCCATTCTCATGCACTTTTAACCATTCCATAAATCTTGTGTTTTGGGCCCCTGGAAGCATGAAAATCACTTTAAACATGCTAATTTTAGCTCTAACACTGATGATCCACCTACAAATGTGAACTGACGTTCAAAAATAAAACATTTGAAAACGGACCATTTTCCACATTTCTGAAGCATGACGTAATGGGGGGGTGTTATCTCTTTTGTCGAAAATCAGCCGTTTTTGCTCGAACATTAAATGCCTCCAAATGGTATTTAATTAACTTCCCGAGCCCCTGGAAGCATGAAAATCACTTTAAACATGCTAATTTTAGCTCTTACACTGATGATCCACCTACAAATGTGAACTGACGTTCAAAAATAAAACATTTGAAAACGGACCATTTTCCACATTTCTGAAGCATGACGTAATGGGGGGGTGTTATCTCTTTTGTCGAAAATCAGCCGTTTTTGCTCGAACATTAAATGCCTCCAAATGGTATTTATTTCACTTCCCAAGCCCCTGGAAGCATGAAAATCACTTTAAACATGCTAATTTTAGCTCTAACACTGATGATCCACCTACAAATGTGAACTGACGTTCAAAACTAAAACATTTGAAAACGGACCATTTTCCACATTTCTGAAGCATGACGTAATGGGGGGGTGTTATCTCTTTTGTCGAAAATCAGCCGTTTTTGCTCGAACATTAAATGCCTCCAAATGGTATTTAATTAACTTCCCGAGCCCCTGGAAGCATGAAAATCACTTTAAACATGCTAATTTTAGCTCTAACACTGATGATCCACCTACAAATGTGAACTGACGTTCAAAAACAAAACATTTGAAAATGGACCATTTTCCACATTTCTGAAGCATGACGTAATGGGGGGGTGTTATCTCTTTTGTCGAAAATCAGCCGTTTTTGCTCGAACATTAAATGCCTCCAAATGGTATTTAATTAACTTCCCGAGCCCCTGGAAGCATGAAAATCACTTTAAACATGCTAATTTCAGCTCTTACACTCATGATCCACCTACAAATGTGAACTGACGTTCAAAAATAAAACATTTGAAAACGGACCATTTTCCACATTTCTGAAGCATGACGTAATGGGGGGGTGTTATCTCTTTTGTCGAAAATCAGCCGTTTTTGCTCGAACATTAAATGCCTCCAAATGGTATTTAATTAACTTCCCGGGGTGAAGAAACCCTTTTTGAGAACTCAGAGTGAGTAAATTGGCCATTTTCATGCACTTTTAACCATTCCATAAATCTTGTGTTTTGGGCCCCTGGAAGCATGAAAATCACTTTAAACATGCTAATTTTAGCTCTAACACTGATGATCCACCTACAAATGTGAACTGACGTTCAAAAATAAAACATTTGAAAACGGACCATTTTCCACATTTCTGAAGCATGACGTAATGGGGGGGTGTTATCTCTTTTGTCGAAAATCAGCCGTTTTTGCTCGAACATTAAATGCCTCCAAATGGTATTTAATTAACTTCCCGAGCCCCTGGAAGCATGAAAATCACTTTAAACATGCTAATTTTAGCTCTAACACTGATGATCCACCTACAAATGTGAACTGACGTTCAAAAATAAAACATTTGAAAACGGACCATTTTCCACATTTCTGAAGCATGACGTAATGGGGGGGTGTTATCTCTTTTGTCGAAAATCAGCCGTTTTTGCTCGAACATTAAATGCCACCAAATGGTATTTAATTAACTTCCCGAGCCCCTGGAAGCATGAAAATCACTTTAAACATGCTAATTTTAGCTCTAACACTGATGATCCACCTACAAATGTGAACTGACGTTCAAAAATAAAACATTTGAAAACGGACCATTTTCCACATTTCTGAAGCATGACGTAATGGGGGGGGTGTTATCTCTTTTGTCGAAAATCAGCCGTTTTTGCTCGAACATTAAATGCCTCCAAATGGTATTTATTTCACTTCCCGAGCCCCTGGAAGCATGAAAATCACTTTAAACATGCTAATTTTAGCTCTAACACTGATGATCCACCTACAAATGTGAACTGACGTTCAAAAATAAAACATTTGAAAACGGACCATTTTCCACATTTCTGAAGCATGACGTAATGGGGGGGTGTTATCTCTTTTGTCGAAAATCAGCCGTTTTTGCTCGAACATTAAATGCCTCCAAATGGTATTTAATTAACTTCCCGGGGTGAAGAAACCCTTTTTGAGAACTCAGAGTGAGTAAATTGGCCATTTTCATGCACTTTTAACCATTCCATAAATCTTGTGTTTTGGGCCCCTGGAAGCATGAAAATCACTTTAAACATGCTAATTTTAGCTCTAACACTGATGAACCACCTACAAATGTGAACTGACGTTCAAAAATAAAACATTTGAAAACGGACCATTTTCCACATTTCTGAAGCATGACGTAATGGGGGGGTGTTATCTCTTTTGTCGAAAATCAGCCGTTTTTGCTCGAACATTAAATGCCTCCAAATGGTATTTAATTAACTTCCCGAGCCCCTGGAAGCATGAAAATCACTTTAAACATGCTAATTTAAGCTCTAACACTGAAGATCCACCTACAAATGTGAACTGACGTTCAAAAATAAAACATTTGAAAACGGACCATTTTCCACATTTCTGAAGCATGACGTAATGGGGGGGTGTTATCTCTTATGTCGAAAATCAGCCGTTTTTGCTCGAACATTAAATGCCTCCAAATGGTATTTATTTCACTTCCCGAGCCCCTGGAAGCATGAAAATCACTTTAAACATGCTAATTTTAGCTCTAACACTGATGATCCACCTACAAATGTGAACTGACGTTCAAAAATAAAACATTTGAAAACGGACCATTTTCCACATTTCTGAAGCATGACGTAATGGGGGGGTGTTATCTCTTTTGTCGAAAATCAGCCGTTTTTGCTCGAACATTAAATGCCTCCATAAGGTATTTAATTAACTTCCCGGGGTGAAGAAACCCTTTTTGAGAACTCAGAGTGAGTAAATTGGCCATTTTCATGCACTTTTAATCATTCCATAAATCTTGTGTTTTGGGCCCCTGGAAGCATGAAAATCTCTTTAAACATGCTAATTTTAGCTCTAACACTGATGATCCACCTACAAATGTGAACTGACGTTCAAAAATAAAACATTTGAAAACGGACCATTTTCCACATTTCTGAAGCATGACGTAATGGGGTGGTGTTATCTCTTTTGTCGAAAATCAGCCGTTTTTGCTCGAACATTAAAAGCCTCCAAATGGTATTTAATTAACTTCCCGAGCCCCTGGAAGCATGAAAATCACTTTAAACATGCTAATTTTAGCTCTAACACTGATGATCCACCTACAAATGTGAACTGACGTTCAAAAATAAAACATTTGAAAACGGACCATTTTCCACATTTCTGAAGCATGACGTAATGGGGGGTGTTATTTCTTTTGTCGAAAATCAGCCGTTTTTGCTCGAACATTAAATCCCTCCAAATGGTATTTATTTCACTTCCCGAGCCCCTGGAAGCATGAAAATCACTTTAAACATGCTAATTTTAGCTCTAACACTGATGATCCACCTACAAATGTGAACTGACGTTCAAAAATAAAACATTTGAAAACGGACCATTTTCCACATTTCTGAAGCATGACGTAATGGGGGGGTGTTATCTCTTTTGTCGAAAATCAGCCGTTTTTGCTCGAACATTAAATGCCTCCAAATGGTATTTAATTAACTTCCCGAGCCCCTGGAAGCATGAAAATCACTTTAAACATGCTAATTTTAGCTCTTACACTGATGATCCACCTACAAATGTGAACTGACGTTCAAAAATAAAACATTTGAAAACGGACCATTTTCCACATTTCTGAAGCATGACGTAATGGGGGGGTGTTATCTCTTTTGTCGAAAATCAGCCGTTTTTGCTCGAACATTAAATGCCTCCAAATGGTATTTATTTCACTTCCCAAGCCCCTGGACGCATGAAAATCACTTTAAACATGCTAATTTTAGCTCTAACACTGATGATCCACCTACAAATGTGAACTGACGTTCAAAACTAAAACATTTGAAAACGGACCATTTTCCACATTTCTGAAGCATGACGTAATGGGGGGGTGTTATCTCTTTTGTCGAAAATCAGCCGTTTTTGCTCGAACATTAAATGCCTCCAAATGGTATTTAATTAACTTCCCGAGCCCCTGGAAGCATGAAAATCACTTTAAACATGCTAATTTTTGCTCTAACACTGATGATCCACCTACAAATGTGAACTGAC
This sequence comes from Lissotriton vulgaris, assembly GCF_964263255.1. Lineage (NCBI taxonomy): Eukaryota > Metazoa > Chordata > Amphibia > Caudata > Salamandridae > Lissotriton > Lissotriton vulgaris. Next base: position 1,255,287 of record NW_028253316.1, read on the forward strand.
GTTCAAAAACAAAACATTTGAAAATGGACCATTTTCCACATTTCTGAAGCATGACGTAATGGGGGGGTGTTATCTCTTTTGTCGAAAATCAGCCGTTTTTGCTCGAACATTAAATGCCTCCAAATGGTATTTAATTAACTTCCCGAGCCCCTGGAAGCATGAAAATCACTTTAAACATGCTAATTTCAGCTCTTACACTCATGATCCACCTACAAATGTGAACTGACGTTCAAAAATAAAACATTTGAAAACGGACCATTTTCCACATTTCTGAAGCATGACGTAATGGGGGGGTGTTATCTCTTTTGTCGAAAATCAGCCGTTTTTGCTCGAACATTAAATGCCTCCAAATGGTATTTAATTAACTTCCCGGGGTGAAGAAACCCTTTTTGAGAACTCAGAGTGAGTAAATTGGCCATTTTCATGCACTTTTAACCATTCCATAAATCTTGTGTTTTGGGCCCCTGGAAGCATGAAAATCACTTTAAACATGCTAATTTTAGCTCTAACACTGATGATCCACCTACAAATGTGAACTGACGTTCAAAAATAAAACATTTGAAAACGGACCATTTTCCACATTTCTGAAGCATGACGTAATGGGGGGGTGTTATCTCTTTTGTCGAAAATCAGCCGTTTTTGCTCGAACATTAAATGCCTCCAAATGGTATTTAATTAACTTCCCGAGCCCCTGGAAGCATGAAAATCACTTTAAACATGCTAATTTTAGCTCTAACACTGATGATCCACCTACAAATGTGAACTGACGTTCAAAAATAAAACATTTGAAAACGGACCATTTTCCACATTTCTGAAGCATGACGTAATGGGGGGGTGTTATCTCTTTTGTCGAAAATCAGCCGTTTTTGCTCGAACATTAAATGCCACCAAATGGTATTTAATTAACTTCCCGAGCCCCTGGAAGCATGAAAATCACTTTAAACATGCTAATTTTAGCTCTAACACTGATGATCCACCTACAAATGTGAACTGACGTTCAAAAATAAAACATTTGAAAACGGACCATTTTCCACATTTCTGAAGCATGACGTAATGGGGGGGGTGTTATCTCTTTTGTCGAAAATCAGCCGTTTTTGCTCGAACATTAAATGCCTCCAAATGGTATTTATTTCACTTCCCGAGCCCCTGGAAGCATGAAAATCACTTTAAACATGCTAATTTTAGCTCTAACACTGATGATCCACCTACAAATGTGAACTGACGTTCAAAAATAAAACATTTGAAAACGGACCATTTTCCACATTTCTGAAGCATGACGTAATGGGGGGGTGTTATCTCTTTTGTCGAAAATCAGCCGTTTTTGCTCGAACATTAAATGCCTCCAAATGGTATTTAATTAACTTCCCGGGGTGAAGAAACCCTTTTTGAGAACTCAGAGTGAGTAAATTGGCCATTTTCATGCACTTTTAACCATTCCATAAATCTTGTGTTTTGGGCCCCTGGAAGCATGAAAATCACTTTAAACATGCTAATTTTAGCTCTAACACTGATGAACCACCTACAAATGTGAACTGACGTTCAAAAATAAAACATTTGAAAACGGACCATTTTCCACATTTCTGAAGCATGACGTAATGGGGGGGTGTTATCTCTTTTGTCGAAAATCAGCCGTTTTTGCTCGAACATTAAATGCCTCCAAATGGTATTTAATTAACTTCCCGAGCCCCTGGAAGCATGAAAATCACTTTAAACATGCTAATTTAAGCTCTAACACTGAAGATCCACCTACAAATGTGAACTGACGTTCAAAAATAAAACATTTGAAAACGGACCATTTTCCACATTTCTGAAGCATGACGTAATGGGGGGGTGTTATCTCTTATGTCGAAAATCAGCCGTTTTTGCTCGAACATTAAATGCCTCCAAATGGTATTTATTTCCCTTCCCGAGCCCCTGGAAGCATGAAAATCACTTTAAACATGCTAATTTTAGCTCTAACACTGATGATCCACCTACAAATGTGAACTGACGTTCAAAAATAAAACATTTGAAAACGGACCATTTTCCACATTTCTGAAGCATGACGTAATGGGGGGGTGTTATCTCTTTTGTCGAAAATCAGCCGTTTTTGCTCGAACATTAAATGCCTCCATAAGGTATTTAATTAACTTCCCGGGGTGAAGAAACCCTTTTTGAGAACTCAGAGTGAGTAAATTGGCCATTTTCATGCACTTTTAACCATTCCATAAATCTTGTGTTTTGGGCCCCTGGAAGCATGAAAATCTCTTTAAACATGCTAATTTTAGCTCTAACACTGATGATCCACCTACAAATGTGAACTGACGTTCAAAAATAAAACATTTGAAAACGGACCATTTTCCACATTTCTGAAGCATGACGTAATGGGGTGGTGTTATCTCTTTTGTCGAAAATCAGCCGTTTTTGCTCGAACATTAAAAGCCTCCAAATGGTATTTAATTAACTTCCCGAGCCCCTGGAAGCATGAAAATCACTTTAAACATGCTAATTTTAGCTCTAACACTGATGATCCACCTACAAATGTGAACTGACGTTCAAAAATAAAACATTTGAAAACGGACCATTTTCCACATTTCTGAAGCATGACGTAATGGGGGGTGTTATCTCTTTTGTCGAAAATCAGCCGTTTTTGCTCGAACATTAAATCCCTCCAAATGGTATTTATTTCACTTCCCAAGCCCCTGGAAGCATGAAAATCACTTTAAACATGCTAATTTTAGCTCTAACACTGATGATCCACCTACAAATGTGAACTGACGTTCAAAAATAAAACATTTGAAAACGGACCATTTTCCACATTTCTGAAGCATGACGTAATGGGGGGGTGTTATCTCTTTTGTCGATAATCAGCCGTTTTTGTTCGAACATTAAATGCCTCCAAATGGTATTTAATTAACTTCCCGGGGTGAAGAAACCCTTTTTGAGAACTCAGAGTGAGTAAATTGGCCATTTTCATGCACTTTTAACCATTCCATAAATCTTGTGTTTTGGGCCCCTGGAAGCATGAAAATCACTTTAAACATGCTAATTTTAGCTCTAACACTGATGATCCACCTACAAATGTGAACTGACGTTCAAAAATAAAACATTTGAAAACGGACCATTTTCCACATTTCTGAAGCATGACGTAATGGGGGGGTGTTATCTCTTTTGTCGAAAATCAGCCGTTTTTGCTCGAACATTAAAAGCCTCCAAATGGTATTTAATTAACTTCCCGAGCCCCTGGAAGCATGAAAATCACTTTAAACATGCTAATTTTAGCTCTAACACTGATGATCCACCTACAAATGTGAACTGACGTTCAAAAATAAAACATTTGAAAACGGACCATTTTCCACATTTCTGAAGCATGACGTAATGGGGGGGTGTTATCTCTTTTGTCGAAAATCAGCCGTTTTTGCTCGAACATTAAATGCCTCCAAATGGTATTTATTTCACTTCCCGAGCCCCTGGAAGCATGAAAATCACTTTAAACATGCTAATTTTAGCTCTAACACTGATGATCCACCTACAAATGTGAACTGACGTTCAAAAATAAAACATTTGAAAACGGACCATTTTCCACATTTCTGAAGCATGACGTAATGGGGGGGTGTTATCTCTTTTGTCGAAAATCAGCCGTTTTTGCTCGAACATTAAATGCCTCCAAATGGTATTTAATTAACTTCCCGGGGTGAAGAAACCCTTTTTGAGAACTCAGAGTGAGTAAATTGGCCATTTTCATGCACTTTTAACCATTCCATAAATCTTGTGTTTTGGGCCCCTGGAAGCATGAAAATCACTTTAAACATGCTAATTTTAGCTCTAACACTGATGATCCACCTACAAATGTGAACTGACGTTCAAAAATAAAACATTTGAAAACGGACCATTTTCCACATTTCTGAAGCATGACGTAATGGGGGGGTGTTATCTCTTTTGTCGAAAATCAGCCGTTTTTGCTCGAACATTAAATGCCTCCAAATGGTATTTAATTAACTTCCCGGGGTGAAGAAACCCTTTTTGAGAACTCAGAGTGAGTAAATTGGCCATTTTCATGCACTTTTAACCATTCCATAAATCTTGTGTTTTGGGCCCCTGGAAGCATGAAAATCACTTCAAACATGCTAATTTTAGCTCTAACACTGATGATCCACCTACAAATGTGAACTGACTTTCAAAAATAAAACATTTGAAAACGGACCATTTTCCACATTTCTGAAGCATGACGTAATGGGGGGGGGTGTTATCTCTTTTGTCGAAAATCAGCCGTTTTTGCTCGAACATTAAATGCCTCCAAATGGTATTTATTTCAATTCCCGAGCCCCTGGAAGCATGAAAATCACTTTAAACATGCTAATTTTAGCTCTAACACTGATGATCCACCTACAAATGTGAACTGACGTTCAAAAATAAAACATTTGAAAACGGACCATTTTCCACATTTCTGAAGCATGACGTAATGGGGGGGTGTTATCTCTTTTGTCGAAAATCAGCTGTTTTTGCTCGAACATTAAATGCCTCCAAATGGTATTTAATTAACTTCCCGAGCCCCTGGAAGCATGAAAATCACTTTAAACATGCTAATTTTAGCTCTAACACTGATGATCCACCTACAAATGTGAACTGACGTTCAAAAATAAAACATTTGAAAACGGACCATTTTCCACATTTCTGAAGCATGACGTAATGGGGGGGTGTTATCTCTTTTGTCGAAAATCAGCCGTTTTTGCTCGAACATTAAATGCCTCCAAATGGTATTTAATTAACTTCCCGGGGTGAAGAAACCCTTTTTGAGAACTCAGAGTGAGTAAATTGGCCATTTTCATGCACTTTTAACCATTCCATAAATCTTGTGTTTTGGGCCCCTGGAAGCATGAAAATCACTTTAAACATGCTAATTTTAGCTCTAACACTGATGATCCACCTACAAATGTGAACTGACGTTCAAAAATAAAACATTTGAAAACGGACCATTTTCCACATTTCTGAAGCATGACGTAATGGGGGGGTGTTATCTCTTTTGTCGAAAATCAGCCGTTTTTGCTCGAACATTAAATGCCTCCAAATGGTATTTAATTAACTTCCCGAGCCCCTGGAAGCATGAAAATCACTTTAAACATGCTAATTTTAGCTCTAACACTGATGATCCACCTACAAATGTGAACTGACGTTCAAAAATAAAACATTTGAAAACGGACCATTTTCCACATTTCTGAAGCATGACGTAATGGGGGGGTGTTATCTCTTTTGTCGAAAATCAGCCGTTTTTGCTCGAACATTAAATGCCTCCAAATGGTATTTAATTAACTTCCCGAGCCCCTGGAAGCATGAAAATCACTTTAAACATGCTAATTTTAGCTCTAACACTGATGATCCACCTACAAATGTGAACTGACGTATAAAAATAAAACATTTGAAAACGGACCATTTTCCACATTTCTGAAGCATGACGTAATGGGGGGGTGTTATCTCTTTTGTCGAAAATCAACCGTTTTTGCTCGAACATTAAATGCCTCCAAATGGTATTTAATTAACTTCCCGGGGTGAAGAAACCCTTTTTGAGAACTCAGAGTGAGTAAATTGGCCATTCTCATGCACTTTTAACCATTCCATAAATCTTGTGTTTTGGGCCCCTGGAAGCATGAAAATCACTTTAAACATGCTAATTTTAGCTCTAACACTGATGATCCACCTACAAATGTGAACTGACGTTCAAAAATAAAACATTTGAAAACGGACCATTTTCCACATTTCTGAAGCATGACGTAATGGGGGGGTGTTATCTCTTTCGTCGAAAATCAGCCGTTTTTGCTCGAACATTAAATGCCTCCAAATGGTATTTAATTAACTTCCCGAGCCCCTGGAAGCATGAAAATCACTTTAAACATGCTAGTTTTAGCTCTAACACTGATGATCCACCTACAAATGTGAACTGACGTTCAAAAATAAAACATTTGAAAACGGACCATTTTCCACATTTCTGAAGCATGACGTAATGGGGGGGTGTTATCTCTTTGTCGAAAATCAGCCGTTTTCGCTTGAACATTAAATGCCTCCAAATGGTATTTAATTAACTTCCCGAGCCCCTGGAAGCATGAAAATCACTTTAAACATGCTAATTTCAGCTCTTACACTGATGATCCACCTACAAATGTGAACTGACGTTCAAAAATAAAACATTTGAAAACGGACCATTTTCCACATTTCTGAAGCATGACGTAATGGGGGGGTGTTATCTCTTTTGTCGAAAATCAGCCGTTTTTGCTTGAACATTAAATGCCTCCAAATGGTATTTATTTCACTTCCCAAGCCCCTGGAAGCATGAAAATCACTTTAAACATGCTAATTTTAGCTCTAACACTGATGATCCACCTACAAATGTGAACTGACGTTCAAAAATAAAACATTTGAAAACGGACCATTTTCCACATTTCTGAAGCATGACGTAATGGGGGGGTGTTATCTCTTTTGTCGAAAATCAGCCGTTTTTGCTCGAACATTAAATGCCTCCAAATGGTATTTAATTAACTTCCCGAGCCCCTGGAAGCATGAAAATCACTTTAAACATGCTAATTTTAGCTCTAACACTGATGATCCACCTACAAATGTGAACTGACGTTCAAAAATAAAACATTTGAAAACGGACCATTTTCCACATTTCTGAAGCATGACGTAATGGGGGGGTGTTATCTCTTTTGTCGAAAATCAGCCGTTTTTGCTCGAACATTAAATGCCTCCAAATGGTATTTATTTTACTTCCCGAGCCCCTGGAAGCATGAAAATCACTTTAAACATGCTAATTTTAGCTCTAACACTGATGATCCACCTACAAATGTGAACTGACGTTCAAAAATAAAACATTTGAAAACGGACCATTTTTCACATTTCTGAAGCATGACGTAATGGGGGGGTGTTATCTCTTTTGTCGAAAATCAGCCATTTTTGCTCGAACATTAAATGCCTCCAAATGGTATTTAATTAACTTCCCGGGGTGAAGAAACCCTTTTTGAGAACTCAGAGTGAGTAAATTGGCCATTTTCATGCACTTTTAACCATTCCATAAATCTTGTGTTTTGGGCCCCTGGAAGCATGAAAATCACTTTAAACATGCTAATTTTAGCTCTAACACTGATGATCCACCTACAAATGTGAACTGACGTTCAAAAAGAAAACATTTGAAAACGGACCATTTTCCACATTTCTGAAGCATGACGTAATGGGGGGGTGTTAATCTCTTTTGTCGAAAATCAGCCGTTTTTGCTCGAACATTAAATGCCTCCAAATGGTATTTAATTAACTTCCCGAGCCCCTGGAAGCATGAAAATCTCTTTAAACATGCTAATTTTAGCTCTAACACTGATGATCCACCTACAAATGTGAACTGACGTTCAAAAATAAAACATTTGAAAACTGACCATTTTCCACATTTCTGAAGCATGACGTAATGGGGGGGTGTTATCTCTTTTGTCGAAAATCAGCCGTTTTTGCTCGAACATTAAATGCCTCCAAATGGTATTTATTTCACTTCCCGAGCCCCTGGAAGCATGAAAATCACTTTAAACACGCTAATTTTAGCTCTAACACTGATGATCCACCTACAAATGTGAACTGACGTTCAAAAATAAAACATTTGAAAACGGATCATTTTCCACATTTCTGAAGCATGACGTAATGGGGGGGTGTTATCTCTTTTGTCGAAAATCAGCCGTTTTTGCTCGAACATTAAATGCCTCCAAATGGTATTTAATTAACTTCCCGAGCCCCTGGAAGCATGAAAATCACTTTAAACATGCTAATTTTAGCTCTAACACTGATGATCCACCTACAAATGTGAACTGACGTTCAAAAATAAAACATTTGAAAACGGACCATTTTCCACATTTCTGAAGCATGACGTAATGGGGGGGGGTGTTATCTCTTTTGTCGAAAATCAGCCGTTTTTGCTCGAACATTAAATGCCTCCAAATGGTATTTAATTAACTTCCCGAGCCCCTGGAAGCATGAAAATCACTTAAAACATGCTAATTTTAGCTCTAACACTGATGATCCACCTACAAATGTGAACTGACGTTCAAAAATAAAACATTTGAAAACGGACCATTTTCCACATTTCTGAAGCATGGCGTAATGGGGGGGTGTTATCTCTTTTATCGAAAATCAGCCGTTTTTGCTCGAACATTAAATGCCTCCAAATGGTATTTAATTAACTTCCCGAGCCCCTGGAAGCATGAAAATCACTTTAAACATGCTAATTTTAGCTCTAACACTGATGATCCACCTACAAATGTGAACTGACGTTCAAAAATAAAACATTTGAAAACGGACCATTTTCCACATTTCTGAAGCATGACGTAATGGGGGGGTGTTATCTCTTTTGTCGAAAATCAGCCGTTTTTGCTCGAACATTAAATGCCTCCAAATGGTATTTAATTAACTTCCCGAGCCCCTGGAAGCATGAAAATCACTTTAAACATGCTAATTTTAGCTCTAACACTGATGATCCACCTACAAATGTGAACTGACGTTCAAAAATAAAACATTTGAAAACGGACCATTTTCAACATTTCTGAAGCATGACGTAATGGGGGGGTGTTATCTCTTTTGTCGAAAATCAGCCGTTTTTGCTCGAACATTAAATGCCTCCAAATGGTATTTAATTAACTTCCCGAGCCCCTGGAAGCATGAAAATCACTTTAAACATGCTAATTTTAGCTCTAACACTGATGATCCACCTACAAATGTGAACTGACGTTCAAAAATAAAACATTTGAAAACGGACCATTTTCCACATTTCTGAAGCATGACGTAATGGGGGGGTGTTATCTCTTTTGTCGAAAATCAGCTGTTTTTGCTCGAACATTAAATGCCTCCAAATGGTATTTAATTAACTTCCCGGGGTGAAGAAACCCTTTTTGAGAACTCAGAGTGAGTAAATTGGCCATTTTCATGCACTTTTAACCATTCCATAAATCTTATGTTTTGGGCCCCTGGAAGCATGAAAATCACTTTAAACATGCTAATTTTAGCTCTAACACTGATGATCCACCTACAAATGTGAACTGACGTTCAAAAATAAAACATTTGAAAACGGACCAATTTCCACATTTCTGAAGCATGACGTAATGGGGGGGTGTTATCTCTTTTGTCGAAAATCAGCCGTTTTTGCTCGAACATTAAATGCCTCCAAATGGTATTTAATTAACTTCCCGAGCCCCTGGAAGCATGAAAATCACTTTAAACATGCTAATTTTAGCTCTAACACTGATGATCCACCTACAAATGTGAACTGACGTTCAAAAATAAAACATTTGAAAACGGACCCTTTTCCACATTTCTGAAGCATGACGTAATGAGGGGGTGTTATCTCTTTTGTCGAAAATCAGCCGTTTTTGCTCGAACATTAAATGCCTCCAAATGGTATTTATTTCACTTCCCGAGCCCCTGGAAGCATGAAAATCACTTTAAACATGCTAATTTTAGCTCTAACACTGATGATCCACCTACAAATGTGAACTGATGTTCAAAAATAAAACATTTGAAAACGGACCATTCTCCACATTTCTGAAGCATGACGTAATGGGGGGGTGTTATCTCTTTTGTCGAAAATCAGCCGTTTTTGCTCGAACATTAAATGCCTCCAAATGGTATTTAATTAACTTCCTGGGGTGAAGAAACCCTTTTTGAGAACTCAGAGTGAGTAAATTGGCCATTTTCATGCACTTTTAACCATTCCATAAATCTTGTGTTTTGGGCCCCTGGAAGCATGAAAATCACTTTAAACATGCTAATTTTAGCTCTAACACTGATGATCCACCTACAAATGTGAACTGACGTTCAAAAATAAAACATTTGAAAACGGACCATTTTCCACATTTCTGAAGCATGACGTAATGGGGGGGTGTTATCTCTTTTGTCGAAAATCAGCCGTTTTTGCTCGAACATTAAAAGCCTCCAAATGGTATTTAATTAACTTCCCGAGCCCCTGGAAGCATGAAAATCACTTTAAACATGCTAATTTTAGCTCTAACACTGATGATCCACCTACAAATGTGAACTGACGTTCAAAAATAAAACATTTGAAAACGGACCATTTTCCACATTTCTGAAGCATGACGTAATGGGGGGGTGTTATCTCTTTTGTCGAAAATCAGCCGTTTTTGCTCGAACATTAAATGCCTCCAAATGGTATTTATTTTACTTCCCGAGCCCCTGGAAGCATGAAAATCACTTTAAACATGCTAATTTTAGCTCTAACACTGATGATCCACCTACAAATGTGAACTGACGTTCAAAAATAAAACATTTGAAAACGGACCATTTTCCACATTTCTGAAGCATGACGTAATGGGGGAGTGTTATCTCTTTTGTCGAAAATCAGCCGTTTTTGCTCGAACATTAAATGCCTCCAAATGGTATTTAATTAACTTCCCGGGGTGAAGAAACCCTTTTTGAGAACTCAGAGTGAGTAAATTGGCCATTTTCATGCACTTTTAACCATTCCATAAATCTTGTGTTTTGGGCCCCTGGAAGCATGAAAATCACTTTAAACATGCTAATTTTAGCTCTAACACTGATGATCCACCTACAAATGTGAACTGACGTTCAAAAATAAAACATTTGAAAACGGACCATTTTCCACATTTCTGAAGCATGATGTAATGGGGGGGTGTTATCTCTTTTGTCGAAAATCAGCCGTTTTTGCTCGAACATTAAATGCCTCCAAATGGTATTTAATTAACTTCCCGGGGTGAAGAAACCCTTTTTGAGAACTCAGAGTGAGTAAATTGGCCATTTTCATGCACTTTTAACCATTCCATAAATCTTGTGTTTTGGGCCCCTGGAAGCATGAAAATCACTTCAAACATGCTAATTTTAGCTCTAACACTGATGATCCACCTACAAATGTGAACTGACGTTCAAAAATAAAACATTTGAAAACGGACCATTTTCCACATTTCTGAAGCATGGCGTAATGGGGGGGTGTTATCTCTTTTGTCGAAAATCAGCCGTTTTTGCTCGAACATTAAATGCCTCCAAATGGTATTTAATTAACTTCCCGAGCCCCTGGAAGCATGAAAATCACTTTAAACATGCTAATTTTAGCTCTAACACTGATGATCCACCTACAAATGTGAACTGACGTTCAAAAATAAAACATTTGAAAACGGACCATTTTCCACATTTCTGAAGCATGACATAATGGGGGGGTGTTATCTCTTTTGTCGAAAATCAGCCGTTTTTGCTCGAACATTAAATGCCTCCAAATGGTATTTAATTAACTTCCCGAGCTCCTGGAAGCATGAAAATCACTTTAAACATGCTAATTTTAGCTCTAACACTGATGATCCACCTACAAATGTGAACTGACGTTCAAAAATAAAACATTTGAAAACGGACCATTTTCAACATTTCTGAAGCATGACGTAATGGGGGGGTGTTATCTCTTTTGTCGAAAATCAGCCGTTTTTGCTCGAACATTAAATGCCTCCAAATGGTATTTAATTAACTTCCCGGGGTGAAGAAACCCTTTTTGAGAACTCAGAGTGAGTAAATTGGCCATTTTCATGCACTTTTAACCATTCCATAAATCTTGTGTTTTGGGCCCCTGGAAGCATGAAAATCACTTTAAACATGCTAATTTTAGCTCTAACACTGATGATCCACCTACAAATGTGAACTGACGTTCAAAAATAAAACATTTGAAAACGGACCATTTTCCACATTTCTGAAGCATGACGTAATGGGGGGGGTGTTATCTCTTTTGTCGAAAATCAGCCGTTTTTGCTCGAACATTAAATGCCTCCAAATGGTATTTAATTAACTTCCCGAGCCCCTGGAAGCATGAAAATCACTTTAAACATGCTAGTTTTAGCTCTAACACTGATGATCCACCTACAAATGTGAACTGACGTTCAAAAATAAAACATTTGAAAACGGACCATTTTCCACATTTCTGAAGCATGACGTAATGGGGGGGTGTTATCTCTTTTGTCGAAAATCAGCCGTTTTTGCTTGAACATTAAATGCCTCCAAATGGTATTTAATTAACTTCCCGAGCCCCTGGAAGCATGAAAATCACTTTAAACATGCTAATTTCAGCTCTTACACTGATGATCCACCTACAAATGTGAACTGACGTTCAAAAATAAAACATTTGAAAACGGACCATTTTCCACATTTCTGAAGCATGACGTAATGGGGGGGTGTTATCTCTTTTGTCGAAAATCAGCCGTTTTTGCTCGAACATTAAATGCCTCCAAATGGTATTTATTTCACTTCCCAAGCCCCTGGAAGCATGAAAATCACTTTAAACATGCTAATTTTAGCTCTAACACTGATGATCCACCTACAAATGTGAACTGACGTTCAAAAATAAAACATTTGAAAACGGACCATTTTCCACATTTCTGAAGCATGACGTAATGGGGGGGTGTTATCTCTTTTGTCGAAAATCAGCCGTTTTTGCTCGAACATTAAATGCCTCCAAATGGTATTTAATTAACTTCCCGGGGTGAAGAAACCCTTTTTGAGAACTCAGAGTGAGTAAATTGGCCATTTTCATGCACTTTTAACCATTCCATAAATCTTGTGTTTTGGGCCCCTGGAAGCATGAAAATCACTTTAAACATGCTAATTTTAGCTCTAACACTGATGATCCACCTACAAATGTGAACTGACGTTCAAAAATAAAACATTTGAAAACGGACCATTTTCCACATTTCTGAAGCATGACGTAATGGGGGGGGTGTTATCTCTTTTGTCGAAAATCAGCCGTTTTTGCTCGAACATTAAATGCCTCCAAATGGTATTTAATTAACTTCCCGAGCCCCTGGAAGCATGAAAATCACTTTAAACATGCTAGTTTTAGCTCTAACACTGATGATCCACCTACAAATGTGAACTGACGTTCAAAAATAAAACATTTGAAAACGGACCATTTTCCACATTTCTGAAGCATGACGTAATGGGGGGGTGTTATCTCTTTTGTCGAAAATCAGCCGTTTTTGCTTGAACATTAAATGCCTCCAAATGGTATTTAATTAACTTCCCGAGCCCCTGGAAGCATGAAAATCACTTTAAACATGCTAATTTCAGCTCTTACACTGATGATCCACCTACAAATGTGAACTGACGTTCAAAAATAAAACATTTGAAAACGGACCATTTTCCACATTTCTGAAGCATGACGTAATGGGGGGGTGTTATCTCTTTTGTCGAAAATCAGCCGTTTTTGCTCGAACATTAAATGCCTCCAAATGGTATTTATTTCACTTCCCAAGCCCCTGGAAGCATGAAAATCACTTTAAACATGCTAATTTTAGCTCTAACACTGATGATCCACCTACAAATGTGAACTGACGTTCAAAAATAAAACATTTGAAAACGGACCATTTTCCACATTTCTGAAGCATGACGTAATGGGGGGGTGTTATCTCTTTTGTCGAAAATCAGCCGTTTTTGCTCGAACATTAAATGCCTCCAAATGGTATTTAATTAACTTCCCGAGCCCCTGGAAGCATGAAAATCACTTTAAACATGCTAATTTTAGCTCTAACACTGATGATCCACCTACAAATGTGAACTGACGTTCAAAAATAAAACATTTGAAAACGGACCATTTTCCACATTTCTGAAGCATGACGTAATGGGGGGGGTGTTATCTCTTTTGTCGAAAATCAGCCGTTTTTGCTCGAACATTAAATGCCTCCAAATGGTATTTAATTAACTTCCCGAGCCCCTGGAAGCATGAAAATCACTTTAAACATGCTAATTTTAGCTCTAACACTGATGATCCACCTACAAATGTGAACTGACGTTCAAAAATAAAACATTTGAAAACGGACCATTTTCCACATTTCTGAAGCATGACGTAATGGGGGGGTGTTATCTCTTTTGTCGAAAATCAGCCGTTTTTGCTCGAACATTAAATGCCTCCAAATGGTATTTATTTCACTTCCCGAGCCCCTGGAAGCATGAAAATCACTTTAAACATGCTAATTTTAGCTCTAACACTGATGATCCACCTACAAATGTGAACTGACGTTCAAAAATAAAACATTTGAAAACGGACCATTTTTCACATTTCTGAAGCATGACGTAATGGGGGGGTGTTATCTCTTTTGTCGAAAATCAGCCATTTTTGCTCGAACATTAAATGCCTCCAAATGGTATTTAATTAACTTCCCGGGGTGAAGAAACCCTTTTTGAGAACTCAGAGTGAGTAAATTGGCCATTTTCATGCACTTTTAACCATTCCATAAATCTTGTGTTTTGGGCCCCTGGAAGCATGAAAATCACTTTAAACATGCTAATTTTAGCTCTAACACTGATGATCCACCTACAAATGTGAACTGACGTTCAAAAATAAAACATTTGAAAACGGACCATTTTCCACATTTCTGAAGCATGACGTAATGGGGGGGTGTTATCTCTTTTGTCGAAAATCAGCCGTTTTTGCTCGAACATTAAATGCCTCCAAATGGTATTTAATTAACTTCCCGAGCCCCTGGAAGCATGAAAATCACTTTAAACATGCTAATTTTAGCTCTAACACTGATGATCCACCTACAAATGTGAACTGACGTTCAAAAATAAAACATTTGAAAACGGACCATTTTCCACATTTCTGAAGCATGACGTAATGGGGGGGTGTTATCTCTTTTGTCGAAAATCAGCCGTTTTTGCTCGAACATTAAATGCCTCCAAATGGTATTTATTTCACTTTCCGAGCCCCTGGAAGCATGAAAATCACTTTAAACATGCTAATTTTAGCTCTAACACTGATGATCCACCTACAAATGTGAACTGACGTTCAAAAATAAAACATTTGAAAACGGACCATTTTCCACATTTCTGAAGCATGACGTAATGGGGGGGTGTTATCTCTTTTGTCGAAAATCAGCCGTTTTTGCTCGAACATTAAATGCCTCCAAATGGTATTTAATTAACTTCCCGAGCCCCTGGAAGCATGAAAATCACTTTAAACATGCTAATTTTAGCTCTAACACTGATGATCCACCTACAAATGTGAACTGACGTATAAAAATAAAACATTTGAAAACGGACCATTTTCCACATTTCTGAAGCATGACGTAATGGGGGGGTGTTATCTCTTTTGTCGAAAATCAACCGTTTTTGCTCGAACATTAAATGCCTCCAAATGGTATTTAATTAACTTCCCGGGGTGAAGAAACCCTTTTTGAGAACTCAGAGTGAGTAAATTGGCCATTCTCATGCACTTTTAACCATTCCATAAATCTTGTGTTTTGGGCCCCTGGAAGCATGAAAATCACTTTAAACATGCTAATTTTAGCTCTAACACTGATGATCCACCTACAAATGTGAACTGACGTTCAAAAATAAAACATTTAAAAACGGACCATTTTCCACATTTCTGAAGCATGACGTAATGGGGGGGTGTTATCTCTTTCGTCGAAAATCAGCCGTTTTTGCTCGAACATTAAATGCCTCCAAATGGTATTTAATTAACTTCCCGAGCCCCTGGAAGCATGAAAATCACTTTAAACATGCTAGTTTTAGCTCTAACACTGATGATCCACCTACAAATGTGAACTGACGTTCAAAAATAAAACATTTGAAAACGGACCATTTTCCACATTTCTGAAGCATGACGTAATGGGGGGGTGTTATCTCTTTTGTCGAAAATCAGCCGTTTTCGCTTGAACATTAAATGCCTCCAAATGGTATTTAATTAACTTCCCGAGCCCCTGGAAGCATGAAAATCACTTTAAACATGCTAATTTCAGCTCTTACACTGATGATCCACCTACAAATGTGAACTGACGTTCAAAAATAAAACATTTGAAAACGGACCATTTTCCACATTTCTGAAGCATGACGTAATGGGGGGGTGTTATCTCTTTTGTCGAAAATCAGCCGTTTTTGCTCGAACATTAAATGCCTCCAAATGGTATTTATTTCACTTCCCAAGCCCCTGGAAGCATGAAAATCACTTTAAACATGCTAATTTTAGCTCTAACACTGATGATCCACCTACAAATGTGAACTGACGTTCAAAAATAAAACATTTGAAAACGGACCATTTTCCACATTTCTGAAGCATGACGTAATGGGGGGGTGTTATCTCTTTTGTCGAAAATCAGCCGTTTTTGCTCGAACATTAAATGCCTCCAAATGGTATTTAATTAACTTCCCGAGCCCCTGGAAGCATGAAAATCACTTTAAACATGCTAATTTTAGCTCTAACACTGATGATCCACCTACAAATGTGAACTGACGTTCAAAAATAAAACATTTGAAAACGGACCATTTTCCACATTTCTGAAGCATGACGTAATGGGGGGGTGTTATCTCTTTTGTCGAAAATCAGCTGTTTTTGCTCGAACATTAAATGCCTCCAAATGGTATTTAATTAACTTCCCGAGCCCCTGGAAGCATGAAAATCACTTTAAACATGCTAATTTTAGCTCTAACACTGATGATCCACCTACAAATGTGAACTGACGTTCAAAAATAAAACATTTGAAAACGGACCATTTTCCACATTTCTGAAGCATGACGTAATGGGGGGGGTGTTATCTCTTTTGTCGAAAATCAGCCGTTTTTGCTCGAACATTAAATGCCTCCAAATGGTATTTATTTCACTTCCCGAGCCCCTGGAAGCATGAAAATCACTTTAAACATGCTAATTTTAGCTCTAACACTGATGATCCACCTACAAATGTGAACTGACGTTCAAAAATAAAACATTTGAAAACGGACCATTTTTCACATTTCTGAAGCATGACGTAATGGGGGGGTGTTATCTCTTTTGTCAAAATCAGCCATTTTTGCTCGAACATTAAATGCCTCCAAATGGTATTTAATTAACTTCCCGGGGTGAAGAAACCCTTTTTGAGAACTCAGAGTGAGTAAATTGGCCATTTTCATGCACTTTTAACCATTCCATAAATCTTGTGTTTTGGGCCCCTGGAAGCATGAAAATCACTTTAAACATGCTAATTTTAGCTCTAACACTGATGATCCACCTACAAATGTGAACTGACGTTCAAAAAGAAAACATTTGAAAACGGACCATTTTCCACATTTCTGAAGCATGACGTAATGGGGGGGTGTTAATCTCTTTTGTCGAAAATCAGCCGTTTTTGCTTGAACATTAAATGCCTCCAAATGGTATTTAATTAACTTCCCGAGCCCCTGGAAGCATGAAAATCTCTTTAAACATGCTAATTTTAGCTCTAACACTGATGATCCACCTACAAATGTGAACTGACGTTCAAAAATAAAACATTTGAAAACTGACCATTTTCCACATTTCTGAAGCATGACGTAATGGGGGGGTGTTATCTCTTTTGTCGAAAATCAGCCGTTTTTGCTCGAACATTAAATGCCTCCAAATGGTATTTATTTCACTTCCCGAGCCCCTGGAAGCATGAAAATCACTTTAAACACGCTAATTTTAGCTCTAACACTGATGATCCACCTACAAATGTGAACTGACGTTCAAAAATAAAACATTTGAAAACGGATCATTTTCCACATTTCTGAAGCATGACGTAATGGGGGGGTGTTATCTCTTTTGTCGAAAATCAGCCGTTTTTGCTCGAACATTAAATGCCTCCAAATGGTATTTAATTAACTTCCCGAGCCCCTGGAAGCATGAAAATCACTTTAAACATGCTAATTATAGCTCTAACACTGATGATCCACCTACAAATGTGAACTGACGTTCAAAAATAAAACATTTGAAAACGGACCATTTTCCACATTTCTGAAGCATGACGTAATGGGGGGGGTGTTATCTCTTTTGTCGAAAATCAGCCGTTTTTGCTCGAACATTAAATGCCTCCAAATGGTATTTAATTAACTTCCCGAGCCCCTGGAAGCATGAAAATCACTTAAAACATGCTAATTTTAGCTCTAACACTGATGATCCACCTACAAATGTGAACTGACGTTCAAAAATAAAACATTTGAAAACGGACCATTTTCCACATTTCTGAAGCATGGCGTAATGGGGGGGTGTTATCTCTTTTGTCGAAAATCAGCCGTTTTTGCTCGAACATTAAATGCCTCCAAATGGTATTTAATTAACTTCCCGAGCCCCTGGAAGCATGAAAATCACTTTAAACATGCTAATTTTAGCTCTAACACTGATGATCCACCTACAAATGTGAACTGACGTTCAAAAATAAAACATTTGAAAACGGACCATTTTCAACATTTCTGAAGCATGACGTAATGGGGGGGTGTTATCTCTTTTGTCGAAAATCAGCCGTTTTTGCTCGAACATTAAATGCCTCCAAATGGTATTTAATTAACTTCCCGAGCCCCTGGAAGCATGAAAATCACTTTAAACATGCTAATTTTAGCTCTAACACTGATGATCCACCTACAAATGTGAACTGACGTTCAAAAATAAAACATTTGAAAACGGACCATTTTCCACATTTCTGAAGCATGACGTAATGGGGGGGTGTTATCTCTTTTGTCGAAAATCAGCCGTTTTTGCTCGAACATTAAATGCCTCCAAATGGTATTTAATTAACTTCCCGGGGTGAAGAAACCCTTTTTGAGAACTCAGAGTGAGTAAATTGGCCATTTTCATGCACTTTTAACCATTCCATAAATCTTATGTTTTGGGCCCCTGGAAGCATGAAAATCACTTTAAACATGCTAATTTTAGCTCTAACACTGATGATCCACCTACAAATGTGAACTGACGTTCAAAAATAAAACATTTGAAAACGGACCAATTTCCACATTTCTGAAGCATGACGTAATGGGGGGGTGTTATCTCTTTTGTCGAAAATCAGCCGTTTTTGCTCGAACATTAAATGCCTCCAAATGGTATTTAATTAACTTCCCGAGCCCCTGGAAGCATGAAAATCACTTTAAACATGCTAATTTTAGCTCTAACACTGATGATCCACCTACAAATGTGAACTGACGTTCAAAAATAAAACATTTGAAAACGGACCCTTTTCCACATTTCTGAAGCATGACGTAATGAGGGGGTGTTATCTCTTTTGTCGAAAATCAGCCGTTTTTGCTCGAACATTAAATGCCTCCAAATGGTATTTATTTCACTTCCCGAGCCCCTGGAAGCATGAAAATCACTTTAAACATGCTAATTTTAGCTCTAACACTGATGATCCACCTACAAATGTGAACTGATGTTCAAAAATAAAACATTTGAAAACGGACCATTCTCCACATTTCTGAAGCATGACTTAATGGGGGGGGTGTTATCTCTTTTGTCGAAAATCAGCCGTTTTTGCTCGAACATTAAATGCCTCCAAATGGTATTTAATTAACTTCCTGGGGTGAAGAAACCCTTTTTGAGAACTCAGAGTGAGTAAATTGGCCATTTTCATGCACTTTTAACCATTCCATAAATCTTGTGTTTTGGGCCCCTGGAAGCATGAAAATCACTTTAAACATGCTAATTTTAGCTCTAACACTGATGATCCACCTACAAATGTGAACTGACGTTCAAAAATAAAACATTTGAAAACGGACCATTTTCCACATTTCTGAAGCATGACGTAATGGGGGGGTGTTATCTCTTTTGTCGAAAATCAGCCGTTTTTGCTCGAACATTAAATGCCTCCAAATGGTATTTATTTTACTTCCCGAGCCCCTGGAAGCATGAAAATCACTTTAAACATGCTAATTTTAGCTCTAACACTGATGATCCACCTACAAATGTGAACTGACGTTCAAAAATAAAACATTTGAAAACGGACCATTTTCCACATTTCTGAAGCATGACGTAATGGGGGAGTGTTATCTCTTTTGTCGAAAATCAGCCGTTTTTGCTCGAACATTAAATGCCTCCAAATGGTATTTAATTAACTTCCCGGGGTGAAGAAACCCTTTTTGAGAACTCAGAGTGAGTAAATTGGCCATTTTCATGCACTTTTAACCATTCCATAAATCTTGTGTTTTGGGCCCCTGGAAGCATGAAAATCACTTTAAACATGCTAATTTTAGCTCTAACACTGATGATCCACCTACAAATGTGAACTGACGTTCAAAAATAAAACATTTGAAAACGGACCATTTTCCACATTTCTGAAGCATGATGTAATGGGGGGGTGTTATCTCTTTTGTCGAAAATCAGCCGTTTTTGCTCGAACATTAAATGCCTCCAAATGGTATTTAATTAACTTCCCGGGGTGAAGAAACCCTTTTTGAGAACTCAGAGTGAGTAAATTGGCCATTTTCATGCACTTTTAACCATTCCATAAATCTTATGTTTTGGGCCCCTGGAAGCATGAAAATCACTTCAAACATGCTAATTTTAGCTCTAACACTGATGATCCACCTACAAATGTGAACTGACTTTCAAAAATAAAACATTTGAAAACGGACCATTTTCCACATTTCTGAAGCATGACGTAATGGGGGGGTGTTATCTCTTTTGTCGAAAATCAGCCGTTTTTGCTCGAACATTAAATGCCTCCAAATGGTATTTATTTCAATTCCCGAGCCCCTGGAAGCATGAAAATCACTTTAAACATGCTAATTTTAGCTCTAACACTGATGATCCACCTACAAATGTGAACTGACGTTCAAAAATAAAACATTTGAAAACGGACCATTTTCCACATTTCTGAAGCATGACGTAATGGGGGGGTGTTATCTCTTTTGTCGAAAATCAGCCGTTTTTGCTCGAACATTAAATGCCTCCAAATGGTATTTAATTAACTTCCCGAGCCCCTGGAAGCATGAAAATCACTTTAAACATGCTAATTTTAGCTCTAACACTGATGATCCACCTACAAATGTGAACTGACGTTCAAAAATAAAACATTTGAAAA
The DNA here is from genome assembly GCF_964263255.1 of Lissotriton vulgaris. Classification (NCBI taxonomy): domain Eukaryota; kingdom Metazoa; phylum Chordata; class Amphibia; order Caudata; family Salamandridae; genus Lissotriton; species Lissotriton vulgaris. The sequence continues at coordinate 1,276,076 of NW_028253316.1, forward strand.
CGGACCATTTTCCACATTTCTGAAGCATGACGTAATGGGGGGGTGTTATCTCTTTTGTCGAAAATCAGCTGTTTTTGCTCGAACATTAAATGCCTCCAAATGGTATTTAATTAACTTCCCGGGGTGAAGAAACCCTTTTTGAGAACTCAGAGTGAGTAAATTGGCCATTTTCATGCACTTTTAACCATTCCATAAATCTTGTGTTTTGGGCCCCTGGAAGCATGAAAATCACTTTAAACATGCTAATTTTAGCTCTAACACTGATGATCCACCTACAAATGTGAACTGACGTTCAAAAATAAAACATTTGAAAACGGACCATTTTCCACATTTCTGAAGCATGACGTAATGGGGGGGTGTTATCTCTTTTGTCGAAAATCAGCCGTTTTTGCGCGAACATTAAATGCCTCCAAATGGTATTTAATTAACTTCCCGAGCCCCTGGAAGCATGAAAATCACTTTAAACATGCTAGTTTTAGCTCTAACACTGATGATCCACCTACAAATGTGAACTGACGTTCAAAAATAAAACATTTGAAAACGGACCATTTTCCACATTTCTGAAGCATGACGTAATGGGGGGGTGTTATCTCTTTTGTCGAAAATCAGCCGTTTTTGCTTGAACATTAAATGCCTCCAAATGGTATTTAATTAACTTCCCGAGCCCCTGGAAGCATGAAAATCACTTTAAACATGCTAATTTCAGCTCTTACACTGATGATCCACCTACAAATGTGAACTGACGTTCAAAAATAAAACATTTGAAAACGGACCATTTTCCACATTTCTGAAGCATGACGTAATGGGGGGGTGTTATCTCTTTTGTCGAAAATCAGCCGTTTTTGCTCGAACATTAAATGCCTCCAAATGGTATTTATTTCACTTCCCAAGCCCCTGGAAGCATGAAAATCACTTTAAACATGCTAATTTTAGCTCTAACACTGATGATCCACCTACAAATGTGAACTGACGTTCAAAAATAAAACATTTGAAAACGGACCATTTTCCACATTTCTGAAGCATGACGTAATGGGGGGGGTGTTATCTCTTTTGTCGAAAATCAGCCGTTTTTGCTCGAACATTAAATGCCTCCAAATGGTATTTAATTAACTTCCCGAGCCCCTGGAAGCATGAAAATCACTTTAAACATGCTAATTTTAGCTCTAACACTGATGATCCACCTACAAATGTGAACTGACGTTCAAAAATAAAACATTTGAAAACGGACCATTTTCCACATTTCTGAAGCATGACGTAATGGGGGGGGTGTTATCTCTTTTGTCGAAAATCAGCCGTTTTTGCTCGAACATTAAATGCCTCCAAATGGTATTTAATTAACTTCCCGAGCCCCTGGAAGCATGAAAATCACTTAAAACATGCTAATTTTAGCTCTAACACTGATGATCCACCTACAAATGTGAACTGACGTTCAAAAATAAAACATTTGAAAACGGACCATTTTCCACATTTCTGAAGCATGGCGTAATGGGGGGGTGTTATCTCTTTTGTCGAAAATCAGCCGTTTTTGCTCGAACATTAAATGCCTCCAAATGGTATTTAATTAACTTCCCGAGCCCCTGGAAGCATGAAAATCACTTTAAACATGCTAATTTTAGCTCTAACACTGATGATCCACCTACAAATGTGAACTGACGTTCAAAAATAAAACATTTGAAAACGGACCATTTTCCACATTTCTGAAGCATGACGTAATGGGGGGGTGTTATCTCTTTTGTCGAAAATCAGCCGTTTTTGCTCGAACATTAAATGCCTCCAAATGGTATTTAATTAACTTCCCGAGCCCCTGGAAGCATGAAAATCACTTTAAACATGCTAATTTTAGCTCTAACACTGATGATCCACCTACAAATGTGAACTGACGTTCAAAAATAAAACATTTGAAAACGGACCATTTTCAACATTTCTGAAGCATGACGTAATGGGGGGGTGTTATCTCTTTTGTCGAAAATCAGCCGTTTTTGCTCGAACATTAAATGCCTCCAAATGGTATTTAATTAACTTCCCGAGCCCCTGGAAGCATGAAAATCACTTTAAACATGCTAATTTTAGCTCTAACACTGATGATCCACCTACAAATGTGAACTGACGTTCAAAAATAAAACATTTGAAAACGGACCATTTTCCACATTTCTGAAGCATGACGTAATGGGGGGGTGTTATCTCTTTTGTCGAAAATCAGCCGTTTTTGCTCGAACATTAAATGCCTCCAAATGGTATTTAATTAACTTCCCGGGGTGAAGAAACCCTTTTTGAGAACTCAGAGTGAGTAAATTGGCCATTTTCATGCACTTTTAACCATTCCATAAATCTTATGTTTTGGGCCCCTGGAAGCATGAAAATCACTTTAAACATGCTAATTTTAGCTCTAACACTGATGATCCACCTACAAATGTGAACTGACGTTCAAAAATAAAACATTTGAAAACGGACCAATTTCCACATTTCTGAAGCATGACGTAATGGGGGGGTGTTATCTCTTTTGTCGAAAATCAGCCATTTTTGCTCGAACATTAAATGCCTCCAAATGGTATTTAATTAACTTCACGAGCCCCTGGAAGCATGAAAATCACTTTAAACATGCTAATTTTAGCTCTAACACTGATGATCCACCTACAAATGTGAACTGACGTTCAAAAATAAAACATTTGAAAACGGACCCTTTTCCACATTTCTGAAGCATGACGTAATGAGGGGGTGTTATCTCTTTTGTCGAAAATCAGCCGTTTTTGCTCGAACATTAAATGCCTCCAAATGGTATTTATTTCACTTCCCGAGCCCCTGGAAGCATGAAAATCACTTTAAACATGCTAATTTTAGCTCTAACACTGATGATCCACCTACAAATGTGAACTGATGTTCAAAAATAAAACATTTGAAAACGGACCATTCTCCACATTTCTGAAGCATGACGTAATGGGGGGGTGTTATCTCTTTTGTCGAAAATCAGCCGTTTTTGCTCGAACATTAAATGCCTCCAAATGGTATTTAATTAACTTCCTGGGGTGAAGAAACCCTTTTTGAGAACTCAGAGTGAGTAAATTGGCCATTTTCATGCACTTTTAACCATTCCATAAATCTTGTGTTTTGGGCCCCTGGAAGCATGAAAATCACTTTAAACATGCTAATTTTAGCTCTAACACTGATGATCCACCTACAAATGTGAACTGACGTTCAAAAATAAAACATTTGAAAACGGACCATTTTCCACATTTCTGAAGCATGACGTAATGGGGGGGTGTTATCTCTTTTGTCGAAAATCAGCCGTTTTTGCTCGAACATTAAAAGCCTCCAAATGGTATTTAATTAACTTCCCGAGCCCCTGGAAGCATGAAAATCACTTTAAACATGCTAATTTTAGCTCTAACACTGATGATCCACCTACAAATGTGAACTGACGTTCAAAAATAAAACATTTGAAAACGGACCATTTTCCACATTTCTGAAGCATGACGTAATGGGGGGGTGTTATCTCTTTTGTCGAAAATCAGCCGTTTTTGCTCGAACATTAAATGCCTCCAAATGGTATTTATTTTACTTCCCGAGCCCCTGGAAGCATGAAAATCACTTTAAACATGCTAATTTTAGCTCTAACACTGATGATCCACCTACAAATGTGAACTGACGTTCAAAAATAAAACATTTGAAAACGGACCATTTTCCACATTTCTGAAGCATGACGTAATGGGGGAGTGTTATCTCTTTTGTCGAAAATCAGCCGTTTTTGCTCGAACATTAAATGCCTCCAAATGGTATTTAATTAACTTCCCGGGGTGAAGAAACCCTTTTTGAGAACTCAGAGTGAGTAAATTGGCCATTTTCATGCACTTTTAACCATTCCATAAATCTTGTGTTTTGGGCCCATGGAAGCATGAAAATCACTTTAAACATGCTAATTTTAGCTCTAACACTGATGATCCACCTACAAATGTGAACTGACGTTCAAAAATAAAACATTTGAAAACGGACCATTTTCCACATTTCTGAAGCATGATGTAATGGGGGGGTGTTATCTCTTTTGTCGAAAATCAGCCGTTTTTGCTCGAACATTAAATGCCTCCAAATGGTATTTAATTAACTTCCCGGGGTGAAGAAACCCTTTTTGAGAACTCAGAGTGAGTAAATTGGCCATTTTCATGCACTTTTAACCATTCCATAAATCTTGTGTTTTGGGCCCCTGGAAGCATGAAAATCACTTCAAACATGCTAATTTTAGCTCTAACACTGATGATCCACCTACAAATGTGAACTGACTTTCAAAAATAAAACATTTGAAAACGGACCATTTTCCACATTTCTGAAGCATGACGTAATGGGGGGGTGTTATCTCGTTTGTCGAAAATCAGCCGTTTTTGCTCGAACATTAAATGCCTCCAAATGGTATTTATTTCAATTCCCGAGCCCCTGGAAGCATGAAAATCACTTTAAACATGCTAATTTTAGCTCTAACACTGATGATCCACCTACAAATGTGAACTGACGTTCAAAAATAAAACATTTGAAAACGGACCATTTTCCACATTTCTGAAGCATGACGTAATGGGGGGGTGTTATCTCTTTTGTCGAAAATCAGCTGTTTTTGCTCGAACATTAAATGCCTCCAAATGGTATTTAATTAACTTCCCGGGGTGAAGAAACCCTTTTTGAGAACTCAGAGTGAGTAAATTGGCCATTTTCATGCACTTTTAACCATTCCATAAATCTTGTGTTTTGGGCCCCTGGAAGCATGAAAATCACTTTAAACATGCTAATTTTAGCTCTAACACTGATGATCCACCTACAAATGTGAACTGACGTTCAAAAATAAAACATTTGAAAACGGACCATTTTCCACATTTCTGAAGCATGACGTAATGGGGGGGTGTTATCTCTTTTGTCGAAAATCAGCCGTTTTTGCTCGAACATTAAATGCCTCCAAATGGTATTTAATTAACTTCCCGAGCCCCTGGAAGCATGAAAATCACTTTAAACATGCTAATTTTAGCTCTAACACTGATGATCCACCTACAAATGTGAACTGACGTTCAAAAATAAAACATTTGAAAACGGACCATTTTCCACATTTCTGAAGCATGACGTAATGGGGGGGTGTTATCTCTTTTGTCGAAAATCAGCCGTTTTTGCTCGAACATTAAATGCCTCCAAATGGTATTTAATTAACTTCCCGAGCCCCTGGAAGCATGAAAATCACTTTAAACATGCTAATTTTAGCTCTAACACTGATGATCCACCTACAAATGTGAACTGACGTTCAAAAATAAAACATTTGAAAACGGACCATTTTCCACATTTCTGAAGCATGACGTAATGGGGGGGTGTTAATCTCTTTTGTCGAAAATCAGCCATTTTTGCTCGAACATTAAATGCCTCCAAATGGTATTTAATTAACTTCCGGAGCCCCTGGAAGCATGAAAATCTCTTTAAACATGCTAATTTTAGCTCTAACACTGATGATCCACCTACAAATGTGAACTGACGTTCAAAAATAAAACATTTGAAAACTGAACATTTTCCACATTTCTGAAGCATGACGTAATGGGGGGGTGTTATCTCTTTTGTCGAAAATCAGCCGTTTTTGCTCGAACATTAAATGCCTCCAAATGGTATTTATTTCACTTCCCGAGCCCCTGGAAGCATGAAAATCACTTTAAACACGCTAATTTTAGCTCTAACACTGATGATCCACCTACAAATGTGAACTGACGTTCAAAAATAAAACATTTGAAAACGGATCATTTTCCACATTTCTGAAGCATGACGTAATGGGGGGGTGTTATCTCTTTTGTCGAAAATCAGCCGTTTTTGCTCGAACATTAAATGCCTCCAAATGGTATTTAATTAACTTCCCGAGCCCCTGGAAGCATGAAAATCACTTTAAACATGCTAATTTTAGCTCTAACAGTGATGATCCACCTACAAATGTGAACTGACGTTCAAAAATAAAACATTTGAAAACGGACCATTTTCCACATTTCTGAAGCATGACGTAATGGGGGGGGGGTGTTATCTCTTTTGTCGAAAATCAGCCGTTTTTGCTCGAACATTAAATGCCTCCGAATGGTATTTAATTAACTTCCCGAGCCCCTGGAAGCATGAAAATCACTTAAAACATGCTAATTTTAGCTCTAACACTGATGATCCACCTACAAATGTGAACTGACGTTCAAAAATAAAACATTTGAAAACGGACCATTTTCCACATTTCTGAAGCATGGCGTAATGGGGGGGTGTTATCTCTTTTGTCGAAAATCAGCCGTTTTTGCTCGAACATTAAATGCCTCCAAATGGTATTTAATTAACTTCCCGAGCCCCTGGAAGCATGAAAATCACTTTAAACATGCTAATTTTAGCTCTAACACTGATGATCCACCTACAAATGTGAACTGACGTTCAAAAATAAAACATTTGAAAACGGACCATTTTCCACATTTCTGAAGCATGACGTAATGGGGGGGTGTTATCTCTTTTGTCGAAAATCAGCCGTTTTTGCTCGAACATTAAATGCCTCCAAATGGTATTTAATTAACTTCCCGAGCCCCTGGAAGCATGAAAATCACTTTAAACATGCTAATTTTAGCTCTAACACTGATGATCCACCTACAAATGTGAACTGACGTTCAAAAATAAAACATTTGAAAACGGACCATTTTCAATATTTCTGAAGCATGACGTAATGGGGGGGTGTTATCTCTTTTGTCGAAAATCAGCCGTTTTTGCTCGAACATTAAATGCCTCCAAATGGTATTTAATTAACTTCCCGAGCCCCTGGAAGCATGAAAATCACTTTAAACATGCTAATTTTAGCTCTAACACTGATGATCCACCTACAAATGTGAACTGACGTTCAAAAATAAAACATTTGAAAACGGACCATTTTCCACATTTCTGAAGCATGACGTAATGGGGGGGTGTTATCTCTTTTGTCGAAAATCAGCCGTTTTTGCTCGAACATTAAATGCCTCCAAATGGTATTTAATTAACTTCCCGGGGTGAAGAAACCCTTTTTGAGAACTCAGAGTGAGTAAATTGGCCATTTTCATGCACTTTTAACCATTCCATAAATCTTATGTTTTGGGCCCCTGGAAGCATGAAAATCACTTTAAACATGCTAATTTTAGCTCTAACACTGATGATCCACCTACAAATGTGAACTGACGTTCAAAAATAAAACATTTGAAAACGGACCATTTTCCACATTTCTGAAGCATGACGTAATGGGGGGGTGTTATCTCTTTTGTCGAAAATCAGCCGTTTTTGCTCGAACATTAAATGCCTCCAAATGGTATTTATTTTACTTCCCGAGCCCCTGGAAGCATGAAAATCACTTTAAACATGCTAATTTTAGCTCTAACACTGATGATCCACCTACAAATGTGAACTGACGTTCAAAAATAAAACATTTGAAAACGGACCATTTTCCACATTTCTGAAGCATGACGTAATGGGGGAGTGTTATCTCTTTTGTCGAAAATCAGCCGTTTTTGCTCGAACATTAAATGCCTCCAAATGGTATTTAATTAACTTCCCGGGGTGAAGAAACCCTTTTTGAGAACTCAGAGTGAGTAAATTGGCCATTTTCATGCACTTTTAACCATTCCATAAATCTTGTGTTTTGGGCCCCTGGAAGCATGAAAATTACTTTAAACATGCTAATTTTAGCTCTAACACTGATGATCCACCTACAAATGTGAACTGACGTTCAAAAATAAAACATTTGAAAACGGACCATTTTCCACATTTCTGAAGCATGATGTAATGGGGGGGTGTTATCTCTTTTGTCGAAAATCAGCCGTTTTTGCTCGGAAATTAAATGCCTCCAAATGGTATTTAATTAACTTCCCGGGGTGAAGAAACCCTTTTTGAGAACTCAGAGTGAGTAAATTGGCCATTTTCATGCACTTTTAACCATTCCATAAATCTTATGTTTTGGGCCCCTGGAAGCATGAAAATCACTTTAAACATGCTAATTTTAGCTCTAACACTGATGATCCACCTACAAATGTGAACTGACGTTCAAAAATAAAACATTTGAAAACGGACCAATTTCCACATTTCTGAAGCATGATGTAAACGGGGGGTGTTATCTCTTTTGTCGAAAATCAGCCGTTTTTGCTCGGAAATTAAATGCCTCCAAATGGTATTTAATTAACTTCCCGGGGTGAAGAAACCCTTTTTGAGAACTCAGAGTGAGTAAATTGGCCATTTTCATGCACTTTTAACCATTCCATAAATCTTATGTTTTGGGCCCCTGGAAGCATGAAAATCACTTTAAACATGCTAATTTTAGCTCTAACACTGATGATCCACCTACAAATGTGAACTGACGTTCAAAAATAAAACATTTGAAAACGGACCAATTTCCACATTTCTGAAGCATGACGTAATGGGGGGGTGTTATCTCTTTTGTCGAAAATCAGCCGTTTTTGCTCGAACATTAAATGCCTCCAAATGGTATTTAATTAACTTCCCGAGCCCCTGGAAGCATGAAAATCACTTTAAACATGCTAATTTTAGCTCTAACACTGATGATCCACCTACAAATGTGAACTGACGTTCAAAAATAAAACATTTGAAAACGGACCCTTTTCCACATTTCTGAAGCATGACGTAATGAGGGGGTGTTATCTCTTTTGTCGAAAATCAGCCGTTTTTGCTCGAACATTAAATGCCTCCAAATGGTATTTATTTCACTTCCCGAGCCCCTGGAAGCATGAAAATCACTTTAAACATGCTAATTTTAGCTCTAACACTGATGATCCACCTACAAATGTGAACTGATGTTCAAAAATAAAACATTTGAAAACGGACCATTCTCCACATTTCTGAAGCATGACGTAATGGGGGGGTGTTATCTCTTTTTTCGAAAATCAGCCGTTTTTGCTCGAACATTAAATGCCTCCAAATGGTATTTAATTAACTTCCTGGGGTGAAGAAACCCTTTTTGAGAACTCAGAGTGAGTAAATTGGCCATTTTCATGCACTTTTAACCATTCCATAAATCTTGTGTTTTGGGCCCCTGGAAGCATGAAAATCACTTTAAACATGCTAATTTTAGCTCTAACACTGATGATCCACCTACAAATGTGAACTGACGTTCAAAAATAAAACATTTGAAAACGGACCATTTTCCACATTTCTGAAGCATGATGTAATGGGGGGGTGTTATCTCTTTTGTCGAAAATCAGCCGTTTTTCCTCGAACATTAAATGCCTCCAAATGGTATTTAATTAACTTCCCGGGGTGAAGAAACCCTTTTTGAGAACTCAGAGTGAGTAAATTGGCCAATTTCATGCACTTTTAACCATTCCATAAATCTTGTGTTTTGGGCCCCTGGAAGCATGAAAATCACTTCAAACATGCTCATTTTAGCTCTAACACTGATGATCCACCTACAAATGTGAACTGACGTTCAAAAATAAAACATTTGAAAACGGACCATTTTCCACATTTCTGAAGCATGACGTAATGGGGGGGTGTTAATCTCTTTTGTCGAAAATCAGCCGTTTTTGCTCGAACATTAAATGCCTCCAAATGGTATTTAATTAACTTCCCGAGCCCCTGGAAGCATGAAAATCTCTTTAAACATGCTAATTTTAGCTCTAACACTGATGATCCACCTACAAATGTGAACTGACGTTCAAAAATAAAACATTTGAAAACTGAACATTTTCCACATTTCTGAAGCATGACGTAATGGGGGGGTGTTATCTCTTTTGTCGAAAATCAGCCGTTTTTGCTCGAACATTAAATGCCTCCAAATGGTATTTATTTCACTTCCCGAGCCCCTGGAAGCATGAAAATCACTTTAAACACGCTAATTTTAGCTTTAACACTGATGATCCACCTACAAATGTGAACTGACGTTAAAAAATAAAACATTTGAAAACGGATCATTTTCCACATTTCTGAAGCATGACGTAATGGGGGGGTGTTATCTCTTTTGTCGAAAATCAGCCGTTTTTGCTCGAACATTAAATGCCTCCAAATGGTATTTAATTAACTTCCCGAGCCCCTGGAAGCATGAAAATCACTTTAAACATGCTAATTTTAGCTCTAACACTGATGATCCACCTACAAATGTGAACTGACGTTCAAAAATAAAACATTTGAAAACGGACCATTTTCCACATTTCTGAAGCATGACGTAATGGGGGGGGTGTTATCTCTTTTGTCGAAAATCAGCCGTTTTTGCTCGAACATTAAATGCCTCCGAATGGTATTTAATTAACTTCCCGAGCCCCTGGAAGCATGAAAATCACTTAAAACATGCTAATTTTAGCTCTAACACTGATGATCCACCTACAAATGTGAACTGACGTTCAAAAATAAAACATTTAAAAACGGACCATTTTCCACATTTCTGAAGCATGGCGTAATGGGGGGGTGTTATCTCTTTTGTCGAAAATCAGCCGTTTTTGCTCGAACATTAAATGCCTCCAAATGGTATTTAATTAACTTCCCGAGCCCCTGGAAGCATGAAAATCACTTTAAACATGCTAATTTTAGCTCTAACACTGATGATCCACCTACAAATGTGAACTGACGTTCAAAAATAAAACATTTGAAAACGGACCATTTTCCACATTTCTGAAGCATGACGTAATGGGGGGGTGTTATCTCTTTTGTCGAAAATCAGCCGTTTTTGCTCGAACATTAAATGCCTCCAAATGGTATTTAATTAACTTCCCGAGCCCCTGGAAGCATGAAAATCACTTTAAACATGCTAATTTTAGCTCTAACACTGATGATCCACCTACAAATGTGAACTGACGTTCAAAAATAAAACATTTGAAAACGGACCATTTTCAACATTTCTGAAGCATGACGTAATGGGGGGGTGTTATCTCTTTTGTCGAAAATCAGCCGTTTTTGCTCGAACATTAAATGCCTCCAAATGGTATTTAATTAACTTCCCGAGCCCCTGGAAGCATGAAAATCACTTTAAACATGCTAATTTTAGCTCTAACACTGATGATCCACCTACAAATGTGAACTGACGTTCAAAAATAAAACATTTGAAAACGGACCATTTTCCACATTTCTGAAGCATGACGTAATGGGGGGGTGTTATCTCTTTTGTCGAAAATCAGCCGTTTTTGCTCGAACATTAAATGCCTCCAAATGGTATTTAATTAACTTCCCGGGGTGAAGAAACCCTTTTTGAGAACTCAGAGTGAGTAAATTGGCCATTTTCATGCACTTTTAACCATTCCATAAATCTTATGTTTTGGGCCCCTGGAAGCATGAAAATCACTTTAAACATGCTAATTTTAGCTCTAACACTGATGATCCACCTACAAATGTGAACTGACGTTCAAAAATAAAACATTTGAAAACGGACCAATTTCCACATTTCTGAAGCATGACGTAATGGGGGGGTGTTATCTCTTTTGTCGAAAATCAGCCGTTTTTGCTCGAACATTAAATGCCTCCAAATGGTATTTAATTAACTTCCCGAGCCCCTGGAAGCATGAAAATCACTTTAAACATGCTAATTTTAGCTCTAACACTGATGATCCACCTACAAATGTGAACTGACGTTCAAAAATAAAACATTTGAAAACGGACCCTTTTCCACATTTCTGAAGCATGACGTAATGAGGGGGTGTTATCTCTTTTGTCGAAAATCAGCCGTTTTTGCTCGAACATTAAATGCCTCCAAATGGTATTTATTTCACTTCCCGAGCCCCTGGAAGCATGAAAATCACTTTAAACATGCTAATTTTAGCTCTAACACTGATGATCCACCTACAAATGTGAACTGATGTTCAAAAATAAAACATTTGAAAACGGACCATTCTCCACATTTCTGAAGCATGACGTAATGGGGGGGTGTTATCTCTTTTTTCGAAAATCAGCCGTTTTTGCTCGAACATTAAATGCCTCCAAATGGTATTTAATTAACTTCCTGGGGTGAAGAAACCCTTTTTGAGAACTCAGAGTGAGTAAATTGGCCATTTTCATGCACTTTTAACCATTCCATAAATCTTGTGTTTTGGGCCCCTGGAAGCATGAAAATCACTTTAAACATGCTAATTTTAGCTCTAACACTGATGATCCACCTACAAATGTGAACTGACGTTCAAAAATAAAACATTTGAAAACGGACCATTTTCCACATTTCTGAAGCATGACGTAATGGGGGGGTGTTATCTCTTTTGTCGAAAATCAGCCGTTTTTGCTCGAACATTAAAAGCCTCCAAATGGTATTTAATTAACTTCCCGAGCCCCTGGAAGCATGAAAATCACTTTAAACATGCTAATTTTAGCTCTAACACTGATGATCCACCTACAAATGTGAACTGACGTTCAAAAATAAAACATTTGAAAACGGACCATTTTCCACATTTCTGAAGCATGACGTATTGGGGGGGTGTTATCTCTTTTGTCGAAAATCAGCCGTTTTTGCTCGAACATTAAATGCCTCCAAATGGTATTTATTTTACTTCCCGAGCCCCTGGAAGCATGAAAATCACTTTAAACATGCTAATTTTAGCTCTAACACTGATGATCCACCTACAAATGTGAACTGACGTTCAAAAATAAAACATTTGAAAACGGACCATTTTCCACATTTCTGAAGCATGACGTAATGGGGGAGTGTTATCTCTTTTGTCGAAAATCAGCCGTTTTTGCTCGAACATTAAATGCCTCCAAATGGTATTTAATTAACTTCCCGGGGTGAAGAAACCCTTTTTGAGAACTCAGAGTGAGTAAATTGGCCATTTTCATGCACTTTTAACCATTCCATAAATCTTGTGTTTTGGGCCCCTGGAAGCATGAAAATTACTTTAAACATGCTAATTTTAGCTCTAACACTGATGATCCACCTACAAATGTGAACTGACGTTCAAAAATAAAACATTTGAAAACGGACCATTTTCCACATTTCTGAAGCATGATGTAATGGGGGGGTGTTATCTCTTTTGTCGAAAATCAGCCATTTTTGCTCGGAAATTAAATGCCTCCAAATGGTATTTAATTAACTTCCCGGGGTGAAGAAACCCTTTTTGAGAACTCAGAGTGAGTAAATTGGCCATTTTCATGCACTTTTAACCATTCCATAAATCTTGTGTTTTGGGCCCCTGGAAGCATGAAAATCACTTCAAACATGCTAATTTTAGCTCTAACACTGATGATCCACCTACAAATGTGAACTGACGTTCAAAAATAAAACATTTGAAAACGGACCATTTTCCACATTTCTGAAGCATGACGTAATGGGGGGGTGTTATCTCTTTTGTCGAAAATCAGCCGTTTTTGCTCGAACATTAAATGCCTCCAAATGGTATTTAATTAACTTCCCGAGCCCCTGGAAGCATGAAAATCACTTTAAACATGCTAATTTTAGCTCTTACACTGATGATCCACCTACAAATGTGAACTGACGTTCAAAAATAAAACATTTGAAAACGGACCATTTTCCACATTTCTGAAGCATGACGTAATGGGGGGGTGTTATCTCTTTTGTCGAAAATCAGCCGTTTTTGCTCGAACATTAAATGCCTCCAAATGGTATTTATTTCAATTCCCGAGCCCCTGGAAGCATGAAAATCACTTTAAACATGCTAATTTTAGCTCTAACACTGATGATCCACCTACAAATGTGAACTGACGTTCAAAAATAAAACATTTGAAAACGGACCATTTTCCACATTTCTGAAGCATGACGTAATGGGGGGGTGTTATCTCTTTTGTCGAAAATCAGCCGTTTTTGCTCGAACATTAAATGCCTCCAAATGGTATTTAATTAACTTCCCGAGCCCCTGGAAGCATGAAAATCACTTTAAACATGCTAATTTTAGCTCTAACACTGATGATCCACCTACAAATGTGAACTGACGTTCAAAAATAAAACATTTGAAAACAGACCATTTTCCACATTTCTGAAGCATGACGTAATGGGGGGGTGTTATCTCTTTTGTCGAAAATCAGCTGTTTTTGCTCGAACATTAAATGCCTCCAAATGGTATTTAATTAACTTCCCGGGGTGAAGAAACCCTTTTTGAGAACTCAGAGTGAGTAAATTGGCCGTTTTCATGCACTTTTAACCATTCCATAAATCTTGTGTTTTGGGCCCCTGGAAGCATGAAAATCACTTTAAACATGCTAATTTTAGCTCTAACACTGATGATCCACCTACAAATGTGAACTGACGTTCAAAAATAAAACATTTGAAAACGGACCATTTTCCACATTTCTGAAGCATGACGTAATGGGGGGGTGTTATCTCTTTTGTCGAAAATCAGCCATTTTTGCTCGAACATTAAATGCCTCCAAATGGTATTTAATTAACTTCCCGAGCCCCTGGAAGCATGAATATCACTTTAAACTTGCTAATTTTAGCTCTAACACTGATGATCCACCTACAAATGTGAACTGACGTTCAAAAATAAAACATTTGAAAACGGACCATTTTCCACATTTCTGAAGCATGACGTAATGGGGGGGTGTTATCTCTTTTGTCGAAAATCAGCCGTTTTTGCCCGAACATTAAATGCCTCCAAATGGTATTTATTTCACTTCCCGAGCCCCTGGAAGCATGAAAATCACTTTAAACATGCTAATTTTAGCTCTAACACTGATGATCCACCTACAAATGTGAACTGACGTTCAAAAATAAAACATTTGAAAATGGACCATTTTCCACATTTCTGAAGCATGACGTAATGGGGGGGGTGTTATCTCTTTTGTCGAAAATCAGCCGTTTTTGCTCGAACATTAAATGCCTCCAAATGGTATTTAATTAACTTCCCGAGCCCCTGGAAGCATGAAAATCACTTAAAACATGCTAATTTTAGCTCTAACACTGATGATCCACCTACAAATGTGAACTGACGTTCAAAAATAAAACATTTGAAAACGGACCATTTTCCACATTTCTGAAGCATGGCGTAATGGGGGGGTGTTATCTCTTTTGTCGAAAATCAGACGTTTTTGCTCGAACATTAAATGCCTCCAAATGGTATTTAATTAACTTCCCGAGCCCCTGGAAGCATGAAAATCACTTTAAACATGCTAATTTTAGCTCTAACACTGATGATCCACCTACAAATGTGAACTGACGTTCAAAAATAAAACATTTAAAAAAGGGAGCATTTTCAACATTTCTGAAGCATGACGTAATGGGGGGGTGTTATCTCTTTTGTCGAAAATCAGCCGTTTTTGCTCGAACATTAAATGCCTCCAAATGGTATTTAATTAACTTCCCGAGCCCCTGGAAGCATGAAAATCACTTTAAACATGCTAATTTTAGCTCTAACACTGATGATCCACCTACAAATGTGAACTGACGTTCAAAAATAAAACATTTGAAAATGGACCATTTTCCACATTTCTGAAGCATGACGTAATGGGGGGGTGTTATCTCTTTTGTCGAAAATCAGCCGTTTTTGCTCGAACATTAAATGCCTCCAAATGGTATTTAATTAACTTCCCGGGGTGAAGAAACCCTTTTTGAGAACTCAGAGTGAGTAAATTGGCCATTTTCATGCACTTTTAACCATTCCATAAATCTTATGTTTTGGGCCCCTGGAAGCATGAAAATCACTTTAAACATGCTAATTTTAGCTCTAACACTGATGATCCACCTACAAATGTGAACTGACGTTCAAAAATAAAACATTTGAAAACGGACCAATTTCCACATTTCTGAAGCATGACGTAATGGGGGGGTGTTATCTCTTTTGTCGAAAATCAGCCGTTTTTGCTCGAACATTAAATGCCTCCAAATGGTATTTAATTAACTTCCCGAGCCCCTGGAAGCATGAAAATCACTTTAAACATGCTAATTTTAGCTCTAACACTGATGATCCACCTACAAATGTGAACTGACGTTCAAAAATAAAACATTTGAAAACGGACCCTTTTCCACATTTCTGAAGCATGACGTAAGGAGGGGGTGTTATCTCTTTTGTCGAAAATCAGCCGTTTTTGCTCGAACATTAAATGCCTCCAAATGGTATTTATTTCACTTCCCGAGCCCCTGGAAGCATGAAAATCACTTTAAAAATGCTAATTTTAGCTCTAACACTGATGATCCACCTACAAATGTGAACTGATGTTCAAAAATAAAACATTTGAAAACGGACCATTCTCCACATTTCTGAAGCATGACGTAATGGGGGGGTGTTATCTCTTTTGTCGAAAATCAGCCGTTTTTGCTCGAACATTAAATGCCTCCAAATGGTATTTAATTAACTTCCTGGGGTGAAGAAACCCTTTTTGAGAACTCAGAGTGAGTAAATTGGCCATTTTCATGCACTTTTAACCATTCCATAAATCTTGTGTTTTGGGCCCCTGGAAGCATGAAAATCACTTTAAACATGCTAATTTTAGCTCTAACACTGATGATCCACCTACAAATGTGAACTGACGTTCAAAAATAAAACATTTGAAAACGGACCATTTTCCACATTTCTGAAGCATGACGTAATGGGGGGGTGTTATCTCTTTTGTCGAAAATCAGCCGTTTTTGCTCGAACATTAAAAGCCTCCAAATGGTATTTAATTAACTTCCCGAGCCCCTGGAAGCATGAAAATCACTTTAAACATGCTAATTTTAGCTCTAACACTGATGATCCACCTACAAATGTGAACTGACGTTCAAAAATAAAACATTTGAAAACGGACCATTTTCCACATTTCTGAAGCATGACGTAATGGGGGGGGTGTTATCTCTTTTGTCGAAAATCAGCCGTTTTTGCTCGAACATTAAATGCCTCCAAATGGTATTTATTTTACTTCCCGAGCCCCTGGAAGCATGAAAATCACTTTAAACATGCTAATTTTAGCTCTAACACTGATGATCCACCTACAAATGTGAACTGACGTTCAAAAATAAAACATTTGAAAACGGACCATTTTCCACATTTCTGAAGCATGACGTAATGGGGGAGTGTTATCTCTTGTGTCGAAAATCAGCCGTTTTTGCTCGAACATTAAATGCCTCCAAATGGTATTTAATTAACTTCCCGGGGTGAAGAAACCCTTTTTGAGAACTCAGAGTGAGTAAATTGGCCATTTTCATGCACTTTTAACCATTCCATAAATCTTGTGTTTTGGGCCCCTGGAAGCATGAAAATCACTTTAAACATGCTAATTTTAGCTCTAACACTGATGATCCACCTACAAATGTGAACTGACGTTCAAAAATAAAACATTTGAAAACGGACCATTTTCCACATTTCTGAAGCATGATGTAATGGGGGGTGTTATCTCTTTTGTCGAAAATCAGCCGTTTTTGCTCGAACATTAAATGCCTCCAAATGGTATTTAATTAACTTCCCGGGGTGAAGAAACCCTTTTTGAGAACTCAGAGTGAGTAAATTGGCCATTTTCATGCACTTTTAACCATTCCATAAATCTTGTGTTTTGGGCCCCTGGAAGCATGAAAATCACTTCAAACATGCTAATTTTAGCTCTAACACTGATGATCCACCTACAAATGTGAACTGACTTTCAAAAATAAAACATTTGAAAACGGACCATTTTCCACATTTCTGAAGCATGACGTAATGGGGGGGTGTTATCTCTTTTGTCGAAAATCAGCCGTTTTTGCTCGAACATTAAATGCCTCCAAATGGTATTTATTTCAATTCCCGAGCCCCTGGAAGCATGAAAATCACTTTAAACATGCTAATTTTAGCTCTAACACTGATGATCCACCTACAAATGTGAACTGACGTTCAAAAATAAAACATTTGAAAACGGACCATTTTCCACATTTCTGAAGCATGACGTAATGGGGGGGGTGTTATCTCTTTTGTCGAAAATCAGCCATTTTTGCTCGAACATTAAATGCCTCCAAATGGTATTTAATTAACTTCCCGAGCCCCTGGAAGCATGAAAATCACTTTAAACATGCTAATTTTAGCTCTAACACTGATGATCCACCTACAAATGTGAACTGACGTTCAAAAATAAAACATTTGAAAACGGACCATTTTCCACATTTCTGAAGCATGACGTAATGGGGGGGTGTTATCTCTTTTGTCGAAAATCAGCTGTTTTGCTCGAACATTAAATGCCTCCAAATGGTATTTAATTAACTTCCCGGGGTGAAGAAACCCTTTTTGAGAACTCAGAGTGAGTAAATTGGCCATTTTCATGCACTTTTAACCATTCCATAAATCTTGTGTTTTGGGCCCCTGGAAGCATGAAAATCACTTTAAACATGCTAATTTTAGCTCTAACACTGATGATCCACCTACAAATGTGAACTGACGTCCAAAAATAAAACATTTGAAAACAGACCATTTTCCACATTTCTGAAGCATGACGTAATGGGGGGGTGTTATCTCTTTTGTCGAAAATCAGCCGTTTTTGCTCGAACATTAAATGCCTCCAAATGGTATTTAATTAACTTCCCGAGCCCCTGGAAGCATGAAAATCACTTTAAACATGCTAATTTTAGCTCTAACACTGATGATCCACCTACAAATGTGAACTGACGTTCAAAAATAAAACATTTGAAAACGGACCATTTTCCACATTTCTGAAGCATGACGTAATGGGGGGGTGTTATCTCTTTTGTCGAAAATCAGCCGTTTTTGCCCGAACATTAAATGCCTCCAAATGGTATTTCTTTCACTTCCCGAGCCCCTGGAAGCATGAAAATCACTTTAAACATGCTAATTTTAGCTCTAACACTGATGATCCACCTACAAATGTGAACTGACGTTCAAAAATAAAACATTTGAAAACGGACCATTTTCCACATTTCTGAAGCATGACGTAATGGGGGGTGTTATCTCTTTTGTCGAAAATCAGCCGTTTTTGCTCGAACATTAAATGCCTCCAAATGGTATTTAATTAACTTCCCGAGCCCCTGGAAGCATGAAAATCACTTTAAACATGCTAATTTTAGCTCTAACACTGATGATCCACCTACAAATGTGAACTGACGTTCAAAAATAAAACATTTGAAAACGGACCATTTTCCACATTTCTGAAGCATGACGTAATGGGGGGGTGTTATCTCTTTTGTCGAAAATCAACCGTTTTTGCTCGAACATTAAATGCCTCCAAATGGTATTTAATTAACTTCCCGGGGTGAAGAAACCCTTTTTGAGAACTCAGAGTGAGTAAATTGGCCATTCTCATGCACTTTTAACCATTCCATAAATCTTGTGTTTTGGGACCCTGGAAGCATGAAAATCACTTTAAACATGCTAATTTTAGCTCTAACACTGATGATCCACCTACAAATGTGAACTGACGTTCAAAAATAAAACATTTGAAAACGGACCATTTTCCACATTTCTGAAGCATGACGTAATGGGGGGGTGTTATCTCTTTTGTCGAAAATCAGCCGTTTTTGCTCGAACATTAAATGCCTCCAAATGGTATTTATTTCACTTCCCGAGCCCCTGGAAGCATGAAAATCACTTTAAACATGCTAATTTTAGCTCTAACACTGATGATCCACCTACAAATGTGAACTGATGTTCAAAAATAAAACATTTGAAAACGGACCATTCTCCACATTTCTGAAGCATGACGTAATGGGGGGGTGTTATCTCTTTTTTCGAAAATCAGCCGTTTTTGCTCGAACATTAAATGCCTCCAAATGGTATTTAATTAACTTCCTGGGGTGAAGAAACCCTTTTTGAGAACTCAGAGTGAGTAAATTGGCCATTTTCATGCACTTTTAACCATTCCATAAATCTTGTGTTTTGGGCCCCTGGAAGCATGAAAATCACTTTAAACATGCTAATTTTAGCTCTAACACTGATGATCCACCTACAAATGTGAACTGACGTTCAAAAATAAAACATTTGAAAACGGACCATTTTCCACATTTCTGAAGCATGACGTAATGGGGGGGTGTTATCTCTTTTGTTGAAAATCAGCCGTTTTTGCTCGAACATTAAATGCCTCCAAATGGTATTTATTTCACTTCCCGAGCCCCTGGAAGCATGAAAATCACTTTAAACATGCTAATTTTAGCTCTAACACTGATGATCCACCTACAAATGTGAACTGACGTTCAAAAATAAAACATTTGAAAACGGACCATTTTCCACATTTCTGAAGCATGACGTAATGGGGGAGTGTTATCTCTTGTGTCGAAAATCAGCCGTTTTTGCTCGAACATTAAATGCCTCCAAATGGTATTTAATTAACTTCCCGGGGTGAAGAAACCCTTTTTGAGAACTCAGAGTGAGTAAATTGGCCATTTTCATGTACTTTTAACCATTCCATAAATCTTGTGTTTTGGGCCCCTGGAAGCATGAAAATCACTTTAAACATGCTAATTTTAGCTCTAACACTGATGATCCACCTACAAATGTGAACTGACGTTCAAAAATAAAACATTTGAAAACGGACCATTTTCCACATTTCTGAAGCATGATGTAATGGGGGGTGTTATCTCTTTTGTCGAAAATCAGCCGTTTTTGCTCGAACATTAAATGCCTCCAAATGGTATTTAATTAACTTCCCGGGGTGAAGAAACCCTTTTTGAGAACTCAGAGTGAGTAAATTGGCCATTTTCATGCACTTTTAACCATTCCATAAATCTTGTATTTTGGGCCCCTGGAAGCATGAAAATCACTTCAAACATGCTAATTTTAGCTCTAACACTGATGATCCACCTACAAATGTGAACTGACTTTCAAAAATAAAACATTTGAAAACGGACCATTTTCCACATTTCTGAAGCATGACGTAATGGGGGGGTGTTATCTCTTTTGTCGAAAATCAGCCGTTTTTGCTCGAACATTAAATGCCTCCAAATGGTATTTATTTCAATTCCCGAGCCCCTGGAAGCATGAAAATCACTTTAAACATGCTAATTTTAGCTCTAACACTGATGATCCACCTACAAATGTGAACTGACGTTCAAAAATAAAACATTTGAAAACGGACCATTTTCCACATTTCTGAAGCATGACGTAATGGGGGGGGTGTTATCTCTTTTGTCGAAAATCAGCCATTTTTGCTCGAACATTAAATGCCTCCAAATGGTATTTAATTAACTTCCCGAGCCCCTGGAAGCATGAAAATCACTTTAAACATGCTAATTTTAGCTCTAACACTGATGATCCACCTACAAATGTGAACTGACGTTCAAAAATAAAACATTTGAAAACGGACCATTTTCCACATTTCTGAAGCATGACGTAATGGGGGGGTGTTATCTCTTTTGTCGAAAATCAGCTGTTTTTGCTCGAACATTAAATGCCTCCAAATGGTATTTAATTAACTTCCCGGGGTGAAGAAACCCTTTTTGAGAACTCAGAGTGAGTAAATTGGCCATTTTCATGCACTTTTAACCATTCCATAAATCTTGTGTTTTGGGCCCCTGGAAGCATGAAAATCACTTTAAACATGCTAATTTTAGCTCTAACACTGATGATCCACCTACAAATGTGAACTGACGTCCAAAAATAAAACATTTGAAAACAGACCATTTTCCACATTTCTGAAGCATGACGTAATGGGGGGGTGTTATCTCTTTTGTCGAAAATCAGCCGTTTTTGCTCGAACATTAAATGCCTCCAAATGGTATTTAATTAACTTCCCGAGCCCCTGGAAGCATGAAAATCACTTTAAACATGCTAATTTTAGCTCTAACACTGATGATCCACCTACAAATGTGAACTGACGTTCAAAAATAAAACATTTGAAAACGGACCATTTTCCACATTTCTGAAGCATGACGTAATGGGGGGGTGTTATCTCTTTTGTCGAAAATCAGCCGTTTTTGCCCGAACATTAAATGCCTCCAAATGGTATTTCTTTCACTTCCCGAGCCCCTGGAAGCATGAAAATCACTTTAAACATGCTAATTTTAGCTCTAACACTGATGATCCACCTACAAATGTGAACTGACGTTCAAAAATAAAACATTTGAAAACGGACCATTTTCCACATTTCTGAAGCATGACGTAATGGGGGGTGTTATCTCTTTTGTCGAAAATCAGCCGTTTTTGCTCGAACATTAAATGCCTCCAAATGGTATTTAATTAACTTCCCGAGCCCCTGGAAGCATGAAAATCACTTTAAACATGCTAATTTTAGCTCTAACACTGATGATCCACCTACAAATGTGAACTGACGTTCAAAAATAAAACATTTGAAAACGGACCATTTTCCACATTTCTGAAGCATGACGTAATGGGGGGGTGTTATCTCTTTTGTCGAAAATCAACCGTTTTTGCTCGAACATTAAATGCCTCCAAATGGTATTTAATTAACTTCCCGGGGTGAAGAAACCCTTTTTGAGAACTCAGAGTGAGTAAATTGGCCATTCTCATGCACTTTTAACCATTCCATAAATCTTGTGTTTTGGGACCCTGGAAGCATGAAAATCACTTTAAACATGCTAATTTTAGCTCTAACACTGATGATCCACCTACAAATGTGAACTGACGTTCAAAAATAAAACATTTGAAAACGGACCATTTTCCACATTTCTGAAGCATGACGTAATGGGGGGGTGTTATCTCTTTTGTCGAAAATCAGCCGTTTTTGCTCGAACATTAAATGCCTCCAAATGGTATTTATTTCACTTCCCGAGCCCCTGGAAGCATGAAAATCACTTTAAACATGCTAATTTTAGCTCTAACACTGATGATCCACCTACAAATGTGAACTGATGTTCAAAAATAAAACATTTGAAAACGGACCATTCTCCACATTTCTGAAGCATGACGTAATGGGGGGGTGTTATCTCTTTTTTCGAAAATCAGCCGTTTTTGCTCGAACATTAAATGCCTCCAAATGGTATTTAATTAACTTCCTGGGGTGAAGAAACCCTTTTTGAGAACTCAGAGTGAGTAAATTGGCCATTTTCATGCACTTTTAACCATTCCATAAATCTTGTGTTTTGGGCCCCTGGAAGCATGAAAATCACTTTAAACATGCTAATTTTAGCTCTAACACTGATGATCCACCTACAAATGTGAACTGACGTTCAAAAATAAAACATTTGAAAACGGACCATTTTCCACATTTCTGAAGCATGACGTAATGGGGGGGTGTTATCTCTTTTGTCGAAAATCAGCCGTTTTTGCTCGAACATTAAAAGCCTCCAAATGGTATTTAATTAACTTCCCGAGCCCCTGGAAGCATGAAAATCACTTTAAACATGCTAATTTTAGCTCTAACACTGATGATCCACCTACAAATGTGAACTGACGTTCAAAAATAAAACATTTGAAAACGGACCATTTTCCACATTTCTGAAGCATGACGTAATGGGGGGGTGTTATCTCTTTTGTCGAAAATCAGCCGTTTTTGCTCGAACATTAAATGCCTCCAAATGGTATTTATTTTACTTCCCGAGCCCCTGGAAGCATGAAAATCACTTTAAACATGCTAATTTTAGCTCTAACACTGATGATCCACCTACAAATGTGAACTGACGTTCAAAAATAAAACATTTGAAAACGGACCATTTTCCACATTTCTGAAGCATGACGTAATGGGGGAGTGTTATCTCTTTTGTCGAAAATCAGCCGTTTTTGCTCGAACATTAAATGCCTCCAAATGGTATTTAATTAACTTCCCGGGGTGAAGAAACCCTTTTTGAGAACTCAGAGTGAGTAAATTGGCCATTTTCATGCACTTTTAACCATTCCATAAATCTTGTGTTTTGGGCCCCTGGAAGCATGAAAATTACTTTAAACATGCTAATTTTAGCTCTAACACTGATGATCCACCTACAAATGTGAACTGACGTTCAAAAATAAAACATTTGAAAACGGACCATTTTCCACATTTCTGAAGCATGATGTAATGGGGGGGTGTTATCTCTTTTGTCGAAAATCAGCCGTTTTTGCTCGAACATTAAATGCCTCCAAATGGTATTTAATTAACTTCCCGGGGTGAAGAAACCCTTTTTGAGAACTCAGAGTGAGTAAATTGGCCATTTTCATGCACTTTTAACCATTCCATAAATCTTGTGTTTTGGGCCCCTGGAAGCATGAAAATCACTTCAAACATGCTAATTTTAGCTCTAACACTGATGATCCACCTACAAATGTGAACTGACGTTCAAAAATAAAACATTTGAAAACGGACCATTTTCCACATTTCTGAAGCATGACGTAATGGGGGGGTGTTAATCTCTTTTGTCGAAAATCAGCCGTTTTTGCTCGAACATTAAATGCCTCCAAATGGTATTTAATTAACTTCCCGAGCCCCTGGAAGCATGAAAATCTCTTTAAACATGCTAATTTTAGCTCTAACACTGATGATCCACCTACAAATGTGAACTGACGTTCAAAAATAAAACATTTGAAAACTGAACATTTTCCACATTTCTGAAGCATGACGTAATGGGGGGGTGTTATCTCTTTTGTCGAAAATCAGCTGTTTTTGCTCGAACATTAAATGCCTCCAAATGGTATTTAATTAACTTCCCGGGGTGAAGAAACCCTTTTTGAGAACTCAGAGTGAGTAAATTGGCCATTTTCATGCACTTTTAACCATTCCATAAATCTTGTGTTTTGGGCCCCTGGAAGCATGAAAATCACTTTAAACATGCTAATTTTAGCTCTAACACTGATGATCCACCTACAAATGTGAACTGACGTCCAAAAATAAAACATTTGAAAACAGACCATTTTCCACATTTCTGAAGCATGACGTAATGGGGGGGTGTTATCTCTTTTGTCGAAAATCAGCCGTTTTTGCTCGAACATTAAATGCCTCCAAATGGTATTTAATTAACTTCCCGAGCCCCTGGAAGCATGAAAATCACTTTAAACATGCTAATTTTAGCTCTAACACTGATGATCCACCTACAAATGTGAACTGACGTTCAAAAATAAAACATTTGAAAACGGACCATTTTCCACATTTCTGAAGCATGACGTAATGGGGGGGGTGTTATCTCTTTTGTCGAAAATCAGCCGTTTTTGCCCGAACATTAAATGCCTCCAAATGGTATTTCTTTCACTTCCCGAGCCCCTGGAAGCATGAAAATCACTTTAAACATGCTAATTTTAGCTCTAACACTGATGATCCACCTACAAATGTGAACTGACGTTCAAAAATAAAACATTTGAAAACGGACCATTTTCCACATTTCTGAAGCATGACGTAATGGGGGGTGTTATCTCTTTTGTCGAAAATCAGCCGTTTTTGCTCGAACATTAAATGCCTCCAAATGGTATTTAATTAACTTCCCGAGCCCCTGGAAGCATGAAAATCACTTTAAACATGCTAATTTTAGCTCTAACACTGATGATCCACCTACAAATGTGAACTGACGTTCAAAAATAAAACATTTGAAAACGGACCATTTTCCACATTTCTGAAGCATGACGTAATGGGGGGGTGTTATCTCTTTTGTCGAAAATCAACCGTTTTTGCTCGAACATTAAATGCCTCCAAATGGTATTTAATTAACTTCCCGGGGTGAAGAAACCCTTTTTGAGAACTCAGAGTGAGTAAATTGGCCATTCTCATGCACTTTTAACCATTCCATAAATCTTGTGTTTTGGGACCCTGGAAGCATGAAAATCACTTTAAACATGCTAATTTTAGCTCTAACACTGATGATCCACCTACAAATGTGAACTGACGTTCAAAAATAAAACATTTGAAAACGGACCATTTTCCACATTTCTGAAGCATGACGTAATGGGGGGGTGTTATCTCTTTTGTCGAAAATCAGCCGTTTTTGCTCGAACATTAAATGCCTCCAAATGGTATTTATTTCACTTCCCGAGCCCCTGGAAGCATGAAAATCACTTTAAACATGCTAATTTTAGCTCTAACACTGATGATCCACCTACAAATGTGAACTGATGTTCAAAAATAAAACATTTGAAAACGGACCATTCTCCACATTTCTGAAGCATGACGTAATGGGGGGGTGTTATCTCTTTTTTCGAAAATCAGCCGTTTTTGCTCGAACATTAAATGCCTCCAAATGGTATTTAATTAACTTCCTGGGGTGAAGAAACCCTTTTTGAGAACTCAGAGTGAGTAAATTGGCCATTTTCATGCACTTTTAACCATTCCATAAATCTTGTGTTTTGGGCCCCTGGAAGCATGAAAATCACTTTAAACATGCTAATTTTAGCTCTAACACTGATGATCCACCTACAAATGTGAACTGACGTTCAAAAATAAAACATTTGAAAACGGACCATTTTCCACATTTCTGAAGCATGACGTAATGGGGGGGTGTTATCTCTTTTGTTGAAAATCAGCCGTTTTTGCTCGAACATTAAATGCCTCCAAATGGTATTTATTTCACTTCCCGAGCCCCTGGAAGCATGAAAATCACTTTAAACATGCTAATTTTAGCTCTAACACTGATGATCCACCTACAAATGTGAACTGACGTTCAAAAATAAAACATTTGAAAACGGACCATTTTCCACATTTCTGAAGCATGACGTAATGGGGGAGTGTTATCTCTTGTGTCGAAAATCAGCCGTTTTTGCTCGAACATTAAATGCCTCCAAATGGTATTTAATTAACTTCCCGGGGTGAAGAAACCCTTTTTGAGAACTCAGAGTGAGTAAATTGGCCATTTTCATGCACTTTTAACCATTCCATAAATCTTGTGTTTTGGGCCCCTGGAAGCATGAAAATCACTTTAAACATGCTAATTTTAGCTCTAACACTGATGATCCACCTACAAATGTGAACTGACGTTCAAAAATAAAACATTTGAAAACGGACCATTTTCCACATTTCTGAAGCATGATGTAATGGGGGGTGTTATCTCTTTTGTCGAAAATCAGCCGTTTTTGCTCGAACATTAAATGCCTCCAAATGGTATTTAATTAACTTCCCGGGGTGAAGAAACCCTTTTTGAGAACTCAGAGTGAGTAAATTGGCCATTTTCATGCACTTTTAACCATTCCATAAATCTTGTGTTTTGGGCCCCTGGAAGCATGAAAATCACTTCAAACATGCTAATTTTAGCTCTAACACTGATGATCCACCTACAAATGTGAACTGACTTTCAAAAATAAAACATTTGAAAACGGACCATTTTCCACATTTCTGAAGCATGACGTAATGGGGGGGTGTTATCTCTTTTGTCGAAAATCAGCCGTTTTTGCTCGAACATTAAATGCCTCCAAATGGTATTTATTTCAATTCCCGAGCCCCTGGAAGCATGAAAATCACTTTAAACATGCTAATTTTAGCTCTAACACTGATGATCCACCTACAAATGTGAACTGACGTTCAAAAATAAAACATTTGAAAACGGACCATTTTCCACATTTCTGAAGCATGACGTAATGGGGGGGGTGTTATCTCTTTTGTCGAAAATCAGCCATTTTTGCTCGAACATTAAATGCCTCCAAATGGTATTTAATTAACTTCCCGAGCCCCTGGAAGCATGAAAATCACTTTAAACATGCTAATTTTAGCTCTAACACTGATGATCCACCTACAAATGTGAACTGACGTTCAAAAATAAAACATTTGAAAACGGACCATTTTCCACATTTCTGAAGCATGACGTAATGGGGGGGTGTTATCTCTTTTGTCGAAAATCAGCTGTTTTTGCTCGAACATTAAATGCCTCCAAATGGTATTTAATTAACTTCCCGGGGTGAAGAAACCCTTTTTGAGAACTCAGAGTGAGTAAATTGGCCATTTTCATGCACTTTTAACCATTCCATAAATCTTGTGTTTTGGGCCCCTGGAAGCATGAAAATCACTTTAAACATGCTAATTTTAGCTCTAACACTGATGATCCACCTACAAATGTGAACTGACGTCCAAAAATAAAACATTTGAAAACAGACCATTTTCCACATTTCTGAAGCATGACGTAATGGGGGGGTGTTATCTCTTTTGTCGAAAATCAGCCGTTTTTGCTCGAACATTAAATGCCTCCAAATGGTATTTAATTAACTTCCCGAGCCCCTGGAAGCATGAAAATCACTTTAAACATGCTAATTTTAGCTCTAACACTGATGATCCACCTACAAATGTGAACTGACGTTCAAAAATAAAACATTTGAAAACGGACCATTTTCCACATTTCTGAAGCATGACGTAATGGGGGGGTGTTATCTCTTTTGTTGAAAATCAGCCGTTTTTGCCCGAACATTAAATGCCTCCAAATGGTATTTCTTTCACTTCCCGAGCCCCTGGAAGCATGAAAATCACTTTAAACATGCTAATTTTAGCTCTAACACTGATGATCCACCTACAAATGTGAACTGACGTTCAAAAATAAAACATTTGAAAACGGACCATTTTCCACATTTCTGAAGCATGACGTAATGGGGGGTGTTATCTCTTTTGTCGAAAATCAGCCGTTTTTGCTCGAACATTAAATGCCTCCAAATGGTATTTAATTAACTTCCCGAGCCCCTGGAAGCATGAA
This sequence comes from Lissotriton vulgaris, assembly GCF_964263255.1. Taxonomy (NCBI): domain Eukaryota; kingdom Metazoa; phylum Chordata; class Amphibia; order Caudata; family Salamandridae; genus Lissotriton; species Lissotriton vulgaris. Next base: position 1,304,412 of record NW_028253316.1, read on the forward strand.
AATCACTTTAAACATGCTAATTTTAGCTCTAACACTGATGATCCACCTACAAATGTGAACTGACGTTCAAAAATAAAACATTTGAAAACGGACCATTTTCCACATTTCTGAAGCATGACGTAATGGGGGGGTGTTATCTCTTTTGTCGAAAATCAACCGTTTTTGCTCGAACATTAAATGCCTCCAAATGGTATTTAATTAACTTCCCGGGGTGAAGAAACCCTTTTTGAGAACTCAGAGTGAGTAAATTGGCCATTCTCATGCACTTTTAACCATTCCATAAATCTTGTGTTTTGGGACCCTGGAAGCATGAAAATCACTTTAAACATGCTAATTTTAGCTCTAACACTGATGATCCACCTACAAATGTGAACTGACGTTCAAAAATAAAACATTTGAAAACGGACCATTTTCCACATTTCTGAAGCATGACGTAATGGGGGGGTGTTATCTCTTTTGTCGAAAATCAGCCGTTTTTGCTCGAACATTAAAAGCCTCCAAATGGTATTTAATTAACTTCCCGAGCCCCTGGAAGCATGAAAATCACTTTAAACATGCTAATTTTAGCTCTAACACTGATGATCCACCTACAAATGTGAACTGACGTTCAAAAATAAAACATTTGAAAACGGACCATTTTCCACATTTCTGAAGCATGACGTAATGGGGGGGTGTTATCTCTTTTGTCGAAAATCAGCCGTTTTTGCTCGAACATTAAATGCCTCCAAATGGTATTTATTTTACTTCCCGAGCCCCTGGAAGCATGAAAATCACTTTAAACATGCTAATTTTAGCTCTAACACTGATGATCCACCTACAAATGTGAACTGACGTTCAAAAATAAAACATTTGAAAACGGACCATTTTCCACATTTCTGAAGCATGACGTAATGGGGGAGTGTTATCTCTTTTGTCGAAAATCAGCCGTTTTTGCTCGAACATTAAATGCCTCCAAATGGTATTTAATTAACTTCCCGGGGTGAAGAAACCCTTTTTGAGAACTCAGAGTGAGTAAATTGGCCATTTTCATGCACTTTTAACCATTCCATAAATCTTGTGTTTTGGGCCCCTGGAAGCATGAAAATTACTTTAAACATGCTAATTTTAGCTCTAACACTGATGATCCACCTACAAATGTGAACTGACGTTCAAAAATAAAACATTTGAAAACGGACCATTTTCCACATTTCTGAAGCATGATGTAATGGGGGGGTGTTATCTCTTTTGTCGAAAATCAGCCGTTTTTGCTCGAACATTAAATGCCTCCAAATGGTATTTAATTAACTTCCCGGGGTGAAGAAACCCTTTTTGAGAACTCAGAGTGAGTAAATTGGCCATTTTCATGCACTTTTAACCATTCCATAAATCTTGTGTTTTGGGCCCCTGGAAGCATGAAAATCACTTCAAACATGCTAATTTTAGCTCTAACACTGATGATCCACCTACAAATGTGAACTGACGTTCAAAAATAAAACATTTGAAAACGGACCATTTTCCACATTTCTGAAGCATGACGTAATGGGGGGGTGTTAATCTCTTTTGTCGAAAATCAGCCGTTTTTGCTCGAACATTAAATGCCTCCAAATGGTATTTAATTAACTTCCCGAGCCCCTGGAAGCATGAAAATCTCTTTAAACATGCTAATTTTAGCTCTAACACTGATGATCCACCTACAAATGTGAACTGACGTTCAAAAATAAAACATTTGAAAACTGAACATTTTCCACATTTCTGAAGCATGACGTAATGGGGGGGTGTTATCTCTTTTGTCGAAAATCAGCCGTTTTTGCTCGAACATTAAATGCCTCCAAATGGTATTTATTTCACTTCCCGAGCCCCTGGAAGCATGAAAATCACTTTAAACACGCTAATATTAGCTCTAACACTGATGATCCACCTACAAATGTGAACTGACGTTCAAAAATAAAACATTTGAAAACGGATCATTTTCCACATTTCTGAAGCATGACGTAATGGGGGGGTGTTATCTCTTTTGTCGAAAATCAGCTGTTTTTGCTCGAACATTAAATGCCTCCAAATGGTATTTAATTAACTTCCCGAGCCCCTGGAAGCATGAAAATCACTTTAAACATGCTAATTTTAGCTCTAACACTGATGATCCACCTACAAATGTGAACTGACGTTCAAAAATAAAACATTTGAAAACGGACCATTTTCCACATTTCTGAAGCATGACGTAATGGGGGGGGGTGTTATCTCTTTTGTCGAAAATCAGCTGTTTTTGCTCGAACATTAAATGCCTCCGAATGGTATTTAATTAACTTCCCGAGCCCCTGGAAGCATGAAAATCACTTAAAACATGCTAATTTTAGCTCTAACACTGATGATCCACCTACAAATGTGAACTGACGTTCAAAAATAAAACATTTGAAAACGGACCATTTTCCACATTTCTGAAGCATGGCGTAATGGGGGGGTGTTATCTCTTTTGTCGAAAATCAGCCGTTTTTGCTCGAACATTAAATGCCTCCAAATGGTATTTAATTAACTTCCCGAGCCCCTGGAAGCATGAAAATCACTTTAAACATGCTAATTTTAGCTCTAACACTGATGATCCACCTACAAATGTGAACTGACGTTCAAAAATAAAACATTTGAAAACGGACCATTTTCAACATTTCTGAAGCATGACGTAATGGGGGGGTGTTATCTCTTTTGTCGAAAATCAGCCGTTTTTGCTCGAACATTAAATGCCTCCAAATGGTATTTAATTAACTTCCCGAGCCCCTGGAAGCATGAAAATCACTTTAAACATGCTAATTTTAGCTCTAACACTGATGATCCACCTACAAATGTGAACTGACGTTCAAAAATAAAACATTTGAAAACGGACCATTTTCCACATTTCTGAAGCATGACGTAATGGGGGGGTGTTATCTCTTTTGTCGAAAATCAGCCGTTTTTGCTCGAACATTAAATGCCTCCAAATGGTATTTAATTAACTTCCCGGGGTGAAGAAACCCTTTTTGAGAACTCAGAGTGAGTAAATTGGCCATTTTCATGCACTTTTAACCATTCCATAAATCTTATGTTTTGGGCCCCTGGAAGCATGAAAATCACTTTAAACATGCTAATTTTAGCTCTAACACTGATGATCCACCTACAAATGTGAACTGACGTTCAAAAATAAAACATTTGAAAACGGACCAATTTCCACATTTCTGAAGCATGACGTAATGGGGGGGTGTTATCTCTTTTGACGAAAATCAGCCGTTTTTGCTCGAACATTAAATGCCTCCAATTGGTATTTAATTAACTTCCCGAGCCCCTGGAAGCATGAAAATCACTTTAAACATGCTAATTTTAGCTCTAACACTGATGATCCACCTACAAATGTGAACTGACGTTCAAAAATAAAACATTTGAAAACGGACCCTTTTCCACATTTCTGAAGCATGACGTAATGAGGGGGTGTTATCTCTTTTGTCGAAAATCAGCCGTTTTTGCTCGAACATTAAATGCCTCCAAATGGTATTTATTTCACTTCCCGAGCCCCTGGAAGCATGAAAATCACTTTAAACATGCTAATTTTAGCTCTAACACTGATGATCCACCTACAAATGTGAACTGATGTTCAAAAATAAAACATTTGAAAACGGACCATTCTCCACATTTCTGAAGCATGACGTAATGGGGGGTGTTATCTCTTTTTTCGAAAATCAGCCGTTTTTGCTCGAACATTAAATGCCTCCAAATGGTATTTAATTAACTTCCTGGGGTGAAGAAACCCTTTTTGAGAACTCAGAGTGAGTAAATTGGCCATTTTCATGCACTTTTAACCATTCCATAAATCTTGTGTTTTGGGCCCCTGGAAGCATGAAAATCACTTTAAACATGCTAATTTTAGCTCTAACACTGATGATCCACCTACAAATGTGAACTGACGTTCAAAAATAAAACATTTGAAAACGGACCATTTTCCACATTTCTGAAGCATGACGTAATGGGGGGGTGTTATCTCTTTTGTCGAAAATCAGCCGTTTTTGCTCGAACATTAAAAGCCTCCAAATGGTATTTAATTAACTTCCCGAGCCCCTGGAAGCATGAAAATCACTTTAAACATGCTAATTTTAGCTCTAACACTGATGATCCACCTACAAATGTGAACTGACGTTCAAAAATAAAACATTTGAAAACGGACCATTTTCCACATTTCTGAAGCATGACGTAATGGGGGGGTGTTATCTCTTTTGTCGAAAATCAGCCGTTTTTGCTCGAACATTAAATGCCTCCAAATGGTATTTATTTTACTTCCCGAGCCCCTGGAAGCATGAAAATCACTTTAAACATGCTAATTTTAGCTCTAACACTGATGATCCACCTACAAATGTGAACTGACGTTCAAAAATAAAACATTTGAAAACGGACCATTTTCCACATTTCTGAAGCATGACGTAATGGGGGAGTGTTATCTCTTTTGTCGAAAATCAGCCGTTTTTGCTCGAACATTAAATGTCTCCAAATGGTATTTAATTAACTTCCCGGGGTGAAGAAACCCTTTTTGAGAACTCAGAGTGAGTAAATTGGCCATTTTCATGCACTTTTAACCATTCCATAAATCTTGTGTTTTGGGCCCCTGGAAGCATGAAAATTACTTTAAACATGCTAATTTTAGCTCTAACACTGATGATCCACCTACAAATGTGAACTGACGTTCAAAAATAAAACATTTGAAAACGGACCATTTTCCACATTTCTGAAGCATGATGTAATGGGGGGGTGTTATCTCTTTTGTCGAAAATCAGACGTTTTTGCTCGAACATTAAATGCCTCCAAATGGTATTTAATTAACTTCCCGGGGTGAAGAAACCCTTTTTGAGAACTCAGAGTGAGTAAATTGGCCATTTTCATGCACTTTTAACCATTCCATAAATCTTGTGTTTTGGGCCCCTGGAAGCATGAAAATCACTTCAAACATGCTAATTTTAGCTCTAACACTGATGATCCACCTACAAATGTGAACTGACGTTCAAAAATAAAACATTTGAAAACGGACCATTTTCCACATTTCTGAAGCATGACATAATGGGGGGGTGTTATCTCTTTTGTCGAAAATCAGCCGTTTTTGCTCGAACATTAAATGCCTCCAAATGGTATTTAATTAACTTCCCGAGCCCCTGGAAGCATGAAAATCACTTTAAACATGCTAATTTTAGCTCTAACACTGATGATCCACCTACAAATGTGAACTGACGTTCAAAAATAAAACATTTGAAAACGGACCATTTTCCACATTTCTGAAGCATGACGTAATGGGGGGGTGTCATCTCTTTTGTCGAAAATCAGCCGTTTTTGCTCGAACATTAAATGCCTCCAAATGGTATTTATTTCAATTCCCGAGCCCCTGGAAGCATGAAAATCACTTTAAACATGCTAATTTTAGCTCTAACACTGATGATCCACCTACAAATGTGAACTGACGTTCAAAAATAAAACATTTGAAAACGGACCATTTTCCACATTTCTGAAGCATGACGTAATGGGGGGGGTGTTATCTCTTTTGTCGAAAATCAGCCGTTTTTGCTCGAACATTAAATGCCTCCAAATGGTATTTAATTAACTTCCCGAGCCCCTGGAAGCATGAAAATCACTTTAAACATGCTAATTTTAGCTCTAACACTGATGATCCACCTACAAATGTGAACTGACGTTCAAAAATAAAACATTTGAAAACGGACCATTTTCCACATTTCTGAAGCATGACGTAATGGGGGGGTGTTATCTCTTTTGTCGAAAATCAGCTGTTTTTGCTCGAACATTAAATGCCTCCAAATGGTATTTAATTAACTTCCCGGGGTGAAGAAACCCTTTTTGAGAACTCAGAGTGAGTAAATTGGCCATTTTCATGCACTTTTAACCATTCCATAAATCTTGTGTTTTGGGCCCCTGGAAGCATGAAAATCACTTTAAACATGCTAATTTTAGCTCTAACACTGATGATCCACCTACAAATGTGAACTGACGTTCAAAAATAAAACATTTGAAAACGGACCATTTTCCACATTTCTGAAGCATGACGTAATGGGGGGGGTGTTATCTCTTTTGTCGAAAATCAGCCGTTTTTGCTCGAACATTAAATGCCTCCAAATGGTATTTAATTAACTTCCCGAGCCCCTGGAAGCATGAAAATCACTTAAAACATGCTAATTTTAGCTCTAACACTGATGATCCACCTACAAATGTGAACTGACGTTCAAAAATAAAACATTTGAAAACGGACCATTTTCCACATTTCTGAAGCATGGCGTAATGGGGGGGTGTTATCTCTTTTGTCGAAAATCAGCCGTTTTTGCTCGAACATTAAATGCCTCCAAATGGTATTTAATTAACTTCCCGAGCCCCTGGAAGCATGAAAATCACTTTAAACATGCTAATTTTAGCTCTAACACTGATGATCCACCTACAAATGTGAACTGACGTTCAAAAATAAAACATTTGAAAACGGACCATTTTCCACATTTCTGAAGCATGACGTAATGGGGGGGTGTTATCTCTTTTGTCGAAAATCAGCCGTTTTTGCTCGAACATTAAATGCCTCCAAATGGTATTTAATTAACTTCCCGAGCCCCTGGAAGCATGAAAATCACTTTAAACATGCTAATTTTAGCTCTAACACTGATGATCCACCTACAAATGTGAACTGACGTTCAAAAATAAAACATTTAAAAAAGGGAGCATTTTCAACATTTCTGAAGCATGACGTAATGGGGGGGTGTTATCTCTTTTGTCGAAAATCAGCCGTTTTTGCTCGAACATTAAATGCCTCCAAATGGTATTTAATTAACTTCCCGAGCCCCTGGAAGCATGAAAATCACTTTAAACATGCTAATTTTAGCTCTAACACTGATGATCCACCTACAAATGTGAACTGACGTTCAAAAATAAAACATTTGAAAACGGACCATTTTCCACATTTCTGAAGCATGACGTAATGGGGGGGTGTTATCTCTTTTGTCGAAAATCAGCCGTTTTTGCTCGAACATTAAATGCCTCCAAATGGTATTTAATTAACTTCCCGGGGTGAAGAAACCCTTTTTGAGAACTCAGAGTGAGTAAATTGGCCATTTTCATGCACTTTTAACCATTCCATAAATCTTATGTTTTGGGCCCCTGGAAGCATGAAAATCACTTTAAACATGCTAATTTTAGCTCTAACACTGATGATCCACCTACAAATGTGAACTGACGTTCAAAAATAAAACATTTGAAAACGGACCAATTTCCACATTTCTGAAGCATGACGTAATGGGGGGGTGTTATCTCTTTTGTCGAAAATCAGCCGTTTTTGCTCGAACATTAAATGCCTCCAAATGGTATTTAATTAACTTCCCGAGCCCCTGGAAGCATGAAAATCACTTTAAACATGCTAATTTTAGCTCTAACACTGATGATCCACCTACAAATGTGAACTGACGTTCAAAAATAAAACATTTGAAAACGGACCCTTTTCCACATTTCTGAAGCATGACGTAATGAGGGGGTGTTATCTCTTTTGTCGAAAATCAGCCGTTTTTGCTCGAACATTAAATGCCTCCAAATGGTATTTATTTCACTTCCCGAGCCCCTGGAAGCATGAAAATCACTTTAAACATGCTAATTTTAGCTCTAACACTGATGATCCACCTACAAATGTGAACTGATGTTCAAAAATAAAACATTTGAAAACGGACCATTCTCCACATTTCTGAAGCATGACGTAATGGGGGGGTGTTATCTCTTTTGTCGAAAATCAGCTGTTTTTGCTCGAACATTAAATGCCTCCAAATGGTATTTAATTAACTTCCTGGGGTGAAGAAACCCTTTTTGAGAACTCAGAGTGAGTAAATTGGCCATTTTCATGCACTTTTAACCATTCCATAAATCTTGTGTTTTGGGCCCCTGGAAGCATGAAAATCACTTTAAACATGCTAATTTTAGCTCTAACACTGATGATCCACCTACAAATGTGAACTGACGTTCAAAAATAAAACATTTGAAAACGGACCATTTTCCACATTTCTGAAGCATGACGTAATGGGGGGGTGTTATCTCTTTTGTCGAAAATCAGCCGTTTTTGCTCGAACATTAAAAGCCTCCAAATGGTATTTAATTAACTTCCCGAGCCCCTGGAAGCATGAAAATCACTTTAAACATGCTAATTTTAGCTCTAACACTGATGATCCACCTACAAATGTGAACTGACGTTCAAAAATAAAACATTTGAAAACGGACCATTTTCCACATTTCTGAAGCATGACGTAATGGGGGGGTGTTATCTCTTTTGTCGAAAATCAGCCGTTTTTGCTCGAACATTAAATGCCTCCAAATGGTATTTATTTTACTTCCCGACCCCCTGGAAGCATGAAAATCACTTTAAACATGCTAATTTTAGCTCTAACACTGATGATCCACCTACAAATGTGAACTGACGTTCAAAAATAAAACATTTGAAAACGGACCATTTTCCACATTTCTGAAGCATGACGTAATGGGGGAGTGTTATCTCTTTTGTCGAAAATCAGCCGTTTTTGCTCGAACATTAAATGCCTCCAAATGGTATTTAATTAACTTCCCGGGGTGAAGAAACCCTTTTTGAGAACTCAGAGTGAGTAAATTGGCCATTTTCATGCACTTTTAACCATTCCATAAATCTTGTGTTTTGGGCCCCTGGAAGCATGAAAATCACTTTAAACATGCTAATTTTAGCTCTAACACTGATGATCCACCTACAAATGTGAACTGACGTTCAAAAATAAAACATTTGAAAACGGACCATTTTCCACATTTCTGAAGCATGATGTAATGGGGGGGTGTTATCTCTTTTGTCGAAAATCAGCCGTTTTTGCTCGAACATTAAATGCCTCCAAATGGTATTTAATTAACTTCCCGGGGTGAAGAAACCCTTTTTGAGAACTCAGAGTGAGTAAATTGGCCATTTTCATGCACTTTTAACCATTCCATAAATCTTGTGTTTTGGGCCCCTGGAAGCATGAAAATCACTTCAAACATGCTAATTTTAGCTCTAACACTGATGATCCACCTACAAATGTGAACTGACTTTCAAAAATAAAACATTTGAAAACGGACCATTTTCCACATTTCTGAAGCATGACGTAATGGGGGGGTGTTATCTCTTTTGTCGAAAATCAGCCGTTTTTGCTCGAACATTAAATGCCTCCAAATGGTATTTATTTCAATTCCCGAGCCCCTGGAAGCATGAAAATCACTTTAAACATGCTAATTTTAGCTCTAACACTGATGATCCACCTACAAATGTGAACTGACGTTCAAAAATAAAACATTTGAAAACGGACCATTTTCCACATTTCTGAAGCATGACGTAATGGGGGGGTGTTATCTCTTTTGTCGAAAATCAGCCATTTTTGCTCGAACATTAAATGCCTCCAAATGGTATTTAATTAACTTCCCGAGCCCCTGGAAGCATGAAAATCACTTTAAACATGCTAATTTTAGCTCTAACACTGATGATCCACCTACAAATGTGAACTGACGTTCAAAAATAAAACATTTGAAAACGGACCATTTTCCACATTTCTGAAGCATGACGTAATGGGGGGGTGTTATCTCTTTTGTCGAAAATCAGCTGTTTTTGCTCGAACATTAAATGCCTCCAAATGGTATTTAATTAACTTCCCGGGGTGAAGAAACCCTTTTTGAGAACTCAGAGTGAGTAAATTGGCCATTTTCATGCACTTTTAACCATTCCATAAATCTTGTGTTTTGGGCCCCTGGAAGCATGAAAATCACTTTAAACATGCTAATTTTAGCTCTAACACTGATGATCCACCTACAAATGTGAACTGATGTTCAAAAATAAAACATTTGAAAACGGACCATTCTCCACATTTCTGAAGCATGACGTAATGGGGGGGTGTTATCTCTTTTGTCGAAAATCAGCTGTTTTTGCTCGAACATTAAATGCCTCCAAATGGTATTTAATTAACTTCCTGGGGTGAAGAAACCCTTTTTGAGAACTCAGAGTGAGTAAATTGGCCATTTTCATGCACTTTTAACCATTCCATAAATCTTGTGTTTTGGGCCCCTGGAAGCATGAAAATCACTTTAAACATGCTAATTTTAGCTCTAACACTGATGATCCACCTACAAATGTGAACTGACGTTCAAAAATAAAACATTTGAAAACGGACCATTTTCCACATTTCTGAAGCATGACGTAATGGGGGGGTGTTATCTCTTTTGTCGAAAATCAGCCGTTTTTGCTCGAACATTAAAAGCCTCCAAATGGTATTTAATTAACTTCCCGAGCCCCTGGAAGCATGAAAATCACTTTAAACATGCTAATTTTAGCTCTAACACTGATGATCCACCTACAAATGTGAACTGACGTTCAAAAATAAAACATTTGAAAACGGACCATTTTCCACATTTCTGAAGCATGACGTAATGGGGGGGTGTTATCTCTTTTGTCGAAAATCAGCCGTTTTTGCTCGAACATTAAATGCCTCCAAATGGTATTTATTTTACTTCCCGACCCCCTGGAAGCATGAAAATCACTTTAAACATGCTAATTTTAGCTCTAACACTGATGATCCACCTACAAATGTGAACTGACGTTCAAAAATAAAACATTTGAAAACGGACCATTTTCCACATTTCTGAAGCATGACGTAATGGGGGAGTGTTATCTCTTTTGTCGAAAATCAGCCGTTTTTGCTCGAACATTAAATGCCTCCAAATGGTATTTAATTAACTTCCCGGGGTGAAGAAACCCTTTTTGAGAACTCAGAGTGAGTAAATTGGCCATTTTCATGCACTTTTAACCATTCCATAAATCTTGTGTTTTGGGCCCCTGGAAGCATGAAAATCACTTTAAACATGCTAATTTTAGCTCTAACACTGATGATCCACCTACAAATGTGAACTGACGTTCAAAAATAAAACATTTGAAAACGGACCATTTTCCACATTTCTGAAGCATGATGTAATGGGGGGGTGTTATCTCTTTTGTCGAAAATCAGCCGTTTTTGCTCGAACATTAAATGCCTCCAAATGGTATTTAATTAACTTCCCGGGGTGAAGAAACCCTTTTTGAGAACTCAGAGTGAGTAAATTGGCCATTTTCATGCACTTTTAACCATTCCATAAATCTTGTGTTTTGGGCCCCTGGAAGCATGAAAATCACTTCAAACATGCTAATTTTAGCTCTAACACTGATGATCCACCTACAAATGTGAACTGACTTTCAAAAATAAAACATTTGAAAACGGACCATTTTCCACATTTCTGAAGCATGACGTAATGGGGGGGTGTTATCTCTTTTGTCGAAAATCAGCCGTTTTTGCTCGAACATTAAATGCCTCCAAATGGTATTTATTTCAATTCCCGAGCCCCTGGAAGCATGAAAATCACTTTAAACATGCTAATTTTAGCTCTAACACTGATGATCCACCTACAAATGTGAACTGACGTTCAAAAATAAAACATTTGAAAACGGACCATTTTCCACATTTCTGAAGCATGACGTAATGGGGGGGTGTTATCTCTTTTGTCGAAAATCAGCCATTTTTGCTCGAACATTAAATGCCTCCAAATGGTATTTAATTAACTTCCCGAGCCCCTGGAAGCATGAAAATCACTTTAAACATGCTAATTTTAGCTCTAACACTGATGATCCACCTACAAATGTGAACTGACGTTCAAAAATAAAACATTTGAAAACGGACCATTTTCCACATTTCTGAAGCATGACGTAATGGGGGGGTGTTATCTCTTTTGTCGAAAATCAGCTGTTTTTGCTCGAACATTAAATGCCTCCAAATGGTATTTAATTAACTTCCCGGGGTGAAGAAACCCTTTTTGAGAACTCAGAGTGAGTAAATTGGCCATTTTCATGCACTTTTAACCATTCCATAAATCTTGTGTTTTGGGCCCCTGGAAGCATGAAAATCACTTTAAACATGCTAATTTTAGCTCTAACACTGATGATCCACCTACAAATGTGAACTGACGTTCAAAAATAAAACATTTGAAAACGGACCATTTTCCACATTTCTGAAGCATGACGTAATGGGGGGGTGTTATCTCTTTTGTCGAAAATCAGCCGTTTTTGCTCGAACATTAAATGCCTCCAAATGGTATTTAATTAACTTCCCGAGCCCCTGGAAGCATGAAAATCACTTTAAACATGCTAATTTTAGCTCTAACACTGATGATCCACCTACAAATGTGAACTGACGTTCAAAAATAAAACATTTGAAAACGGACCATTTTCCACATTTCTGAAGCATGACGTAATGGGGGGGTGTTATCTCTTTTGTCGAAAATCAGCCGTTTTTGCCCGAACATTAAATGCCTCCAAATGGTATTTATTTCACTTCCCGAGCCCCTGGAAGCATGAAAATCACTTTAAACATGCTAATTTTAGCTCTAACACTGATGATCCACCTACAAATGTGAACTGACGTTCAAAAATAAAACATTTGAAAACGGACCATTTTCCACATTTCTGAAGCATGACGTAATGGGGGGGTGTTATCTCTTTTGTCGAAAATCAACCGTTTTTGCTCGAACATTAAATGCCTCCAAATGGTATTTAATTAACTTCCCGGGGTGAAGAAACCCTTTTTGAGAACTCAGAGTGAGTAAATTGGCCATTCTCATGCACTTTTAACCATTCCATAAATCTTGTGTTTTGGGACCCTGGAAGCATGAAAATCACTTTAAACATGCTAATTTTAGCTCTAACACTGATGATCCACCTACAAATGTGAACTGACGTTCAAAAATAAAACATTTGAAAACGGACCATTTTCCACATTTCTGAAGCATGACGTAATGGGGGGGTGTTATCTCTTTTGTCGAAAATCAGCCGTTTTTGCTCGAACATTAAATGCCTCCAAATGGTATTTAATTAACTTCCCGAGCCCCTGGAAGCATGAAAATCACTTTAAACATGCTAATTTTAGCTCTTACACTGATGATCCACCTACAAATGTGAACTGACGTTCAAAAAGTAAAACATTTGAAAACGGACCATTTTCCACATTTCTGAAGCATGACGTAATGGGGGGGTGTTATCTCTTTTGTCGAAAATCAGCCGTTTTTGCTCGAACATTAAATGCCTCCAAATGGTATTTATTTCACTTCCCAAGCCCCTGGAAGCATGAAAATCACTTTAAACATGCTAATTTTAGCTCTAACACTGATGATCCACCTACAAATGTGAACTGACGTACAAAACTAAAACATTTGAAAACGGACCATTTTCCACATTTTTGAAGCATGACGTAATGGGGGGGTGTTATCTCTTTTGTCGAAAATCAGCCGTTTTTGCTCGAACATTAAATGCCTCCAAATGGTATTTAATTAACTTCCCGAGCCCCTGGAAGCATGAAAATCACTTTAAACATGCTAATTTTAGCTCTAACACTGATGATCCACCTACAAATGTGAACTGACGTTCAAAAACAAAACATTTGAAAACGGACCATTTTCCACATTTCTGAAGCATGACGTAATGGGGGGGTGTTATCTCTTTTGTCGAAAATCAGCCGTTTTTGCTCGAACATTAAATGCCTCCAAATGGTATTTAATTAACTTCCCGAGCCCCTGGAAGCATGAAAATCACTTTAAACATGCTAATTTCAGCTCTTACACTCATGATCCACCTACAAATGTGAACTGACGTTCAAAAATAAAACATTTGAAAACGGACCATTTTCCACATTTCTGAAGCATGACGTAATGGGGGGGTGTTATCTCTTTTGTCGAAAATCAGCCGTTTTTGCTCGAACATTAAATGCCTCCAAATGGTATTTATTTCACTTCCCAAGCCCCTGGAAGCATGAAAATCACTTTAAACATGCTAATTTTAGCTCTAACACTGATGATCCACCTACAAATGTGAACTGATGTTCAAAAATAAAACATTTGAAAACGGACCATTTTCCACATTTCTGAAGCATGACGTAATGGGGGGGTGTTATCTCTTTTGTCGAAAATCAGCCGTTTTTGCTCGAACATTAAATGCCTCCAAATGGTATTTAATTAACTTCCCGAGCCCCTGGAAGCATGAAAATCACTTTAAACATGCTAATTTTAGCTCTAACACTGATGATCCACCTACAAATGTGAACTGACGTTCAAAAATAAAACATTTGAAAACGGACCATTTTCCACATTTCTGAAGCATGACGTAATGGGGGGGTGTTATCTCTTTTGTCGAAAATCAGCCGTTTTTGCTCGAACATTAAATGCCTCCAAATGGTATTTAATTAACTTCCCGGGGTGAAGAAACCCTTTTTGAGAACTCAGAGTGAGTAAATTGGCCATTTTCATGCACTTTTAACCATTCCATGGGCCTCATTTATGAAAAGTGACGCATCGCTGCGTGAAAACAGCGATGCGTCACTTTTCAGTGCGCACTCCTTGCGACACCAATGATGCGTCATATTTAATGTATGACGCATCATGTCGCAAGGACTTACAGATACGTCAGTATTTCTGACGCATCTGTAAGCGCAAAAGTGACGCATTGCTGGAGTGTGTCACAAAAGTGACGCATCTCCAGCAATGCGTCCTTTCACATGGGGAGAGCCCCATGTGAAAGGGCTTGCGTCAGTCTTACGCCTGCTGTGAGGCAGGCGCAAGATTTTGACGCAACCGCATCCTAAAAGTGACGCAGTGAAATCTCATAGATTTCACTGCGTCACTATTAAGAGGCTTTTTGCGGGGGAACGCCCCCTCTGCATACATTATACCTGACGCAGGTATAATGTGGCGCAGGGGTTTAAAAAGTGACGCATCTACCTAGATGCGTCACTTTTTAAATATGGCGCAACAAGGCGCATGTTTTACGCCGCAGATGCGTCACAAAAAGTGACGCATCCGCAGCGCAAAAATGAGGCCCCATAAATCTTGTGATTTGGGCCCCTGGAAGCATGAAAATCACTTTAAACATGCTAATTTTAGCTCTAACACTGATGATCCACCTACAAATGTGAACTGACGTTCAAAAATAAAACATTTGAAAACGGACCATTTTCCACATTTCTGAAGCATGACGTAATGGGGGGGTGTTATCTCTTTTGTCGAAAATCAGCCGTTTTTGCTCGAACATTAAATGCCTCCAAATGGTATTTAATTAACTTCCCGAGCCCCTGGAAGCATGAAAATCACTTTAAACATGCTAATTTTAGCTCTAACACTGATGATCCACCTACAAATGTGAACTGACGTTCAAAAATAAAACATTTGAAAACGGACCATTTTCCACATTTCTGAAGCATGACGTAATGGGGGGTGTTATCTCTTTTGTCGAAAATCTGCCGTTTTTGCTCGAACATTAAATGCCTCCAAATGGTATTTAATTAACTTCCCGGGGTGAAGAAATTCTTTTTGAGAACTCAGAGTGAGTAAATTGGCCATTTTCATGCACTTTTAACCATTCCATAAATCTTGTGTTTTGGGCCCCTGGAAGCATGAAAATCACTTTAAACATGCTAATTTTAGCTCTAACACTGATGATCCACCTACAAATGTGAACTGACGTTCAAAAATAAAACATTTGAAAACGGACCATTTTCCACATTTCTGAAGCATGACGTAATGGGGGGGTGTTATCTCTTTTGTCGAAAATCAGCCGTTTTTGCTCGAACATTAAATGCCTCCAAATGGTATTTAATTAACTTCCCGAGCCCCTGGAAGCATGAAAATCACTTTAAACATGCTAATTTAAGCTCTAACACTGAAGATCCACCTACAAATGTGAACTGACGTTCAAAAATAAAACATTTGAAAACGGACCATTTTCCACATTTCTGAAGCATGACGTAATGGGGGGGTGTTATCTCTTTTGTCGAAAATCAGCCGTTTTTGCTCGAACATTAAATGCCTCCAAATGGTATTTAATTAACTTCCCGGGGTGAAGAAACCCTTTTTGAGAACTCAGAGTGAGTAAATTGGCCATTTTCATGCACTTTTAACCATTCCATAAATCTTGTGTTTTGGGCCCCTGGAAGCATGAAAAGCACTTTAAACATGCTAATTTTAGCTCTAACACTGATGATCCACCCACAAATGTGAACTGACGTTCAAAAATAAAACATTTGAAAACGGACCATTTTCCACATTTCTGAAGCATGACGTAATGGGGGGGTGTTATCTCTTTTGTCGAAAATCAGCCGTTTTTGCTCGAACATTAAATGCCTCCAAATGGTATTTAATTAACTTCCCGAGCCCCTGGAAGCATGAAAATCACTTTAAACATGCAAATTTTAGCTCTAACACTGATGATCCACCTACAAATGTGAACTGACGTTCAAAAATAAAACATTTGAAAACGGACCATTTTCCACATTTCTGAAGCATGACGTAATGGGGGGGTGTTATCTCTTTTGTCGAAAATCAGCTGTTTTTGCCCGAACATTAAATGCCTCTAAATGGTATTTATTTCACTTCCTGAGCCCCTGGAAGCATGAAAATCACTTTAAACATGCTAATTTTAGCTCTAACACTGATGATCCACCTACAAATGTGAACTGACGTTCAAAAATAAAACATTTGAAAACGGACCATTTTCCACATTTCTGAAGCATGACGTAATGGGGGGGTGTTATCTCTTTTGTCGAAAATCAGCCGTTTTTGCTCGAACATTAAATGCCTCCAAATGGTATTTAATTAACTTCCCGAGCCCCTGGAAGCATGAAAATCACTTTAAACATGCTAATTTTAGCTCTAACACTGATGATCCACCTACAAATGTGAACTGACGTTCAAAAATAAAACATTTGAAAACGGACCATTTTCCACATTTCTGAAGCATGACGTAATGGGGGGGTGTTATCTCTTTTGTCGAAAATCAACCGTTTTTGCTCGAACATTAAATGCCTCCAAATGGTATTTAATTAACTTCCCAGGGTGAAGAAACCCTTTTTGAGAACTCAGAGTGAGTAAATTGGCCATTCTCATGCACTTTTAACCATTCCATAAATCTTGTGTTTTGGGCCCCTGGAAGCATGAAAATCACTTTAAACATGCTAATTTTAGCTCTAACACTGATGATCCACCTACAAATGTGAACTGACGTTCAAAAATAAAACATTTGAAAACGGACCATTTTCCACATTTCTGAAGCATGACGTAATGGGGGGGGTGTTATCTCTTTTGTCGAAAATCAGCCGTTTTTGCTCGAACATTAAATGCCTCCAAATGGTATTTAATTAACTTCCCGAGCCCCTGGAAGCATGAAAATCACTTTAAACATGCTAATTTAAGCTCTAACACTGAAGATCCACCTACAAATGTGAACTGACGTTCAAAAATAAAACATTTGAAAACGGACCATTTTCCACATTTCTGAAGCATGACGTAATGGGGGGGTGTTATCTCTTTTGTCGAAAATCAGCCGTTTTTGCTCGAACATTAAATGCCTCCAAATGGTATTTATTTCACTTCCCGAGCCCCTGGAAGCATGAAAATCACTTTAAACATGCTAATTTTAGCTCTAACACTGATGATCCACCTACAAATGTGAACTGACGTTCAAAAATAAAACATTTGAAAACGGACCATTTTCCACATTTCTGAAGCATGACGTAATGGGGGGGTGTTATCTCTTTTGTCGAAAATCAGCCGTTTTTGCTCGAACATTAAATGCCTCCAAATGGTATTTAATTAACTTCCCGGGGTGAAGAAACCCTTTTTGAGAACTCAGAGTGAGTAAATTGGCCATTTTCATGCACTTTTAACCATTCCATAAATCTTGTGTTTTGGGCCCCTGGAAGCATGAAAAGCACTTTAAACATGCTAATTTTAGCTCTAACACTGATGATCCACCCACAAATGTGAACTGACGTTCAAAAATAAAACATTTGAAAACGGACCATTTTCCACATTTCTGAAGCATGACGTAATGGGGGGGTGTTATCTCTTTTGTCGAAAATCAGCCGTTTTTGCTCGAACATTAAATGCCTCCAAATGGTATTTAATTAACTTCCCGAGCCCCTGGAAGCATGAAAATCACTTTAAACATGCTAATTTTAGCTCTAACACTGATGATCCACCTACAAATGTGAACTGACGTTCAAAAATAAAACATTTGAAAACGGACCATTTTCCACATTTCTGAAGCATGACGTAATGGGGGGGTGTTATCTCTTTTGTCGAAAATCAGCCGTTTTTGCCCGAACATTAAATGCCTCTAAATGGTATTTATTTCACTTCCCGAGCCCCTGGAAGCATGAAAATCACTTTAAACATGCTAATTTTAGCTCTAACACTGATGATCCACCTACAAATGTGAACTGACGTTCAAAAATAAAACATTTGAAAACGGACCATTTTCCACATTTCTGAAGCATGACGTAATGGGGGGGTGTTATCTCTTTTGTCGAAAATCAGCCGTTTTTGCTCGAACATTAAATGCCTCCAAATGGTATTTAATTAACTTCCCGAGCCCCTGGAAGCATGAAAATCACTTTAAACATGCTAATTTTAGCTCTAACACTGATGATCCACCTACAAATGTGAACTGACGTTCAAAAATAAAACATTTGAAAACGGACCATTTTCCACATTTCTGAAGCATGACGTAATGGGGGGGTGTTATCTCTTTTGTCGAAAATCAGCCGTTTTTGCTCGAACATTAAATGCCTCCAAATGGTATTTAATTAACTTCCCGAGCCCCTGGAAGCATGAAAATCACTTTAAACATGCTAATTTTAGCTCTTACACTGATGATCCACCTACAAATGTGAACTGACGTTCAAAAATAAAACATTTGAAAACGGACCATTTTCCACATTTCTGAAGCATGACGTAATGGGGGGGTGTTATCTCTTTTGTCGAAAATCAGCCGTTTTTGCTCGAACATTAAATGCCTCCAAATGGTATTTATTTCACTTCCCAAGCCCCTGGAAGCATGAAAATCACTTTAAACATGCTAATTTTAGCTCTAACACTGATGATCCACCTACAAATGTGAACTGACGTACAAAACTAAAACATTTGAAAACGGACCATTTTCCACATTTTTGAAGCATGACGTAATGGGGGGGTGTTATCTCTTTTGTCGAAAATCAGCCGTTTTTGCTCGAACATTAAATGCCTCCAAATGGTATTTAATTAACTTCCCGAGCCCCTGGAAGCATGAAAATCACTTTAAACATGCTAATTTTAGCTCTAACACTGATGATCCACCTACAAATGTGAACTGACGTTCAAAAACAAAACATTTGAAAACGGACCATTTTCCACATTTCTGAAGCATGACGTAATGGGGGTTGTTATCTCTTTTGTCGAAAATCAGCCGTTTTTGCTCGAACATTAAATGCCTCCAAATGGTATTTAATTAACTTCCCGAGCCCCTGGAAGCATGAAAATCACTTTAAACATGCTAATTTCAGCTCTTACACTCATGATCCACCTACAAATGTGAACTGACGTTCAAAAATAAAACATTTGAAAACGGACCATTTTCCACATTTCTGAAGCATGACGTAATGGGGGGGTGTTATCTCTTTTGTCGAAAATCAGCCGTTTTTGCTCGAACATTAAATGCCTCCAAATGGTATTTATTTCACTTCCCAAGCCCCTGGAAGCATGAAAATCACTTTAAACATGCTAATTTTAGCTCTAACACTGATGATCCACCTACAAATGTGAACTGATGTTCAAAAATAAAACATTTGAAAACGGACCATTTTCCACATTTCTGAAGCATGACGTAATGGGGGGGTGTTATCTCTTTTGTCGAAAATCAGCCGTTTTTGCTCGAACATTAAATGCCTCCAAATGGTATTTAATTAACTTCCCGAGCCCCTGGAAGCATGAAAATCACTTTAAACATGCTAATTTTAGCTCTAACACTGATGATCCACCTACAAATGTGAACTGACGTTCAAAAATAAAACATTTGAAAACGGACCATTTTCCACATTTCTGAAGCATGACGTAATGGGGGGGTGTTATCTCTTTTGTCGAAAATCAGCCGTTTTTGCTCGAACATTAAATGCCTCCAAATGGTATTTAATTAACTTCCCGGGGTGAAGAAACCCTTTTTGAGAACTCAGAGTGAGTAAATTGGCCATTTTCATGCACTTTTAACCATTCCATGGGCCTCATTTATGAAAAGTGACGCATCGCTGCGTGAAAACAGCGATGCGTCACTTTTCAGTGCGCACTCCTTGCGACACCAATGATGCGTCATATTTAATGTATGACGCATCATGTCGCAAGGACTTACAGATACGTCAGTATTTCTGACGCATCTGTAAGCGCAAAAGTGACGCATTGCTGGAGTGTGTCACAAAAGTGACGCATCTCCAGCAATGCGTCCTTTCACATGGGGAGAGCCCCATGTGAAAGGGCTTGCGTCAGTCTTACGCCTGCTGTGAGGCAGGCGCAAGATTTTGACGCAACCGCATCCTAAAAGTGACGCAGTGAAATCTCATAGATTTCACTGCGTCACTATTAAGAGGCTTTTTGCGGGGGAACGCCCCCTCTGCATACATTATACCTGACGCAGGTATAATGTGGCGCAGGGGTTTAAAAAGTGACGCATCTACCTAGATGCGTCACTTTTTAAATATGGCGCAACAAGGCGCATGTTTTACGCCGCAGATGCGTCACAAAAAGTGACGCATCCGCAGCGCAAAACTGACGCAAGGCCTCATAAATGAGGCCCCATAAATCTTGTGATTTGGGCCCCTGGAAGCATGAAAATCACTTTAAACATGCTAATTTTAGCTCTAACACTGATGATCCACCTACAAATGTGAACTGACGTTCAAAAATAAAACATTTGAAAACGGACCATTTTCCACATTTCTGAAGCATGACGTAATGGGGGGGTGTTATCTCTTTTGTCGAAAATCAGCCGTTTTTGCTCGAACATTAAATGCCTCCAAATGGTATTTAATTAACTTCCCGAGCCCCTGGAAGCATGAAAATCACTTTAAACATGCTAATTTTAGCTCTAACACTGATGATCCACCTACAAATGTGAACTGACGTTCAAAAATAAAACATTTGAAAACGGACCATTTTCCACATTTCTGAAGCATGACGTAATGGGGGGGTGTTATCTCTTTTGTCGAAAATCAGCCGTTTTTGCTCGAACATTAAATGCCTCCAAATGGTATTTAATTAACTTCCCGGGGTGAAGAAACCCTTTTTGAGAACTCAGAGTGAGTAAATTGGCCATTTTCATGCACTTTTAACCATTCCATAAATCTTGTGTTTTGGGCCCCTGGAAGCATGAAAATCACTTTAAACATGCTAATTTTAGCTCTAACACTGATGATCCACCTACAAATGTGAACTGACGTTCAAAAATAAAACATTTGAAAACGGACCATTTTCCACATTTCTGAAGCATGACGTAATGGGGGGGTGTTATCTCTTTTGTCGAAAATCAGCCGTTTTTGCTCGAACATTAAATGCCTCCAAATGGTATTTAATTAACTTCCCGAGCCCCTGGAAGCATGAAAATCACTTTAAACATGCTAATTTAAGCTCTAACACTGAAGATCCACCTACAAATGTGAACTGACGTTCAAAAATAAAACATTTGAAAACGGACCATTTTCCACATTTCTGAAGCATGACGTAATGGGGGGGTGTTATCTCTTTTGTCGAAAATCAGCCGTTTTTGCTCGAACATTAAATGCCTCCAAATGGTATTTATTTCACTTCCGGAGCCCCTGGAAGCATGAAAATCACTTTAAACATGCTAATTTTAGCTCTAACACTGATGATCCACCTACAAATGTGAACTGACGTTCAAAAATAAAACATTTGAAAACGGACCATTTTCCACATTTCTGAAGCATGACGTAATGGGGGGGTGTTATCTCTTTTGTCGAAAATCAGCCGTTTTTGCTTGAACATTAAATGCCTCCAAATGGTATTTAATTAACTTCCCGGGGTGAAGAAACCCTTTTTGAGAACTCAGAGTGAGTAAATTGGCCATTTTCATGCACTTTTAACCATTCCATAAATCTTGTGTTTTGGGCCCCTGGAAGCATGAAAAGCACTTTAAACATGCTAATTTTAGCTCTAACACTGATGATCCACCCACAAATGTGAACTGACGTTCAAAAATAAAACATTTGAAAACGGACCATTTTCCACATTTCTGAAGCATGACGTAATGGGGGGGTGTTATCTCTTTTGTCGAAAATCAGCCGTTTTTGCTCGAACATTAAATGCCTCCAAATGGTATTTAATTAACTTCCCGAGCCCCTGGAAGCATGAAAATCACTTTAAACATGCTAATTTTAGCTCTAACACTGATGATCCACCTACAAATGTGAACTGACGTTCAAAAATAAAACATTTGAAAACGGACCATTTTCCACATTTCTGAAGCATGACGTAATGGGGGGGTGTTATCTCTTTTGTCGAAAATCAGCCGTTTTTGCCCGAACATTAAATGCCTCTAAATGGTATTTATTTCACTTCCCGAGCCCCTGGAAGCATGAAAATCACTTTAAACATGCTAATTTTAGCTCTAACACTGATGATCCACCTACAAATGTGAACTGACGTTCAAAAATAAAACATTTGAAAACGGACCATTTTCCACATTTCTGAAGCATGACGTAATGGGGGGGTGTTATCTCTTTTGTCGAAAATCAGCCGTTTTTGCTCGAACATTAAATGCCTCCAAATGGTATTTAATTAACTTCCCGAGCCCCTGGAAGCATGAAAATCACTTTAAACATGCTAATTTTAGCTCTAACACTGATGATCCACCTACAAATGTGAACTGACGTTCAAAAATAAAACATTTGAAAACGGACCATTTTCCACATTTCTGAAGCATGACGTAATGGGGGGGTGTTATCTCTTTTGTCGAAAATCAACCGTTTTTGCTCGAACATTAAATGCCTCCAAATGGTATTTAATTAACTTCCCAGGGTGAAGAAACCCTTTTTGAGAACTCAGAGTGAGTAAATTGGCCATTCTCATGCACTTTTAACCATTCCATAAATCTTGTGTTTTGGGCCCCTGGAAGCATGAAAATCACTTTAAACATGCTAATTTTAGCTCTAACACTGATGATCCACCTACAAATGTGAACTGACGTTCAAAAATAAAACATTTGAAAACGGACCATTTTCCACATTTCTGAAGCATGACGTAATGGGGGGGTGTTATCTCTTTTGTCGAAAATCAGCCGTTTTTGCTCGAACATTAAATGCCTCCAAATGGTATTTAATTAACTACCCGAGCCCCTGGAAGCATGAAAATCACTTTAAACATGCTAATTTTAGCTCTTACACTGATGATCCACCTACAAATGTGAACTGACGTTCAAAAATAAAACATTTGAAAACGGACCATTTTCCACATTTCTGAAGCATGACGTAATGGGGGGGTGTTATCTCTTTTGTCGAAAATCAGCCGTTTTTGCTCGAACATTAAATGCCTCCAAATGGTATTTATTTCACTTCCCAAGCCTCTGGAAGCATGAAAATCACTTTAAACATGCTAATTTTAGCTCTAACACTGATGATCCACCTACAAATGTGAACTGACGTACAAAACTAAAACATTTGAAAACGGACCATTTTCCACATTTCTGAAGCATGACGTAATGGGGGGGTGTTATCTCTTTTGTCGAAAATCAGCCGTTTTTGCTCGAACATTAAATGCCTCCAAATGGTATTTAATTAACTTCCCGAGCCCCTGGAAGCATGAAAATCACTTTAAACATGCTAATTTTAGCTCTAACACTGATGATCCACCTACAAATGTGAACTGACGTTCAAAAATAAAACATTTGAAAACGGACCATTTTCCACATTTCTGAAGCATGACGTAATGGGGGGGTGTTATCTCTTTTGTCGAAAATCAGCCGTTTTTGCTCGAACATTAAATGCCTCCAAATGGTATTTATTTCACTTCCCAAGCCTCTGGAAGCATGAAAATCACTTTAAACATGCTAATTTTAGCTCTAACACTGATGATCCACCTACAAATGTGAACTGACGTACAAAACTAAAACATTTGAAAACGGACCATTTTCCACATTTCTGAAGCATGACGTAATGGGGGGGTGTTATCTCTTTTGTCGAAAATCAGCCGTTTTTGCTCGAACATTAAATGCCTCCAAATGGTATTTATTTCACTTCCCAAGCCCCTGGAAGCATGAAAATCACTTTAAACATGCTAATTTTAGCTCTAACACTGATGATCCACCTACAAATGTGAACTGATGTTCAAAAATAAAACATTTGAAAACGGACCATTTTCCACATTTCTGAAGCATGACGTAATGGGGGGGTGTTATCTCTTTTGTCGAAAATCAGCCGTTTTTGCTCGAACATTAAATGCCTCCAAATGGTATTTAATTACCTTCCCGAGCCCCTGGAAGCATGAAAATCACTTTAAACATGCTAATTTTAGCTCTAACACTGATGATCCACCTACAAATGTGAACTGACGTTCAAAAATAAAACATTTGAAAACGGACCATTTTCCACATTTCTGAAGCATGACGTAATGGGGGGGTGTTATCTCTTTTGTCGAAAATCAGCCGTTTTTGCTCGAACATTAAATGCCTCCAAATGGTATTTATTTCACTTCCCAAGCCCCTGGAAGCATGAAAATCACTTTAAACATGCTAATTTAAGCTCTAACACTGAAGATCCACCTACAAATGTGAACTGACGTTCAAAAATAAAACATTTGAAAACGGACCATTTTCCACATTTCTGAAGCATGACGTAATGGGGGGGTGTTATCTCTTTTGTCGAAAATCAGCCGTTTTTGCTCGAACATTAAATGCCTCCAAATGGTATTTAATTAACTTCCCGAGCCCCTGGAAGCATGAAAATCACTTTAAACATGCTAATTTTAGCTCTAACACTGATGATCCACCTACAAATGTGAACTGACGTTCAAAAATAAAACATTTGAAAACGGACCATTTTCCACATTTCTGAAGCATGACGTAATGGGGGGGTGTTATCTCTTTTGTCGAAAATCAGCCGTTTTTGCTTGAACATTAAATGCCTCCAAATGGTATTTAATTAACTTCCCGGGGTGAAGAAACCCTTTTTGAGAACTCAGAGTGAGTAAATTGGCCATTTTCATGCACTTTTAACCATTCCATAAATCTTGTGTTTTGGGCCCCTGGAAGCATGAAAATCACTTTAAACATGCTAATTTTAGCTCTAACACTGATGATCCACCTACAAATGTGAACTGACGTTCAAAAATAAAACATTTGAAAACGGACCATTTTCCACATTTCTGAAGCATGACGTAATGGGGGGGTGTTATCTCTTTTGTCGAAAATCAGCCGTTTTTGCTCGAACATTAAATGCCTCCAAATGGTATTTAATTAACTTCCCGAGCCCCTGGAAGCATGAAAATCACTTTAAACATGCTAATTTTAGCTCTAACACTGATGATCCACCTACAAATGTGAACTGACGTTCAAAAATAAAACATTTGAAAACGGACCATTTTCCACATTTCTGAAGCATGACGTAATGGGGGGGGTGTTATCTCTTTTGTCGAAAATCAGCCGTTTTTGCTCGAACATTAAATGCCTCCAAATGGTATTTATTTCACTTCCCGAGCCCCTGGAAGCATGAAAATCACTTTAAACATGCTAATTTTAGCTCTAACACTGATGATCCACCTACAAATGTGAACTGACGTTCAAAAATAAAACATTTGAAAACGGACCATTTTCCACATTTCTGAAGCATGACGTAATGGGGGGGTGTTATCTCTTTTGTCGAAAATCAGCCATTTTTGCTCGAACATTAAATGCCTCCAAATGGTATTTAATTAACTTCCCGAGCCCCTGGAAGCATGAAAATCACTTTAAACATGCTAATTTTAGCTCTAACACTGATGATCCACCTACAAATGTGAACTGACGTTCAAAAATAAAACATTTGAAAACGGACCATTTTCCACATTTCTGAAGCATGACGTAATGGGGGGGGGTGTTATCTCTTTTGTCGAAAATCAGCCGTTTTTGCTCGAACATTAAATGCCTCCAAATGGTATTTATTTCACTTCCCGAGCCCCTGGAAGCATGAAAATCACTTTAAACATGCTAATTTTAGCTCTAACACTGATGATCCACCTACAAATGTGAACTGACGTTCAAAAATAAAACATTTGAAAACGGACCATTTTCCACATTTCTGAAGCATGACGTAATGGGGGGGTGTTATCTCTTTTGTCGAAAATCAGCCGTTTTTGCTCGAACATTAAATGCCTCCAAATGGTATTTAATTAACTTCCCGAGCCCCTGGAAGCATGAAAATCACTTTAAACATGCTAATTTTAGCTCTAACACTGATGATCCACCTACAAATGTGAACTGACGTTCAAAAATAAAACATTTGAAAACGGACCATTTTCCACATTTCTGAAGCATGACGTAATGGGGGGGTGTTATCTCTTTTGTCGAAAATCAGCCGTTTTTGCTCGAACATTAAATGCCTCCAAATGGTATTTATTTCACTTCCCAAGCCTCTGGAAGCATGAAAATCACTTTAAACATGCTAATTTTAGCTCTAACACTGATGATCCACCTACAAATGTGAACTGACGTACAAAACTAAAACATTTGAAAACGGACCATTTTCCACATTTCTGAAGCATGACGTAATGGGGGGGTGTTATCTCTTTTGTCGAAAATCAGCCGTTTTTGCTCGAACATTAAATGCCTCCAAATGGTATTTATTTCACTTCCCAAGCCCCTGGAAGCATGAAAATCACTTTAAACATGCTAATTTTAGCTCTAACACTGATGATCCACCTACAAATGTGAACTGATGTTCAAAAATAAAACATTTGAAAACGGACCATTTTCCACATTTCTGAAGCATGACGTAATGGGGGGGTGTTATCTCTTTTGTCGAAAATCAGCCGTTTTTGCTCGAACATTAAATGCCTCCAAATGGTATTTAATTAACTTCCCGAGCCCCTGGAAGCATGAAAATCACTTTAAACATGCTAATTTTAGCTCTAACACTGATGATCCACCTACAAATGTGAACTGACGTTCAAAAATAAAACATTTGAAAACGGACCATTTTCCACATTTCTGAAGCATGACGTAATGGGGGGGTGTTATCTCTTTTGTCGAAAATCAGCCGTTTTTGCTCGAACATTAAATGCCTCCAAATGGTATTTATTTCACTTCCCAAGCCCCTGGAAGCATGAAAATCACTTTAAACATGCTAATTTAAGCTCTAACACTGAAGATCCACCTACAAATGTGAACTGACGTTCAAAAATAAAACATTTGAAAACGGACCATTTTCCACATTTCTGAAGCATGACGTAATGGGGGGGTGTTATCTCTTTTGTCGAAAATCAGCCGTTTTTGCTCGAACATTAAATGCCTCCAAATGGTATTTAATTAACTTCCCGAGCCCCTGGAAGCATGAAAATCACTTTAAACATGCTAATTTTAGCTCTAACACTGATGATCCACCTACAAATGTGAACTGACGTTCAAAAATAAAACATTTGAAAACGGACCATTTTCCACATTTCTGAAGCATGACGTAATGGGGGGGTGTTATCTCTTTTGTCGAAAATCAGCCGTTTTTGCTTGAACATTAAATGCCTCCAAATGGTATTTAATTAACTTCCCGGGGTGAAGAAACCCTTTTTGAGAACTCAGAGTGAGTAAATTGGCCATTTTCATGCACTTTTAACCATTCCATAAATCTTGTGTTTTGGGCCCCTGGAAGCATGAAAATCACTTTAAACATGCTAATTTTAGCTCTAACACTGATGATCCACCTACAAATGTGAACTGACGTTCAAAAATAAAACATTTGAAAACGGACCATTTTCCACATTTCTGAAGCATGACGTAATGGGGGGGTGTTATCTCTTTTGTCGAAAATCAGCCGTTTTTGCTCGAACATTAAATGCCTCCAAATGGTATTTAATTAACTTCCCGAGCCCCTGGAAGCATGAAAATCACTTTAAACATGCTAATTTTAGCTCTAACACTGATGATCCACCTACAAATGTGAACTGACGTTCAAAAATAAAACATTTGAAAACGGACCATTTTCCACATTTCTGAAGCATGACGTAATGGGGGGGGTGTTATCTCTTTTGTCGAAAATCAGCCGTTTTTGCTCGAACATTAAATGCCTCCAAATGGTATTTATTTCACTTCCCGAGCCCCTGGAAGCATGAAAATCACTTTAAACATGCTAATTTTAGCTCTAACACTGATGATCCACCTACAAATGTGAACTGACGTTCAAAAATAAAACATTTGAAAACGGACCATTTTCCACATTTCTGAAGCATGACGTAATGGGGGGGTGTTATCTCTTTTGTCGAAAATCAGCCGTTTTTGCTCGAACATTAAATGCCTCCAAATGGTATTTAATTAACTTCCCGGGGTGAAGAAACCCTTTTTGAGAACTCAGAGTGAGTAAATTGGCCATTTTCATGCACTTTTAACCATTCCATAAATCTTGTGTTTTGGGCCCCTGGAAGCATGAAAATCACTTTAAACATGCTAATTTTAGCTCTAACACTGATGATCCACCTACAAATGTGAACTGACGTTCAAAAATAAAACATTTGAAAACGGACCATTTTCCACATTTCTGAAGCATGACGTAATGGGGGGGTGTTATGTCTTTTGTCGAAAATCAGCCGTTTTTGCTCGAACATTAAATGCCTCCAAATGGTATTTAATTAACTTCCCGAGCCCCTGGAAGCATGAAAATCACTTTAAACATGCTAATTTAAGCTCTAACACTGATGATCCACCTACAAATGTGAACTGACGTTCAAAAATAAAACATTTGAAAACGGACCATTTTCCACATTTCTGAAGCATGACGTAATGGGGGGGTGTTATCTCTTTTGTCGAAAATCAGCCGTTTTTGCGTGAACATTAAATGCCTCCAAATGGTATTTAATTACCTTCCCGGGGTGAAGAAACCCTTTTTGAGAACTCAGAGTGAGTAAATTGGCCATTTTCATGCACTTTTAACCATTCCATAAATCTTGTGTTTTGGGCCCCTGGAAGCATGAAAATCACTTTAAACATGCTAATTTTAGCTCTAACACTGATGATCCACCTACAAATGTGAACTGACGTTCAAAAATAAAACATTTGAAAACGGACCATTTTCCACATTTCTGAAGCATGACGTAATGGGGGGGTGTTATCTCTTTTGTCGAAAATCAGCCATTTTTGCTCGAACATTAAATGCCTCCAAATGGTATTTAATTAACTTCCCGAGCCCCTGGAAGCATGAAAATCACTTTAAACATGCTAATTTTAGCTCTAACACTGATGATCCACCTACAAATGTGAACTGACGTTCAAAAATAAAACATTTGAAAACGGACCATTTTCCACATTTCTGAAGCATGACGTAATGGGGGGGGTGTTATCTCTTTTGTCGAAAATCAGCCGTTTTTGCTCGAACATTAAATGCCTCCAAATGGTATTTATTTCACTTCCCGAGCCCCTGGAAGCATGAAAATCACTTTAAACATGCTAATTTTAGCTCTAACACTGATGATCCACCTACAAATGTGAACTGACGTTCAAAAATAAAACATTTGAAAACGGACCATTTTCCACATTTCTGAAGCATGACGTAATGGGGGGGTGTTATCTCTTTTGTCGAAAATCAGCCGTTTTTGCTCGAACATTAAATGCCTCCAAATGGTATTTAATTAACTTCCCGGGGTGAAGAAACCCTTTTTGAGAACTCAGAGTGAGTAAATTGGCCATTTTCATGCACTTTTAACCATTCCATAAATCTTGTGTTTTGGGCCCCTGGAAGCATGAAAATCACTTTAAACATGCTAATTTTAGCTCTAACACTGATGATCCACCTACAAATGTGAACTGACGTTCAAAAATAAAACATTTGAAAACGGACCATTTTCCACCTTTCTGAAGCATGACGTAATGGGGGGGTGTTATCTCTTTTGTCGAAAATCAGCCGTTTTTGCTCGAACATTAAATGCCTCCAAATGGTATTTAATTAACTTCCCGAGCCCCTGGAAGCATGAAAATCACTTTAAACATGCTAATTTAAGCTCTAACACTGAAGATCCACCTACAAATGTGAACTGACGTTCAAAAATAAAACATTTGAAAACGGACCATTTTCCACATTTCTGAAGCATGACGTAATGGGGGGGTGTTATCTCTTTTGTCGAAAATCAGCCGTTTTTGCTCGAACATTAAAAGCCTCCAAATGGTATTTAATTAATCTCCCGAGCCCCTGGAAGCATGAAAATCACTTTAAACATGCTAATTTTAGCTCTAACACTGATGATCCACCTACAAATGTGAACTGACGTTCAAAAATAAAACATTTGAAAACGGATCATTTTCCACATTTCTGAAGCATGACGTAATGGGGGGGTGTTATCTCTTTTGTCGAAAATCAGCCGTTTTTGCCCGAACATTAAATGCCTCCAAATGGTATTTATTTCACTTCCCGAGCCCCTGGAAGCATGAAAATCACTTTAAACATACTAATTTTAGCTCGAACACTGATGATCCACCTACAAATGTGAACTGACGTTCAAAAATAAAACATTTGAAAACGGACCATTTTCCACATTTCTGAAGCATGACGTAATGGGGGGGGTGTTATCGTTTTTGTCGAAAATCAGCCGTTTTTGCTCGAACATTAAATGCCTCCAAATGGTATTTATTTCACTTCCCGAGCCCCTGGAAGCATGAAAATCACTTTAAACATGCTAATTTTAGCTCGAACACTGATGATCCACCTACAAATGTGAACTGACGTTCAAAAATAAAACATTTGAAAACGGACCATTTTCCACATTTCTGAAGCATGACGTAATGGGGGGGGTGTTATCTCTTTTGTCGAAAATAAGCCGTTTTTGCTCGAACATTAAATGCCTCCAAATGGTATTTAATTAACTTCCCGGGGTGAAGAAACCCTTTTTGAGAACTCAGAGTGAGTAAATTGGCCATTTTCATGCACTTTTAACGATTCCATAAATCTTGTGTTTTGGGCCCCTGGAAGCATGAAAATCACTTTAAACATGCTAATTTTAGCTCTAACACTGATGATCCACCTACAAATGTGAACTGACGTTCAAAAATAAAACATTTGAAAACGGACCATTTTCCACATTTCTGAAGCATGACGTAATGGGGGGGTGTTATCTCTTTTGTCGAAAATCAGCCGTTTTTGCTCGAACATTAAATGCCTCCAAATGGTATTTAATTAACTTCCCGGGGTGAAGAAACCCTTTTTGAGAACTCAGAGTGAGTAAATTGGCCATTTTCATGCACTTTTAACCATTCCATAAATCTTGTGTTTTGGGCCCCTGGAAGCATGAAAATCACTTCAAACATGCTAATTTTAGCTCTAACACTGATGATCCACCTACAAATGTGAACTGACTTTCAAAAATAAAACATTTGAAAACGGACCATTTTCCACATTTCTGAAGCATGACGTAATGGGGGGGTGTTATCTCTTTTGTCGAAAATCAGCCGTTTTTGCTCGAACATTACATGCCTCCAAATGGTATTTATTTCAATTCCCGAGCCCCTGGAAGCATGAAAATCACTTTAAACATGCTAATTTTAGCTCTAACACTGATGATCCACCTAGAAATGTGAACTGACGTTCAAAAAAAAAAAATTTGAAAACGGACCATTTTCCACATTTCTGAAGCATGACGTAATGGGGGGGTGTTATCTCTTTTGTCGAAAATCAGCCGTTTTTGCTCGAACATTAAATGCCTCCAAATGGTATTTAATTAACTTCCCGAGCCCCTGGAAGCATGAAAATCACTTTAAACATGCTAATTTTAGCTCTAACACTGATGATCCACCTACAAATGTGAACTGACGTTCAAAAATAAAACATTTGAAAACGGACCATTTTCCACATTTCTGAAGCATGACGTAATGGGGGGGTGTTATCTCTTTTGTCGAAAATCAGCCGTTTTTGCTCGAACATTAAATGCCTCCAAATGGTATTTAATTAACTTCCCGGGGTGAAGAAACCCTTTTTGAGAACTCAGAGTGAGTAAATTGGCCATTTTCATGCACTTTTAACCATTCCATAAATCTTGTGTTTTGGGCCCCTGGAAGCATGAAAATCACTTTAAACATGCTAATTTTAGCTCTAACACTGATGATCCACCTACAAATGTGAACTGACGTTCAAAAATAAAACATTTGAAAACGGACCATTTTCCACATTTCTGAAGCATGACGTAATGGGGGGGTGTTATCTCTTTTGTCGAAAATCAGCCGTTTTTGCTCGAACATTAAATGCCTCCAAATGGTATTTAATTAACTTCCCGAGCCCCTGGAAGCATGAAAATCACTTTAAACATGCTAATTTTAGCTCTAACACTGATGATCCACCTACAAATGTGAACTGACGTTCAAAAATAAAACATTTGAAAACGGACCATTTTCCACATTTCTGAAGCATGACGTAATGGGGGGGTGTTATCTCTTTTGTCGAAAATCAACCGTTTTTGCTCGAACATTAAATGCCTCCAAATGGTATTTAATTAACTTCCCGGGGTGAAGAAACCCTTTTTGAGAACTCAGAGTGAGTAAATTGGCCATTCTCATGCACTTTTAACCATTCCATAAATCTTGTGTTTTGGGCCCCTGGAAGCATGAAAATCACTTTAAACATGCTAATTTTAGCTCTAACACTGATGATCCACCTACAAATGTGAACTGACGTTCAAAAATAAAACATTTGAAAACGGACCATTTTCCACATTTCTGAAGCATGACGTAATGGGGGGGTGTTATCTCTTTTGTCGAAAATCAGCCGTTTTTGCTCGAACATTAAATGCCTCCAAATGGTATTTAATTAACTTCCCGAGCCCCTGGAAGCATGAAAATCACTTTAAACATGCTAATTTTAGCTCTAACACTGATGATCCACCTACAAATGTGAACTGACGTACAAAACTAAAACATTTGAAAACGGACCATTTTCCACATTTCTGAAGCATGACGTAATGGGGGGGTGTTATCTCTTTTGTCGAAAATCAGCCGTTTTTGCTCGAACATTAAATGCCTCCAAATGGTATTTAATTAACTTCCCGAGCCCCTGGAAGCATGAAAATCACTTTAAACATGCTAATTTTAGCTCTAACACTGATGATCCACCTACAAATGTGAACTGACGTTCAAAAACAAAACATTTGAAAACGGACCATTTTCCACATTTCTGAAGCATGACGTAATGGGGGGGTGTTATCTCTTTTGTCGAAAATCAGCCGTTTTTGCTCGAACATTAAATGCCTCCAAATGGTATTTAATTAACTTCCCGAGCCCCTGGAAGCATGAAAATCACTTTAAACATGCTAATTTCAGCTCTTACACTCATGATCCACCTACAAATGTGAACTGACGTTCAAAAATAAAACATTTGAAAACGGACCATTTTCCACATTTCTGAAGCATGACGTAATGGGGGGGTGTTATCTCTTTTGTCGAAAATCAGCCGTTTTTGCTCGAACATTAAATGGCTCCAAATGGTATTTATTTCACTTCCCAAGCCCCTGGAAGCATGAAAATCACTTTAAACATGCTAATTTTAGCTCTAACACTGATGATCCACCTACAAATGTGAACTGACGTTCAAAAATAAAACATTTGAAAACGGACCATTTTCCACATTTCTGAAGCATGACGTAATGGGGGGGTGTTATCTCTTTTGTCGAAAATCAGCCGTTTTTGCTCGAACATTAAATGCCTCCAAATGGTATTTAATTAACTTCCCGGGGTGAAGAAACCCTTTTTGAGAACTCAGAGTGAGTAAATTGGCCATTTTCATGCACTTTTAACCATTCCATAAATCTTGTGTTTTGGGCCCCTGGAAGCATGAAAATCACTTTAAACATGCTAATTTTAGCTCTAACACTGATGATCCACCTACAAATGTGAACTGACGTTCAAAAATAAACATTTGAAAACGGACCATTTTCCACATTTCTGAAGCATGACGTAATGGGGGGGTGTTATCTCTTTTGTCGAAAATCAGCCGTTTTTGCTCGAACATTAAATGCCTCCAAATGGTATTTAATTAACTTCCCGGGGTGAAGAAACCCTTTTTGAGAACTCAGAGTGAGTAAATTGGCCATTTTCATGCACTTTTAACCATTCCATAAATCTTGTGTTTTGGGCCCCTGGAAGCATGAAAATCACTTTAAACATGCTAATTTTAGCTCTAACACTGATGATCCACCTACAAATGTGAACTGACGTTCAAAAATAAAACATTTGAAAACGGACCATTTTCCACATTTCTGAAGCATGACGTAATGGGGGGGTGTTATCTCTTTTGTCGAAAATCAGCCGTTTTTGCTCGAACATTAAATGCCTCCAAATGGTATTTAATTAACTTCCCGAGCCCCTGGAAGCATGAAAATCACTTTAAACATGCTAATTTAAGCTCTAACACTGAAGATCCACCTACAAATGTGAACTGACGTTCAAAAATAAAACATTTGAAAACGGACCATTTTCCACATTTCTGAAGCATGACGTAATGGGGGGGTGTTATCTCTTTTGTCGAAAATCAGCCGTTTTTGCTCGAACATTAAATGCCTCCAAATGGTATTTAATTAACTTCCTGGGGTGAAGAAACCCTTTTTGAGAACTCAGAGTGAGTAAATTGGCCATTTTCATGCACTTTTAACCATTCCATAAATCTTGTGTTTTGGGCCCCTGGAAGCATGAAAATCACTTTAAACATGCTAATTTTAGCTCTAACACTGATGATCCACCTACAAATGTGAACTGACGTTCAAAAATAAAACATTTGAAAACGGACCATTTTCCACATTTCTGAAGCATGACGTAATGGGGGGGTGTTATCTCTTTTGTCGAAAATCAGCCGTTTTTGCTCGAACATTAAATGCCTCCAAATGGTATTTAATTAACTTCCCGAGCCCCTGGAAGCATGAAAATCACTTTAAACATGCTAATTTTAGCTCTAACACTGATGATCCACCTACAAATGTGAACTGACGTTCAAAAATAAAACATTTGAAAACGGACCATTTTCCACATTTCTGAAGCATGACGTAATGGGGGGGTGTTATCTCTTTTGTCGAAAATCAGCCGTTTTTGCCCGAACATTAAATGCCTCCAAATGGTATTTATTTCACTTCCCGAGCCCCTGGAAGCATGAAAATCACTTTAAACATGCTAATTTTAGCTCTAACACTGATGATCCACCTACAAATGTGAACTGACGTTCAAAAATAAAACATTTGAAAACGGACCATTTTCCACATTTCTGAAGCATGACGTAATGGGGGGGGTGTTATCTCTTTTGTCGAAAAACAGCCGTTTTTGCTCGAACATTAAATGCCTCCAAATGGTATTTAATTAACTTCCCGAGCCCCTGGAAGCATGAAAATCACTTTAAACATGCTAATTTTAGCTCTAACACTGATGATCCATCTACAAATGTGAACTGACGTTCAAAAATAAAACATTTGAAAACGGACCATTTTCCACATTTCTGAAGCATGACGTAATGGGGGGGTGTTATCTCTTTTGTCGAAAATCAACCGTTTTTGCTCGAACATTAAATGCCTCCAAATGGTATTTAATTAACTTCCCGGGGTGAAGAAACCCTTTTTGAGAACTCAGAGTGAGTAAATTGGCCATTCTCATGCACTTTTAACCATTCCATAAATCTTGTGTTTTGGGCCCCTGGAAGCATGAAAATCACTTTAAACATGCTAATTTTAGCTCTAACACTGATGATCCACCTACAAATGTGAACTGACGTTCAAAAATAAAACATTTGAAAACGGACCATTTTCCACATTTCTGAAGCATGACGTAATGGGGGGGTGTTATCTCTTTTGTCGAAAATCAGCCGTTTTTGCTCGAACATTAAATGCCTCCAAATGGTATTTAATTAACTTCCCGAGCCCCTGGAAGCATGAAAATCACTTTAAACATGCTAATTTTAGCTCTTACACTGATGATCCACCTACAAATGTGAACTGACGTTCAAAAATAAAACATTTGAAAACGGATAATTTTCCACATTTCTGAAGCATGACGTAATGGGGGGGTGTTATCTCTTTTGTCGAAAATCAGCCATTTTTGCTCGAACATTAAATGCCTCCAAATGGTATTTATTTCACTTCCCAAGCCCCTGGAAGCATGAAAATCACTTTAAACATGCTAATTTTAGCTCTAACACTGATGATCCACCTACAAATGTGAACTGACGTACAAAACTAAAACATTTGAAAACGGACCATTTTCCACATTTCTGAAGCATGACGTAATGGGGGGGTGTTATCTCTTTTGTCGAAAATCAGCCGTTTTTGCTCGAACATTAAATGCCTCCAAATGGTATTTAATTAACTTCCCGAGCCCCTGGAAGCATGAAAATCACTTTAAACATGCTAATTTTAGCTCTAACACTGATGATCCACCTACAAATGTGAACTGACGTTCAAAAACAAAACATTTGAAAACGGACCATTTTCCACATTTCTGAAACATGACGTAATGGGGGGTTGTTATCTCTTTTGTCGAAAATCAGCCGTTTTTGCTCGAACATTAAATGCCTCCAAATGGTATTTAATTAACTTCCCGAGCCCCTGGAAGCATGAAAATCACTTTAAACATGCTAATTTCAGCTCTTACACTCATGATCCACCTACAAATGTGAACTGACGTTCAAAAATAAAACATTTGAAAAAGGACCATTTTCCACATTTCTGAAGCATGACGTAATGGGGGGGTGTTATCTCTTTTGTCGAAAATCAGCCGTTTTTGCTCGAACATTAAATGCCTCCAAATGGTATTTATTTCACTTCCCAAGCCCCTGGAAGCATGAAAATCACTTTAAACATGCTAATTTTAGCTCTAACACTGATGATCCACCTACAAATGTGAACTGACGTTCAAAAATAAAACATTTGAAAACGGACCATTTTCCACATTTCTGAAGCATGACGTAATGGGGGGGTGTTATCTCTTTTGTCGAAAATCAGCCGTTTTTGCTCGAACATTAAATGCCTCCAAATGGTATTTAATTAACTTCCCGGGGTGAAGAAACCCTTTTTGAGAACTCAGAGTGAGTAAATTGGCCATTTTCATGCACTTTTAACCATTCCATAAATCTTGTGTTTTGGGCCCCTGGAAGCATGAAAATCACTTTAAACATGCTAATTTTAGCTCTAACACTGATGATCCACCTACAAATGTGAACTGACGTTCAAAAATAAAACATTTGAAAACGGACCATTTTCCACATTTCTGAAGCATGACGTAATGGGGGGGTGTTATCTCTTTTGTCGAAAATCAGCCGTTTTTGCTCGAACATTAAATGCCTCCAAATGGTATTTAATTAACTTCCCGGGGTGAAGAAACCCTTTTTGAGAACTCAGAGTGAGTAAATTGGCCATTTTCATGCACTTTTAACCATTCCATAAATCTTGTGTTTTGGGCCCCTGGAAGCATGAAAATCACTTTAAACATGCTAATTTTAGCTCTAACACTGATGATCCACCTACAAATGTGAACTGACGTTCAAAAATAAAACATTTGAAAACGGACCATTTTCCACATTTCTGAAGCATGACGTAATGGGGGGGTGTTATCTCTTTTGTCGAAAATCAGCCGTTTTTGCTCGAACATTAAATGCCTCCAAATGGTATTTAATTAACTTCCCGGGGTGAAGAAACCCTTTTTGAGAACTCAGAGTGAGTAAATTGGCCATTTTCATGCACTTTTAACCATTCCATAAATCTTGTGTTTTGGGCCCCTGGAAGCATGAAAATCACTTTAAACATGCTAATTTTAGCTCTAACACTGATGATCCACCTACAAATGTGAACTGACGTTCAAAAATAAAACATTTGAAAACGGACCATTTTCCACATTTCTGAAGCATGACGTAATGGGGGGGTGTTATCTCTTTTGTCGAAAATCAGCCGTTTTTGCTCGAACATTAAATGCCTCCAAATGGTATTTAATTAACTTCCCGGGGTGAAGAAACCCTTTTTGAGAACTCAGAGTGAGTAAATTGGCCATTTTCATGCACTTTTAACCATTCCATAAATCTTGTGTTTTGGGCCCCTGGAAGCATGAAAATCACTTTAAACATGCTAATTTTAGCTCTAACACTGATGATCCACCTACAAATGTGAACTGACGTTCAAAAATAAAACATTTGAAAACGGACCATTTTCCACATTTCTGAAGCATGACGTAATGGGGGGGTGTTATCTCTTTTGTCGAAAATCAGCCGTTTTTGCTCGAACATTAAATGCCTCCAAATGGTATTTAATTAACTTCCCGGGGTGAAGAAACCCTTTTTGAGAACTCAGAGTGAGTAAATTGGCCATTTTCATGCACTTTTAACCATTCCATAAATCTTGTGTTTTGGGCCCCTGGAAGCATGAAAATCACTTTAAACATGCTAATTTTAGCTCTAACACTGATGATCCACCTACAAATGTGAACTGACGTTCAAAAATAAAACATTTGAAAACGGACCATTTTCCACATTTCTGAAGCATGACGTAATGGGGGGGTGTTATCTCTTTTGTCGAAAATCAGCCGTTTTTGCTCGAACATTAAATGCCTCCAAATGGTATTTAATTAACTTCCCGGGGTGAAGAAACCCTTTTTGAGAACTCAGAGTGAGTAAATTGGCCATTTTCATGCACTTTTAACCATTCCATAAATCTTGTGTTTTGGGCCCCTGGAAGCATGAAAATCACTTTAAACATGCTAATTTTAGCTCTAACACTGATGATCCACCTACAAATGTGAACTGACGTTCAAAAATAAAACATTTGAAAACGGACCATTTTCCACATTTCTGAAGCATGACGTAATGGGGGGGTGTTATCTCTTTTGTCGAAAATCAGCCGTTTTTGCTCGAACATTAAATGCCTCCAAATGGTATTTAATTAACTTCCCGAGCCCCTGGAAGCATGAAAATCACTTTAAACATGCTAATTTAAGCTCTAACACTGAAGATCCACCTACAAATGTGAACTGACGTTCAAAAATAAAACATTTGAAAACGGACCATTTTCCACATTTCTGAAGCATGACGTAATGGGGGGGTGTTATCTCTTTTGTCGAAAATCAGCCGTTTTTGCTCGAACATTAAATGCCTCCAAATGGTATTTAATTAACTTCCTGGGGTGAAGAAACCCTTTTTGAGAACTCAGAGTGAGTAAATTGGCCATTTTCATGCACTTTTAACCATTCCATAAATCTTGTGTTTTGGGCCCCTGGAAGCATGAAAATCACTTTAAACATGCTAATTTTAGCTCTAACACTGATGATCCACCTACAAATGTGAACTGACGTTCAAAAATAAAACATTTGAAAACGGACCATTTTCCACATTTCTGAAGCATGACGTAATGGGGGGGGTGTTATCTCTTTTGTCGAAAAACAGCCGTTTTTGCTCGAACATTAAATGCCTCCAAATGGTATTTAATTAACTTCCCGAGCCCCTGGAAGCATGAAAATCACTTTAAACATGCTAATTTTAGCTCTAACACTGATGATCCACCTACAAATGTGAACTGACGTTCAAAAACAAAACATTTGAAAACGGACCATTTTCCACATTTCTGAAGCATGACGTAATGGGGGGGTGTTATCTCTTTTGTCGAAAATCAGCCGTTTTTGCTCGAACATTAAATGCCTCCAAATGGTATTTAATTAACTTCCCGAGCCCCTGGAAGCATGAAAATCACTTTAAACATGCTAATTTCAGCTCTTACACTCATGATCCACCTACAAATGTGAACTGACGTTCAAAAATAAAACATTTGAAAACGGACCATTTTCCACATTTCTGAAGCATGACGTAATGGGGGGGTGTTATCTCTTTTGTCGAAAATCAGCCGTTTTTGCTCGAACATTAAATGGCTCCAAATGGTATTTATTTCACTTCCCAAGCCCCTGGAAGCATGAAAATCACTTTAAACATGCTAATTTTAGCTCTAACACTGATGATCCACCTACAAATGTGAACTGACGTTCAAAAATAAAACATTTGAAAACGGACCATTTTCCACATTTCTGAAGCATGACGTAATGGGGGGGTGTTATCTCTTTTGTCGAAAATCAGCCGTTTTTGCTCGAACATTAAATGCCTCCAAATGGTATTTAATTAACTTCCCGGGGTGAAGAAACCCTTTTTGAGAACTCAGAGTGAGTAAATTGGCCATTTTCATGCACTTTTAACCATTCCATAAATCTTGTGTTTTGGGCCCCTGGAAGCATGAAAATCACTTTAAACATGCTAATTTTAGCTCTAACACTGATGATCCACCTACAAATGTGAACTGACGTTCAAAAATAAAACATTTGAAAACGGACCATTTTCCACATTTCTGAAGCATGACGTAATGGGGGGGTGTTATCTCTTTTGTCGAAAATCAGCCGTTTTTGCTCGAACATTAAATGCCTCCAAATGGTCTTTAATTAACTTCCCGGGGTGAAGAAACCCTTTTTGAGAACTCAGAGTGAGTAAATTGGCCATTTTCATGCACTTTTAACCATTCCATAAATCTTGTGTTTTGGGCCCCTGGAAGCATGAAAATCACTTTAAACATGCTAATTTTAGCTCTAACACTGATGATCCACCTACAAATGTGAACTGACGTTCAAAAATAAAACATTTGAAAACGGACCATTTTCCACATTTCTGAAGCATGACGTAATGGGGGGGTGTTATCTCTTTTGTCGAAAATCAGCCGTTTTTGCTCGAACATTAAATGCCTCCAAATGGTATTTAATTAACTTCCCGAGCCCCTGGAAGCATGAAAATCACTTTAAACATGCTAATTTAAGCTCTAACACTGAAGATCCACCTACAAATGTGAACTGACGTTCAAAAATAAAACATTTGAAAACGGACCATTTTCCACATTTCTGAAGCATGACGTAATGGGGGGGTGTTATCTCTTTTGTCGAAAATCAGCCGTTTTAGCTCGAACATTAAATGCCTCCAAATGGTATTTAATTAACTTCCTGGGGTGAAGAAACCCTTTTTGAGAACTCAGAGTGAGTAAATTGGCCATTTTCATGCACTTTTAACCATTCCATAAATCTTGTGTTTTGGGCCCCTGGAAGCATGAAAATCACTTTAAACATGCTAATTTTAGCTCTAACACTGATGATCCACCTACAAATGTGAACTGACGTTCAAAAATAAAACATTTGAAAACGGACCATTTTCCACATTTCTGAAGCATGACGTAATGGGGGGGTGTTATCTCTTTTGTCGAAAATCAGCCGTTTTTGCTCGAACATTAAATGCCTCCAAATGGTATTTAATTAACTTCCCGAGCCCCTAGAAGCATGAAAATCACTTTAAACATGCTAATTTTAGCTCTAACACTGATGATCCACCTACAAATGTGAACTGACGTTCAAAAATAAAACATTTGAAAACGGACCATTTTCCACATTTCTGAAGCATGACGTAATGGGGGGGTGTTATCTCTTTTGTCGAAAATCAGCCGTTTTTGCCCGAACATTAAATGCCTCCAAATGGTATTTATTTCACTTCCCGAGCCCCTGGAAGCATGAAAATCACTTTAAACATGCTAATTTCAGCTCTTACACTCATGATCCACCTACAAATGTGAACTGACGTTCAAAAATAAAACATTTGAAAAAGGACCATTTTCCACATTTCTGAAGCATGACGTAATGGGGGGGTGTTATCTCTTTTGTCGAAAATCAGCCGTTTTTGCTCGAACATTAAATGCCTCCAAATGGTATTTATTTCACTTCCCAAGCCCCTGGAAGCATGAAAATCACTTTAAACATGCTAATTTTAGCTCTAACACTGATGATCCACCTACAAATGTGAACTGACGTTCAAAAATAAAACATTTGAAAACGGACCATTTTCCACATTTCTGAAGCATGACGTAATGGGGGGGTGTTATCTCTTTTGTCGAAAATCAGCCGTTTTTGCTCGAACATTAAATGCCTCCAAATGGTATTTAATTAACTTCCCGGGGTGAAGAAACCCTTTTTGAGAACTCAGAGTGAGTAAATTGGCCATTTTCATGCACTTTTAACCATTCCATAAATCTTGTGTTTTGGGCCCCTGGAAGCATGAAAATCACTTTAAACATGCTAATTTTAGCTCTAACACTGATGATCCACCTACAAATGTGAACTGACGTTCAAAAATAAAACATTTGAAAACGGACCATTTTCCACATTTCTGAAGCATGACGTAATGGGGGGGTGTTATCTCTTTTGTCGAAAATCAGCCGTTTTTGCTCGAACATTAAATGCCTCCAAATGGTATTTAATTAACTTCCCGGGGTGAAGAAACCCTTTTTGAGAACTCAGAGTGAGTAAATTGGCCATTTTCATGCACTTTTAACCATTCCATAAATCTTGTGTTTTGGGCCCCTGGAAGCATGAAAATCACTTTAAACATGCTAATTTTAGCTCTAACACTGATGATCCACCTACAAATGTGAACTGACGTTCAAAAATAAAACATTTGAAAACGGACCATTTTCCACATTTCTGAAGCATGACGTAATGGGGGGGTGTTATCTCTTTTGTCGAAAATCAGCCGTTTTTGCTCGAACATTAAATGCCTCCAAATGGTATTTAATTAACTTCCCGGGGTGAAGAAACCCTTTTTGAGAACTCAGAGTGAGTAAATTGGCCATTTTCATGCACTTTTAACCATTCCATAAATCTTGTGTTTTGGGCCCCTGGAAGCATGAAAATCACTTTAAACATGCTAATTTTAGCTCTAACACTGATGATCCACCTACAAATGTGAACTGACGTTCAAAAATAAAACATTTGAAAACGGACCATTTTCCACATTTCTGAAGCATGACGTAATGGGGGGGTGTTATCTCTTTTGTCGAAAATCAGCCGTTTTTGCTCGAACATTAAATGCCTCCAAATGGTATTTAATTAACTTCCCGGGGTGAAGAAACCCTTTTTGAGAACTCAGAGTGAGTAAATTGGCCATTTTCATGCACTTTTAACCATTCCATAAATCTTGTGTTTTGGGCCCCTGGAAGCATGAAAATCACTTTAAACATGCTAATTTTAGCTCTAACACTGATGATCCACCTACAAATGTGAACTGACGTTCAAAAATAAAACATTTGAAAACGGACCATTTTCCACATTTCTGAAGCATGACGTAATGGGGGGGTGTTATCTCTTTTGTCGAAAATCAGCCGTTTTTGCTCGAACATTAAATGCCTCCAAATGGTATTTAATTAACTTCCCGGGGTGAAGAAACCCTTTTTGAGAACTCAGAGTGAGTAAATTGGCCATTTTCATGCACTTTTAACCATTCCATAAATCTTGTGTTTTGGGCCCCTGGAAGCATGAAAATCACTTTAAACATGCTAATTTTAGCTCTAACACTGATGATCCACCTACAAATGTGAACTGACGTTCAAAAATAAAACATTTGAAAACGGACCATTTTCCACATTTCTGAAGCATGACGTAATGGGGGGGTGTTATCTCTTTTGTCGAAAATCAGCCGTTTTTGCTCGAACATTAAATGCCTCCAAATGGTATTTAATTAACTTCCCGGGGTGAAGAAACCCTTTTTGAGAACTCAGAGTGAGTAAATTGGCCATTTTCATGCACTTTTAACCATTCCATAAATCTTGTGTTTTGGGCCCCTGGAAGCATGAAAATCACTTTAAACATGCTAATTTTAGCTCTAACACTGATGATCCACCTACAAATGTGAACTGACGTTCAAAAATAAAACATTTGAAAACGGACCATTTTCCACATTTCTGAAGCATGACGTAATGGGGGGGTGTTATCTCTTTTGTCGAAAATCAGCCGTTTTTGCTCGAACATTAAATGCCTCCAAATGGTATTTAATTAACTTCCCGAGCCCCTGGAAGCATGAAAATCACTTTAAACATG
This sequence comes from Lissotriton vulgaris, assembly GCF_964263255.1. Lineage (NCBI taxonomy): Eukaryota > Metazoa > Chordata > Amphibia > Caudata > Salamandridae > Lissotriton > Lissotriton vulgaris. Next base: position 1,348,351 of record NW_028253316.1, read on the forward strand.
CTAATTTAAGCTCTAACACTGAAGATCCACCTACAAATGTGAACTGACGTTCAAAAATAAAACATTTGAAAACGGACCATTTTCCACATTTCTGAAGCATGACGTAATGGGGGGGTGTTATCTCTTTTGTCGAAAATCAGCCGTTTTTGCTCGAACATTAAATGCCTCCAAATGGTATTTAATTAACTTCCTGGGGTGAAGAAACCCTTTTTGAGAACTCAGAGTGAGTAAATTGGCCATTTTCATGCACTTTTAACCATTCCATAAATCTTGTGTTTTGGGCCCCTGGAAGCATGAAAATCACTTTAAACATGCTAATTTTAGCTCTAACACTGATGATCCACCTACAAATGTGAACTGACGTTCAAAAATAAAACATTTGAAAACGGACCATTTTCCACATTTCTGAAGCATGACGTAATGGGGGGGGTGTTATCTCTTTTGTCGAAAAACAGCCGTTTTTGCTCGAACATTAAATGCCTCCAAATGGTATTTAATTAACTTCCCGAGCCCCTGGAAGCATGAAAATCACTTTAAACATGCTAATTTTAGCTCTAACACTGATGATCCACCTACAAATGTGAACTGACGTTCAAAAACAAAACATTTGAAAACGGACCATTTTCCACATTTCTGAAGCATGACGTAATGGGGGGGTGTTATCTCTTTTGTCGAAAATCAGCCGTTTTTGCTCGAACATTAAATGCCTCCAAATGGTATTTAATTAACTTCCCGAGCCCCTGGAAGCATGAAAATCACTTTAAACATGCTAATTTCAGCTCTTACACTCATGATCCACCTACAAATGTGAACTGACGTTCAAAAATAAAACATTTGAAAACGGACCATTTTCCACATTTCTGAAGCATGACGTAATGGGGGGGTGTTATCTCTTTTGTCGAAAATCAGCCGTTTTTGCTCGAACATTAAATGGCTCCAAATGGTATTTATTTCACTTCCCAAGCCCCTGGAAGCATGAAAATCACTTTAAACATGCTAATTTTAGCTCTAACACTGATGATCCACCTACAAATGTGAACTGACGTTCAAAAATAAAACATTTGAAAACGGACCATTTTCCACATTTCTGAAGCATGACGTAATGGGGGGGTGTTATCTCTTTTGTCGAAAATCAGCCGTTTTTGCTCGAACATTAAATGCCTCCAAATGGTATTTAATTAACTTCCCGGGGTGAAGAAACCCTTTTTGAGAACTCAGAGTGAGTAAATTGGCCATTTTCATGCACTTTTAACCATTCCATAAATCTTGTGTTTTGGGCCCCTGGAAGCATGAAAATCACTTTAAACATGCTAATTTTAGCTCTAACACTGATGATCCACCTACAAATGTGAACTGACGTTCAAAAATAAAACATTTGAAAACGGACCATTTTCCACATTTCTGAAGCATGACGTAATGGGGGGGTGTTATCTCTTTTGTCGAAAATCAGCCGTTTTTGCTCGAACATTAAATGCCTCCAAATGGTATTTAATTAACTTCCCGGGGTGAAGAAACCCTTTTTGAGAACTCAGAGTGAGTAAATTGGCCATTTTCATGCACTTTTAACCATTCCATAAATCTTGTGTTTTGGGCCCCTGGAAGCATGAAAATCACTTTAAACATGCTAATTTTAGCTCTAACACTGATGATCCACCTACAAATGTGAACTGACGTTCAAAAATAAAACATTTGAAAACGGACCATTTTCCACATTTCTGAAGCATGACGTAATGGGGGGGTGTTATCTCTTTTGTCGAAAATCAGCCGTTTTTGCTCGAACATTAAATGCCTCCAAATGGTATTTAATTAACTTCCCGAGCCCCTGGAAGCATGAAAATCACTTTAAACATGCTAATTTAAGCTCTAACACTGAAGATCCACCTACAAATGTGAACTGACGTTCAAAAATAAAACATTTGAAAACGGACCATTTTCCACATTTCTGAAGCATGACGTAATGGGGGGGTGTTATCTCTTTTGTCGAAAATCAGCCGTTTTTGCTCGAACATTAAATGCCTCCAAATGGTATTTAATTAACTTCCTGGGGTGAAGAAACCCTTTTTGAGAACTCAGAGTGAGTAAATTGGCCATTTTCATGCACTTTTAACCATTCCATAAATCTTGTGTTTTGGGCCCCTGGAAGCATGAAAATCACTTTAAACATGCTAATTTTAGCTCTAACACTGATGATCCACCTACAAATGTGAACTGACGTTCAAAAATAAAACATTTGAAAACGGACCATTTTCCACATTTCTGAAGCATGACGTAATGGGGGGGTGTTATCTCTTTTGTCGAAAATCAGCCGTTTTTGCTCGAACATTAAATGCCTCCAAATGGTATTTAATTAACTTCCCGAGCCCCTGGAAGCATGAAAATCACTTTAAACATGCTAATTTTAGCTCTAACACTGATGATCCACCTACAAATGTGAACTGACGTTCAAAAATAAAACATTTGAAAACGGACCATTTTCCACATTTCTGAAGCATGACGTAATGGGGGGGTGTTATCTCTTTTGTCGAAAATCAGCCGTTTTTGCCCGAACATTAAATGCCTCCAAATGGTATTTATTTCACTTCCCGAGCCCCTGGAAGCATGAAAATCACTTTAAACATGCTAATTTTAGCTCTAACACTGATGATCCACCTACAAATGTGAACTGACGTTCAAAAATAAAACATTTGAAAACGGACCATTTTCCACATTTCTGAAGCATGACGTAATGGGGGGGGTGTTATCTCTTTTGTCGAAAAACAGCCGTTTTTGCTCGAACATTAAATGCCTCCAAATGGTATTTAATTAACTTCCCGAGCCCCTGGAAGCATGAAAATCACTTTAAACATGCTAATTTTAGCTCTAACACTGATGATCCATCTACAAATGTGAACTGACGTTCAAAAATAAAACATTTGAAAACGGACCATTTTCCACATTTCTGAAGCATGACGTAATGGGGGGGTGTTATCTCTTTTGTCGAAAATCAACCGTTTTTGCTCGAACATTAAATGCCTCCAAATGGTATTTAATTAACTTCCCGGGGTGAAGAAACCCTTTTTGAGAACTCAGAGTGAGTAAATTGGCCATTCTCATGCACTTTTAACCATTCCATAAATCTTGTGTTTTGGGCCCCTGGAAGCATGAAAATCACTTTAAACATGCTAATTTTAGCTCTAACACTGATGATCCACCTACAAATGTGAACTGACGTTCAAAAATAAAACATTTGAAAACGGACCATTTTCCACATTTCTGAAGCATGACGTAATGGGGGGGTGTTATCTCTTTTGTCGAAAATCAGCCGTTTTTGCTCGAACATTAAATGCCTCCAAATGGTATTTAATTAACTTCCCGAGCCCCTGGAAGCATGAAAATCACTTTAAACATGCTAATTTTAGCTCTTACACTGATGATCCACCTACAAATGTGAACTGACGTTCAAAAATAAAACATTTGAAAACGGATAATTTTCCACATTTCTGAAGCATGACGTAATGGGGGGGTGTTATCTCTTTTGTCGAAAATCAGCCGTTTTTGCTCGAACATTAAATGCCTCCAAATGGTATTTATTTCACTTCCCAAGCCCCTGGAAGCATGAAAATCACTTTAAACATGCTAATTTTAGCTCTAACACTGATGATCCACCTACAAATGTGAACTGACGTACAAAACTAAAACATTTGAAAACGGACCATTTTCCACATTTCTGAAGCATGACGTAATGGGGGGGTGTTATCTCTTTTGTCGAAAATCAGCCGTTTTTGCTCGAACATTAAATGCCTCCAAATGGTATTTAATTAACTTCCCGAGCCCCTGGAAGCATGAAAATCACTTTAAACATGCTAATTTTAGCTCTAACACTGATGATCCACCTACAAATGTGAACTGACGTTCAAAAACAAAACATTTGAAAACGGACCATTTTCCACATTTCTGAAACATGACGTAATGGGGGGTTGTTATCTCTTTTGTCGAAAATCAGCCGTTTTTGCTCGAACATTAAATGCCTCCAAATGGTATTTAATTAACTTCCCGAGCCCCTGGAAGCATGAAAATCACTTTAAACATGCTAATTTCAGCTCTTACACTCATGATCCACCTACAAATGTGAACTGACGTTCAAAAATAAAACATTTGAAAAAGGACCATTTTCCACATTTCTGAAGCATGACGTAATGGGGGGGTGTTATCTCTTTTGTCGAAAATCAGCCGTTTTTGCTCGAACATTAAATGCCTCCAAATGGTATTTATTTCACTTCCCAAGCCCCTGGAAGCATGAAAATCACTTTAAACATGCTAATTTTAGCTCTAACACTGATGATCCACCTACAAATGTGAACTGACGTTCAAAAATAAAACATTTGAAAACGGACCATTTTCCACATTTCTGAAGCATGACGTAATGGGGGGGTGTTATCTCTTTTGTCGAAAATCAGCCGTTTTTGCTCGAACATTAAATGCCTCCAAATGGTATTTAATTAACTTCCCGGGGTGAAGAAACCCTTTTTGAGAACTCAGAGTGAGTAAATTGGCCATTTTCATGCACTTTTAACCATTCCATAAATCTTGTGTTTTGGGCCCCTGGAAGCATGAAAATCACTTTAAACATGCTAATTTTAGCTCTAACACTGATGATCCACCTACAAATGTGAACTGACGTTCAAAAATAAAACATTTGAAAACGGACCATTTTCCACATTTCTGAAGCATGACGTAATGGGGGGGTGTTATCTCTTTTGTCGAAAATCAGCCGTTTTTGCTCGAACATTAAATGCCTCCAAATGGTATTTAATTAACTTCCCGGGGTGAAGAAACCCTTTTTGAGAACTCAGAGTGAGTAAATTGGCCATTTTCATGCACTTTTAACCATTCCATAAATCTTGTGTTTTGGGCCCCTGGAAGCATGAAAATCACTTTAAACATGCTAATTTTAGCTCTAACACTGATGATCCACCTACAAATGTGAACTGACGTTCAAAAATAAAACATTTGAAAACGGACCATTTTCCACATTTCTGAAGCATGACGTAATGGGGGGGTGTTATCTCTTTTGTCGAAAATCAGCCGTTTTTGCTCGAACATTAAATGCCTCCAAATGGTATTTAATTAACTTCCCGGGGTGAAGAAACCCTTTTTGAGAACTCAGAGTGAGTAAATTGGCCATTTTCATGCACTTTTAACCATTCCATAAATCTTGTGTTTTGGGCCCCTGGAAGCATGAAAATCACTTTAAACATGCTAATTTTAGCTCTAACACTGATGATCCACCTACAAATGTGAACTGACGTTCAAAAATAAAACATTTGAAAACGGACCATTTTCCACATTTCTGAAGCATGACGTAATGGGGGGGTGTTATCTCTTTTGTCGAAAATCAGCCGTTTTTGCTCGAACATTAAATGCCTCCAAATGGTATTTAATTAACTTCCCGGGGTGAAGAAACCCTTTTTGAGAACTCAGAGTGAGTAAATTGGCCATTTTCATGCACTTTTAACCATTCCATAAATCTTGTGTTTTGGGCCCCTGGAAGCATGAAAATCACTTTAAACATGCTAATTTTAGCTCTAACACTGATGATCCACCTACAAATGTGAACTGACGTTCAAAAATAAAACATTTGAAAACGGACCATTTTCCACATTTCTGAAGCATGACGTAATGGGGGGGTGTTATCTCTTTTGTCGAAAATCAGCCGTTTTTGCTCGAACATTAAATGCCTCCAAATGGTATTTAATTAACTTCCCGAGCCCCTGGAAGCATGAAAATCACTTTAAACATGCTAATTTAAGCTCTAACACTGAAGATCCACCTACAAATGTGAACTGACGTTCAAAAATAAAACATTTGAAAACGGACCATTTTCCACATTTCTGAAGCATGACGTAATGGGGGGGTGTTATCTCTTTTGTCGAAAATCAGCCGTTTTTGCTCGAACATTAAATGCCTCCAAATGGTATTTAATTAACTTCCTGGGGTGAAGAAACCCTTTTTGAGAACTCAGAGTGAGTAAATTGGCCATTTTCATGCACTTTTAACCATTCCATAAATCTTGTGTTTTGGGCCCCTGGAAGCATGAAAATCACTTTAAACATGCTAATTTTAGCTCTAACACTGATGATCCACCTACAAATGTGAACTGACGTTCAAAAATAAAACATTTGAAAACGGACCATTTTCCACATTTCTGAAGCATGACGTAATGGGGGGGTGTTATCTCTTTTGTCGAAAATCAGCCGTTTTTGCTCGAACATTAAATGCCTCCAAATGGTATTTAATTAACTTCCCGAGCCCCTGGAAGCATGAAAATCACTTTAAACATGCTAATTTTAGCTCTAACACTGATGATCCACCTACAAATGTGAACTGACGTTCAAAAATAAAACATTTGAAAACGGACCATTTTCCACATTTCTGAAGCATGACGTAATGGGGGGGTGTTATCTCTTTTGTCGAAAATCAGCCGTTTTTGCCCGAACATTAAATGCCTCCAAATGGTATTTATTTCACTTCCCGAGCCCCTGGAAGCATGAAAATCACTTTAAACATGCTAATTTTAGCTCTAACACTGATGATCCACCTACAAATGTGAACTGACGTTCAAAAATAAAACATTTGAAAACGGACCATTTTCCACATTTCTGAAGCATGACGTAATGGGGGGGGTGTTATCTCTTTTGTCGAAAAACAGCCGTTTTTGCTCGAACATTAAATGCCTCCAAATGGTATTTAATTAACTTCCCGAGCCCCTGGAAGCATGAAAATCACTTTAAACATGCTAATTTTAGCTCTAACACTGATGATCCACCTACAAATGTGAACTGACGTTCAAAAACAAAACATTTGAAAACGGACCATTTTCCACATTTCTGAAGCATGACGTAATGGGGGGGTGTTATCTCTTTTGTCGAAAATCAGCCGTTTTTGCTCGAACATTAAATGCCTCCAAATGGTATTTAATTAACTTCCCGAGCCCCTGGAAGCATGAAAATCACTTTAAACATGCTAATTTCAGCTCTTACACTCATGATCCACCTACAAATGTGAACTGACGTTCAAAAATAAAACATTTGAAAACGGACCATTTTCCACATTTCTGAAGCATGACGTAATGGGGGGGTGTTATCTCTTTTGTCGAAAATCAGCCGTTTTTGCTCGAACATTAAATGGCTCCAAATGGTATTTATTTCACTTCCCAAGCCCCTGGAAGCATGAAAATCACTTTAAACATGCTAATTTTAGCTCTAACACTGATGATCCACCTACAAATGTGAACTGACGTTCAAAAATAAAACATTTGAAAACGGACCATTTTCCACATTTCTGAAGCATGACGTAATGGGGGGGTGTTATCTCTTTTGTCGAAAATCAGCCGTTTTTGCTCGAACATTAAATGCCTCCAAATGGTATTTAATTAACTTCCCGGGGTGAAGAAACCCTTTTTGAGAACTCAGAGTGAGTAAATTGGCCATTTTCATGCACTTTTAACCATTCCATAAATCTTGTGTTTTGGGCCCCTGGAAGCATGAAAATCACTTTAAACATGCTAATTTTAGCTCTAACACTGATGATCCACCTACAAATGTGAACTGACGTTCAAAAATAAAACATTTGAAAACGGACCATTTTCCACATTTCTGAAGCATGACGTAATGGGGGGGTGTTATCTCTTTTGTCGAAAATCAGCCGTTTTTGCTCGAACATTAAATGGCTCCAAATGGTATTTATTTCACTTCCCAAGCCCCTGGAAGCATGAAAATCACTTTAAACATGCTAATTTTAGCTCTAACACTGATGATCCACCTACAAATGTGAACTGACGTTCAAAAATAAAACATTTGAAAACGGACCATTTTCCACATTTCTGAAGCATGACGTAATGGGGGGGTGTTATCTCTTTTGTCGAAAATCAGCCGTTTTTGCTCGAACATTAAATGCCTCCAAATGGTATTTAATTAACTTCCCGGGGTGAAGAAACCCTTTTTGAGAACTCAGAGTGAGTAAATTGGCCATTTTCATGCACTTTTAACCATTCCATAAATCTTGTGTTTTGGGCCCCTGGAAGCATGAAAATCACTTTAAACATGCTAATTTTAGCTCTAACACTGATGATCCACCTACAAATGTGAACTGACGTTCAAAAATAAAACATTTGAAAACGGACCATTTTCCACATTTCTGAAGCATGACGTAATGGGGGGGTGTTATCTCTTTTGTCGAAAATCAGCCGTTTTTGCTCGAACATTAAATGCCTCCAAATGGTATTTAATTAACTTCCCGGGGTGAAGAAACCCTTTTTGAGAACTCAGAGTGAGTAAATTGGCCATTTTCATGCACTTTTAACCATTCCATAAATCTTGTGTTTTGGGCCCCTGGAAGCATGAAAATCACTTTAAACATGCTAATTTTAGCTCTAACACTGATGATCCACCTACAAATGTGAACTGACGTTCAAAAATAAAACATTTGAAAACGGACCATTTTCCACATTTCTGAAGCATGACGTAATGGGGGGGTGTTATCTCTTTTGTCGAAAATCAGCCGTTTTTGCTCGAACATTAAATGCCTCCAAATGGTATTTAATTAACTTCCCGAGCCCCTGGAAGCATGAAAATCACTTTAAACATGCTAATTTAAGCTCTAACACTGAAGATCCACCTACAAATGTGAACTGACGTTCAAAAATAAAACATTTGAAAACGGACCATTTTCCACATTTCTGAAGCATGACGTAATGGGGGGGTGTTATCTCTTTTGTCGAAAATCAGCCGTTTTTGCTCGAACATTAAATGCCTCCAAATGGTATTTAATTAACTTCCTGGGGTGAAGAAACCCTTTTTGAGAACTCAGAGTGAGTAAATTGGCCATTTTCATGCACTTTTAACCATTCCATAAATCTTGTGTTTTGGGCCCCTGGAAGCATGAAAATCACTTTAAACATGCTAATTTTAGCTCTAACACTGATGATCCACCTACAAATGTGAACTGACGTTCAAAAATAAAACATTTGAAAACGGACCATTTTCCACATTTCTGAAGCATGACGTAATGGGGGGGTGTTATCTCTTTTGTCGAAAATCAGCCGTTTTTGCTCGAACATTAAATGCCTCCAAATGGTATTTAATTAACTTCCCGAGCCCCTGGAAGCATGAAAATCACTTTAAACATGCTAATTTTAGCTCTAACACTGATGATCCACCTACAAATGTGAACTGACGTTCAAAAATAAAACATTTGAAAACGGACCATTTTCCACATTTCTGAAGCATGACGTAATGGGGGGGTGTTATCTCTTTTGTCGAAAATCAGCCGTTTTTGCCCGAACATTAAATGCCTCCAAATGGTATTTATTTCACTTCCCGAGCCCCTGGAAGCATGAAAATCACTTTAAACATGCTAATTTTAGCTCTAACACTGATGATCCACCTACAAATGTGAACTGACGTTCAAAAATAAAACATTTGAAAACGGACCATTTTCCACATTTCTGAAGCATGACGTAATGGGGGGGGTGTTATCTCTTTTGTCGAAAAACAGCCGTTTTTGCTCGAACATTAAATGCCTCCAAATGGTATTTAATTAACTTCCCGAGCCCCTGGAAGCATGAAAATCACTTTAAACATGCTAATTTTAGCTCTAACACTGATGATCCATCTACAAATGTGAACTGACGTTCAAAAATAAAACATTTGAAAACGGACCATTTTCCACATTTCTGAAGCATGACGTAATGGGGGGGTGTTATCTCTTTTGTCGAAAATCAACCGTTTTTGCTCGAACATTAAATGCCTCCAAATGGTATTTAATTAACTTCCCGGGGTGAAGAAACCCTTTTTGAGAACTCAGAGTGAGTAAATTGGCCATTCTCATGCACTTTTAACCATTCCATAAATCTTGTGTTTTGGGCCCCTGGAAGCATGAAAATCACTTTAAACATGCTAATTTTAGCTCTAACACTGATGATCCACCTACAAATGTGAACTGACGTTCAAAAATAAAACATTTGAAAACGGACCATTTTCCACATTTCTGAAGCATGACGTAATGGGGGGGTGTTATCTCTTTTGTCGAAAATCAGCCGTTTTTGCTCGAACATTAAATGCCTCCAAATGGTATTTAATTAACTTCCCGAGCCCCTGGAAGCATGAAAATCACTTTAAACATGCTAATTTTAGCTCTTACACTGATGATCCACCTACAAATGTGAACTGACGTTCAAAAATAAAACATTTGAAAACGGATAATTTTCCACATTTCTGAAGCATGACGTAATGGGGGGGTGTTATCTCTTTTGTCGAAAATCAGCCGTTTTTGCTCGAACATTAAATGCCTCCAAATGGTATTTATTTCACTTCCCAAGCCCCTGGAAGCATGAAAATCACTTTAAACATGCTAATTTTAGCTCTAACACTGATGATCCACCTACAAATGTGAACTGACGTACAAAACTAAAACATTTGAAAACGGACCATTTTCCACATTTCTGAAGCATGACGTAATGGGGGGGTGTTATCTCTTTTGTCGAAAATCAGCCGTTTTTGCTCGAACATTAAATGCCTCCAAATGGTATTTAATTAACTTCCCGAGCCCCTGGAAGCATGAAAATCACTTTAAACATGCTAATTTTAGCTCTAACACTGATGATCCACCTACAAATGTGAACTGACGTTCAAAAACAAAACATTTGAAAACGGACCATTTTCCACATTTCTGAAACATGACGTAATGGGGGGTTGTTATCTCTTTTGTCGAAAATCAGCCGTTTTTGCTCGAACATTAAATGCCTCCAAATGGTATTTAATTAACTTCCCGAGCCCCTGGAAGCATGAAAATCACTTTAAACATGCTAATTTCAGCTCTTACACTCATGATCCACCTACAAATGTGAACTGACGTTCAAAAATAAAACATTTGAAAACGGATAATTTTCCACATTTCTGAAGCATGACGTAATGGGGGGGTGTTATCTCTTTTGTCGAAAATCAGCCGTTTTTGCTCGAACATTAAATGCCTCCAAATGGTATTTAATTAACTTCCCGAGCCCCTGGAAGCATGAAAATCACTTTAAACATGCTAATTTTAGCTCTTACACTGATGATCCACCTACAAATGTGAACTGACGTTCAAAAATAAAACATTTGAAAACGGATAATTTTCCACATTTCTGAAGCATGACGTAATGGGGGGGTGTTATCTCTTTTGTCGAAAATCAGCCGTTTTTGCTCGAACATTAAATGCCTCCAAATGGTATTTATTTCACTTCCCAAGCCCCTGGAAGCATGAAAATCACTTTAAACATGCTAATTTTAGCTCTAACACTGATGATCCACCTACAAATGTGAACTGACGTACAAAACTAAAACATTTGAAAACGGACCATTTTCCACATTTCTGAAGCATGACGTAATGGGGGGGTGTTATCTCTTTTGTCGAAAATCAGCCGTTTTTGCTCGAACATTAAATGCCTCCAAATGGTATTTAATTAACTTCCCGAGCCCCTGGAAGCATGAAAATCACTTTAAACATGCTAATTTTAGCTCTAACACTGATGATCCACCTACAAATGTGAACTGACGTTCAAAAACAAAACATTTGAAAACGGACCATTTTCCACATTTCTGAAACATGACGTAATGGGGGGTTGTTATCTCTTTTGTCGAAAATCAGCCGTTTTTGCTCGAACATTAAATGCCTCCAAATGGTATTTAATTAACTTCCCGAGCCCCTGGAAGCATGAAAATCACTTTAAACATGCTAATTTCAGCTCTTACACTCATGATCCACCTACAAATGTGAACTGACGTTCAAAAATAAAACATTTGAAAAAGGACCATTTTCCACATTTCTGAAGCATGACGTAATGGGGGGGTGTTATCTCTTTTGTCGAAAATCAGCCGTTTTTGCTCGAACATTAAATGCCTCCAAATGGTATTTATTTCACTTCCCAAGCCCCTGGAAGCATGAAAATCACTTTAAACATGCTAATTTTAGCTCTAACACTGATGATCCACCTACAAATGTGAACTGATGTTCAAAAATAAAACATTTGAAAACGGACCATTTTCCACATTTCTGAAGCATGACGTAATGGGGGGGTGTTATCTCTTTTGTCGAAAATCAGCCGTTTTTGCTCGAACATTAAATGCCTCCAAATGGTATTTAATTAACTTCCCGAGCCCCTGGAAGCATGAAAATCACTTTAAACATGCTAATTTTAGCTCTAACACTGATGATCCACCTACAAATGTGAACTGACGTTCAAAAATAAAACATTTGAAAACGGACCATTTTCCACATTTCTGAAGCATGACGTAATGGGGGGGTGTTATCTCTTTAGTCGAAAATCAGCCGTTTTTGCTCGAACATTAAATGCCTCCAAATGGTATTTAATTAACTTCCCGAGCCCCTGGAAGCATGAAAATCACTTTAAACATGCTAATTTTAGCTCTAACACTGATGATCCACCTACAAATGTGAACTGACGTTCAAAAATAAAACATTTGAAAACGGACCATTTTCCACATTTCTGAAGCATGACGTAATGGGGGGGTGTTATCTCTTTTGTCGAAAATCAGCCGTTTTTGCCCGAACATTAAATGCCTCCAAATGGTATTTAATTAACTTCCCGGGGTGAAGAAACCCTTTTTGAGAACTCAGAGTGAGTAAATTGGCCATTCTCATGCACTTTTAACCATTCCATAAATCTTGTGTTTTGGGCCCCTGGAAGCATGAAAATCACTTTAAACATGCTAATTTTAGCTCTAACACTGATGATCCACCTACAAATGTGAACTGACGTTCAAAAATAAAACATTTGAAAACGGACCATTTTCCACATTTCTGAAGCATGACGTAATGGGGGGGTGTTATCTCTTTTGTCGAAAAACAGCCGTTTTTGCTCGAACATTAAATGCCTCCAAATGGTATTTAATTAACTTCCCGAGCCCCTGGAAGCATGAAAATCACTTTAAACATGCTAATTTTAGCTCTTACACTGATGATCCACCTACAAATGTGAACTGACGTACAAAAATAAAACATTTGAAAACGGACCATTTTCCACATTTCTGAAGCATGACGTAATGGGGGGGTGTTATCTCTTTTGTCGAAAATCAGCCGTTTTTGCTCGAACATTAAATGCCTCCAAATGGTATTTATTTCACTTCCCAAGCCCCTGGAAGCATGAAAATCACTTTAAACATGCTAATTTTAGCTCTAACACTGATGATCCACCTACAAATGTGAACTGACGTACAAAACTAAAACATTTGAAAACGGACCATTTTCCACATTTCTGAAGCATGACGTAATGGGGGGGTGTTATCTCTTTTGTCGAAAATCAGCCGTTTTTGCTCGAACATTAAATGCCTCCAAATGGTATTTAATTAACTTCCCGAGCCCCTGGAAGCATGAAAATCACTTTAAACATGCTAATTTTAGCTCTAACACTGATGATCCACCTACAAATGTGAACTGACGTTCAAAAACAAAACATTTGAAAACGGACCATTTTCCACATTTCTGAAGCATGACGTAATGGGGGGGTGTTATCTCTTTTGTCGAAAATCAGCCGTTTTTGCTCGAACATTAAATGCCTCCAAATGGTATTTAATTAACTTCCCGAGCCCCTGGAAGCATGAAAATCACTTTAAACATGCTAATTTCAGCTCTTACACTCATGATCCACCTACAAATGTGAACTGACGTTCAAAAATAAAACATTTGAAAACGGACCATTTTCCACATTTCTGAAGCATGACGTAATGGGGGGGTGTTATCTCTTTTGTCGAAAATCAGCCATTTTTGCTCGAACATTAAATGCCTCCAAATGGTATTTATTTCACTTCCCAAGCCCCTGGAAGCATGAAAATCACTTTAAACATGCTAATTTTAGCTCTAACACTGATGATCCACCTACAAATGTGAACTGATGTTCAAAAATAAAACATTTGAAAACGGACCATTTTCCACATTTCTGAAGCATGACGTAATGGGGGGGTGTTATCTCTTTTGTCGAAAATCAGCCGTTTTTGCTCGAACATTAAATGCCTCCAAATGGTATTTAATTAACTTCCCGGGGTGAAGTAACCCTTTTTGAGAACTCAGAGTGAGTAAATTGGCCATTTTCATGCACTTTTAACCATTCCATAAATCTTGTGTTTTGGGCCCCTGGAAGCATGAAAATCACTTTAAACATGCTAATTTTAGCTCTAACACTGATGATCCACCTACAAATGTGAACTGACGTTCAAAAATAAAACATTTGAAAACGGACCATTTTCCACATTTCTGAAGCATGACGTAATGGGGGGGTGTTATCTCTTTTGTCGAAAATCAGCCGTTTTTGCTCGAACATTAAATGCCTCCAAATGGTATTTAATTAACTTCCCGAGCCCCTGGAAGCATGAAAATCACTTTAAACATGCTAATTTAAGCTCTAACACTGAAGATCCACCTACAAATGTGAACTGACGTTCAAAAATAAAACATTTGAAAACGGACCATTTTCCACATTTCTGAAGCATGACGTAATAGGGGGGTGTTATCTCTTTTGTCGAAAATCAGCCGTTTTTGCTCGAACATTAAATGCCTCCAAATGGTATTTATTTCACTTCCCGAGCCCCTGGAAGCATGAAAATCACTTTAAACATGCTAATTTTAGCTCTAACACTGATGATCCACCTACAAATGTGAACTGACGTTCAAAAATAAAACATTTGAAAACGGACCATTTTCCACATTTCTGAAGCATGACGTAATGGGGGGGTGTTATCTCTTTTGTCGAAAATCAGCCGTTTTTGCTCGAACATTAAATGCCTCCAAATGGTATTTAATTAACTTCCCGGGGTGAAGAAACCCTTTTTGAGAACTCAGAGTGAGTAAATTGGCCATTTTCATGCACTTTTAACCATTCCATAAATCTTGTGTTTTGGGCCCCTGGAAGCATGAAAAGCACTTTAAACATGCTAATTTTAGCTCTAACACTGATGATCCACCCACAAATGTGAACTGACGTTCAAAAATAAAACATTTGAAAATGGACCATTTTCCACATTTCTGAAGCATGACGTAATGGGGGGGTGTTATCTCTTTTGTCGAAAATCAGCCGTTTTTGCTCGAACATTAAATGCCTCCAAATGGTATTTAATTAACTTCCCGAGCCCCTGGAAGCATGAAAATCACTTTAAACATGCTAATTTTAGCTCTAACACTGATGATCCACCTACAAATGTGAACTGACGTTCAAAAATAAAACATTTGAAAACGGACCATTTTCCACATTTCTGAAGCATGACGTAATGGGGGGGTGTTATCTCTTTTGTCGAAAATCAGCCGTTTTTGCCCGAACATTAAATGCCTCTAAATGGTATTTATTTCACTTCCCGAGCCCCTGGAAGCATGAAAATCACTTTAAACATGCTAATTTTAGCTCTAACACTGATGATCCACCTACAAATGTGAACTGACGTTCAAAAATAAAACATTTGAAAACGGACCATTTTCCACATTTCTGAAGCATGACGTAATGGGGGGGTGTTATCTCTTTTGTCGAAAATCAGCCGTTTTTGCTCGAACATTAAATGCCTCCAAATGGTATTTAATTAACTTCCCGAGCCCCTGGAAGCATGAAAATCACTTTAAACATGCTAATTTTAGCTCTAACACTGATGATCCACCTACAAATGTGAACTGACGTTCAAAAATAAAACATTTGAAAACGGACCATTTTCCACATTTCTGAAGCATGACGTAATGGGGGGGTGTTATCTCTTTTGTCGAAAATCAACCGTTTTTGCTCGAACATTAAATGCCTCCAAATGGTATTTAATTAACTTCCCAGGGTGAAGAAACCCTTTTTGAGAACTCAGAGTGAGTAAATTGGCCATTCTCATGCACTTTTAACCATTCCATAAATCTTGTGTTTTGGGCCCCTGGAAGCATGAAAATCACTTTAAACATGCTAATTTTAGCTCTAACACTGATGATCCACCTACAAATGTGAACTGACGTTCAAAAATAAAACATTTGAAAACGGACCATTTTCCACATTTCTGAAGCATGACGTAATGGGGGGGTGTTATCTCTTTTGTCGAAAATCAGCCGTTTTTGCTCGAACATTAAATGCCTCCAAATGGTATTTAATTAACTACCCGAGCCCCTGGAAGCATGAAAATCACTTTAAACATGCTAATTTTAGCTCTTACACTGATGATCCACCTACAAATGTGAACTGACGTTCAAAAATAAAACATTTGAAAACGGACCATTTTCCACATTTCTGAAGCATGACGTAATGGGGGGGTGTTATCTCTTTTGTCGAAAATCAGCCGTTTTTGCTCGAACATTAAATGCCTCCAAATGGTATTTATTTCACTTCCCAAGCCTCTGGAAGCATGAAAATCACTTTAAACATGCTAATTTTAGCTCTAACACTGATGATCCACCTACAAATGTGAACTGACGTACAAAACTAAAACATTTGAAAACGGACCATTTTCCACATTTCTGAAGCATGACGTAATGGGGGGGTGTTATCTCTTTTGTCGAAAATCAGCCGTTTTTGCTCGAACATTAAATGCCTCCAAATGGTATTTAATTAACTTCCCGAGCCCCTGGAAGCATGAAAATCACTTTAAACATGCTAATTTTAGCTC
Source organism: Lissotriton vulgaris (assembly GCF_964263255.1). Lineage (NCBI taxonomy): Eukaryota > Metazoa > Chordata > Amphibia > Caudata > Salamandridae > Lissotriton > Lissotriton vulgaris. The sequence goes on from NW_028253316.1 coordinate 1,365,003, forward strand.
TAACACTGATGATCCACCTACAAATGTGAACTGACGTTCAAAAACAAAACATTTGAAAACGGACCATTTTCCACATTTCTGAAGCATGACGTAATGGGGGGGTGTTATCTCTTTTGTCGAAAATCAGCCGTTTTTGCTCGAACATTAAATGCCTCCAAATGGTATTTAATTAACTTCCCGAGCCCCTGGAAGCATGAAAATCACTTTAAACATGCTAATTTCAGCTCTTACACTCATGATCCACCTACAAATGTGAACTGACGTTCAAAAATAAAACATTTGAAAACGGACCATTTTCCACATTTCTGAAGCATGACGTAATGGGGGGGTGTTATCTCTTTTGTCGAAAATCAGCCGTTTTTGCTCGAACATTAAATGCCTCCAAATGGTATTTATTTCACTTCCCAAGCCCCTGGAAGCATGAAAATCACTTTAAACATGCTAATTTTAGCTCTAACACTGATGATCCACCTACAAATGTGAACTGATGTTCAAAAATAAAACATTTGAAAACGGACCATTTTCCACATTTCTGAAGCATGACGTAATGGGGGGGTGTTATCTCTTTTGTCGAAAATCAGCCGTTTTTGCTCGAACATTAAATGCCTCCAAATGGTATTTAATTAACTTCCCGAGCCCCTGGAAGCATGAAAATCACTTTAAACATGCTAATTTTAGCTCTAACACTGATGATCCACCTACAAATGTGAACTGACGTTCAAAAATAAAACATTTGAAAACGGACCATTTTCCACATTTCTGAAGCATGACGTAATGGGGGGGTGTTATCTCTTTTGTCGAAAATCAGCCGTTTTTGCTCGAACATTAAATGCCTCCAAATGGTATTTATTTCACTTCCCAAGCCCCTGGAAGCATGAAAATCACTTTAAACATGCTAATTTTAGCTCTAACACTGATGATCCACCTACAAATGTGAACTGATGTTCAAAAATAAAACATTTGAAAACGGACCATTTTCCACATTTCTGAAGCATGACGTAATGGGGGGGTGTTATCTCTTTTGTCGAAAATCAGCCGTTTTTGCTCGAACATTAAATGCCTCCAAATGGTATTTAATTAACTTCCCGAGCCCCTGGAAGCATGAAAATCACTTTAAACATGCTAATTTTAGCTCTAACACTGATGATCCACCTACAAATGTGAACTGACGTTCAAAAATAAAACATTTGAAAACGGACCATTTTCCACATTTCTGAAGCATGACGTAATGGGGGGGTGTTATCTCTTTTGTCGAAAATCAGCCGTTTTTGCTTGAACATTAAATGCCTCCAAATGGTATTTAATTAACTTCCCGGGGTGAAGAAACCCTTTTTGAGAACTCAGAGTGAGTAAATTGGCCATTTTCATGCACTTTTAACCATTCCATAAATCTTGTGTTTTGGGCCCCTGGAAGCATGAAAATCACTTTAAACATGCTAATTTTAGCTCTAACACTGATGATCCACCTACAAATGTGAACTGACGTTCAAAAATAAAACATTTGAAAACGGACCATTTTCCACATTTCTGAAGCATGACGTAATGGGGGGGTGTTATCTCTTTTGTCGAAAATCAGCCGTTTTTGCTCGAACATTAAATGCCTCCAAATGGTATTTAATTAACTTCCCGAGCCCCTGGAAGCATGAAAATCACTTTAAACATGCTAATTTTAGCTCTAACACTGATGATCCACCTACAAATGTGAACTGACGTTCAAAAATAAAACATTTGAAAACGGACCATTTTCCACATTTCTGAAGCATGACGTAATGGGGGGGGTGTTATCTCTTTTGTCGAAAATCAGCCGTTTTTGCTCGAACATTAAATGCCTCCAAATGGTATTTATTTCACTTCCCGAGCCCCTGGAAGCATGAAAATCACTTTAAACATGCTAATTTTAGCTCTAACACTGATGATCCACCTACAAATGTGAACTGACGTTCAAAAATAAAACATTTGAAAACGGACCATTTTCCACATTTCTGAAGCATGACGTAATGGGGGGGTGTTATCTCTTTTGTCGAAAATCAGCCGTTTTTGCTCGAACATTAAATGCCTCCAAATGGTATTTAATTAACTTCCCGGGGTGAAGAAACCCTTTTTGAGAACTCAGAGTGAGTAAATTGGCCATTTTCATGCACTTTTAACCATTCCATAAATCTTGTGTTTTGGGCCCCTGGAAGCATGAAAATCACTTTAAACATGCTAATTTTAGCTCTAACACTGATGATCCACCTACAAATGTGAACTGACGTTCAAAAATAAAACATTTGAAAACGGACCATTTTCCACATTTCTGAAGCATGACGTAATGGGGGGGTGTTATCTCTTTTGTCGAAAATCAGCCGTTTTTGCTCGAACATTAAATGCCTCCAAATGGTATTTAATTAACTTCCCGAGCCCCTGGAAGCATGAAAATCACTTTAAACATGCTAATTTAAGCTCTAACACTGAAGATCCACCTACAAATGTGAACTGACGTTCAAAAATAAAACATTTGAAAACGGACCATTTTCCACATTTCTGAAGCATGACGTAATGGGGGGTGTTATCTCTTTTGTCGAAAATCAGCCGTTTTTGCTCGAACATTAAATGCCTCCAAATGGTATTTATTTCACTTCCCGAGCCCCTAGAAGCATGAAAATCACTTTAAACATGCTAATTTTAGCTCTAACACTGATGATCCACCTACAAATGTGAACTGACGTTCAAAAATAAAACATTTGGAAACGGACCATTTTCCACATTTCTGAAGCATGACGTAATGGGGGGGTGTTATCTCTTTTGTCGAAAATCAGCCGTTTTTGCTCGAACATTAAATGCCTCCAAATTGTATTTAATTAACTTCCCGGGGTGAAGAAACCCTTTTTGAGAACTCAGAGTGAGTAAATTGGCCATTTTCATGCACTTTTAACCATTCCATAAATCTTGTGTTTTGGGCCCCTGGAAGCATGAAAATCACTTTAAACATGCTAATTTTAGCTCTAACACTGATGATCCACCTACAAATGTGAACTGACGTTCAAAAATAAAACATTTGAAAACGGACCATTTTCCACCTTTCTGAAGCATGACGTAATGGGGGGGTGTTATCTCTTTTGTCGAAAATCAGCCGTTTTTGCTCGAACATTAAATGCCTCCAAATGGTATTTATTTCACTTCCCGAGCCCCCCGAAGCATGAAAATCACTTTAAACATGCTAATTTTAGCTCTAACACTGATGATCCACCTACAAATGTGAACTGACGTTCAAAAATAAAACATTTGAAAACGGACCATTTTCCACATTTCTGAAGCATGACGTAATGGGGGGGTGTTATCTCTTTTGTCGAAAATCAGCCGTTTTTGCTCGAACATTAAAAGCCTCCAAATGGTATTTAATTAATCTCCCGAGCCCCTGGAAGCATGAAAATCACTTTAAACATGCTAATTTTAGCTCTAACACTGATGATCCACCTACAAATGTGAACTGACGTTCAAAAATAAAACATTTGAAAACGGATCATTTTCCACATTTCTGAAGCATGACGTAATGGGGGGGTGTTATCTCTTTTGTCGAAAATCAGCCGTTTTTGCCCGAACATTAAATGCCTCCAAATGGTATTTATTTCACTTCCCGAGCCCCTGGAAGCATGAAAATCACTTTAAACATACTAATTTTAGCTCGAACACTGATGATCCACCTACAAATGTGAACTGACGTTCAAAAATAAAACATTTGAAAACGGACCATTTTCCACATTTCTGAAGCATGACGTAATGGGGGGGTGTTATCGTTTTTGTCGAAAATCAGCCGTTTTTGCTCGAACATTAAATGCCTCCAAATGGTATTTATTTCACTTCCCGAGCCCCTGGAAGCATGAAAATCACTTTAAACATGCTAATTTTAGCTCGAACACTGATGATCCACCTACAAATGTGAACTGACGTTCAAAAATAAAACATTTGAAAACGGACCATTTTCCACATTTCTGAAGCATGACGTAATGGGGGGGTGTTATCTCTTTTGTCGAAAATCAGCCGTTTTTGCTCGAACATTAAATGCCTCCAAATGGTATTTAATTAACTTCCCGGGGTGAAGAAACCCTTTTTGAGAACTCAGAGTGAGTAAATTGGCCATTTTCATGCACTTTTAACGATTCCATAAATCTTGTGTTTTGGGCCCCTGGAAGCATGAAAATCACTTTAAACATGCTAATTTTAGCTCTAACACTGATGATCCACCTACAAATGTGAACTGACGTTCAAAAATAAAACATTTGAAAACGGACCATTTTCCACATTTCTGAAGCATGACGTAATGGGGGGGTGTTATCTCTTTTGTCGAAAATCAGCCGTTTTTGCTCGAACATTAAATGCCTCCAAATGGTATTTAATTAACTTCCCGGGGTGAAGAAACCCTTTTTGAGAACTCAGAGTGAGTAAATTGGCCATTTTCATGCACTTTTAACCATTCCATAAATCTTGTGTTTTGGGCCCCTGGAAGCATGAAAATCACTTCAAACATGCTAATTTTAGCTCTAACACTGATGATCCACCTACAAATGTGAACTGACTTTCAAAAATAAAACATTTGAAAACGGACCATTTTCCACATTTCTGAAGCATGACGTAATGGGGGGGTGTTATCTCTTTTGTCGAAAATCAGCCGTTTTTGCTCGAACATTACATGCCTCCAAATGGTATTTATTTCAATTCCCGAGCCCCTGGAAGCATGAAAATCACTTTAAACATGCTAATTTTAGCTCTAACACTGATGATCCACCTAGAAATATGAACTGACGTTCAAAAATAAAACATTTGAAAACGGACCATTTTCCACATTTCTGAAGCATGACGTAATGGGGGGGTGTTATCTCTTTTGTCGAAAATCAGCCGTTTTTGCTCGAACATTAAATGCCTCCAAATGGTATTTAATTAACTTCCCGAGCCCCTGGAAGCATGAAAATCACTTTAAACATGCTAATTTTAGCTCTAACACTGATGATCCACCTACAAATGTGAACTGACGTTCAAAAATAAAACATTTGAAAACGGACCATTTTCCACATTTCTGAAGCATGACGTAATGGGGGGGTGTTATCTCTTTTGTCGAAAATCAGCCGTTTTTGCTCGAACATTAAATGCCTCCAAATGGTATTTAATTAACTTCCCGGGGTGAAGAAACCCTTTTTGAGAACTCAGAGTGAGTAAATTGGCCATTTTCATGCACTTTTAACCATTCCATAAATCTTGTGTTTTGGGCCCCTGGAAGCATGAAAATCACTTTAAACATGCTAATTTTAGCTCTAACACTGATGATCCACCTACAAATGTGAACTGACGTTCAAAAATAAAACATTTGAAAACGGACCATTTTCCACATTTCTGAAGCATGACGTAATGGGGGGGTGTTATCTCTTTTGTCGAAAATCAGCCATTTTTGCTCGAACATTAAATGCCTCCAAATGGTATTTAATTAACTTCCCGAGCCCCTGGAAGCATGAAAATCACTTTAAACATGCTAATTTTAGCTCTAACACTGATGATCCACCTACAAATGTGAACTGACGTTCAAAAATAAAACATTTGAAAACGGACCATTTTCCACATTTCTGAAGCATGACGTAATGGGGGGGTGTTATCTCTTTTGTCGAAAATCAGCCGTTTTTGCTCGAACATTAAATGCCTCCAAATGGTATTTATTTCACTTCCCGAGCCCCTGGAAGCATGAAAATCACTTTAAACATGCTAATTTTAGCTCTAACACTGATGATCCACCTACAAATGTGAACTGACGTTCAAAAATAAAACATTTGAAAACGGACCATTTTCCACATTTCTGAAGCATGACGTAATGGGGGGGTGTTATCTCTTTTGTCGAAAATCAGCCGTTTTTGCTCGAACATTAAATGCCTCCAAATGGTATTTAATTAACTTCCCGAGCCCCTGGAAGCATGAAAATCACTTTAAACATGCTAATTTTAGCTCTAACACTGATGATCCACCTACAAATGTGAACTGACGTTCAAAAATAAAACATTTGAAAACGGACCATTTTCCACATTTCTGAAGCATGACGTAATGGGGGGGTGTTATCTCTTTTGTCGAAAATCAACCGTTTTTGCTCGAACATTAAATGCCTCCAAATGGTATTTAATTAACTTCCCGGGGTGAAGAAACCCTTTTTGAGAACTCAGAGTGAGTAAATTGGCCATTCTCATGCACTTTTAACCATTCCATAAATCTTGTGTTTTGGGCCCCTGGAAGCATGAAAATCACTTTAAACATGCTAATTTTAGCTCTAACACTGATGATCCACCTACAAATGTGAACTGACGTTCAAAAACAAAACATTTGAAAACGGACCATTTTCCACATTTCTGAAGCATGACGTAATGGGGGGGTGTTATCTCTTTTGTCGAAAATCAGCCGTTTTTGCTCGAACATTAAATGCCTCCAAATGGTATTTAATTAACTTCCCGAGCCCCTGGAAGCATGAAAATCACTTTAAACATGCTAATTTTAGCTCTTACACTGATGATCCACCTACAAATGTGAACTGACGTTCAAAAATAAAACATTTGAAAACGGACCATTTTCCACATTTCTGAAGCATGACGTAATGGGGGGGTGTTATCTCTTTTGTCGAAAATCAGCCGTTTTTGCTCGAACATTAAATGCCTCCAAATGGTATTTATTTCACTTCCCAAGCCCCTGGAAGCATGAAAATCACTTTAAACATGCTAATTTTAGCTCTAACACTGATGATCCACCTACAAATGTGAACTGACGTACAAAACTAAAACATTTGAAAACGGACCATTTTCCACATTTCTGAAGCATGACGTAATGGGGGGGTGTTATCTCTTTTGTCGAAAATCAGCCTTTTTTGCTCGAACATTAAATGCCTCCAAATGGTATTTAATTAACTTCCCGAGCCCCTGGAAGCATGAAAATCACTTTAAACATGCTAATTTTAGCTCTAACACTGATGATCCACCTACAAATGTGAACTGACGTTCAAAAACAAAACATTTGAAAACGGACCATTTTCCACATTTCTGAAGCATGACGTAATGGGGGGGTGTTATCTCTTTTGTCGAAAATCAGCCGTTTTTGCTCGAACATTAAATGCCTCCAAATGGTATTTAATTAACTTCCCGAGCCCCTGGAAGCATGAAAATCACTTTAAACATGCTAATTTCAGCTCTTACACTCATGATCCACCTACAAATGTGAACTGACGTTCAAAAATAAAACATTTGAAAACGGACCATTTTCCACATTTCTGAAGCATGACGTAATGGGGGGGTGTTATCTCTTTTGTCGAAAATCAGCCGTTTTTGCTAGAACATTAAATGGCTCCAAATGGTATTTATTTCACTTCCCAAGCCCCTGGAAGCATGAAAATCACTTTAAACATGCTAATTTTAGCTCTAACACTGATGATCCACCTACAAATGTGAACTGACGTTCAAAAATAAAACATTTGAAAACGGACCATTTTCCACATTTCTGAAGCATGACGTAATGGGGGGGTGTTATCTCTTTTGTCGAAAATCAGCCGTTTTTGCTCGAACATTAAATGCCTCCAAATGGTATTTAATTAACTTCCCGGGGTGAAGAAACCCTTTTTGAGAACTCAGAGTGAGTAAATTGGCCATTTTCATGCACTTTTAACCATTCCATAAATCTTGTGTTTTGGGCCCCTGGAAGCATGAAAATCACTTTAAACATGCTAATTTTAGCTCTAACACTGATGATCCACCTACAAATGTGAACTGACGTTCAAAAATAAACATTTGAAAACGGACCATTTTCCACATTTCTGAAGCATGACGTAATGGGGGGGTGTTATCTCTTTTGTCGAAAATCAGCCGTTTTTGCTCGAACATTAAATGCCTCCAAATGGTTTTTAATTAACTTCCCGAGCCCCTGGAAGCATGAAAATCACTTTAAACATGCTAATTTTAGCTCTAACACTGATGATCCACCTACAAATGTGAACTGACGTTCAAAAATAAAACATTTGAAAACGGACCATTTTCCACATTTCTGAAGCATGACGTAATGGGGGGGGGTGTTATCTCTTTTGTCGAAAATCAGCCGTTTTTGCTCGAACATTAAATGCCTCCAAATGGTATTTATTTCACTTCCCGAGCCCCTGGAAGCATGAAAATCACTTTAAACATGCTAATTTTAGCTCTAACACTGATGATCCACCTACAAATGTGAACTGACGTTCAAAAATAAAACATTTGAAAACGGACCATTTTCCACATTTCTGAAGCATGACGTAATGGGGGGGTGTTATCTCTTTTGTCGAAAATCAGCCATTTTTGCTCGAACATTAAATGCCTCCAAATGGTATTTAATTAACTTCCCGGGGTGAAGAAACCCTTTTTGAGAACTCAGAGTGAGTAAATTGGCCATTTTCATGCACTTTTAACCATTCCATAAATCTTGTGTTTTGGGCCCCTGGAAGCATGAAAATCACTTTAAACATGCTAATTTTAGCTCTAACACTGATGATCCACCTACAAATGTGAACTGACGTTCAAAAATAAAACATTTGAAAACGGACCATTTTCCACATTTCTGAAGCATGACGTAATGGGGGGGTGTTATCTCTTTTGTCGAAAATCAGCCGTTTTTGCTCGAACATTAAATGCCTCCAAATGGTATTTAATTAACTTCCCGAGCCCCTGGAAGCATGAAAATCACTTTAAACATGCTAATTTAAGCTCTAACACTGAAGATCCACCTACAAATGTGAACTGACGTTCAAAAATAAAACATTTTAAAACGGACCATTTTCCACATTTCTGAAGCATGACGTAATGGGGGGGTGTTATCTCTTTTGTCGAAAATCAGCCGTTTTTGCTCGAACATTAAATGCCTCCAAATGGTATTTAATTAACTTCCCGGGGTGAAGAAACCCTTTTTGAGAACTCAGAGTGAGTAAATTGGCCATTTTCATGCACTTTTAACCATTCCATAAATCTTGTGTTTTGGGCCCCTGGAAGCATGAAAATCACTTTAAACATGCTAATTTTAGCTCTAACACTGATGATCCACCTACAAATGTGAACTGACGTTCAAAAATAAAACATTTGAAAACGGACCATTTTCCACATTTCTGAAGCATGACTTAATGGGGGGGTGTTATCTCTTTTGTCGAAAATCAGCCGTTTTTGCTCGAACATTAAATGCCTCCAAATGGTATTTAATTAACTTCCCGAGCCCCTGGAAGCATGAAAATCACTTTAAACATGCTAATTTCAGCTCTTACACTCATGATCCACCTACAAATGTGAACTGACGTTCAAAAATAAAACATTTGAAAACGGACCATTTTCCACATTTCTGAAGCATGACGTAATGGGGGGGTGTTATCTCTTTTGTCGAAAATCAGCCGTTTTTGCTCGAACATTAAATGGCTCCAAATGGTATTTATTTCACTTCCCAAGCCCCTGGAAGCATGAAAATCACTTTAAACATGCTAATTTTAGCTCTAACACTGATGATCCACCTACAAATGTGAACTGACGTTCAAAAATAAAACATTTGAAAACGGACCATTTTCCACATTTCTGAAGCATGACGTAATGGGGGGGTGTTATCTCTTTTGTCGAAAATCAGCCGTTTTTGCTCGAACATTAAATGCCTCCAAATGGTATTTAATTAACTTCCCGGGGTGAAGAAACCCTTTTTGAGAACTCAGAGTGAGTAAATTGGCCATTTTCATGCACTTTTAACCATTCCATAAATCTTGTGTTTTGGGCCCCTGGAAGCATGAAAATCACTTTAAACATGCTAATTTTAGCTCTAACACTGATGATCCACCTACAAATGTGAACTGACGTTCAAAAATAAAACATTTGAAAACGGACCATTTTCCACATTTCTGAAGCATGACGTAATGGGGGGGTGTTATCTCTTTTGTCGAAAATCAGCCATTTTTGCTCGAACATTAAATGCCTCCAAATGGTATTTAATTAACTTCCCGAGCCCCTGGAAGCATGAAAATCACTTTAAACATGCTAATTTTAGCTCTAACACTGATGATCCACCTACAAATGTGAACTGACGTTCAAAAATAAAACATTTGAAAACGGACCATTTTCCACATTTCTGAAGCATGACGTAATGGGGGGGTGTTATCTCTTTTGTCGAAAATCAGCCGTTTTTGCTCGAACATTAAATGCCTCCAAATGGTATTTATTTCACTTCCCGAGCCCCTGGAAGCATGAAAATCACTTTAAACATGCTAATTTTAGCTCTAACACTGATGATCCACCTACAAATGTGAACTGACGTTCAAAAATAAAACATTTGAAAACGGACCATTTTCCACATTTCTGAAGCATGACGTAATGGGGGGGTGTTATCTCTTTTGTCGAAAATCAGCCGTTTTTGCTCGAACATTAAATGCCTCCAAATGGTATTTAATTAACTTCCCGAGCCCCTGGAAGCATGAAAATCACTTTAAACATGCTAATTTTAGCTCTAACACTGATGATCCACCTACAAATGTGAACTGACGTTCAAAAATAAAACATTTGAAAACGGACCATTTTCCACATTTCTGAAGCATGACGTAATGGGGGGGTGTTATCTCTTTTGTCGAAAATCAACCGTTTTTGCTCGAACATTAAATGCCTCCAAATGGTATTTAATTAACTTCCCGGGGTGAAGAAACCCTTTTTGAGAACTCAGAGTGAGTAAATTGGCCATTCTCATGCACTTTTAACCATTCCATAAATCTTGTGTTTTGGGCCCCTGGAAGCATGAAAATCACTTTAAACATGCTAATTTTAGCTCTAACACTGATGATCCACCTACAAATGTGAACTGACGTTCAAAAACAAAACATGTCGAAAACGGACCATTTTCCACATTTCTGAAGCATGACGTAATGGGGGGGTGTTATCTCTTTTGTCGAAAATCAGCCGTTTTTGCTCGAACATTAAATGCCTCCAAATGGTATTTAATTAACTTCCCGAGCCCCTGGAAGCATGAAAATCACTTTAAACATGCTAATTTTAGCTCTTACACTGATGATCCACCTACAAATGTGAACTGACGTTCAAAAATAAAACATTTGAAAACGGACCATTTTCCACATTTCTGAAGCATGACGTAATGGGGGGGTGTTATCTCTTTTGTCGAAAATCAGCCGTTTTTGCTCGAACATTAAATGCCTCCAAATGGTATTTATTTCACTTCCCAAGCCCCTGGAAGCATGAAAATCACTTTAAACATGCTAATTTTAGCTCTAACACTGATGATCCACCTACAAATGTGAACTGACGTACAAAACTAAAACATTTGAAAACGGACCATTTTCCACATTTCTGAAGCATGACGTAATGGGGGGGTGTTATCTCTTTTGTCGAAAATCAGCCTTTTTTGCTCGAACATTAAATGCCTCCAAATGGTATTTAATTAACTTCCCGAGCCCCTGGAAGCATGAAAATCACTTTAAACATGCTAATTTTAGCTCTAACACTGATGATCCACCTACAAATGTGAACTGACGTTCAAAAACAAAACATTTGAAAACGGACCATTTTCCACATTTCTGAAGCATGACGTAATGGGGGGGTGTTATCTCTTTTGTCGAAAATCAGCCGTTTTTGCTCGAACATTAAATGCCTCCAAATGGTATTTAATTAACTTCCCGAGCCCCTGGAAGCATGAAAATCACTTTAAACATGCTAATTTCAGCTCTTACACTCATGATCCACCTACAAATGTGAACTGACGTTCAAAAATAAAACATTTGAAAACGGACCATTTTCCACATTTCTGAAGCATGACGTAATGGGGGGGTGTTATCTCTTTTGTCGAAAATCAGCCGTTTTTGCTCGAACATTAAATGGCTCCAAATGGTATTTATTTCACTTCCCAAGCCCCTGGAAGCATGAAAATCACTTTAAACATGCTAATTTTAGCTCTAACACTGATGATCCACCTACAAATGTGAACTGACGTTCAAAAATAAAACATTTGAAAACGGACCATTTTCCACATTTCTGAAGCATGACGTAATGGGGGGGTGTTATCTCTTTTGTCGAAAATCAGCCGTTTTTGCTCGAACATTAAATGCCTCCAAATGGTATTTAATTAACTTCCCGGGGTGAAGAAACCCTTTTTGAGAACTCAGAGTGAGTAAATTGGCCATTTTCATGCACTTTTAACCATTCCATAAATCTTGTGTTTTGGGCCCCTGGAAGCATGAAAATCACTTTAAACATGCTAATTTTAGCTCTAACACTGATGATCCACCTACAAATGTGAACTGACGTTCAAAAATAAACATTTGAAAACGGACCATTTTCCACATTTCTGAAGCATGACGTAATGGGGGGGTGTTATCTCTTTTGTCGAAAATCAGCCGTTTTTGCTCGAACATTAAATGCCTCCAAATGGTTTTTAATTAACTTCCCGAGCCCCTGGAAGCATGAAAATCACTTTAAACATGCTAATTTTAGCTCTAACACTGATGATCCACCTACAAATGTGAACTGACGTTCAAAAATAAAACATTTGAAAACGGACCATTTTCCACATTTCTGAAGCATGACGTAATGGGGGGGGTGTTATCTCTTTTGTCGAAAATCAGCCGTTTTTGCTCGAACATTAAATGCCTCCAAATGGTATTTATTTCACTTCCCGAGCCCCTGGAAGCATGAAAATCACTTTAAACATGCTAATTTTAGCTCTAACACTGATGATCCACCTACAAATGTGAACTGACGTTCAAAAATAAAACATTTGAAAACGGACCATTTTCCACATTTCTGAAGCATGACGTAATGGGGGGGTGTTATCTCTTTTGTCGAAAATCAGCCGTTTTTGCTCGAACATTAAATGCCTCCAAATGGTATTTAATTAACTTCCCGGGGTGAAGAAACCCTTTTTGAGAACTCAGAGTGAGTAAATTGGCCATTTTCATGCACTTTTAACCATTCCATAAATCTTGTGTTTTGGGCCCCTGGAAGCATGAAAATCACTTTAAACATGCTAATTTTAGCTCTAACACTGATGATCCACCTACAAATGTGAACTGACGTTCAAAAATAAAACATTTGAAAACGGACCATTTTCCACATTTCTGAAGCATGACGTAATGGGGGGGTGTTATCTCTTTTGTCGAAAATCAGCCGTTTTTGCTCGAACATTAAATGCCTCCAAATGGTATTTAATTAACTTCCCGAGCCCCTGGAAGCATGAAAATCACTTTAAACATGCTAATTTAAGCTCTAACACTGAAGATCCACCTACAAATGTGAACTGACGTTCAAAAATAAAACATTTGAAAACGGACCATTTTCCACATTTCTGAAGCATGACGTAATGGGGGGGTGTTATCTCTTTTGTAGAAAATCAGCCGTTTTTGCTCGAACATTAAATGCCTCCAAATGGTATTTAATTAACTTCCCGGGGTGAAGAAACCCTTTTTGAGAACTCAGAGTGAGTAAATTGGCCATTTTCATGCACTTTTAACCATTCCATAAATCTTGTGTTTTGGGCCCCTGGAAGCATGAAAATCACTTTAAACATGCTAATTTTAGCTCTAACACTGATGATCCACCTACAAATGTGAACTGACGTTCAAAAATAAAACATTTGAAAACGGACCATTTTCCACATTTCTGAAGCATGACTTAATGGGGGGGTGTTATCTCTTTTGTCGAAAATCAGCCGTTTTTGCTCGAACATTAAATGCCTCCAAATGGTATTTAATTAACTTCCCGAGCCCCTGGAAGCATGAAAATCACTTTAAACATGCTAATTTTAGCTCTAACACTGATGATCCACCTACAAATGTGAACTGACGTTCAAAAATAAAACATTTGAAAACGGACCATTTTCCACATTTCTGAAGCATGACGTAATGGGGGGGTGTTATCTCTTTTGTCGAAAATCAGCCGTTTTTGCCCGAACATTAAATGCCTCCAAATGGTATTTATTTCACTTCCCGAGCCCCTGGAAGCATGAAAGTCACTTTAAACATGCTAATTTTAGCTCTAACACTGATGATCCACCTACAAATGTGAACTGACGTTCAAAAATAAAACATTTGAAAACGGACCATTTTCCACATTTCTGAAGCATGACGTAATGGGGGGGTGTTATCTCTTTTGTCGAAAATCAGCCGTTTTTGCTCGAACATTAAATGCCTCCAAATGGTATTTAATTAACTTCCCGAGCCCCTGGAAGCATGAAAATCACTTTAAACATGCAAATTTTAGCTCTAACACTGATGATCCACCTACAAATGTGAACTGACGTTCAAAAATAAAACATTTGAAAACGGACCATTTTCCACATTTCTGAAGCATGACGTAATGGGGGGGTGTTATCTCTTTTGTCGAAAATCAACCGTTTTTGCTCGAACATTAAATGCCTCCAAATGGTATTTAATTAACTTCCCGGGGTGAAGAAACCCTTTTTGAGAACTCAGAGTGAGTAAATTGGCCATTCTCATGCACTTTTAACCATTCCATAAATCTTGTGTTTTGGGCCCCTGGAAGCATGAAAATCACTTTAAACATGCTAATTTTAGCTCTAACACTGATGATCCACCTACAAATGTGAACTGACGTTCAAAAATAAAACATTTGAAAACGGACCATTTTCCACATTTCTGAAGCATGACGTAATGGGGGGGTGTTATCTCTTTTGTCGAAAATCAGCCGTTTTTGCTCGAACATTACATGCCTCCAAATGGTATTTATTTCAATTCCCGAGCCCCTGGAAGCATGAAAATCACTTTAAACATGCTAATTTTAGCTCTAACACTGATGATCCACCTAGAAATGTGAACTGACGTTCAAAAATAAAACATTTGAAAACGGACCATTTTCCACATTTCTGAAGCATGACGTAATGGGGGGGTGTTATCTCTTTTGTCGAAAATCAGCCGTTTTTGCTCGAACATTAAATGCCTCCAAATGGTATTTAATTAACTTCCCGAGCCCCTGGAAGCATGAAAATCACTTTAAACATGCTAATTTTAGCTCTAACACTGATGATCCACCTACAAATGTGAACTGACGTTCAAAAATAAAACATTTGAAAACAGACCATTTTCCACATTTCTGAAGCATGACGTAATGGGGGGGTGTTATCTCTTTTGTCGAAAATCAGCCGTTTTTGCTCGAACATTAAATGCCTCCAAATGGTATTTAATTAACTTCCCGGGGTGAAGAAACCCTTTTTGAGAACTCAGAGTGAGTAAATTGGCCATTTTCATGCACTTTTAACCATTCCATAAATCTTGTGTTTTGGGCCCCTGGAAGCATGAAAATCACTTTAAACATGCTAATTTTAGCTCTAACACTGATGATCCACCTACAAATGTGAACTGACATTCAAAAATAAAACATTTGAAAACGGACCATTTTCCACATTTCTGAAGCATGACGTAATGGGGGGGTGTTATCTCTTTTGTCGAAAATCAGCCGTTTTTGCTCGAACATTAAATGCCTCCAAATGGTATTTAATTAACTTCCCGAGCCCCTGGAAGCATGAAAATCACTTTAAACATGCTAATTTTAGCTCTAACACTGATGATCCACCTACAAATGTGAACTGACGTTCAAAAATAAAACATTTGAAAACGGACCATTTTCCACATTTCTGAAGCATGACGTAATGGGGGGGTGTTATCTCTTTTGTCGAAAATCAGCCGTTTTTGCTCGAACATTAAATGCCTCCAAATGGTATTTATTTCACTTCCCGAGCCCCTGGAAGCATGAAAATCACTTTAAACATGCTAATTTTAGCTCTAACACTGATGATCCACCTACAAATGTGAACTGACGTTCAAAAATAAAACATTTGAAAACGGACCATTTTCCACATTTCTGAAGCATGACGTAATGGGGGGGTGTTATCTCTTTTGTCGAAAATCAGCCGTTTTTGCTCGAACATTAAATGCCTCCAAATGGTATTTAATTAACTTCCCGAGCCCCTGGAAGCATGAAAATCACTTTAAACATGCTAATTTTAGCTCTAACACTGATGATCCACCTACAAATGTGAACTGACGTTCAAAAATAAAACATTTGAAAACGGACCATTTTCCACATTACTGAAGCATGACGTAATGGGGGGGTGTTATCTCTTTTGTCGAAAATCAGCCGTTTTTGCTCGAACATTAAATGCCTCCAAATGGTATTTATTTCACTTCCCGAGCCCCTGGAAGCATGAAAATCACTTTAAACATGCTAATTTTAGCTCTAACACTGATGATCCACCTACAAATGTGAACTGACGTTCAAAAATAAAACATTTGAAAACGGACCATTTTCCACATTTCTGAAGCATGACGTAATGGGGGGGTGTTATCTCTTTTGTCGAAAATCAGCCGTTTTTGCTCGAACATTAAATGCCTCCAAATGGTATTTAATTAACTTCCCGAGCCCCTGGAAGCATGAAAATCACTTTAAACATGCTAATTTTAGCTCTAACACTGATGATCCACCTACAAATGTGAACTGACGTTCAAAAATAAAACATTTGAAAACGGACCATTTTCCACATTTCTGAAGCATGACGTAATGGGGGGGTGTTATCTCTTTTGTCGAAAATCAACCGTTTTTGCTCGAACATTAAATGCCTCCAAATGGTATTTAATTAACTTCCCGGGGTGAAGAAACCCTTTTTGAGAACTCAGAGTGAGTAAATTGGCCATTCTCATGCACTTTTAACCATTCCATAAATCTTGTGTTTTGGGCCCCTGGAAGCATGAAAATCACTTTAAACATGCTAATTTTAGCTCTAACACTGATGATCCACCTACAAATGTGAACTGACGTTCAAAAATAAAACATTTGAAAACGGACCATTTTCCACATTTCTGAAGCATGACGTAATGGGGGGGTGTTATCTCTTTTGTCGAAAATCAGCCGTTTTTGCTCGAACATTAAATGCCTCCAAATGGTATTTAATTAACTTCCCGAGCCCCTGGAAGCATGAAAATCACTTTAAACATGCTAATTTTAGCTCTTACACTGATGATCCACCTACAAATGTGAACTGACGTTCAAAAATAAAACATTTGAAAACGGACCATTTTCCACATTTCTGAAGCATGACGTAATGGGGGGGTGTTATCTCTTTTGTCGAAAATCAGCCGTTTTTGCTCGAACATTAAATGCCTCCAAATGGTATTTATTTCACTTCCCAAGCCCCTGGAAGCATGAAAATCACTTTAAACATGCTAATTTTAGCTCTAACACTGATGATCCACCTACAAATGTGAACTGACGTACAAAACTAAAACATTTGAAAACGGACCATTTTCCACATTTCTGAAGCATGACGTAATGGGGGGGTGTTATCTCTTTTGTCGAAAATCAGCCGTTTTTGCTCGAACATTAAATGCCTCCAAATGGTATTTAATTAACTTCCCGAGCCCCTGGAAGCATGAAAATCACTTTAAACATGCTAATTTCAGCTCTTACACTCATGATCCACCTACAAATGTGAACTGACGTTCAAAAATAAAACATTTGAAAACGGACCATTTTCCACATTTCTGAAGCATGACGTAATGAGGGGGTGTTATCTCTTTTGTCGAAAATCAGCCGTTTTTGCTCGAACATTAAATGCCTCCAAATGGTATTTAATTAACCTCCCGAGCCCCTGGAAGCATGAAAATCACTTTAAACATGCTAATTTTAGCTCTAACACTGATGATCCACCTACAAATGTGAACTGACGTTCAAAAATAAAACATTTGAAAACGGACCATTTTCCACATTTCTGAAGCATGACGTAATGGGGGGGTGTTATCTCTTTTGTCGAAAATCAGCCGTTTTTGCCCGAACATTAAATGCCTCCAAATGGTATTTATTTCACTTCCCGAGCCCCTGGAAGCATGAAAATCACTTTAAACATGCTAATTTTAGCTCTAACACTGATGATCCACCTACAAATGTGAACTGACGTTCAAAAATAAAACATTTGAAAACGGACCATTTTCCACATTTCTGAAGCATGACGTAATGGGGGGGTGTTATCTCTTTTGTCGAAAATCAACCGTTTTTGCTCGAACATTAAATGCCTCCAAATGGTATTTAATTAACTTCCCGGGGTGAAGAAACCCTTTTTGAGAACTCAGAGTGAGTAAATTGGCCATTCTCATGCACTTTTAACCATTCCATAAATCTTGTGTTTTGGGCCCCTGGAAGCATGAAAATCACTTTAAACATGCTAATTTTAGCTCTAACACTGATGATCCACCTACAAATGTGAACTGACGTTCAAAAATAAAACATTTGAAAACGGACCATTTTCCACATTTCTGAAGCATGACGTAATGGGGGGGTGTTATCTCTTTTGTCGAAAATCAGCCGTTTTTGCTCGAACATTAAATGCCTCCAAATGGTATTTAATTAACTTCCCGAGCCCCTGGAAGCATGAAAATCACTTTAAACATGCTAATTTTAGCTCTTACACTGATGATCCACCTACAAATGTGAACTGACGTTCAAAAATAAAACATTTGAAAACGGACCATTTTCCACATTTCTGAAGCATGACGTAATGGGGGGGTGTTATCTCTTTTGTCGAAAATCAGCCGTTTTTGCTCGAACATTAAATGCCTCCAAATGGTATTTATTTCACTTCCCAAGCCCCTGGAAGCATGAAAATCACTTTAAACATGCTAATTTTAGCTCTAACACTGATGATCCACCTACAAATGTGAACTGACGTACAAAACTAAAACATTTGAAAACGGACCATTTTCCACATTTCTGAAGCATGACGTAATGGGGGGGTGTTATCTCTTTTGTCGAAAATCAGCCTTTTTTGCTCGAACATTAAATGCCTCCAAATGGTATTTAATTAACTTCCCGAGCCCCTGGAAGCATGAAAATCACTTTAAACATGCTAATTTTAGCTCTAACACTGATGATCCACCTACAAATGTGAACTGACGTTCAAAAACAAAACATTTGAAAACGGACCATTTTCCACATTTCTGAAGCATGACGTAATGGGGGGGTGTTATCTCTTTTGTCGAAAATCAGCCGTTTTTGCTCGAACATTAAATGCCTCCAAATGGTATTTAATTAACTTCCCGAGCCCCTGGAAGCATGAAAATCACTTTAAACATGCTAATTTCAGCTCTTACACTCATGATCCACCTACAAATGTGAACTGACGTTCAAAAATAAAACATTTGAAAACGGACCATTTTCCACATTTCTGAAGCATGACGTAATGGGGGGGTGTTATCTCTTTTGTCGAAAATCAGCCGTTTTTGCTCGAACATTAAATGCCTCCAAATGGTATTTAATTAACCTCCCGAGCCCCTGGAAGCATGAAAATCACTTTAAACATGCTAATTTTAGCTCTAACACTGATGATCCACCTACAAATGTGAACTGACGTTCAAAAATAAAACATTTGAAAACGGACCATTTTCCACATTTCTGAAGCATGACGTAATGGGGGGGTGTTATCTCTTTTGTCGAAAATCAGCCGTTTTTGCCCGAACATTAAATGCCTCCAAATGTTATTTATTTCACTTCCCGAGCCCCTGGAAGCATGAAAATCACTTTAAACATGCTAATTTTAGCTCTAACACTGATGATCCACCTACAAATGTGAACTGACGTTCAAAAATAAAACATTTGAAAACGGACCATTTTCCACATTTCTGAAGCATGACGTAATGGGGGGGTGTTATCTCTTTTGTCGAAAATCAGCCGTTTTTGCTCGAACATTAAATGCCTCCAAATGGTATTTAATTAACTTCCCGAGCCCCTGGAAGCATGAAAATCACTTTAAACATGCTAATTTTAGCTCTAACACTGATGATCCACCTACAAATGTGAACTGACGTTCAAAAATAAAACATTTGAAAACGGACCATTTTCCACATTTCTGAAGCATGACGTAATGGGGGGGTGTTATCTCTTTTGTCGAAAATCAACCGTTTTTGCTCGAACATTAAATGCCTCCAAATGGTATTTAATTAACTTCCCGGGGTGAAGAAACCCTTTTTGAGAACTCAGAGTGAGTAAATTGGCCATTCTCATGCACTTTTAACCATTCCATAAATCTTGTGTTTTGGGCCCCTGGAAGCATGAAAATCACTTTAAACATGCTAATTTTAGCTCTAACACTGATGATCCACCTACAAATGTGAACTGACGTTCAAAAATAAAACATTTGAAAACGGACCATTTTCCACATTTCTGAAGCATGACGTAATGGGGGGGTGTTATCTCTTTTGTCGAAAATCAGCCGTTTTTGCTCGAACATTAAATGCCTCCAAATGGTATTTAATTAACTTCCCGAGCCCCTGGAAGCATGAAAATCACTTTAAACATGCTAATTTTAGCTCTTACACTGATGATCCACCTACAAATGTGAACTGACGTTCAAAAATAAAACATTTGAAAACGGACCATTTTCCACATTTCTGAAGCATGACGTAATGGGGGGGTGTTATCTCTTTTGTCGAAAATCAGCCGTTTTTGCTCGAACATTACATGCCTCCAAATGGTATTTATTTCAATTCCCGAGCCCCTGGAAGCATGAAAATCACTTTAAACATGCTAATTTTAGCTCTAACACTGATGATCCACCTAGAAATGTGAACTGACGTTCAAAAATAAAACATTTGAAAACGGACCATTTTCCACATTTCTGAAGCATGACGTAATGGGGGGGTGTTATCTCTTTTGTCGAAAATCAGCCGTTTTTGCTCGAACATTAAATGCCTCCAAATGGTATTTAATTAACTTCCCGAGCCCCTGGAAGCATGAAAATCACTTTAAACATGCTAATTTTAGCTCTAACACTGATGATCCACCTACAAATGTGAACTGACGTTCAAAAATAAAACATTTGAAAACGGACCATTTTCCACATTTCTGAAGCATGACGTAATGGGGGGGTGTTATCTCTTTTGTCGAAAATCAGCCGTTTTTGCTCGAACATTAAATGCCTCCAAATGGTATTTAATTAACTTCCCGGGGTGAAGAAACCCTTTTTGAGAACTCAGAGTGAGTAAATTGGCCATTTTCATGCACTTTTAACCATTCCATAAATCTTGTGTTTTGGGCCCCTGGAAGCATGAAAATCACTTTAAACATGCTAATTTTAGCTCTAACACTGATGATCCACCTACAAATGTGAACTGACGTTCAAAAATAAAACATTTGAAAACGGACCATTTTCCACATTTCTGAAGCATGACGTAATGGGGGGGTGTTATCTCTTTTGTCGAAAATCAGCCGTTTTTGCTCGAACATTAAATGCCTCCAAATGGTATTTATTTCACTTCCCGAGCCCCTGGAAGCATGAAAATCACTTTAAACATGCTAATTTTAGCTCTAACACTGATGATCCACCTACAAATGTGAACTGACGTTCAAAAATAAAACATTTGAAAACGGACCATTTTCCACATTTCTGAAGCATGACGTAATGGGGGGGTGTTATCTCTTTTGTCGAAAATCAGCCGTTTTTGCTCGAACATTAAATGCCTCCAAATGGTATTTAATTAACTTCCCGAGCCCCTGGAAGCATGAAAATCACTTTAAACATGCTAATTTTAGCTCTAACACTGATGATCCACCTACAAATGTGAACTGACGTTCAAAAATAAAACATTTGAAAACGGACCATTTTCCACATTTCTGAAGCATGACGTAATGGGGGGGTGTTATCTCTTTTGTCGAAAATCAACCGTTTTTGCTCGAACATTAAATGCCTCCAAATGGTATTTAATTAACTTCCCGGGGTGAAGAAACCCTTTTTGAGAACTCAGAGTGAGTAAATTGGCCATTCTCATGCACTTTTAACCATTCCATAAATCTTGTGTTTTGGGCCCCTGGAAGCATGAAAATCACTTTAAACATGCTAATTTTAGCTCTAACACTGATGATCCACCTACAAATGTGAACTGACGTTCAAAAATAAAACATTTGAAAACGGACCATTTTCCACATTTCTGAAGCATGACGTAATGGGGGGGTGTTATCTCTTTTGTCGAAAATCAGCCGTTTTTGCTCGAACATTAAATGCCTCCAAATGGTATTTAATTAACTTCCCGAGCCCCTGGAAGCATGAAAATCACTTTAAACATGCTAATTTTAGCTCTTACACTGATGATCCACCTACAAATGTGAACTGACGTTCAAAAATAAAACATTTGAAAACGGACCATTTTCCACATTTCTGAAGCATGACGTAATGGGGGGGTGTTATCTCTTTTGTCGAAAATCAGCCTTTTTTGCTCGAACATTAAATGCCTCCAAATGGTATTTAATTAACTTCCCGAGCCCCTGGAAGCATGAAAATCACTTTAAACATGCTAATTTTAGCTCTCACACTGATGATCCACCTACAAATATGAACTGACGTTCAAAAACAAAACATTTGAAAACGGACCATTTTCCACATTTCTGAAGCATGACGTAATGGGGGGGTGTTATCTCTTTTGTCGAAAATCAGCCGTTTTTGCTCGAACATTAAATGCCTCCAAATGGTATTTAATTAACTTCCCGAGCCCCTGGAAGCATGAAAATCACTTTAAACATGCTAATTTCAGCTCTTACACTCATGATCCACCTACAAATGTGAACTGACGTTCAAAAATAAAACATTTGAAAACGGACCATTTTCCACATTTCTGAAGCATGACGTAATGGGGGGGTGTTATCTCTTTTGTCGAAAATCAGCCGTTTTTGCTCGAACATTAAATGGCTCCAAATGGTATTTATTTCACTTCCCAAGCCCCTGGAAGCATGAAAATCACTTTAAACATGCTAATTTTAGCTCTAACACTGATGATCCACCTACAAATGTGAACTGACGTTCAAAAATAAAACATTTGAAAACGGACCATTTTCCACATTTCTGAAGCATGACGTAATGGGGGGGTGTTATCTCTTTTGTCGAAAATCAGCCGTTTTTGCTCGAACATTAAATGCCTCCAAATGGTATTTAATTAACTTCCCGGGGTGAAGAAACCCTTTTTGAGAACTCAGAGTGAGTAAATTGGCCATTTTCATGCACTTTTAACCATTCCATAAATCTTGTGTTTTGGGCCCCTGGAAGCATGAAAATCACTTTAAACATGCTAATTTTAGCTCTAACACTGATGATCCACCTACAAATGTGAACTGACGTTCAAAAATAAACATTTGAAAACGGACTATTTTCCACATTTCTGAAGCATGACGTAATGGGGGGGTGTTATCTCTTTTGTCGAAAATCAGCCGTTTTTGCTCGAACATTAAATGCCTCCAAATGGTATTTAATTAACTTCCCGAGCCCCTGGAAGCATGAAAATCACTTTAAACATGCTAATTTTAGCTCTAACACTGATGATCCACCTACAAATGTGAACTGACGTTCAAAAATAAAACATTTGAAAACGGACCATTTTCCACATTTCTGAAGCATGACGTAATGGGGGGGGTGTTATCTCTTTTGTCGAAAATCAGCCGTTTTTGCTCGAACATTAAATGCCTCCAAATGGTATTTATTTCACTTCCCGAGCCCCTGGAAGCATGAAAATCACTTTAAACATGCTAATTTTAGCTCTAACACTGATGATCCACCTACAAATGTGAACTGACGTTCAAAAATAAAACATTTGAAAACGGACCATTTTCCACATTTCTGAAGCATGACGTAATGGGGGGGTGTTATCTCTTTTGTCGAAAATCAGCCGTTTTTGCTCGAACATTAAATGCCTCCAAATGGTATTTAATTAACTTCCCGGGGTGAAGAAACCCTTTTTGAGAACTCAGAGTGAGTAAATTGGCCATTTTCATGCACTTTTAACCATTCCATAAATCTTGTGTTTTGGGCCCCTGGAAGCATGGAAATCACTTTAAACATGCTAATTTTAGCTCTAACACTGATGATCCACCTACAAATGTGAACTGACGTTCAAAAATAAAACATTTGAAAACGGACCATTTTCCACATTTCTGAAGCATGACGTAATGGGGGGGTGTTATCTCTTTTGTCGAAAATCAGCCGTTTTTGCTCGAACATTAAATGCCTCCAAATGGTATTTAATTAACTTCCCGAGCCCCTGGAAGCATGAAAATCACTTTAAACATGCTAATTTAAGCTCTAACACTGAAGATCCACCTACAAATGTGAACTGACGTTCAAAAATAAAACATTTGAAAACGGACCATTTTCCACATTTCTGAAGCATGACGTAATGGGGGGGTGTTATCTCTTTTGTCGAAAATCAGCCGTTTTTGCTCGAACATTAAATGCCTCCAAATGGTATTTAATTAACTTCCCGGGGTGAAGAAACCCTTTTTGAGAACTCAGAGTGAGTAAATTGGCCATTTTCATGCACTTTTAACCATTCCATAAATCTTGTGTTTTGGGCCCCTGGAAGCATGAAAATCACTTTAAACATGCTAATTTTAGCTCTAACACTGATGATCCACCTACAAATGTGAACTGACGTTCAAAAATAAACATTTGAAAACGGACTATTTTCCACATTTCTGAAGCATGACGTAATGGGGGGGTGTTATCTCTTTTGTCGAAAATCAGCCGTTTTTGCTCGAACATTAAATGCCTCCAAATGGTATTTAATTAACTTCCCGAGCCCCTGGAAGCATGAAAATCACTTTAAACATGCTAATTTTAGCTCTAACACTGATGATCCACCTACAAATGTGAACTGACGTTCAAAAATAAAACATTTGAAAACGGACCATTTTCCACATTTCTGAAGCATGACGTAATGGGGGGGGTGTTATCTCTTTTGTCGAAAATCAGCCGTTTTTGCTCGAACATTAAATGCCTCCAAATGGTATTTATTTCACTTCCCGAGCCCCTGGAAGCATGAAAATCACTTTAAACATGCTAATTTTAGCTCTAACACTGATGATCCACCTACAAATGTGAACTGACGTTCAAAAATAAAACATTTGAAAACGGACCATTTTCCACATTTCTGAAGCATGACGTAATGGGGGGGTGTTATCTCTTTTGTCGAAAATCAGCCGTTTTTGCTCGAACATTAAATGCCTCCAAATGGTATTTAATTAACTTCCCGGGGTGAAGAAACCCTTTTGAGAACTCAGAGTGAGTAAATTGGCCATTTTCATGCACTTTTAACCATTCCATAAATCTTGTGTTTTGGGCCCCTGGAAGCATGGAAATCACTTTAAACATGCTAATTTTAGCTCTAACACTGATGATCCACCTACAAATGTGAACTGACGTTCAAAAATAAAACATTTGAAAACGGACCATTTTCCACATTTCTGAAGCATGACGTAATGGGGGGGTGTTATCTTCTTTTGTCGAAAATCAGCCGTTTTTGCTCGAACATTAAATGCCTCCAAATGGTATTTAATTAACTTCCCGAGCCCCTGGAAGCATGAAAATCACTTTAAACATGCTAATTTAAGCTCTAACACTGAAGATCCACCTACAAATGTGAACTGACGTTCAAAAATAAAACATTTGAAAACGGACCATTTTCCACATTTCTGAAGCATGACGTAATGGGGGGGTGTTATCTCTTTTGTCGAAAATCAGCCGTTTTTGCTCGAACATTAAATGCCTCCAAATGGTATTTAATTAACTTCCTGGGGTGAAGAAACCCTTTTTGAGAACTCAGAGTGAGTAAATTGGCCATTTTCATGCACTTTTAACCATTCCATAAATCTTGTGTTTTGGGCCCCTGGAAGCATGAAAATCACTTTAAACATGCTAATTTTAGCTC
This sequence comes from Lissotriton vulgaris, assembly GCF_964263255.1. NCBI lineage: Eukaryota > Metazoa > Chordata > Amphibia > Caudata > Salamandridae > Lissotriton > Lissotriton vulgaris. The sequence continues at coordinate 1,390,735 of NW_028253316.1, forward strand.
TAACACTGATGATCCACCTACAAATGTGAACTGACGTTCAAAAATAAAACATTTGAAAACGGACCATTTTCCACATTTCTGAAGCATGACGTAATGGGGGGGTGTTATCTCTTTTGTCGAAAATCAGCCGTTTTTGCTCGAACATTAAATGCCTCCAAATGGTATTTAATTAACTTCCCGAGCCCCTGGAAGCATGAAAATCACTTTAAACATGCTAATTTTAGCTCTAACACTGATGATCCACCTACAAATGTGAACTGACGTTCAAAAATAAAACATTTGAAAACGGACCATTTTCCACATTTCTGAAGCATGACGTAATGGGGGGGTGTTATCTCTTTTGTCGAAAATCAGCCGTTTTTGCCCGAACATTAAATGCCTCCAAATGGTATTTATTTCACTTCCCGAGCCCCTGGAAGCATGAAAATCACTTTAAACATGCTAATTTTAGCTCTAACACTGATGATCCACCTACAAATGTGAACTGACGTTCAAAAATAAAACATTTGAAAACGGACCATTTTCCACATTTCTGAAGCATGACGTAATGGGGGGGGTGTTATCTCTTTTGTCGAAAAACAGCCGTTTTTGCTCGAACATTAAATGCCTCCAAATGGTATTTAATTAACTTCCCGAGCCCCTGGAAGCATGAAAATCACTTTAAACATGCTAATTTTAGCTCTAACACTGATGATCCATCTACAAATGTGAACTGACGTTCAAAAATAAAACATTTGAAAACGGACCATTTTCCACATTTCTGAAGCATGACGTAATGGGGGGGTGTTATCTCTTTTGTCGAAAATCAACCGTTTTTGCTCGAACATTAAATGCCTCCAAATGGTATTTAATTAACTTCCCGGGGTGAAGAAACCCTTTTTGAGAACTCAGAGTGAGTAAATTGGCCATTCTCATGCACTTTTAACCATTCCATAAATCTTGTGTTTTGGGCCCCTGGAAGCATGAAAATCACTTTAAACATGCTAATTTTAGCTCTAACACTGATGATCCACCTACAAATGTGAACTGACGTTCAAAAATAAAACATTTGAAAACGGACCATTTTCCACATTTCTGAAGCATGACGTAATGGGGGGGTGTTATCTCTTTTGTCGAAAATCAGCCGTTTTTGCTCGAACATTAAATGCCTCCAAATGGTATTTAATTAACTTCCCGAGCCCCTGGAAGCATGAAAATCACTTTAAACATGCTAATTTTAGCTCTTACACTGATGATCCACCTACAAATGTGAACTGACGTTCAAAAATAAAACATTTGAAAACGGATAATTTTCCACATTTCTGAAGCATGACGTAATGGGGGGGTGTTATCTCTTTTGTCGAAAATCAGCCGTTTTTGCTCGAACATTAAATGCCTCCAAATGGTATTTATTTCACTTCCCAAGCCCCTGGAAGCATGAAAATCACTTTAAACATGCTAATTTTAGCTCTAACACTGATGATCCACCTACAAATGTGAACTGACGTACAAAACTAAAACATTTGAAAACGGACCATTTTCCACATTTCTGAAGCATGACGTAATGGGGGGGTGTTATCTCTTTTGTCGAAAATCAGCCGTTTTTGCTCGAACATTAAATGCCTCCAAATGGTATTTAATTAACTTCCCGAGCCCCTGGAAGCATGAAAATCACTTTAAACATGCTAATTTTAGCTCTAACACTGATGATCCACCTACAAATGTGAACTGACGTTCAAAAACAAAACATTTGAAAACGGACCATTTTCCACATTTCTGAAACATGACGTAATGGGGGGTTGTTATCTCTTTTGTCGAAAATCAGCCGTTTTTGCTCGAACATTAAATGCCTCCAAATGGTATTTAATTAACTTCCCGAGCCCCTGGAAGCATGAAAATCACTTTAAACATGCTAATTTCAGCTCTTACACTCATGATCCACCTACAAATGTGAACTGACGTTCAAAAATAAAACATTTGAAAAAGGACCATTTTCCACATTTCTGAAGCATGACGTAATGGGGGGGTGTTATCTCTTTTGTCGAAAATCAGCCGTTTTTGCTCGAACATTAAATGCCTCCAAATGGTATTTATTTCACTTCCCAAGCCCCTGGAAGCATGAAAATCACTTTAAACATGCTAATTTTAGCTCTAACACTGATGATCCACCTACAAATGTGAACTGACGTTCAAAAATAAAACATTTGAAAACGGACCATTTTCCACATTTCTGAAGCATGACGTAATGGGGGGGTGTTATCTCTTTTGTCGAAAATCAGCCGTTTTTGCTCGAACATTAAATGCCTCCAAATGGTATTTAATTAACTTCCCGGGGTGAAGAAACCCTTTTTGAGAACTCAGAGTGAGTAAATTGGCCATTTTCATGCACTTTTAACCATTCCATAAATCTTGTGTTTTGGGCCCCTGGAAGCATGAAAATCACTTTAAACATGCTAATTTTAGCTCTAACACTGATGATCCACCTACAAATGTGAACTGACGTTCAAAAATAAAACATTTGAAAACGGACCATTTTCCACATTTCTGAAGCATGACGTAATGGGGGGGTGTTATCTCTTTTGTCGAAAATCAGCCGTTTTTGCTCGAACATTAAATGCCTCCAAATGGTATTTAATTAACTTCCCGGGGTGAAGAAACCCTTTTTGAGAACTCAGAGTGAGTAAATTGGCCATTTTCATGCACTTTTAACCATTCCATAAATCTTGTGTTTTGGGCCCCTGGAAGCATGAAAATCACTTTAAACATGCTAATTTTAGCTCTAACACTGATGATCCACCTACAAATGTGAACTGACGTTCAAAAATAAAACATTTGAAAACGGACCATTTTCCACATTTCTGAAGCATGACGTAATGGGGGGGTGTTATCTCTTTTGTCGAAAATCAGCCGTTTTTGCTCGAACATTAAATGCCTCCAAATGGTATTTAATTAACTTCCCGGGGTGAAGAAACCCTTTTTGAGAACTCAGAGTGAGTAAATTGGCCATTTTCATGCACTTTTAACCATTCCATAAATCTTGTGTTTTGGGCCCCTGGAAGCATGAAAATCACTTTAAACATGCTAATTTTAGCTCTAACACTGATGATCCACCTACAAATGTGAACTGACGTTCAAAAATAAAACATTTGAAAACGGACCATTTTCCACATTTCTGAAGCATGACGTAATGGGGGGGTGTTATCTCTTTTGTCGAAAATCAGCCGTTTTTGCTCGAACATTAAATGCCTCCAAATGGTATTTAATTAACTTCCCGGGGTGAAGAAACCCTTTTTGAGAACTCAGAGTGAGTAAATTGGCCATTTTCATGCACTTTTAACCATTCCATAAATCTTGTGTTTTGGGCCCCTGGAAGCATGAAAATCACTTTAAACATGCTAATTTTAGCTCTAACACTGATGATCCACCTACAAATGTGAACTGACGTTCAAAAATAAAACATTTGAAAACGGACCATTTTCCACATTTCTGAAGCATGACGTAATGGGGGGGTGTTATCTCTTTTGTCGAAAATCAGCCGTTTTTGCTCGAACATTAAATGCCTCCAAATGGTATTTAATTAACTTCCCGAGCCCCTGGAAGCATGAAAATCACTTTAAACATGCTAATTTAAGCTCTAACACTGAAGATCCACCTACAAATGTGAACTGACGTTCAAAAATAAAACATTTGAAAACGGACCATTTTCCACATTTCTGAAGCATGACGTAATGGGGGGGTGTTATCTCTTTTGTCGAAAATCAGCCGTTTTTGCTCGAACATTAAATGCCTCCAAATGGTATTTAATTAACTTCCTGGGGTGAAGAAACCCTTTTTGAGAACTCAGAGTGAGTAAATTGGCCATTTTCATGCACTTTTAACCATTCCATAAATCTTGTGTTTTGGGCCCCTGGAAGCATGAAAATCACTTTAAACATGCTAATTTTAGCTCTAACACTGATGATCCACCTACAAATGTGAACTGACGTTCAAAAATAAAACATTTGAAAACGGACCATTTTCCACATTTCTGAAGCATGACGTAATGGGGGGGTGTTATCTCTTTTGTCGAAAATCAGCCGTTTTTGCTCGAACATTAAATGCCTCCAAATGGTATTTAATTAACTTCCCGAGCCCCTGGAAGCATGAAAATCACTTTAAACATGCTAATTTTAGCTCTAACACTGATGATCCACCTACAAATGTGAACTGACGTTCAAAAATAAAACATTTGAAAACGGACCATTTTCCACATTTCTGAAGCATGACGTAATGGGGGGGTGTTATCTCTTTTGTCGAAAATCAGCCGTTTTTGCCCGAACATTAAATGCCTCCAAATGGTATTTATTTCACTTCCCGAGCCCCTGGAAGCATGAAAATCACTTTAAACATGCTAATTTTAGCTCTAACACTGATGATCCACCTACAAATGTGAACTGACGTTCAAAAATAAAACATTTGAAAACGGACCATTTTCCACATTTCTGAAGCATGACGTAATGGGGGGGGTGTTATCTCTTTTGTCGAAAAACAGCCGTTTTTGCTCGAACATTAAATGCCTCCAAATGGTATTTAATTAACTTCCCGAGCCCCTGGAAGCATGAAAATCACTTTAAACATGCTAATTTTAGCTCTAACACTGATGATCCACCTACAAATGTGAACTGACGTTCAAAAACAAAACATTTGAAAACGGACCATTTTCCACATTTCTGAAGCATGACGTAATGGGGGGGTGTTATCTCTTTTGTCGAAAATCAGCCGTTTTTGCTCGAACATTAAATGCCTCCAAATGGTATTTAATTAACTTCCCGAGCCCCTGGAAGCATGAAAATCACTTTAAACATGCTAATTTCAGCTCTTACACTCATGATCCACCTACAAATGTGAACTGACGTTCAAAAATAAAACATTTGAAAACGGACCATTTTCCACATTTCTGAAGCATGACGTAATGGGGGGGTGTTATCTCTTTTGTCGAAAATCAGCCGTTTTTGCTCGAACATTAAATGGCTCCAAATGGTATTTATTTCACTTCCCAAGCCCCTGGAAGCATGAAAATCACTTTAAACATGCTAATTTTAGCTCTAACACTGATGATCCACCTACAAATGTGAACTGACGTTCAAAAATAAAACATTTGAAAACGGACCATTTTCCACATTTCTGAAGCATGACGTAATGGGGGGGTGTTATCTCTTTTGTCGAAAATCAGCCGTTTTTGCTCGAACATTAAATGCCTCCAAATGGTATTTAATTAACTTCCCGGGGTGAAGAAACCCTTTTTGAGAACTCAGAGTGAGTAAATTGGCCATTTTCATGCACTTTTAACCATTCCATAAATCTTGTGTTTTGGGCCCCTGGAAGCATGAAAATCACTTTAAACATGCTAATTTTAGCTCTAACACTGATGATCCACCTACAAATGTGAACTGACGTTCAAAAATAAAACATTTGAAAACGGACCATTTTCCACATTTCTGAAGCATGACGTAATGGGGGGGTGTTATCTCTTTTGTCGAAAATCAGCCGTTTTTGCTCGAACATTAAATGGCTCCAAATGGTATTTATTTCACTTCCCAAGCCCCTGGAAGCATGAAAGTCACTTTAAACATGCTAATTTTAGCTCTAACACTGATGATCCACCTACAAATGTGAACTGACGTTCAAAAATAAAACATTTGAAAACGGACCATTTTCCACATTTCTGAAGCATGACGTAATGGGGGGGTGTTATCTCTTTTGTCGAAAATCAGCCGTTTTTGCTCGAACATTAAATGCCTCCAAATGGTATTTAATTAACTTCCCGGGGTGAAGAAACCCTTTTTGAGAACTCAGAGTGAGTAAATTGGCCATTTTCATGCACTTTTAACCATTCCATAAATCTTGTGTTTTGGGCCCCTGGAAGCATGAAAATCACTTTAAACATGCTAATTTTAGCTCTAACACTGATGATCCACCTACAAATGTGAACTGACGTTCAAAAATAAAACATTTGAAAACGGACCATTTTCCACATTTCTGAAGCATGACGTAATGGGGGGGTGTTATCTCTTTTGTCGAAAATCAGCCGTTTTTGCTCGAACATTAAATGCCTCCAAATGGTATTTAATTAACTTCCCGGGGTGAAGAAACCCTTTTTGAGAACTCAGAGTGAGTAAATTGGCCATTTTCATGCACTTTTAACCATTCCATAAATCTTGTGTTTTGGGCCCCTGGAAGCATGAAAATCACTTTAAACATGCTAATTTTAGCTCTAACACTGATGATCCACCTACAAATGTGAACTGACGTTCAAAAATAAAACATTTGAAAACGGACCATTTTCCACATTTCTGAAGCATGACGTAATGGGGGGGTGTTATCTCTTTTGTCGAAAATCAGCCGTTTTTGCTCGAACATTAAATGCCTCCAAATGGTATTTAATTAACTTCCCGAGCCCCTGGAAGCATGAAAATCACTTTAAACATGCTAATTTAAGCTCTAACACTGAAGATCCACCTACAAATGTGAACTGACGTTCAAAAATAAAACATTTGAAAACGGACCATTTTCCACATTTCTGAAGCATGACGTAATGGGGGGGTGTTATCTCTTTTGTCGAAAATCAGCCGTTTTTGCTCAAACATTAAATGCCTCCAAATGGTATTTAATTAACTTCCTGGGGTGAAGAAACCCTTTTTGAGAACTCAGAGTGAGTAAATTGGCCATTTTCATGCACTTTTAACCATTCCATAAATCTTGTGTTTTGGGCCCCTGGAAGCATGAAAATCACTTTAAACATGCTAATTTTAGCTCTAACACTGATGATCCACCTACAAATGTGAACTGACGTTCAAAAATAAAACATTTGAAAACGGACCATTTTCCACATTTCTGAAGCATGACGTAATGGGGGGGTGTTATCTCTTTTGTCGAAAATCAGCCGTTTTTGCTCGAACATTAAATGCCTCCAAATGGTATTTAATTAACTTCCCGAGCCCCTGGAAGCATGAAAATCACTTTAAACATGCTAATTTTAGCTCTAACACTGATGATCCACCTACAAATGTGAACTGACGTTCAAAAATAAAACATTTGAAAACGGACCATTTTCCACATTTCTGAAGCATGACGTAATGGGGGGGTGTTATCTCTTTTGTCGAAAATCAGCCGTTTTTGCCCGAACATTAAATGCCTCCAAATGGTATTTATTTCACTTCCCGAGCCCCTGGAAGCATGAAAATCACTTTAAACATGCTAATTTTAGCTCTAACACTGATGATCCACCTACAAATGTGAACTGACGTTCAAAAATAAAACATTTGAAAACGGACCATTTTCCACATTTCTGAAGCATGACGTAATGGGGGGGGTGTTATCTCTTTTGTCGAAAAACAGCCGTTTTTGCTCGAACATTAAATGCCTCCAAATGGTATTTAATTAACTTCCCGAGCCCCTGGAAGCATGAAAATCACTTTAAACATGCTAATTTTAGCTCTAACACTGATGATCCACCTACAAATGTGAACTGACGTTCAAAAACAAAACATTTGAAAACGGACCATTTTCCACATTTCTGAAGCATGACGTAATGGGGGGGTGTTATCTCTTTTGTCGAAAATCAGCCGTTTTTGCTCGAACATTAAATGCCTCCAAATGGTATTTAATTAACTTCCCGAGCCCCTGGAAGCATGAAAATCACTTTAAACATGCTAATTTCAGCTCTTACACTCATGATCCACCTACAAATGTGAACTGACGTTCAAAAATAAAACATTTGAAAACGGACCATTTTCCACATTTCTGAAGCATGACGTAATGGGGGGGTGTTATCTCTTTTGTCGAAAATCAGCCGTTTTTGCTCGAACATTAAATGGCTCCAAATGGTATTTATTTCACTTCCCAAGCCCCTGGAAGCATGAAAATCACTTTAAACATGCTAATTTTAGCTCTAACACTGATGATCCACCTACAAATGTGAACTGACGTTCAAAAATAAAACATTTGAAAACGGACCATTTTCCACATTTCTGAAGCATGACGTAATGGGGGGGTGTTATCTCTTTTGTCGAAAATCAGCCGTTTTTGCTCGAACATTAAATGCCTCCAAATGGTATTTAATTAACTTCCCGGGGTGAAGAAACCCTTTTTGAGAACTCAGAGTGAGTAAATTGGCCATTTTCATGCACTTTTAACCATTCCATAAATCTTGTGTTTTGGGCCCCTGGAAGCATGAAAATCACTTTAAACATGCTAATTTTAGCTCTAACACTGATGATCCACCTACAAATGTGAACTGACGTTCAAAAATAAAACATTTGAAAACGGACCATTTTCCACATTTCTGAAGCATGACGTAATGGGGGGGTGTTATCTCTTTTGTCGAAAATCAGCCGTTTTTGCTCGAACATTAAATGCCTCCAAATGGTATTTAATTAACTTCCCGGGGTGAAGAAACCCTTTTTGAGAACTCAGAGTGAGTAAATTGGCCATTTTCATGCACTTTTAACCATTCCATAAATCTTGTGTTTTGGGCCCCTGGAAGCATGAAAATCACTTTAAACATGCTAATTTTAGCTCTAACACTGATGATCCACCTACAAATGTGAACTGACGTTCAAAAATAAAACATTTGAAAACGGACCATTTTCCACATTTCTGAAGCATGACGTAATGGGGGGGTGTTATCTCTTTTGTCGAAAATCAGCCGTTTTTGCTCGAACATTAAATGCCTCCAAATGGTATTTAATTAACTTCCCGAGCCCCTGGAAGCATGAAAATCACTTTAAACATGCTAATTTAAGCTCTAACACTGAAGATCCACCTACAAATGTGAACTGACGTTCAAAAATAAAACATTTGAAAACGGACCATTTTCCACATTTCTGAAGCATGACGTAATGGGGGGGTGTTATCTCTTTTGTCGAAAATCAGCCGTTTTTGCTCGAACATTAAATGCCTCCAAATGGTATTTAATTAACTTCCTGGGGTGAAGAAACCCTTTTTGAGAACTCAGAGTGAGTAAATTGGCCATTTTCATGCACTTTTAACCATTCCATAAATCTTGTGTTTTGGGCCCCTGGAAGCATGAAAATCACTTTAAACATGCTAATTTTAGCTCTAACACTGATGATCCACCTACAAATGTGAACTGACGTTCAAAAATAAAACATTTGAAAACGGACCATTTTCCACATTTCTGAAGCATGACGTAATGGGGGGGTGTTATCTCTTTTGTCGAAAATCAGCCGTTTTTGCTCGAACATTAAATGCCTCCAAATGGTATTTAATTAACTTCCCGAGCCCCTGGAAGCATGAAAATCACTTTAAACATGCTAATTTTAGCTCTAACACTGATGATCCACCTACAAATGTGAACTGACGTTCAAAAATAAAACATTTGAAAACGGACCATTTTCCACATTTCTGAAGCATGACGTAATGGGGGGGTGTTATCTCTTTTGTCGAAAATCAGCCGTTTTTGCCCGAACATTAAATGCCTCCAAATGGTATTTATTTCACTTCCCGAGCCCCTGGAAGCATGAAAATCACTTTAAACATGCTAATTTTAGCTCTAACACTGATGATCCACCTACAAATGTGAACTGACGTTCAAAAATAAAACATTTGAAAACGGACCATTTTCCACATTTCTGAAGCATGACGTAATGGGGGGGGTGTTATCTCTTTTGTCGAAAAACAGCCGTTTTTGCTCGAACATTAAATGCCTCCAAATGGTATTTAATTAACTTCCCGAGCCCCTGGAAGCATGAAAATCACTTTAAACATGCTAATTTTAGCTCTAACACTGATGATCCATCTACAAATGTGAACTGACGTTCAAAAATAAAACATTTGAAAACGGACCATTTTCCACATTTCTGAAGCATGACGTAATGGGGGGGTGTTATCTCTTTTGTCGAAAATCAACCGTTTTTGCTCGAACATTAAATGCCTCCAAATGGTATTTAATTAACTTCCCGGGGTGAAGAAACCCTTTTTGAGAACTCAGAGTGAGTAAATTGGCCATTCTCATGCACTTTTAACCATTCCATAAATCTTGTGTTTTGGGCCCCTGGAAGCATGAAAATCACTTTAAACATGCTAATTTTAGCTCTAACACTGATGATCCACCTACAAATGTGAACTGACGTTCAAAAATAAAACATTTGAAAACGGACCATTTTCCACATTTCTGAAGCATGACGTAATGGGGGGGTGTTATCTCTTTTGTCGAAAATCAGCCGTTTTTGCTCGAACATTAAATGCCTCCAAATGGTATTTAATTAACTTCCCGAGCCCCTGGAAGCATGAAAATCACTTTAAACATGCTAATTTTAGCTCTTACACTGATGATCCACCTACAAATGTGAACTGACGTTCAAAAATAAAACATTTGAAAACGGATAATTTTCCACATTTCTGAAGCATGACGTAATGGGGGGGTGTTATCTCTTTTGTCGAAAATCAGCCGTTTTTGCTCGAACATTAAATGCCTCCAAATGGTATTTATTTCACTTCCCAAGCCCCTGGAAGCATGAAAATCACTTTAAACATGCTAATTTTAGCTCTAACACTGATGATCCACCTACAAATGTGAACTGACGTACAAAACTAAAACATTTGAAAACGGACCATTTTCCACATTTCTGAAGCATGACGTAATGGGGGGGTGTTATCTCTTTTGTCGAAAATCAGCCGTTTTTGCTCGAACATTAAATGCCTCCAAATGGTATTTAATTAACTTCCCGAGCCCCTGGAAGCATGAAAATCACTTTAAACATGCTAATTTTAGCTCTAACACTGATGATCCACCTACAAATGTGAACTGACGTTCAAAAACAAAACATTTGAAAACGGACCATTTTCCACATTTCTGAAACATGACGTAATGGGGGGTTGTTATCTCTTTTGTCGAAAATCAGCCGTTTTTGCTCGAACATTAAATGCCTCCAAATGGTATTTAATTAACTTCCCGAGCCCCTGGAAGCATGAAAATCACTTTAAACATGCTAATTTCAGCTCTTACACTCATGATCCACCTACAAATGTGAACTGACGTTCAAAAATAAAACATTTGAAAAAGGACCATTTTCCACATTTCTGAAGCATGACGTAATGGGGGGGTGTTATCTCTTTTGTCGAAAATCAGCCGTTTTTGCTCGAACATTAAATGCCTCCAAATGGTATTTATTTCACTTCCCAAGCCCCTGGAAGCATGAAAATCACTTTAAACATGCTAATTTTAGCTCTAACACTGATGATCCACCTACAAATGTGAACTGATGTTCAAAAATAAAACATTTGAAAACGGACCATTTTCCACATTTCTGAAGCATGACGTAATGGGGGGGTGTTATCTCTTTTGTCGAAAATCAGCCGTTTTTGCTCGAACATTAAATGCCTCCAAATGGTATTTAATTAACTTCCCGAGCCCCTGGAAGCATGAAAATCACTTTAAACATGCTAATTTTAGCTCTAACACTGATGATCCACCTACAAATGTGAACTGACGTTCAAAAATAAAACATTTGAAAACGGACCATTTTCCACATTTCTGAAGCATGACGTAATGGGGGGGTGTTATCTCTTTAGTCGAAAATCAGCCGTTTTTGCTCGAACATTAAATGCCTCCAAATGGTATTTAATTAACTTCCCGAGCCCCTGGAAGCATGAAAATCACTTTAAACATGCTAATTTTAGCTCTAACACTGATGATCCACCTACAAATGTGAACTGACGTTCAAAAATAAAACATTTGAAAACGGACCATTTTCCACATTTCTGAAGCATGACGTAATGGGGGGGTGTTATCTCTTTTGTCGAAAATCAGCCGTTTTTGCCCGAACATTAAATGCCTCCAAATGGTATTTAATTAACTTCCCGGGGTGAAGAAACCCTTTTTGAGAACTCAGAGTGAGTAAATTGGCCATTCTCATGCACTTTTAACCATTCCATAAATCTTGTGTTTTGGGCCCCTGGAAGCATGAAAATCACTTTAAACATGCTAATTTTAGCTCTAACACTGATGATCCACCTACAAATGTGAACTGACGTTCAAAAATAAAACATTTGAAAACGGACCATTTTCCACATTTCTGAAGCATGACGTAATGGGGGGGTGTTATCTCTTTTGTCGAAAAACAGCCGTTTTTGCTCGAACATTAAATGCCTCCAAATGGTATTTAATTAACTTCCCGAGCCCCTGGAAGCATGAAAATCACTTTAAACATGCTAATTTTAGCTCTTACACTGATGATCCACCTACAAATGTGAACTGACGTACAAAAATAAAACATTTGAAAACGGACCATTTTCCACATTTCTGAAGCATGACGTAATGGGGGGGTGTTATCTCTTTTGTCGAAAATCAGCCGTTTTTGCTCGAACATTAAATGCCTCCAAATGGTATTTATTTCACTTCCCAAGCCCCTGGAAGCATGAAAATCACTTTAAACATGCTAATTTTAGCTCTAACACTGATGATCCACCTACAAATGTGAACTGACGTACAAAACTAAAACATTTGAAAACGGACCATTTTCCACATTTCTGAAGCATGACGTAATGGGGGGGTGTTATCTCTTTTGTCGAAAATCAGCCGTTTTTGCTCGAACATTAAATGCCTCCAAATGGTATTTAATTAACTTCCCGAGCCCCTGGAAGCATGAAAATCACTTTAAACATGCTAATTTTAGCTCTAACACTGATGATCCACCTACAAATGTGAACTGACGTTCAAAAACAAAACATTTGAAAACGGACCATTTTCCACATTTCTGAAGCATGACGTAATGGGGGGGTGTTATCTCTTTTGTCGAAAATCAGCCGTTTTTGCTCGAACATTAAATGCCTCCAAATGGTATTTAATTAACTTCCCGAGCCCCTGGAAGCATGAAAATCACTTTAAACATGCTAATTTCAGCTCTTACACTCATGATCCACCTACAAATGTGAACTGACGTTCAAAAATAAAACATTTGAAAACGGACCATTTTCCACATTTCTGAAGCATGACGTAATGGGGGGGTGTTATCTCTTTTGTCGAAAATCAGCCATTTTTGCTCGAACATTAAATGCCTCCAAATGGTATTTATTTCACTTCCCAAGCCCCTGGAAGCATGAAAATCACTTTAAACATGCTAATTTTAGCTCTAACACTGATGATCCACCTACAAATGTGAACTGATGTTCAAAAATAAAACATTTGAAAACGGACCATTTTCCACATTTCTGAAGCATGACGTAATGGGGGGGTGTTATCTCTTTTGTCGAAAATCAGCCGTTTTTGCTCGAACATTAAATGCCTCCAAATGGTATTTAATTAACTTCCCGGGGTGAAGTAACCCTTTTTGAGAACTCAGAGTGAGTAAATTGGCCATTTTCATGCACTTTTAACCATTCCATAAATCTTGTGTTTTGGGCCCCTGGAAGCATGAAAATCACTTTAAACATGCTAATTTTAGCTCTAACACTGATGATCCACCTACAAATGTGAACTGACGTTCAAAAATAAAACATTTGAAAACGGACCATTTTCCACATTTCTGAAGCATGACGTAATGGGGGGGTGTTATCTCTTTTGTCGAAAATCAGCCGTTTTTGCTCGAACATTAAATGCCTCCAAATGGTATTTAATTAACTTCCCGAGCCCCTGGAAGCATGAAAATCACTTTAAACATGCTAATTTAAGCTCTAACACTGAAGATCCACCTACAAATGTGAACTGACGTTCAAAAATAAAACATTTGAAAACGGACCATTTTCCACATTTCTGAAGCATGACGTAATAGGGGGGTGTTATCTCTTTTGTCGAAAATCAGCCGTTTTTGCTCGAACATTAAATGCCTCCAAATGGTATTTATTTCACTTCCCGAGCCCCTGGAAGCATGAAAATCACTTTAAACATGCTAATTTTAGCTCTAACACTGATGATCCACCTACAAATGTGAACTGACGTTCAAAAATAAAACATTTGAAAACGGACCATTTTCCACATTTCTGAAGCATGACGTAATGGGGGGGTGTTATCTCTTTTGTCGAAAATCAGCCGTTTTTGCTCGAACATTAAATGCCTCCAAATGGTATTTAATTAACTTCCCGGGGTGAAGAAACCCTTTTTGAGAACTCAGAGTGAGTAAATTGGCCATTTTCATGCACTTTTAACCATTCCATAAATCTTGTGTTTTGGGCCCCTGGAAGCATGAAAAGCACTTTAAACATGCTAATTTTAGCTCTAACACTGATGATCCACCCACAAATGTGAACTGACGTTCAAAAATAAAACATTTGAAAATGGACCATTTTCCACATTTCTGAAGCATGACGTAATGGGGGGGTGTTATCTCTTTTGTCGAAAATCAGCCGTTTTTGCTCGAACATTAAATGCCTCCAAATGGTATTTAATTAACTTCCCGAGCCCCTGGAAGCATGAAAATCACTTTAAACATGCTAATTTTAGCTCTAACACTGATGATCCACCTACAAATGTGAACTGACGTTCAAAAATAAAACATTTGAAAACGGACCATTTTCCACATTTCTGAAGCATGACGTAATGGGGGGGTGTTATCTCTTTTGTCGAAAATCAGCCGTTTTTGCCCGAACATTAAATGCCTCTAAATGGTATTTATTTCACTTCCCGAGCCCCTGGAAGCATGAAAATCACTTTAAACATGCTAATTTTAGCTCTAACACTGATGATCCACCAACAAATGTGAACTGACGTTCAAAAATAAAACATTTGAAAACGGACCATTTTCCACATTTCTGAAGCATGACGTAATGGGGGGGTGTTATCTCTTTTGTCGAAAATCAGCCGTTTTTGCTCGAACATTAAATGCCTCCAAATGGTATTTAATTAACTTCCCGAGCCCCTGGAAGCATGAAAATCACTTTAAACATGCTAATTTTAGCTCTAACACTGATGATCCACCTACAAATGTGAACTGACGTTCAAAAATAAAACATTTGAAAACGGACCATTTTCCACATTTCTGAAGCATGACGTAATGGGGGGGTGTTATCTCTTTTGTCGAAAATCAACCGTTTTTGCTCGAACATTAAATGCCTCCAAATGGTATTTAATTAACTTCCCAGGGTGAAGAAACCCTTTTTGAGAACTCAGAGTGAGTAAATTGGCCATTCTCATGCACTTTTAACCATTCCATAAATCTTGTGTTTTGGGCCCCTGGAAGCATGAAAATCACTTTAAACATGCTAATTTTAGCTCTAACACTGATGATCCACCTACAAATGTGAACTGACGTTCAAAAATAAAACATTTGAAAACGGACCATTTTCCACATTTCTGAAGCATGACGTAATGGGGGGGTGTTATCTCTTTTGTCGAAAATCAGCCGTTTTTGCTCGAACATTAAATGCCTCCAAATGGTATTTAATTAACTACCCGAGCCCCTGGAAGCATGAAAATCACTTTAAACATGCTAATTTTAGCTCTTACACTGATGATCCACCTACAAATGTGAACTGACGTTCAAAAATAAAACATTTGAAAACGGACCATTTTCCACATTTCTGAAGCATGACGTAATGGGGGGGTGTTATCTCTTTTGTCGAAAATCAGCCGTTTTTGCTCGAACATTAAATGCCTCCAAATGGTATTTATTTCACTTCCCAAGCCTCTGGAAGCATGAAAATCACTTTAAACATGCTAATTTTAGCTCTAACACTGATGATCCACCTACAAATGTGAACTGACGTACAAAACTAAAACATTTGAAAACGGACCATTTTCCACATTTCTGAAGCATGACGTAATGGGGGGGTGTTATCTCTTTTGTCGAAAATCAGCCGTTTTTGCTCGAACATTAAATGCCTCCAAATGGTATTTAATTAACTTCCCGAGCCCCTGGAAGCATGAAAATCACTTTAAACATGCTAATTTTAGCTCTAACACTGATGATCCACCTACAAATGTGAACTGACGTTCAAAAACAAAACATTTGAAAACGGACCATTTTCCACATTTCTGAAGCATGACGTAATGGGGGGGTGTTATCTCTTTTGTCGAAAATCAGCCGTTTTTGCTCGAACATTAAATGCCTCCAAATGGTATTTAATTAACTTCCCGAGCCCCTGGAAGCATGAAAATCACTTTAAACATGCTAATTTCAGCTCTTACACTCATGATCCACCTACAAATGTGAACTGACGTTCAAAAATAAAACATTTGAAAACGGACCATTTTCCACATTTCTGAAGCATGACGTAATGGGGGGGTGTTATCTCTTTTGTCGAAAATCAGCCGTTTTTGCTCGAACATTAAATGCCTCCAAATGGTATTTATTTCACTTCCCAAGCCCCTGGAAGCATGAAAATCACTTTAAACATGCTAATTTTAGCTCTAACACTGATGATCCACCTACAAATGTGAACTGATGTTCAAAAATAAAACATTTGAAAACGGACCATTTTCCACATTTCTGAAGCATGACGTAATGGGGGGGTGTTATCTCTTTTGTCGAAAATCAGCCGTTTTTGCTCGAACATTAAATGCCTCCAAATGGTATTTAATTAACTTCCCGAGCCCCTGGAAGCATGAAAATCACTTTAAACATGCTAATTTTAGCTCTAACACTGATGATCCACCTACAAATGTGAACTGACGTTCAAAAATAAAACATTTGAAAACGGACCATTTTCCACATTTCTGAAGCATGACGTAATGGGGGGGTGTTATCTCTTTTGTCGAAAATCAGCCGTTTTTGCTCGAACATTAAATGCCTCCAAATGGTATTTATTTCACTTCCCAAGCCCCTGGAAGCATGAAAATCACTTTAAACATGCTAATTTTAGCTCTAACACTGATGATCCACCTACAAATGTGAACTGATGTTCAAAAATAAAACATTTGAAAACGGACCATTTTCCACATTTCTGAAGCATGACGTAATGGGGGGGTGTTATCTCTTTTGTCGAAAATCAGCCGTTTTTGCTCGAACATTAAATGCCTCCAAATGGTATTTAATTAACTTCCCGAGCCCCTGGAAGCATGAAAATCACTTTAAACATGCTAATTTTAGCTCTAACACTGATGATCCACCTACAAATGTGAACTGACGTTCAAAAATAAAACATTTGAAAACGGACCATTTTCCACATTTCTGAAGCATGACGTAATGGGGGGGTGTTATCTCTTTTGTCGAAAATCAGCCGTTTTTGCTTGAACATTAAATGCCTCCAAATGGTATTTAATTAACTTCCCGGGGTGAAGAAACCCTTTTTGAGAACTCAGAGTGAGTAAATTGGCCATTTTCATGCACTTTTAACCATTCCATAAATCTTGTGTTTTGGGCCCCTGGAAGCATGAAAATCACTTTAAACATGCTAATTTTAGCTCTAACACTGATGATCCACCTACAAATGTGAACTGACGTTCAAAAATAAAACATTTGAAAACGGACCATTTTCCACATTTCTGAAGCATGACGTAATGGGGGGGTGTTATCTCTTTTGTCGAAAATCAGCCGTTTTTGCTCGAACATTAAATGCCTCCAAATGGTATTTAATTAACTTCCCGAGCCCCTGGAAGCATGAAAATCACTTTAAACATGCTAATTTTAGCTCTAACACTGATGATCCACCTACAAATGTGAACTGACGTTCAAAAATAAAACATTTGAAAACGGACCATTTTCCACATTTCTGAAGCATGACGTAATGGGGGGGGTGTTATCTCTTTTGTCGAAAATCAGCCGTTTTTGCTCGAACATTAAATGCCTCCAAATGGTATTTATTTCACTTCCCGAGCCCCTGGAAGCATGAAAATCACTTTAAACATGCTAATTTTAGCTCTAACACTGATGATCCACCTACAAATGTGAACTGACGTTCAAAAATAAAACATTTGAAAACGGACCATTTTCCACATTTCTGAAGCATGACGTAATGGGGGGGTGTTATCTCTTTTGTCGAAAATCAGCCGTTTTTGCTCGAACATTAAATGCCTCCAAATGGTATTTAATTAACTTCCCGGGGTGAAGAAACCCTTTTTGAGAACTCAGAGTGAGTAAATTGGCCATTTTCATGCACTTTTAACCATTCCATAAATCTTGTGTTTTGGGCCCCTGGAAGCATGAAAATCACTTTAAACATGCTAATTTTAGCTCTAACACTGATGATCCACCTACAAATGTGAACTGACGTTCAAAAATAAAACATTTGAAAACGGACCATTTTCCACATTTCTGAAGCATGACGTAATGGGGGGGTGTTATCTCTTTTGTCGAAAATCAGCCGTTTTTGCTCGAACATTAAATGCCTCCAAATGGTATTTAATTAACTTCCCGAGCCCCTGGAAGCATGAAAATCACTTTAAACATGCTAATTTAAGCTCTAACACTGAAGATCCACCTACAAATGTGAACTGACGTTCAAAAATAAAACATTTGAAAACGGACCATTTTCCACATTTCTGAAGCATGACGTAATGGGGGGTGTTATCTCTTTTGTCGAAAATCAGCCGTTTTTGCTCGAACATTAAATGCCTCCAAATGGTATTTATTTCACTTCCCGAGCCCCTAGAAGCATGAAAATCACTTTAAACATGCTAATTTTAGCTCTAACACTGATGATCCACCTACAAATGTGAACTGACGTTCAAAAATAAAACATTTGGAAACGGACCATTTTCCACATTTCTGAAGCATGCCGTAATGGGGGGGTGTTATCTCTTTTGTCGAAAATCAGCCGTTTTTGCTCGAACATTAAATGCCTCCAAATTGTATTTAATTAACTTCCCGGGGTGAAGAAACCCTTTTTGAGAACTCAGAGTGAGTAAATTGGCCATTTTCATGCACTTTTAACCATTCCATAAATCTTGTGTTTTGGGCCCCTGGAAGCATGAAAATCACTTTAAACATGCTAATTTTAGCTCTAACACTGATGATCCACCTACAAATGTGAACTGACGTTCAAAAATAAAACATTTGAAAACGGACCATTTTCCACCTTTCTGAAGCATGACGTAATGGGGGGGTGTTATCTCTTTTGTCGAAAATCAGCCGTTTTTGCTCGAACATTAAATGCCTCCAAATGGTATTTATTTCACTTCCCGAGCCCCCCGAAGCATGAAAATCACTTTAAACATGCTAATTTTAGCTCTAACACTGATGATCCACCTACAAATGTGAACTGACGTTCAAAAATAAAACATTTGAAAACGGACCATTTTCCACATTTCTGAAGCATGACGTAATGGGGGGGTGTTATCTCTTTTGTCGAAAATCAGCCGTTTTTGCTCGAACATTAAAAGCCTCCAAATGGTATTTAATTAATCTCCCGAGCCCCTGGAAGCATGAAAATCACTTTAAACATGCTAATTTTAGCTCTAACACTGATGATCCACCTACAAATGTGAACTGACGTTCAAAAATAAAACATTTGAAAACGGATCATTTTCCACATTTCTGAAGCATGACGTAATGGGGGGGTGTTATCTCTTTTGTCGAAAATCAGCCGTTTTTGCCCGAACATTAAATGCCTCCAAATGGTATTTATTTCACTTCCCGAGCCCCTGGAAGCATGAAAATCACTTTAAACATACTAATTTTAGCTCGAACACTGATGATCCACCTACAAATGTGAACTGACGTTCAAAAATAAAACATTTGAAAACGGACCATTTTCCACATTTCTGAAGCATGACGTAATGGGGGGGTGTTATCGTTTTTGTCGAAAATCAGCCGTTTTTGCTCGAACATTAAATGCCTCCAAATGGTATTTATTTCACTTCCCGAGCCCCTGGAAGCATGAAAATCACTTTAAACATGCTAATTTTAGCTCGAACACTGATGATCCACCTACAAATGTGAACTGACGTTCAAAAATAAAACATTTGAAAACGGACCATTTTCCACATTTCTGAAGCATGACGTAATGGGGGGGTGTTATCTCTTTTGTCGAAAATCAGCCGTTTTTGCTCGAACATTAAATGCCTCCAAATGGTATTTAATTAACTTCCCGGGGTGAAGAAACCCTTTTTGAGAACTCAGAGTGAGTAAATTGGCCATTTTCATGCACTTTTAACGATTCCATAAATCTTGTGTTTTGGGCCCCTGGAAGCATGAAAATCACTTTAAACATGCTAATTTTAGCTCTAACACTGATGATCCACCTACAAATGTGAACTGACGTTCAAAAATAAAACATTTGAAAACGGACCATTTTCCACATTTCTGAAGCATGACGTAATGGGGGGGTGTTATCTCTTTTGTCGAAAATCAGCCGTTTTTGCTCGAACATTAAATGCCTCCAAATGGTATTTAATTAACTTCCCGGGGTGAAGAAACCCTTTTTGAGAACTCAGAGTGAGTAAATTGGCCATTTTCATGCACTTTTAACCATTCCATAAATCTTGTGTTTTGGGCCCCTGGAAGCATGAAAATCACTTCAAACATGCTAATTTTAGCTCTAACACTGATGATCCACCTACAAATGTGAACTGACTTTCAAAAATAAAACATTTGAAAACGGACCATTTTCCACATTTCTGAAGCATGACGTAATGGGGGGGTGTTATCTCTTTTGTCGAAAATCAGCCGTTTTTGCTCGAACATTACATGCCTCCAAATGGTATTTATTTCAATTCCCGAGCCCCTGGAAGCATGAAAATCACTTTAAACATGCTAATTTTAGCTCTAACACTGATGATCCACCTAGAAATATGAACTGACGTTCAAAAATAAAACATTTGAAAACGGACCATTTTCCACATTTCTGAAGCATGACGTAATGGGGGGGTGTTATCTCTTTTGTCGAAAATCAGCCGTTTTTGCTCGAACATTAAATGCCTCCAAATGGTATTTAATTAACTTCCCGAGCCCCTGGAAGCATGAAAATCACTTTAAACATGCTAATTTTAGCTCTAACACTGATGATCCACCTACAAATGTGAACTGACGTTCAAAAATAAAACATTTGAAAACGGACCATTTTCCACATTTCTGAAGCATGACGTAATGGGGGGGTGTTATCTCTTTTGTCGAAAATCAGCCGTTTTTGCTCGAACATTAAATGCCTCCAAATGGTATTTAATTAACTTCCCGGGGTGAAGAAACCCTTTTTGAGAACTCAGAGTGAGTAAATTGGCCATTTTCATGCACTTTTAACCATTCCATAAATCTTGTGTTTTGGGCCCCTGGAAGCATGAAAATCACTTTAAACATGCTAATTTTAGCTCTAACACTGATGATCCACCTACAAATGTGAACTGACGTTCAAAAATAAAACATTTGAAAACGGACCATTTTCCACATTTCTGAAGCATGATGTAATGGGGGGGTGTTATCTCTTTTGTCGAAAATCAGCCATTTTTGCTCGAACATTAAATGCCTCCAAATGGTATTTAATTAACTTCCCGAGCCCCTGGAAGCATGAAAATCACTTTAAACATGCTAATTTTAGCTCTAACACTGATGATCCACCTACAAATGTGAACTGACGTTCAAAAATAAAACATTTGAAAACGGACCATTTTCCACATTTCTGAAGCATGACGTAATGGGGGGGTGTTATCTCTTTTGTCGAAAATCAGCCGTTTTTGCTCGAACATTAAATGCCTCCAAATGGTATTTATTTCACTTCCCGAGCCCCTGGAAGCATGAAAATCACTTTAAACATGCTAATTTTAGCTCTAACACTGATGATCCACCTACAAATGTGAACTGACGTTCAAAAATAAAACATTTGAAAACGGACCATTTTCCACATTTCTGAAGCATGACGTAATGGGGGGGTGTTATCTCTTTTGTCGAAAATCAGCCGTTTTTGCTCGAACATTAAATGCCTCCAAATGGTATTTAATTAACTTCCCGAGCCCCTGGAAGCATGAAAATCACTTTAAACATGCTAATTTTAGCTCTAACACTGATGATCCACCTACAAATGTGAACTGACGTTCAAAAATAAAACATTTGAAAACGGACCATTTTCCACATTTCTGAAGCATGACGTAATGGGGGGGTGTTATCTCTTTTGTCGAAAATCAACCGTTTTTGCTCGAACATTAAATGCCTCCAAATGGTATTTAATTAACTTCCCGGGGTGAAGAAACCCTTTTTGAGAACTCAGAGTGAGTAAATTGGCCATTCTCATGCACTTTTAACCATTCCATAAATCTTGTGTTTTGGGCCCCTGGAAGCATGAAAATCACTTTAAACATGCTAATTTTAGCTCTAACACTGATGATCCACCTACAAATGTGAACTGACGTTCAAAAACAAAACATTTGAAAACGGACCATTTTCCACATTTCTGAAGCATGACGTAATGGGGGGGTGTTATCTCTTTTGTCGAAAATCAGCCGTTTTTGCTCGAACATTAAATGCCTCCAAATGGTATTTAATTAACTTCCCGAGCCCCTGGAAGCATGAAAATCACTTTAAACATGCTAATTTTAGCTCTTACACTGATGATCCACCTACAAATGTGAACTGACGTTCAAAAATAAAACATTTGAAAACGGACCATTTTCCACATTTCTGAAGCATGACGTAATGGGGGGGTGTTATCTCTTTTGTCGAAAATCAGCCGTTTTTGCTCGAACATTAAATGCCTCCAAATGGTATTTATTTCACTTCCCAAGCCCCTGGAAGCATGAAAATCACTTTAAACATGCTAATTTTAGCTCTAACACTGATGATCCACCTACAAATGTGAACTGACGTACAAAACTAAAACATTTGAAAACGGACCATTTTCCACATTTCTGAAGCATGACGTAATGGGGGGGTGTTATCTCTTTTGTCGAAAATCAGCCTTTTTTGCTCGAACATTAAATGCCTCCAAATGGTATTTAATTAACTTCCCGAGCCCCTGGAAGCATGAAAATCACTTTAAACATGCTAATTTTAGCTCTAACACTGATGATCCACCTACAAATGTGAACTGACGTTCAAAAACAAAACATTTGAAAACGGACCATTTTCCACATTTCTGAAGCATGACGTAATGGGGGGGTGTTATCTCTTTTGTCGAAAATCAGCCGTTTTTGCTCGAACATTAAATGCCTCCAAATGGTATTTAATTAACTTCCCGAGCCCCTGGAAGCATGAAAATCACTTTAAACATGCTAATTTCAGCTCTTACACTCATGATCCACCTACAAATGTGAACTGACGTTCAAAAATAAAACATTTGAAAACGGACCATTTTCCACATTTCTGAAGCATGACGTAATGGGGGGGTGTTATCTCTTTTGTCGAAAATCAGCCGTTTTTGCTAGAACATTAAATGGCTCCAAATGGTATTTATTTCACTTCCCAAGCCCCTGGAAGCATGAAAATCACTTTAAACATGCTAATTTTAGCTCTAACACTGATGATCCACCTACAAATGTGAACTGACGTTCAAAAATAAAACATTTGAAAACGGACCATTTTCCACATTTCTGAAGCATGACGTAATGGGGGGGTGTTATCTCTTTTGTCGAAAATCAGCCGTTTTTGCTCGAACATTAAATGCCTCCAAATGGTATTTAATTAACTTCCCGGGGTGAAGAAACCCTTTTTGAGAACTCAGAGTGAGTAAATTGGCCATTTTCATGCACTTTTAACCATTCCATAAATCTTGTGTTTTGGGCCCCTGGAAGCATGAAAATCACTTTAAACATGCTAATTTTAGCTCTAACACTGATGATCCACCTACAAATGTGAACTGACGTTCAAAAATAAACATTTGAAAACGGACCATTTTCCACATTTCTGAAGCATGACGTAATGGGGGGGTGTTATCTCTTTTGTCGAAAATCAGCCGTTTTTGCTCGAACATTAAATGCCTCCAAATGGTTTTTAATTAACTTCCCGAGCCCCTGGAAGCATGAAAATCACTTTAAACATGCTAATTTTAGCTCTAACACTGATGATCCACCTACAAATGTGAACTGACGTTCAAAAATAAAACATTTGAAAACGGACCATTTTCCACATTTCTGAAGCATGACGTAATGGGGGGGGGTGTTATCTCTTTTGTCGAAAATCAGCCGTTTTTGCTCGAACATTAAATGCCTCCAAATGGTATTTATTTCACTTCCCGAGCCCCTGGAAGCATGAAAATCACTTTAAACATGCTAATTTTAGCTCTAACACTGATGATCCACCTACAAATGTGAACTGACGTTCAAAAATAAAACATTTGAAAACGGACCATTTTCCACATTTCTGAAGCATGACGTAATGGGGGGGTGTTATCTCTTTTGTCGAAAATCAGCCATTTTTGCTCGAACATTAAATGCCTCCAAATGGTATTTAATTAACTTCCCGGGGTGAAGAAACCCTTTTTGAGAACTCAGAGTGAGTAAATTGGCCATTTTCATGCACTTTTAACCATTCCATAAATCTTGTGTTTTGGGCCCCTGGAAGCATGAAAATCACTTTAAACATGCTAATTTTAGCTCTAACACTGATGATCCACCTACAAATGTGAACTGACGTTCAAAAATAAAACATTTGAAAACGGACCATTTTCCACATTTCTGAAGCATGACGTAATGGGGGGGTGTTATCTCTTTTGTCGAAAATCAGCCGTTTTTGCTCGAACATTAAATGCCTCCAAATGGTATTTAATTAACTTCCCGAGCCCCTGGAAGCATGAAAATCACTTTAAACATGCTAATTTAAGCTCTAACACTGAAGATCCACCTACAAATGTGAACTGACGTTCAAAAATAAAACATTTGAAAACGGACCATTTTCCACATTTCTGAAGCATGACGTAATGGGGGGGTGTTATCTCTTTTGTCGAAAATCAGCCGTTTTTGCTCGAACATTAAATGCCTCCAAATGGTATTTAATTAACTTCCCGGGGTGAAGAAACCCTTTTTGAGAACTCAGAGTGAGTAAATTGGCCATTTTCATGCACTTTTAACCATTCCATAAATCTTGTGTTTTGGGCCCCTGGAAGCATGAAAATCACTTTAAACATGCTAATTTTAGCTCTAACACTGATGATCCACCTACAAATGTGAACTGACGTTCAAAAATAAAACATTTGAAAACGGACCATTTTCCACATTTCTGAAGCATGACTTAATGGGGGGGTGTTATCTCTTTTGTCGAAAATCAGCCGTTTTTGCTCGAACATTAAATGCCTCCAAATGGTATTTAATTAACTTCCCGAGCCCCTGGAAGCATGAAAATCACTTTAAACATGCTAATTTCAGCTCTTACACTCATGATCCACCTACAAATGTGAACTGACGTTCAAAAATAAAACATTTGAAAACGGACCATTTTCCACATTTCTGAAGCATGACGTAATGGGGGGGTGTTATCTCTTTTGTCGAAAATCAGCCGTTTTTGCTCGAACATTAAATGGCTCCAAATGGTATTTATTTCACTTCCCAAGCCCCTGGAAGCATGAAAATCACTTTAAACATGCTAATTTTAGCTCTAACACTGATGATCCACCTACAAATGTGAACTGACGTTCAAAAATAAAACATTTGAAAACGGACCATTTTCCACATTTCTGAAGCATGACGTAATGGGGGGGTGTTATCTCTTTTGTCGAAAATCAGCCGTTTTTGCTCGAACATTAAATGCCTCCAAATGGTATTTAATTAACTTCCCGGGGTGAAGAAACCCTTTTTGAGAACTCAGAGTGAGTAAATTGGCCATTTTCATGCACTTTTAACCATTCCATAAATCTTGTGTTTTGGGCCCCTGGAAGCATGAAAATCACTTTAAACATGCTAATTTTAGCTCTAACACTGATGATCCACCTACAAATGTGAACTGACGTTCAAAAATAAAACATTTGAAAACGGACCATTTTCCACATTTCTGAAGCATGACGTAATGGGGGGGTGTTATCTCTTTTGTCGAAAATCAGCCATTTTTGCTCGAACATTAAATGCCTCCAAATGGTATTTAATTAACTTCCCGAGCCCCTGGAAGCATGAAAATCACTTTAAACATGCTAATTTTAGCTCTAACACTGATGATCCACCTACAAATGTGAACTGACGTTCAAAAATAAAACATTTGAAAACGGACCATTTTCCACATTTCTGAAGCATGACGTAATGGGGGGGTGTTATCTCTTTTGTCGAAAATCAGCCGTTTTTGCTCGAACATTAAATGCCTCCAAATGGTATTTATTTCACTTCCCGAGCCCCTGGAAGCATGAAAATCACTTTAAACATGCTAATTTTAGCTCTAACACTGATGATCCACCTACAAATGTGAACTGACGTTCAAAAATAAAACATTTGAAAACGGACCATTTTCCACATTTCTGAAGCATGACGTAATGGGGGGGTGTTATCTCTTTTGTCGAAAATCAGCCGTTTTTGCTCGAACATTAAATGCCTCCAAATGGTATTTAATTAACTTCCCGAGCCCCTGGAAGCATGAAAATCACTTTAAACATGCTAATTTTAGCTCTAACACTGATGATCCACCTACAAATGTGAACTGACGTTCAAAAATAAAACATTTGAAAACGGACCATTTTCCACATTTCTGAAGCATGACGTAATGGGGGGGTGTTATCTCTTTTGTCGAAAATCAACCGTTTTTGCTCGAACATTAAATGCCTCCAAATGGTATTTAATTAACTTCCCGGGGTGAAGAAACCCTTTTTGAGAACTCAGAGTGAGTAAATTGGCCATTCTCATGCACTTTTAACCATTCCATAAATCTTGTGTTTTGGGCCCCTGGAAGCATGAAAATCACTTTAAACATGCTAATTTTAGCTCTAACACTGATGATCCACCTACAAATGTGAACTGACGTTCAAAAACAAAACATGTCGAAAACGGACCATTTTCCACATTTCTGAAGCATGACGTAATGGGGGGGTGTTATCTCTTTTGTCGAAAATCAGCCGTTTTTGCTCGAACATTAAATGCCTCCAAATGGTATTTAATTAACTTCCCGAGCCCCTGGAAGCATGAAAATCACTTTAAACATGCTAATTTTAGCTCTTACACTGATGATCCACCTACAAATGTGAACTGACGTTCAAAAATAAAACATTTGAAAACGGACCATTTTCCACATTTCTGAAGCATGACGTAATGGGGGGGTGTTATCTCTTTTGTCGAAAATCAGCCGTTTTTGCTCGAACATTAAATGCCTCCAAATGGTATTTATTTCACTTCCCAAGCCCCTGGAAGCATGAAAATCACTTTAAACATGCTAATTTTAGCTCTAACACTGATGATCCACCTACAAATGTGAACTGACGTACAAAACTAAAACATTTGAAAACGGACCATTTTCCACATTTCTGAAGCATGACGTAATGGGGGGGTGTTATCTCTTTTGTCGAAAATCAGCCTTTTTTGCTCGAACATTAAATGCCTCCAAATGGTATTTAATTAACTTCCCGAGCCCCTGGAAGCATGAAAATCACTTTAAACATGCTAATTTTAGCTCTAACACTGATGATCCACCTACAAATGTGAACTGACGTTCAAAAACAAAACATTTGAAAACGGACCATTTTCCACATTTCTGAAGCATGACGTAATGGGGGGGTGTTATCTCTTTTGTCGAAAATCAGCCGTTTTTGCTCGAACATTAAATGCCTCCAAATGGTATTTAATTAACTTCCCGAGCCCCTGGAAGCATGAAAATCACTTTAAACATGCTAATTTCAGCTCTTACACTCATGATCCACCTACAAATGTGAACTGACGTTCAAAAATAAAACATTTGAAAACGGACCATTTTCCACATTTCTGAAGCATGACGTAATGGGGGGGTGTTATCTCTTTTGTCGAAAATCAGCCGTTTTTGCTCGAACATTAAATGGCTCCAAATGGTATTTATTTCACTTCCCAAGCCCCTGGAAGCATGAAAATCACTTTAAACATGCTAATTTTAGCTCTAACACTGATGATCCACCTACAAATGTGAACTGACGTTCAAAAATAAAACATTTGAAAACGGACCATTTTCCACATTTCTGAAGCATGACGTAATGGGGGGGTGTTATCTCTTTTGTCGAAAATCAGCCGTTTTTGCTCGAACATTAAATGCCTCCAAATGGTATTTAATTAACTTCCCGGGGTGAAGAAACCCTTTTTGAGAACTCAGAGTGAGTAAATTGGCCATTTTCATGCACTTTTAACCATTCCATAAATCTTGTGTTTTGGGCCCCTGGAAGCATGAAAATCACTTTAAACATGCTAATTTTAGCTCTAACACTGATGATCCACCTACAAATGTGAACTGACGTTCAAAAATAAACATTTGAAAACGGACCATTTTCCACATTTCTGAAGCATGACGTAATGGGGGGGTGTTATCTCTTTTGTCGAAAATCAGCCGTTTTTGCTCGAACATTAAATGCCTCCAAATGGTTTTTAATTAACTTCCCGAGCCCCTGGAAGCATGAAAATCACTTTAAACATGCTAATTTTAGCTCTAACACTGATGATCCACCTACAAATGTGAACTGACGTTCAAAAATAAAACATTTGAAAACGGACCATTTTCCACATTTCTGAAGCATGACGTAATGGGGGGGGTGTTATCTCTTTTGTCGAAAATCAGCCGTTTTTGCTCGAACATTAAATGCCTCCAAATGGTATTTATTTCACTTCCCGAGCCCCTGGAAGCATGAAAATCACTTTAAACATGCTAATTTTAGCTCTAACACTGATGATCCACCTACAAATGTGAACTGACGTTCAAAAATAAAACATTTGAAAACGGACCATTTTCCACATTTCTGAAGCATGACGTAATGGGGGGGTGTTATCTCTTTTGTCGAAAATCAGCCGTTTTTGCTCGAACATTAAATGCCTCCAAATGGTATTTAATTAACTTCCCGGGGTGAAGAAACCCTTTTTGAGAACTCAGAGTGAGTAAATTGGCCATTTTCATGCACTTTTAACCATTCCATAAATCTTGTGTTTTGGGCCCCTGGAAGCATGAAAATCACTTTAAACATGCTAATTTTAGCTCTAACACTGATGATCCACCTACAAATGTGAACTGACGTTCAAAAATAAAACATTTGAAAACGGACCATTTTCCACATTTCTGAAGCATGACGTAATGGGGGGGTGTTATCTCTTTTGTCGAAAATCAGCCGTTTTTGCTCGAACATTAAATGCCTCCAAATGGTATTTAATTAACTTCCCGAGCCCCTGGAAGCATGAAAATCACTTTAAACATGCTAATTTAAGCTCTAACACTGAAGATCCACCTACAAATGTGAACTGACGTTCAAAAATAAAACATTTGAAAACGGACCATTTTCCACATTTCTGAAGCATGACGTAATGGGGGGGTGTTATCTCTTTTGTCGAAAATCAGCCGTTTTTGCTCGAACATTAAATGCCTCCAAATGGTATTTAATTAACTTCCCGGGGTGAAGAAACCCTTTTTGAGAACTCAGAGTGAGTAAATTGGCCATTTTCATGCACTTTTAACCATTCCATAAATCTTGTGTTTTGGGCCCCTGGAAGCATGAAAATCACTTTAAACATGCTAATTTTAGCTCTAACACTGATGATCCACCTACAAATGTGAACTGACGTTCAAAAATAAAACATTTGAAAACGGACCATTTTCCACATTTCTGAAGCATGACTTAATGGGGGGGTGTTGTCTCTTTTGTCGAAAATCAGCCGTTTTTGCTCGAACATTAAATGCCTCCAAATGGTATTTAATTAACTTCCCGAGCCCCTGGAAGCATGAAAATCACTTTAAACATGCTAATTTTAGCTCTAACACTGATGATCCACCTACAAATGTGAACTGACGTTCAAAAATAAAACATTTGAAAACGGACCATTTTCCACATTTCTGAAGCATGACGTAATGGGGGGGTGTTATCTCTTTTGTCGAAAATCAGCCGTTTTTGCCCGAACATTAAATGCCTCCAAATGGTATTTATTTCACTTCCCGAGCCCCTGGAAGCATGAAAGTCACTTTAAACATGCTAATTTTAGCTCTAACACTGATGATCCACCTACAAATGTGAACTGACGTTCAAAAATAAAACATTTGAAAACGGACCATTTTCCACATTTCTGAAGCATGACGTAATGGGGGGGTGTTATCTCTTTTGTCGAAAATCAGCCGTTTTTGCTCGAACATTAAATGCCTCCAAATGGTATTTAATTAACTTCCCGAGCCCCTGGAAGCATGAAAATCACTTTAAACATGCAAATTTTAGCTCTAACACTGATGATCCACCTACAAATGTGAACTGACGTTCAAAAATAAAACATTTGAAAACGGACCATTTTCCACATTTCTGAAGCATGACGTAATGGGGGGGTGTTATCTCTTTTGTCGAAAATCAACCGTTTTTGCTCGAACATTAAATGCCTCCAAATGGTATTTAATTAACTTCCCGGGGTGAAGAAACCCTTTTTGAGAACTCAGAGTGAGTAAATTGGCCATTCTCATGCACTTTTAACCATTCCATAAATCTTGTGTTTTGGGCCCCTGGAAGCATGAAAATCACTTTAAACATGCTAATTTTAGCTCTAACACTGATGATCCACCTACAAATGTGAACTGACGTTCAAAAATAAAACATTTGAAAACGGACCATTTTCCACATTTCTGAAGCATGACGTAATGGGGGGGTGTTATCTCTTTTGTCGAAAATCAGCCGTTTTTGCTCGAACATTACATGCCTCCAAATGGTATTTATTTCAATTCCCGAGCCCCTGGAAGCATGAAAATCACTTTAAACATGCTAATTTTAGCTCTAACACTGATGATCCACCTACAAATGTGAACTGACGTTCAAAAATAAAACATTTGAAAACAGACCATTTTCCACATTTCTGAAGCATGACGTAATGGGGGGGTGTTATCTCTTTTGTCGAAAATCAGCCGTTTTTGCTCGAACATTAAATGCCTCCAAATGGTATTTAATTAACTTCCCGGGGTGAAGAAACCCTTTTTGAGAACTCAGAGTGAGTAAATTGGCCATTTTCATGCACTTTTAACCATTCCATAAATCTTGTGTTTTGGGCCCCTGGAAGCATGAAAATCACTTTAAACATGCTAATTTTAGCTCTAACACTGATGATCCACCTACAAATGTGAACTGACATTCAAAAATAAAACATTTGAAAACGGACCATTTTCCACATTTCTGAAGCATGACGTAATGGGGGGGTGTTATCTCTTTTGTCGAAAATCAGCCGTTTTTGCTCGAACATTAAATGCCTCCAAATGGTATTTAATTAACTTCCCGAGCCCCTGGAAGCATGAAAATCACTTTAAACATGCTAATTTTAGCTCTAACACTGATGATCCACCTACAAATGTGAACTGACGTTCAAAAATAAAACATTTGAAAACGGACCATTTTCCACATTTCTGAAGCATGACGTAATGGGGGGGTGTTATCTCTTTTGTCGAAAATCAGCCGTTTTTGCTCGAACATTAAATGCCTCCAAATGGTATTTATTTCACTTCCCGAGCCCCTGGAAGCATGAAAATCACTTTAAACATGCTAATTTTAGCTCTAACACTGATGATCCACCTACAAATGTGAACTGACGTTCAAAAATAAAACATTTGAAAACGGACCATTTTCCACATTTCTGAAGCATGACGTAATGGGGGGGTGTTATCTCTTTTGTCGAAAATCAGCCGTTTTTGCTCGAACATTAAATGCCTCCAAATGGTATTTAATTAACTTCCCGAGCCCCTGGAAGCATGAAAATCACTTTAAACATGCTAATTTTAGCTCTAACACTGATGATCCACCTACAAATGTGAACTGACGTTCAAAAATAAAACATTTGAAAACGGACCATTTTCCACATTACTGAAGCATGACGTAATGGGGGGGTGTTATCTCTTTTGTCGAAAATCAGCCGTTTTTGCTCGAACATTAAATGCCTCCAAATGGTATTTATTTCACTTCCCGAGCCCCTGGAAGCATGAAAATCACTTTAAACATGCTAATTTTAGCTCTAACACTGATGATCCACCTACAAATGTGAACTGACGTTCAAAAATAAAACATTTGAAAACGGACCATTTTCCACATTTCTGAAGCATGACGTAATGGGGGGGTGTTATCTCTTTTGTCGAAAATCAGCCGTTTTTGCTCGAACATTAAATGCCTCCAAATGGTATTTAATTAACTTCCCGAGCCCCTGGAAGCATGAAAATCACTTTAAACATGCTAATTTTAGCTCTAACACTGATGATCCACCTACAAATGTGAACTGACGTTCAAAAATAAAACATTTGAAAACGGACCATTTTCCACATTTCTGAAGCATGACGTAATGGGGGGGTGTTATCTCTTTTGTCGAAAATCAACCGTTTTTGCTCGAACATTAAATGCCTCCAAATGGTATTTAATTAACTTCCCGGGGTGAAGAAACCCTTTTTGAGAACTCAGAGTGAGTAAATTGGCCATTCTCATGCACTTTTAACCATTCCATAAATCTTGTGTTTTGGGCCCCTGGAAGCATGAAAATCACTTTAAACATGCTAATTTTAGCTCTAACACTGATGATCCACCTACAAATGTGAACTGACGTTCAAAAATAAAACATTTGAAAACGGACCATTTTCCACATTTCTGAAGCATGACGTAATGGGGGGGTGTTATCTCTTTTGTCGAAAATCAGCCGTTTTTGCTCGAACATTAAATG
The DNA here is from genome assembly GCF_964263255.1 of Lissotriton vulgaris. Lineage (NCBI taxonomy): Eukaryota > Metazoa > Chordata > Amphibia > Caudata > Salamandridae > Lissotriton > Lissotriton vulgaris. The sequence continues at coordinate 1,423,307 of NW_028253316.1, forward strand.
CCTCCAAATGGTATTTAATTAACTTCCCGAGCCCCTGGAAGCATGAAAATCACTTTAAACATGCTAATTTTAGCTCTTACACTGATGATCCACCTACAAATGTGAACTGACGTTCAAAAATAAAACATTTGAAAACGGACCATTTTCCACATTTCTGAAGCATGACGTAATGGGGGGGTGTTATCTCTTTTGTCGAAAATCAGCCGTTTTTGCTCGAACATTAAATGCCTCCAAATGGTATTTATTTCACTTCCCAAGCCCCTGGAAGCATGAAAATCACTTTAAACATGCTAATTTTAGCTCTAACACTGATGATCCACCTACAAATGTGAACTGACGTACAAAACTAAAACATTTGAAAACGGACCATTTTCCACATTTCTGAAGCATGACGTAATGGGGGGGTGTTATCTCTTTTGTCGAAAATCAGCCGTTTTTGCTCGAACATTAAATGCCTCCAAATGGTATTTAATTAACTTCCCGAGCCCCTGGAAGCATGAAAATCACTTTAAACATGCTAATTTCAGCTCTTACACTCATGATCCACCTACAAATGTGAACTGACGTTCAAAAATAAAACATTTGAAAACGGACCATTTTCCACATTTCTGAAGCATGACGTAATGAGGGGGTGTTATCTCTTTTGTCGAAAATCAGCCGTTTTTGCTCGAACATTAAATGCCTCCAAATGGTATTTAATTAACCTCCCGAGCCCCTGGAAGCATGAAAATCACTTTAAACATGCTAATTTTAGCTCTAACACTGATGATCCACCTACAAATGTGAACTGACGTTCAAAAATAAAACATTTGAAAACGGACCATTTTCCACATTTCTGAAGCATGACGTAATGGGGGGGTGTTATCTCTTTTGTCGAAAATCAGCCGTTTTTGCCCGAACATTAAATGCCTCCAAATGGTATTTATTTCACTTCCCGAGCCCCTGGAAGCATGAAAATCACTTTAAACATGCTAATTTTAGCTCTAACACTGATGATCCACCTACAAATGTGAACTGACGTTCAAAAATAAAACATTTGAAAACGGACCATTTTCCACATTTCTGAAGCATGACGTAATGGGGGGGTGTTATCTCTTTTGTCGAAAATCAACCGTTTTTGCTCGAACATTAAATGCCTCCAAATGGTATTTAATTAACTTCCCGGGGTGAAGAAACCCTTTTTGAGAACTCAGAGTGAGTAAATTGGCCATTCTCATGCACTTTTAACCATTCCATAAATCTTGTGTTTTGGGCCCCTGGAAGCATGAAAATCACTTTAAACATGCTAATTTTAGCTCTAACACTGATGATCCACCTACAAATGTGAACTGACGTTCAAAAATAAAACATTTGAAAACGGACCATTTTCCACATTTCTGAAGCATGACGTAATGGGGGGGTGTTATCTCTTTTGTCGAAAATCAGCCGTTTTTGCTCGAACATTAAATGCCTCCAAATGGTATTTAATTAACTTCCCGAGCCCCTGGAAGCATGAAAATCACTTTAAACATGCTAATTTTAGCTCTTACACTGATGATCCACCTACAAATGTGAACTGACGTTCAAAAATAAAACATTTGAAAACGGACCATTTTCCACATTTCTGAAGCATGACGTAATGGGGGGGTGTTATCTCTTTTGTCGAAAATCAGCCGTTTTTGCTCGAACATTAAATGCCTCCAAATGGTATTTATTTCACTTCCCAAGCCCCTGGAAGCATGAAAATCACTTTAAACATGCTAATTTTAGCTCTAACACTGATGATCCACCTACAAATGTGAACTGACGTACAAAACTAAAACATTTGAAAACGGACCATTTTCCACATTTCTGAAGCATGACGTAATGGGGGGGTGTTATCTCTTTTGTCGAAAATCAGCCTTTTTTGCTCGAACATTAAATGCCTCCAAATGGTATTTAATTAACTTCCCGAGCCCCTGGAAGCATGAAAATCACTTTAAACATGCTAATTTTAGCTCTAACACTGATGATCCACCTACAAATGTGAACTGACGTTCAAAAACAAAACATTTGAAAACGGACCATTTTCCACATTTCTGAAGCATGACGTAATGGGGGGGTGTTATCTCTTTTGTCGAAAATCAGCCGTTTTTGCTCGAACATTAAATGCCTCCAAATGGTATTTAATTAACTTCCCGAGCCCCTGGAAGCATGAAAATCACTTTAAACATGCTAATTTCAGCTCTTACACTCATGATCCACCTACAAATGTGAACTGACGTTCAAAAATAAAACATTTGAAAACGGACCATTTTCCACATTTCTGAAGCATGACGTAATGGGGGGGTGTTATCTCTTTTGTCGAAAATCAGCCGTTTTTGCTCGAACATTAAATGCCTCCAAATGGTATTTAATTAACCTCCCGAGCCCCTGGAAGCATGAAAATCACTTTAAACATGCTAATTTTAGCTCTAACACTGATGATCCACCTACAAATGTGAACTGACGTTCAAAAATAAAACATTTGAAAACGGACCATTTTCCACATTTCTGAAGCATGACGTAATGGGGGGGTGTTATCTCTTTTGTCGAAAATCAGCCGTTTTTGCCCGAACATTAAATGCCTCCAAATGTTATTTATTTCACTTCCCGAGCCCCTGGAAGCATGAAAATCACTTTAAACATGCTAATTTTAGCTCTAACACTGATGATCCACCTACAAATGTGAACTGACGTTCAAAAATAAAACATTTGAAAACGGACCATTTTCCACATTTCTGAAGCATGACGTAATGGGGGGGTGTTATCTCTTTTGTCGAAAATCAGCCGTTTTTGCTCGAACATTAAATGCCTCCAAATGGTATTTAATTAACTTCCCGAGCCCCTGGAAGCATGAAAATCACTTTAAACATGCTAATTTTAGCTCTAACACTGATGATCCACCTACAAATGTGAACTGACGTTCAAAAATAAAACATTTGAAAACGGACCATTTTCCACATTTCTGAAGCATGACGTAATGGGGGGGTGTTATCTCTTTTGTCGAAAATCAACCGTTTTTGCTCGAACATTAAATGCCTCCAAATGGTATTTAATTAACTTCCCGGGGTGAAGAAACCCTTTTTGAGAACTCAGAGTGAGTAAATTGGCCATTCTCATGCACTTTTAACCATTCCATAAATCTTGTGTTTTGGGCCCCTGGAAGCATGAAAATCACTTTAAACATGCTAATTTTAGCTCTAACACTGATGATCCACCTACAAATGTGAACTGACGTTCAAAAATAAAACATTTGAAAACGGACCATTTTCCACATTTCTGAAGCATGACGTAATGGGGGGGTGTTATCTCTTTTGTCGAAAATCAGCCGTTTTTGCTCGAACATTAAATGCCTCCAAATGGTATTTAATTAACTTCCCGAGCCCCTGGAAGCATGAAAATCACTTTAAACATGCTAATTTTAGCTCTTACACTGATGATCCACCTACAAATGTGAACTGACGTTCAAAAATAAAACATTTGAAAACGGACCATTTTCCACATTTCTGAAGCATGACGTAATGGGGGGGTGTTATCTCTTTTGTCGAAAATCAGCCGTTTTTGCTCGAACATTACATGCCTCCAAATGGTATTTATTTCAATTCCCGAGCCCCTGGAAGCATGAAAATCACTTTAAACATGCTAATTTTAGCTCTAACACTGATGATCCACCTAGAAATGTGAACTGACGTTCAAAAATAAAACATTTGAAAACGGACCATTTTCCACATTTCTGAAGCATGACGTAATGGGGGGGTGTTATCTCTTTTGTCGAAAATCAGCCGTTTTTGCTCGAACATTAAATGCCTCCAAATGGTATTTAATTAACTTCCCGAGCCCCTGGAAGCATGAAAATCACTTTAAACATGCTAATTTTAGCTCTAACACTGATGATCCACCTACAAATGTGAACTGACGTTCAAAAATAAAACATTTGAAAACGGACCATTTTCCACATTTCTGAAGCATGACGTAATGGGGGGGTGTTATCTCTTTTGTCGAAAATCAGCCGTTTTTGCTCGAACATTAAATGCCTCCAAATGGTATTTAATTAACTTCCCGGGGTGAAGAAACCCTTTTTGAGAACTCAGAGTGAGTAAATTGGCCATTTTCATGCACTTTTAACCATTCCATAAATCTTGTGTTTTGGGCCCCTGGAAGCATGAAAATCACTTTAAACATGCTAATTTTAGCTCTAACACTGATGATCCACCTACAAATGTGAACTGACGTTCAAAAATAAAACATTTGAAAACGGACCATTTTCCACATTTCTGAAGCATGACGTAATGGGGGGGTGTTATCTCTTTTGTCGAAAATCAGCCGTTTTTGCTCGAACATTAAATGCCTCCAAATGGTATTTATTTCACTTCCCGAGCCCCTGGAAGCATGAAAATCACTTTAAACATGCTAATTTTAGCTCTAACACTGATGATCCACCTACAAATGTGAACTGACGTTCAAAAATAAAACATTTGAAAACGGACCATTTTCCACATTTCTGAAGCATGACGTAATGGGGGGGTGTTATCTCTTTTGTCGAAAATCAGCCGTTTTTGCTCGAACATTAAATGCCTCCAAATGGTATTTAATTAACTTCCCGAGCCCCTGGAAGCATGAAAATCACTTTAAACATGCTAATTTTAGCTCTAACACTGATGATCCACCTACAAATGTGAACTGACGTTCAAAAATAAAACATTTGAAAACGGACCATTTTCCACATTTCTGAAGCATGACGTAATGGGGGGGTGTTATCTCTTTTGTCGAAAATCAACCGTTTTTGCTCGAACATTAAATGCCTCCAAATGGTATTTAATTAACTTCCCGGGGTGAAGAAACCCTTTTTGAGAACTCAGAGTGAGTAAATTGGCCATTCTCATGCACTTTTAACCATTCCATAAATCTTGTGTTTTGGGCCCCTGGAAGCATGAAAATCACTTTAAACATGCTAATTTTAGCTCTAACACTGATGATCCACCTACAAATGTGAACTGACGTTCAAAAATAAAACATTTGAAAACGGACCATTTTCCACATTTCTGAAGCATGACGTAATGGGGGGGTGTTATCTCTTTTGTCGAAAATCAGCCGTTTTTGCTCGAACATTAAATGCCTCCAAATGGTATTTAATTAACTTCCCGAGCCCCTGGAAGCATGAAAATCACTTTAAACATGCTAATTTTAGCTCTTACACTGATGATCCACCTACAAATGTGAACTGACGTTCAAAAATAAAACATTTGAAAACGGACCATTTTCCACATTTCTGAAGCATGACGTAATGGGGGGGTGTTATCTCTTTTGTCGAAAATCAGCCTTTTTTGCTCGAACATTAAATGCCTCCAAATGGTATTTAATTAACTTCCCGAGCCCCTGGAAGCATGAAAATCACTTTAAACATGCTAATTTTAGCTCTCACACTGATGATCCACCTACAAATATGAACTGACGTTCAAAAACAAAACATTTGAAAACGGACCATTTTCCACATTTCTGAAGCATGACGTAATGGGGGGGTGTTATCTCTTTTGTCGAAAATCAGCCGTTTTTGCTCGAACATTAAATGCCTCCAAATGGTATTTAATTAACTTCCCGAGCCCCTGGAAGCATGAAAATCACTTTAAACATGCTAATTTCAGCTCTTACACTCATGATCCACCTACAAATGTGAACTGACGTTCAAAAATAAAACATTTGAAAACGGACCATTTTCCACATTTCTGAAGCATGACGTAATGGGGGGGTGTTATCTCTTTTGTCGAAAATCAGCCGTTTTTGCTCGAACATTAAATGGCTCCAAATGGTATTTATTTCACTTCCCAAGCCCCTGGAAGCATGAAAATCACTTTAAACATGCTAATTTTAGCTCTAACACTGATGATCCACCTACAAATGTGAACTGACGTTCAAAAATAAAACATTTGAAAACGGACCATTTTCCACATTTCTGAAGCATGACGTAATGGGGGGGTGTTATCTCTTTTGTCGAAAATCAGCCGTTTTTGCTCGAACATTAAATGCCTCCAAATGGTATTTAATTAACTTCCCGGGGTGAAGAAACCCTTTTTGAGAACTCAGAGTGAGTAAATTGGCCATTTTCATGCACTTTTAACCATTCCATAAATCTTGTGTTTTGGGCCCCTGGAAGCATGAAAATCACTTTAAACATGCTAATTTTAGCTCTAACACTGATGATCCACCTACAAATGTGAACTGACGTTCAAAAATAAACATTTGAAAACGGACTATTTTCCACATTTCTGAAGCATGACGTAATGGGGGGGTGTTATCTCTTTTGTCGAAAATCAGCCGTTTTTGCTCGAACATTAAATGCCTCCAAATGGTATTTAATTAACTTCCCGAGCCCCTGGAAGCATGAAAATCACTTTAAACATGCTAATTTTAGCTCTAACACTGATGATCCACCTACAAATGTGAACTGACGTTCAAAAATAAAACATTTGAAAACGGACCATTTTCCACATTTCTGAAGCATGACGTAATGGGGGGGGTGTTATCTCTTTTGTCGAAAATCAGCCGTTTTTGCTCGAACATTAAATGCCTCCAAATGGTATTTATTTCACTTCCCGAGCCCCTGGAAGCATGAAAATCACTTTAAACATGCTAATTTTAGCTCTAACACTGATGATCCACCTACAAATGTGAACTGACGTTCAAAAATAAAACATTTGAAAACGGACCATTTTCCACATTTCTGAAGCATGACGTAATGGGGGGGTGTTATCTCTTTTGTCGAAAATCAGCCGTTTTTGCTCGAACATTAAATGCCTCCAAATGGTATTTAATTAACTTCCCGGGGTGAAGAAACCCTTTTTGAGAACTCAGAGTGAGTAAATTGGCCATTTTCATGCACTTTTAACCATTCCATAAATCTTGTGTTTTGGGCCCCTGGAAGCATGGAAATCACTTTAAACATGCTAATTTTAGCTCTAACACTGATGATCCACCTACAAATGTGAACTGACGTTCAAAAATAAAACATTTGAAAACGGACCATTTTCCACATTTCTGAAGCATGACGTAATGGGGGGGTGTTATCTCTTTTGTCGAAAATCAGCCGTTTTTGCTCGAACATTAAATGCCTCCAAATGGTATTTAATTAACTTCCCGAGCCCCTGGAAGCATGAAAATCACTTTAAACATGCTAATTTAAGCTCTAACACTGAAGATCCACCTACAAATGTGAACTGACGTTCAAAAATAAAACATTTGAAAACGGACCATTTTCCACATTTCTGAAGCATGACGTAATGGGGGGGTGTTATCTCTTTTGTCGAAAATCAGCCGTTTTTGCTCGAACATTAAATGCCTCCAAATGGTATTTAATTAACTTCCCGGGGTGAAGAAACCCTTTTTGAGAACTCAGAGTGAGTAAATTGGCCATTTTCATGCACTTTTAACCATTCCATAAATCTTGTGTTTTGGGCCCCTGGAAGCATGAAAATCACTTTAAACATGCTAATTTTAGCTCTAACACTGATGATCCACCTACAAATGTGAACTGACGTTCAAAAATAAACATTTGAAAACGGACTATTTTCCACATTTCTGAAGCATGACGTAATGGGGGGGTGTTATCTCTTTTGTCGAAAATCAGCCGTTTTTGCTCGAACATTAAATGCCTCCAAATGGTATTTAATTAACTTCCCGAGCCCCTGGAAGCATGAAAATCACTTTAAACATGCTAATTTTAGCTCTAACACTGATGATCCACCTACAAATGTGAACTGACGTTCAAAAATAAAACATTTGAAAACGGACCATTTTCCACATTTCTGAAGCATGACGTAATGGGGGGGGTGTTATCTCTTTTGTCGAAAATCAGCCGTTTTTGCTCGAACATTAAATGCCTCCAAATGGTATTTATTTCACTTCCCGAGCCCCTGGAAGCATGAAAATCACTTTAAACATGCTAATTTTAGCTCTAACACTGATGATCCACCTACAAATGTGAACTGACGTTCAAAAATAAAACATTTGAAAACGGACCATTTTCCACATTTCTGAAGCATGACGTAATGGGGGGGTGTTATCTCTTTTGTCGAAAATCAGCCGTTTTTGCTCGAACATTAAATGCCTCCAAATGGTATTTAATTAACTTCCCGGGGTGAAGAAACCCTTTTGAGAACTCAGAGTGAGTAAATTGGCCATTTTCATGCACTTTTAACCATTCCATAAATCTTGTGTTTTGGGCCCCTGGAAGCATGGAAATCACTTTAAACATGCTAATTTTAGCTCTAACACTGATGATCCACCTACAAATGTGAACTGACGTTCAAAAATAAAACATTTGAAAACGGACCATTTTCCACATTTCTGAAGCATGACGTAATGGGGGGGTGTTATCTCTTTTGTCGAAAATCAGCCGTTTTTGCTCGAACATTAAATGCCTCCAAATGGTATTTAATTAACTTCCCGAGCCCCTGGAAGCATGAAAATCACTTTAAACATGCTAATTTAAGCTCTAACACTGAAGATCCACCTACAAATGTGAACTGACGTTCAAAAATAAAACATTTGAAAACGGACCATTTTCCACATTTCTGAAGCATGACGTAATGGGGGGGTGTTATCTCTTTTGTCGAAAATCAGCCGTTTTTGCTCGAACATTAAATGCCTCCAAATGGTATTTAATTAACTTCCCGGGGTGAAGAAACCCTTTTTGAGAACTCAGAGTGAGTAAATTGGCCATTTTCATGCACTTTTAACCATTCCATAAATCTTGTGTTTTGGGCCCCTGGAAGCATGAAAATCACTTTAAACATGCTAATTTTAGCTCTAACACTGATGATCCACCTACAAATGTGAACTGACGTTCAAAAATAAAACATTTGAAAACGGACCATTTTCCACATTTCTGAAGCATGACGTAATGGGGGGGTGTTATCTCTTTTGTCGAAAATCAGCCGTTTTTGCTCGAACATTAAATGCCTCCAAATGGTATTTAATTAACTTCCCGAGCCCCTGGAAGCATGAAAATCACTTTAAACATGCTAATTTTAGCTCTAACACTGATGATCCACCTACAAATGTGAACTGACGTTCAAAAATAAAACATTTGAAAACGGACCATTTTCCACATTTCTGAAGCATGACGTAATGGGGGGGTGTTATCTCTTTTGTCGAAAATCAGCCGTTTTTGCCCGAACATTAAATGCCTCCAAATGGTGTTTTTTATTCACTTCCCGAGCCCCTGGAAGCATGAAAATCACTTTAAACATGCTAATTTTAGCTCTAACACTGATGATCCACCTACAAATGTGAACTGACGTTCAAAAATAAAACATTTGAAAACGGACCATTTTCCACATTTCTGAAGCATGACGTAATGGGGGGGTGTTATCTCTTTTGTCGAAAATCAGCCGTTTTTGCTCGAACATTAAATGCCTCCAAATGGTATTTAATTAACTTCCCGAGCCCCTGGAAGCATGAAAATCACTTTAAACATGCTAATTTTAGCTCTAACACTGATGATCCACCTACAAATGTGAACTGACGTTCAAAAATAAAACATTTGAAAACGGACCATTTTCCACATTTCTGAAGCATGACGTAATGGGGGGGTGTTATCTCTTTTGTCGAAAATCAACCGTTTTTGCTCGAACATTAAATGCCTCCAAATGGTATTTAATTAACTTCCCGGGGTGAAGAAACCCTTTTTGAGAACTCAGAGTGAGTAAATTGGCCATTCTCATGCACTTTTAACCATTCCATAAATCTTGTGTTTTGGGCCCCTGGAAGCATGAAAATTACTTTAAACATGCTAATTTTAGCTCTAACACTGATGATCCACCTACAAATGTGAACTGACGTTCAAAAATAAAACATTTGAAAACGGACCATTTTCCACATTTCTGAAGCATGACGTAATGGGGGGGTGTTATCTCTTTTGTCGAAAATCAGCCGTTTTTGCTCGAACATTAAATGCCTCCAAATGGTATTTAATTAACTTCCCGAGCCCCTGGAAGCATGAAAATCACTTTAAACATGCTAATTTTAGCTCTTACACTGATGATCCACCTACAAATGTGAACTGACGTTCAAAAATAAAACATTTGAAAACGGACCATTTTCCACATTTCTGAAGCATGACGTAATGGGGGGGTGTTATCTCTTTTGTCGAAAATCAGCCGTTTTTGCTCGAACATTAAATGCCTCCAAATGGTATTTATTTCACTTCCCAAGCCCCTGGAAGCATGAAAATCACTTTAAACATGCTAATTTTAGCTCTAACACTGATGATCCACCTACAAATGTGAACTGACGTACAAAACTAAAACATTTGAAAACGGACCATTTTCCACATTTCTGAAGCATGACGTAATGGGGGGGTGTTATCTCTTTTGTCGAAAATCAGCCGTTTTTGCTCGAACATTAAATGCCTCCAAATGGTATTTAATTAACTTCCCGAGCCCCTGGAAGCATGAAAATCACTTTAAACATGCTAATTTTAGCTCTAACACTGATGATCCACCTACAAATGTGAACTGACGTTCAAAAACAAAACATTTGAAAACGGACCATTTTCCACATTTCTGAAACATGACGTAATGGGGGGTTGTTATCTCTTTTGTCGAAAATCAGCCGTTTTTGCTCGAACATTAAATGCCTCCAAATGGTATTTAATTAACTTCCCGAGCCCCTGGAAGCATGAAAATCACTTTAAACATGCTAATTTCAGCTCTTACACTCATGATCCACCTACAAATGTGAACTGACGTTCAAAAATAAAACATTTGAAAAAGGACCATTTTCCACATTTCTGAAGCATGACGTAATGGGGGGGTGTTATCTCTTTTGTCGAAAATCAGCCGTTTTTGCTCGAACATTAAATGCCTCCAAATGGTATTTATTTCACTTCCCAAGCCCCTGGAAGCATGAAAATCACTTTAAACATGCTAATCTTAGCTCTAACACTGATGATCCACCTACAAATGTGAACTGATGTTCAAAAATAAAACATTTGAAAACGGACCATTTTCCACATTTCTGAAGCATGACGTAATGGGGGGGTGTTATCTCTTTTGTCGAAAATCAGCCGTTTTTGCTCGAACATTAAATGCCTCCAAATGGTATTTAATTAACTTCCCGAGCCCCTGGAAGCATGAAAATCACTTTAAACATGCTAATTTTAGCTCTAACACTGATGATCCACCTACAAATGTGAACTGACGTTCAAAAATAAAACATTTGAAAACGGACCATTTTCCACATTTCTGAAGCATGACGTAATGGGGGGGTGTTATCTCTTTAGTCGAAAATCAGCCGTTTTTGCTCGAACATTAAATGCCTCCAAATGGTATTTAATTAACTTCCCGAGCCCCTGGAAGCATGAAAATCACTTTAAACATGCTAATTTTAGCTCTAACACTGATGATCCACCTACAAATGTGAACTGACGTTCAAAAATAAAACATTTGAAAACGGACCATTTTCCACATTTCTGAAGCATGACGTAATGGGGGGGTGTTATCTCTTTTGTCGAAAATCAGCCGTTTTTGCCCGAACATTAAATGCCTCCAAATGGTATTTAATTAACTTCCCGGGGTGAAGAAACCCTTTTTGAGAACTCAGAGTGAGTAAATTGGCCATTCTCATGCACTTTTAACCATTCCATAAATCTTGTGTTTTGGGCCCCTGGAAGCATGAAAATCACTTTAAACATGCTAATTTTAGCTCTAACACTGATGATCCACCTACAAATGTGAACTGACGTTCAAAAATAAAACATTTGAAAACGGACCATTTTCCACATTTCTGAAGCATGACGTAATGGGGGGGTGTTATCTCTTTTGTCGAAAAACAGCCGTTTTTGCTCGAACATTAAATGCCTCCAAATGGTATTTAATTAACTTCCCGAGCCCCTGGAAGCATGAAAATCACTTTAAACATGCTAATTTTAGCTCTTACACTGATGATCCACCTACAAATGTGAACTGACGTACAAAAATAAAACATTTGAAAACGGACCATTTTCCACATTTCTGAAGCATGACGTAATGGGGGGGTGTTATCTCTTTTGTCGAAAATCAGCCGTTTTTGCTCGAACATTAAATGCCTCCAAATGGTATTTATTTCACTTCCCAAGCCCCTGGAAGCATGAAAATCACTTTAAACATGCTAATTTTAGCTCTAACACTGATGATCCACCTACAAATGTGAACTGACGTACAAAACTAAAACATTTGAAAACGGACCATTTTCCACATTTCTGAAGCATGACGTAATGGGGGGGTGTTATCTCTTTTGTCGAAAATCAGCCGTTTTTGCTCGAACATTAAATGCCTCCAAATGGTATTTAATTAACTTCCCGAGCCCCTGGAAGCATGAAAATCACTTTAAACATGCTAATTTTAGCTCTAACACTGATGATCCACCTACAAATGTGAACTGACGTTCAAAAACAAAACATTTGAAAACGGACCATTTTCCACATTTCTGAAGCATGACGTAATGGGGGGGTGTTATCTCTTTTGTCGAAAATCAGCCGTTTTTGCTCGAACATTAAATGCCTCCAAATGGTATTTAATTAACTTCCCGAGCCCCTGGAAGCATGAAAATCACTTTAAACATGCTAATTTCAGCTCTTACACTCATGATCCACCTACAAATGTGAACTGACGTTCAAAAATAAAACATTTGAAAACGGACCATTTTCCACATTTCTGAAGCATGACGTAATGGGGGGGTGTTATCTCTTTTGTCGAAAATCAGCCGTTTTTGCTCGAACATTAAATGCCTCCAAATGGTATTTATTTCACTTCCCAAGCCCCTGGAAGCATGAAAATCACTTTAAACATGCTAATTTTAGCTCTAACACTGATGATCCACCTACAAATGTGAACTGATGTTCAAAAATAAAACATTTGAAAACGGACCCTTTTCCACATTTCTGAAGCATGACGTAATGGGGGGGTGTTATCTCTTTTGTCGAAAATCAGCCGTTTTTGCTCGAACATTAAATGCCTCCAAATGGTATTTAATTAACTTCCCGGGGTGAAGAAACCCTTTTTGAGAACTCAGAGTGAGTAAATTGGCCATTTTCATGCACTTTTAACCATTCCATAAATCTTGTGTTTTGGGCCCCTGGAAGCATGAAAATCACTTTAAACATGCTAATTTTAGCTCTAACACTGATGATCCACCTACAAATGTGAACTGACGTTCAAAAATAAAACATTTGAAAACGGACCATTTTCCACATTTCTGAAGCATGACGTAATGGGGGGGTGTTATCTCTTTTGTCGAAAATCAGCCGTTTTTGCTCGAACATTAAATGCCTCCAAATGGTATTTAATTAACTTCCCGAGCCCCTGGAAGCATGAAAATCACTTTAAACATGCTAATTTTAGCTCTAACACTGATGATCCACCTACAAATGTGAACTGACGTTCAAAAATAAAACATTTGAAAACGGACCATTTTCCACATTTCTGAAGCATGACGTAATGGGGGGGTGTTATCTCTTTTGTCGAAAATCAGCCGTTTTTGCCCGAACATTAAATGCCTCCAAATGGTATTTATTTCACTTCCCGAGCCCCTGGAAGCATGAAAATCACTTTAAACATGCTAATTTTAGCTCTAACACTGATGATCCACCTACAAATGTGAACTGACGTTCAAAAATAAAACATTTGAAAACGGACCATTTTCCACATTTCTGAAGCATGACGTAATGGGGGGGTGTTATCTCTTTTGTCGAAAATCAGCCGTTTTTGCTCGAACATTAAATGCCTCCAAATGGTATTTAATTAACTTCCCGAGCCCCTGGAAGCATGAAAATCACTTTAAACATGCTAATTTTAGCTCTAACACTGATGATCCACCTACAAATGTGAACTGACGTTCAAAAATAAAACATTTGAAAACGGACCATTTTCCACATTTCTGAAGCATGACGTAATGGGGGGGTGTTATCTCTTTTGTCGAAAATCAACCGTTTTTGCTCGAACATTAAATGCCTCCAAATGGTATTTAATTAACTTCCCGGGGTGAAGAAACCCTTTTTGAGAACTCAGAGTGAGTAAATTGGCCATTCTCATGCACTTTTAACCATTCCATAAATCTTGTGTTTTGGGCCCCTGGAAGCATGAAAATCACTTTAAACATGCTAATTTTAGCTCTAACACTGATGATCCACCTACAAATGTGAACTGACGTTCAAAAATAAAACATTTGAAAACGGACCATTTTCCACATTTCTGAAGCATGACGTAATGGGGGGGTGTTATCTCTTTTGTCGAAAATCAGCCGTTTTTGCTCGAACATTAAATGCCTCCAAATGGTATTTAATTAACTTCCCGAGCCCCTGGAAGCATGAAAATCACTTTAAACATGCTAATTTTAGCTCTTACACTGATGATCCACCTACAAATGTGAACTGACGTTCAAAAATAAAACATTTGAAAACGGACCATTTTCCACATTTCTGAAGCATGACGTAATGGGGGGGTGTTATCTCTTTTGTCGAAAATCAGCCGTTTTTGCTCGAACATTAAATGCCTCCAAATGGTATTTAATTAACTTCCCGAGCCCCTGGAAGCATGAAAATCACTTTAAACATGCTAATTTCAGCTCTTACACTCATGATCCACCTACAAATGTGAACTGACGTTCAAAAATAAAACATTTGAAAACGGACCATTTTCCACATTTCTGAAGCATGACGTAATGGGGGGGTGTTATCTCTTTTGTCGAAAATCAGCCGTTTTTGCTCGAACATTAAATGCCTCCAAATGGTATTTATTTCACTTCCCAAGCCCCTGGAAGCATGAAAATCACTTTAAACATGCTAATTTTAGCTCTAACACTGATGATCCACCTACAAATGTGAACTGATGTTCAAAAATAAAACATTTGAAAACGGACCATTTTCCACATTTCTGAAGCATGACGTAATGGGGGGGTGTTATCTCTTTTGTCGAAAATCTGCCGTTTTTGCTCGAACATTAAATGCCTCCAAATGGTATTTAATTAACTTCCCGAGCCCCTGGAAGCATGAAAATCACTTTAAACATGCTAATTTTAGCTCTAACACTGATGATCCACCTACAAATGTGAACTGACGTTCAAAAATAAAACATTTGAAAACGGACCATTTTCCACATTTCTGAAGCATGACGTAATGGGGGGGTGTTATCTCTTTAGTCGAAAATCAGCCGTTTTTGCTCGAACATTAAATGCCTCCAAATGGTATTTAATTAACTTCCCGAGCCCCTGGAAGCATGAAAATCACTTTAAACATGCTAATTTTAGCTCTAACACTGATGATCCACCTACAAATGTGAACTGACGTTCAAAAATAAAACATTTGAAAACGGACCATTTTCCACATTTCTGAAGCATGACGTAATGGGGGGGTGTTATCTCTTTTGTCGAAAATCAACCGTTTTTGCTCGAACATTAAATGCCTCCAAATGGTATTTAATTAACTTCCCGGGGTGAAGAAACCCTTTTTGAGAACTCAGAGTGAGTAAATTGGCCATTCTCATGCACTTTTAACCATTCCATAAATCTTGTGTTTTGGGCCCCTGGAAGCATGAAAATCACTTTAAACATGCTAATTTTAGCTCTAACACTGATGATCCACCTACAAATGTGAACTGACGTTCAAAAATAAAACATTTGAAAACGGACCATTTTCCACATTTCTGAAGCATGACGTAATGGGGGGGTGTTATCTCTTTTGTCGAAAATCAGCCGTTTTTGCTCGAACATTAAATGCCTCCAAATGGTATTTAATTAACTTCCCGAGCCCCTGGAAGCATGAAAATCACTTTAAACATGCTAATTTTAGCTCTTACACTGATGATCCACCTACAAATGTGAACTGACGTTCAAAAATAAAACATTTGAAAACGGACCATTTTCCACATTTCTGAAGCATGACGTAATGGGGGGGTGTTATCTCTTTTGTCGAAAATCAGCCGTTTTTGCTCGAACATTAAATGCCTCCAAATGGTATTTAATTAACTTCCCGAGCCCCTGGAAGCATGAAAATCACTTTAAACATGCTAATTTCAGCTCTTACACTCATGATCCACCTACAAATGTGAACTGACGTTCAAAAATAAAACATTTGAAAACGGACCATTTTCCACATTTCTGAAGCATGACGTAATGGGGGGGTGTTATCTCTTTTGTCGAAAATCAGCCGTTTTTGCTCGAACATTAAATGCCTCCAAATGGTATTTATTTCACTTCCCAAGCCCCTGGAAGCATGAAAATCACTTTAAACATGCTAATTTTAGCTCTAACACTGATGATCCACCTACAAATGTGAACTGATGTTCAAAAATAAAACATTTGAAAACGGACCATTTTCCACATTTCTGAAGCATGACGTAATGGGGGGGTGTTATCTCTTTTGTCGAAAATCTGCCGTTTTTGCTCGAACATTAAATGCCTCCAAATGGTATTTAATTAACTTCCCGAGCCCCTGGAAGCATGAAAATCACTTTAAACATGCTAATTTTAGCTCTAACACTGATGATCCACCTACAAATGTGAACTGACGTTCAAAAATAAAACATTTGAAAACGGACCATTTTCCACATTTCTGAAGCATGACGTAATGGGGGGGTGTTATCTCTTTAGTCGAAAATCAGCCGTTTTTGCTCGAACATTAAATGCCTCCAAATGGTATTTAATTAACTTCCCGAGCCCCTGGAAGCATGAAAATCACTTTAAACATGCTAATTTTAGCTCTAACACTGATGATCCACCTACAAATGTGAACTGACGTTCAAAAATAAAACATTTGAAAACGGACCATTTTCCACATTTCTGAAGCATGACGTAATGGGGGGGGTGTTATCTCTTTTGTCGAAAATCAGCCGTTTTTGCTCGAACATTAAATGCCTCCAAATGGTATTTATTTCACTTCCCGAGCCCCTGGAAGCATGAAAATCACTTTAAACATGCTAATTTTAGCTCTAACACTGATGATCCACCTACAAATGTGAACTGACGTTCAAAAATAAAACATTTGAAAACGGACCATTTTCCACATTTCTGAAGCATGACGTAATGGGGGGGTGTTATCTCTTTTGTCGAAAATCAGCCGTTTTTGCTCGAACATTAAATGCCTCCAAATGGTATTTAATTAACTTCCCGGGGTGAAGAAACCCTTTTTGAGAACTCAGAGTGAGTAAATTGGCCATTTTCATGCACTTTTAACCATTCCATAAATCTTGTGTTTTGGGCCCCTGGAAGCATGGAAATCACTTTAAACATGCTAATTTTAGCTCTAACACTGATGATCCACCTACAAATGTGAACTGACGTTCAAAAATAAAACATTTGAAAACGGACCATTTTCCACATTTCTGAAGCATGACGTAATGGGGGGGTGTTATCTCTTTTGTCGAAAATCAGCCGTTTTTGCTCGAACATTAAATGCCTCCAAATGGTATTTAATTAACTTCCCGAGCCCCTGGAAGCATGAAAATCACTTTAAACATGCTAATTTAAGCTCTAACACTGAAGATCCACCTACAAATGTGAACTGACGTTCAAAAATAAAACATTTGAAAACGGACCATTTTCCACATTTCTGAAGCATGACGTAATGGGGGGGTGTTATCTCTTTTGTCGAAAATCAGCCGTTTTTGCTCGAACATTAAATGCCTCCAAATGGTATTTAATTAACTTCCCGGGGTGAAGAAACCCTTTTTGAGAACTCAGAGTGAGTAAATTGGCCATTTTCATGCACTTTTAACCATTCCATAAATCTTGTGTTTTGGGCCCCTGGAAGCATGAAAATCACTTTAAACATGCTAATTTTAGCTCTAACACTGATGATCCACCTACAAATGTGAACTGACGTTCAAAAATAAAACATTTGAAAACGGACCATTTTCCACATTTCTGAAGCATGACGTAATGGGGGGGTGTTATCTCTTTTGTCGAAAATCAGCCGTTTTTGCTCGAACATTAAATGCCTCCAAATGGTATTTAATTAACTTCCCGAGCCCCTGGAAGCATGAAAATCACTTTAAACATGCTAATTTTAGCTCTAACACTGATGATCCACCTACAAATGTGAACTGACGTTCAAAAATAAAACATTTGAAAACGGACCATTTTCCACATTTCTGAAGCATGACGTAATGGGGGGGTGTTATCTCTTTTGTCGAAAATCAGCCGTTTTTGCCCGAACATTAAATGCCTCCAAATGGTGTTTTTTATTCACTTCCCGAGCCCCTGGAAGCATGAAAATCACTTTAAACATGCTAATTTTAGCTCTAACACTGATGATCCACCTACAAATGTGAACTGACGTTCAAAAATAAAACATTTGAAAACGGACCATTTTCCACATTTCTGAAGCATGACGTAATGGGGGGGTGTTATCTCTTTTGTCGAAAATCAGCCGTTTTTGCTCGAACATTAAATGCCTCCAAATGGTATTTAATTAACTTCCCGAGCCCCTGGAAGCATGAAAATCACTTTAAACATGCTAATTTTAGCTCTAACACTGATGATCCACCTACAAATGTGAACTGACGTTCAAAAATAAAACATTTGAAAACGGACCATTTTCCACATTTCTGAAGCATGACGTAATGGGGGGGTGTTATCTCTTTAGTCGAAAATCAGCCGTTTTTGCTCGAACATTAAATGCCTCCAAATGGTATTTAATTAACTTCCCGAGCCCCTGGAAGCATGAAAATCACTTTAAACATGCTAATTTTAGCTCTAACACTGATGATCCACCTACAAATGTGAACTGACGTTCAAAAATAAAACATTTGAAAACGGACCATTTTCCACATTTCTGAAGCATGACGTAATGGGGGGGTGTTATCTCTTTTGTCGAAAATCAACCGTTTTTGCTCGAACATTAAATGCCTCCAAATGGTATTTAATTAACTTCCCGGGGTGAAGAAACCCTTTTTGAGAACTCAGAGTGAGTAAATTGGCCATTCTCATGCACTTTTAACCATTCCATAAATCTTGTGTTTTGGGCCCCTGGAAGCATGAAAATCACTTTAAACATGCTAATTTTAGCTCTAACACTGATGATCCACCTACAAATGTGAACTGACGTTCAAAAATAAAACATTTGAAAACGGACCATTTTCCACATTTCTGAAGCATGACGTAATGGGGGGGTGTTATCTCTTTTGTCGAAAATCAGCCGTTTTTGCTCGAACATTAAATGCCTCCAAATGGTATTTAATTAACTTCCCGAGCCCCTGGAAGCATGAAAATCACTTTAAACATGCTAATTTTAGCTCTTACACTGATGATCCACCTACAAATGTGAACTGACGTTCAAAAATAAAACATTTGAAAACGGACCATTTTCCACATTTCTGAAGCATGACGTAATGGGGGGGTGTTATCTCTTTTGTCGAAAATCAGCCGTTTTTGCTCGAACATTAAATGCCTCCAAATGGTATTTAATTAACTTCCCGAGCCCCTGGAAGCATGAAAATCACTTTAAACATGCTAATTTCAGCTCTTACACTCATGATCCACCTACAAATGTGAACTGACGTTCAAAAATAAAACATTTGAAAACGGACCATTTTCCACATTTCTGAAGCATGACGTAATGGGGGGGTGTTATCTCTTTTGTCGAAAATCAGCCGTTTTTGCTCGAACATTAAATGCCTCCAAATGGTATTTATTTCACTTCCCAAGCCCCTGGAAGCATGAAAATCACTTTAAACATGCTAATTTTAGCTCTAACACTGATGATCCACCTACAAATGTGAACTGATGTTCAAAAATAAAACATTTGAAAACGGACCATTTTCCACATTTCTGAAGCATGACGTAATGGGGGGGTGTTATCTCTTTTGTCGAAAATCTGCCGTTTTTGCTCGAACATTAAATGCCTCCAAATGGTATTTAATTAACTTCCCGAGCCCCTGGAAGCATGAAAATCACTTTAAACATGCTAATTTTAGCTCTAACACTGATGATCCACCTACAAATGTGAACTGACGTTCAAAAATAAAACATTTGAAAACGGACCATTTTCCACATTTCTGAAGCATGACGTAATGGGGGGGTGTTATCTCTTTAGTCGAAAATCAGCCGTTTTTGCTCGAACATTAAATGCCTCCAAATGGTATTTAATTAACTTCCCGAGCCCCTGGAAGCATGAAAATCACTTTAAACATGCTAATTTTAGCTCTAACACTGATGATCCACCTACAAATGTGAACTGACGTTCAAAAATAAAACATTTGAAAACGGACCATTTTCCACATTTCTGAAGCATGACGTAATGGGGGGGGTGTTATCTCTTTTGTCGAAAATCAGCCGTTTTTGCTCGAACATTAAATGCCTCCAAATGGTATTTATTTCACTTCCCGAGCCCCTGGAAGCATGAAAATCACTTTAAACATGCTAATTTTAGCTCTAACACTGATGATCCACCTACAAATGTGAACTGACGTTCAAAAATAAAACATTTGAAAACGGACCATTTTCCACATTTCTGAAGCATGACGTAATGGGGGGGTGTTATCTCTTTTGTCGAAAATCAGCCGTTTTTGCTCGAACATTAAATGCCTCCAAATGGTATTTAATTAACTTCCCGGGGTGAAGAAACCCTTTTTGAGAACTCAGAGTGAGTAAATTGGCCATTTTCATGCACTTTTAACCATTCCATAAATCTTGTGTTTTGGGCCCCTGGAAGCATGGAAATCACTTTAAACATGCTAATTTTAGCTCTAACACTGATGATCCACCTACAAATGTGAACTGACGTTCAAAAATAAAACATTTGAAAACGGACCATTTTCCACATTTCTGAAGCATGACGTAATGGGGGGGTGTTATCTCTTTTGTCGAAAATCAGCCGTTTTTGCTCGAACATTAAATGCCTCCAAATGGTATTTAATTAACTTCCCGAGCCCCTGGAAGCATGAAAATCACTTTAAACATGCTAATTTAAGCTCTAACACTGAAGATCCACCTACAAATGTGAACTGACGTTCAAAAATAAAACATTTGAAAACGGACCATTTTCCACATTTCTGAAGCATGACGTAATGGGGGGGTGTTATCTCTTTTGTCGAAAATCAGCCGTTTTTGCTCGAACATTAAATGCCTCCAAATGGTATTTAATTAACTTCCCGGGGTGAAGAAACCCTTTTTGAGAACTCAGAGTGAGTAAATTGGCCATTTTCATGCACTTTTAACCATTCCATAAATCTTGTGTTTTGGGCCCCTGGAAGCATGAAAATCACTTTAAACATGCTAATTTTAGCTCTAACACTGATGATCCACCTACAAATGTGAACTGACGTTCAAAAATAAAACATTTGAAAACGGACCATTTTCCACATTTCTGAAGCATGACGTAATGGGGGGGTGTTATCTCTTTTGTCGAAAATCAGCCGTTTTTGCTCGAACATTAAATGCCTCCAAATGGTATTTAATTAACTTCCCGAGCCCCTGGAAGCATGAAAATCACTTTAAACATGCTAATTTTAGCTCTAACACTGATGATCCACCTACAAATGTGAACTGACGTTCAAAAATAAAACATTTGAAAACGGACCATTTTCCACATTTCTGAAGCATGACGTAATGGGGGGGTGTTATCTCTTTTGTCGAAAATCAGCCGTTTTTGCCCGAACATTAAATGCCTCCAAATGGTGTTTTTTATTCACTTCCCGAGCCCCTGGAAGCATGAAAATCACTTTAAACATGCTAATTTTAGCTCTAACACTGATGATCCACCTACAAATGTGAACTGACGTTCAAAAATAAAACATTTGAAAACGGACCATTTTCCACATTTCTGAAGCATGACGTAATGGGGGGGTGTTATCTCTTTTGTCGAAAATCAGCCGTTTTTGCTCGAACATTAAATGCCTCCAAATGGTATTTAATTAACTTCCCGAGCCCCTGGAAGCATGAAAATCACTTTAAACATGCTAATTTTAGCTCTAACACTGATGATCCACCTACAAATGTGAACTGACGTTCAAAAATAAAACATTTGAAAACGGACCATTTTCCACATTTCTGAAGCATGACGTAATGGGGGGGTGTTATCTCTTTTGTCGAAAATCAACCGTTTTTGCTCGAACATTAAATGCCTCCAAATGGTATTTAATTAACTTCCCGGGGTGAAGAAACCCTTTTTGAGAACTCAGAGTGAGTAAATTGGCCATTCTCATGCACTTTTAACCATTCCATAAATCTTGTGTTTTGGGCCCCTGGAAGCATGAAAATTACTTTAAACATGCTAATTTTAGCTCTAACACTGATGATCCACCTACAAATGTGAACTGACGTTCAAAAATAAAACATTTGAAAACGGACCATTTTCCACATTTCTGAAGCATGACGTAATGGGGGGGTGTTATCTCTTTTGTCGAAAATCAGCCGTTTTTGCTCGAACATTAAATGCCTCCAAATGGTATTTAATTAACTTCCCGAGCCCCTGGAAGCATGAAAATCACTTTAAACATGCTAATTTTAGCTCTTACACTGATGATCCACCTACAAATGTGAACTGACGTTCAAAAATAAAACATTTGAAAACGGACCATTTTCCACATTTCTGAAGCATGACGTAATGGGGGGGTGTTATCTCTTTTGTCGAAAATCAGCCGTTTTTGCTCGAACATTAAATGCCTCCAAATGGTATTTATTTCACTTCCCAAGCCCCTGGAAGCATGAAAATCACTTTAAACATGCTAATTTTAGCTCTAACACTGATGATCCACCTACAAATGTGAACTGACGTACAAAACTAAAACATTTGAAAACGGACCATTTTCCACATTTCTGAAGCATGACGTAATGGGGGGGTGTTATCTCTTTTGTCGAAAATCAGCCGTTTTTGCTCGAACATTAAATGCCTCCAAATGGTATTTAATTAACTTCCCGAGCCCCTGGAAGCATGAAAATCACTTTAAACATGCTAATTTTAGCTCTAACACTGATGATCCACCTACAAATGTGAACTGACGTTCAAAAACAAAACATTTGAAAACGGACCATTTTCCACATTTCTGAAACATGACGTAATGGGGGGTTGTTATCTCTTTTGTCGAAAATCAGCCGTTTTTGCTCGAACATTAAATGCCTCCAAATGGTATTTAATTAACTTCCCGAGCCCCTGGAAGCATGAAAATCACTTTAAACATGCTAATTTCAGCTCTTACACTCATGATCCACCTACAAATGTGAACTGACGTTCAAAAATAAAACATTTGAAAAAGGACCATTTTCCACATTTCTGAAGCATGACGTAATGGGGGGGTGTTATCTCTTTTGTCGAAAATCAGCCGTTTTTGCTCGAACATTAAATGCCTCCAAATGGTATTTATTTCACTTCCCAAGCCCCTGGAAGCATGAAAATCACTTTAAACATGCTAATCTTAGCTCTAACACTGATGATCCACCTACAAATGTGAACTGATGTTCAAAAATAAAACATTTGAAAACGGACCATTTTCCACATTTCTGAAGCATGACGTAATGGGGGGGTGTTATCTCTTTTGTCGAAAATCAGCCGTTTTTGCTCGAACATTAAATGCCTCCAAATGGTATTTAATTAACTTCCCGAGCCCCTGGAAGCATGAAAATCACTTTAAACATGCTAATTTTAGCTCTAACACTGATGATCCACCTACAAATGTGAACTGACGTTCAAAAATAAAACATTTGAAAACGGACCATTTTCCACATTTCTGAAGCATGACGTAATGGGGGGGTGTTATCTCTTTAGTCGAAAATCAGCCGTTTTTGCTCGAACATTAAATGCCTCCAAATGGTATTTAATTAACTTCCCGAGCCCCTGGAAGCATGAAAATCACTTTAAACATGCTAATTTTAGCTCTAACACTGATGATCCACCTACAAATGTGAACTGACGTTCAAAAATAAAACATTTGAAAACGGACCATTTTCCACATTTCTGAAGCATGACGTAATGGGGGGGTGTTATCTCTTTTGTCGAAAATCAGCCGTTTTTGCCCGAACATTAAATGCCTCCAAATGGTATTTAATTAACTTCCCGGGGTGAAGAAACCCTTTTTGAGAACTCAGAGTGAGTAAATTGGCCATTCTCATGCACTTTTAACCATTCCATAAATCTTGTGTTTTGGGCCCCTGGAAGCATGAAAATCACTTTAAACATGCTAATTTTAGCTCTAACACTGATGATCCACCTACAAATGTGAACTGACGTTCAAAAATAAAACATTTGAAAACGGACCATTTTCCACATTTCTGAAGCATGACGTAATGGGGGGGTGTTATCTCTTTTGTCGAAAAACAGCCGTTTTTGCTCGAACATTAAATGCCTCCAAATGGTATTTAATTAACTTCCCGAGCCCCTGGAAGCATGAAAATCACTTTAAACATGCTAATTTTAGCTCTTACACTGATGATCCACCTACAAATGTGAACTGACGTACAAAAATAAAACATTTGAAAACGGACCATTTTCCACATTTCTGAAGCATGACGTAATGGGGGGGTGTTATCTCTTTTGTCGAAAATCAGCCGTTTTTGCTCGAACATTAAATGCCTCCAAATGGTATTTATTTCACTTCCCAAGCCCCTGGAAGCATGAAAATCACTTTAAACATGCTAATTTTAGCTCTAACACTGATGATCCACCTACAAATGTGAACTGACGTACAAAACTAAAACATTTGAAAACGGACCATTTTCCACATTTCTGAAGCATGACGTAATGGGGGGGTGTTATCTCTTTTGTCGAAAATCAGCCGTTTTTGCTCGAACATTAAATGCCTCCAAATGGTATTTAATTAACTTCCCGAGCCCCTGGAAGCATGAAAATCACTTTAAACATGCTAATTTTAGCTCTAACACTGATGATCCACCTACAAATGTGAACTGACGTTCAAAAACAAAACATTTGAAAACGGACCATTTTCCACATTTCTGAAGCATGACGTAATGGGGGGGTGTTATCTCTTTTGTCGAAAATCAGCCGTTTTTGCTCGAACATTAAATGCCTCCAAATGGTATTTAATTAACTTCCCGAGCCCCTGGAAGCATGAAAATCACTTTAAACATGCTAATTTCAGCTCTTACACTCATGATCCACCTACAAATGTGAACTGACGTTCAAAAATAAAACATTTGAAAACGGACCATTTTCCACATTTCTGAAGCATGACGTAATGGGGGGGTGTTATCTCTTTTGTCGAAAATCAGCCGTTTTTGCTCGAACATTAAATGCCTCCAAATGGTATTTATTTCACTTCCCAAGCCCCTGGAAGCATGAAAATCACTTTAAACATGCTAATTTTAGCTCTAACACTGATGATCCACCTACAAATGTGAACTGATGTTCAAAAATAAAACATTTGAAAACGGACCCTTTTCCACATTTCTGAAGCATGACGTAATGGGGGGGTGTTATCTCTTTTGTCGAAAATCAGCCGTTTTTGCTCGAACATTAAATGCCTCCAAATGGTATTTAATTAACTTCCCGGGGTGAAGAAACCCTTTTTGAGAACTCAGAGTGAGTAAATTGGCCATTTTCATGCACTTTTAACCATTCCATAAATCTTGTGTTTTGGGCCCCTGGAAGCATGAAAATCACTTTAAACATGCTAATTTTAGCTCTAACACTGATGATCCACCTACAAATGTGAACTGACGTTCAAAAATAAAACATTTGAAAACGGACCATTTTCCACATTTCTGAAGCATGACGTAATGGGGGGGTGTTATCTCTTTTGTCGAAAATCAGCCGTTTTTGCTCGAACATTAAATGCCTCCAAATGGTATTTAATTAACTTCCCGAGCCCCTGGAAGCATGAAAATCACTTTAAACATGCTAATTTTAGCTCTAACACTGATGATCCACCTACAAATGTGAACTGACGTTCAAAAATAAAACATTTGAAAACGGACCATTTTCCACATTTCTGAAGCATGACGTAATGGGGGGGTGTTATCTCTTTTGTCGAAAATCAGCCGTTTTTGCCCGAACATTAAATGCCTCCAAATGGTATTTATTTCACTTCCCGAGCCCCTGGAAGCATGAAAATCACTTTAAACATGCTAATTTTAGCTCTAACACTGATGATCCACCTACAAATGTGAACTGACGTTCAAAAATAAAACATTTGAAAACGGACCATTTTCCACATTTCTGAAGCATGACGTAATGGGGGGGTGTTATCTCTTTTGTCGAAAATCAGCCGTTTTTGCTCGAACATTAAATGCCTCCAAATGGTATTTAATTAACTTCCCGAGCCCCTGGAAGCATGAAAATCACTTTAAACATGCTAATTTTAGCTCTAACACTGATGATCCACCTACAAATGTGAACTGACGTTCAAAAATAAAACATTTGAAAACGGACCATTTTCCACATTTCTGAAGCATGACGTAATGGGGGGGTGTTATCTCTTTTGTCGAAAATCAACCGTTTTTGCTCGAACATTAAATGCCTCCAAATGGTATTTAATTAACTTCCCGGGGTGAAGAAACCCTTTTTGAGAACTCAGAGTGAGTAAATTGGCCATTCTCATGCACTTTTAGCCATTCCATAAATCTTGTGTTTTGGGCCCCTGGAAGCATGAAAATCACTTTAAACATGCTAATTTTAGCTCTAACACTGATGATCCACCTACAAATGTGAACTGACGTTCAAAAATAAAACATTTGAAAACGGACCATTTTCCACATTTCTGAAGCATGACGTAATGGGGGGGTGTTATCTCTTTTGTCGAAAATCAGCCGTTTTTGCTCGAACATTAAATGCCTCCAAATGGTATTTAATTAACTTCCCGAGCCCCTGGAAGCATGAAAATCACTTTAAACATGCTAATTTTAGCTCTTACACTGATGATCCACCTACAAATGTGAACTGACGTTCAAAAATAAAACATTTGAAAACGGACCATTTTCCACATTTCTGAAGCATGACGTAATGGGGGGGTGTTATCTCTTTTGTCGAAAATCAGCCGTTTTTGCTCGAACATTAAATGCCTCCAAATGGTATTTAATTAACTTCCCGAGCCCCTGGAAGCATGAAAATCACTTTAAACATGCTAATTTCAGCTCTTACACTCATGATCCACCTACAAATGTGAACTGACGTTCAAAAATAAAACATTTGAAAACGGACCATTTTCCACATTTCTGAAGCATGACGTAATGGGGGGGTGTTATCTCTTTTGTCGAAAATCAGCCGTTTTTGCTCGAACATTAAATGCCTCCAAATGGTATTTATTTCACTTCCCAAGCCCCTGGAAGCATGAAAATCACTTTAAACATGCTAATTTTAGCTCTAACACTGATGATCCACCTACAAATGTGAACTGATGTTCAAAAATAAAACATTTGAAAACGGACCATTTTCCACATTTCTGAAGCATGACGTAATGGGGGGGTGTTATCTCTTTTGTCGAAAATCTGCCGTTTTTGCTCGAACATTAAATGCCTCCAAATGGTATTTAATTAACTTCCCGAGCCCCTGGAAGCATGAAAATCACTTTAAACATGCTAATTTTAGCTCTAACACTGATGATCCACCTACAAATGTGAACTGACGTTCAAAAATAAAACATTTGAAAACGGACCATTTTCCACATTTCTGAAGCATGACGTAATGGGGGGGTGTTATCTCTTTAGTCGAAAATCAGCCGTTTTTGCTCGAACATTAAATGCCTCCAAATGGTATTTAATTAACTTCCCGAGCCCCTGGAAGCATGAAAATCACTTTAAACATGCTAATTTTAGCTCTAACACTGATGATCCACCTACAAATGTGAACTGACGTTCAAAAATAAAACATTTGAAAACGGACCATTTTCCACATTTCTGAAGCATGACGTAATGGGGGGGTGTTATCTCTTTTGTCGAAAATCAGCCGTTTTTGCCCGAACATTAAATGCCTCCAAATGGTATTTAATTAACTTCCCGGGGTGAAGAAACCCTTTTTGAGAACTCAGAGTGAGTAAATTGGCCATTCTCATGCACTTTTAACCATTCCATAAATCTTGTGTTTTGGGCCCCTGGAAGCATGAAAATCACTTTAAACATGCTAATTTTAGCTCTAACACTGATGATCCACCTACAAATGTGAACTGACGTTCAAAAATAAAACATTTGAAAACGGACCATTTTCCACATTTCTGAAGCATGACGTAATGGGGGGGTGTTATCTCTTTTGTCGAAAATCAGCCGTTTTTGCTCGAACATTAAATGCCTCCAAATGGTATTTAATTAACTTCCCGAGCCCCTGGAAGCATGAAAATCACTTTAAACATGCTAATTTTAGCTCTTACACTGATGATCCACCTACAAATGTGAACTGACGTTCAAAAATAAAACATTTGAAAACGGACCATTTTCCACATTTCTGAAGCATGACGTAATGGGGGGGTGTTATCTCTTTTGTCGAAAATCAGCCGTTTTTGCTCGAACATTAAATGCCTCCAAATGGTATTTATTTCACTTCCCAAGCCCCTGGAAGCATGAAAATCACTTTAAACATGCTAATTTTAGCTCTAACACTGATGATCCACCTACAAATGTGAACTGACGTACAAAACTAAAACATTTGAAAACGGACCATTTTCCACATTTCTGAAGCATGACGTAATGGGGGGGTGTTATCTCTTTTGTCGAAAATCAGCCGTTTTTGCTCGAACATTAAATGCCTCCAAATGGTATTTAATTAACTTCCCGAGCCCCTGGAAGCATGAAAATCACTTTAAACATGCTAATTTTAGCTCTAACACTGATGATCCACCTACAAATGTGAACTGACGTTCAAAAACAAAACATTTGAAAACGGACCATTTTCCACATTTCTGAAGCATGACGTAATGGGGGGGTGTTATCTCTTTTGTCGAAAATCAGCCGTTTTTGCTCGAACATTAAATGCCTCCAAATGGTATTTAATTAACTTCCCGAGCCCCTGGAAGCATGAAAATCACTTTAAACATGCTAATTTCAGCTCTTACACTCATGATCCACCTACAAATGTGAACTGACGTTCAAAAATAAAACATTTGAAAACGGACCATTTTCCACATTTCTGAAGCATGACGTAATGGGGGGGTGTTATCTCTTTTGTCGAAAATCAGCCTTTTTTGCTCGAACATTAAATGCCTCCAAATGGTATTTATTTCACTTCCCAAGCCCCTGGAAGCATGAAAATCACTTTAAACATGCTAATTTTAGCTCTAACACTGATGATCCACCTACAAATGTGAACTGATGTTCAAAAATAAAACATTTGAAAACGGACCATTTTCCACATTTCTGAAGCATGACGTAATGGGGGGGTGTTATCTCTTTTGTCGAAAATCAGCCGTTTTTGCTCGAACATTAAATGCCTCCAAATGGTATTTAATTAACTTCCCGAGCCCCTGGAAGCATGAAAATCACTTTAAACATGCTAATTTTAGCTCCAACACTGATGATCCACCTACAAATGTGAACTGACGTTCAAAAATAAAACATTTGAAAACGGACCATTTTCCACATTTCTGAAGCATGACGTAATGGGGGGGTGTTATCTCTTTTGTCGAAAATCAGCCGTTTTTGCTCGAACATTAAATGCCTCCAAATGGTATTTAATTAACTTCCCGGGGTGAAGAAACCCTTTTTGAGAACTCAGAGTGAGTAAATTGGCCATTTTCATGCACTTTTAACCCTTCCATAAATCTTGTGTTTTGGGCCCCTGGAAGCATGAAAATCACTTTAAACATGCTAATTTTAGCTCTAACACTGATGATCCACCTACAAATGTGAACTGACGTTCAAAAATAAAACATTTGAAAACGGACCATTTTCCACATTTCTGAAGCATGACGTAATGGGGGGGTGTTATCTCTTTTGTCGAAAATCAGCCGTTTTTGCTCGAACATTAAATGCCTCCAAATGGTATTTAATTAACTTCCCGAGCCCCTGGAAGCATGAAAATCACTTTAAACATGCTAATTTTAGCTCTAACACTGATGATCCACCTACAAATGTGAACTGACGTTCAAAAATAAAACATTTGAAAACGGACCATTTTCCACATTTCTGAAGCATGACGTAATGGGGGGGGTGTTATCTCTTTTGTCGAAAATCAGCCGTTTTTGCTCGAACATTAAATGCCTCCAAATGGTATTTATTTCACTTCCCGAGCCCCTGGAAGCATGAAAATCACTTTAAACATGCTAATTTTTAGCTCTAACACTGATGATCCACCTACAAATGTGAACTGACGTTCAAAAATAAAACATTTGAAAACGGACCATTTTCCACATTTCTGAAGCATGACGTAATGGGGGGGTGTTATCTCTTTTGTCGAAAATCAGCCGTTTTTGCTCGAACATTAAATGCCTCCAAATGGTATTTAATTAACTTCCCGGGGTGAAGAAACCCTTTTTGAGAACTCAGAGTGAGTAAATTGGCCATTTTCATGCACTTTTAACCATTCCATAAATCTTGTGTTTTGGGCCCCTGGAAGCATGAAAATCACTTTAAACACGCTAATTTTAGCTCTAACACTGATGATCCACCTACAAATGTGAACTGACGTTCAAAAATAAAACATTTGAAAACGGACCATTTTCCACATTTCTGAAGCATGACGTAATGGGGGGGTGTTATCTCTTTTGTCGAAAATCAGCCGTTTTTGCTCGAACATTAAATGCCTCCAAATGGTATTTAATTAACTTCCCGAGCCCCTGGAAGCATGAAAATCACTTTAAACATGCTAATTTAAGCTCTAACACTGAAGATCCACCTACAAATGTGAACTGACGTTCAAAAATAAAACATTTGAAAACGGACCATTTTCCACATTTCTGAAGCATGACGTAATGGGGGGGTGTTATCTCTTTTGTCGAAAATCAGCCGTTTTTGCTCGAACATTAAATGCCTCCAAATGGTATTTATTTCACTTCCCGAGCCCCTAGAAGCATGAAAATCACTTTAAACATGCTAATTTTAGCTCTAACACTGATGATCCACCTACAAATGTGAACTGACGTTCAAAAATAAAACATTTGAAAACGGACCATTTTCCACATTTCTGAAGCATGACGTAATGGGGGGGTGTTATCTCTTTTGTCGAAAATCAGCCGTTTTTGCTCGAACATTAAATGCCTTCAAATGGTATTTAATTAACTTCCCGGGGTGAAGAAACCCTTTTTGAGAACTCAGAGTGAGTAAATTGGCCATTTTCATGCACTTTTAACCATTCCATAAATCTTGTGTTTTGGGCCCCTGGAAGCATGAAAATCACTTTAAACATGCTAATTTTAGCTCTAACACTGATGATCCACCTACAAATGTGAACTGACGTTCAAAAATAAAACATTTGAAAACGGACCATTTTCCACATTTCTGAAGCATGACGTAATGGGGGGGTGTTATCTCTTTTGTCGAAAATCAGCCGTTTTTGCTCGAACATTAAATGCCTCCAAATGGTATTTATTTCACTTCCCGAGCCCCTGGAAGCATGAAAATCACTTTAAACATGCTAATTTTAACTCTAACACTGATGATCCACCTACAAATGTGAACTGACGTTCAAAAATAAAACATTTGAAAACGGACCATTTTCCACATTTCTGAAGCATGACGTAATGGGGGGGTGTTATCTCTTTTGTCGAAAATCAGCCGTTTTTGCTCGAACATTAAATGCCTCCAAATGGTATTTAATTAACTTCCCGGGGTGAAGAAACCCTTTTTGAGAACTCAGAGTGAGTAAATTGGCCATTTTCATGCACTTTTAACCATTCCATAAATCTTGTGTTTTGGGCCCCTGGAAGCATGAAAATCACTTTAAACATGCTAATTTTAGCTCTAACACTGATGATCCACCTACAAATGTGAACTGACGTTCAAAAATAAAACATTTGAAAACGGACCATTTTCCACATTTCTGAAGCATGACGTAATGGGGGGGTGTTATCTCTTTTGTCGAAAATCAGCCGTTTTTGCTCGAACATTAAATGCCTCCAAATGGTATTTATTTCAATTCCCGAGCCCCTGGAAGCATGAAAATCACTTTAAACATGCTAATTTTAGCTCTAACACTGATGATCCACCTACAAATGTGAACTGACGTTCAAAAATAAAACATTTGAAAACGGACCATTTTCCACATTTCTGAAGCATGACGTAATGGGGGGGTGTTATCTCTTTTGTCGAAAATCAGCCGTTTTTGCTCGAACATTAAATGCCTCCAAATGGTATTTATTTCACTTCCCGAGCCCCTGGAAGCATGAAAATCACTTTAAACATGCTAATTTTAGCTCTAACACTGATGATCCACCTACAAATGTGAACTGACGTTCAAAAATAAAACATTTGAAAACGGACCATTTTCCACATTTCTGAAGCATGACATAATGGGGGGGTGTTATCTCTTTTGTCGAAAATCAGCCGTTTTTGCTCGAACATTAAAAGCCTCCAAATGGTATTTAATTAATCTCCCGAGCCCCTGGAAGCATGAAAATCACTTTAAACATGCTAATTTTAGCTCTAACACTGATGATCCACCTACAAATGTGAACTGACGTTCAAAAATAAAACATTTGAAAACGGACCATTTTCCACATTTCTGAAGCATGACGTAATGGGGGGGTGTTATCTCTTTTGTCGAAAATCAGCCGTTTTTGCTCGAACATTAAATGCCTCCAAATGGTATTTATTTCACTTCCCGAGCCCCTGGAAGCATGAAAATCACTTTAAACATGCTAATTTTAGCTCGAACACTGATGATCCACCTACAAATGTGAACTGACGTTCAAAAATAAAACATTTGAAAACGGACCATTTTCCACATTTCTGAAGCATGACGTAATGGGGGGGTGTTATCTCTTTTGTCGAAAATCAGCCGTTTTTGCTCGAACATTAAATGCCTCCAAATGGTATTTAATTAACTTCCCGGGGTGAAGAAACCCTTTTTGAGAACTCAGAGTGAGTAAATTGGCCATTTTCATGCACTTTTAACGATTCCATAAATCTTGTGTTTTGGGCCCCTGGAAGCATGAAAATCACTTTAAACATGCTAATTTTAGCTCTAACACTGATGATCCACCTACAAATGTGAACTGACGTTCAAAAATAAAACATTTGAAAACGGACCATTTTCCACATTTCTGAAGCATGACGTAATGGGGGGGTGTTATCTCTTTTGTCGAAAATCAGCTGTTTTTGCTCGAACATTAAATGCCTCCAAATGGTATTTAATTAACTTCCCGGGGTGAAGAAACCCTTTTTGAGAACTCAGAGTGAGTAAATTGGCCATTTTCATGCACTTTTAACCATTCCATAAATCTTGTGTTTTGGGCCCCTGGAAGCATGAAAATCACTTCAAACATGCTAATTTTAGCTCTAACACTGATGATCCACCTACAAATGTGAACTGACTTTCAAAAATAAAACATTTGAAAACGGACCATTTTCCACATTTCTGAAGCATGACGTAATGGGGGGGTGTTATCTCTTTTGTCGAAAATCAGCCGTTTTTGCTCGAACATTAAATGCCTCCAAATGGTATTTATTTCAATTCCCGAGCCCCTGGAAGCATGAAAATCACTTTAAACATGCTAATTTTAGCTCTAACACTGATGATCCACCTACAAATGTGAACTGACGTTCAAAAATAAAACATTTGAAAACGGACCATTTTCCACATTTCTGAAGCATGACGTAATGGGGGGGTGTTATCTCTTTTGTCGAAAATCAGCCGTTTTTGCTCGAACATTAAATGCCTCCAAATGGTATTTAATTAACTTCCCGAGCCCCTGGAAGCATGAAAATCACTTTAAACATGCTAATTTTAGCTCTAACACTGATGATCCACCTACAAATGTGAACTGACGTTCAAAAATAAAACATTTGAAAACGGACCATTTTCCACATTTCTGAAGCATGACGTAATGGGGGGGTGTTATCTCTTTTGTCGAAAATCAGCCGTTTTTGCTCGAACATTAAATGCCTCCAAATGGTATTTAATTAACTTCCCGAGCCCCTGGAAGCATGAAAATCACTTTAAACATGCTAATTTTAGCTCTAACACTGATGATCCACCTACAAATGTGAACTGACGTTCAAAAATAAAACATTTGAAAACGGACCATTTTCCACATTTCTGAAGCATGACGTAATGGGGGGGTGTTATCTCTTTTGTCGAAAATCAGCCGTTTTTGCTCGAACATTAAATGCCTCCAAATGGTATTTATTTCACTTCCCGAGCCCCTGGAAGCATGAAAATCACTTTAAACATGCTAATTTTAGCTCTAACACTGATGATCCACCTACAAATGTGAACTGACGTTCAAAAATAAAACATTTGAAAACGGACCATTTTCCACATTTCTGAAGCATGACGTAATGGGGGGGTGTTATCTCTTTTGTCGAAAATCAGCCGTTTTTGCTCGAACATTAAATGCCTCCAAATGGTATTTAATTAACTTCCCGAGCCCCTGGAAGCATGAAAATTACTTTAAACATGCTAATTTTAGCTCTAACACTGATGATCCACCTACAAATGTGAACTGACGTTCAAAAATAAAACATTTGAAAACGGACCATTTTCCACATTTCTGAAGCATGACGTAATGGGGGGGTGTTATCTCTTTTGTCGAAAATCAACCGTTTTTGCTCGAACATTAAATGCCTCCAAATGGTATTTAATTAACTTCCCGGGGTGAAGAAACCCTTTTTGAGAACTCAGAGTGAGTAAATTGGCCATTCTCATGCACTTTTAACCATTCCATAAATCTTGTGTTTTGGGCCCCTGGAAGCATGAAAATCACTTTAAACATGCTAATTTTAGCTCTAACACTGATGATCCACCTACAAATGTGAACTGACGTTCAAAAATAAAACATTTGAAAACGGACCATTTTCCACATTTCTGAAGCATGACGTAATGGGGGGGTGTTATCTCTTTTGTCGAAAATCAGCCGTTTTTGCTCGAACATTAAATGCCTCCAAATGGTATTTAATTAACTTCCCGAGCCCCTGGAAGCATGAAAATCACTTTAAACATGCTAATTTTAGCTCTTACACTGATGATCCACCTACAAATGTGAACTGACGTTCAAAAATAAAACATTTGAAAACGGACCATTTTCCACATTTCTGAAGCATGACGTAATGGGGGGGTGTTATCTCTTTTGTCGAAAATCAGCCGTTTTTGCTCGAACATTAAATGCCTCCAAATGGTATTTATTTCACTTCCCAAGCCCCTGGAAGCATGAAAATCACTTTAAACATGCTAAATTTAGCTCTAACACTGATGATCCACCTACAAATGTGAACTGACGTTCAAAACTAAAACATTTGAAAACGGACCATTTTCCACATTTCTGAAGCATGACGTAATGGGGGGGTGTTATCTCTTTTGTCGAAAATCAGCCGTTTTTGCTCGAACATCAAATGCCTCCAAATGGTATTTAATTAACTTCCCGAGCCCCTGGAAGCATGAAAATCACTTTAAACATGCTAATTTTAGCTCTAACACTGATGATCCACCTACAAATGTGAACTGACGTTCAAAAATAAAACATTTGAAAACGGACCATTTTCCACATTTCTGAAGCATGATGTAATGGGGGGGTGTTATCTCTTTTGTCGAAAATCAGCCGTTTTTGCTTGAACATTAAATGCCTCCAAATGGTATTTAATTAACTTCCCGAGCCCCTGGAAGCATGAAAATCACTTTAAACATGCTAATTTCAGCTCTTACACTGATGATCCACCTACAAATGTGAACTGACGTTCAAAAATAAAACATTTGAAAAACGGACCATTTTCCACATTTCTGAAGCATGACGTAATGGGGGGGTGTTATCTCTTTTGTCGAAAATCAGCCGTTTTTGCTCGAACATTAAATGCCTCCAAATGGTATTTATTTCACTTCCCAAGCCCCTGGAAGCATGAAAATCACTTTAAACATGCTAATTTTAGCTCTAACACTGATGATCCACCTACAAATGTGAACTGACGTTCAAAAATAAAACATTTGAAAACGGACCATTTTCCACATTTCTGAAGCATGACGTAATGGGGGGTGTTATCTCTTTTGTCGAAAATCAGCCGTTTTTGCTCGAACATTAAATGCCTCCAAATGGTATTTAATTAACTTCCCGAGCCCCTGGAAGCATGAAAATCACTTTAAACATGCTAATTTTAGCTCTAACACTGATGATCCACCTACAAATGTGAACTGACGTTCAAAAATAAAACATTTGAAAACGGACCATTTTCCACATTTCTGAAGCATGACGTAATGGGGGGGTGTTATCTCTTTTGTCGAAAATCAGCCGTTTTTGCTCGAACATTAAATGCCTCCAAATGGTATTTAATTAACTTCCCGAGCCCCTGGAAGCATGAAAATCACTTTAAACATGCTAATTTTAGCTCTAACACTGATGATCCACCTACAAATGTGAACTGACGTTCAAAAATAAAACATTTGAAAACGGACCATTTTCCACATTTCTGAAGCATGACGTAATGGGGGGGTGTTATCTCTTTTGTCGAAAATCAGCCGTTTTTGCTCGAACATTAAATGCCTCCAAATGGTATTTATTTCACTTCCCGAGCCCCTGGAAGCATGAAAATCACTTTAAACATGCTAATTTTAGCTCTAACACTGATGATCCACCTACAAATGTGAACTGACGTTCAAAAATAAAACATTTGAAAACGGACCATTTTCCACATTTCTGAAGCATGACGTAATGGGGGGGTGTTATCTCTTTTGTCGAAAATCAGCCGTTTTTGCTCGAACATTAAATGCCTCCAAATGGTATTTAATTAACTTCCAGAGCCCCTGGAAGCATGAAAATCACTTTAAACATGCTAATTTTAGCTCTAACACTGATGATCCACCTACAAATGTGAACTGACGTTCAAAAATAAAACATTTGAAAACGGACCATTTTCCACATTTCTGAAGCATGACTTAATGGGGGGGGTGTTATCTCTTTTGTCGAAAATCAGCCGTTTTTGCTCGAACATTAAATGCCTCCAAATGGTATTTAATTAACTTCCCGAGCCCCTGGAAGCATGAAAATCACTTTAAACATGCTAATTTTAGCTCTAACACTGATGATCCACCTACAAATGTGAACTGACGTTCAAAAATAAAACATTTGAAAACGGACCATTTTCCACATTTCTGAAGCATGACGTAATGGGGGGGTGTTATCTCTTTTGTCGAAAATCAGCCGTTTTTGCTCGAACATTAAATGCCTCCAAATGGTATTTAATTAACTTCCCGAGCCCCTGGAAGCATGAAAATCACTTTAAACATGCTAATTTTAGCTCTAACACTGATGATCCACCTACAAATGTGAACTGACGTTCAAAAATAAAACATTTGAAAACGGACCATTTTCCACATTTCTGAAGCATGACGTAATGGGGGGGTGTTATCTCTTTTGTCGAAAATCAGCCGTTTTTGCTCGAACATTAAATGCCTCCAAATGGTATTTAATTAACTTCCCGAGCCCCTGGAAGCATGAAAATCACTTTAAACATGCTAATTTTAGCTCTAACACTGATGATCCACCTACAAATGTGAACTGACGTTCAAAAATAAAACATTTGAAAACGGACTATTTTCCACATTTCTGAAGCATGACGTAATGGGGGGGTGTTATCTCTTTTGTCGAAAATCAGCCGTTTTTGCTCGAACATTAAATGCCTCCAAATGGTATTTAATTAACTTCCCGGGGTGAAGAAACCCTTTTTGAGAACTCAGAGTGAGTAAATTGGCCATTTTCATGCACTTTTAACCATTCCATAAATCTTATGTTTTGGGCCCCTGGAAGCATGAAAATCACTTTAAACATGCTAATTTTAGCTCTAACACTGATGATCCACCTACAAATGTGAACTGACGTTCAAAAATAAAACATTTGAAAACGGACCATTTTCCACATTTCTGAAGCATGACGTAATGGGGGGGTGTTATCTCTTTTGTCGAAAATCAGCCGTTTTTGCTCGAACATTAAATGCCTCCAAATGGTATTTAATTAACTTCCCGAGCCCCTGGAAGCATGAAAATCACTTTAAACATGCTAATTTTAGCTCTAACACTGATGATCCACCTACAAATGTGAACTGACGTTCAAAAATAAAACATTTGAAAACGGACCATTTTCCACATTTCTGAAGCATGACGTAATGGGGGGGTGTTATCTCTTTTGTCGAAAATCAGCCGTTTTTGCTCGAACATTAAATGCCTCCAAATGGTATTTAATTAACTTCCCGAGCCCCTGGAAGCATGAAAATCACTTTAAACATGCTAATTTTAGCTCTAACACTGATGATCCACCTACAAATGTGAACTGACGTTCAAAAATAAAACATTTGAAAACGGACCATTTTCCACATTTCTGAAGCATGACGTAATGGGGGGGTGTTATCTCTTTTGTCGAAAATCAGCCGTTTTTGCTCGAACATTAAATGCCTCTAATGGTATTTAATTAACTTCCCGAGCCCCTGGAAGCATGAAAATCACTTTAAACATGCTAATTTTAGCTCTAACACTGATGATCCACCTACAAATGTGAACTGACGTTCAAAAATAAAACATTTGAAAACGGACTATTTTCCACATTTCTGAAGCATGACGTAATGGGGGGGTGTTATCTCTTTTGTCGAAAATCAGCCGTTTTTGCTCGAACATTAAATGCCTCCAAATGGTATTTAATTAACTTCCCGGGGTGAAGAAACCCTTTTTGAGAACTCAGAGTGAGTAAATTGGCCATTTTCATGCACTTTTAACCATTCCATAAATCTTATGTTTTGGGCCCCTGGAAGCATGAAAATCACTTTAAACATGCTAATTTTAGCTCTAACACTGATGATCCACCTACAAATGTGAACTGACGTTCAAAAATAAAACATTTGAAAACGGACCATTTTCCACATTTCTGAAGCATGACGTAATGGGGGGGTGTTATCTCTTTTGTCGAAAATCAGCCGTTTTTGCTCGAACATTAAATGCCTCCAAATGGTATTTAATTAACTTCCCGAGCCCCTGGAAGCATGAAAATCACTTTAAACATGCTAATTTTAGCTCTAACACTGATGATCCACCTACAAATGTGAACTGACGTTCAAAAATAAAACATTTGAAAACGGACCATTTTCCACATTTCTGAAGCATGACGTAATGGGGGGGTGTTATCTCTTTTGTCGAAAATCAGCCGTTTTTGCTCGAACATTAAATGCCTCCAAATGGTATTTAATTAACTTCCCGAGCCCCTGGAAGCATGAAAATCACTTTAAACATGCTAATTTTAGCTCTAACACTGATGATCCACCTACAAATGTGAACTGACGTTCAAAAATAAAACATTTGAAAACGGACCATTTTCCACATTTCTGAAGCATGACGTAATGGGGGGGTGTTATCTCTTTTGTCGAAAATCAGCCGTTTTTGCTCGAACATTAAATGCCTCCAAATGGTATTTAATTAACTTCCCGAGCCCCTGGAAGCATGAAAATCACTTTAAACATGCTAATTTTAGCTCTAACACTGATGATCCACCTACAAATGTGAACTGACGTTCAAAAATAAAACATTTGAAAACGGACCATTTTCCACATTTCTGAAGCATGACGTAATGGGGGGGGTGTTATCTCTTTTGTCGAAAATCAGCCGTTTTTGCTCGAACATTAAATGCCTCCAAATGGTATTTAATTAACTTCCCGAGCCCCTGGAAGCATGAAAATCACTTTAAACATGCTAATTTTAGCTCTAACACTGATGATCCACCTACAAATGTGAACTGACGTTCAAAAATAAAACATTTGAAAACGGACCATTTTCCACATTTCTGAAGCATGACGTAATGGGGGGGTGTTATCTCTTTTGTCGAAAATCAGCCGTTTTTGCTCGAACATTAAATGCCTCCAAATGGTATTTAATTAACTTCCCGAGCCCCTGGAAGCATGAAAATCACTTTAAACATGCTAATTTTAGCTCTAACACTGATGATCCACCTACAAATGTGAACTGACGTTCAAAAATAAAACATTTGAAAACGGACCATTTTCCACATTTCTGAAGCATGACGTAATGGGGGGGTGTTATCTCTTTTGTCAAAAATCAGCCGTTTTTGCTCGAACATTAAATGCCTCCAAATGGTATTTAATTAACTTCCCGGGGTGAAGAAACCCTTTTTGAGAACTCAGAGTGAGTAAATTGGCCATTTTCATGCACTTTTAACCCTTCCATAAATCTTGTGTTTTGGGCCCCTGGAAGCATGAAAATCACTTTAAACATGCTAATTTTAGCTCTAACACTGATGATCCACCTACAAATGTGAACTGACGTTCAAAAATAAAACATTTGAAAACGGACCATTTTCCACATTTCTGAAGCATGACGTAATGGGGGGGTGTTATCTCTTTTGTCGAAAATCAGCCGTTTTTGCTCGAACATTAAATGCCTCCAAATGGTATTTAATTAACTTCCCGAGCCCCTGGAAGCATGAAAATCACTTTAAACATGCTAATTTTAGCTCTAACACTGATGATCCACCTACAAATGTGAACTGACGTTCAAAAATAAAACATTTGAAAACGGACCATTTTCCACATTTCTGAAGCATGACGTAATGGGGGGGGTGTTATCTCTTTTGTCGAAAATCAGCCGTTTTTGCTCGAACATTAAATGCCTCCAAATGGTATTTATTTCACTTCCCGAGCCCCTGGAAGCATGAAAATCACTTTAAACATGCTAATTTTTAGCTCTAACACTGATGATCCACCTACAAATGTGAACTGACGTTCAAAAATAAAACATTTGAAAACGGACCATTTTCCACATTTCTGAAGCATGACGTAATGGGGGGGTGTTATCTCTTTTGTCGAAAATCAGCCGTTTTTGCTCGAACATTAAATGCCTCCAAATGGTATTTAATTAACTTCCCGAGCCCCTGGAAGCATGAAAATCACTTTAAACATGCTAATTTTAGCTCTAACACTGATGATCCACCTACAAATGTGAACTGACGTTCAAAAATAAAACATTTGAAAACGGACCATTTTCCACATTTCTGAAGCATGACGTAATGGGGGGGTGTTATCTCTTTTGTCGAAAATCAGCCGTTTTTGCTCGAACATTAAATGCCTCCAAATGGTATTTAATTAACTTCCCGAGCCCCTGGAAGCATGAAAATCACTTTAAACATGCTAATTTTAGCTCTAACACTGATGATCCACCTACAAATGTGAACTGACGTTCAAAAATAAAACATTTGAAAACGGACTATTTTCCACATTTCTGAAGCATGACGTAATGGGGGGGTGTTATCTCTTTTGTCGAAAATCAGCCGTTTTTGCTCGAACATTAAATGCCTCCAAATGGTATTTAATTAACTTCCCGGGGTGAAGAAACCCTTTTTGAGAACTCAGAGTGAGTAAATTGGCCATTTTCATGCACTTTTAACCATTCCATAAATCTTATGTTTTGGGCCCCTGGAAGCATGAAAATCACTTTAAACATGCTAATTTTAGCTCTAACACTGATGATCCACCTACAAATGTGAACTGACGTTCAAAAATAAAACATTTGAAAACGGACCATTTTCCACATTTCTGAAGCATGACGTAATGGGGGGGTGTTATCTCTTTTGTCGAAAATCAGCCGTTTTTGCTCGAACATTAAATGCCTCCAAATGGTATTTAATTAACTTCCCGAGCCCCTGGAAGCATGAAAATCACTTTAAACA